>NC_140593.1:1231883124-1233180624 GCF_964204655.1 Triturus cristatus
GGGTATGTGTGTTAATGCACATCTGCATTCCTTGAAGGTACGTATTGTCAGGGTATATGTATTTGGAGTTCACGAATACAAACCATATTCCCCGTTGTGAGGAAATCCCTCTTGTTCCTTGCGTGGTTATCCCCATTTCTTGCTGAATGGTATGGCTTTTATACCAAGTAGTATATATAGTTTCCAGTAAGGCCATAGTATGTGGGGCAGGAAATACACCAATGGCATAGAAGCTACATTTGACCTACGGACATAGACACATATTGTGCCATACACTTGGCTGAAAAAGAAAAACAGAGCTTCAGCCTTACAGATGTAGCCTGACTTCTGCAGCCTTTGAACATATGGACGAACCTGTTAATATAACCTTTTGATGGAAAGAAAGTCTACTTTTAAGTATTAAATACTTCATCCCCGAAAGAGCCTTTTAGCTCAAAAGGTCGGCTGCATTGTATTTAAAAGTGGAGCCTGTCAGACATTATGATTGGCATGTACCTGTAGTGACTAGTAGGCCTGGACGGTGAACTCCGCTAAGTTTGCAGAGTTTTTCACACTCCGTGGAGCAAGCAGGGGAGCAGAGTTTTATCCTCACTCGCGTTCACCAATTTAACATTTGGCGAACACAAGCAAGGACAATCCAACGCTAGACCACCTCCCAGCAAGATTTCTCAATGCGGGTGGTCGCGGATGGTCACTACCGCTCATGTTGAGCAACCTTCCGTTCGCGTTGAGGAAGCTGCCGCGAAAGTAGAACTTCTACTCGAGCAGCAGAAAAAAGCAGCACCCTCTTGCGCTGCACATGGTGCCGTTTGCACTGATTTTACAGCGCGGGGCAAACACCCGGCGCTAAAATTCTGCTAAACGGTGTGAAGTAACGCACTCCGCTGCTTGCAGAATATCGCAGAGTGTAGCAGAGATTGTTTTCACTTCGCAGAGTTCCACATAGCAGAAATCCCCTAACTCCACCCAGAACTAGTGACTATTCCCCCCGCCCCCCCAAAAGCTATTTTCACTGTATAGGGATGTTACTGTCTCCAAGAGAAAAACTAAAATACAAATAAAATGTAATTTTGGTAACTTTAGTTTGTAATAATCCAAAGTCCATTAAACCAGTGTTTTTAATATTTATGAAAACCCCAATTCAATGGGGCTAAGTTTTTGATAAATATGCAGGAAAGTAACTTTTTAAAAGTTCATCTTTGCCTGCCTAAAGCTTCAGTTGGCTAATTAGCATTAGCCTGCTTGCAGCTGTCTGTCAGTGCTGTCCCCTTGATGAGGTTTGAACACTGCTCCCAGAGCACAGACAATGGCTTGGGGCTCTTGACAAAAAGACCTGGTCGGAAGGTATGTGACTTATTCTCTTATCTCAGGCGGGGCAGCACAAGTGGATTCAGGAACTTCAGAAACTTAAAGGGACCAGGGAGAGATCTGCCTTTTCATAGGCAACTGAAAATTGAGACCTGGGAAGAAGGGATCTTTGATCCCAAGGCCAACTGCAGCCAGCCTGGCTCCCTTCCAGTGTGAGGGGGAGCCTGGTGCCAGACCTGTATAGCGTAGGTGAGGTGGGTGGCCATTTAGCTGCTGGGTTTCTGCCTTTCAGATTGTTGATGGGTGGTTCTCCCCCTGAGTTTGAAACTCTCATATTGTTTTGGTAATTTGTTTTACTTGTGTTATTACCTCTCAGGTTCGGTTTCCAGCTTGCGTTGCCCCTGGCTTGAGCACCTTAGGTTGTTTGTGGGTGGTTTGTTTACCTTAGTCCTGTGCCTCTCAGATTGATATGTGATTTGTTTTGGTCTGGTCTGTATTTCTCGGGTTGGGTGAGTGGCTTGTTTCCGACAGATCTGTACCTGTCATGTTGGGAGGGTAGTTTGTTTCCAATTGGTACCTCTCAAGTTGGGTGGGTGAATAGTTTTCTCCTGGATGCGTACCTCTCTGGGTGGGTGGCAGGTTAGTTAAGTGGCAGGTTGGGTGGGAGGCTCATTTTCCCCTGAGTCTGTACCTCTCTTATTGTTGGTGAGTGCATTATTTTCCCCACTGGGAGTACCTGTCACGTTATTAGTGGATGGCCTTTTTAACACTGCAAATTGGGTGGGTGATTTGTTTCCTTCAGGTTCAGTACCTCTCAGGTTGATGGTGGGCAACATCTTTATCCCTGGATCTGTAGTTCTCAGGTTGGGTGAGTGTCTCATTTTCCCCTGAGTCTGTACCTCTTCGGTTGAGTGGTTGGAATAAATAACTTTTCTTCGCATGCGTTTACTTCGCATGCGTTACTACGCGGTCGTTAGTACGACCACGTTGTTACTTAGCATAACTACGAATTGCAGTAAGGGGGTGCTGGATGTTGGAATAGTATAATTTACTATTCCAACTCCAGTCTATGCGGACACTAGGGAAGGTGTTGGATTTTAAATCCAACACCTTCCCCCCTTACTGCAATTCGTAGTTCCGAATTGCGAAGTAAAGGTATGTTAACTAACAACGCGGTCGTACTAACGACCGCGTAGTAACGGAATGCGAAGTAACGCATGCTAAGTAAACGCCGCTTCCCGAGTGGTTGGCTTGTTTCTCCGGAATTTGTGCCAGTCATGTTGTTGGGGAGTGGTTTGTTTCTCTCGGGGTCTGCTCCTGTCATGTTGCTGGTGGGTGGTCTCTTTACCCTGGGTCTGCATCCCTCAGGCTGTTAGTAGGTGGCTTCTTTACCCATGGTTACTCTCAGGTTGGGTGAATGGCTTGTTGGGCAGGTTGCTTGTTTTCCCCTGGGCCTGTACCTCTCCAGTTGTGGGTTAGTTATTTATTTCCCCCAGTGGACTCTTTACCCCTGGGGTCATACCACTCAGGTTCATGGTGGATAGGTGGTTTCCCCCAGACCTTGTACCATGCAGATTGCTGGTGGATGGTTTATTTTCTCTGTGTCTTTACCTGTCATGTTGTTGGTAATTATTTTGTTTCCCCAGGATCTGTACCACTCAGGTTGCTGGCAGGTGGCCTGTTTATGCCCGGGTCTATACCCCCAAGGTTGTTAGGAGATGGCCTCTTTACATCTGAGTACATCTCAGGTTGGGTTGGTGGCTCATTTTCCCCTTAGTTTATACCTCACAGATTTTTGGTGGAGGGGACTTGTTTCCCCTGGGGCCCTGTATTTCTCAGATTGTTGGTGGGTGACTTGTTTTCCACTCAGTTTGTAGCTGTTAAGTTGGGTGGGTGGCTTGTTTTTCCCTGGATGTGTACCTCTCTGGTTGGGTTGGTGGCAGGTTGACTGGGTGGCTTGTTTACCCCAAGGGCCGTACCTCTCCGGTTCTTGATGAGTGTTTTTTTCAACCCCCCAGGGGTCTCTACTACTCAGGTTGTTGGTGGGCTCCACGTTACCCCTGGGTCTGTACCACTTAGGTTGTTAGTGAATGGTCTCTTTACCCCTGTGTCTGTACCTCTCAAGTTAGGTCAGTGGCTTGTAAGATGAATGCCTCATACCCCCCGCTTCTATACCGCTTGGGATGGGTCGCTCATTTGCCCATGAGTATGTACCTCTCTAGTGTTGGTAGATGGCTTGTTCAGTGGGAAGCTCATTTTTCTCCTGGGTCTGTACCTCTCAAGTTTGGGCGGTGGTATGATGGGTGGGTGGCTTGTTGGCTGGGTGGCTTGTTTTCCCCTCAGTTGGTACCACTCAGATTGTTGGTGCTTGGCATTATGGGTGGGTGGCTCGATAGCGCCTGGGTCTGTAGCTCTCAGGTTGTGGGTGAGTGGTATGTTTCCCCCTTGGCCTGTACCTCTCAGGTTGCTGCTGGGTGGCTTGTTGGAGGGTCCACTCTTTACCCCTAGGTCTGTACCACCCAGGTTGAATTAGTGTTATGATGGGTGAATGTCAGGGTGGCTAAGTGGCTTGATTTCCCCTACGGTCTATACCCCTCAGGGTGCTAGTGGGTGGCCTCTTTACCCCTGGGTCTGTACCTCTCAAGTTGTGCTGGTGATATGATAGTTGGATGGCTGGTTGGTGGGTGGCTTGTTTACCCTTATGGTCTGTACTTCTCAGGTTGTGGGTGAGTGGTTTGTTAAAATGCCTGTATCTCTCAGGTTGTTGGTGGGTGGCCTCTTTACCCCTGGGTCTGTACCTCTCAGGTTGGGTCGGTGATATGATGGGTGGATGGTTGACTGGCTAAGTGGCTTGTTTTCCCCTGGTTCTCTACCTCTCAGGTTGTTGGGTGGGTGACTTCTTTACCCCTGGATCAGTACCACTCAGTTTGTTGGTGGGTGGTTTGGTTCCCCCAGAGCCTGTACCTCTCAGGTTGTTGGGTGGGTGGACTTTTTACCCCTGGTTCTCTACCTCTCAGGTTGGGTCTGTGATATGATGGGTGGATGGTTGCTTGCTTCCCCCTGGTTCTCTACCTTTCAGGTTGTTGTGTGGGTGGCCTCTTTACCCCTGGGTCTGCACCTCTCAGGTTGTTGGGTGGGTGGCCTCTTTACCCCTGGGTCAGTACTTCTCAGGTTGTTGGGTAGGTGGCCTCTTTACCCCTTGGTCAGTATCTCTCAGGATGTTGGGTGGGTGGCCTCTTTACCCCTGGGTCAGTACCTCTCAGTTTGTTGGGTGGGTGGCCTCTTTACACCTGGGTCAGTACCTCTCAGGTTGTAGGTGGGTGGATTGGTTCCCCAGAGTCTGTACCTCTCAGGTTGTTGGTGAGTAGCCGGCTGGCACGCAGTGGCAGGACCCTCACGTACTCGATGCCAGTGCGCTCAGAGATGGTCACCTCCACGGTCAGGTTCTGCACCACCTGCTGAGGCCGGATGCTGACTGCATGCTGGTACCTGCCCAGGTGTCGCTGCAGCAGCTCCTCGTAGGTGAGGGTGAAGGCGATCTCCTCCTCCGGCTCCACGTTCACCAGCACCCGGAACTTCTCTGTCTCCCTTTCCCTGTGGAGGAGAACAGCACATTACTGTCCTCATCAGAGCAGCTTGGACACCCTGGTGCCCTCTGCCCAGCACCTGCCTCAGCTGTCCCAGCTGCAGGCATAGGGAAGAGAGCTCAGTGCTGCTTCAGCAGTGGTCCCTTCACATATCCTGAAAATGAGGGTGGAAGGTGTATAAAGATCAGAGAATGGCAGTGCTGTGGTACATGTATGTGGACCATAGAATGGTGGTGCTCTGGCACATGTATGTGGATCATAGAATGGCAGTGCTGTGGTACATGTATGTGGACCATAGAATGGTGGTGCTGTGGTACATGTATGTGGACCATAGAATGGCGGTGCTGTGGTAAATGTATGTGGACCATAGAATGGTGGTGCTCTGGTACATGTATGTGAATCATCAAATGGCGGTGCTGTGGTACATGTATGTGGATCATAGAATGGTGGTGCTGTGGTACACGTATGTGGATCATAGAATGGTGGTGCTGTGGTACACGTATGTGGATCATAGAATGGCGGTGCTGTGGTACATGCATTTGGATCATAGAATGGCAGTGTTGTGGTACGTGTAGCAAGGATCATAGGATGGTGGTGCTGTGGTACATGTGGCAGGAACCATAGAATGGTGGTGCTGGTGAACATGCAGTAAGGATCCTGCAATAGTGATGCTGTGGCACATGAACATGGATCATGGAATGGGGGTGCTGTGTAGCATGTAGGTAATGGAGAGCAGATCTCAGACAGAGAGATGACCACGTAGGAGACCCCGGGCCTGGACCTAGTAATGGAGAAAATTTCTCCGACACAGACATGACCATGTAGTAGGCCCCTGGCCTGGACAGGTATTAGACAGCAGATCTCAGACACAGAGATGACCCTGTTGGAGGTCTCTGCCCTGTGCAGGGTAAAGGAGAGCAGATATCAGACACAGAGATGACCATCTAAGAGCTCCCTGGCTTGGAACAGGTGATGGACAGCAGATCTCAACACAGGTGACCATGTAGGAGGCCCCTGGACTGGGCCAGAGAGTGGAAAGCAGATCTTAGACACAGAGGTGACCGTATAGTAGGCCCCTGGCCTGGACCAGGTCATGGTGAGGAGATCTCAATCACAGAGATGACCACATAGGAGGCCCATGGCCTGGACCAGGTAATGGAGAGCAGATCTGAAAAACAGGGATGACCATGTGGGAGGCCCTTGGCCTGGAAAGGTTAACGGAGAGCATATCTTAGACACAGAGATGACCATGTAGGAGGCCCCAGGCCTAGGCCAGGTAATGGAAAGCAGATCTTGGACACAGAGGTGACCACATAGGAGGTCCCTGGCCTGCAGGGGGTGCTGTGACCAGAGACATCCCAGACGGGTCTTACCTGGTGCCGATGTGGGCCGCCGTCTTCCCTTGCATTCGCGCCTCATCGTAGATCCGCTTGGCCTGGAGCTTCTCTTTCACTTCCGCCACAAAATCCTTTCCGTTGATTGTCCTGCAAGTAAGAGGAAATACCAGGTGACTGACTGCAGGCGATACTTAAGGATCCACCAGGTGACTGTGGGAGTTACTGCGAGATCAAGTAGGTGACTGAGTATTCCTGAGTGATCAATGACATGACTGACTTTGGATATTTGTGAAGGTAGAACTAGGTGACTGACCTACACACTGTGTGTGTTACTGCAGCAGTACTAGATGGCTGACTGTGGTTGCTACTGAAGGTATTAACATGGACCGGAGTAGGGCATTACTGAGAGGCCAACCAGGTGACTGGCTGGCAGTAGGCACTTCTGAAACTTCAAGCATATGACTGACTGTTCATAGCTGAAACTTCATCCAGGGACTGACCTAGGACCTTAGTGAATGATCAACCAAGGACTGATTGTAGGTGTTACTGACAATGATACACAATGGCCACTAGCATTCCATAACGGTCATTTAGTTTAGAGGAAGTGGCCACTTGGGATGCGGCGACCTGTAGAAGGAATTAATGACAAGCGACCTGATTGTTAGCGCTGTATGGAGAGCTGTAGTAACCTCTCAAAAAACATAAAGAGGAGAAGCAAAGAAATGAGGTAGAACTATAAAAGTAAAAGGGAAAAACTGAAAATAACGGACTGGCCAAGTCCTGACACTGAAGCACACTCGTTTTCAGATGAACCCCTTACATGACACTCAGTCAAACTAATGGCAGAAGTTCTATTAGTTTTAATGTACATGGTACGTAGTGAATAAATCTGGCCTCTAGTTGTTATCAATGGCTTGTCACTATAACCAACTCAGGCCTCCTGTACGGAGTTTCAGCTTTCCCACAGGGCAACCATCAAGCCCACAGTCAGAACCATCAAGCACACAGTCAGAACATAAACCATCAAGCACACAGTCAGACAAGCACACAGTCAGAACATAAACCATCAAGCACACAGTCAAAACATAACCATCAAGCACACGGTCATACATAAACCATCAAACACACGGTCAGAACATAAACCATCAAGCACACAGTCAAAACATAACCATCAAGCACACGGTCAGAACATAAAACATCAAGCACACAGTAATAACATAGACCATCAAGCACACATTCAGAACATAAACCATCAAGCGCACAGTCAGAACATAAACCAGCAAGCACACAGTAATAACATAGACCATCAAGCACACAGTAATAACATAGACCATCAAGCACACATTCAGAACATAAACCATCAAGCACACATTCAGAACATAAACCATCAAGCGCACAGTCAGAACATAAACCAGCAAGCACACAGTCAGAACATAAACTAGCAAGCACACAGTAATAACATAGACCATCAAGCACACAGTAATAAAATAGACCATCAAGCACACATTCAGAACATAAACCATCAAGCGCACATTCAGAACATCAACCATCAAGCACACAGTCAGAACATAAACCATCAAGCACACAGTCAGAACTTAAATCATCAAGCACACAGTCAGAACATAAACCATCAAGCACACAGTAACAACATAGACCATCAAGCACACATTCAGAACATAAACCATTAAGCGCCCAGTCAGAACATAAACCATCAAGCGCACAGTCAGAACATAAACCAGCAAGCACACAGTAATAACATAGACCATCAAGCACACAGTAATAAAATAGACCATCAAGCACACATTCAGAACATAAACCATCAAGCGCACAGTCAGAACATAAACCAGCAAGCACACAGTAATAACATAGACCATCAAGCACACAGTAATAAAATAGACCATCAAGCACACAGTCAGAACATAAACTAGCAAGCACACAGTAATAAAATAGACCATCAAGCACACATTCAGAACATAAACCATCAAGCACACATTCAGAACATAAACCATCAAACGCACAGTCAGAACATAAACCAGCAAGCGCACAGTCAGAACATAAACCAGCAAGCACACAGTAATAACATAGACCATCAAGCACACAGTAATAAAATAGACCATCAAGCACACATTCAGAACATAAACCATCAAGCGCACAGTCAGAACATAAACCAGCAAGCACACAGTCAGAACATAAACTAGCAAGCACACAGTAATAACATAGACCATCAAGCACACAGTAATAACATAGACCATCAAGCCCACATTCAGAACATAAACCATCAAGCCCACAGTCAGAACATAAACCATCAAACACACAGTCAGAACATAAACTATCAAGCACACATTCAGAACATAAACCATCAAGCGCACAGTCAGAACATAAACCAGCAAGCAAACAGTAATAACATAGACCATCAAGCACACAGTAATAAAATAGACCATCAAGCACACATTCAGAACATGAACCATCAAGCGCACAGTCAGAACATAAACCAGCAAGCACACAGTCAGAACATAAACTAGCAAGCACACAGTCAGAACACAAACCATCAAGCACACAGTCAGAACACAAACCCTCAAGCCCACAGTCAGAACATAAACCATCAAGCACACAGTCAGAACTTAAATCATCAAGCACACAGTCAGAACATAAACCATCAAGCACACAGTCAGAACACAAACCCTCAAGCCCACAGTCAGAACATAAACCATCAAGCACACAGTCATAACGTTACAAATGGGCACAAAACTGCAGTTGGAAAAGCAAAATAACATCTCTTCTAATAGGATCTAACAAGGATTCTCACAGTGCTGTTCATCAACACCCGTAGTTTGTCAGAGGCAGTAACAAGCAACAAAGCTCTTGCCTACTACGGAAATCTCAGAGATTCCATGTAACAAAATACCTGCCAGTAAGATTTATTGCAGAGTAATAACAATCCACCCCTAAATGTTATGGGCTTTAACAAATGCTTATTACAATTAATGTCGGGCCTACTACCCTTATCACTTTTCATTATAAACATTCATACCTAAACCTTCATCACCGGCTTCTCACCCTAACCAATTCAGGCCTACTGGGTTGGGCGTAGCCCTTCCCACAAGGCAGCTATCAGCTATACTGTAATAAAATTACAAATATGTACAACACTACAGTTGTCGACAATTATAAAATTTCTCTTAAAACAGCCAAATAAGGATCATTGTAGTGCACATCTTGTATCAACGTGGTTTGTTCGGGCGGGTCACCAACACCAAACCCCTTGTCTACTGTCTTAATCTGTGGGATTCCATGTAGCAAAATGCCTGCCTGTCGGCCTTAGCACAGTGTAATAACAACCCCCTTTAAAGCCTATTGTCTTTAACACATGCTTTTCACAATGAATAGGACAGGACTACTGGCTTTGGTATAACGTTTCATAATAGACAGATCAAACCTATGGAATCTGGCATATCTTTTCCCAGTGAACTGATAAGGCCTATAGCTTTAACCACTGTCTTGGTGCCATAACCACCACAGGCCTGTTCAAATGCACATAAAGTAGATATGCAGAAAATGGTAAAATAACAAATATGTACAAAAATACAGTTTGCAAAACAATATACAACCCCTCTCAATAGGGCTGATAAGAATCATCACAGTGGCAATCCCCAGGGTTTGTCAGAATGAATGGCCAACATCTAAACCATCACTTACTAAGGTAATCTGTGAGATTCCATGTAACAAAATTCCTGTCTATAGCCTGTAAATCAATGTGATAACAACCAACTGACCCACTGACTTTAACAAATGACTTTCACAATAAATAAGCTAGTTGTACTGCCTTTGCCGCCCCTTTTCACAATAAGCTGATCAGAGCTGGAGGTGGGCAGAACTTGTCGAATTTTACCCCGCAGAATTCCGTGGATTAACCTAAAAACTCAGGGAGATTCCGCGAGCGGTGAAATTTCAGTCCGTCACGCTGCTGGCACAGATTTTTATCGCCCAGAGCTTGTCCTGCAGTGTAAAATCAGCGCAAACGTCACTACGCGGCGCACCAGAGGGTGCTGCTTCTTTCTGGCACTCGAGTACATTTTCTACTTGAGCAGCAGCTTTTACAACACAAGCAGCAACTTTCTCAACGTGAGCAGTAATGACCTGCCGCAACCAGCCGCGGACTTAACGTTGGCGAGCCGTGCGCTAGAAAAAATTGCCACACTACGGTTAGCAGCGTTTTATCCAAACACCGTGCTCTAAGCGGGGCAAAACTTTGCAAACTCTACCGGCAGATTGGAGTTTACCGCCCACCCCTAATCTGAACTATGGCATCAGACCTGACTTGTCCCAGTGACTAAACACGCCTACTGCTTGTCGCTAGAATTTACTCAGGCAGACTTTTTTGAGTGTAAGCTTTCCTCAAGGCAGCCATTAGGTTCACAGTCATAAAATTACAAAGGCAGACCCAATTACAATTGGGTAAGCAAAATATAATGTGCCTGATTTAGAGTTTGGCAGAGAGGGTACTCCATCGAAAATGCGACGGAGAACTGTGTCTGCCAAACTGATGGTCTGCACGCCTCATTTAGAGTTGGGTGGACAGTAAGTATACCTGTGAGAGAGCCCACATGGGCTCCATCAGCTGAATACTTCCTCCTACGGCCCGGCAAAATAGGGGCCACCAAAGCAAGGACTGTACACAGCCTACCCTACTTAGTGTGGGCAGATAAAGCATTTTTTTTTCTGTACGTGACTGCCCAGAAAAACCTGGTGGTTAGAGAGGAAAACAACAAAAAGGACACCTACGCTGTGGGAGACAATTGCAAGGAAGTTTAGGGCATTCGTTTTTTTTCAAATACATACTCCCACTTTGGTTTACAAAAAAAAACTTTACAAAAGTTTGGTGGCCGACCGTCAAGGGTGACAGTGCCATGTGTCAAACTTTTCATACATTGACAGGAACCGCCGTGACGGAGCTTCCTGTCAATGCAGAGAGTTGTCCACAGAGCCTGCAGACAACTCCCAATGCCCCTCGGGATGGTGGAGGGATTGTCCTCCACCATCCCTCTGGAGTAAACTCCGTCCGCCAAACTCTCAATCAGGCCTTCTCTTTCGAGGAGGGCATAGCAAGGATTCTCACATAGCATCTCTTCGATGCCCACGGTTTGTCACGAGGATCACCAACACCAAACCCTCTGCGTATTACAATAATCCGCAGGATTCCATCCAACAAACTTCTTCTCTGTAGGCTTTAATGCAGAGTGATAACAATCCAGCCTTCGATGGATTGATGGTAACATATGGTTTTCACAATGAATACATTAAGCCCACCGCCTTTATCCTGACATTTTACAATAAACAGATAACTAAATCCTTATAATCCTTCTTCTGTTAAGTGCAAACATATCACCTCTTAAGGTTTCCAGGCGCTGGGGGCCGTCCGGGAGATTAAGTGAGCTATTGCCCAGAGTCACATGGTGCTGAGCTGAGCTGCTGCCGGTGATCGAACCATGATCCCCGCGCTTCAGAGTGAGCCGCTCTGCCCGCTGCGCCACACCTCTCCCACCAGATCAGGTCTATGACCATGACTATTGGCATGCCTCTATCCTCAACCCATTTCCCATGTCTGGCGTATGAGTTCTGCCGCAAGCCAAAACGTGCAATGCAATCTCTCTTTTGAGTGGAAGCCCACAACTTCGGCCCAATCAAATCCTGTACTCAGGGTGAGCAACATGGGAGCGAAGCCTAAGTCCGCCTCTCAGGCGTGCTCCGAAGGATTTTTTTTAGTTGATTACAGAAGGACTTGTAACAATTGCACTCTTGAGCCAGACCTAAAAAGGAGTTTTGAAGGGTCAGCAAGGCAACAACATTTGGTGCTGTTAAACAACACAGAAACACAGGGCCCGATTCACAGAGGTAAACTTAGACCAAAAGTCTGAGTTTATGACTTTCGGTATTCACAAAGGTAAGTTACGAGTAGTATCTTTACGTCCACAGTCGGCGGAACTCCACCCCGAGTGCAGAAATTCCACTGCGCACCCGTCGGAGAGTACTCTTTACTTTTGTGCATCAGGCCCAAAGTTTCTTAGCCCCTGGATAAAGATGAACGGAATGTTATGAGGGCTGAATGTTCCAGGCCAATCGTAGAGGAAAAGGCTGTGGTACCCCTAATTTGAACCCGGAGTTAATCTGTGTCCTTTTTCGGCTAGCACGAATCCTCGGAAGGGTCTAGAGAGGTCTCTCAAGCGAGGTTAAGACAGCTTCTTGGCGGTGCTGGTCCCCGAGCTCGCCTTTTCAGAGTGACAGAGGAAGCCCTGATGAAAGGTTCTCAGTAGATTAGATTTGTTAGGAGGGTCACTGGGCGACTTGTTTTTGGGCGATGTCAATGCACCATTGATTTCAGAAGGTGGTCTTTGGCGAGATTCGTGCTGCACAAATACCACATGCATACATACAAGCATACAAGGCTGTACTTAAGAAAACAAGTCCAAAATTAGAAGATTTAGTAAATAAGGAAACTGTGGTAGTTACAAAGGAACATCTATTTGGGGAAGGCCTAGTTAAAACCTTCAGGAAGCACGTTCAAGCGCTTTCTTTCCTCTATTTAATAGCAAACTGGCACTTGCCTAATGTGTTGTGTTATTGACTCCCTTGCCTTCTCCTGTGTGCTCAGCTCACTCAGAGGCCCCTTAAAGTCCAGGGGTGCGCAGCGTAGGTTCAGGAGGTCAGCCTCCAAGCCAGGTTCATAACGGCACCATTTGTACGCATATGCAATTGATTTAAATGCAGTTCATTGAGTTGTTTTCCTGGAAACTTGAAACAGATCCAGCCCTCCTGGTTCTACGTTGGACACCCTTGCCTTAGCAGACCAAAGGCTTACAGGTGCTACTGCTTCTCGAATGCTTGACCTGCAGCGCTCTGACATCTGCGTGAGTTGATGGGCAGGTCTTGCAAGGCCCAGGGCATTGATTTTTTCCCTTGCATGTCAGGCCATGTCTTAAACGGGGCAGGACAAATGGGATGGTGACCCGACAGCCATGTGGCTGACTGGCAATCAGGTCAAGTGATTTTCAGGCGGATGTGGCTGAGGTGGAAACACTGCAGCACCAGCACCTCTAAATGAGGTCGGAGAACTGCACGTTTACTGGACTGGGAGCACTGCCATGGCAGAGGTGCTTAATTTGAGCTGATGGTTTCCGGTGCTCGGCTCCAGCATTTAATTGTCAACACCTGCACTTATGACAGTCTGCCTCATGGTGGCACTGTTTGTCCAATTCAGAGAGCAGCACAAAAGCAGTTGTTTATTAACTTAATATACATTAAAATAACTAATACCTGCCGCCCCATCTATTCTTATAGCTTTGAGTGATCTGAAATAGTCTGAATGGTCACACTTGTTTGTAGGAGTGCGATGGTCAGCACTGTGTTTGTACTGTCATTGGCAGCGCTGGCGGGGGCAATGGGGGGTGCAAGCCTCAGGGGCCTCCTGACGAGGGCCCTGCCACTCACGTACTTGTTTACGAAATAAACACGGCATGGCAATGGTCCCAGCCCAACAAACTCTAAATGAGCCTGGAAGGTACATAAGAGCTTGTTGTAGAGATCTTTACTTGTGGGGTGGTGCATTTCCTGGCCCAGAGATGTCTATAAACGGAGGTCTCCGCTAGATTGTCAGGTCCTAAGCAGTGGCCCCTCTAATGCTGATGGCACAGGAGCCCACACAATGGTGGACTGGTGCAATTTTCAGATTGTGTTGCCGTGCCCACTGCACTCTACAAGGAAGGCAGAGAATTTACAACAACATTCATTCTTTACAAAAGAAGTTGTGGGGCAAAAAAGTTAAGTCAAAAACTTTTTCCTTAAAATATATTTAAAAAGCAATTATATTGGTAAAAAAAAGTTATGTTTCATTTGCACATGTGTAAGCATTTTAAAAATACGAAACACATCAAATACATTGAAAAAATCTTAAATAAGTTTCCATTCTCATTTTATTTTTTTTAACTGTATTATGTTTATTGAGTTTTGAAAAGTGATACAGTGATTCTGTAGCAAATGTACCTGAGTGCAAACACAATATGAACCATATAGAGAGGTAGGAAAGAACAAGAAAGAAAGAAAAAAAAGTCATGAAAACCACATCTGCCGGCGGGGTTAGGTGGTTTGCTGGGGGTGTCTGCCAGTCACCACCCCTTTTAATCTGAGGGCAGTGCTGGAACTTCGCCGGGGAGCCCCTGACGGGGACAGAGGCACTGCGTGGAACTCGGCGCGGCTGCCGCATATGGGATGCCGCAGGAGTGCCTGTTTGGGCGTCTGCCATATATGGGACGCCACAGGAGTAGTGCCTGTTTGGGACGCCTGCCACATATAGGATACAGCAGGAGTGCTTGTTTGGGGCACCTGCCACATATGGGACGCCACAGGAGTGCCTGTTCGGGTGCCTGCCACATATGGGACGCCACAGGAGTACCTGTTCGGGTACCTGCCACATATGGGATGCCGCAGGAGTGCCTGTTTGGGGAGCCTGCCACATATGGGACGCCGCAAGAGTGCCTGTTCGGGTGCCTGCCACATATGGGATGCCGCAGGAGTACCTGCCACATATGGGACGCCGCAGGAGTGCCTGTTCTGGGCACCTGCCACATATGGGACGCCGCAGGAGTGCCTGTTCTGGGCACCTGCCATATATGGGACGCCACAGGAGTAGTGCCTGTTTGGGACGCCTGCCACATATAGGATACAGCAGGAGTGCTTGTTTGGGGCACCTGCCACATATGGGATGCCACAGGAGTGCCTGTTCGGGTGCCTGCCACATATGGGACGCCACAGGAGTGCCTGTCCGGGTGCCTGCCACATATGGGATGCCGCAGGAGTACCTGCCACATATGGGACGCCGCAGGAGTGCCTGTTCTGGTGCCTGCCACATATGGGACGCCGCAGGAGTGACTGTTCGGAGAGCCTGCCACATATGGGTCGCAGCAGGAGTGCCTGTTTGGGACGCCTGCCACATATGGGACGCCACAGGAGTGCCTGTTCGGGTGCCTGCCACATATGGGGAGCGGTTGTGGCCTTACAGCCAGAGCTGCCAACTTTGGAGCTGGGGAACCAGGTTCGAGCCTCGGTGTCGGCTCAGCTTCCTGTGATTCTGGGCAGGTGCACAACGCCCAATGGGCTCAAAGGGCTCCAGCCCTGCCTCCCCCCTTGTGTGTGTCATCTGGGGCTGAGACAGCTTCCCGGCACACACATAGCTGCACCCCAGCACTTCACAGGTCTTTAAAAGACCATTTACTTGCTAATGAGGCTTTGTTGTGTTTTCACCCCTTCTTAGAGCCCCTGCATCTCCACTCTGCATATTGCTGGAAGAATCAGCCCCTCCCCACCCCGAATTTAGGGCTCCCCCCCACGAAATTTGGCTGTAGTTGCGCCTCTGATTCTGGGCAAATCACTTAGGGCCATATGTAGGAAGCCAAATTGCGATCACAAATGCTGAAATTCGCCGAATTTCAGCGTTTGCGATCGCAATTTGGGCAGTGTGCTATGTAGCACACAAAAACCCACAGGCACAATAAGGAATCGCAAAATTTGCGATTCCTTATTTTGCTAATGCATTTAAGGAATCCCAAATTGCGATTCCTTAAATGCAATGTAGGAAGCACCCAAGTTGTGCGATTTTGGCTTAAGGAATCGCATATTACCACCAACTTTAGGTTGGTGGTAATTTGCGATTTCTTTGAAAAATGCACTTTTTTGCATTTTTCAAAGTGCCATGTGGCGCACATACATGCCCTTAGCGCATGTATGTGCGCCACATGTGCAGACATATTTATTTCAGGGGTGCAAAAGGGTGTCCTATTGACACCCTTGCAACCTTGAAATTGCATTCTCAATTTGCGATTCTCTAATTGAGAATTTCAAATTGAGAATGTCTTCCTATTCATTCCTGTGGGCCTTCTAGCCCATAGGAATGAATGGCAAGGTATTCCTTATTTGCAAATCTCAATTTGGGATTCGCAAATAAGGAATAGGTGGGAATCGCAAAATATTTTGCTAATCCTACCTACATTGCGTTTTGCAATTCTCTAATTGCGATTCCCTAAAAATTGCAATTAGAGAATCGCAAAACACGTTTTACCTACATATGGCTCTTAATCTCCCCGTGCCTGCCAAAAGTGAATGTGTCCTTGTGTGACGTAGAGTGTGCTCTGTCCCTGGAACAGAACTGCAATGTGATATCCCAGAACAGAAAGATAATGGTGTTTGCCAAAGAACCGACACAGCTGCTCCTCTCTGTCACATTGAAGCCCCCCGAGGCTGCCGCCTTTGGATTGCACCCACTGAAAGGTTCCAGCAAGATCGGCGGGAAACACTGACTTTGCCTCAGACCTCCAAGTTCGAAGTTTATAAACTACAGCTACAAGTGAAATTAGTGATTTGTGAAACCTTTGAAAAATCACAACCCTTGTTCCCTACATTCGAGTTGTGTTGTTTTGGTGTTTATTTAAAGATAAAAATATACACTATCTTTATACATTGAAGTGGGATTTTTATTGTGTTGTATTTCTCACTTATTGACTGTTACCTTGTGCCACAGCTTCTCGGGACTGAGTTGAGGCTTAAATTAAGGTAATCTGACTAGACATGATCCAGAATAGTGGCATTATAACTTGGTGAGGTCTCCAAACCACCACAACTAATAATATATCTTTTCACATCCACCGTAGTCCCCGGGGGAAGGGGAGCCTCTTTCTTTCAGAAATGTGCGGGTGTTACCCTTCCTGCCAGCAAGAGGTGTAACACTAAGGTGCCCAAGGAGGTAACATGGGACATGCTCTGTCCTCTACAAGATCTCCCAGAAACCTATCGGCCTCGCCTTCGTTTGAATAATGTTTCTGGCCCATGTAGAGCATTCTCTGAGCTTTTGTACAAATTGATAAGTTTCCAGTTCCTCTTATGCTGCGGTCAGCGCTCTGAAGGTCCTTGGATGGTCGTTTGCCTGATATTGACTAGAAGCAGTAGTGTCTCTCGCTTGTATGTAGTGTGCGCCAAGAGTCCACCAGACTCAATGCTTCAATTCCACTTGCCAACTCTTTAAATCTGTTCTGGAGCCCCTATCTAGATGCCGAACAGTCTCTGGTGTCATCAGGCATGGCACTGTGGTCCCCACTAATTATTAGCCAACCCTCTGTAAAGCTTTCAATTTTGGAAAACAGGTCTGCAAAGATTTGATGTCTATCCTCATGAGTTCCATATATGGAGACAACAGTGAGATTCACATCCTACAAAGTGCCGCGCACTTCCTCATTCCTTAACTCTTGGTCTCTTGCAGCTGGTTCCAATTTGAAGTGTAGGTTCTTGGCTACTAATGTGGCCACCCATTTCATCTTGTGTGCAGCATGGGAATTATGCTTGAACCAATGAGACTTGAGTTTGTGGTCATCTTGGCGAAGCAGTTGTGTTGGGGTTGTTGCCCTCGCCACCGCCAGAGCCTCGCTCTCAGTGCTAAGAAGCGGATCCTATGAGCACTTCAGGATGCAGATTCCGTCAGGTTTGGTGTTCAGAGAAGACCCTGTGACCCTGAGTCAAGCTACGGCTCTATCTTACAACCAGTACTATTACCTTCACCCTAAAAAAGTGGGAATATGGTCAATTCTGCTTTGGCACTAAACGGTGAAAACTGCTCATGACAACTAGATTGTCAGTTTTAGACTTTTTTTAATGAAAGGTAGGATGCTATCGACTCCATTATATTTACCTGTAACGACCAAAAAGTTAATGTCTCAACGACCAAAGAGTTAATCTCGCTTCTGCTTATTGTCAACTTCAATTTAGTTCTTTAATGTTTACTCTTCTCCTTATCAATGTCCTCTTCCAAACCTATCTTATCTCAATACCACATCAAAAATAAATAATTGATAAACCTATATAGCTTTATCAATCCAGAACTCTACTGTTCCTTTTCTAACATATGCGACTCGCGGCAGGCATCATAAAAAATACCAGTGCAGCTGGTGCTGAACTAGAACATGTCCCGATTAGTTGCAGTAAATAACCTTTTGATTGGAAATATTTGCAGTGCAGAACAGATTGTAATATCCACATTAAAATCATGATTCGTTCCTTATATATTGTTTGTCAGCAGATAATTCTCCATAATTTCAGTTCCTTTTAATACCCGGATCAAGCGAATATTGCTTCCCAACCCATGGGACGCTGTTGAACAGTGAATTTTCTAACTTTTAGAACAATGCCTTATGCTCTGTTATGCGACGGCTTATGCCCTGTATCAGAAAGGGTGCCCACAAAAGAGAACATTTGAAATAGGACTGACCTGTTTTACGTGAGTATCTGTTCGATTAATATAAAGATGCATACTATTTTTAACACAAACTGAATATGTGGATTGTTGGCTTAATTGAAAGCCACTGGCTTTAAAAATGATTGCAGACATTGTATTATTGAGTTTTCTAATTGACAGCCCCTGAAATTTCAGATAGATTCTTATTGCCGTGCAACTTTAATATGGTGTGGGAGACAATACTAACGTAGTTGTGGGAATAGCAGTGTTATCACATAGTATAATTGAATGCTGGCATGTGATGTATAATTCCAGGAGTCAGAGATATCTTTCATTATGTCCTGATGAAGGTTCTCCTCATGCATTGTGAGAACCGAAACGTCATTGACATATATAATTGCACTGAATTATGAAATATGAATCGTGCTATCTGCAACTGAAGATAAAAATTGCTTTATGCTTTATTAAAAATGGTTGTGTCTTGCGACGTACATATTTTTTGCATTTTGTTTTGGACACATTAAGGATTGTGGTTTTTCCACAATTCACATATGAACTGATGTGTAATCAATTGCTGTTTGTAGAAATGAAAATGTGTTTTAAGTAATCTAATTCTTTACATAAATGAAAACATATTTTTGTATACATTACAGTGGTCTGAGACAGGTTACTATTTTTAATTATTGTTAAATTCCTAATCATGAGTAAGAAATATATAGCCATTTACATTTTTTTATTTCTATCTAAGCTTCCTTGTTATCAACATTGTGTCACTTTTGTAACCTCATCAAGATAAGACAAGTTGCATTAATTGTCTTTCGAAAATAGAAATAACAAGAAAAATACCAAAGCCAGCACCACATTTTTACCAACATGGAGGAGGAGAATAAAAGGGATAAAAGAGTGATAGAAAAAGAAAAAATATATATATCAGAAACACATCCAAGGCTTTATTAAAACCAATGTTGTTAAGCTGTTCATTCTATTTGTGATTCTGCAAACTATCATTTTGGTCTAATAGTTCAATTATCTCACGGATTCAAAGAAAAGTAAAAGAGATTACATTGCTTAATACTTCACATATCATTGTTTAAGTACATATCATAATTAAAGTGTTCATACAATTCATGCATAATAAGTCATTATTTCAAACAGTGTGTAGAATTAAATCATAGTCATCAATTGATTATGAGGATGATATGATCTCTGTAAAGGGTTCGTAACGCCAGCATTAATTTTCTGTAGCCTTACCTGATATTTCCCATTTTGTGACAACACTACTTACATGTGACTGATACTTAATTCGATTATCACTTAAACTTGAGGTGATGGTTGTTTATGCGGGTCAGTATCATGTCTCTTAAGTAAATACTGCCTTACCTCTTACATATGAGGATTCTCTCTACTTTTAATTGTCTTTTAAATGGTTTTGAAGTCTGATTGGTAGTTCATATTTCATGCCTCATATTCAAATGTCACAACGTCCCGTACACACGACAATTGAATTATTGTGACACTTCTTTATGATTAATGTTAAAAGTTGTTTATGCTGGTCAGTATTGTGTTTATCATGCGAACATCACATTGCCATGTACACACATTGATTACCTCTGCTATGGTTGAGAAGGTGGTTTGTGTTGGTCAGAGCGTCTTAATATTACACGCTACTGGAAGGTTATGACTGTGGTTGAATAATTCATAAGTTATTATTGAAAAAGGATTACAGTGCGGGACTCTAATACAACTGCAATTTGATCTGTATAAAGTTTATAATGATACAATGGATCCTGTGAACCTTTTACAGAGATAATATTTATACAATCAATTGATGTTTTGAATTAATTCTATATGTTCAATGAAGTAATGAACTATGATGCATGAAATGTATGATCACTTTAAAGATCTGTAATTGAATTATAACCTATAAAATATTTTTATTTTCTGAGGCTGCTGAATAATTTAGCAATAAAGCGAATATAGTCATTTATATAATCATATATAGAATGAACATCTTTAAATGATTGTGATTGTTGAAGTCTAGGATGATTTTCTGACAGATATTTTTCTTTAATATTTTTCACCTGTTTTTTCCTTTTATTTTTTCTCTTGATTTGTAAAAATGTGGTATTTCCTTTAGTATTTTTTATTTATTTGTATTTTGTAAAGTAAAAAATGTATGTAAAAGCAATCAATGCAACATGCCTTGGCCTTATGAAGTAGCAAAAGTGACATAATATTTTGCGAAACAATGTGGTTGCAAAAAGACAGTTTAGGTATAAATACATTTTTTAATGAATACATATTTGTAACACATGAAGCTCATTATGAATGAAAGAATGATGCAAAATAATAACCTTTTTGGTCTTCATTTGGTTATACCAATCTACTGATGCAACGCCAGAGGTACGGGCGTTGCAATTTTAGGGGCTCAATCTATTTGCTGGTCCCCCTGCAAATTTTACTATTTTTGTATAATTCCATTCCGATAAAATGAGTTGTGCTTTTAGCTTTCAATGGTAGTGTGTGAATTCTGTTTGCCATATTTATAGCCTAAAATATTGCTAGATGATATTAATTGAATAAGTAAATAAAAGGTGAACATTACAATATCACCCATGACAATCGTTTTTATACCGTACATGTTAATACCTTGACCGAAACAAAAGTACCCAGATTGGCTCAGGGGGTATCAGGCGGCCCCTAGTAGCTGTTTCCGCATGTGAGGGCTGACAGCAGGGATTTGGCAGTGGGGGGTTTGGGAGTACCAGTTTCCAAGTAAAGGTCTAAGATAAGGGGGTCTAAGGATAGGGTAAGCACTAGGGAGTGGAGGTCTGGGACATGGTCTGTTAGGTGGGTCTGGTATGAAAGTCTGGATTGTAGGGTCTGGGTATGGTGGCCTGTGTGGAAAAGTCAGGCAGTGGGCATCTGACAGCTGAGTCTGTCAGCAGAGGTCTGAGAGAAGATGTCTGAGGGACTCAGAGCAAGGGCTGATGGCGGAGGGAGGAAGCAGAGATGAGAGACTGAAAGTTAGGGTGGGAGAAAGGGGTTTTCAGGTGCTGGTTTGGAAGCAGAGGTCCTGAAGGAATGCCTTGTGTGAAGGTCGGGTGGTAGGGTTTGGCAGTAGCAGTAGCAGTCTGGGTACAAGGGCCTTTCAGCGGGTACCCGAAGCTGAGTCAGGGAGTGGAGCCTGGGGAGCAGAGGTATTAGGGTGAAGTTTGGGGTACGGATGTGGGTGGTGCGAATGGGAGTCTGGAAGGCGGAGAGATCAGCGTAGTGTTGGGGTGAGGGTGGGGCGTGTGGTTCAGGTGTGGAGTGACATTGTGACTCTTGCATTAAGGACTTGGGCTGACGGTAAGAACTGGGAAGACAGATCTCTTTAAGGCCCACCTGTGGAGCTCTCCTCTGTTGAGTTAAGTCCCCACTACACAGGCAAAGCACTCACAGGGTGAAGTTGGAGACGAAGGCTGTGTTGGGTAAGTCAAGATCGAAGATGGCTTCCTTGGCCTCGGGGTGAGGGTTGACCATGACGCTTCGAACCTTGGTGACAGCGTAGCGCGACACAATGGCGGTTTCCACACGGAAGCTCTGGATGGTGAGCTGGGGAGGAGAAGACAAGAGAAGACACTGTCAGCAAGTTGTAATGTGATTGGTCCAGCAAAAACGAATATGCGAAGGTAAGTAAGGTTAGGTTTATTGAATCTAATTTAAAAAAAGGGACAAACCCAGCTGCCTGGACAACTTTCCAAGCATCTTGTGAACCCCCCCACAAGGAAGAGGATACAGCGCGCAGATGAGTTCCACCATCAGTGAACATAAGGGAGATGCAACACGGGCGTGTTTCTCCTCATCACTTACGTCCTCAGTAACGAAGGGTGTAGGGTCATGGTAGGCTATCACATCTACGACACAGGAATGCTCTCCTCAAACGAAGACACCATTACTCATAAAAAGAGAAAGATACTCCTCAACTACAACACAATCTCTCATCGCTTGAAGGACATCATCCACAGGATCTCAGGAGGTGCACCTCTGGAAGGTTGAACTTTGTAACTCCAAGAAGTCCTTCGAGGCGCAACTCAAAGGAAGCTCCTCTCAGAGGGCAGTGGAGACTCTCAAACCCACACCACAGACTCTAATAATACTCAAAAACAGATGACCCTTAGATTACAGCCCAACACAAAGAATCAGAGGGACCTTGGGAGGCCAGCAGCTGGTCCAGGCACCTTCTGAGTGAAATCTGAGGTCAGTTTTCCTATAAAAAGGGGTTTTTCTTCTTTAGCTGCTGCGAAGGTCACTTTACAGCCCCGCGTGTATGCTTCAGGCAGCAGCAACACAGCAGTGTTGGGGTGAGAGCCTCCCCTTGAATCTGGGACCATCACAGGGCCCACCCTTCTGTGCTCCTCCAAGGTGTTTCTCTGCTACCTCCAGAGAGAGGTGGGAGGGCTGGACCTGCCACTCCTCTGAGAGTCAGGAGTCTTTCAACCCCTCCTCTGTCTCCAAGCAGTGTCAGCCTGGGATGCTGCTCAGAGGTAGGAACATAAAAAGACTCTGAGAGGGAACCCCTGCATCTCCATCCCCATTAGTCGCTGCCAGACCGCCTGTCCCTTGTCCACTGACCTCTTTTCTCTGTCCCTGGGGCAGTCAGTGGTTACCTGACACAACTCTGACACACTCAAACAGGATAGCCAAGTGACACCCTTTGTAGACTCAACGCCAAGGGTACGGAGGGTGTGGAGTAGCCAAGGCGTGTTCGCTGTGGTGGTAGAGGGTTTGGAACCCTGGTACTGGATAGTACAAGTGATTATCATCTGGAAACTCAAGCTAATAATTACGAGATTTGTCACGCAGCGCAGCACGTCACCTTGCTGCGCTGAGTTGCGTTGCATGACGGAAAGAGCAAGAATGCACCTTATTTAAAAGAATATAGCCTTTTCTCCTGCCCTTGCGCCATGTTGGCTGCCTAGCGCCAACACAGGCACCCCTGTGACTTTGTGCTAGTTTGCCTGTGTTGCATGTGGGATTGTTTTTGTGCAGGATAGGGCACCTTCCTGCACAAAAACAATCCCCTGAGGGATACTCCTTTTTCTGCATGTGCAGCGGAATGCAGCAAACATAGAAAGAAGAGGAAGTAACGAGGGAAAATATCTTTATTTCTCCTCATTACACCTCTCCTGGGAGGGTGTATCTTTTTGGTGCATTCCTGGGTTTATCAGTTTTGGTAAAACTGGGAATGCATAAAAAACCATGGGAGTTGGGCGGGTACGCCCATGCAACACCCATGGAACACGCCCCAGGGCAGAGTAATGCAACGCAGTGATTTGCACTCTGTTGCGTTACTCCAGAATTATGAAGCCACTCAGGGCCACGCAAAGTGGCCTCGCGTGGCTTCATAAATCTCATTTTTGAGTTGCGTTCCACATGCAACACGGCTCGAAAATATGGGCCTCAATGTTCAATCACGGCTCTATCGCTACAAACAGTACACAGGCTCCATTCAAGCCAGACTGCTGGCCCCGTCCCTTTGGCGCCACCTCACCCCTGGACCCAGGTGGGTCCTGCCAATCTTCGCTGAAACACGAGATACACGTCCCAAACCACTTTTGAAGCGTCTTTAAAGGGCAGAACTGCTCTCACGACATATAAGTGACATCTTCAAATGTTTCTGTGCAAGGCCACACTGGTTACCATGATGGTGTTGCCCAAAATAGACACCCGTTGAAATGGCATTGAACGCGCTCTCTAAGTGTGTCAGCCAGTATGACTTTTGAGTGTCTGGAGCACCAAACTGGTGCCCCCAGTGGTAAAATAGGGAGGCACCTCTCCAGGATCGGAATGGCAATGCGGTTAGTCGGGTATGGGCCGATGGGCTGGTGCTTAAGTGCCAGCAGGTATATCTGCAACAAATGATGGACGGGATGCTGAATGATTCAGACATTCACCCCCGTCAAGAGATCTGGGTTAAATACATTGTTCTTTAGCTCACCATGCCACCCCAGTTTGGACCCAGCCATATGCAAATCTGTGGCTCATGGGAACAGTCCAGACCGAGCTGCCAAGCCAGGTCCTCCCTGCACTGCAAACAAGCATCCTGGGACCGGTTTCAGGATATGTCACCCTTCATCAGCCAGGCAAGCTTGAATCCAGTGGCACAGTGAGCAAGGGACCCACGTCTGGGCATACCCATCCCACTTAGGGCGAAAAGTATATCTGCAACAAATGATGGACGGATTGCTGAATGATTCAGACATTCTCCCCCAGACAAGGGATCTGGGTTAAAGCCATCGTTCTTTTGCCCACTATCACACCCCAGTTTGGACCCAGCAGGGGGCTCCTTTTTTTGGGCCTCTCTCAACTTTCCACGGTGTGCGAAGAGGCCAGGTGTTGTTGCGGTCTTTGGGCTATTCTCACCTAGTTGTCAGTTCCCACCACGGGCCCCCAAGGGGCCAGCTCGTCCCAGAAGTGAAGCGATGTCACTCACCTTTCACGTGACCCCCCCTCTCCTAGGACTTCACATTTAGGTCATAGTGGGGGGGGAGTGCACAAAGGCTGAAAGTCCTTGCTGGAAGGCCAGCTCAGGTATTGTGGCCATTTTCACCTCTACCTGGCCCGTTCGAATTTCATTAAGTAATCCACCAGCACAAGCCCAGTTTACTTTGTGTACTTGTAGCGTGTACTTGCTGGAGAGATCCGTGTCTTGTCAGGTTTAACTCATCAATAATTTAGCAGAGAGGGTTAATGTGCCTGCTGCAAACACAACGTGTAGCTTGCAGATCAAAGATGTATGTTTTATGTAGAAAGATCAATGGGTTACTGCATAGACGTCCTTCTGTTACTTGCAGCTTATAAATTATAATCACTGTCATTGGAATTATGCGGTAGGGAGGACCAAATTCTGCGGCAGTTGACTAAAATTTTGGGCACGAAAAGATAAATTATGCAACTTTGCTGGTGGTATTGTTTCATTATTTTGTTCCTTTATAACATTGTCATCCCAGTCTGGGGAACGTTTCACCTCATTAGTGTCACTTTAACGATCAAACACAGCAATGACGACTGGAAGCGACCAGGCAACATTTGGGAAGGGCCTTCCACTGCGCAGGAACACGTGACGCCAAGTTATTTGTAACTTTTAACCTGACTGAGCTCAAAACAATTATTTTCCTTCAAATCTGCATATTATTCAGTAGATGAAAAACTAAGTGGCAAATGTGGAAAATCCATAATTACACATATATTGCTGTGGCTTCTGAACCACATAAATCCAGCGCCCCTAGTTACAATCCTTCCGCTGCAGCCCAGCGCGCTACGAACCAGCATCGAGGAGCTGCAGGCAGACTGCAAAGCAGAGAGACTTATTTCAGTTTTAATCCATCTTTCTTTGTTTTGAGACTGCTAAAAGAAGGGTTCTTTGGGTAGTAATAAAGTGTCATTAATGCGGTGAACCCCAACCGCTGCGTTATGTTTTAATTCTTGTCTGTGTTTCTCCAGAACAAGCACCCCTAACACACCATACCGTCCAATATACAAGATCTGCAACTTATACACCTTGTAACCATCATCTTATGGAACATCTCCTATGAATTGATTTACACACTTGCATGATTCGTTGTCTGTGTACAATATGTGAGTATGACGTAAATCGCTGTGTCACCCTACACCGGGACACACAGCGCTATAATAGAAATGAGGCCCGTCCCTTGCATACGGGGGCTGAACAAAGACAAAAAGCTGCTCTGAAAGTGGAGCGTGTAACACTTCCTCTGCACTCCTGTGAGCGAGCAAAGCGAGGGGGTGTGGCCAGCTTCAAGGAAGGTCCGTGGGGTGTCTCCCCCTAAAAACCCTTTTAAAAGGAGGTTATATAGTGTATTTTAAAGCTGAATTTTCACATAAACTTGCTCAAAAACCATAGCCTCTCAAAGCGCCTTTCTAAATACTGAAGTGCTTTAAAAGTGTGCCAAGCAGATGAAATCTCCATGTGTCAGGGCTAGAATTATTTTGGTACGGATGGGTCCCGTATGCCATGGGCACTCTGTTAATGCCGAGGATCACATACAGTGTGCCAGTGGCAGCACTGGTGTGCATCTTACCGGGGCCCATGTGCATTGAATGATTTTCCGTCTGCAGACAAGGATCTGCGCGCGGAGGCGCCGCAATGACATCTCCGCACATGAGTGAAATGTGTCAAGCTTGCTTAAAAATACTCGGCATGTTCAAAGCATGTGCAGAGCAATGATGGGCGCGACTGTGATCATGTCACGGCGAGGCTTTCGACGGTTTAGCAGTCTAAGGGGGAAAGTAACATCATCAATAATTATGGGAAAGACGCAGGCTTGCCTCGTTGGTTTAATTAGAATAGTATGGCTGCGTAAACCAATGTGGGTGCGTTATGAGGGGGGTCATGGATTATGTGCAAATAACAAACGGTAAAAAAAAGCAGTAAATTAATCTGTTTTAAGCAAACGTTTAAAAATGATTTGAGATGATGCATCATTGTATGAATAGGGAATAATGAAGTTAAAGGGATCCACATGAACTGTTTTACATGGTTTTTCTAGACACCCCTGACGAAGGGTTTAATCCCGAAATGCACTGGGTTTTTAATAAAAGACGTGACGTGTGGAAACCTTTTCCTCTCCTGTGTTTATGTTAACATCGTCACATTGGATTCGGATGAGTAAAATGAATCGAAGAAATATGAAAAAGATGAAAATGAAAGTGAAAGTGAAAGTATACACTAAGAAAAGTTGAAAGTTAAAACATAAAAGATTCGATTGATTGGATTCGCTCAGTTAAGTGGCTGTGCAGCTTGAATAGGAACTGGGAAAACGGTTCCTTCGTGTTTAGTGGAAGCATGTCGCCATTGACCCCATCCATGTACATGTGGCGGGTGGCCCAAAGACCAAAATTACCACTAGAATGGCAAGGACAGAATGTTGCTGTGGGTGCCTGCGCCCCTTGCCCCATGTGCCATTGTTGTCCTCCATAATGCCCAGAATTCTCTTGAGTATGGCTGCACCAACATTCATCTATAGGTGCCCCATATGCCAAGAATGCTCTCCAATATGTCAGTGCCAGCATTTTACCATTGGTGTCCCATAGACAACAGACTACCGCTAGTGTCCCAGCACCAGCATTGTGCCATGGGTGGCGCATCTCATATGCCAAGAGATACCTCCAAGATGCCAGTGCCTGCATTTAACAAAGTGAAATTCTACTTAGGAAGTTATCTATAAACGATACGATTTCCCCTTTAGGTCTCTGTAGGGTTTCTTTCCATATAAGGTCTCAACAGAAATGCATGGTAGGTCCTTCAACGCATCGAGCACCAGCAGAGGAGGGCTGGCCTCCTTCAACGCTCACAACACAGCTGGAGTTCCCATTCTTAGTCTAAGCAGAGACCTAAGTTCATTACCCTCGAGCTTTCCTAATGAGACTAATTAATTTCCCCTGATGTGCATCCATAATGTACTACAGAGTGGAGACTGTTTTACTGTCACAAACCTTCAAAATGTGGTCATTCGAGACAGCTCTGTATTTGGAGTCGAATTCTTGACCCCCTGGAGATCTAAAAGCTTTTTGTGGCCAACAATGATATTTGGGCATTGTTAGAAATGGGGGTCTCTAGTTGGCAAGGGTTTGCACCTTCGTCCAAGTAAGGACCCTTCTTCCTAGTCAGGGTAAGAGAGTTACACTCCTAAAATAACCCCTGATCACCCCCTTGGTATCCTGGCATGAGCAGTCACGTTTATCTTAGAGGCAGTGTGTAAAGTATTTGAACATAACCAACAGTATTACAGTGAAAACACTACAAAAGGAGACCACACCAGTTTTAGAAAAATATCCAATATTTTATATATTTAACACAAGACCAAAATGATAAAAATTCACAATACAGCACTTAAAAATGTATACCTTTCAAGAATACTTGAAAAACACAGTTCGTACGAGTCGGTAGCCCCTGCGATGCTGAAACAACAGAGTCTAACAGTTCCAGCCAACAGCTTCGGTACGGGCCAGCAAAAGCGTGGACAGACTCGCTAACAGTAACTTTCTCATTGCGGTGTGCATGTTGGTTCGAGCCAGTCGTGGAAACCATCATGGTTGTATTGCAAAATGGAAGCGGTGCGGGGTGCTGTGCCCTCTCGATGCGGTGCAGGCAGTGGCTCGGTGACGATCGTCCAGATGGTGTCAGTGAGACCAAAGCTTACGGTGCAGGGTGAGGTGGTGTTCGACCCGGTGCTGGCATGTTGCGGTGCAAGCGACTGAACCGATTAGCGGGAGCTGGCAGTGGTCAGCCCAGACTGCTGTGTGGGATGAGGCGGTGTGTTGTGAAACTTACGAGCGGTGCCCCCATCATGATGCGGTCACGAATGTCGAAGTCAGCAGCAGCAACGGCGTCGTTGAGACCAGGATGGTGAAGTGAAGTGAGGTGGTGCGGAATGCGGTGCCCACAGGTCACGGTGCAGTGCAAGCAGCGGCAGCAATCATCGTCGTTGGTGAGACCAGCTTTGCGGTGCAAGATGCGGACAGTGCCATCTGCGGTGCCGTCAAGACACAGAGCCAGCAACGGAGTCAGTTGCGTTTCCCTTATCTGTGGCAACTGAAACTACGGTGCTAGAGGGGGTACCCAGAGGTTGGTGAAGTCTTTGCAGTCCCTGAGACTTCAGAACAGGAGGCAAGCTCTACTTCAAGCCCTTGGAGATACTCAGCACAAGTCAAGAAAGTTCAGTCCAGTCCTTTCACTGCCCAAGGCAGAAGCAGCAACTGCAGGCCAACCCAACAAAGCAACAACACAGCAAAGGGGCAGTACTCCTCCTGGCAGCTCTTCCAGCTCTCCTCCTGGCAGCTCTTCCAGCTCTTCTTCTTGGCAGGTTCCTTGATCCCAGCGAGTTCTAAAATTCTGGGGTCTGGGCCCCAATATTTATACTCAAAATCCCTTTGTTCTCTCAGGCAGAGAGTGTCTGTACTTAGTCCAAACCAGTCCGGTCCTCTCTGACCCAGTTTCCCGGCAGGAGGTGGAGACAGCATTGTTCAAGGCAGGCCAGGCCCATTCAGGTGCAAGGAAATCTCTTCCCCCTGCTCTAAATGCAGCCCAGGCCTATTTAGTCCAGCCCTGACTCATCCAGACTCTCTGGAGCCACTGCACATCCCCTCCTCTTGTCACCCCAAAGCCAGACAGTCAATACACATCCTAGCTAAGGCACACTGGATATCTAAGCAAGAAAATGCCTACTTTCTAAAAGTGATATTTTCAAACACAGAACGTAAAAATCACCCTCACTAAAATATGCATTTTAACATTTGAGTTCAGGCATTCTAAACTTTATTTTCCTACCTTGTTCCCAGGGGTAGTTATGTTTATAAGATGTTATAAGCAAACTCCCAATTCTATCCTATGGGAACAGGTAGCCTTGCAATAGTGAAAAAGAAACTTGGCAGTATTTCACTATCAGGACATGCCACACACACCAGGGCATGTTCTACCTTTAACATACACTGCACCCTGCCCAAAGGGGTACCGTGGGCATACCTCAGGGGTGACTGGCATGGAAGAAAAGGGAAGGGTAGAGCCTGGCAAGTGGATGCACTTGCCAAGTTGGCATGGCAGTACTAGACTGCACACAGATACTGCAGTGGCAGATCTGAGTTACATTTACAGGCTGCTTATGCAGGTGGCACAATCAGTGCTGCCCGCCCACTAGCAGCATTTGATTTACAGGCCCTGGGCACACACAGTGCATGATATTAGGGACTGACTAGTAAACCAAATATGCCAATCATGGAAACACCAATCCATAATACAATTTACACAGAGAGCGTATGCACTTTAGCACTGATCAGCAGTGGTAAAGTGTTCAGAACCCTAAAACCAACAGAAACCGGCCAGGAAAAGATAGGAGGAAGAAGCAAAAGGTTTGGGGATAACCCTGCAAGAAGGGCCATTTCCACCAATAAACGAGTTGATGACCAGACCCCCGAATACTCATATGTTTAACCACCTCTAGAGGAGGTTTCCCAAAGACCGTTGCTTTACATTTAGTTACGTTTATTACCAGCCCTTGTTTTTCATTATAACAAGCTTTTGTAGCTCAAAAGGGGTTTTTGCAAATAAGTCATCAGTGTGGGCCAAATTTGAGGCATGAGAACCATCCAACCTGCGAGACCAGCAATGTAACTCTCTGATCTCATTAAAGAGATCAAAAATGTAACTATTAAACAAGGGAGGCGAGGATAAAGTTTCAGGCCTTGTGCAGTATGCGTCCGTGTATTATCTACTTGCTTGCAATTGTATCCACTTCTTCTCGTACAATTTCCTAAGAAAATACAGAAAATTTGAATCCAACTTGAATGAGTGGAATTCAGCCCACAGGTCACCTCTTTCAACGTAATCAAATAATTTCAGAAATCTATGTAAGAACCATAGATTGCACCCTCCTCTGATCTGATGCCGCTATGTAAGATCATCAAAAGAGCCATTATACAATCTCATGGACTGGGACTGGGTCTGGAACTAACCTGCCCCCACGCAAACACGTTCTGGTGAAGAAACTATAAATCAAGTTTATGTAACGAAACATTTCTGGATAATGTTACCTCTAAGTAACGAAGGCTGTGAGGCGATACTTCTTCTCCTCCATTCTAGACCTCTGTTTAGACCTTCTAATTTTACTAACATTTTCTATATAATACACTCACATATAGGGGTTTAGCCAGCCCTCTTCATCCATTTCTCTGTTTGTCACATTTTTCTTCTATCCACTGCAGCATAGAGCATGATCCAACTGACTTCAGTCATTGGCTATCTTCACAGTGAATGCCCGCAATCTGCCCTTTCACAAGGAGAGCATTCACGCACAAAGTAGTTCCCTTACATGTCAGAGACTACTATGAGAATGCGTGCTTTTAGAGACCAAAACTATTTTTACATTTATCCAATGTTTTTAGATTGATGAGGGCCTAGCAGCTTCCCCAACAATTAAGTTTTGCAAAAACCATTACGAAATAAAAACAAGCATTGACAAACCTGACAGATTGCCGCCCAACACTGGACCTATTGGGTTTGCCAATGCTTGTTTATGAATTGGAACTAATAGACTTCCTATCCTCCAAAGCAGAGACGATTTCTGCCTTCAAGGTTTCCTTAACAAGCCTGTAGCAGTTAACCCAAAAGCCTTTAAAAGTGCAGCACAAAACCATACAGACCGGGATCCACGAACCCTTCGAAGAGATGATCAGCTTCGACATTTCTTCCAAAGAGACCTTTAGGACACCCTCGCTATTCTCGGGATGATGTGGAAGTAGAGTCCTCAGGGTTCCCCTACAGAGCTACAATGAGAGTACGCCAGTCTTCGTCCCTGATCTAGCCCCCGCCCTTTTCTTAGATGACTTGTCTGATGCTGTAACTCATTTCCAAAATGATCTTGAATCCTGGCCTTTAGATGCCACAAAAAGGGATCTCCATTTCCTTCGTCAATAAGTAGATTTATCTTCTACGAAGGTTGTTGTAGACGCTCTTTTAGCGCTTACGACAGCGTTTGTACCAGCATCCAGCTCGGACATTTATTGATTTGCTGCGCGGAGGAAGTCAAGATTGTTTGTAATGTTTTCACTTTGTGGCAAACTGAGGCTGTTTTTTTCTTACGTGGGCACCACTATTCCCTACTCCAAAGTGGTTAGTGTGAAGAGAGGGGGTCCATACATATGTTCACAAAGCCCCTTCTAGAGTCTGTCCTACCCTGTGCCAGGTCTTCCCTCGGCTCCAGAAAAGTCAATGGATGTCTAGAAGGGTTCTGATCAATTATCAGCGCAAGCCTTTTTGCAAACCATTGTCTGCCTGTTTTAGACCTTCTGTCCTCTAGTTTGGCCGTTCTCTGTAACGGCGCTCTCTGTATTTGTGAAGAGCCTGGAGTATCTTCCGGCTTCCCATACAGTGACCTTTAGAACGCGAACCTGCTTGTCACCTAAAGCACCAAGAAGCCGTAGTAACGGCAAATGTTGTCCTAAAAAAATGCCATAAACATCACATACAATTAAAAAAAGTCTAGAACTTTGTATGACAAAACATAAGAAACTTCACCTTCAAGTCATGATGACAAGATCTTGCAAAGTCAGTTCTGTCCCCACAGATAACTTAACGGGCTCTTGCAACACCTATTGAAGATGGTGCATCGAGCGGAGAGATCCGTTGCAAACCTATGGGATGAACGTCTTAGGACAGAAGTCTGGAGATCCGCGGTCAATGGCTCTAAGAAGATTCACCCTGGCTTAAAAACTGAAGCTTGTTTACGTAGGAACCCAGTGCTGTATCACTGCGCGTGAAATATGTACGCACTAAGGCCTTCCAGAGATGCGCTGAGCGGCAGCATTCTGCATTCAGCATTCTGCACAAGCGGGAGTTCATGCACAGGGGTGTCAGAGGTGGGAGCTACATATGCAGCATTGCCATAGTCCGGCCTAGACTGGACCAAGCGCTGATCGCTGATGAGATGAGTCAATGAAACGTAGAGGAGACTTCAGGGATCTACGAATCCAGGAAACGTGTTGGAGTACCCTGACCGTTTTGAAACAGATAGGTGTCAATGTGAATGTCCAAATTGAAAACTTGTAATGCCAAAAAGGGACCACGGCCCATCGTTTTGGGCCAGATCAAAGATTTAGCTGCCAGCGCCTTCAAGAGTGAGAGACGCAGCCCCTCAGTTTTAGCAGAGTAAAGTTTCATAACATTGGGGGCCATCCACCGACGAGTGATGGAAAGACATTCGGCCACAGTTGACTTGCCCAAGGCTTGGGGATCTGTTGGACTGGCAGGAATAAAAATCAGTTGGGTGTCGTCAGTACACATGTAGCGTTGTGTCCTCCACCGTGGAGTGATTTCGATAAAGGGAGCATCAATGTGCCCAACAAATTAGTAACAGAATAGAGCTTTGGGCTACGCCACAAGTGGGCGTCTTAGAGTCACCGCGGTGAGGTGGACGAGCCGCTGTTTGTTTGCAACCCTCCAAACGAAAGGCTTCACCCAGCTCACCAGTACTCCTGCGATGACCCCATCTGAAAACCTGGAAATAAACACAGGTTGGTCGATGGTGTCAAACACTCCCAACAGATTGAGCAAAACCACTGCCCCAACACCAGCGTGTCCACACATCTACACAAGCCAGAAGGAACACCACAACTGGTTCGACGCTTCTGCATGGACACAAGCCTGCTTGGTAACTCTGCAGGGGGGGACTGCTCTCAACATGGCTCTGCGATTGAGGAAAGACAGGTTGCTCCGAGATGTTCCTCAGCGAGGGAGTAGAGAGACTCACATCTTCAGCCAGGCTGCTTAACACTGGAGGACACTGGGGCTCATTTATGATCTCAAAAACCTCTTCTGGAATATCCAACTCCCTGGCCTTCACACTGGAAAAATAAGCTTTCTAGCCGCGGTGATCTGCTCCCTGCAGGATTCATACAAATAAGAGAGGCAGAGTTTTAATTTGGGGTCACACAATCTACACCACTTATGCTCCAGACGTCAGGTTTGTTGCTTCAACTGACCACGACTGAGGGAAACGCATGGGGTTTCCGTTTAGGTTTCAGTTTCCTCTTTTGCAGAGGGATCATAGGGTCCAATGTTTCTGTCAGGGAGCCACTGGAGCATTCTGGAATATCACAAGGGTTTGTATTCAAAAGTAATTTATAGCAGATGTGAAAGTAGAGGGAAGTGAGAGAAGCTGTTGATTCAAGGGGCCAACCTGCCCAGTGTCTCCTATGATGGAATAACATGTGATGATTCCACTTAGAAAGGGGACAACCAAGCAGGCTCTGCAGACTGGAGGGCAGGGGCTGGCGACGTCCTTTGCATCTACGATGGGATTGTAGGGTTTCGTAGTTTCCCGCTGTACGCACAGCTTGCTTCTTTACAGGATCCTAAGAGGATAACATTCTTGTTTGTGGGATCACAGTGGTCAGTCTCCTCTAACAGTAAAGACAGGGGGGCAATGGAGATGCTAAGGTAACACTATATGTTATGATAATGTAAGAGTTTGATTCATTAACTGTACAGGAGAAAGCGAGCAGTCGAAAGTGGAACAAACGTTGAAAGGCTGCGCTTGAATTGTGATGCGTGAGCTGAGTATCGACATCAACGTATCGAGATACAAGAATACGGGGAGACCAAGTATCGAAAGGTGAGTGCGTGTGGGGAGGCATTGATTGACTTTTCCTCACTCCACATCTACGCACCTTGATGATATATGCACCGCGCAGGCACACATATGTGGCGGCGGGTGTCACAAATCTAGAGGCGCCTGCGATATCTTGTTTGCTGTCTTCTCCTTGAAAGTCGGTCCCACTGATATCGCGGGTTCGATACTCAGGGTGCGCCCCTCACACATATTGTGACCTCCCCGCCACTCTTGCTTGCCTGACGCAGAGCAGGACATTTCTAAGCTTTTGGGGGCCAATTCATCGATTCAAGGATTGCTGTTGTTAGTAAGACCTGTTTCCGTCATACTAAAGGCCGCGGCTTTCGTTTGCTGCAAGAGATCTCTTCAGGGGTAAACATACATACGAAAGAACCTTTACATTTGAATTACAAATCATTTTACGTTGGGAGAAAGGGAGATCTCCCAGGTGTGGAATAGAACTATAAGTGTAAAGGGAGATCTCCCAGGTGTCGAATAGAGCTATAAGTGTAAAGGGAGACCTCCCAGGTGTGGAATAGAGCAATACATGTAAAGGGAGGTGTGCCAGGCGTGGAATAGAGCTATAAATGTAATGGGAGATCTCCCAGGTGTGGAATAGAGCTATAAGTGTAAAGGGAGATCTCCCAGGTGTGGAATTGAGCTATAAGTGTAAATGGAGATCTCCCAGGTGTGGAATAGAGCTATAAGTGTAAAGGGAGATCTCCCAGGTGTGGAATTGAGCTATAAGTGTAAATGGAGATCTCCCAGGTGTGGAATAGAGCATAAGTGTAAAGGGAGATCTCCCAGGTGTGGAATAGAACTATAAGTGTAAAGGGAGATCTCCCAGGTGTCGAATAGAGCTATAAGTGTAAAGGGAGACCTCCCAGGTGTGGAATAGAGCAATACATGTAAAGGGAGGTGTGCCAGGCGTGGAATAGAGCTATAAATGTAATGGGAGATCTCCCAGGTGTGGAATAGAGCTATAAGTGTAAAGGGAGATCTCCCAGGTGTGGAATTGAGCTATAAGTGTAAATGGAGATCTCCCAGGTGTGGAATAGAGCGTAAATGTAAAGGGAGATCTCCCAGGTGTGGAATAGAGCATAGGTGTTAAGGGAGATCTCCCAGGTGTGGAATATAGTTATAAGTGTAAAGGGAGATCTCCCAGGTGTGGAATAGAGCAGTACATGTAAAGGGAGGTGTGCCAGGCGTGGAATAGAGCTATAAATGTAATGGGAGATCTCCCAGGTGTGGAATAGAGCTATAAGTGTAAAGGGAGATCTCCCAGGTGTGGGATTGAGCTATAAGTGTAAAGGGACATCTCCCAGGTGTGAAATAGAGCTATACGTGTAAAGGGCTATCTCCCAGGTGTGGAATATAGTTATAAGTGTAAAGGGAGATCTCCCAGGTGTGGAATAGAGCAATACATGTAAAGGGAGATCTGCCAGGTGTGGAATAGAGCTATAAATGTAATGGGAGATCTCCCAGGTGTGGAATAGAGCTATACGTGTAAAGGGAGATCTCCCAGGTGTGGAATTGAGCTATAAGTGTAAATGGAGATCTCCCAGGTGTGAAATAGAGCTATATGTGTAAAGGGAGATCTCCCAGGTGTGGAATAGAGCTATAAGTGTAAAGGGAGATCTCCCAGGTGTGGAATAGAGCTATCAGTGTAAAGGGAGATCTCCCAGGTCTGGAATTGAGCTGTAAGTGTAAAGGGATATCGCCCAGGTGTGGAATGGAGCTATAAGTGTAAAGGGAGATCGCCCAGGTGTGGAATGAAACTATAAGTGTAAAGGGAGATCTCCCAGGTGTGGAATAGAGCTATATGTGTAAAGGGAGATCTCCCAGGTGTGGAATAGAGCTATAAATGTAAAGGGAGAACTCCCATGTGTGGAACAGAGCTATAAGTGTAAAGGGAGATCGCCCAGGTGTGGACTAGAGCTTTAAGTGTAAAGGGAGATCTCCCAGGTGTGGAATAGAGCTATAAGTGTAAAGGGAGATCTCCCAGGTGTGGGATGGAGCTATAAGTTTAGAGAGAGATCTTCCAGGTGTGGAATAGAGCGTAAATGTAAAGGGAGATCTCCCAGGTGTGGAATAGAGCATAAGTGTTAAGGGAGATCTCCCAGGTGTGGAATATAGTTATAAGTGTAAAGGGAGATCTCCCAGGTGTGGAATAGAGCAATACATGTAAAGGGAGATGTGCCAGGTGTGGAATAGAGCTATAAATGTAATGGGAGATCTCCCAGGTGTGGAATAGAGCTATAAGTGTAAAGGGAGATCTCCCAGGTGTGGAATTGAGCTATAAGTGTAAATGGAGATCTCCCAGGTGTGAAATAGATCTATATGTGTAAAGGGAGATCTCCCAGGTGTGGAATAGAGCTATAAGTGTAAAGGGAGATCTCCCAGGTGTGGAATGGAGCTATCAGTGTAAAGGGAGATCTCCCAGGTGTGGAATAGAGCTATCAGTGTAAAGGGAGATCTCCCAGGTGTGGAATAGAGCTATACATGTAAAGGTAGATCTCCCAGGTGTGGAATAGAGCTATAGGTGTAAAGAGAGATCGCCCAGGTGTGGAATAGAGCTATATGTGTAAAGGGAGATCTCCCAGGTGTGGAATAGAGCTATAAGTGTAAAGGGAGGTCTCCCATGTGTGGAATAGAGCTATAAGTGTAAAGGGAGATCTCCCAGGAGTGGAATAGAGCTATAAGTGTAAAGGGAGATCGCCCAGGTGTGGAATAGAGCTATACGTGTAAAGGGAGATCTCCCAGGTGTGGGAATGAACTATAAGTGTAAAGGGAGATCTCCCAGGTGTGAAATAGAGCTATACGTGTAAAGGGCGATCTCCCAGGTGTGGAATAAAGCTATAGATGTAAAGGCAGATCTCCCAGGTGTGGAATAGAGCTATAAGTGTAAAGGGAGATCTCCCAGGTGTGGAATAGAGCTAGAAGTGTAAAGGGAGATCTCCCAGGTGTGGAATGGAGCTATAAGTGTAAAGGGAGATCTCCCAGGTGTGGAATTGAGCTATAAGTGTAAAGAGAGATCTCCCAGGTGTGGAATAGAGCATACGTTTAAAAGGAGATCTCCCAAGTCTGGAATTGAGCTACAAGTGTAAAGGGAGATCGCCCAGGTGAGGAGTGGATCTATAAGTGTAACGGGAGATTTCCCATGTGTGGAATAGAGCTATAAGTGTAAAGGGAGATCTCCCAGGTGCTGAATAGGGCTATAAGTGTAAAGGGAGATCTCCCAGGTTTGAAATAGAGTTATAAGTATAAAGGGAGATCTCCGAAGTGTGGAATAGAGCATAAGTGTAACAGGAGATCTCCCAGGTCTGGAATTGAGCTATAAGTGTAAAGGGAGATCGCCCAGGTGTGGAATGGAGCTATAAGTGTAAAGGGAGATCGCCCAGGTGTGGAATGGAGCTATAAGGGTACAGGGAGATTTCCCTGGTGTGGAATGGAGCTATAAGTGTAAAGAGAGATCTCCCAGGTGTGGAATAGAGCATAAGTGTAAAGGGAGATCTCCCAGGTGCGGAATAGAGATATAAGTGTAAAGGGAGATCTCCCAGGTGTGGAATAGAGCATAGGTGTAAAGGGAGATCTCCCAGGTGTGGAATAAAGTTATAAGTATACAGGGAGACCTGCCAGGTGTGGAATAGAGCTATACATGTAAAGGGAGATCTGCCAGATGCGGAATAGAGCTATAAATGGAATGGGAGATCTCCCAGGTGTGGAATAGAGCTATACGTGTAAAGGGAGATCTCCCAGGTGTGGAATTGAGCTATAAGTGTAAATGGAGATTTCCCAGGTGTGAAATAGAGCTATATGTGTAACGGGAGATCTCCCAGGTGTTGAATAGAGCTATAAGTGTAAAGGGAGATCTCCCAGGTGTGGAATTGAGCTATAAGTGTAAAGGGAGATCTCCCAGGTGTGAAATAGAGCTATAAGTGTAAAGGGAGATCTCCCATGTGTGGAATAGAGCTATAAATGTAAAGGGAGATCTCCCATGTGTGGAACAGAGCTATAAGTGTAAGGGAGATCTCCCAGGTGTGGAATAGAGCTATACGTGTAAAGGGAGATCTCCCAGGTGTGGGATGGAGCTATAAGTGTAAAGAGAGATCTTCCAGGTGTGGAATAGAGCATAAATGTACAGGGAGATCTCCCAGGTGTGGAATAGAGCATAAGTGTAAAGGGAGATCTCCCAGGTGTGGAATAGAGGTATAAATGTAATGGGAGATCTCCCAGGAGGGAATAGAGCTATAAGTGTAAAGGGAGATCTCTCAGGTGTGGAATTGAGCTATAAGTGTAAAGGGAGCTCTCCCAGGTGTAGAATAGGACTACATGCAAAAAGGGAGCTCTCCCAGGTGTGGAATAGAGCTACATGCATAAAGGGAGCTCTCCCAGGTGTGGAATAGACCCATATAAATGTTCATGGATTAAGATGTTTTATGTCTCGTTGCCAGTAAGTACAGCAAGCCATCGGGAGCGAGCATCAGATACTAAAGGCTTACCCCCTGACCTCAGAGCTTGTCGCTCTCTATGAGTCTTCCGCAAGAAGGTAGAAACCGGGCTGTTTTACCTCTGGCAATGGGAGTGGCCGTTTTATGTGCTTCGGGGTTCCTTACTGTAGCATAGCCCTGGGAAACACTTTTGGATACCCATGCGCTGTACAAATCTATACAATATTAATAATGCCTGGCTGCAGTCCACTCGAGGGCGCTTACAGGTGCAGAAGGGCTAGCCTTTCGCGCGCCGGCAGAGCAGTCATGAAGCAGCCTAATTCATACAGGAATCGTTTGCTCATCGCAAGAGAGCTCGCCAGCAAGGCCACAAAATCTTTAAAGAAAAAGGAAGATTGCAGCAAAAATAGCAATGAATGAAGGTGTAGGAATGTTGCCCTTTCTGCAGCTTCCCCCCCCCTCCCCCCCCCCCCTCTGGCCTTTTTGCCTTTTGCTGAACCCTATATTTTTGCTGCATAAGGTGCCTGGGCTCCCCCTTTCAACGTGTTGAATTTGGCATGCCCCTAAGTGGCATAATGAACTTGCCTATAAGTCCCTGGTATATGGTACAAAGTGTGCCCATGGCCTGTAAGCTAAATGTCACAATCGGGCTGCAGCACCCATTGTGCCACCCACTACAGTGGCGGTTCAACCATGCCTGCAGGCCGACCATTTGTAACCTGCCTGTTGCAATATTGAACTACAAATCTGACCTGGCAAAATATTCTTTTGTGACAGGTCAAAACCTTTATTTTAAATATTTTGAAGTCACTGCTACGTAGACCTAATTGCCCATAAGGCAGGTGGCATGGTATATAAAAGTAGGGCGTGTGGGAATGCAATGTTAAATTTGTCCTTACAGTAAAAAATGTTTAAAAAGAAGCTATTTTCACTGTACCAAGAATGGCCGTTCCATTGGAAAAAACACGGGGTTACACAATTACATTTAAGAAATAACTAGAAAATTAATTAAACTCTATTTTTAATGGTTATTAAAATTTACAATTCAATGGTGAAGTCGTACTTTTGATAAATATTAACAAAAGGGTACTTTAAGAGTATTACCTTTTTCCTGCCTAAAGCCTCTGGTGGCCGATTTGCATTTGTTCTCCACCTTCTGCCAACCAGTAATTAGGATTTGAATAGGCGTGAATGGGCGTGAAATGTCTAATAGAAGGAAACAATAGGCGGACCTGCATGGGCAGAGATTCTTCCTCTGAACCAGACAGAATATGCAGGTTGGGTGTGTGAACATCCTTTTTTACATTACAATGTCAAACGCTGCTTAACACGTCTGCTGAGGTTTTACATTTAAGACTAGGGGCGCACTTCAAGGGGAGAGAACAGGACCCCAAAACAATTATTGTACATCCAGTGTCTGGTTGCCGGAAAACCCTGCTTTGTTACACTGGACCGTTCTCTTTTGCTTTATTGTTGCTACAGTGACTGAGCTAAACTGGATTTTAGTGTCAGATGTGAGAGGATACTGGGATTAACATAGTAAACTTCCCACAAACACCCCCAGCCCTCAGAGCCCAGCTGCGCATGGCTGAAGAATGTTGCCATCTTGAAAATGCCCAAAGTGGGTAAGTTTGGCCCTGGGAACATTTACCCCATTAGTTAGGGTGTCCCCGGGAGCCATTCCCGTCCACTAGCTTGTATCGGGCATAAATGTGGCACCTCCAGGCACCCAGTACAGAACACCCCTAGACCTGAGGAAGGTCAGAAGAGGGCAGAACCTGCTGTCTTTGACCTGAGAAGAGCCCCGGAGGACTGGACTTGTTCTCTTTAGTACCCAGGGCAAAGAAGTGGACTCCAAGTGTCATAAGGCTGACCTCGTGTTAAAGCTGCAAGAGGCCTTTTCTGGCAGCTGCCTACCTGAAGTTAGAAGGTAAAGTCTTTGACTAGGACGAACCTGGGGGGTGATTCCGAAACATGCTCCATCGCAGTCATTGTCAAATTGCAGCTAGGTCTCAGTCTACCGAAACCACTGACTATCTTTGGCACTTTGTGCTTCTCAGCGCTATTTTTACTTTAACATTTTAAAATTCATATCTCTTGTTCCACTTATATTTTTTTTGTCTTTTTGTTGTCATTTTGTTTATTACATTTTAGTCTATTTTTCTAATTCGTTTTTGGATTTTTATTGTGTTGAATTTTGATTTTATTACTGTTTTGGTACTGCACACATACTTTACACATTGCCCTAAGTTAAGCCAGTCTGCTCTTTGCCACAGCTACCATGAGGGTGAGGTCACGTTGATGTAGTGACTTTGAGGGTTCACCTCGACAACGGGTGTTTCTGTTCCTGGAAGGGGGGCAGTCGCCCACCCTCACCAGTAACCCATTTTCTTACAGACGGAATGACTACCGGAGGCGTAGTGATCCAAAATCTAATGAAGCCCTGTACTAGAGAGCACCTTTTACGGTTCAAATCAGTTAATTTATAAAATAACAGACTTAATACTCCGAACCCACAGAGATCAACTGCGGAGTACCCCAGGGCTCATCGCTCAGCCCCACGCTCTTCAACATCTACATGGCCCCCCTCGCCGCTATCGTCAGACAGCATGGGCTCAGCACCGTGTCCTATGCCGACGACACCCAGCTCATCCTCTCCCTCACGAAGGATCCCGAAGACACCAGACTCTGCTTCCAGGAAGGAATGAGGGATGTCGCGACCTGGATGAAGGACAGCTGCTTGAAGCTAAACTCCGAGAAAACAGAGGTCTCATCCTGGGACCCTCGACCTCCGCCTGAGACGAATCATGGTGGCCCTCCGCCCTCGGGAGTCCTCCCACCCCTACAGCCCACGCTCGGAACCTCGGCATCACCCTCTACTCCTCCCTCTCCATGAACCGCCAGATCAACGCCGGTGCCTCCACCAGTTTCAACTGCCTTTGCATCCTCCGTAAGACCTTCAAATGGATCCCCCCCCGACTGCAGAAGGACCGTCACCCACGCACTTATAACCAGCAGACTGGACTACGGAAACGCCCTCTACGCCGGCATCAACAGGACCCTTCTACACAAGCTCCAAACTATCTAGAATTTCGCGGCCAGACTCGTCCTCGGGACCCCACGACACAAACGCATGATGCAACACCTTCGAGACCTACACTGGCTCCCGGTCGAGAAGAGAATAACCTACAAGCTTCTCACCCACGCCTACAAATCCCTCCACAACATCGGACCCAAATACCTCAACGATAGAGTCCGTTTCCAGGCGCCCAAAATAACTCTCTGATCCGCCGACCTCGTCCTAGCGCAGACCCCCGCATCTGCAGAAGCAGAGCAGGAGGAAGGGCCTGCTCCTACATCGCAGCCATAACTTGGATCGAGCTCCCGGTCAGCATCGGACACTCCCCGAACCTGCACATCTTCAGGAGGGACCTCAAGACTTTGCTCTTCGACTGAGCCGGAGCTGCCTACCCCCCCACCCCCAGCGCCTTGAGACCCTCACGGGTGAGTAGCGTGCTTTATAAACCCCTGATTGATTGATTGAATACCACAAAGTTAGAAGCAGCGAATGTAAAGTGTGAGGAACGTATGAGTAAAAGACTCGGCAGACAGGTCCCACTGGGCTCAGTGTAGCTTGAGGGGGCAGAGGTGCGGCTGGAAGCAGGGTGATGGACCCTGCTCCGATGGCCCCCTGTGGTGTCTCTGTAGACGCCACCGAGCTGGTCATGAGTAGGACCTGTGTTTCTTCAGTCTCGAGTCACGGGCAGGCCTAGACGAGCACATAGATTGGCCTCTCTGGCTCTTCACTCAGTTCCTTCTCTTCAAGGCGCTAGACAGGGCTCAAGCTCAGCTGAGGAACAGGCTCAAGCTCAGCTGAGGAACAGACTCAAGCTTCACCTCACCTCAGATAGCGCCTGGAAGCCTGGCTATTTGCCAACTCTAGCCGAGTCCTGCCAGACAGATTGTGGCTTGTGGCTTTCACAGCCTTGCCCTAGCGCCAGGATGACCTCCAGGGTCAATAGCGAGGGACTCACATTAATAGATACCGGGCAGGAGAGTTCCCAAACTTTGGGATCCGCAAACCTGGAAGTTGTGATCCAAATTCGGAACCTTATTGCCCGCGCAATGCTGGTGAATTCGTTCTCCGCCTGGTGAATTCGTTTGCACGCCTGGCCTATCAGTGCCCCTGAATGCCTCAGAAAGATCCGGGGAAGGAAGGGGGGGTTGGGTTTTTAGCTGGGACTCTGCAGTCTAAACAGGCCTCTGGCACCTACGTGTCCTTTGTGGGTTGTGCGAGGCTGCAGTTCAAGAGAGGAGGCGGGGTCACTGGGAATGTTCATTTACAGGTAGGCCTGCCCGAAAACACGTGCCCGACAGCACGTGCACAGTTCTTCTTTGTACGTATATAGTTTACATTTAGCAGCTGTTTAGAATTCATCATAAAATTACTTTTTTTAGGTCTGGCTTGACAGTGATGCTGTCCGCAAAACATGTATTGTTAATTACCAATCATTTTTTAAATGTACATAGCATTGGTCATGGCTCTGCCCAAAGGGGATTCTCTGTTATCGCATTCCATTGGGTGTTTGGTGTATCCTTCCGCCTCCTGTGGATTGCTTGCACTGCAATGCACGACGGACTATTTTACATCTCAAAGCTACACTGAAAGATTTCAAGTGAGAGGTCGATAGACAATGCAAGACCTATTGACTTTGACAGTGCTTGTTTATGTTTGTTTTTCACTACACTTCACTGTTTTAGACAGGGCTCACAGTTTGCCTACTGTGTGCTCCATATGCAGGATAAACAAGCACTGGCCAAGCAACTGGCCTCGCTTTAATACGCCTCCACAGGTATGTACAAATGCCGTTTGCATACGTGTGCACTTTTATGCCAGGCCTATTGACTTTGCCAGTCCTTGGTTCTATTAGATGCGTGTGCTGTGCAGACTTGAACTTGTGCATTTATGCTATGATTGTGTATTAGAGGAGGCTTTTATTGTTCAAAGTTTATTTTTGGAACTGTTTATTTTGCTTAATTTTAATTCTGTTGCGTGGATTGTCTGTAAAGGTTTTTGTGTCAGGTGAGGGGTTAACCCCGGAGCCGAGGAGCACACTGTGCAGCCCTTGTCTGGCAGCAGCAGGCAGGCGCCGGGAGCCCCGGGCAGGCTCCTCCGAGTCACTCCTTCCACTCTCGAAGACTCAGAGGTGCGGCAGGAAATCCCTCTTCCGGGAGCAGATGTGGGCAGCGTTTCCCACTGCTGTATGAGAGGTGCAGCCCGTGGTGGCACAGAGGGGGGTGAGGAGGACACCCCGAGACAGGGGCCACAGACGGGGCTGTGCTCAGTGTCTTCACTGCCTGCAGCTGGGGCACAGCAGGGCCTGGGGGAGGCTGTGAGTGACCAGCAGTGAGTGCAGCACAGGAGGAAGGGGCTGTTTCTGCACAGCACTCCTGCTGGACCACAGCACAGCCAATCACATGCCGCGCTGACATTTGGGGCTTTAACAAGAATTCTATGTCAGTCCACGGAGGCTCTGATTATGCTTCTCAATCTTTACTGACAATTACAGCAGCCAATAAAAAACTTTCAACTTTAAACTGGCATGACCCCGGAAGGTTAACCCCCTCCTGTGTATGCACCAATCACCATCCAGTCCAGCACATAAGTGTCATTGGAAAGTCCACAACTTCCTCTTTCTTTGCTGCTGCAGCAGCAGATAAGTACCTTTCCCATTACTTTTGTCGCTGTGGTAAAAAATGTTGGGGGAGGTCAGGTTATCGTTTGTGTCAATTTGTGAGCTTAATGTGATAGCGGTGACTCGCTCGTTCACTCGCTCGCGTGTGGTTGCGGCGTGTGTCGGTTTTCATCGATGGTGCGCGTGGTATCGATAGGGGGCGGTGGAGCAGGAGGAGGCAGACGCGAGACCCTCGCGCGCAGAGAGCAGTCTCGTCGTTACCCCAGACGCTGCGTTTTTCTCGCATTACGAGTGACCGCTCGGCAAGACTGCATAAATCTCTGGCCTCATTTGAACGCTGACCGGAGCGCTTTCCAGATTAGAGCTTGCCTCTAGGGGAGTTGTAGGGGTCTCCTTCCACCTTGATTTTCACGCCTCAGACCTCAGTAGGGTTGTGTTTGATACAGCAGTTAGTGGCATTTTTAAGGGTCTGAGACACCCCTGGGCTGCTCCCCCCCTTGTGAAAGCTCCTCCACTCCTCTCTGCTTTAGAGCAATGGCGTACTACGCCGAAGAGGAAGAACAGTGGGTTGAATGCAACCAATTTGAGGAATATGAGGAGCCAGAAGACGAACAGTTGGAGGAGAATCTTGTGGAAGCCCTGGACACCCACGTCCAGAGCTCTGTCAATAAAGCCCTGATCAAGGCATTGAAGCCATTTACAAAACCCCTTCACAATTATGGTAAGAGGAAGATGAAATCTTTGCATAATCGCGCAGAGAGCACGCAGTCATCGGCCCAAGTGTTAGCGCGCATGGCCAGAAATGTGATGAAGGATCATGGCTCCATGGCTAATTATACTACTGAAGAGTCTTCCCCGTCCACACCGGCTACCTCAGACTCCGAGGTTGAATCGGTGCTGCCTAAAAAGAAGGCGAAAAAGTCTAAGCACACAGCATACAAAGCGGATGACAGCCAAGCGCCCAAGAACCTGTTGTTTGACCCTTTGTCCACTGAGTGGGTACCTTGACCGGAGGTGGCACATTATGTGGCTATGAATTTGCGCCAAGGCTTTGAGAAAGAGGTGCGGGCCACTTTACGATCGGAATGTCCGAGGCCCTCCTTGACTGGGAAGGTGGCAGATACGCCAGAATTAGACCCTAATATGGCGACTTTTATGAGAAAGTTCACGAAGGATCCTAAGAAGGGTTTAGATAGGGCTTGGCGGGGGTGCCAAGACAATTTGTTAGATGTCTATCGACCCCTCACAAAAATTCTGGAAGCGGCGGTCAACGCGAAGAATCAAAATGTTCCATTGGACACGTCGGACGTCATGGAATGGGCTCAAAGGGCTTTATGCTTTCTTGGCAATGCCAATGTGGCTCTCTCTACGGAGAGGAGACGTTCCTTTTTGATGCGCATTGATTCCCAGTTGGCGGAGATGGCCACTACAGAACCGGGTTCCCTCGCCAACAGCATGCTTTTTGGGGACAAATTTGTTAAGGAAATGGGGAAATACGTGGCCACGTTTTCGGCATTAGACAAGGCTCAGGCGAACATTAAAAAAGTGTTTCACACGGGTGTTTTTGACAGGGCCGGCCGCTCACGAGGTCGAGGGTTCGGCTGAGGTTTTAGTCAGACCTCAAGAGGTGCGGAGCAACGAGGCAGAGGTAACCAGAAGCCACATTTCTATCCCTCCCGCAACAGGGGAGGAAGAGGCAGAGGCCAAAGAGGAGTCTACCGAGGGCAACAGAATTCAACAGGAGATGGTTCCTATTCAGGTAAAGGTCTTAAGTCCCAAGGAATGTATGGTGGGAGGTCGGATTGCATTGTTCCTTCGCAGGTGGCAAGATCTCACGTCCGACCCCTGGATTTTACAGACAGTGCAGGGTTTTCGCATAGAGTTTTATGACTCTCCAAAACAGACTCACGTGCCCGGACCCCTACATTTTTCCCGACTAGAGCAGAGTTTCATCGACAAGGAAGTGGAGGCTTTGCTCCTGAAAGGAGCAATCGTGGGGACTGCCCCACACACTCAGGGCTTCGTAAGCACGATTTTCTTGGTCCCCAAGAAGGATCAGGGGTTCCGTTTGGTGCAGAATCTCAGGGAGTTCAACTCATGGGTCGTGTATCGCCATTTCAAAATGGAGGGCATACACCTTCTGCGGGACATCCTTCTAGAAAACGATTGGCTGGTCCGCTTGGACTTAAAAGACGCCTATCTTGCGGTACCCATATTACCACCACACAGGCGTTTTCTTCAGTTTCTGTGGCGCGACCAATGGTTCGAATTTTCCGCCATGCCCTTTGGCCTTTCGTCCGCCCCTTGGTGTTTCACCAAACTGATGAGGCCGGTCGTACAGTGGTTGAGAGAAAGGGGGGTGCGTCTGATCATTTATCTAGACGACATATTGATTATGGCGCAGTCGAAAGATCTTCTATTAGTACATCTTTCATGGACAATGCAACTTCTGCAGGAGTTAGGGTTCATTCTGAATCTGGAGAAATCGATCTTGATACCATCGCAGGTAATGCGCTGGGCTTTCAGGTCAATTCTATCACAACACAACTTCTTCTGCCTCTCAGAAAGAGAGTGCCAATCAGGAATGAGTTGAGGAGAGCCCTTGCCTCTCCGACAATATCATTGAGGACACTAGCTCGCCTGGTAGGTCTTTTAGCAGCCTCCATTCAGGAGATATTTCCGGGACCCTTACATTACAGGGCCCTACAGAGATTGAAGATGTTACATCTGCGCAAGGGTCTTTCGTACGCGCAGCAGATTGTGCTTTCGACAGAGGCTCGTACGGAGATGAATTGGTGGTTAGAGCATATGGATGCCTGGAATGGCAGAGCCATTTTTTCAACCAGACCGGACGTAGTGATACAGTCGGATGCCAGTCGCTGGGGCTGGGGAGCACGTTGTGGGACTCTGGAGACAGGGGGTCGGTGGTCCCGGGAGGAGTTGAACCTGCACATCAATTGCTTGGAGCTTCTAGCAGGCTCATTTGCGATTCACACTCTGGCCCCTCAGCGGGTTTCTTGTTGCATTCTCCTCCGCATGGACAATGTGTCTGCGGTCCGTTACATAAATCGGCTTGGAGGTACCAGATCTCGTCTCCTGGTGGAAATCGCCAAGGACTTCTGGCATTATTGCCTGGACCATCGCATAGTGGTGACAGCGGAATATATTCCCGGTTCAACCCATGTGATAGCGGATTGGAATTCGCGGTACTTGAGGGACGCCAGCGATTGGAAGCTGCATCCCAGGATTTTCAGGGTGTTGGACCTCAAATGGGGCCCTTGTGTGTTGGACCTGTTTGCGTCCAGACTCAACAGACAGCTTCCACTATTCTTCAGTTGGCGGCCAGATCCTTTAGCGGTCAGCTCGGATGCCTTCCTTCAGTCATGGACGATGGGCATTGTATATGCCTTTCCACCGTTTGTCATGATCCCAAGGGTTCTGGTGCAGGTCCGCAGAAAGAAGGCGGAGATTATTCTAATTTCACCATGTTGGAAGGCACAAGCGTGGTTTCCGATCGCGCTGGCGCTAGCCTGTGCGCCCCCGATTTGAATTCGGTCATTCCCAGATATCCTCACAGATCCTCAGGGGCTTCAACATCCGTTGGTATTACAAGACCAGTTAGTCCTCATGGCTTGGAGACTTTCAGGCGTCGTTGGCAAGTGCCCGGAGTTTCACAGGACACTCTCTTTTTCTTGTCACAAGCTTGGGCACCCTCCACACACAAACGGTACGAATCCGCTTGGAGACGATGGGTTGGTTGGTGTGGTGAACGACAGGGTGATCCCTGTGGGATCCGACATACATATGATAGTAAATTTCTTGTCGGAGCTAGCCAAATCAGGGTTAGCGTATAGGACTGTGAATAACTTCAGGTCAGCGATCTCGGCGGGACACCCGCACGTAGAGAGCAAAGCGGTGGGGGAACATCCTCTGGTTTGCAAGGTGGTGCGAGGTATTCGGTTGGTGAATCCTCCTCAGCCTAAGTACAACGTACTTTGGGACGTTACTGTTGTACTGCGTTTTTTGGTACGCTGGCCGGGTAATGAAGCTTTGTCTAGGAAGCAGTTATCGGCAAAATTAACACTTTTGTTGTGTCTGATCTCATGCAGACGAGTGTCGGATGTACGGGCCTTGGATTTGGCAGGTAGAGTATTTACTCCTTCGGGAGTTTCCTTTACGATTTCAAGACGTACAAAAACACATTCGCATTGTATTTCTTATCCTGGTTTTCCTCATCACAGCAAATTATGTGTGGTCAAATGTTTAAAGGTTTATGAGGACTGTACTAGGGAATTTAGGACTGATGTGTTAGGTCAGTTGTTGATTTCCCTTCAGAGACCTTTTCGCCCGGTCACTTTTGCGACCCTGGCCAGGTGGGTCACTTGGTTACTGGGTTTAGCTGGGGTGGACACTTCCATTTTTGTAGCTCATTCGGTTAGAGGGGCTATGGCCTCCAAATCTTTTGGGGCCGGTTCCCGGTTGCAAGACATCATGACCGTGGAGGATTGGTCTGCTGATTCCACATTTAAGACGTCTTATCATAAGCCTATTGTGGATGTGGCTTCGGTGGTGGTGGAACAACTTTAAACTAGCATAATCAAAGCCTCCGTGGACTGACATAGAATGAAAAATTGTCTAGCAGTCGCGACAAAGAATTTTCAATTCTATTAAGGACACGGAGGCAAGGATTATCCCACCCAGGCTACATCGTCAGTGACAGTATTATGTAAGGTATAATGTATTTAACCCGCCCTTGAAGTGGTTTAGTGTTGATGTGTTTTTCCTTTAGTTGGAAATGGAAGTTACGGTGTGAGTTTCCATTTCAGGTGACAAGAGCAAGCAAACCTGAGACAGTGGAGTTATCGCAGATGGCGGTGTGAAGTTCAGTGGGAGTTGAAGAGACCTTCGGTGGTGACAAGGATCTACGCCATGTTTGGTTTCCAGTTATGGTTGGATTGTTGTTTTTGATCGCAAAGAAAGAGGAAGTTGTGGACTTTCCAATGACACTTATGTGCTGGACTGGATGGTGATTGGTGCATACTCAGGAGGGGGTTTACCTTCCGGGGTCATGCCAGTTTAAAGTTGAAAGTTTTTTATTGGCTGCTGTAATTGTCAGTAAAGATTGAGAAGCATAATCCTCGCCTCCGTGTCCTTAATAGAATTGAAAATTCTTTGTCGCGACTGCTAGACAATTTTTCACCCATCACCATGTCAGCTTCCTTAGCAGAGGAGGAGAGATAGTGTGCAGGGCCCTCTTCTGAGGCTGCCAATCAGCATGTGTCCCTCTTATGAGGCAGCCAACCAGCACGTGTCCCTCTTTTGAGGCTGCCAATCAGCAAGTGCGTTCCTCTTCTGAGGCTGCAATCAGCACATCTCCCTCTTCTGAGGCTGCCAATCAGCACATGTCACTCTTCTGTAGCTGCCAATCAACAAGTGTCTCCCTTTTCTGATGCTGACAATCAGTAAGTGTCCTTCTTCTGAGGCTGCCAATCAGCAAGGGCCACATGTACGAAACATTTTTGTGGTCGGCAATGACCGATGGGGCCATACAAAATATTTTTGCAGTCTGCAACAACCGATTGGGCTGTTTCCGTCCGCAAAAATGCTTTTACAAATGTACAAGACACAAATTGCGATTTGGTAACACATTAGGGTAATTGCAATTTGTGTTTGCGATTCAGTATTTGGAATGGGCGTGTTTAGGGCATCCCTTCCAAATACCAATTTGCATTGGAAATTAGAAATGTTTTGTCCCGAAATTAGGTCGTAAAACATTCGCATTTTACCACTAACTTGAAGTTGGTGGTAACTCATTCGCAAATGGGAATTGGTCCCCGAGGGACCACTCACTTCCTCTTTGAAAATGGTTAACAAACATATTTTTAGAGCAGGCAGTGTTCCCACAGACTACTGCCTACTCTTAAAAAATGAAAAGGAAACTTTTCATTTTTGGTTTGAAACACATTGCGTTTTCCTCTAAGAAAAACGGGCTGCATTTAAAAAACATTGCTTTATTTAAAAGCAATCACAGATATGGTGGTCTGCTGACCCCAGCAGGCCACCATCCCCGTGGTTTTTGAGATTCACAATGGGTCGCAAACTGAGACCTACCTCATTAAAATGAATGAGGTAGGTGTATTGGCAACCCACTGGGAATCGCAAAAAGTGTAAAACGCACATTACTGTTTGCGATGAACAAATAGCGAATAAAGCAATCTTAATGCATATGTAGAGCCCAAAGGCGCATCACGAGCGAATAGAAAACTCAGAGAGACTGTCTACTCTTTAGTTACAAAGTGCAGTATACTGTTACTAGAACAATATTTTATCTTGTACTGAAACACGTGCATAAACCCTTATATTCAGACACCAAGCATGTGCCTCGCCCGCTGCCCCCTTTCATAGTTTACCAGGATTGCAGCCAGGGCTGGGAGGAATCCCACTTAAACTGCCCTAGTCTTGTGAATTTCACGTTATACTTGCTGTGTGAAATGACTGACATTATCCCATTATGCCACGTGACGTAATTACACTGTGTTTACGGCAAAATTGTATCATGAGACCACAGGAACGACCAGGACACAAGTGGCTATTGTTTGCAACTCTTTGTTTTTTTACACTATGTTTTTTTTTTAGCATGAAATGTGCCCTCACGTCTAAAATAGAGCAGAAAATTGTGGTTTTGCATTTAATTTAATTTTACATAATTACGCAAAAGCAATTTACATGAATTACGCACACCTCTAACTGTAACCAGTGACCCACATGTAACATAAGTGTGTCTGCACCAAAGAATAAACACACCGAGCTATTCTTTTTTTTATGTTCAAATTTTTTTATTAAATGTATAATAAACAAAATACAGAAAATACCACCAAACTGTAAAGATTGAAATGCATTACAATTACAAGGAATATAAAGCATCCATTTGCATCCAAGTATAATACTATATCAATCAATAAGTATCGCAAGAAACAGATAAAACAAACCAAAAAAAACAAAAAAAACAAAAAGGGGCTTCAAATAACATGTAGTGACGAATGAGGACTAAAATACATGCTCTAAATTGAGGAACAAGCAGTAATATATGAATCCAGGCCAGACCACAAGTTAGATCTAGAAGTAGGTGATTCTTTATGAGTATGTAGAAGTGCCACGTCTTAGAAAAATAATCCATTCCCACCAAGCATTAACTGAAAGTAATGTAGCATCGGTCCAATTAGAAGTAATGGATTTGAGTGTAGCAGAAATAAGGAAGTCCAAAAGCTACAATCCATAGGAGAGAATGTAGACTTAAGGAGAAAAGATTTAAAGATTAAAATAGAGAAAGATAAAGGTGTTTGGATTTTAAGGATCCGAGTTATGATATTCCATATATCTGACAAAAACTGAAAGATAGCAGGACATTTGTAGAATAAATGATGTAAATCTCCAATCATAGTATTACTATGGCAACCGTTTGGAGTCTCTAAAAGTTTAGCTTCAAATAGTTTATCCGGAGACCAAAAGCATTGGTACAGCAGATGAACATTAGTTTGTGTGAGGGAAGCTGGGAGATAACTAGCAGCTTTGGACTTCCAAATATCCTTCCACGCCACACTAGAGAGTTGAGTATGTATGTATGGTGGCCATTTCTGGGTAAAAGGTGTAAAGGAGGAAGCAGGAGTAGAGAGTTTTTGTAGACTTTAGAGGCTATGTGTCCTGTATGACTGAACACGTTAATACAAAACTCCCTACTAGAAGGTTGGGTCATAGGTAGCAGTTGAGGGTATGCATTAATAACCGTGTTACATAGTAACCTATATTTAGGAAAATCAAATGAAGGTAAATTATATTTAGCTTGGAGATCATCAAAAGAATAAAACGTATCTCGTAGACAGATGTCAGCAACAAAGAAAATACCAGCAACAATCCATAAATTCCAAAATGAAATATGTTTATGGTGCTAGAGTTTGGGATTGAAGCAAAGAGCAACGTTCTTGGTAGATGCAATGGCGATAGAGAATTTACCATCCAATGACTAATGGGCGATTGTTTGCCAAATGAACTATTGGCCATAGTAAGGAATGCAAGTAATAGATTTGGTGTCAAAAGGTTTTCCTCCAGAGTGAGCCATTTGGGTGAATTAGAAGAAGAAATATAATGAAACCATAACGACCATGGTGCCACAAGAAATGAAACGTGATATATTTTTTAATCTGGAAGCCCAACCCCTCCTTCAAATTTGGGCAATTGCAATGTTTTAAGACTAATGCGTGCAGGCTTATAGTCCCAGATAAACTTAGTAAATAATTTATAAAGTTTAACAAAAAAAGTAGAGGGAAAAGAAAGGGGCAGCATTGACAGCAAATAAAGGATGTGTGGAGTTATAAACATTTGAATTGCCTCAATATGTCCCCATCAATTTAAATGAAGATTGGACCATCCATCCAGTTTCTCTTTGGTACTGGCTAAGATTGTGGAATAATTGGTTTCAATTGTACTTTTAATTGAATCAGTAAATACTATTTATGCCTAGGTATTTGAGTGTTTTTGGAGACCATGATATATCAGCATTTGCCAACATTGTAGAATTACAAAAAATATTTAGGGGAAAAAACTCTGTCTTATTAATATTTAAGGGGTATCCAGAAACTGCAGCATATTTATGAATAATATTGAGAATGATAGGTAAGGAGATAAGAAGATCATTTACATATAGTAACACATCATCAGCATACGCAGGAACGTTTATGTTAGTATTCTTCAAAACAACACCTGGGTATTTGTCACTAATGCACAGAGAACACACGAGGGGTTCTATGGCAATAAGAAATAACAGAGGGGACCATGGACACCGTTGACATGCACATCTGTATAAACGGAATGGAGAAGAACAAGCGCCATTAACAAAAACAGAAGCCGAGGGTGCCGAGTACAGTCTTTAATCATGATGAGAAAAGTAAGACCAAATAGAAAAACTTCCAATGTATTAAATGAAAATTGCCAGTTTACTTTATCAAATGTCTTTTCCGCATCCAAGGCCACCACACCAACTGGGCAATTGATGTCTTTGGCAAGAGATAAGGTATGACAAAGCAAGCAAGGCTTATGGGCTGACAACCTACCCTTCATAAAGCGGGTCTGGTCAGGTTGAATAATGGAGGAAAGAAGGGGAGATAATCTATTTGCTAAAATTTTGGCATCTATTTTACAATCCTGATTAGAGATATGGGACGATAATTTGACACTAAAGTAAGATCATTATTAGGCTTGGGGAGGACAATAATAGTGGCTTCATTGAAAGAGCCGCCATCAGGGAAGTGCGTTCAACGTCTGTGAAAAGAGAAAGTAGGGTAGGAAATAATTGGTCTTGAAAACATTTGTAGAATTCAGCCGGAATACCATCTGGGCCAGGTGTGTTATTGTGGTTTAGTGCTTTAATAGCTGTGATTATTTCTTGACTATCGATAGGATTTTCTAAGACTAATCTATCAGTGTCAGAAAGTGTGAGGTAAATGACAAGTATTAAGGAAGTTAATGATGACGTCATTTTGAAGAGCGAGAGGTTCATGATATAAAGAGGAGTAAAAGGATAAAAACTCTCTCAGAATTTCCTCAACACCTATCAATAAAGTACCCTTACTTGTTTTGATGGATGGAATTTGATGTTTATCACGCTTACTGTGTATATAGTTAGCTAATAGTAGGCCAGATTTGTTAGAGTTAAAATGAAATTTAGATTTTTCTTTTGAAATAAGAAATCCTGCTCTTTTACTAAGCATACAATTATATTAATATCTATATTTCTGAAGTTGGCACTTATAGTGCAGATCTCAAGAGGCAATTAACCTTTCCACAGTTGCTATGTTTTTTTCTAATTTGAAGAGGTGGGCGTAGAATGATTTATTGTCATGAGCCATAATAGGAATTGTAACTTCTCAAATATAAGCTTTAAAGGCATCCCAGTGAATAATTTTGGAGGTCCCATATGGATTATTATGTAGAGAAATACTCACTGATGGCTGAGGCAGGTTTTTTTAGAATTAGTTGGATTGAGAACTACGCCAGAGTTCATTCTCCATCTTTTTTTGGGAATATGAGAGTCAGAAATAAATAAGTAAAAGGAGATAATGGCATGATCAGAAACTGTAATAGGGTGTATAACATACTCCTTAATCATATGGCATAAATTATGTGAAGTCAATAGATAATCAATTCTAGAGAAAGAAGAATGGGCATTAGAATAAAAAGTAAATTTTTTGTCTGTAGGATGTTCTAATCTCCAGAGGTCAACCAACTTAGTAACAGAAAAAAATGATTTCAAACCAAAAAAGGATTTCTTAGGTCAAAATTTAAATGCAGAGGAACGGTCCAACAAAGGATCTTTGATGAGATTAAAATCTCCTCCCACAATAAGGGACAAGTTACCTACTTTTAGTATTTCAGCAGAAACATACGACCTAAAAAGCAGGATCATCTGACGTAGGAGCGCATATATTGACAAAGTTTAAAATAGGTTTGTCAATTTTAACTTGAGCATAAACAAATATACCATCTGAGTCTTGATGGTAGATTCGTTGTATTTGTGCTTTACGGGAGAAAAGTATAGCAACCCCATTTCTACGTTTTGCAGCACGAGATGAAATTATATTTACTACCCATCCCTTAGACATAGTATGTAGCATTTTATCATCCACATGTGGTTCTTGCAAAAAACAAATATCTGCCTTAGACTTCTTTAAATATTCTAAAATTGTGCGCCTTTTAACAGGGTGCCTCAAACCCTTGACATTTAATGAAGCAACAACTAACTTATGTGGTATCACGTTATGAATAATAGAAAATAGATAAAGAAAAGAGAGAAAGAAAAGAAAAGTAGCCCACATAAAAAAGAGCAAACGAGACATGCAACATATAAAGAGGTCAACCTTCAAGACCTCATATCAATAGAGCAGTGGAGACGGAGGTACAAAGCAAGAGTAGCCAGCTTATGTGCACCTGCTGTAAAGAAAATCAGAATACTATCCTTTAATAAGGGGAGTCAACGTTAAAACTTTATTTCCTTCAATCAAGAAAGAAGGGATCTCTCGCGCAGCTTTCCTTATGAGAAGTAGGTGATGATGTGCTGAAACTTTAAATATGATTTGTTGCGGTTTAACCTGATGTGGTTTATGAATAGAGGGGATTCTGTGAGCTTTATCAATTTCAAATTATTCTGGAAATTTGATGTTTAAAAGTTTAGATAATAGATTTTCTAAGAAAAGACGAGAACTTTGTCCCTCAACTCCCTCTGGGACATTAAATATGCGTAGATTGTACTGTCTATTTCTGTTTTCCAAATCTAACAACAATCGTTGGAAAGAAGCAACCTGGGGAATAAGTGGAGTCAAATTCGCAATAGCGATAGTATTATCACAAATCTTAATCTCATTGTCTGCTACTTTCATAGATAGGGAGGCAATGTCTCTCTGAATATTTTTAATATCTGAGCAAATTGTGTCAGTATTTATATGAATAGCTTGAATTTCCTCGAACATTTTTGATAATTGGTTGTCTTGTGAATCTATAGCTCTAAACTTCGTAGGTGGTGGCGAAACAGCTTGTTTTTGTTTCTTTGAGTGGTTTGACACCGATTTGGACTCCATGTTGTAGTACAGAGAGCAATTAAATAGTTGTAAACAAATTAAAATGGTGAAATTACATACAGTAATCAAAAACTTAAAGAACGCTCTGGCTTTTCTGGCGAAATATTAATTTTAGTTGAAGAAAAAAACAGAGCAAAAAGGTCTTAAATAAAGTTTCAATAAAGTTTCAATGTTAAAATAATGAAGAAAGCAGAAAATCCCCTTTAAACTTTAGAAGGTAAAAGATTCCAGGCAAGCCAAGTTATAGAAAATCCCTTTAAGGGGGCAGAAAGCTTCTGAAGAAAGGAGGTGCTGAGGAAGAAATTCCCGCCTCCTCCACAGTTCACACAGAGCTCGTGTGTGAACTGGATCCTGTCATCAGCCTGGTTGAGTTACGCGATCAAATCATTTAGTGTCTCCTTTGTGCCATTCCATAGTATAAATATGTCATCAACGAACCTCACAAAGAGTTTTATGTGTGATTTCCATGTATGATTTGACAAAATATTCTCCTCTTCAAAACGGATCCAAAGGGATATGATTGATTATAAGTTAGGGGAGGTATACACATGGGCCGATATATATGCCAAACGTAGACAAAATAAACCATGTACCCAAAATACAGACACATCCTCTTCAGAAAGCGATACCACTAGCCAACCAAGGAATACACAAAGTTCAAAAACAATTACAACTATGTCCAACATACCAACAACATCAGGAGCATCTTCTTTTTTAGAAGTAGACCCGTCCAACCAGGACGACCCAGGCGGAGCAAAAGAAAAAAGCAAGGACAAAGAAAAAGAGCAGCCGCAAACAAGGACAATTACGGCGAAGAGAGACAAGGGCAAGAAAGAAACACAACCAACAATCTAGTCATAAACATCTCAGATTATCAATTCTCTGAACTGGAATTGAACACATTACAAAAGCGAACGTCATTTGTACCCACCACCCACACCAACGGTCTAGAATTGGACATTAGCTTTTTCAAACTAATGAGGAAATTAAGACTGCGACACTTTTTTGAAAACATGGTCACAGACAATGTGGAGAATGAGGAAGACCCACTAAAGGGACTGAAAGTGAAAAGTACCTTTATGGCTCCCATAAGTCATAAAAGCTTGGACATGTTTGACTCACTTGTAAAACAAGACATATCCAAATTAAACTTTCAGAAAAAACCCAAACGAAATACCCTCATACAAAAAGAATTTCGAATTTTAAAATCAATAGCTCACAAATCTACAATAATTTGTCAAAAAGCTGACAAAGGGGGAGCGCTAGTAGTCTTGAACACCAGTCATTACAACACTGAGGTGGAAACCCATTTACTGGATCAAGACACTTACATAAAACTGGACATGAACCCTACACAACAGTACTTGGAGGTGTTACAATCAATTGTTCACAGAGCTTATGATCAAGGAATAATCAATAAGAATGTAAAAAGATACCTGATACAAACGAGCCTGAAAAGCCCAACCATATATATGGTACCAAAAATACACAAAGATCCGATAAAACCACCATTTCGTCCAATAGTGTCCACAAGAGGAAGCCTGCATGAGCCAGTAGGAAAGTTCGAATGATCGACACTTACAACCCAGCGTAATAAAAATGAGTACGTTCATAAAAGACACAACGGATTTTTTTAAATAAAAGCAACCAAATTACCTTCACTGAGGATGAAACAATATCACTATGTACCATAGATGTAAAATCATTGTACACCTCAATTCCACATCAACTAGGAATAGAAGCTGTGGAACATTCACTGTTACACACTGAATATGAAGAAGGATTGAAGATATTCCTGATGGAACTTTTCTAATTCACTTTATTCCACAGCTACTTTAAATGGAAGGATGACTGGTTTTTGCAAAAAAAAAAGAACTTCAATGGGCAATTGCGCCGCGCCGTCATACGCTAACATCTTTATGAACCGTTTTGAAGAGGAGAATATTTTGTCAAATCATATATGGAAATCACATATAAAACTCTTTGTGAGGTTCATTGACAACATATTTATACTATGGAATGGCACAAAGGAGACACTAAATGATTTGATCGTGAAACTCAACCAGGCTGATGACAGGATCCAGTTCACACACGAGATCCAAGAACGAACTATAACCTTTTTGGATGTTAGAATCACTAAAACTACCTCAGGTTTTGAAACAGATCTATACAGAAAAGAAACTGACAGAAACAATACCCTCTCGTATGAAAGTTTCCATCAACAAGCACTGAAACACCATCTGCCATATACTCAGTTATTGAGAGTGAAAAGAATAGTGTCTTTTTTTTTAAGTTTAAGTTTATTGAGACCAGCAAGAAAATACAATGTACAATCAAAATCCGGTCAGACAACATGAGTAGTTATGATATGAACAATAAAGGATATTAAGCATAAAGGGTACAATAAACACGGTGTCCTAGAAAATAAAAAGGGGAGAAAGAGGAAGAAAAAAGGGGGGGGGGGGGGAGCAATATGAATTTCATTGGAGAGAGTTCAGAGGAATCGAGGGCAACAAAAGAGGTAAAATGAAGCATTACATTGCATGTATTTTAAAACTCTAAAACGCATATAGTGATATAATGGGAGGAGTACAGTATGCAAGAAACAATAATAAATTATTCAAACAAAAGACAACAAAACTAAATCAAGGCGGTTTGCGGACATCGTCCGATGTTCTGACAATAGCAGTAATGGAAGTATTCGAAGGGGGGGAAGCAGATAAATATGTAGTGAGAGGGAGCCATAACAAATCCCTTTTAATTGCTAGTGATATAGGGGTAACATAGTTGGTGTCAAGTCTGTGATTAAAACAGATGGCATTCCACCAGGCTCTGTAAGTGACTTTATCCGCGTGTTTCCAATTCAAGGTGATTAGATGTAAGGCTATAGCAATTAACAAATCTATTAACTGACAGTGTGGCGAAGGTTGAGGCCATGAGGGGGATAAGGAACCAAGGAATATATTTGAGAGGGAAAAAGGAACTTTAGTGTTAAATATCTTGTTAATTTGAGACCAAACTAAGAGCCAGAATTTAGCAATGTTAGGGCAATCAAATAGCATGTGTTTTAAGTCAGCCTTTAAACATGAGCAGGACCAGCAGTGTGATGAAGTGGTGGAAGAAAAGGAAGCCAATTGTGGGGCTGAATATAATGCACGCTGGTATACAAAATAAAGAGTCTGAGTGGTATTGGCCGCTCGTGAAGTTTTATGGATCTTTAACCACAGCTTATCCCACAAAGAGACAGACCAGGATTGTAATAAATCTTTTTCCCATGCCAGCTCAGTCCTTGTTTTGCACCGCGTTGCAAGAGATAAGAGACCATTGTAGAGGGAAGATGCAGAAGGGGAAGCGTCTATCAATGGAAACAATGTAGAGCAAGTTGTAGGGAGATTTGGAGAAGGTGGGAGCGATGAAAGATATTGGCGAAGAAAGGGAAGCAGAAGGTCATATTGCTTCTTACAGGAATTAGGAAGGGCAAAGTTAGATTTGAGGACTGAGAAGGATAGAGGTGCACCATCCATCAAGAGTTGGGAAATCCACTTCAAGCCCTTGGAGTGCCATATCTTCCAGTAGAAAGCACGATTTTTAATACGTAGTAATTTATTGTGCCAAATAGGTTGTTGAGAAAGTGAGTTAAGTGAGGGATAAGAGGCTGGTAGGAGAGGAGTTAAAAGTTTTCGCGTGTGAGAGATAACAGGATGACGCAAAGAAGAAGTGTGCGCAGAGAAAGCAAGGGATTCCAAAAAGGCGAAGGGGGAAGTGAAAAACTTCTCGATGCTAAGCCAGATTGGAGGATAGGTAGGAAGGTCCGAGGAAAGCCATGAAGAGGCTTGTTTTAGGGAAAATGCGTGGTGATAAGATTTAAAGTCAGGAAACTTAAGCCCACCATTTAATTTATCTTTTTTGAGAGTAGATAAGGCTATCCGAGGGTGCTTACCTTTCCAGAGGAATTTTAGTAAAGTGCGATCTAATATCTTAAAGTAATAATCTGGGATGTGTACAGGAATCATTGAGAGAAAATATAAAATGACGGGAGCAAGCATCATCTTAATAGAGTCTAACCTACCCCACCAAGAGAGAAAAAGAGGGTGCCACTTGGTAATAGAATCTTTTAGCTTCTTAGTAATGTAATCGAAATTGTGTTTAAGAGTTTCGGAGATAGACGGGGAGAACCATAATCCTAAATATTTTAACTTAGAGGATTGCCAGGAAAAACCGGTATGATCAAAATAGTGTTTGAGACACAAAACATTGAGGGGTAAGACTTCACATTTATCACGATTTAGGCGGTATCCTGAAAGTTTTGAAAACGCATCTACTTGGGAAAGGAAAGGAGGAAGAGAAGTATCGGGATTGGAGCAGTATATCATCTGCATAAACAGACATTTTGACTTGGCGGGAGCCTAATTGGAATCCTGTAATTAGGGAGTCCTGTCTAATTTTGGTAAGGAAAGGCTCTAATGCCACTACAAATAGGAGAGGGGATAGGGGGCAACCCTGCCGTACACCTCTTGAAAGAGAAAAATAATCGGAGACCTTACCATTAGCAAAAATAGACGCCTTAGGACCAGAGTACAAGAGAGAAATCAAGGAAATTAACTTAGAGGGAAACCCTATCCACCGAAGAGCATGGAACATAAAGTCCCAACCAATCCTATCAAAAGCCTTTTCGGCGTCTAAAGCTATGGCAGCAAGCGGGTAGTCTAAGGAAGAGGCCTTGCTAAGAATGTTAAAAAAGACTCTAGAATTATCAGAGGATAAGCGACCTTTTACAAAGCCCGATTGTTCCGAACCAAGAAGCTCAGGTAAGATTGGGTCAATACGTAAGGCAAGAATTTTAGCAAAAATTTTATAATCCGTGTTTACTAAAGATATCGGGCGATAATTTTTACAGAAAGAGGGATCTTTGCCTTCTTTGGGGATTAGGCAGATCATAGCATCTTGGAAGGTACCTTGAGATGTTCCGTTTGCGATAAAAGAAGTAAACAAAAGAAGAAGTTGTGGAAGGAGGAGTTTCGAAAAGTGTTCATAAAATTCAATGGTAAATCCATCAGGGCCAGGGGTTTTCCCTCGCCTCAAAACCGATACGGCACGAGAAATTTCTGCTAATGTGATATCTAGCTGCAGTGAATCAAAATCAATATGTTGCGAGGGAGGAGAAGGGATGGATTGGAAGTAGGAGGAAAGATCAGATTGAAGAGGTTGGGCCTCAGGGGTGTAGAGAGTTTTATAAAAGGAGACAAACTCATTTAAGATATCTTCATCCTTGAGAAGAATGTCACCATTGGAATCCTTCAGAGACTCTATCCTAGTTCTGTCCCGCCGAGATTTTAGATAGTTGGCCAGTACTTTCCCCATTTTATTCTGACCTCCATAGTAACGAGCACTACTCTTCAGAAGATAAGAAGAGGCCGCTTCTGTGGATGCTTTGTTGAAGGTAATTTTGGCAGTGATAAGATCTTTCAAAGAAGCTTCAGAGTACGAGTGGTAATAGGCGTATTCTAATTTTTTAATTTTGGTAAGCAATTGAGCCGAATGTTTCTCAAAAACTTTTTTCTTCCGAGAAACAAAGTTAATAATAAAGCCTCTGGCAGCTGCCTTAAAAGAATCCCAAATCATAGCAGGGGAGGAATCATGAGTAGTGTTTATGGTGAAGAATTCCGACGCAAAAGAACTGAACTGGCTGGAAAAATTAGGATCTGCAAGCAGCGAATTATTAAAACGCCAACGTCCAGCACATGGGGTGTGAGGAAGAAGGTCAAAATCAACAGAAACCGGGGCATGGTCTGAAATTAAAATGGACCCTATTTCTGATTGAAGTACGTGTTGCGTTAGAGGTTTACTTAAAAAGAGGTAGTCAATACGAGATTGTGATTTGTGTGGGGGGGAGAAAAAGCTATATTCACGGAGATCAGGGTGACACAGTCTCCAGATGTCAACTAAAGACTTTTGACGAATGGTGGAAGCAAATTGTGAGTGCATTTTGTTGTTTACAAATCTGACTGGGGAATTCCTATCTAAAATGGGATCACAAACTTGATTACAATCACCCCCAAAAACAATATAATCGTCTGTAAGGGAGAGCAACTTATCAGAAATATGTAACCAAAAAACATTGTCAACTGAAACTGGAGCATAAACGTTGAAGAAAACCACTGGTATTTTGTCAATAAGTAATTTAACAATTAACCAACGACCTTCAGAGTCAGTTTCTTGAGAAATCACCGATACATTAAACTTTTTATGAGTGAGAATAAGAACACCATTTTTCTTACCTAAAGCTGGAGAAGAAAACACATTACCTACCCAACATCTTTTTAATTTAGATGCTTCAGCCTCAGGAAGGTGGGTTTCCTGAAGGAAAGCAACATCAGTTTTTAACTTTGCTAAGTGGGAAAGAACTCGTTGTCTTTTAATGGGATTGTTCAATCCTTTAACATTCCATGTGATAACTCTGAACTTGACTGGATGAGATTGAAGTCAAAAACCATGAACATACAATGCGATAAATAGGGTTGAGAATGAGAAGAGTAGAGAAATGAGAACTCAGAAGTGTACAAAGAAGAAGATAAGAGAGGAAGAGATTAAAAACAATAATATTAAGAAATTCGATAAGGGATAAGAAACATAAGCAAGGAATATGGATTTGCGAATGACCAAAGAAAGGGAGAAGAGGATAGAATGAGGGAGGTGTAAGCGGGAAGAAAAGAGAAGGAAAAAAGAAAAAGAAAAAGAGGAGAGGAAAAATGGCAGAAGACAGCAAAAAAAGCATAAAAGTAGAATATGAACAAAAGGCATACTTACATGAAGAAGATCCAAGAGAACAAGGGGGAGGGGAAGAAGCCACACGAGACAGACAGCCCATCCAGGCTGACCAGACGGAGGACGAGGGGGAAAACGCCAATAAAATAGGATATCTACGGATGCGAGATAGAACAAAAAACAAAAACGTAAAAACTATTTAGCACAGTAAGCGATGAAGAATAGGAGAGTTAAAACAGAACAAAACGATTAGGTACCAACTCAAATTAAGAAGACCATCCAAGCTACAAAAGAACACCAAAGAATACATGAGGGACGGTGATAAAGAGAAGCAATGAATGAAAGAACCATAAGAAAAATCATCAGAACATCAAGTAACATTTGAAGACGAGGGTCCCGAAGCTTCCATGGTCTCCGTCCTGTGAAAGTTTATGAAACTCTGTAACTGCTGCGGATCTTCATAGGATGTCGTCTTGTTATTAAACGTGACCTTAAAGAGGCAGGGGTGAAAAAGACCATAACGCGCTCCCATGGCACGAAGAGTAGGTCTCATATCAAGAAAGGCCTTACGTCTGTTGGCTGTGGACTTGGCATAATCTTGAGCGAAAAACAAAGTGGCGCCGGACCAGGTGACTCGTTGAGAGGATTTAGCCGCTGACAAAACCTTTAGCAAGTCCGTGTACTCCAAAAAGTACAAAATGACACCTCTCGGCCTCTGAGAAGAAGATGCACTCGATGGAAGACGTCCCAACCTATGGGCTCGTTGAATGTTGAGAGCGGTGCCTTCCGGCATATGGAGAATCTTGGGTAGAAAAGTTTTAAAGAAGGTAGGAGGATCCGACCCCTCTGATCCCTCCACCAGACCATAAATACGCAGGTTGTTTCGCCTGTTACGGTTTTCAAGATCCTCGACTTGGCGTTGGAGGGCAGACACTTGAGATTGAAGGTGAGAGACATTGGTGTTAGTGTCTGTAAAGGAAGACATATGACTTTCAACTGCAGTAATTCGTGAATCAAGTTGAGCCCAAGTGTCAGTGAGAGCTTGTAGTTTATTATTTGTTTCCTCCATAAAGGGACGAAGGGCCCTAATTTCTTCCAGTAGTGTTTCCATGGGGACAGGCGAGGTCGATTTAGGAGGAGAAGGCGGGTTGTGCTTTAAACGCTTGGTGACAGACTTCACAGCAGGCACTGGCGAGGGAGAGGGATCCATATTCTCCGTAGGGTCTTGTGAGAATAACAGTGAATCCTCTAGTTTGGAGAAGGCAGTAAAAACTTTTGAATTTTTGATGAGGGTATGCTTAGGCGTAGGGTGTTTAGCAAGTGAGCCTTTCGTTCTCCCCATAAGAGGCAAGTCCAACAGTCCAAGTGAGTGAGAGGAGCAGAGACGTGGCCCAGAAGGAGAGTAGCACTGGTTAAATGGTTAACATCACTGACAGATCCAGCAAGTATCAGCAAGCCTCATTGAAGCGCGTGTTGAAACGGAATTAAAGAAATAGTCATTGAATTGACGTATCCGAAAAAATGAGGCAGTTCCATAAAACTGTTTCAATATCTGAGACAAGAACACTTGTCAAGAACAGCCATGAGTGAGGAAGAACTGTGTTATCTGAGGAGAACAGCACAGAAAAACACTCTCGTGAGGTGCATGCATAAAATGGCGGCTGATTCGGAGAAGAAAACGCTGCACAAACTACGCACCTTCCGTATTCTCCAGATATGTATCATTAAGATTGTCCAAAGTTGGTGAAAAAATGAAGAAAAAGCCAGAGGTGAGCAGAAATAATAGCCAAAAGGGGGAAAACCCACTTTTGCAGCATGCTTCTTCAAGTCATTAGCTTAAATTCTCCTCAGGCGAAAAAAAAAACAAAATGGCGGCCGTTCCGAAAACGGGGCCTCCGAGGGAATTAAAGAGGATTAAATGTAGCTTACTGACATAGCGACTGCAAAATTCGGTGCTCCGGATGTTCAGACAGCCTGTCCTCACTTTGTGGCATCCTCGTACTCGTAGTTACGAGAGAAAAAATCGGCGTTATCCTCCCGACCCCGGGAGCGTCAGGGAAAAGCCGCCATCTTCGTAAGGCGTTAACCACGCCCCCCGAAAAGAATAGTGTCTAACCCAGACAAAAGCGCAGAAAGCATAGAAAACATGCTACAAAGATTCAAGGAACGAGGGTATCCTGAGCAAATACTAACACAAGCCAAAACATTATGTCATTTAAAATCAAGAGAGGAACTACTACATGTCAAAGATAAACATATACAAGAACGCACGACGGTAGTATCGAAATACTCAACAATGAGTGATCCATACAAAAGAATCATTAAAAAATATTGGCCAATACTTAAATTAGAACCAGACTTCAACCACATCTTTGACCAGGAACTGATCTTCGCTTACACCAGGGGAAGAAACTTAGGAGAAATAATCAAAAGTTCAATTGGACATACTTTGCAAACCACCTACAAAGGAACCGTCCCCTGTTAGAATTGTAACAACTGTCATAACGTTATAACGGGATCATTTATTACACATCCCATGAAGAGACATCAAATTAAATTAAAAGTGAATGCAACTTGTGACACCACTAATGTGGTCTATCTTCTTAAATGTCCTTGCGGAAAAATTTATGTTGGGCAAACAGAAATAAAAATAAAAATACGAATAAATGAACATAAAAGCAACATTAGAACCAAACAAGCTAAATCCACAGTAGTGGGACATTTTATAGAAGGTGCCCATAATGTCAGTCAAATAAAGTTTTGTGTCCTGAGATAATTGAAAAATGTGAAGGAAGAGACAACCACAACCACTTACTAAAACGAGAGAACTATTGGATCTGGAACCTGAATGCGCTAAAACCCAATGGGATGAATGAACGCATGGAATTTCAATGTTATTTATAAAGGAATTACAATTTTTATTTTACCATTGTTAAAAAACATCAATGTTATTTAGTATCTTCTGCTTGCATGATTCATCTTCACATAAGTCACATTTCACTCGTGACAATACTAACTCAATATGGCCGCCATATTTCTGTTCCTTAATGTCAGTGCGACTAACTTTTACAGCAGTCAAGATCATGGCCGTCACTTTTAATTTTTATTTTCAATTTAATTTTTACACATTCCAGCATGTCTTAACTCGTGACAACACTAACTTAAAATGACCGCTAAATCGTTTGCTTTCTAAAACAAGCGTGATTTACTGACACACCAGTTACGATCATGACCGCCACACGTAGTCTCATTTCTATTTCTATACATTTCTGCATGTTTTACCCAACGGAAGACTTCCGCATAGTAATTGATTCACGCGGCAATACGGGACTGTCGATCAGGAGACATACTGCACCAGCCACGACTAAGAATGAAGCTTGAGCGCATCCAGATTTAACAATAAGCGATTTGAACCATACGCTTAGATAGTATGGTACCTTAAACATTCAGGGAGCGTTATATGACGCCAGTAAACCATAACAAACAATGGGGGTGATAAGTAACCACTCGCGTTCGACCATGTATCGCAAACACAATTTAAGCATTCGATCGTTGATGTTCACCGGTAAATTTACCTAACATCCAGAATGTTTCTCACCTTCCATTTAACCACTCAGAATAAGTTTGGCACACTTTTATTCTTTTTACTATTTGGCAAACCTCGTACGGTAATGATATATCTATTCAGTGGTTCTAACTGTTGATTGAAATATGTTTATTTAAATTTATAGATAATCCCCGGATGAAGGTCACACTGGCTGAAATGCATTGGGATATATGAACATGGTCAACCGCTAATAATGCATTCTGGGAGAAGCTGTTTAATTGTTTGATCATAAATAAATAATGTTGTGAAATAACAATACAAATTGAACTTCGACCACAAAAGTACCTTGATTTTTGACTTATTTGAATATTTTTGGAATAAACTTCTAACTCTTTGGGAGATTGCAAGTCAGAGTCCGGGGGACACACCCCAAACATTTGGGGTTGCAGCCAAATTCAACTTTATACCTTTATCATCCTGTGGCCATGGTGTGGCGGGGGGGGGATCCCCTGGATGCTCTAACATGACAAGGCTTAAGACCTTTGTGCATTAATGATCGCTAGACTTGGTCGGACGCGCCAAGTCCTTTTACCATGTTTATGCCTTTGTAACTCAGTCATGTATCTAGATCGATACTGTTATGTGTCCCGGGACAGATATAATAGGATCAGGGCCAGGAAGAGAATTGGTCGCACTTTGCCATGCACTATGCACTTCGTAGTGTGATGTATATGTGGCTATGTACCAGGTCTCAAAATCTGCTGTTATTTGGAGGGGTATCTATATGAGTTTCGTCAAAACGTAAGTGCTGCGCCTATGCTACGGTACACTGCCCTGAACCTGGTGAGGCTAAAGCGCTGTGTTCCCAATTTGCTGCTGTGGTCACTCTGACTCTGTATCTGTTTTAAGTCTGCGCTTGTACCATGTTTTTATACATTTAGCACTATGCACTTTATAGTATGATATCTATATGGCTATGTTCCAGGTTTATAAATCTGCTGCTAATCCGGGACAGGTAACAATATGAGATTCGTCAAAACAAAAGTGCTGTGTTTATGCCACCGTATGATACCCTGCCTGCGGTGAGGTAAAGCGCTATGTTTCACATTGGCTGGTATTTGTCTTTGTTTTTATATTTGCGTTAAGTCTGTACCTGTATCGCGCTGTTATACTTCTATAGAGTTGGTTATGACAATCGGGATGTATGTCTCATGTTTATGGTTTTTATTATCTGATAAGCTAGATATCCAGTCTTTCTCTGTTGCACACATAAATGTGGGAGCAGGATGTGGGTGCTGCTAGGGGGATACAGGGTGTCATTAGAAGCCCCTACATCTGGCTGTGGAAGTATATCCTGACTCATGCCCTGAGCTCCCCCTGGAGACTTGTCTAGAGAGCCCTGCGCAGCTCTGGCAGCTGTACTCCCACCAGGCAGGGCAAATTATTGGGCCTGTAGAGAGCCACCCGGCCTCACCGCAACATTGTTACATCTGTATCACACCTCAAGGCGAGCTCGCCCCGAGGAGATAAATAAACGTGAAAAGACCGCTCGAGGTCTTTACCCACACCCAGTGAACCGAGTGTATCGCGTGTCTTTGTGGGGTACCGGGAAGGCCTCACCCATATGCGGGCCGGCCCGCTACACTGGTGACGAGACCGGTACCAGACGCGTACCTCTCCTGCTCACCTCTGCTACCCTGCAACGCTCCCTGCAGCTCTGCAGTACTGCCCGGTAAAATGTGGGGTGGAAAACGCCCTCAGGCCCTCAGAGCAAGCGGCAGACCTGAGCACTCCAGAGGCCGTGTCCACGCCGTGGTCATCTGCCAGCTGTGCGTGTCCCCAGCGGCCCTCCTCTGTCTCCGCATGCTTCCAGCCACCTGCACTCGCAGCCCCGCCCGGCGCTCCGCAGCAGAGCGGTGTTTCTTTCTCGCCGGCGGCCTTGCAAGAGGAGGTCAGGCCCTGCCCTGAAGACGTGCAAGCACCAGGCCCCAACAAGCATACGCCTGCATCAGATATACCGCACCATTGCCTGCCACGTGGGAGGTCTGCGGGACGTGCCGCCGAGGGCAACGTTTGAAAAAAAGAGAAGATCATCAGAGAAAGAAAAAAACAAAAAAGGGGGTGGAAAGCAGCCACTGTCAGGACATATCAAAGAATGGGAGCAGGAACAACAACAAAAAAAAGAGACAGACAAGGAAGAGAGCACAAGGGCAAGGGCACAGAGAGAAAAAAAAAACCTAGAAAGAAGAAAAAAAAAAGAAACCATGAGAAAACCACCTACCAGACAGGCACCCAACATGAGCACACCACCTCAAGTGGGCACAGCCGGCCCCTTAGCAGGTGCAGGTGCAGCAGCAACACCCCAACATCACAGCTATGCCGCGGTGACACCGCTCCCGCCATTCAGCGAGCTCGCCGACCCCGCAACAGCGTCCCCCCACTGGAAGTCCTGGATAGGGCGCCTCAACCACTACTTCAGCGGTACCAGAGAGATGGATGGGGCTGTCAAGAGATCGCTGCTCATGCATTACTGCGGAGGAGAGCTTTATGACCTCTTGGAGACCCTCCCAGACACGGGAGATGAGGATGACTTAGATGCCACGGTGGCCGTCCTGAACAAGCATTTCGACCCCCAAATCAATCCGGACTTTTAGCGGTTCAAGCTAACACAGGCCAAACAGTCCGAAACAAAGTCAGTTGACGTCTTCTACGCTCGACTGAGTAAGCTCGCTAGCACATGCACATTCCAAGACCAGAGGGAAGAAAGAAGGGCCCAGATCATCCAAGGGTGCCGGTCAGTGCTGTTACGGCGGCACATCCCACGACAATCAGGAATGTCCTTTGATGACATCCTCATACTGTCAAGGTCCCACGAGTTGTCAAACTCTTGAGCTGATGAAATGGAGGCCGCCCTCAACAGGGACACAGTCTCGCCCAGCACCCCCGACACGTTCAGGTCAAAGAGAAGAGAGGGGAGGCCATTCAGAAACGTCAGAGCCCAGCTTCTGCTCTCCCGAAGACACCGATGGGTGGGTCCTGCGGAAACTGTGGGGCCGAACACCCCCCAACAGGCCTCTGCTACGCAAAAGGAAGGTCTGCTCCTGGTGCGGGACACAGAATCACTTCGCCAAAGTATGCCAGAGCAGGAGATCCAGGACGACTGTCAACAGACCACGTGGCCCCCATCCAACCTCAGGCAGCTGTCTATCGACGATCACCTCACCCAAGAAGACACCAAACCCCCAGGACAAGGCTTTGACATGGAGGGAGAGGATGGCAACATATTCAAAGTATCTTTTGCCGGCCGCGCAGACCGACGGCACCGGCCACCCCCATGTGCTCTCTCCAAGTGGCAGGATCCACAGTGCAAGCGCTCATTGACACCGGGGCTTCGGTGAATATCATGGACTCCGAGCAATATGAACGTCTCACACCATGCCCCAGCTCTCTCCCACATACGCGGGGTCTACACGTATGGTGGGACTCACCCACTCCCTCTGAGAGAAGTAGTAGAGGTGGGAGTGGCCAGCGACAAGCATGCTCCATGGGCAAGGTTCCACGTGATAGATGGAAAGAAAAGCACTCTCTTCAGCTGCCACACGGCAGAGGACCTGGGGCTGGTCTTCTTCACCAATCAGGACCATGACTCCCATGCCGACGCTATCCTGAGTGAGTTTCCACAGCTGTTCAAGGGCCTGGGAAAACTAAAAGGGAAGCAATTCAAACTACACATCGATCCCTCGATCAGACCAACAGTGCTGAGGCACAGGAGGGTTCTCTTTCACCTTTAGCCGCAGGGGGAGGAGGAGCTGAAGAAACTAGGCATCATTGAAAGAGTCACAGGCCCGACCCGTGGGTGTCACCACTGGTCTTCGCTCCAAAGGCCAAGCAGCCCGGAGCCATCCGGCTGTGTGTCCACATGCACCTTCCCAACCAGGCCGTGAAGAGTGAACAACATCTGACACCCACCATAGCTGATTTCAACTGGGCAAAGTGGTTTTCCAAGCTCGACCTAAAAGCTGGTTACAATCAGCTGGAGCTCGCGAGCTGATACAGCACCACGTTCTCCACCCATGTGGGCTTGAGGAGGTACAAACAGCTAAGGTTCGGAGTGTCGTCGGCCGCAGACATCTTCCAAAATGCCATCTGGTAGACCCTGTCGGGCCTACATGGAGTCATAAACCTCAGTGATGACATTCTAGTATTCTCGAACACTCTAGAGGAACACCACATGCACCTGAGGGGTGCACTAAAATGGCTGGCAGTCTGTGGCCACGCTCTCAACAAGGCGAAGTGCTCGTTCTATCAGAAATCCATTGAATTCTTTGGATACATCTTCTCGCGTGAGGGACTCCAGGTGGACCCGGAGAAAGCTGTCGCCATTCCGGCGGCCCAAATACCCACCACTCCGACCGAAGTCTACAGCTTCCTGAGGATGGCCACGTAATGTGGCCGATTCATACCAAACCTGGCCTCCCTGTGGGAGCCGCTTCGAGCCCTGACACGCTGTGGTGCGCCCTTAGAGTGGACCCCGAAATCAAACGCAGCATTCTAGGCCATCAAGAAGGCACTGATGGACAAAACGGTCATGGCATACTTTCACCCAGGGAGACGCACTGAGCTGGTAGTCGATGCAAGCCCAGTTGGCCTAGGAGCTGTTCTCCTCCAGGAGAGTGAAGAGAAGAAGCGGGCACCTGTCGTGTATGCCAGCAGAGCGCTCTCAGGCACCGAGGTTAGGTATGTCCAAATTGAGAGGGAGGCTCTTGCCATCAAAAGGGCGTGCCAACACTTCCACCTGTACCTGTTAGGACAAGACTTCCGGGTGGTTACTGACCACAAGCCTCTGATTCCCCTGTTTTCAGGAACGTCCAGGATGGCCCCTACCAGGATAGAAAGATGGGCAGTGCATCTTCAAGCCTATCGCTTTGAGGTCGTGTTTCGCCCCGGTGCCAGCCCTCCAGCTGACTATCTTTCGCGACATGCCGTGACAGCAGATACGTTGCAGCCTCCTGCTGACGAAGAGCACACCGAAGAATTCATAAAGATAATATCCCGGGAGGCATGCCCCAAGGCACAGACACTGGAGGAGGCCGTAGCGGCAACGACACTGGATGAGAACCTGGCGAAAGTCAAAGAGGCACTAATGTGCAGTGGTTGCCAACACTTCCTAGACGGGGCACACTCCCTGAACAGGGAGGATCAGCATGCGAGGCAGCAGCTGTGGAGAGTCTGCAGCAAGCTAAGTGAAGGGGAACATGGAATCATACTGCACGGTCACACCATCGTAATACCGAACAAGCTGCACAATTAGGTCGTAGACCTTACAGACATCGGACGCCAAGGGATGGCCAAGACCAAAGCACACCTACGCAGCAAAGTGTGTTTCCCAGGCATGGATGCCCAGGTCGAAGAAGCAATTCGGAACTGGCACAATCACCGGGGGCGAGCCATATCCGGCACCGGTCACCACGGAGGAGCCCTGCACCGAACCATGGTCCAAAGTGAGCATCAACTTTGTGAGCTTCCCCAATGGGTGCAGTACCGTAGTCTTGATGGACTCGCACTCCAAGTTCACTGTAGTTGAGGTGATTTCTTCCACAGCCTTTGCTCAAGTCCAAGACATCCTAGACAAGACGTTTGTGCTACTGGGCCTTCCTGGTGAGATTAAATTCGACAACGGACCCCGTTTCAGGGCAGGGAGTTCCAAGAGTAGCTAGCAGGTAAGTGTTTAGGAATCAGCCTATGCACAGCCGTTGGTAGGTGACTTTGTATGGGTGTTCCGTGCTCCAGGGTATCACCCTCTGAACAGAGTGTAATGAATATTACTGAAGTTGCGCCCCCATTTCCATGGGGTATGTCCCCCGGGCACAGGCGTAGTCCTTGTTAAAGGATTCAAGAGCTTATATCAAGTTCAATAAAACAAATATAATCCATCGATCTTGATGCAGTTTAATATTGTTGCACCATCACAATATTGTTAACGAACTTCAATTCCCAGAATGCATTATTTCTGGTAAACTTGCTTCATAGAGCCCAGCATTGCTCAATACATTTTTCAATCCCAATGCATTTTGGCCATGAGCCTTCGTCTGGGGATTATCTGTGAATAAATGTAATCAACTTTAAATCTATGCCATACAGAAGAGGGCCTTATCGTTATATGTGTGCAAATATGATCATGAGTGACTTCAGGGATATTCACAGGTGACTCTGTGAATGGTGATCCATACCGTGCATCTAAGGTGCGTGTAGTTATTACACAAGAAAACCGTGAAATACAAGTGTTAGGGACCGTGCCTGATGTCAGGGTGGATAAACGTGCCAATGCTATTATAAAATACACGCAACGCGGTGAAGTACGTTCTTCGTAACTCCTGAGAAAGTTTAAAGGCATCTCATAAAGCGTGTCGTGCACCAGTGGTGTCATTCATAAACACTGACATATGGAAACAAATACTGAACGTGAATCTACGACTTCATTAGTGTGTTCTGCCGCTGTTCTCATAAATTAACACCCACATAAGGGACCGTTCTCTCTGCTTACAGCTATAGTTGTTCTAACGAGCTGATTTAATCATGATCAAACAAGTGCTAGTAAATACTAGTGAAGACGATACGTGTCAATGCTGCATGATTACATTTATTCACAGATAATAAAAAGATATTGTATTAAGAGTCGCGGCTATGATTTAATAGTCAGGTATGCCCTCTTGATCCAGACGCCAGCGGGCAGGTTTCTTGTGCCGACACCCGAGTTAAACGCCCAAGAAGGCGCGGGCACCCTACGCCTTTAGCTCATGGAGCCCTGTTAGCTCCCCTTTTAGGTCACGATCAAGAGGGCATACCTGACTATTAAATCATAGCCGTGACTCTTAATACAATAGGAAGCGGTCCCCCCTTGACAATTTAGAGGGCTAATGGCACCCCTCTAATGTAACTACCTTTGTGCACTCACATCACTCCCACTTCACCTCCGGTCCTGATGAAACGACAGGGATCTTTCAGACCAACACAGGCGTGAAACATGTCGACCTTATAAAGTTACCCAGGCACATTACGCCTCTGCTGGTAACTCCCAACCTACGGGTTTTTTACCCTGCCAAGGGTACCTCTCTATTAAACTCTTTTTGGTAACCCTTAGGCAGTTGTAATACGCACTGCATGCACGATATCACCCTTCACAGAGGACTTTTACCCACACACCCACATGCACCCATCGGCTGCTCTCTAAAAGATCTCCGCTAAAGAGACCCTTCGGGGGACCCATAGGGCATTGCACCGCCGGCCCGGCGAGGAGCAACTGCCCAATGATGAAGCATGACATCCTTCAGGGTGTGTGAGGGCAACAAGAGACAACTTTTGTCTTTTCCCCACTTTTCTCACAGAGTCCTTGACCTAGTACCCTTCCCTCTTACTCCTCTCTGTCTTTGTCTTTCCGTTTAGTGAGGGTCTGACTTTCTGCGACACTCACTCTGGAACAGTGCCCCCTTTTCATTACTTCATAGTCTTGACATGTGACTGACTCTAACCCTTCCTTTCACAAAGAGGCACAGGCTTGTCTTCACCTGTGACTAACTCTTGCCCAGCCCTCCCTTTCATTAAGAAGCACAGGCTTGTCTTCACCTGTGACTAACTCTTGCCCAGCCCTCCCTTTCATTAAGAAGCACAGGCTTGTCTTCACCTGTGACTAACTCTTGCCCAGCCCTCCCTTTCATTAAGAAGCACAGGCTTGTCTTCACCTGTGACTGACTCCTCTACAGCCCCTCCCTTCACTAAGAAGCACAGGCTTCTCTTGACACGTGACTGACTCCTCTCCAGCTCCTCTCACTAAGAAGCACAGACTTGTCTTCACCTGTGACTGACTCCTCTACAGCCCCTCCCTTCACTAAGAAGCACAGGCTTGTCTTCACCTGTGACTGACTCTTGCCCAGCCCTTCCGTTCACTAAGAAGCACAGGGTTGTCTTGACGCGTGACTGACTCTTCCCCAGCCCTCCCTTTCATTAAGAAGCACAGGCTTCTCTTGACAAGTGCCTGACTCTTCCCCAGCCCTCCCTTTCATTAAGAAGCACAGGCTTCTCTTGACACGTGACTGACTCTTCCCCAGCCCTCCCTTTCATTAAGAAGCACAGGCCTCTCTTGACAAGTGCCTGACTCTTCCCCAGCCCTCCCTTTCATTAAGAAGCACAGGCTTGTCTTCACCTGTGACTGACTCCTCTACAGCCCCTCCCTCCACTAAGAAGCACAGGCTTGCGTGACTGAGTTCCCCCCCCCCTCCGCTTCCCACCCTCTGCCCCCCCCCCCCTTGCCCTCGCACACTTCCGATCCCACAGGCTCTGTTTACAGACGGATGCACAATCACGGCTAAAAGGTTAATGATGGAAAAAGATGATTTTCCCGGTGATGGCCCCACCGCAGGAAGCTCCGGCGAGCCCTCCCCGCCTCGGGCACAAAGGTGCAGTGTTCGGGAGGGGGCCTGGGAGAGGGCCCGGCTCTCCATGAATGGCCCTTTCAGGCCCTGCCGGGGCCGCCGGTGTGTTTATGGTAACCCGGCCCTCGGGGCTGTGGTGACAAGACGGGGTTTCCTCACTTAGGATCTTGTTCTGGGTCCAGGCACCCCGCATCTAGGCGCCGCTGGGCCCCGGGTACGGGAGGACGGACCAGGGTACAGGAGGATGGGGGAACCGGGGAAGGAACACTGAGTCGAGGCAATCTATGACGGCTGTGTACCGGAGGCAAGACGGCGAGGCTGTACACTGGCATCGGTCAAATGAGAAGTGAGTATACTGGAGGTAAGATGGGAATCCGCCGTGCCATAGGTCAGATGGGGAAGCTGCGTACAAGAGGTAAGATGGAAGACTGTGTACCAGAGGTAAGATGGGAAGGTTATGTACAGGAGGTAAGATGGAAAGACTGCGTACTGAGGTGAGATGGGAGGCTGTGTATTGGTACCGGTAAAATGAGAAATTAGCATACTGCACGTAAGATGGGAATCCGCCATACTATAGGTGAGATGGGAAGGTTGCTTACAGGAGGTAAGATGGAAGGTTCTGTACCGGAGGTAAGATGGGAGGCTGTGTACTGAAGGTAAGATGGGGAAGCTACATACAGGAGGTAAGATGGGGAAGCTACATACAGGAGGTAAGATGGAAGGCTGCGTACTGGAGGTTAGATAGAAGACTGTGTACAGGAAGTAAGATGGGAAGGCTGTGTACTGGAGGTAAGTTAGGATGGCTGCGTACCAGAGGTAAGATGGAAGGCTGCGTACAGGAGGTAAAAAGATGAAAGGCTGCATCCAGGAGGTAAGATGGGAAGGCTGAACACAGGAAGTTAGATGGAAGGCTGCGTACAGGAGCTAAGATGGAAGGCTGTGTACAGGAGCTAAGATGGAAGGCTGCATACAGGAGGTAAGATGGGAGGGATGCATAACAGAGGTAAGATGGAAGTCTGCGTACCGGAGGTAAGATGGAAGGCTGCGTACTGGAGGTAAGATGGGAAGACAGTGTACTGGAGGTAAGATGAAAGGCTACGTACCAGAGGTAAGATGGAAGGCTGAGTACTGGAGGTGAGATAGCAGGCTGTGCACTGGTACCTGTAAAATGAGAAATTAGCATACTGGACGTAAGATGGGAATCTACCGTACTATAGGTGAGATGGGAAGGTTGCGTACAGGAGGTAAGATGGAAGGCTGTGTACTCGAGGTAAGATGGGAGGCTGTGTACTGGATGTAAGATGGAAGGCTGTGTACAGGATGTAGGATGGGAAGGCTGGGTACGGTACCGGAAATAAGATGGAAGGCTGTGTACTGGAGGTAAGATGGGAAGGCTGAACACCAGAGGTAAGATGGAAGGCTGCATCCAGGAGGTGAGATGATGGAAGGCTGTGTGCCTGGGGTAAGATGAGAAGGCTGACCACAGGAGGTAGGATGGAAAGGCTCGGTACCGTAGGTAAGATGGGAAGGCTGGGTACCGGAGGTAAGATGGAAGGCTGGGTACCGGAGGTAAGATGGAAGGCTGGGTACCGGAGGTAAGATGGAAGGCTTTCTACTGGAGGTTAGATGGGAAGTCTGCATACTGGAGATAAGATGGAAGTCTGCGCCCAGGAGATAAGCTGGAAGGCTGCATACAGGAGGTAAGATGGGAAGAATGCGTAATAGGAGGTAAGATGGAAGGCTGTGTACTGGGGTAAGATGGAAGGCTGCGTACTGGAGGTAAGATGGGAAGACTGCGTACTGGAGGTAAGATGGGAAGACTCTGTACTTGAGGTAAGATGGAAGGCTGCCCACAGGAGGTAAAATGGGAAGGATACGTACTGGAGGTAAGATGGAAGCTTGCGTACTGGATGGAAGATGGAAGGCTGGGTACCGGAGGTAAGATGGGAAGGCTGTATACCCTATGTAAGATGGGAAATCTGAGTACTGGAGGTAAGATGGAAGGCTGTACACAGGAAGTAAGATGGGAAGGATGCGTACTAGAGGTAAGATGGAAGCTTGAATACTGGATGTAAAATGGAAGGCTTTGTACAGAAGGTAAGATGGAAGGCTGTGTACTGGAGGTAAGATGGGAAGGCTGCATACCAGAGGTAAGATGGGAAGGCTGAGTACTGGAGGTAAGATGGAAGGTTGTGTACTGGAGGTAAGATGGGAGGCTATGTACCGGAGGTCAGATGGTAAGGATGTGTACAGAGGGTAAGATGGAAGGCTGCATACATAAGGTAAGACGGAAGGTTGGGTACAGGAGGTAAGATGGAAAGGTTGCGTACAAGAGGTAAGATGGGAAGAAAGCGTACAGGAGGTAAGTTGGAAGACTGTGTTCAGGAGGTAAGATGGGAGGGCTGTGTACTGGAGGTAAGATGGAAGGCTGTGTACAGGAAATAAGATGGAGGGCTGCATAGCGGAGGTAAGATGGAAGGCTGTGTACAGAAGGTAAGATGGAAGGCTGCATACAGCAGGTAAGATGGGAAGGATGCTACAGGAGGTAAGATGGAAGGCTGAGTACAGGTGGTAAGATAGGACGGATGCGTACCGGAGGTAAGATGGAAATCTGCATACTGGAGGTAAGACAGGAAGGTTCAGTACCAGAGAGGTAAGATGGAAGGCTGTGTACAGGAGCTAAGATGGAAGGCTGCATACAGGAGGTAAGATGGGAAGGATGCATAACAGAGGTAAGATGGAAGTCTGCATACCGGAGGTAAGATGGAAGGCTGCTTACAGGAGGTAAGATGGAAGGCTGGTACAGGAGGTAAGATGGAAGGCTGCATACAGAAGGTAAGATGGGAAGGATGTGTACCAGTGGTACGATGGAAGTCTGCATGCCAGAGGTAAGATGGAAGGTTGCGTACAGGAGGTAAGATGGGAAGACTGTGTACTGGAGGTAAGATGGAAGGCTGCACACAGGAGGTAAAATGGGAAGGCTACGTACTGGAGGTAAGATGGAAGCTTGCGTACTGGATGGAAGATGGAAGGCTGGGTACCGGAGGTAAGATGGGAAGGCTGTATACCCTATGTAAGATGGGAAATCTGAGTACTGGAGGTAAGATGGAAGGCTGTACACAGGAAGTAAGATGGGAAGGGTGCGTACAGGAGGTAAGATGGAAGGCTGCGTACCAGAGGTAAGATGGGATGGTTGTACAGGAAGTAAGATGGGAAGGCTGTGTACCAGAGGTAAGATGGAAGGCTGCGTACCAGAGGTAAGATGGAAGGCTGTGTGCTGGAGGTAAGATGGAAGAATTCGTACCAGAGGTAAGATGGGAAGGCTGCATACCAGAGGTAAGATGGAAAGACTGTGTACTGAGGTGAGATGGGAGGCTGTGTACTGGTACCGGTAAAATGAGAAATTAGCATACTGGAAGTAAGATGGGAATCTGATGTACTATAGGTGAGATAGGAAGGGTGCGTACAGGAGGTAAGATGGAAAGACTGTGGGCCCGATTCACAGAACTAACTTAAGACAAAATCCTAAACTTACCACCATTTTGGTATTCACAGAAGGCACTTACTCATTTTGGTATTCACAGAAGGCTCTTACTCATTTCGGTATTCACAGAAGGCACTTACTCATTTCGGTATTCATAGAAGTTAGGAGTCCTTAGGACTCCTAAATGCCTTCTGTGAATACCGAAAGTCTTAAAGTTAGGATGTTTCTCAGTTTAGGAGTCCTAAAGTTAGTAGTCCTAACTTTACTACTCCTAAACTAAGAAAAATCCTAACTTTAAGACTTTCGGTATTCACAGAAGGCATTTAGGAATCCTAAAGTTAGTAGTCCTAACTTTTACTACTACTAAACTGGGAAAAATCCTAATTTTAAGACTTTTGGTATTCACAGAAGGCATATAAGAGTCCTAAAATTAGGAGTCCTAACTTTACTACTCCTAAACTGAGAAACATCCTAACTTTAAGACTTTCGGTATTCACAGAAGGCATTTAGGAATCCTAAAGTTAGTAGTCCTAACTTTTACTACTACTAAACTGGGAAAAACTCCTAATTTTAAGACTTTCGGTATTCACAGAAGGCATTTAAGAGTCCTAAAGTTAGGAGTCCTAACTTTACTACTCCTAAACTGAGAAACATCCTAACTTTAAGACTTTTGGTATTCACAGAAGGCATTTAGGAGTCCTAAAGTTAGGACTCCTAACTTCTGTGAATACCGAAATGAGTAAGTGCCTTCTGTGAATACCAAAATGGTAGTAAGTTTAGGATTTTGTCTTAAGTTAGTTCTGTGAATCAGGCCCAACGTACTGAGGTGAGATGGAAAGCTGTGTACTGGTACCGGTAAAATGAGAAATTAGCATACTGCACGAAAGATGGGAATCCGCCATACTATAGGTGAGATGGGAAGGTTGCTTACAGGAGGTAAGATGGAAGGTTCTGTACCGGAGGTAAGATGGGAGGCTGTGTACTGAAGGTAAGATGGAAGGCTCTGTACAGGAGGTAAGATGGGGAAGCTGCATACAGGAGGTAAGATGGAAGGCTGCGTACTGGAGGTTAGATAGAAGGCTGTGTTTAGGAGGTAAGATGGAAAGGCTGCTTACTGGAGGTAAGATGGAAGACTGTGTACAGGAAGTAAGATGGGAAGGCTGTGTACTGGAGGTAAGTTAGGATGGCTGCGTACCAGAGGTAAGATGGAAGGCTGCGTACAGGAGGTGAAAAGATGGATGGCTGCATCCAGGAGGTAAGATGGAAGGCTGTGTACCTGGGGTAAGATGGGAAGGCTGAACACAGGAAGTTAGATGGAAGGCTGCGTACTGGAGGTAGGATGGAAGTCTGTGCACAGGAGATAAGATGGAAGGCTGTGTACAGGAGGTAAGATGGGAAGGATGCATAATAAGAGGTAAGATGGAAGGTTGGGTACTGGAGGTAAGATGGAAGGCTGCGTACCGGAGGTAAGATGGGAAGACAGTGTACTGGAGGTAAGATGAAAGGCTACGGACCAGAGGTAAGATGGGAAGGCTGCATACCAGAGGTAAGATGGGAAGGCTGAGTACTGGAGGTAAGATGGAAGGCTGAGTACTGGAGGTAAGATGGAAGGCTGCGTACCAGAGGTAAGATGGAAAGGCTGTGTACTGGAGGTGAGATAGGAGGCTGTGCACTGGTACCTGTAAAATGAGAAATTAGCATACTGGACGTAAGATGGGAATCTGCCGTACTATAGATGAGATGGGAAGGTTGCGTACAGGAGGTAAGATGGAAGGCTGTGTACTCGAGGTAAGATGGGAGGCTGTGTACTGGACGTAAGATGGAAGGCTGTGTACAGGATGTAGGATGGGAAGGCTGGGTACGGTACCGGAAATAAGATGGAAGGCTGCGTACTGGAGGTAGGATGGAAGTCTGTGCACAGGAGATAAGATGGAAGGCTGTGTACAGGAGGTAAGATGGGAAGGATGCATAATAAGAGGTAAGATGGAAGGTTGGGTACTGGAGGTAAGATGGAAGGCTGCGTACCGGAGGTAAGATGGGAAGACAGTGTACTGGAGGTAAGATGAAAGGCTACGGACCAGAGGCAAGATGGGAAGGCTGCATACCAGAGGTAAGATGGGAAGGCTGAGTACTGGAGGTAAGCTGGAAGGCTGAGTACTGGAGGTAAGATGGAAGTCTGTGCACAGGAGATAAGATGGAAGGCTGTGTACAGGAGGTAAGATGGGAAGGATGCATAATAAGAGGTAAGATGGAAGGTTGGGTACTGGAGGTAAGATGGAAGGCTGCGTACCGGAGGTAAGATGGGAAGACAGTGTACTGGAGGTAAGATGAAAGGCTACGTACCAGAGGTAAGATGGGAAGGCTCCATATCAGAGGTAAGATGGGAAGGCTGAGTACTGGAGGTAAGATGGAAGGCTGAGTACTGGAGGTAAGATGGAAGGCTGCGTACCAGAGGTAAGATGGAAAGGCTGTGTACTGGAGGTGAGATAGGAGGCTGTGCACTGGTACCTGTAAAATGAGAAATTAGCATACTGGACGTAAGATGGGAATCCGCCGTACTATAGGTGAGATGGGAAGGTTGCGTACAGGAGGTAAGATGGAAGGCTGTGTACTCGAGGTAAGATGGGAGGCTGTGTACTGGAGGTAAGATGGAAGGCTGTGTACAGGATGTAGGATGGGAAGGCTGGGTACGGTACCGGAAATAAAATGGAAGGCTGTGTACTGGAGGTAAGATGGTAAGGCTGTACACCAGAGGTAAGATGAAAGGCTGCATACAGGAGGTAAGATGGAAGGCTGCATCCAGGAGGTGAGATGATGGAAGGCTGTGTGCCTGGGGTAAGATGAGAAGGCTGACCACAGGAGGTAAGATGGAAGGCTGCGTACCGGAGGTAGGATGGAAAGTCTCGGTACCGTAGGTAAGATGGGAAGGCTGGGTACCGGAGGTAAGATGGAAGGCTTTCTACTGGAGGTTAGATGGGAAGTCTGAGTACTGGAGATAAGATGGAAGTCTGCGCACAGGAGATAAGATGGAAGGCTGCATACAGGAGGTAAGATGTGAAGAATGCATAATAGGAGGTAAGATGGAAGGCTGTGTACTGGGGGTAAGATGGAAGGCTGCGTACTGGAGGTAAGATGGGAAGACTGTGTACTGGAGGTAAGATGGAAGGCTGCACACAGGAGGTAAAATGGGAAGGATACGTACTGGAGGTAAGATGGAAGCTTGCGTACTGGATGGAAGATGGAAGGCTGTGTACCGGAGGTAAGATGGGAAGGCTGTATACCCTATGTAAATCTGAGTACTGGAGGTAAGATGGAAGGCTCTACACAGGAAGTAAGATGGGAAGGATGCGTACTAGAGGTAAGATGGAAGCTTGAATACTGGATGTAAAATGGAAGGCTTTGTACAGAAGGTAAGATGGAAGGCTGTGTACTGGAGGTAAGATGGGAAGGCTGCATACCAGAGGTAAGATGGGAAGGCTGAGTACTGGAGGTAAGATGGAAGGTTGTGTACTGGAGGTAAGATGGGAGGCTATGTACCGGAGGTCAGATGGTAAGGATGTGTACAGAGGGTAAGATGGAAGGCTGCATACAGAAGGTAAGACAGAAGGTTGGGTACAGGAGGTAAGATGGAAAGGTTGCGTACAAGAGGTAAGATGGGAAGAAAGCATACAGGAGGTAAGCTGGAAGACTGTGTTCAGGAGGTAAGATGGGAGGGCTGTGTACTGGAGGTAAGATGGAAGGCTCTGTACAGGAGATAAGATGGAGGGCTGCATAGCGGAGGTAAGATGGAAGGCTGTGTACAGAAGGTAAGATGGAAGGCTGCATACAGCAGGTAAGATGGGAAGGATGCTACAGGAGGTAGGATGGAAGGATGAGTACAGGTGGTAAGATGGGACGGATGCGTACCGGAGGTAAGATGGAAATCTGCATACTGGAGGTAAGACGGGAAGGTTCAGTACCAGAGAGGTAAGATGGAAGGCTGTGTACAGGAGCTAAGATGGAAGGCTGTGTACAGGAGGTAAGATGGAAGGCTGCATACAGGAGGTAAGATGGGAAGGATGCATAACAGAGGTAAGATGGAAGTCTGCGTACCGGAGGTAAGATGGAAGGCTGCGTACAGGAGGTAAGATGGAAGGCTGGTACAGGAGGTAAGATGGAAGGCTGCATACAGAAGGTAAGATGGGAAGGATGTGTACCAGTGGTACGATGGAAGTCTGCATGCCAGAGGTAAGATGGAAGGTTGCGTACAGGAGGTAAGATGGGAAGACTGTGTACTGGAGGTAAGATGGAAGGCTGCACACAGGAGGTAAAATGGGAAGGCTACGTACTGGAGGTAAGATGGAAGCTTGCGTACTGGATGGAAGATGGAAGGCTGCATACAGGGAGTAAGATGGGAAGGATGCATAATGGAGGTAAGATGGAAGTCTGCGTACAGAAGGTAAGATGGGAAGGATGTGTACCGGTGGTACGATGGAAGTCTGCATGCCAGAGGTAAGATGGAAGGTTGCGTACAGGAGGTAATATGGAAGGCTGTGTACCGGAGTTATGATGGAAGGTTGCGTACAGGAGGTAAGATGGAAGGCTGCATACAGAGGTAAGATGGAAGGCTATGTACCGGAGTTAAGATGGAAGGCTGGGTATGTGGAGGTAAGATGGAGGGCTGGGTATTGGAGGTAAGATGGAAGGCTGCATACAGGAAGTAAGATAGAAGGCTGCATACAGGAGGTAAGATGGAAGGCTGCATACAAGCGATAAGAGGGAAGGCCTTTTCCCAGAGGCAAGATGGAAGGCTGGGTACCAGAGGTAAGATGGAAGGCTGCGTACAGGAGGTAAGATGGAAGGCTGTGTACAGGAGGTAAGATGGAAGGCTGCGTACCAGAGGTAAGATGGAAGGTATGGGACCAGAGGTAAGATGGAAGGCTATGTACCAGAGGTAAGATGGAAGGCTATGTACCGGAGGTAAGATGGAAGGCTATGTATGGGAGGTAAGATGGGAGGCTGCATACCGGAGGTAAGATGGAAGGCTATGTACAGGAGGTAAGATGGAAGGCTACGTACCGGAGGTAAGATGGGAAGGCTACGTACCGGAGGTAAGATGGGAAGGCTGCGTACAGGAGATAAAATGGGAGTCTATGTACAGGAGGTAAGATGGAAGGCTATGGACCGGAGGATGGGAGGCTATGTACCAGAGGTAAGATGGAAGGCTGCGTACAGGAGGTAAGATGGAAGACTGTGAACCTGAGATAAGATGGGAGGCTGCGTTCTGAAGGCAAGATGGGAAGCTGGTACCGGACAAGAAGTTTCAGGTCGTCATAAAGCTAATATGCACAGCAGCACATCACAACCTTCTCAGCGGTTTCGGATTCAAAAGGTTCCTTTCATGGGACAAAAATCATATGGGGACAAACTTAATGTCTCGGTCAAGGAAATGGCCGAGAACAAGAACATTCTTTAACTTTACTGAATGTTTTCATCACGAAAGTCTTCTATTGAAAAGGTTTTGGCTGAAGCCTCAGAAAGTTCATGGTCCAGGCAGGAGGCACCTACCAGGATGTTTCCAAAGGTGCAGCGACTAATGTCCCCCTCAACGGCAGCTGTCCTTTGAGCTCACCTTCACCGTAAGCCGCTGATCAAGTACCTGCTATCTCATTGGTCTTGTGTGATTCGGATGTCTTTGATCCCAATGTCTCAATCTCTAGCCCAGGATCTAACTTGGTGGTTTGAGGTGGAGAACCTACAGAAAGGCGTGTCCTTTCTGTCTTCCGCCTCACTGGAGATGACTGTCGATGCCAGTCAGTGGGGCTGGGGGCAACCTTGGGAGGGGAGAAGGTGAAAGGGGAATGGTCAACTGGGCGGCAGTTCAGTTCTCCGGTTTCAGGGAGCGTTCAGCCATAGAGTCAGCTCTTCTATTCTTCCCTCCTTAGATTCAACAGAAAGCAGGAACAGACAATACCGACAACCAAGAGCCCAAAAGTCATGTCACTCACCTGCAGGAGGATCAAAGGAAGACTGTTGAGACTTCTGGCTCACAGAAGGTGTATTTGGGTAGAGAGTCGCCTTCTTTCTCTCTTGGCAATGTACATACCAGGCAAGGAAAACCCTTAGGCAGGCTTCTAAACAGGAACATTCCCTTGCCTATAAACTTCCGGCTGAACGCAGAAGCGTTCAATCTAATTTTGAAGTATTTTGGTCTTCCTTGGTTGTACCATTTTGCCTCCCTGAACAATGCTCTCCTTTTAGACTAACGCACAAACATCAGGGACTCCCAGGCTTGGATACCAAGGACTCCCAGGCTTGGACATCAGGGACTCCCAGACTTGGACATCAGGGACTCCCAGGCTTGGACATCGGGGACTCCCAGGCTTGGACATCAGGGACTCCCAGGCTTGGACTCCGGAGACTCCCAGGCTTGGACACTTGGGACTCCCAGGCTTGGACACCAGGGACTTCCAGGCTTGGACATCGGGGACTCCCAGGCTTGGACATCGGGGACTCCCAGGCTTGGACTCCGGGGACTCCCAGGCTTAGACATCGGGGACTCCCAGGCTTGAACATCGGGGACTCCCAGGCTGGAACATCAGGTACTCCCAGGCTTGGACACCGGGGACTCCCAGGCTAGGACATCGAGGACTCCCAGGCTTGGACACCAGGGACTACCAGGCTTGGACATCGGGGACTCCCAGGCTTGGACATCGGGGACTCCCATGCTTGGACATCGGGGACTCCCAGGCTTGGACATCAGGGACTCCCAGGCTTGGACTCCGGGGACTCCCAAGCTTGGACACTTGGGACTCCCAAGCTTGGACACTTGGGACTCCCAGGCTTGGACACCAGGGACTTCCAGGCTTGGACATCGGGGACTCCCAGGCTTGGACATCGGGGACTCCCAGGCTTGGACATCGGGGACTCCCAGGCTTAGACACTTGGGACTCCCAGGCTTGGACACCAGGGACTTCCAGGCTTGGAACTGGGGACTCCCAGGCTTGGACATCGGGGACTCCCAGGCTTGGACACCAAGGACTCCCAGGCTTGGACACTGGGGTCTCCCAGGCTTGGACATCGGGGACTCCCAGGCTTGGACATCGGGGACTCCCAGGCTTGGACACCGGGGACTCCCAGGCTTGGACATCGGGGACTCCCAGGCTTGGACACCGGGGACTCCCAGGCTTGGACATCGGGGACTCCCAGGCTTGGACACCGGGGACTCCCAGGCTTGGACATCGGGGACTCCCAGGCTTGGACATCGGGGACTCCCAGGCTTGGACATCGGGGACTCCCAGGCTTGGACATCGGGGACTCCCAGGCTTGGACATCGGGACTCCCAGGCTTGGACACCGGGGGCTCCCAGGCTTAGACACCGGGGACTCCGAGGCTTGGACATCGGGGACTCCCAGGCTTGGACACTGGGGACTCCCAGGCTTGGACTCCGGAGACTCCCAGGCTTGGACATCGGGGACTCCCAGGCTTGGACATCAGGGACTGCCAGGCTTGGACATCGGGGTTCCCAGGCTTGGACATCAGGGTTCCCAGGCTTGGACATCGGGGACTCCCAGGCTTGGACATCGGGGACTCCCAGGCTTGGACATCAGGGACTCCCAGGCTTGGACATCAGGGACTCCCAGACTTTGACATCAGGGACTTCCAGGCTTGGACATCAGGGACTCCCAGGCTTGGTCAGTGGATACTCTGTCCTACCAGTGGCCAAGGTGGCTAATATATACCTTTCCCCCCATTTCTCTTCTCCACGGGGTACTGAGGTAGACTCAGAAGAAGAGTGTGAAAATAATCCTAGTAGCCCCTTTTTGGCCAAGGATGATGTGGTTTAAGCCTGGGCATGAGATTCCGCTCCGTGCTCTGCCTAGCACACAGTTCCAAAAAACTCTACTCCGCCTAGCAGAGCTCAGTTTTTTCATCGCTTGTGCTCCCCAACATTAAGTTGGCGAGCACGAGTGAGGAAAATCTTACTCCAGAACACCTTCCGGCGAGATTTCTCAACGCGGGCGGTTGAGAAACCTTCAGTTCGTGTTGAGGAAGCTGCAGCTCGAGTAGAACATCTACTCGAGCAGCAGAAAGAAGCAGAGCCCTCTTACGCTGCGCGTGGTACCATTTGTGCTGATTTTCTAGTGTGGGACAAAGACCTGGCGCTAAAAATCAGCACGAACGGCACGACCTAACGCACTCTCTCTCTTGCGGAACTCTTCATAGAGCGTCTGAGCTTTTGGGTCACTTTGTGAAGTTCCGTTACTCCGCCCAGGCCTAATGTGGATTCCTTTTCTATCTCAATGAGCAGTACAGCAGGGACTCCTTTTTCCTTTACACCCCCACGATCAGTCCCCCCCTTCCTTCCTCATGACACTTCAGATTCTAATGCTGTTAACCTGGAAATTGAGAGGAGGGGTTTGCAGGCCTTATGTTCATGGGGCGTGGCTGTGTCCATACAACAATATGCAAAACTGTCCACCTTATTGGCACACACTAAGCACTGGGGACATTTTGAAAAGTACGCTTTTTCAACACTGTATAGCAACAACCTGTTACCCTTTTAAGATGGTACTGCTTCTCCAAGAAGGTTTTCAAAATGATTTGTCCCTATCAACATTAAGATCTCAATGGGCAGCCATTAAAGGTGTTGGTGTATCATTCCTGGTTCTCTTCAAAATATGTCCTCTGGTTAAGAGGGTCTTTAAGGGATTCAGAAGGAACTAAGCCGTTTTATCTGCAGAAGTTCTTCCGTGGGATTTACCAAGAGTGTTAGATGTCTTCAGGAGCCTCCTTGGGGTCAGCGTCTCCGCAGTAAGTGACAATTAAAGTAGGTGTCTTGGTGGCAATTACGTCAGCAAGAAGATTATGGCAATTGAGAAAGAACCCTCTTAGCCTCATAGCCCTATATCAGATTATTTTCATATACTGTGATTCAGAAGTTGGACCTAAAGTTTCTTCCCAAGGTGCAGCATCAGTTCCGCAAACACCAAGATATACAGCGCTTCCAGTCTTTTATTCTGAGGATGAAATTCCTATTCCTTTAGGGTTGCACATCAAGAGGGCATTTTTAATATACTTAGACAAAACAAAGGCTATACATTTGATATTTTTTCGCCTTTAGTTCTGCAAATAAGGGAAAGAAACTGTGCACGCTAGCTATCAGTAGATGGGTTGGTCAAGCTACAATTAGGACCTACCCTAACATGCAGTTTCAACTCCCAGGTCCAATTCTTGGTAGGTCTACAAGGGGGGGTTGCAGCATAGTGGGCAGAAATAAACAGTGTTTCTCTAATAGAACTATGCAGAGCTCCCAATTGGCCATCAAAAAGCAAGTTTGTAAAACATATGTCGAGGTTGAATGATTCTATTAGTTTTGCTGTAGGAGGGCTAAAGTCTGCTATGAAACGGGAAAAAGCCTTTACAACAAACTCTTTACCATGCAATGCCTTTACCATGCAGTCTTTATCATGCAGCTAAGTACCACACGCAGGTAAGTATGTTTTTTTTAATAACATATTTATTATGGTATTTTGAAAAAAAGGGTTAGGTGTTGGCAGTGGTAAAGGGAGGTAAGGGTAGTTTTGAGGTTTGGGGTTGAGTACAGGTACTAAAGGCTTGCCTTCCCTAGAATACGTTCAGCTCTTCATCAGTATTTATACCTACGGGTGTTATGGTTACCTGTGTGATATATGTAATCATATTCTAAGTTCAAACCCAAGCACCCGGTCACTGTAACCACACAGCAGTTCTCTCACCAGCAGTGAGGGGGGTATTAAATATGGGAACATATAGCTCACAGACACAGGTTATGACCCCTGGAGGGGTACCAAAGCAGACAGTGAAGGAGCTCTTACCTCGGTCTTCTGAGCTCGTGACTGGCGCTTCATTCGCTGCAAAGAGGGGAAAAAAGACCCATTAGTAATGGGGCGAAATACAAGACATGCACAGCTGACATTATACACAGGCTTTCAAGTGGGGTGGTTCCTGCTGGGTCTCAGACCAGGGATTAATTTGAAACCAACTTTGTAACTGGTCCCGATCGAGCTCTGCCCTCAATTTTACTGGTAAAAGATTGCAACTATGACGGTAAAATTCCTGAAGGTTTTCCACATCAACGTTGTAGTCCCAGTTTAAATTTCACATGTTTACTTTATCATACAGTGTCTAAGAGTGTTTGCTTTTCCAGAGGTTGTGTTCTGCAGTTTTTTGCATGCAACCCCCCAGGTGTCTAGGTGAGTTCAGGCTGAGGGTGAGTGTTTGTGGATGAAGGCAATGCACATTTCTCACAGCGCCTGCCAACAAGTCATAGCGGGGTGCAGACTTCATGCTCATCCAAACCTCGGCCTCTCTGCAGAGTGCACAGAGCAATGGTCGCATATGTGCCAATGGTAATTGTGGGGAAACATCAGATATGCAGATGGAGGATTTCAGAGAGATGTGGGGAGAAAAGGGCATCAGTGTCTAGCAGAGTGAGAGACGACAGATGAAAGTGGAGAGAAGGTTTGTGCAGGAGGGTCTGAGACACTCCGAAGGCCACACCCCTTCCACAGACTGTAGTAATGTCTTGTATTTTTAGAATTGAAATATTTTCACTTCTACTTGTTTACCTCAAATTCATTGTTATTTATTTATTTGGTACAGATAAAGAGCATTGGCTAAGTCAATAGGCCTTGCTTGTTTTATGCCTGTGTGTTTGATGTTGTGTGATGATGTGTGTAGATGCAATAACAGAAAACTCGGGCAAGTAAATGCTGGTCAGGGGGCAGGCTGTGTGAATCACGTGATTTTAGTTCACATGCCTTAAGGTGCTCCTTTACTTACATAGACTACGCCTCTTGGAAAGGATTTTTAGCTAAGCTTCTTTGACCATTCCCCTTGTAGAGACCCCCGCATTTTTCTTTGCACTTTAAGTACTGATTACATGACAAGGCTGAGTATACATCTTCGTCATTTCCACCATCCTCCTCTCCGCTTTAGGACTATGTGTACTTAAGGTTCAGTCCAGTCCTACTCCTTTGTACCATCTATATTCAACTCCTGGTATAAACTCATTACTACTAACTCTGCCCCGATTCAAGACGGAAAGGGTCCATGCACGCTCATTCACCACCAATTCACCCATTCGGGAACTCTCTCCCATCAGAGATTTGCACTAACCAGTGCTTAATTTGAGCCAGTGGTTTCCGGTGCTTGGAACTTGCACTTAATTTTCATCACCAGTACTTAGGAAAGCTGCCACATGGTGGCACTGTCTGTCTAATTTTGAAATAAGCTCAATAACAGTTGTTTATTAATTCAATACTGTAGGAAAGTAGGATCTGCTTTTTATTGTTACCCCCACTTTTTGATTGATGTTACACTGTTTTTGACTAGTCTGACTGGGATCCTGCTAATCAGGGCCCCAGTCTATCTGCTTTCTCCCTAAAATGTTATATCATGTACTTAGGCACACTCGAGATTGGATACTGGGGTACCCTTGTCAGTCACTAGTACATGGTACACCTGTACCCAGGGCACGGGTACCCCAGAGGCCTCCCTTGGGCTGAAGCATGTATTATGCCACCCATGAGAGGCCATTCAAAATGGAACTACAGGACTGCCATTGCAGCCTGTGTAAGATGGTGCATACACCACTTACTAAGATATAGGTTCACTATATCTATAGGTCACTACACTTCCTAACTTTACTACTACTAAACTGAGACAAAATCCTAACTTTACGACTTTCGGTATTCATTAAAGGCATTTAGTAGTAGTAAAGTTAGGAATCCTAACTTGACTACTACTAGATACCTTTTGTGAATACCGAAAGTCGTAAAGTTAGGATTTACTACTAAATGCCTTTTGTGAATACTGAAAGTCGTAAAGTTAGGATTTTGTCTCAGATTACTTTTGTGAATCGAGCCCCTAGGCGCTAACGGGAGCCGTTGCACTCTCCTGCAAGGCAAACTCACGTTCTATTGCATGACGGTCCTTGAAAAATCAAACATAGACTCAAACTCTGAACCCAATATTACTTGTACTGGACCTGACCAGTCCTCATACAGGCTAAAGAAACATTGATCCTACTTCATACCGGAGCAGCCATCCTGTAACCACCAAGGACTTCCCACTGGGGGTTACTGGGTTTATATCGAACAATTTAACTTCTACACATTTCAGATGTTTTTGGACGATGGAACATGTAGATAACATGAAATGTAAGTTTAGAATCTATGTAACCATGACTACAGGAGGACTATTTATGTATACTGTACAGCTCTCGGATACCATTGGGACATGTACCCGTTATATAAAACGCTCAGATAAATAAATAAATAAATAATATATGAGATAAAGTACCCACATGTGCACTTAATGTGGATATTGCAAGTCACTCTTGGGTTCCGTGACTGTATAGTGGCACAAAGCGCAGAGATGGTTTGTAACATCAGCATTGTATTCCTCACAACATATAATTACATAAGGTTCATACAGATAAAGAGTGTCAAAAAGACAACATATCTCCACACGCAGATGCATACAATCTTTTGCTCTTATCTTCGTCTCACTGGCCCTCAACGGCTTCTGCGGGATGTGTATAACCTTAACGTCACTCGCCGTGAGTGCAAACTCTCTTACACGTTATTGAACCTGTATAAATTGTTTACTAAAACAGTGGTTCTGATCTGAACAGACAATGTGTGGCAACGCTTTAATTATAGAACCAATCACCAACTGAACAGGCATGGAATAACTGAAGAGATCTGAATATAAACACCCTAGGCAATTTTAGAATGAGTAACTATGTGATCAATATGATCATCATAACTAATTCAAAAAGGAACTCAGTGTATACAGTAATTTATAAAAACATATTAGACTTTTATTATATGTAAATTGCAAAAAACATATTGATTGTATACATATTTACATTTGAACGAATGATATAATTTCTGATTTCAAAATTAAAGACTAAGACATAATATAATACATGAAATATATAATACAGATCAATGTATAATGTAATAATCAGAGTTGCACATACACAAGGACAGAAGCAAAAACAGTGACTTTTATAAAAAAAAAAATTCCAAAATACACATGAACATAAACAAAGACAGTGGCTGTAATAGAGATCTTCTCAACGCGCGTTTCGACGCTCTGGAGCGTCTTCATCAGGAGAGCCACAACATGTTTTTCTTTTTTGGTTGGCGTTGATAAAAATGAGTATATATGTGGTCCAAAAGAGACCTAGAGATCGATGGCACAACCCCAAATATACTAAGATGGGGCAATGAAAAAAGATGATGAATGCCGTAGGGTCCACAGGGAACACTTTGAGCCAATAGACAAGATATCGTGCCTATGCCTGCGGTTTACACCTGTTACTCGGTCTGATCTTCACATATTCTGGTGTTTTGCATCTTACGAAATCGGAATATATCCTTTCATTGTGACTAATACCATAGCCCTGTGTTTATCCCGGGCCACATAGATACAAATTACATTATTGTTACCAAGGCTGAATCTTCATACCGTTTCCGTGTATGTGCTACTACTTTGCTCCAGTACTCTTCTTCCACTCCAATTGGCTCAACGAGCAAAGCGTCTTGAGACGCTTTGCTCGTTCTGACGGAGTTGTTTGTCCCGGACTGATCCCGTATTGAAATAGACGTACTGCATTCTGAATTGCGTGATAGATACCCTGCACGACGTTACTATTGTTGACTGCCTTGGCTAATCCTTGACTAAAGGACCTTGCCCATACCTCCGAAATTGTCACCCATAGAGAAATCGCTAATGCTCCTGGATGCCTTTGATGCACCCTCCATCAACTTTTCAGTCCTTACCGTTGATTCCCAAAGGTTCCAACACCATTCAGTATCCTGTCACGACACTGTGATTTAAGAATTAAAATCTGGCAACTTTCTAGTACAGAGGTATATTTTAAACCTTCGTAACCATAGTCCTGATGATGACCTCAACGAAAGGAGGTTGAAACGTCGTCGACCTGACAACGTCAATCGCGGCTCTTTGAAGGGCCATTTTTGATTGAAATAATTTTTTGTAATTGCTAAATGTGTATGAATATTCTCGTTTGACCCTTATGATCTGAATAGTCCTTTTGCCGCACTACGTTGTTATTTTAACACTTATGTCACTGCGCCGTTCACTTTTTCACTTCACTATCACATATGATTGTTATGGTTACTGTAAATTGTACATACCTGCTGTGTATTTAATTACAAATAACAATTTTCATTCCCTTTGGTCTCCCTTGTCCCTCCTTGGTCGTTATGATTAATTCTTTTGCCTAACGGTCCTCCCACATAAATCTTCCTGTTGAGACATTATTTTTTGTTATCATATATACCCGGTCTCAACTGGGGTAACGGGTTTGCTCCTGGTTTTCTTTTTCTCCCGTAAGAAAATAACTGCATCTCGGCGGCCCTTACGCATGACATGGAAACACTTCCCACATAGGATCAAAACAAAGACAACTCCACTCCAACCACGCACCCTACATGGCCTGGCTTGCTGCCCCTGTAGGCGAGGCGAGTGCTTCAGTGACCCTCATAGGCGTAGGAAGAGATAGATAATTGTTGCAACACAATCCATCCATTACAAATAGAAATGGAATGGGGCTTGTTTCTCCAGAGCTTTTTCAGAGATTGAGAGCAGGAAGTTGTTGTTGCCGGTAAATAGCAGCCATCCTTTGTCCGCGGTTACATGCCAGGCACACAGAGAGCGTGTCCAGGCAGAGCTTGGTGTATGATCTGGCAGGTGTCATATGAAAGCAAATGTCTCTATCCATACCGAGAGGGCAGGTGGCTGCTGGCGTGTGGTTTTACGACAGAGCTGCCAATGAATTTAATTGTAGTCCTGTAGTTTGACATTGATTCAGCTGTTTCATGAGATGGAAGCTCTGACAATGAAATGTAATCCGAACTGAAACCATACAAGGCGTCTCAGCAAGGAAAAGATAGAAAATGAGAAGAGCCGGACTTCATCCTCACCTTGAGTTTGGGAGAGAAGGCAGGAGGCAGGTGGAGATGCACATCTGTGCACTGTATGTGTACAAGCATGTTCTGACAACACTAGTGCCTGTAAGGAGCATGTTGTGATTTACTAGTGGTCTGTAAGGAGCAAGAGAGTAGTGAGGTCACTCGTACCTGTATGGAACAAGCACAGTGCAATATCACTAGTGGTTTATAAGGGGCAAGTGAGGTGGGATGCCACTTGTGGCCTGTAAGAAGCAAGAGAGTTGTCATGCACTGTACTGGACAAGCGTGGCAGGATGGCACCAGTGACCTGCAAGGAACAAGCAGGTTCCGATGTCAGATGACACTCTTGGGGAGCCGGGTGGAAGCAGTCACCCCTCGATCAAGGGTTAAAGGTATTTTACACGCAGGATGCAGGTGCTCAGCAGCTGAAGTGAAGGGGTGTGGGCACGGGCTGGTGACCAGACCACCCAAAGAGGCTTCCCCTGCCACAGTAAATCGTAGCTGACACCTTTGACATGACAGTATCATCACAGCCTGTTTGACAGGTCTGCTGGGGTTACATAGAACAGTTGGTGCACACTTTAAATGGTGAATGCAGGGTGCCAAAACAATCCTTGTGTATCTTATATCTGATTGCTGAAAACTCGGCTTTGTTCTACCAGACCTCTGTCTCTGATGTTGTTGTGGGTACAGGGATTGCTTCAAACTGGTGTCTGGAGTTGAGCTATAGGAGGATACTGAGACTAACACAGTATACTCCCCACACACACACCCAGCCTTCAGAGTCCAAGTTTAGTTTGGCCCAAGACTTTCGCCATCTTGAAATGGTCCAAAGTGGGTAGGGTTAGCCCCAGGAACATTTAACCCATTGGTTCGAGCGTCCCCAGGGTTCATTCCCACCCACTAACTCATGCCAGACAGACTGTGGCATCTCCAGGCACCCACTTCAGAACACTCCTGGACCTGTGGAAGTTAGAAGAGGACTGAACCTGCTGACCAAGACCTGGGAAGAGCCCAGAAGACTGGACCTTCTCTCCCTCTTCTAGTCAGGACGAAGAAGTACACTCAAAGGGTCATGGGAGTGACAAAAAGGTGTCATAAGGGTGATGTCCTGTTCAAGCTACAGGGACGCAACAAGCCTCAAGAAACCTTTTCTTGCAAATGACCAGTGGCAACTGGACTTTGACTGGACCCTTCTGTTGACCTCAGCCTCCCACCCTGAGACTCTCTAAGTGCCTCCCCTGAGGTCATGGGAGGTTTATAAGTGTATTCCAGTGGTGGATTGGGACTTAAAGTAGGAAAGCTAGAAGGTAAAATCTTTTTTAAATCTTTTTCCTCGGTGGAACCTGGTTGGTGTATCTGACCCGACCTCCATCGCTGTCAGCGTCAAATTTGGCCTAGGTTCTGTTCTACTGTGACTATCTATTACCATTGGCACTTTTTAGGCACTTTGTGCTTTTGGTGCTAGTTCTACTTAAAACATTAGAACTTCATATCACCGGATTCCCCTTGATGAATTTCAGTCATTTTTTGTATTAAATTTTACTCTATTTTTCTGAATCGTTTTGGGATTTTTTTTGTTTTGCATTTTGATTTTATTACTGTTTTGATACCGCATAAATACTTTACACATTGCTCTAACTTAAGCTTCTCTGATCTGTGCTTTTGCTACCGGGGGTTGAGCTCCGGTTAATTAAGTGACTTCAAGGGTTCACTATGACATGGGTTGTGATTATTACTAGAGGGGGTTTATTCACCCTTCTCAGCTCAGTACTCCAGTTTCTTGCAGTGACCCTATAGGAGCACACTGCCCCATCCTCTCTAGCATGGGAGCAAAATTAAGATGCCTCGAAGTCGCCCTGCAGGTCACATGGCCAGCTGCGTACCTAGTGCCTCGCTCGCCTCAAGAGAGCATCCATCCTATGTTACTGCCCCCGTGTGGACAGCAGCCGCACTGGCACTGAAATGTAAACACGACAGTCGGTCAGCAGAGACTGCAGTCGGTCAGCAGAGACTGGCCAGATGTTACCCCAAGGGCCACACCCTCCTGTAGGGTTGAATTGAGACAGAAAATAGGCCTGGGGCACATAGTGAAAGAGGCCCACATTGGCCAATCGGACAAATAAAAACTAGAGGCCCACCGGCACAAATCAGGGCAGTTTGAACTTGTACAGAACACACTGTATAGGCGGTTTGCAAGATATGGGAGGCAGCCAGAATTTTGAGCTTGCTGCAGGCAATGATTGTGGCAGTATCAGAGAAGTCAACAGTAACAATCATTGGCAAAGCCAATAGATCTCGTCTATGCAAGATCTATTGGCTTTGTCAATTATTTTTCAGCCGTGTTGAATAGCAGTGCAGTTCCTGTGCAACATATTTAAAAGCACTGAAGGAGGCAGGATACGGCATATGAGGGTTCAGAGAGATTTGACACTACGGGCATCGCTTCTGTCCTTGGATCTGGAGAACCAGGTTTGAGTCCCATCACCGGCTCAACGTCCTGTGATTCTGAACATATCACTTAATCTCCCTTTCCTTCAAAAATAAAAGATATGAAGCTGAGGAATATAACTGGTCCTCATTTGCAGTGCTGGTACCTTCTGGTTGAGTTTGTGCTATTAAAACATGCTGAAGAAATAGTGCTCAATCACAGCGTGAGCAGCGGACGGACACTAATCAACATAACTTCATGTGTACTTGCTCCATCCGCTCACAAACAAAAGGAAGTGTGTTCTGTCAAATCACAGCACAAGGTTTATGACTCAAGCAGGTTTCTGTATTAAAGGAGCAGCCAGGGACAGCAAATAGTGTTTCAGAAATGTCCGCCCCCAGTCTGCCCAGCCGCCGTCCCCGCGATCCCCCCCCCCACATTCTATATGACCTCATCACACGCCATTCCCCCAAGATTCTATCAGTACACATGGACATAGCGCACCCCCCTTTCTTTTTTTATTACAACCAAACTACAAAAACCTACTAAATACTATCAAATCGCTAAAATCATTGCATCACTAGATATGCGCAAACATTTTCAAATGTTACAAAGGAAACTTATCAGAGATACAATCCTTTGCCCACACAGGTGGTCTTTCCTCTCTTTAGAGTCTTTGAGTTCCAACCCCTCCTGAGATGGGCTGTCATAATCCTGCAGTTCTTGATCAGTTCCTTCCTTGTCCATAACAGTGGGTGCGGCTGCTGCAGCAACGCCCTCCGGCGCGGGTACCATAGCTTCAACAGGATTACTCTCTGCATTATTGTCATCAAAACCACCATCCATGACAAATTCTTTAGCTATACTTTTTAAATTCCACACTTTTCCATCAGTGAGCCGTACCGCATTAGTCAACACTTCCACCACTTCCATTGGTTCATAAAACCTACTTTCTTCTTTTGGCACCTTAGCAGGTACCTTTACTCTTATCCATTGTCCTACTACAGTGTGACATTTTTTCATTGCATTTTTGTCATTATATCAATTTTTCCTTTTAGATTGCAACGATTCCAACCTCCCGTATACAGATTCCTCAGGGCATTGTACAATACTAGACCTAAATTACCACCCGGGTGTGTACTTGGATTTCTCCCCCTCATCAAAACAAAGGGAGACTACCCTGTCGCTTCACACACCGAAACTCTATGCGGCCAAACCGTTTTCTCCAACTGAACCCCCCATCCATCTATGGGCAGCCTTTTGAATGGTGTTCTTTATAACTGGGTGGAAACGCTCCGCCACACCATTGCTGTTAGGCTTGTACAATGCAGTAGTTCTGTGCCTAATCCCCAGTCTCTCAAAATATTCCTTAGTTTTATTGGATGTAAACTGCACTCCATTATCACTTAGCAAGTTCTCTGGAATGCCTTCCATCAAAACTGTGTGATCTAGAAATTGCAAAACCTAATCTGTGTCCACTTTCTCCATCACTTTAAGTAAAGGCCATCTATTGAAAATATCTATAAGTACTAAGTTATACCTGTGTTCCTTACCTATTGGTCCCATAATGTCAATTGACACACACTCCCATGGTGAATTTGGTATCTTAGTTATTCCCGTGGGTGGCTGTAACGTGACTAGAGTTTAGTCAGCTGTCTTACAAACTTCACATTCACAAACATACCTTTCTACTTCTAAGTCCATGCCCGGTCACCAAAATGATGTTTTGACAGCCGGCCTAGTCCTGATCATTGGAAAATGTGCCTCGTAGCACAATTTTACCACGGATTTCCTCAAACTTTTGGGTGGAATCACTCTTTCACCGCTCCAGACATACTCTCCCTGTACACTAAGGAGCTCGTTACGATGGCGGACGGACTCGAGTAGTATCTAACGTTCCAAAAGGGTTTAATCACATTAACCACTTCTACTTTACTTGGCCACCCTTTGTTAAGATGATCTTTAACCTTGGCCAACATCTCATCTCTAGTGTACCCTGCATCTCAAATGTCTTTTTAATACACATATCTCCCTGGTCATGTACATATGCTATTTGGCCTCAAATCCAAATCTCTTCCTCACACATTTCCAGTTGTTTTGGCATTCTCAATAAAAAAATCCGCAATCACATTTCCTTTACCTGGCACAAATTCAACTTTGTAATTGTAGTCCTGTAGTTTGACAGGTAATCTTGGCACCCTAGCAGATGTGATTATCGTTCCCTCTGTAGTAAGCACTTTCACTAAAGGTTTGTGATCTCACTTTAATTCGAAATCTGTTCTCCAAAGAAATGTTCTTAAATAATCTGTCGCCCAAACACAAGCTAAGGTTTCTTTTTCCATTACTGAATATTCTTCTTCAGTAGGTAACAATGATCTGGAGGCATAAGCAATCACATTCTCTTCCCCATCCTCCCCAAGCTGTGTTAGGACAGTCCCCAGTCCTTGTGTCTGTGGCAACAATACTGTGTGCCTCTGGGTCAAAACTCTTCAAAGAAGCCGCATTTGCGATACATTTCTTCACACTACAAAAGTCTGATTCACAATCAGGTGACCATGCAAATTCGCTCCTGTTTTTTTTGTTACTGTCTTATGTTTTACGTCTTGCAGCAAAATTCAGAATGTATTTTGAGCAGAATTCTGCCAATCCTATAACTGACCTGACCTTGTCCTTGCAACAAGGAGCCGGTGCTTTCTGAATTGCATCAATTAGAGTGTGCTTAACTTTAATGCCATCACAATTAATTGCATGCCCAAAATAGGTGACACTATTCTCCGCAAATGTACATTTCAAATATTTGATGGTTAAACCATGTGATACTAATATTCTCAATACTTCCATTAAAATGTTATCATGTTGTTCTGTTATTCCCAAATACCAGTATGTCGTCTTGAAAGAATTTTGCACCCTTAATCTTACCGAATAATTGGTGCATCAACCTTTGAAAAACAGCAGCTGCTGATGCCAACCCAAATGGCATTCTCCTGAATTGGTAATACCCTTGTTGAGTGATGAATGCTGTATACTTTTTACTATTGCTAGACAATGGTATCTGGTGATAGGCAGCGAATAAATGAAGTATTGTAAACCACTTAGCCACTTTCGATAATGGCATTGAGTTTATCTTTGGTAGTGGTAATTGGTCAACCACGATATTATTGTTCACATGGAGCAAATCAACACACAATCTGATCTTACCATTGTTTTTACATGTAACCACCAGTGGTGAAGCCCTTCAGAAATTTCTATAGGTGCTATTATTCCAGCAGCCACCAGTTTGTCCAGTTCAGTCGTTTCATCTTCTCTCAGTGACATTGGGATATTTCTAACCTCATGCATTTTTGAGGTAGCCTCATCTTTGAGTCTGATTTTGTGTTCAAATCCATACAGTCTTCCATTTTCAAATACCCTTGAAAATTTCTTCAACATTTCATTACCCACCTTCACACTATCATCCTTAACCAACACCTTTAGGACTCTGGGCACTTTCCCACTGTAATGTAGTGTGAAAGTGTGTCCACCCTTCGTACATATGATAGGAAGGGGTGCTTACCAGATTGGTTTAGGTGCTGTACCTGTAAGTACCCTGCAAAAAGGTGCACCACATACCCAGGGCAGGTACTGCATTGGCTACTAGTGACCCGCAGAACCGATTGTGCCACCCACAAGAATAACCCTTAAACATGTGTCAAGCCTGCCATTGCAGGCCTGTGGGTGCGCATTTGCACTTAAGCTCAGGTTGGCATTTCTAAACCATTAGCCAGAGCTGAGTAGGCTGTTCACTGCCACTAGGACACTCCTAGGGTAAGCCCTGAGGGGTGGGGCAAGAGGTAGGGGAAAGGGAGGGCAGGTAAACATGTGTGTTCCCTTCCCAGCAAGTGAATGATCCCCGTGAGGGTTTTCCCTACCCAGGAGGTCTGCTCTTCCTATGGGTCAACGTGGGGGAGTTTCTGAATGACTTTTAAACTACAGTTTTAGCTTACAGCAGGGAGTAGCCTTGTGGTGTTTTTAAACATGTCTTTAAGCCTGTCATTGCAGGCCTGTGCGTGCTAATTTGACAATAATAGCTTAGAAATGGCACTTCTAGAAAGTGGGCATTTTTATGCGCTAAAATCTTTTGTGTGCCTTTTAGTTTGACTCCAGTCCACACTGGAGGCTGGGGGAGCACATCTGTGCATTACCCAGAGACTGCCATAAACATCGGGCTTGTAACTGGAAGAAACAGACCTCTGCCATTTGAGGACTTGGCTAAATAGATTATGGGGAGAGGTTTTGAGACTTGGCCTCTGGGAGCCAGATCATGGCCCCACTAAAGATTAAGATCTGCATTCCAAGGCCTCATGACAGACAGGACTGAAATTTAGGGAAGACATCTGTGGTTAAAAAGGGAACCTCTCAGAACCACCCCCAACTTAAAGGCACACTACAGTACAACTACTGGTGCCATACTTCAGCAGCGCAGAGATACACTTGTGGGGACATGGGACCGGAGACCCTGGACCTGCGTGGTGCACACTGGCAGAGGAATTTAGGGAGAGAATGTGGCCTTACGGCTAGGGCAGTCGACCTCGGAGCTGGGGAACTGGGTTCGGGTCTCGGCAGGGACGCTCAACATTTTGTGATTCTGGGTAAATCACTTAATCTCCCTGTGCCTAACAAAAATGAATGTGTCTGTTTGTAATGTAACTGGTGCTAGTGTAAAGCACTCTGATACCTCCGGGTCTACTTTGCGCTATATAAAACTCCCAACAAAAGAAATCTGTTGTGCACAAGGAGGATTATTGCCATTGGAAGGGACTGTGCACCCTGCCTGAATAGTGGCTGGCCTGGGCTGACTACCTGCTGCTGTGTGGCACCATAAAGTTTGTTCTTCAAGGGCTTGTTGCATTGCCCCCTATTCTTTGTGGAGGTCTTAGGGACATCAAAGACCTCCCTGAGTGACCTGCACCGTCTACGTGTTTCACCTGGAGAGCGGTGCCCACTCAAGCACCTAGTTTGTCTGCTGGATCCTAGCTGCAGCGCGGTGTGAGCGTTGAAGTAAGTATTGCGCCGGGAGACCTGATTGCCTTTTGCAGTGCCCCCAAACCATACCCACATCTAAAAAGTGCAGCCCCGCATCGTGAGGCCTTAGGATGTCTAAGAGTCTTGTTGGTGATGAGCTGATTCACCAGTTGCGGGACTCAGCGTGGCCTGCTTTGTCGTTCGTGCCGTGTCAATCTCGTGCGACATGCTGACTGAATGCTCATTGTGTGCGGTGTCCGATTCACAGGTTACGACCCTCGGAGGGAAGGCGCATCCGTAGTTGTGCCTCGTTCTACCTCGTGCAGTACTACTGAACTTGCAACTGTGTGTGTGGGACCGTATTGTCTGGTGCGACTCGTATCATCAGGCATCAGACGTGCTTCATTCCACGCAGGTACGGCGAACCCGACTGTGGGTTGATTGTAACTGGTCTGGTGCATCTTGTATCATCACGAACCAGATGTTGTGCCTTATTCCGGGGACGTACGATAAACCCGACTGAGGGATGATTGAAGGATAAAAATCATTTGTTCTGTTTATTCACACCATGTAAAGTTAGCACAATGTATCTATGACAGTATTCTAATCGCATAAACACCTATTGATAGGTTCTAGATGAAGCATATTTCTTTCGTTTCTCACTGCATGACAAAAGGGCCGAAAACCATACTGTAGCCATCTTGGTCTGTGATAGACTACGTTTCAGATCACGTGGTTTCCTTTGCCTACCATCTTCATGATTTAGTTCGTACCAGCCCCGAGACAGGTTAGTTGTATTTACGGCCGAGGCCCAAGGTCACATCTGCTGTAGGGAGTATCAAGCAAATTCCTTCAGGCCCTGGGACGAAAAGGGAGTCACCCTGCCGACCTCCTCTGTATAGATAGCAACCTTTTGTGTAAGGCTGAAACTTAACACTGTATGAGCTCATCCAGGAGCCCATGGACTAACTGGTATTTTTCCACTTGTATGGCTTTGTATGCTGAATCTGTTATGTATATAAGTGTGGTTTTGTCAAGGAGCCAGCAGTCTTCCTCGGCGCACCTGATGGGTGAGGATCGACGAGGCTCCTCTATGTAGAGTTTTGCTTTGGCCAATAAAACGTTTGAACCTTCTCCTTTGCCAACTGACTGTTATTTAGAAAGGCTGTTGCGGACCATCGGTAAGTGTGGCCCTTGGGATTTTTGTTAAGAACATCATGATTGTAACCAGATTGTCTGGGGCAATTCGTAGCATTGCACACCAGACGTTGTGCCTCATTCTAGGGTGGTAATGCAAACCCAACCATGGGTTGATTGTAGCCGGTCTGGTGCGACTCGTATCATCATGCACCAGACGTTGTGCCTCATTCCAGGGAGGTACAGTGAACCTGACTGTGGGTTAGTTGTAACTGGATTGTCTGGGGTGATTCGTATCATCATGCACCAGAGTTTGGACCTCATTCTAGAGTGGTACGTCGAAACCGACCTTGGGTCGATTGTGACCGGATTGTCTAGTGCGACTCATATCATCGCACACCAGACGTTGTGCCTCATTTCCAGGGAGTTACGGCAAACCCGAATCTAGGTTGATTGGGACTGGATTGTCTGGTGCGACTCGAATCATCGTGCAGCAGACGTTGTGATTCATTTCCAGGGAGTTATGGCGAACCCAACTTTTGTTTCATTGTGACCGGATTGTCTGGTGTCACTCATATAATCGCACACCAGACGCTGTGTATCACCTCCCGTGGGGTGCGGGCACTCCCAATTCACCAAGTGTTTCACTTTGCCCTCAGTGTGGCGTATCAACTGCCCTCTCCTCACCCAGCTCAATGACTTCATGTTGCCAGGTAGTATCGCCCGGATCAGGCCTGGGTGGTAAGAGTAACTGACTGGGCTGAGGAACACTTCCAAGAGCGATCGGAAGCGGGCCAAGAGACTGCTTGACCCACCCACCTCCCCCTGTGCTTTACAGAACTGGGCTGGTGTCGGATGGCGAATCGAGTGACCTCTTAATTGAAATGGGACAGCCTCTAACCTGTTTCTGCTCTGCATAAAGTGAGTAAACTTACTGAGTGGTGGCCAACCCCCATTTGTCGACTGTTGCCTGGTTACGCTGTAAGTGACTCCAGCCTTCTCCCCTGGCCCCTGATAAAACGTGACTCCGACCTTAAACCGGTATAGTAAGGGGTGGGTGGTTTTGAATCTAACTCGGATCCCACTGTGTTCCTCAGTGTTCCTGCGATGATCCCATGCTTGTCGCCACTTTTGTTATGTCGAATCACAGCACACAGTTTATGAATCAAGCAGGTTTCCTACATTCTATAATTCCTCATATTACCTCATCACATTCTGTTCCCCTAAGATACTATATGTATATATGGACACAACAAAGTGACGCCTCTCCTATCCTGATGAATTATAAGGCAGCAAAGAAGAGTGAGAAGGATGCCAACGAATGGTAAGTAATGGGCGGGTTAACAGCCCCTTTTTAGAGGGTTTTTATAGACACGATAGATCATCGCCATAGTGACAGCGCGTGTGAGCTGTCTGCAGACGAGTCCTAAAAACCAGCCCAACAGACCAAACACTGGCCCAAGAAAGTGCATGTTGTCCCATGCACTGATCTGTCAGACCAGCCCTTCTGGCGCTGCATGATTTTATTTTATTTTTTATTATTATTTTATGCGTTTTTATATAGCGCGGACTTTACCGAAGGTGTCCGAGCACTTCACAATAGGAACAGTAGCGTTACATGAGGAGAAAATTACAAGTGAGCATGTTACAAAAGCAAACGTTACGTTACCTGAGGCAAAAGTGACAATTGTGCATGTATCAAAAGCAAACAAAATACAAGAGGTAGCAAACGATACGTTACAAGAGGAAAAAGTGACATGTGTGCAGGTTACACAAGCATACAAAGTACAAGTAGAGGTAAAATACTGCAATAAATGGCAGACATTCAAAACACAAGAACACACTGGGAAGGCACTTCTATAAGCATGGAGTGCAGACTTTCCTATAGTGGAAGAACTTCCTTCAGGGACTAGAGAGGGCGTGAATTAGATTTGGAAGTGTCTTTGAAGGAGGAGAACTTTGAGGTCAGTTTTGAAGGACCGGGAGGAGGTGGTGGTCCGGAGCGGAGGCGGAAGTGAGTTCCAGATTCTCACCGCGTTGCCTGAAAAGGATTGGGCCATCGATCTTTCCTTCTTGAAAGTGGGAGGTTCAAGCAATACATTTTCCGCATTACGTGATGGTCTGGAGCCTCCAGAGAGTTTCAGTTTATTCGCCAGGTAGCGAGGGGAGGAGGAGTGCAAGGCTTTGTGGGTGATACAGGCAGTCTTATAGATAGATCTTGCCTCGATGGGAAGCCAACGAAGGGTGAATAAAATGGGTGTGATGTGGTCGCTTCTTTTGGCCCCATATATGAAACGAGCTGCAGAATGGAGAACGGATTTAAGGGGGGACAGGTGGGATTTGGGGAGGCCAGTAAGAAGAGCATTGCAGTAGTCCAATCTGGAGAGAACTAGCGATTGGACCAGGGTTTCAAGGTCGTGCTCCGGGAAGAAGCGACGAATCCCCCAAAGAAGGCACAGTTGGTATTGAGTAGATTTTGCAATGGAATTGATGTGGGAGAGTAGATTGAGTTTTTTCTCGAGAATGACACCAGGGGATTTTGCGCTGTCGACAATGATGGGTTTATTGTTAAGTAGATTCATCTGATCCATCCATGATTGAACCGGGGGAGGAGAAGGTGAGGAGGAGAGGAGGAGGAATTCAGTTTTGGGGGGATTCAGAATCAGTTGATGAGTTAACATCCAGTTTTGAATGGAGTAGAGAGTAGAGTTTAGGATGGAGAGATCGTGAGTGGAGACCACCTTGTGGTAGATTTGAGTGTCGTCAGCATAGAGATGATAGTGGATCCCGGATTTACTAAGGAGATTTCCCAATGGTTCTAAATAGAGATTGAACAATGTGGATGCAAGTATAGAGTCTTGAGGAACAGCTTGACCGACCGCCAAAGGAGATGAAAGACTGTTCGCTATTTTGATCATTTGGGATTTATCAGAGAGGAAGGAAGCAAACCATTTAAGCACAGTGCCCTCTTTAGGGGTATTCTCTGTTGAAGAGTGTTGAGGAGGGTGCTATGGTTAACAGTGTCGAAGGCTGCAGAAAGGTCAAGGAGAATTAGAAGACAAGACTCCCCCGAATCGAGTATCCGCAGCGCGTCATCAATCACTCGCAGCAGGGCTGTTTCAGTGCTGCAGTTTTGAATGAAGCCGGACTGGAAATTGTCAAGAAGATTATTGTCCTTGATATGGCGAGAGAGTTGTTTCGCGACACATCTTTCTGTGATTTTCGCAAGAAAAGGTAGGTTAATGATGGGGCGGTAGTTGTTGAGGTCGTTCGCATCAGCGGTGGGTTTTTTAAGCAGAGGGGTGACCTGCCTAGTTTTGAAGGAAACAGGAAGGGAGCCTTGACTGAGGGAGAGGTTGACCAGAGTGGTCCAATAGGAAAGAGAATGGGTGTAGAAGTCAATGGCAATGGCACTAGGGATGGGGTCAAGAGAATGGTTGGAGGGCTTTGTTTCGAGGATGCATTTGAGGAGGGCATCTTCAGAGATGGGGTCAAAGTTCTGCCAAATGGCTAAGGATTTGCGCTCCTCTGGAGGGGTAGAATGAATGACCTGATCTACAAGTGATTTCACCTTTTCGTCAAAGAATATAGCGAATTCCACTGCTTTCTTAGTAGAATCCTCCAACTTGGAGGTTGGGGGAGAGCAGTTTGGGTTGTTGATGAGGTCGAATAGTTTTTTGGGTCTATTTTTGGCTGAGTCGAGGAGGGTTCTGAAGTGCGACGCTTTTCCAAGGAAGATGTGCTTGTGGTACTTGGATCTTGCTGAACGCAGCGTTGCCAGATTTTCGGTGGAGGGCGCTTGTCTCCATTGTTTCTCCAGGACTCTTAGATTCTTCCTTTCTTCATAGAGGGATTTGTTGAACCAAGGTGCTGAGGGAGTGGGCCTTTTCTTTTTGCTTTGGAGAGGAGCGACGTTATTGATTTTGACTGCAAGGACTGTGAGGCATTGGGAGGTGAGTTCGTTAACATCTAGGTCCGGGTCTAGCCTTGGAAGTGATAGCAAAGCTGAATCACAGAGGGTACCGAGGTCAATATTTTTAGTGTCACGGAACCAGGAAGTAGCCCTCTTAGATTGGCCGAGAGTTATAGGGTGTGATAGGTGAAGAGAGAATGGGATGAGGAGGTGGTCAGACCAGTGTACATGAATAGGGGTAGCGATGGTCAGCATGCCTGCTTTAGAAATAACAAGGTCCAGGATTGAGACCTGAGAGTGTGTTGTTTCAGTGCAGTGTTGGATAAGATCGTTTGCGGAGAGGAAGGTGGCCAGCATATTCGCAGAAGAGTCTTCCAGCGAGCCCCAGTGGACATTGAAGTCACCCACGAAGATCTGATTTTCACTTTGCGAGTATTGGTCGCTGATGAAGTCAGTGAGTTCCTCCATAAACGAAGGGCCGCTACCAGGCGGGCGGTAAATGGCATGGAATCTGAGGGGTGATTGCCCTACAGGCCAGTCCCACACGCGCCCAAGGGGGAGAGTGGAAAAACCCAGTACTACGCCTGCTCTTCCCGGCTGCTGGTGGCCTGTCGAGGGGCAGCGGCCGCCCTCGGCGGGGGTGTGGGCAGCCGCCCTCGGCGGGGGTGTGGGCAGCCGCCCTCGGCGGGGGTGTGGGGGGGTGTGGGCACCCTCCAGCCGAGGCTCGATCTGTTCTTCACGAACAGCTGGCGCAGCGCCGCCCTGTGAGCTTCAGAGGCCAGTGCAAGGTCAGGAGAGTACAAGATCACAGAGTGCGTCATGCACGGCGGTAGGCGCTCAGATCACGACGCCGGATGGGACTTGCGGTGACCAAACACCGCCTCCTGTCTCTCCTCCACATTCTTGGCCAGTGGATTGGACCTCCCCAGCCCCCCCGCGCCGATTCCTGGCAGATTAGGGTCGGATCACCAGGTGGCCCCCATTACTGCGAGCATCCTTGAATGTGCTGCCAACATTCCTCGCATGCTCTCTGCAGTTTTCCTCCTTTCCGTTCCCTGTGTCTGGTCCACTCTGTCCTCTCCCCTGGCAGTGGCGCCCTTCGTGTCTCAGCGCTTTGACTCCACCTCAGTGTGTTATAAATCGCTTTAAAAACATCAACAAATGCACTATTTTTGCTTAACGTTTCCGGGTGGATATAGGGCACCATTCCTTGAGGACGAAGGGCTGCATTGTAGATGGTGACTCATCGGGAGGGGGAGGGGGGGGGGAGTGCAGGCACGGCGTGACACCCCCCCCCCTCCCCCCTGAGGTTCATTTTACTATATTGTTTATATTGTTAATGGTGTTTTTTGCATCTTGAATATAGTGTTGGATTCGCAGACCCTCGATACCGAACATTTTGTTTTTTGATTATCTTCCTTGTTTCCGGGGGGAATACTGTGCCGCCATACTGTGTTTACATACACGCAGAAGAGGGCATTTACTGATGCCACGAGCACACATGGGCATTTACTGACGCCACGGGCAGAAGAGAGCGCAGAGGCGCAAGAAGGTATTATCTGATGTCACTCACAGGCATATTGGGCATTTACTGACGCCAGGGGCAGAAGTGGGCATCTTCTGGTACCACTGGTAGAGGAGGGAAGTTACTGATTCCACAGACATAAGGTGACATTTACTGATGGCATGGGCAGAAAAGGGCTTTTACTGATGGCATGGGCAGAAAAGGGCATTTACCAATGCCACGGGCAGAAGAGAGCATTTACTGATGCCACAGTCAGAAGAGGGCATTTACTGATGCCACAGTCAGAAGAGGGCATTTACTGATGCCACGGGCAGAAGAGGGCATTTACTGATGCCACGGGCAGAAGAGGGCATTTACCAATGCCACAGACAGAAGAGAGCATTTACTGATGCCACAGTCAGAAGAGGGCATTTCCTGATGCCACAGGCAGAAGAGGGCATTTACTGATACCACAGACAGAAGAGAGCATTTACTGATGCCACAGACAGAAGAGAGCATTTACTGATACTACGGGCAGAAGAGGGCATTTACCAATGCCACAGACAGAAGAGGACATTTACTGATGCCACAGGCAGAAGAGGGCATTTACCAATGCCACAGACAGAAGAAAGCATTTACTGATGCCACAGGCAGAAGAGGACATTTACTGATACCACAGACAGAAGGGAGCATTTACTGATGCCACAGGCAGAAGAGGGCATTTACTGATGTCACAGACAGAAGAGGACATTTACTGAAACCACAGACAGAAGGGAGCATTTACTGATGCCACAGACAGAAGAGAGCATTTACTGATACTACGGGCAGAAGAGGGCATTTACCAATGCCACAGACAGAAGAGGACATTTACTGATGCCACAGGCAGAAGAGGGCATTTACCAATGCCACAGGCAGAAGAGGGCATTTACTGATGCCACAGGCAGAAGAGGACATTTACTGATACCACAGACAGAAGGGAGCATTTACTGATGCCACAGGCAGAAGAGGGCATTTACTGATGCCACAGGCAGAAGAGGACATTTACCAATGCCACAGACAGAAGAGGGCATTTACTGATGTCACAGACAGAAGAGGACATTTACTGAAACCACAGACAGAAGGGAGCATTTACTGATGCCACAGACAGAAGAGAGCATTTACTGATACTACGGGCAGAAGAGGGCATTTACCAATGCCACAGACAGAAGAGGACATTTACTGATGCCACAGGCAGAAGAGGGCATTTACTGATGCCACAGGCAGAAGAGGACATTTACCAATGCCACAGACAGAAGAGGGCATTTACCAATGCCACAGGCAGAAGAGGGCATTTACTGATGTCACAGACAGAAGAGGACATTTACTGATACCACAGACAGAAGAGGGCATTTACTGATGTCACAGACAGAAGTGGGCATTTACTGATGCCACAGGCAGAAGAGGACATTTACTGATACCACAGACAGAGCATTTACTGATGCCACAGGCAGAAGAGGACATTTACTGATACCACAGACAGAAGAGGACATTTACCAATGCCACTGTCAGAAGAGGGCATTTACTGATGCCACGGGCAGAAGAGGGCATTTACTGATGTCACAGACAGAAGAGGACATTTACCAATGCCACAGGCAGAAGAGGGCATTTACTCATGACAGAAAGAGAACTGGACACTCACTGACATCATTAGACCCGGTCACTGTATAGAGAACTGGACATTTATTGACCCAGCAGAACAAGCTGGTCATTGGCTGTCATGGCAGAGAAAACTGGGCATTTATTGTCCCCGCAAACAGTGTCTTCTTAAGGATTTTCGGGGACCAGGGCCAGACATATTTTGGGGGCCTCTGTAAGGGACATAATTTTAATTTATTACCCATTACTTGTAAACTCAAGCCCCCGTGGAGCCAAATAACACTGAATGGTGGCTGAACATTAACAGAGTAGTGCAAAGCTGTTGAAATATCTTTCCTGGGACCCCAAAAATGTGGAAGGGGCCATGGGGTAGAGAGGCAAAGTCAGAGACAGAGAGTTAGAGATGTTTATAAAGCCTATAAAGCCTATGGCATACACAGATTGTCAAATAGAAAGTTAACTTTCCCGGGGGCGGGGAGGGCCTTGGAAAGTGGGGGCACTGGGCAATCCCCAGCCTCCCAGACCTTAAAATGTCTGCATGAAGACAAAACTGGACCTTCAAACAAAACTCATAAACAAAACTGGGCATTTAATGAAACGGTATACAGACCTGGTCATTTAATAACACTGTGAATAAACCCGGGTATATATTGACACCAAAGACAGCCGGGCATTTACTGAAACGGTATACAGACCTGGTCATTTAATAACACTGAATAAACCCGGGTATATATTGACACCAAAGACAGCCGGGCATTTACTGAAATGGTATACAGACCTGGTCATTTAATAACACTGCGAATAAACCCGGGCATATATTGACACCAAAGACAGCCGGGCATTTGCTGAAACGGTATACAGACCTGATCATTTAATAACACTGTGAATAAACCCGGGAATATATTGACACCAAAGACAGCTGGGCATTTACTGAAACCGTATACAGACCTGGTAATTTACTAACACTGTGAATAAACCCGGGTATATATTGACACCAAAGACAGCCGGGCATTTACTGAAACCGTATACAGACCTGGTAATTTACTAACACTGTGAATAAACCCGGATATATATTGACACCAAAGGCAACCGGGCATTTACTGAAACGGTATACAGACCATAAACCCGGGTATATATTGACACCAAAGACAGCCAGGCATTTACTGAAACCGTATACAGACCTGGTCATTTACTAACACTGTGAATAAACCCGGGTATATATTGACACCAAAGACAGCCAGGCCTTTACTGAAACTGTATACAGAGCTGGTCATTTACTAACACTGTGAATCAACCCGGTTATATATTGACACCAAAGACAGCTGGGCATTTACTGAAACCGTATACAGACCTGGTCATTTACTAACACTGTGAACAAACCTGGGAATATATTGACATCAAAGACAGCCGGGCATTTACTGAAACCGTATACAGTCCTTGTCAAATACGAACACTGAATAAACCCGGGTATGTATTGACACCAAAGACAGCCGGGCATTTACTAACACTCTGAATGAACCCGGATATATATTGACACCAAAGACAGCGGGACATTTACTAACACACTGAATGAACCCGGGTATATATTGACACCAAAGACAGCCGAGCATTTACTAACACACTGAATAATACCCGGGATATATATTGACACCAAAGACAGCTGGGTATTTACTAACACGGTGAATAAACCCAGGTATATATTGACACCAAAGACAGCCGGGCATTTACTAACACTCTGAATAAACCCAGGTATATATTGACACCAAAGACAGCCGGGCATTTACTAACACACTGAATAAACCCGGTTATAAATTGACACCAAAGACAGCCAGGCATTTACTAACACTCTGAATAAACCCAGGTATATATTGACACCAAAGACAGCCGGGCATTTACTAACACACTGAATAAACCCAGGTATATATTGAGATCAAGACAGCCGGGCATTTACTTGCGCTGCATAGAAAACTGGGTGTTACTGGTCCCGCCTGGTACTGAGCTCCATGCAAAGAATGCAGTGGCACCACAGACAAAACAGGGCACTTACTCACTTGACCGAGCAGGGGGGCTGGAAGTAATGCCATGTAATGCAGCTTATATAGCGCGTGAACATCCGAGGGCGTCTTGGCGCTAGCATTCCAACACAAAAACCACAAAACCTAACCAGAGATAGACACTTTATTTATAAGCATATGAAGAGGCCAGGGTTTTAACATTTTCCTGAACTGCAGCAAACCAGATTGAGACCTTAGATTTAACTCAAGGAGTTCCAAAGTTTGCTCGTGGGGTGCAGAGGTGCAGTAACACCCCCAGATATCCTTGGTGGAGGTCAGCTGCAGAATTAACAATAAAGAGGCCATTATAGATGAGCCTTGGAGCATTAACTCCGCCCTCAAGTACAGACTGTCACGTGACAGGCACCGTCTTCAGACAAAGGGCTGCCGAATCTTTGAACATGGGCAGCTGTGTTTACTCACCTGTTCTCCGGTGGCAGATTTGGGGCATTTTGTAATACTGATTAATGCCACTCTTGCTGAGCCACAGGGGCAAGCATTCCCGAGGGTTTCTAAGGCATGGGTAAATAGAGACACCACTTGATTTACAGAGTGAAGACATTTCTCAAAATACGTATCAGCAGCATGGGCCAGTGTCATGCCAAGGGCGCCAGGGCCCCTAATGGATGCCAGCGAAAAGGCACTCCCAGGCTATGGTTTAGTTGAGAAAACCTGTCCTTACTGGAGTGTAGAGTGCCCCTTAGCTCCCCGGCAGCTGGTGCCACTGCACACCCTGCACTATTGATAATACACCTTTGCCATTGAAAGCACAACAGAGGAACTTCTGTCATGTGGCGTGGATGGACAGCACCCACCTCTGAAAATTGTTCCAGCACCACTAAGGCAGACAAAAGTGGGTGTTGCTAAAATAAACACAAACTGGCATTTACTGACAAAGAAAATAACCATTGGCAAAGCCAATAGGCCTCACCTATGCAAGAGCTATTAGCTTTGCCAATGTGTTTTAGCCATGTAGTACATCAGCACAGCTGCTATTCAGCATCAGTAAAAGGTAATGGCGTAGAGGAGAGTGGCGTGGAATGGAATGTCATAGAGTGGAGTGGTATATACTAGTGTGGCGTTGAGTGCAGTGTCGCAGAGTGTCGTGGAGTGGCATAGAGTGGAGTAGAGTGTCGTGTAGTAGCATAGAGTGTTGTGATGTAGAGTGGAGTGGTGAAGAGTAAAGGGGCATAGAGTGGAGTGGCATGGCATAGAGAGGAATGGCATAGGGTGGAGTGGCATAGAGATGAGTGGAATAAAGTGGAGTGTCATAGCGTTGAGTGGCGCATCGTACAGTAGAGTTAATGTAGAGTAGAGCGGCATATGGTAGAGTGGAGTGGCAGAAAGTGGATTGGCACAGAGTGGAGTGGACTAGAGTGGCGTGGTGTAGAGTGGAGTGCATGTCGTAGAGTGGAGAAGAGTGGAGTGGAGCAGAGTGGAGTGCATGCCGTAGAGTCTCATAGAGTGGTGTGTCATAGAGTAGAGTTGAGTGGGGTAGAGTGGCGTGTCGTAGAGAAGGCTGGAGTGGCATGTTGTAGAGTGGATTGTCGTGCCATAGATTGGCGTACCATGTCATAGAGTGGAGCTGCGTATCATAGAGCAGTGTAGAGTAGTGTACAGTGGAGGAGCATGGAATAAATTAGAGTGTTGTAGAGTGGAGTAGTGTGGAGTGGCGTAGTGTGTAGTAGGCATGGTCTGGTAGCACACTACAATTACAGACAACACATTTTCAATTGACATACCCATTACATTTGCACAGACATACAGTTTTACTGATAAAAGTATACAGCGCACAATCAATAATGTGTGGAACTGGAAATGACATCACCTTGTGTCTTGGTTTGTTTGATCGTATTAAAATATTTGTTTTCACCACACTTCAGATTTACAAAAAATGTGCTTCATTTGTGCTTATTCTGATATATTCTTAAATATCTGCACAGTTCATTTCCAGTCATTTAAAATGTGTTGTGCGCTAGAAAACTCCTTTCCTTTCACAGCAAGATTGCCACATAAATCCTCTCACTTTGAAGTCAGAAGAAGAAAAGTAAACACCAAGCTCCCTGGAAGACAGAGCCTGACATTTGACCACTGTCTTTAAATGTACAGCAAATGTGACAAAATAGGAACAAGATTTAAAGTCCTGTCTACAGGAAGTGAGCAAACCTTCAGGAAGGCCCTCAAGACCTGGCTCTTCGACTGATCCGGAGCCGCTCCCCCCCCCATCCCCCCTAGCGGCTTGAGACCCTCACGGGTGAGTAGCGTGCTTTATAAACCCCTGATTGATTGATTGATTGATTGACTGGTGGTAGAATACAGTAAATGGGATATGCTCTATGGGAGAGACAAACTCAAGCTGGACAGCCTAAAACAAACAGAGTCAGCATTTAGAAAGCAAGAAAATGTCAGTTTGAAAAAAGAAAGCCGCTGGTAAGCAACAGGCGGAGTGCAGTCCTAGGTCAGCTTTCAGAATGTCCCCAAGATGCCTTTAGCAAACCAGACAGATGCACTGTCTGCTAGGCTTCGACCTAAAAAGGCCCTTACCAGGCAAATATAAAATGGAATTTGCTGACTCTGCACAGAGAGGTGGGTATTTACTGACAACATATATTCAATCTTACATTAGGTCGGACTTTTAAAGAGGTATTTATTTAGATGGCGAACAGAACTGTGAGTTTATTGACACTGCATACAGAACTGTGCTTGTAACACACTATGAACACAGCTACTTGCTGACATCAGAAGCATGTCTGGCCATTTACTGGTACGATAAACACAAGCGGGCATTTATTGACACCAAAGAATATTTATTGACACCAATGCCAGACTAGGGCATTCACTGCCATTACAAACACAAGGGAGCATTTACTATCACTGTGGGTAAACCCGGGTATTTACTGCCACCAAAGACAGGCTGGGCATTTACTATCACTGTGGGTAAACCCAGGTATTTACTGTCACCAAAGACAGGCTGGGCATTTACTATCACTGTGGGTAAACCCGGGTATTTACTACCACCAAAGACAGGCTGGGCATTTACTATCACAGTGGGAAAAACCCGGGTATTTACTGTCACCACTGGCAGGCTGGGCATTTACTATCACTGTGGGTAAACCCGGGTATTTTCTGCCACCAAAGGCAGACTGGGCATTTACTATCACAGTGGATAAACCTGGGTATTTACTGTCACCAATGGCAGGCTCGGCATTTACTATCACTGTGGGTAAACCCGAGTATTTATTGCCACCAAAGGCAGGCTGGGCATTTACTATCACTGTGGGTAAACCGAGTATTTATTGCCACCAAAGGCAGGCTGCACATTTACTAACACAGTGGGTAAACCCGGGTATTTACTGCCACCAATGGCGGGCTGGGCATTTACTATCACTGTGGGAAAAACCCTGGTATTTATTGCCACCAATGACAGGCTGGGCATTTCCTATCACTGTGGGTAAACCCGGTTATTTACTCCCACCAAAGGCAGGCTGGGCATTTACTATCACTGTGGGTAAACCCAGGTATTTATTGCCACCAAGGGCAGGCTAGACAGCCTGATTTCCCCTCCTGAGGCGACAAGCCGGGAGGTCCCTCCTTGCTCTCTTGCCTGGTTGACTTTTAACTAATTTGTACGATTTGTTTATTTTTAATTTGTTCTTACTGCACTGCCTAATTTGCACTTGGTAGTGCACTGTTTAATCTGCACTAGGAAGCTTTTTGGGGCTGGGCGCTTGGTGTTCAATCTACCCCTAAGATCTTACCTCGTGTGCCTCACCTCCTTGTCCACTCGCTCTCGTGCAGCTCTCAGCTGAGTATTGACGCTGAGAGCTTGCTCACGGAGAGGCGATTTCGGCTTTGGCGGCCATATTGGGGGGATTGTAGCGCGAGGACGCGCTCTAGTTTACTATATAAGGGGATGACGTCTCCTCCGCGCAGCGGACGCGCCTTGCGGACGGGCCGGACTCACGCCGGAGTCCTGCCCGTCTGCGCCCGTCAGCGCTAAGGAGGCGCTAGGTGCCAGGGATGCTGCTCGGTTTCAGGTCCCTCTAGCTTGCCCCCGACTGTACTCCCTGAGTACCCTTAAATCCCTGAGACCTTCCCAGCTAGATTGCCATCACACATTCTCGCCTGACCAACTGAGGCATAATCTGAACTGTAACTGCCTCAAAGGGTCTATATCATCTCTCCCGGAACCTGTCACCAATTTTCAATTGAATAAAGGGATGCAAGAGCCTCCACTCCCCTTGAAAGACTTAGGCTTCCTTATTAACACTCGCTCCCTGGTTAAAAATAATTTAGCGTTCAGGGACTTTGTGTCCCAAAAGAAACCCTCCTGGGTCTTCGTTACAGAAACGTGGGGCTCAGACTGTTCAGGCCCTGACCTGCTTAATGCCCTCCCTGATGGATATTCCATGGTTAGACAGGACAGAAAGGGCCGTAAAGGGGGCGGAATTGGCATTATATATAAGATCGCCTTCTCCTGCCGTATCGAGTCTCTTCCTTCCCCCAATGATTCCTTTCAGGCTATATTTTTCTCCTTTAGTTCTTCCCCCTCAGGGGTTCTCGTTTTCAGACCTCCAGGCCCTAGATCTTCGTTTGGCTCTGACCTTTTGGATGTCATAGAGCCCTTTTTAAACAGGCCTTCCCTCACCATTCTTGGGGATTTTAATTTCCATTTGGAAAGCAATAACTCTAGCGAGACGCTATCTCTTGTGGAGTCACTGGCCCCCTTTAACCTACTTCAAAAGGTCTCATGTCCCACTCACATTGCCGGTCACACACTAGACGGAGTCTTCACGAATGACCCCAGGTTAGAGTTAGGGCCTCTTTTTCCCCTTTCTTGGTCTGATCATTTTGCGGTTTCCATGGAATTCACTCCCGGTGTCCCTTCAGTTCCCAGTGGAGTTACAGACTGCTGGGTGCAGAAGAGGAATTTCCGGGGCCTGACTGATCTTTCTTTGAGCCCCTTCATCGCCAAATTCAAGCCCCCCTCCTCACAGGACATTGATCTCTCAGCACAGGAGCTTGCAAGTACCATTGCAAATGCAGTGGACACCCTGGCCCCTCTTAAATCGGTGTATAGTGCTAGGAAACGTCCCTCAGCACCTTGGTACTCTGAATCCCTGAGAATTCAGAGGCAGGAATGTCGGAGGCAGGAAAGGCTTTGGAGAGCTCGGCCAGATGCTGATGGTCGGCTTAACCATAAAATCCTTCTTAAAAACTATAAAGCAGCAGTTTTAGCCGAAAAACAAACTTACTTTTCCAGTCTTACATCCTCCCTTACTTCTTCTGGTGATTTATTTAAAATCATTGAATCCTTATCCTCTATTCATCACCCTGATCCCATAGTCCCTTCACAAGCTCTCTGTGATCAGATTTCTTCTTTTTTTCATACTAAAATACTAAATATTTACACATCTCTCCAAGCGGACAATCTTACTCACCCTCTCTCTCCTGACCCTGTGAATATGCCCCCCCTAGTGATACTCTGTCTAGCTTTCCTCTTCTTTCAGCCTCTGACCTTGAGAGACTGCTGGACTCCCTCAGATCAGGCTCTCCCCTTGATCCTTGTCCGCTTAAGATCTTCAAAAACTGCAGGGCCACCTTAATTCCCCCTATACTGATGGTTATGAACAGGGCTATCTCCAGTGGGACTTTTCCAGCCCCCTGGAAAACCACTATTGTGAAGCCCCTCCTAAAAAAGGCCACTTTGGACCCTGGGACCTTAAAGAACTTTCGTCCTATCTCCCTCCTCCCTGCTCCTGCCAAGATGTTGGAGGCTCACCTTAACGTTCATCTCAGCTCCTTTCTTGATAAAACCCGCCTGCTTGATCCATCTCAGCACGGTTTCAGAAAGGAGCATAGTACCGAGTCAGCTCTTACAGTGGTGGTCAATAACATCCGTGCTAAGGTCGACAGGGGTCAGACTACGCTTCTGATCCTGCTCGACCTTACAGCCGCATTTGACACCCTGTCTCCTACCATCTTGGCCTCCCGACTAGGTGAGATGGGGGTGGAGGGGCTGGCTCTCAGTCTCCTCACCTCCTTTCTCCATAATAGGGAGCAAAAGGTAAAGTTGGGCGACTTCCTCTCCACTGCCAAGCCATTGCATTGCGGGGTCCCACAGGGCTCCTCTGTGAGCCCCACCCTTTTCAACGTTTATGTGGCCCCTCTTGCTAGGCTTGTCAGATCTTTTGGGCTGGAAGTTCTTTCCTATGCCGACGATACCCAAATTATGGTCTCCCTGTCACAATCGGTCGGTTCCACGGCTCTCAACTTTAAGAACTGCATGGGAGCTGTGGCAGGTTGGATGACATCAAACTTTTTAAAGTTGAACGGGGAGAAGACAGAAATTCTTGTCTTTGGGGGAAACAAAGAGGTCTGGTCATCTGACTGGTGGCCGTCGGCCCTGGGAGTCTGCCCACAACCCTCCTCTGTTGCCCGTAATTTGGGAGTTTTATTTGATACCTCTCTGGCTTTTGACAAGCAAGTGAACAGGACTGTCTCCACCTACTGTGGGGTGCTGAGGGTGTTGAGAAAGCTCACTCAGTACCTTTCTCCTGATGCTCGGAAACAAGTTTCGGTTGCCCTTTTGTCCTCGCGCCTGGACTATTGCAATGCCCTCTATCTTGGGATGAGCAACAACCTGGTTCATCGGCTGCAAGTTGTTCAGAACGCGGCAGCAAGGTTTGTTGTCAACGCCCCCAGACGCTCCTCTGGAACTGCCATCAGGAAACAGCTTCACTGGCTCCCTGTTCATGCCAGGATAAAATTTAAAACCCTGACTATCATCTATCGGGCTCTTCATGACGCAGGGGCAGAGGACATCAGGTCCCTGGTGTCGCATTACACCCCAGGTAGAGCTCCCCGCTCTTCCAGTTTGAAGTTGCTTACGGTCCCCCGTTTTGCCAAGGCAAGGTGGGGAGGCAGGGCCTTTTTTGCCCTTGCCCCCAGACTTTGGAACGAGCTCCCTCTTGATCTAAGGAATCAGAAATCCTTTTTTCTGTTCGTCGAGCGCTCAAAACTTTCCTTTTCGCCAAATCCTACCCCTAAAGCTCTCTTTTCCCTTTAGTTTTGGCTGATTGTTGTTTCCATCATCTGCGCCTTGACGCCTCTGGGCAAAGTCGCGCACTATAAATCCCTGTTCAATCAATCAATCAATCAGGCTGGGTATTTACTATCACTGTGGGTAAACCCAGGTATTTACTGCCACCAAAGACAGGCTGGGCATTTACTATCACTGTGGGTAAACACGGGTACTTACTGCCACCAAAGACAGGCTGGGCATTTACTATCACTGTGGGTAAACACGGGTACTTACTGCCGCCAAAGACAGGCTGGGCATTTACTATCACTGTGGGTAAACACGGGTATTTACTGCCACCAAAGACAGGCTGGGCATTTACTATCACTGTGGGTAAACACAGGTACTTACTGCCACCAAAGACAGGCTGGGCATTTACTATCACTGTGGGTGAACACGGGTACTTACTGCCACCAAAGACAGGCTGGGCATTTACTATCACTGTAGGTAAACGTGGGTATTTACTGCTACCAAAGACAGGCTGGGCATTTACTATCACTGTGGGTAAACCCAGGTATTTACTGCCACCAAAGACAGGCTGGGCAAATACTATCACTGTGGGTAAACACGGGTATTTACTGCCACCAAAGACAGGCTGAGCATTTACTATCACTGTGGAAAAACCCTGGTATTTACTGCCACCAAAGACAGGCTGGGCATTTACTATCAATGTGAGTAAACCCGGGTATTTACTGCCACCAAAGACAGGCTGGGCATTTACTATCACTGTGAGTAAACATGGGTATTTACTGCCACCAAAGACAGGCTGGGCATTTACTATCACTGTGAGTAAACACGGGTATTTACTGCCACCAAAGACAGGCTGGACATTTACTATCACTGTGAGTAAACACGGGTATTTACTGCCACCAAAGACAGGCTGGGCATTTACTATCACTGTGAGTAAACACGGGTATTTACTGCCACCAAAGACAGGCTGGGCATTTACTATCACTGTGGGAAAACCCAGGTATTTACTGTCACCAATGGCAGGCTGGGCATTTACTATCACTGTGAGTAAACACGGGTACTTACTGCCACCAAAGACAGGCTGGGCATTTACTGAAACCACAAACGGAACTGGGCATTTACTGACCCCGCAGACAGGACTTCACATTTACTTACACCATAAACTGTCAAGGCTGCCCAGGGGGCCACGTAGTGGCCCCTCAAGAGGGCGGCCGCCTTAGTGCCACAGGAAGGCACTGGAGTCGGCCTTCTAGGCTCCCTGGGCGTGGGACCAGGGGGACTTCCGTCCGGCCACTTCCGGTAGTGGGAGGGGGCGCACGGGTACTTATACTGTCCCCCGCCCACTAGGCAGTCTCTTGTCTGCGCCCGTCTCGCCTTCTCCACCTCGTCTCGACACGCGTATTTTGGTGAGTGTTTCCAGAGACCCCCCCCCCCGCCTGTGCACTTCACCGGTAGTGCGACATGGCTGGGCGGCCCAGCTTAGGCTGGCTGGCTGTCGGGGGGTAGCAGGCTTCTGCCTTGGGGTCGGAGCGGTGGTCGGGGAGGGCGCTGCATGCGTGGGTGTCCCTCCCGGATGTGTGGTGCGGGGCGCAGCAAATATGGCGGCGCTGATCGTGAGCGCCCACGGCCTCGACCAGCGCGCTCTACCCTGCCAGCCTTACGGGCTATTTGGGGGGTTTGGCCTGATCCGTGTGGGGGAGCGGCGGGCAGCGGGTCGAGGGCAGGGCCTTGTGGGCAGTTTTCCGGCTAGCTGAGCGGCTAGGGCCTCCCGTATCCTGGGTACCTCTGGGCCCGCGCGATTGCCTGCCTCCTCTGGGCTGGGGATTCATGCCGCGCCACCCCCCCTCAAGCGCCTCAGTTCCCAGGGTCTAGGCAGCACCTCGCTCGCCCATCTCCCGCCAACCTGTAGTCTTTGGGGCCCACGGCTGAGTCCGGGTTGGTAGCATCGCTATTGCTGCGCTTCGCCAGGGCGGGCCTCCGTCCTCCCGGGTTGTGTCCCGTGATTGGCGAGTGGGACGGGGTAAGCGGCAAGAGTTCCTCGATAACTTCCCCTGGGGGGAGGCGAGTTACAGGAGTGGCTCGAGCAGCCGGTATTGAGCATGAACCGGGCCGCCGTGCTGCAGGCGCGGGAGGAAAGTACTGGCGAGCCTGTGGCGCTTTCTCCTCCCCCATGCTTAGCCTGACGGGAGCATCCTCCGGCTCCCTGTCGGTGGGATGCGGCCTTTCATAGTTGGCACCCACGGGATGGTCCCCCTTCAAGCATAGCGCCGCCTTCCTCGCGGAGCTGGTGATAGACCTAGGTTTCTCGTCTGTGCTCGGGGGACTGGTGCATGGTGTGCGGGGGTGGGGAAGGGGGTGCACCAGCTGGTGTGTGCGGCTGCTTCCGCCCGGCGGGGACGTGATATTCGGGCTTATCACCCAGAGTGAGTGCGGTGGGCGTACGGCACCCCCCCCCCCTCTTACGTTCAGGACATCTCCTGTCCGGGTGCGCGGTGGTGCCTCTCGCAGCCTGCCGCTCAGAGTGCATAGCACATAGGAGTGGGGCCTCAGGGGTATGGCGGCCGACTTTGAAGCAGGGGATCGAGGTCCGGGTCCCAGCCCCTGCTCATATAGTCGGTGATCCTCCCCAGGTCGTCATCTATGTATGTGCAAGGTAGCACCTACTGGCGCATGCAATCTCTGTAATTTCCTTGCTCTTTGGGAACGGGGGAAAGGTTAGCAAGCTCGTTGGCGCCCTTGTCTGCTTAGTTGGTAGAGCTGAGTACTGCAGTTTATTATGATAGCGTTAAGACGCCGGCTCTATGCCATCCTTTGGGGGTTTCACGGGTTGCGGGCGCGGCCTCGCTGCTCGTGCCTGGGTGTGCGGTGCCTTCATGTGCACAGGCTCGTAGGGAGGTGAAGTTGTCCGGCGGCCTGGGCTGCGAACTTGGGCGCAAGGGAGGCAGGGGTTCGGGCCCCGAGGTCGCTTCCGCATGCTGTGATTCTGGGCAATTTACGTGATCTCCCCGAGTCTGGATGTGTAGTGTGAGTGCGGTGTGCAGGTAAAGTGCTACCATACATTCGGGCCATGTTCGCAGCGGACAGTTAGGACAGCGACCTTGCGTTGTGGGGCCTGGGCAGATATTTCCTCTTGTGCTATTTACAAGGGAGGCTGGGTCACAGTTGATAGTGACAAGGAACAGGGGGAGAAGGGGAGACCGTGATCTTGCTACGCGCCTTGGGGCTAGTAGCAAGGATGCGACGGAAGCGACAGTTGCTTAACATTTGATTTGTTTTACAGGATCTGCGAGGATTTGCAACTCGTCACCGGTCTACAGGGCCAGCTTTCTCAGGTGGGGGTGGCGTGGTATGCAAGGGCACAACGGTGTTTTTTTGGGAACAGGCAACAGCAAGCCAACAAGTTGGTCGCAGTTGACAGAGTGCGGGGTCGAGATTTTCAAACGCACACCTGTGTACTGGGGTGAACCTACCGGGGTTTGACAATTGAGGTCCCCTTTCTTAACTATTCTGCCTCTTCAGCAGGTCAAGAACTTAAGGGTGACTTGAACCATCGTTGATCAGCCTCGCCCTCCCACCCTTATTACAAACTCCCTTGTCCTGTCCAAGTACAAAGATATAGGTATGGATAACCTGGCAATTCAAGCTGCGCATTAATCGGGGCATGGCTGCTTGGGGGAGAGATGAGTTCCTTGCCCAGGCCAGGTGAAATGAAGTGGCGGGGGACAGTCCTCCCTCCAGGCCTTCCGTGAGGGGAGGCAGATGTGCAGGGGCAGCCTAGTGTGTGGGGGGCGAGTAGTAATGTATTTTACTTATGTTCCACCACAGATCTCTCCAATGACCCAGTGAGCGGCTGCGATTAAGCCTGCTAGCGACAGGAGTGTAAGTAAGGACTAGAGTTGGCAGGAGCATAAGGGACAACAGGAGTAATTGTGCGTGGCAAATGGCAGGGACTAAGAATACAGTGTGAGGGCATTTCAACCTAACATTTGCTCCATTTCCACTACAGAATTCTGTGAAGTACCCAGCGAACGACATCGTGCAGCACGTTAGCGTAGTCGCGCATAGTAAGTACAGGCGCGGATCAGAGCGTCGCAGAAGGGACAGCTGAGGATTTAAGGCGTGCCTGTTCAAGTTGGTTTAGGTTGCAGCTCACAGCGGTTTTTCTTCCAGATTGAGTCGGCCCGATCAGGAGTGTTGGATAGCCAGGGATCCCCTTCGCTTTTTACGCTGACGTCTCAAGTAGAGGAAACACAGCAAGGCACCCCCAAGACGTACAGCTAGCAGCCATCATCGAACTCGCCAAGACCAAGGGATTGGCCTGGGCAGCTGACCTATTGAAAGCAAGCAACCCGGATGACTCTGGGGTCATATCTGGGGGGTCTCACACAGAGCAGGAGCCTAGCGAAGAAGCAGGCCCGTCCCGGTCCAAGCGGATTCGCAGGGCAACAGTGAAAGACTGGTCCCATGTTACACCGCATTGGATGGTGTCCTGATGTGGGACGAGGCAAACTTTTAACAAGGGGCTGTATATTGCCCGTTTGGGACGGAATATGCATTGCAGGGATATCTTAGGTAGGGTGGCCGGGTTGCTTGCTCGGCTGTATATGTTGACTGGTTCCTGTTGTTCAATGCATTTATCAGATAGGTGCTGTTCATTCTAGTCCACATATGGGTTGGGGTCGTGTCTAGCTGACGGATCAGTCTCCCCCCGAACCCCCCCACCGGTGAACCACGGAGCTGAGACTCGCCAGACCGCTTTTCTTTGTTCGCTGGCAGACCTTGTTAGGCCTTGGTCACGATCTGACGGTCTTATCCTTCAGGATACAGTGTAGGTGCCTTGACCATGCGGACTGCGATAGCCTCTCGACTGCCTAACGTTAGCGGGATTATTGGGGTGAAGGCCACACTCCTCCATCGTTCTACAGGTGGACTTAATTAAATGTAACTATAGTTGCGATATGTTCGGTACAGGAACCCACTAAACATGATTGGCAGAGTCAGCTGCCCACGGCCGAGGCAGTTTTTAGCTTTATGGTCACAAGGACCACATTCCCTGTGCCAGGTTGGCAAGTGTTAGATGGCCCTCACACCAGCAGCATCGGGAGGTTCGTACATGGTCCTTGGGGACATCCACGAAAGGGTTGCTAATAACTACAGGGTCACACAGTGTAGGTTTAGCACAGCTTACGGTGCACAATTGTGCTGGAACCGGCAGGCAGCAGTGCAAGTTCAGCTGCATTAGAGGGCCCCTCCCGGATGGTACCTGAGGTGCTTGGCCTGAGGTTAGACACAGGTGTAGGCAGTTCTCACACAGCACAGCACAACAGCAATTTTACAGGCAATACTCGCTGGTATTGTATGGGGAGGGGCCTTTGTTTGATCTCAGTCACAGGTTCAGAGCTCGGCAGGCACACTCGGCCATTATCCTCCTGTGGTCGATAAAGGAGTACGAGTAAGTTGGGATTCAATACACACCTGTAAGGTGGTTTTAGCTGAAGGTTTAATTGCAAAGGCTTCGTGGTATGTGTCCATTTGGCCAGGCAAGAGGCCAGTTAAAGGTTGTAAGAGAAGGCAAAGGAAGCCTCTGGGTGCGCGCCCGAACCATTAAGACATGGGGTGGCTTTATTAAGTATTTCAGCGTGCAGGTGGCACATTGGATAATGGAGCAGGACACCTATAGTTTACTTTAAGAAAAGTAGTAGTGTCCTAAGGGGCAACATGATATACTTTGGTTTAGGAAGCTCGATAAAGCGTCGTTTGGTCTAACAGTACTAGGCTAACGGGGACGACTTGTACAATAAATACACTCGAGCAGTCACTCAACACTGTTGGTTAGAAGGAGGGATGTTGTCAAGAGCAGAACTCAAACTAAGTAGCCTTAAACACATGATGGGGACGAATTAGGTGACATGCCTAAAAGCTGTAAATGTTGTGCTAGAGGGAGGGCACGCCAAGGGAGATATCTTCCAGATTTCACTGGATCCCCTCAATCCAACAATCTTAAAGTAAGCGGAAGAGGCCTGATTGATTTGTTAGACCTGTTATTAGTTTTATTAAACACTCCAGGTACTATGAGGTCGTGACATTTGTACTCAAATAATAGGTACTACCAGGACACATGTCCTCCAATACACACATCTCCAGACAGGACAGGCCCTTCCTGCCCCCCCCCCCCCTTTTGAGCAAAGGGTAGTAATTACTTGATGGGTTGGCAGGCTTTTACAGACGTTGGTGGCGAGCTCGCACATGATCCTGCTCATATGTTGATTCCGCAGAGTTTGGGGCAGGTTACAGGCCGCATCTTGTCTCTGTGGGGTTGAAGTGTGGTCAGGTCAAGTGACGGAGGAGAGCCATTATCGCTTGGTATATCTGGGCATGAAGGAATGCCAGGCAAGATTCTAGCGAAGGCAGGTAGCGGTACTTATCATGTATTTGATGTTTGTCTCCCTGGCAGGCTGCCTGGCAAGGGGACCATGTACCCAGGTCACACACATCAGGCAGTGCCAGGTTAACTGGGACGATTTGTACTAGAATAGACAGGAGTGGTTCCCACCACTGTTGGTTAGATGGGATGCTGTCATATCTTCCTTTTCACTGGATCCCCTCAATCCAACACTCCTATTGTAAGCTGAGGATGCCTGTTGATGCTGTCAGACCTGCTATTAGTTATTAAAAACAGAAGGTACTATGAATTAATCAGTTGTACTCAATTTATAGGTACTTACAGGACGCATATGGTTCAATCATACTCCTTTGGACAGGACTGCCCCATCTCGATCAAAGGGAAGTAAAACATTATATGGGTTGGCATGCTTTGGCAGACGTTGGTGGTTAGCTCGCACACATGGGTGTTCTGGGGAGTTTGGGGGCAGGTTAGCATGCATCATCTTGTCACTTCTCTGTCAGAGCCAGCAGACCCCTAAGGCTACTGCGCGCTCAAATACACGTCATGTTGGAGGTAGATCCGGGATGAAAGGTCGTGCTGAGTGAGGCTCAAATCCAAAGCGTTTGTGGTATCTTTCCAAGGGGCACATCGGGTTGGGCAGTATGAAATTTTAAAGTACAACCAGGGATCACCGTCCTTTATGTCAGATCCTGCTTATTTGTTGTTTGCGCAGAGTTTGGGGCAGGTTAGCTGGCCCAAACTGGTGGGTTGGATGTTTGGTCGGGTCGATCGACCGAGTACAGTCATTTTCGCTGGGTATAGCTTGTCAGGAAGGAATACCGGGCAAGATTTTAACAAAGGCACAAAGGCAGGTAGCAATACATATTTGATGACTGTCGTGCTTGTAGCCACAGATTAGCGGGGCAGGTTAATAAGCCGCATCTGTCTCTGTGGGTTTTATGTGTGGTCGGGTCATTTGACTGAGTTGAGCTACTATCACTTGGTTTATCTGGGCATGAGGGATGCCAGGCTGGATTCTAGCGAAGGCAGGTAGCGGTACTTATGGAGTATGTGATGCATTGTCTCACGGGCAGTCCGCCATGCTAGGGGACTAGGTACCTAGGTCAGGCACTGCAGGCAGAGGTGCCCAGTGGAAGCATGGGGGGGGGAACTGCACAGAACAGGACACTGCACAGGTTAGAGGCCGGCAAATTGTGGCTACGCTACTGCACATGACAAATCAAACCGGGGCTGATCCACTGGCAGGTGTGGTGGTGGTGGTCCCTACCTCCTTTCACAGGATCATTCCGTTGGGTCTATCCAACGATCATCTCTTTGGGCTTTAAATTTACAGCCTCTCTTGTCTCAGCCATACTGTGAGTGGGTTAGCCATGGACTTTATTAAGTGCTGCAATGGCCCTCTAATGCTATAGCACAGCAGCTACTTTACCGGTGCTATTTGTACCTCTTTAGCACCAACAGCGGCTCACAGGGGTAGCAGTAAAGCTTCCTTTTATTTCGCCTGGGATTGGGGCGGGCAATGTCCTCAAACTTTACAGCCAGAAACTGAAGAGGCAAAGACATACCTGTGATGGTGCAACGCGCACTCAGCAGTAGAGCCAGCTAAGTTGCTACATAAGCCTGGGAAACCGTCAGTGATAAACGTAAGGTCATGGGCTACACACGAATAGGCACTTTCTGTCAGCTGGGGCGTGAGTGTGCCACTCCCAAGAGGGTGCGGGTTGCCTTGTTAGTGCTGAGATGGAGGGGATGGAGCACTAATACGGACAAACTACCAGAGCACTTTTTGAAGTAATAGTTAAGATTGAATTGTTGGCTTGTTTCCAGTGGCTTCAGTTAAGCGAACTTGCCTTGGGAGTGGTCAGCGAACATTCGGACTGCAATGTTGGTGGTTAGCCGGTTGGCAGGCCTTTTAGATGGGTGTTTCTAGCTCAGGCATGTCCAAGTATGGGTTATGGTGCCTGGAGTCTGCCCTGGGATACAAGTTCACAGGCAGGTGGAGCAGCAGAACTGAAAGGGGCTTGGGTTCGACCTCTGGTCAGAGGTTCAGATCCTGGCAGGTCCACTTAGCAGTTCATCCTGCTGAGGTCGATGAAACAAGTACCACTGAGTTGAGTAACATTAACATGGGCAAGTTCTCCAGCTCTATGCCTTGGCTGGCAGCCATGCAGGTGCGCGCTCTGGGGACACCATTGAGATATGACGTAAGAAAGTAAGCAGCGCCATGCGTAAATTCACGGAGCAAAGGGGATGTGGCTTTCTCAGACATGGTTTACTCCATGCCAAGTCCACGGGATGCTGGGAGGCGGATGGGGTGCACCTCTCAGAGTTGGGCATGGACTTATTATTACTAGACCGAGGGGAGGCCTTGGTAGCATCAGGATGTAGTAGAAATATATGCCTTGGTGGGGGGGCCCTGGTTGTGACGGTGGCCACTCCCAGAGCTGTGGAGGAGTTACAGGGCGATCCAGAGTCTGCAAGATACCAAGGGGTACTTTATGCAGCAGCACAACAAGGGTGCCAAGCCAAGGATACCCAGGGATGTCTTAGCGTTGTCCCCTGGAAGTACTACGGTGCCCCGTTAGTCCTATGGGCGGTTGTGGGCCTGAGCAACCGGGGGCTGCCTGGAACGCTCCGCCCACCTTTTAGGGGGGCGTAATTAAGGGAGTGGACTGGTGGTCCACTGATGGGAGAGGTGGCCCCTCCCAAAAATTGGTAAACACCGATTGGCGACGGCCACGGTGTAATTTGGCTCATCAGGCGGGCAGGCAGCATAAGGGTTGGCTTGCCCCAGGATCGCCCGTAAGATAACCCACCACGTTGGCATATTTGTTATGCAAATAAACCTGCAGCAATTTTCTTCACTAACAAGGTGTCATGTGGTTTATTGATGTATTTTGCTGCATGATAACTGACTACTGTTGCCGATATTGGCACTATGTCAAGGCTGCCCGGGGGGCCACGTAGTGGCCCCTCAACAGGGCGGCCGCCTTAGTGCCACAGGAAGGCACTGGAGTCGGCCTTCTAGGCTCCCTGGGCGTGGGACCTGGGGGACTTCCGGACGGCCACTTCCGGTAGTGGGAGGGGGGGCAGGGGTACTTATACTGTCCCCCGCCCACTAGGCAGTCTCTTGTCCGCTGCCCGTCTCGCCTTTCCTGCCCCACCGCGTACCCTGCGGACGGACAATTAAGAGGATTGGGGGGGGGGTAATTTCTAACCTATTGTTTTGTATTGCAGGAGGAGTTACAGGGCGATCCAGAGTCTGCAAGATACCAAGGGGTACTTCATGCAGCAGCACAACAAGGGTGCTAAGCCAAAGATACCCAGGGATGTCTTAGCGTTGTCCCCTGGAAGTACTACGGTGCCCCATTAGTCCTACGGGCGGTTGTGGACCTGAGCAACCGGGGGCTGCCTGGAACGCTCCGCCCACCTTTTAGGGGGGCGTGAGTAAGGGAGTGGACTGGTGGTCCACCGATGGGAGGGGTGGCCCCTCCCAAGAATTGGTAAACACCGATTGGCGACGGCCACGGTGTAATTTGGCTCATCAGGCGGGCAGGCGGCATAAGGCTTGGCCTGCCCCGGGATCGCCCGTAAGATAACCCACCACGTTGGCATATTTGTTATGCAAATAAACCTGCAGCAATTTTCTCCACTAACAAGGTGTCATGTGGTTTATTGATATATTTTTTCTGCATGATAACTGACTACTGTTGCCGATATCGGCACTATGTGTCTTCACTGAAACCATGTCAGGTCTGGCCTATTACTAGCAGTAGTACCCGCGCACGCATTTATTGACAGTAAAGGCGGACTGGGCGTCAGCTGACTCTGCAGTCACAACTGGACATCCACAGACATCTTCAACCACACTGGCCCTTCACTGAGTCCCCAGGTAGGAGTGGGCATTTTAACAAGAGAGAGGTGCCGACAGCACTTCACAGTGGCACTGCCCGCTGTCTCCTGGGGCTGGTGAGATCCACACAGGCTGGTGTTCAGCCTGTGAGTGGAGATAAGGGGTGAGCCTAGTGTGCAAGGGAGAGGAGTGTGCACAGGCAGTGACAGCCCCGGGAAGGAAAGTGAAACTTAGGTTCACTAGTAAAGCTGCTTCTTTGTTCCACAATTTGTGGCTTGGAAGACGCATTTGTAGCCCGGTGTCGAGGTGACCTGGGGCCTGGGAGAGGAGGCAGTTCAGAGGGAGACATGCCAGCAATGTCAGACGTGGGGTTATACAGACAGAACCGGGCACGCACTGGCACCACGGACACGGCTGGGCATTTACTGACACCACGGACACGGCTGGGCATTTACTGACACCACGGACACGGCTGGGCATTTACTGACACCACGGACATGGCTGGCCATTTACTGATACCACGGACACAGCTGGGCATTTACTGACACCACGGACACGGCTGGGTATTTACTTCTGAGGGTTCATGTCCATGATACAGTGCTGAGGGCTCGTTTCCAGGCTGAAGTGATGGGGGCTCTAATCCAGGCTGCAGTGCTGAGGGCTCTTATCCGGGCTGCAGTGCTGAGGGCTCCTATCCAGGCTGCAGTGCTGAAGGCTCATGTCCAGGCTGCAGTGCTGAGGGGCCAAGTCTAGGCTGCAGTGCTGAGGGTTCGTGTCCAGGATTCAGTGCTGAGGGCTTGCGTCCAGGCTGCATTGCTGAGGGCTCGTGTCCAGGCTGCAATGTTGAGGGCTCGTGTCCAGGCTGCAGTGCTGAGGGCTCATGCCCAGGCTGCAGTGCCGAGGGCTCGTGTCCAGTCTGCGGTGCTGAGGGCTCTTATCCAGGCTGCAGTGCTGAGGGCTCGTGTCCAGGCTGCAGTGCTGAGGGCTCGTGTCAGGCTGCAGTACTGAAGGGCAATGTCCAGGCTGCAGTGCTGAGGGCTCCTGTCCAGGCTGAAGTGCTGAGGGCTCCTATCCAGGCTGCCGCGATGATGGCTCCTATCCAGGCTGCAGTGCTGAGGGCTCGTTTCCAGGCTGCAGTGATGGGGGCTCTAATCCAGGCTGCAGTGCTGGAAGCTCAGGTGCAGGCTGCAGTGCCGAGGGCTCGTTCCCAGTTTGCAGTGCTGAGGGCTCTTATCCAGGCTACAGTGCCGAGGGCTCGTGTCCAGGCTGCTGTGCTGAGGGCTCATGTCCAGTGAGCAGTGCTGAGGGGCAATGTCCAGGCTGCAGTGCTGAGGGCTCCTATCCAGATTGCAGTGATGGGGACTCTAATCCAGGCTGCAGTGCTGGAAGCTCAGGTGCAGGCTTCAGTGCCGAGGGCTCGTGTCCAGTTTGCAGTGCTGAGGGCTCTTATCCAGGCTGCAGTGCTGAGGGCTCCTATCCAGGCTGCAGTGCTGAGGGCTCATCTCCAGACTGCAGTGCTGAGGGGCCATGTCTAGGCTACAGTGCTGAGGGCTCGTGTCCAGGATGCAGTGCTGGGGGCTTGTGTCCAGGCTGCATTGCTGATGGCTCATGTCCAGGCTGCAGTGCTGAGGGCTTGTGTCCAGGCTGCAGTGTTGAGGGCTTGTGTCCAGGCTGCAGTGCTGAGGGCTCATGCCCAGGCTGCAGTGCCGAGGGCTCGTGTCCAGTCTGCGGTGCTGAGGGCTCTTATCCAGGCTGCAGTGCCGAGGGCTCGTGTCCAGTCTGCAGTGCTGAGGGCTGATGCCCAGGCTGCAGTGCCGCGAGCTCGTGTCCAGTCTGCAGTGCTGAGGGCTCTTATCCAGGCTGCAGAGCTGAGGGCTCGTGTCCAGGCTGCAGCGCTGAGGGCTCGTGTCCAGGCTGCAGTGCTGAGGGCTGATACCCAGGCTGCAGTGCCACGAGCTCGTGTCCAGTCTGCAGTGCTGAGGGCTCTTATCCAGGCTGCAGTGCTGAGGGCTCATGTCCAGGCTGCAGTGCTGAGGGCTCATGTCTAGGCTGCAGTGCTGAGGGCCCATGTCCAGGCTGCAGTACTGAGGGGCAATGAATGTCCAGGCTGCAGTTCTGAGGGCTCTGATCCAGGCTGCAGTGCTGAGGACTCGAGGCTGAAGTGCTGAGTGGCAATGTCCAGGCTGCACTGCTGAGGGCTCTTATCTAGGCTGCAGTGCTGAGGGCTCGTGTCCAGGCTGCAGTGCTGAGGGCTCGTGGCCAGGCTGCAGTGCTGAGGGCTTGTGTGCAGTGTGCAGTGCTGAGGGCTCTTATCCAGGCTGCAGTACTGAGGGCTTGTGTGCAGTCTGCGGTGCTGAGGGCTCTTATCCAGGCTGCAGTGCTGAGGGCTCGTGTCCAGGCTGCAGTACTGAGGGCTCCTATCCAGACTGCAGTGATGGGGGCTCCTATCCAGGCTACAGTGCTGAGGGCTTGTTTCCAGGCAGCAGTGATGTGGGCTCTAATCCAGGCTGCAGTGGTGGAAGCTCAGGTGCAGGCTGCAGTGCCGAGGGCTCATGTCCAGGCTGCAGTGATGAGGGCTCCTATCCAGGCTGCAGTGCTGATGGCTCATGTCCAGGCTGCAGTGATGGGGGCTCTAATCCAGGTTGCAGTGCTGGAAGCTCAGGTGCAGGCTACAGTGCCGAGGGCTCCTGTCCAGTTTGCAGTGCTGAGGGCTCTTATCCAGGCTGCAGTGCTGAGGGCTTCTATCCAGGCTGCAGTGCTGAGGGCTCATGTCCAGACTGCAGTGCTGAGGGGCCATGTCTAGGCTGCAGTGCTGAGGGCTCGTGTCCAGGATGCAGTGCTGAGGGCTTGCGTCCAGGCTGCATTGCTGAGGGCTCATGTCCAGGCTGCAGTGCTGAGGGCTCGTGTCCAGGCTGCAGTGTTGAGGGCTCGTGTCCAGGCTGCAGTGCTGAGGGCTCATGCCCATGCTGCAGTGCCGAGGGCTCGTGTCCAGTCTGCAGTGCTGAGGGCTCTTATCCAGGCTGCAGTGCTGAGGGCTCGTGTCCGGGCTGCAGTGCTGAGGGCTCATGTCTAGGCTGCAGTGTTGAGGGCCCATGCCCAGGCTGCAGTACTGAGGGGCAATGTCCAGGCTGCAGTTCTGAGGGCTCTGATCCAGGCTGTAGTGCTGAGGGCTCCAGGCTGAAGTGCTGAGTGGCAATGTCCAGGCTGCAGTGCTGAGGGGTCTTATCTAGGCTGCAGTGCTGAGAGCTCGTGTCCAGGCTGCAGTGCTGAGGGCTCATGGTCAGGCTGCAGTGCTGAGGGCTCGTGTCCAGGCTGCAGTGCTGAGAGCTCGTGTCCTCGCTTCAGTGCTGAGAGCTCGTGTCCAGGCTGCAGTACTGAGGGGCAATGTCCAGGCTCCAGTGATGAGGGCTCATGCCCAAGCTGCAGTGCTGAGGGCTCGTGTCCAGTCTGCAGTGCTGAGGGGCAATGTCCAGGCTGCAGTGCTGAGGGCTCGTGTCCAGGCTGCAGTGTTGAGGGCTCGTGTCCAGGCTGCAGTGCTGTGGGCTCATGCCCAGGCTGCAGTGCCGAGGGCTCGTGTGCAGTGTGCGGTGCTGAGGGCTCATGTCCAGGCTACAGTGATGAGGGCTCCCATCCAGGCTGCAGTGCTGATGGCTCGTGTCCAGACTGCAGTGCTGAGGGGCCATGTCCAGGCTGCAGTGCTGAGGGCTCGTGTCCAGGATGCAGTGCTGAGGGCTTGCATCCAGGCGGCATTGCTGAGGGCTCATGTCCAGGCTGCAGTGCTGAGGGCTTGTGTCCAGGCTGCAGTGTTGAGGGCTCGTGTCCAGGCTGCAGTGCTGAGGGCTCATGCCCAGGCTGCAGTGCCAAGGGCTCGTGTCCAGTCTGCAGTGCTGAGAGCTCTTATCCAGGCTGCAGTGCTGAGGGCTCGTGTCCAGGCTGCAGTGCTGAGGGCTCATGTCTAGGCTGCAGTGCTGAGGGCCCGTGTCCAGGCTGCAGTACTGAGGGGCAATGTCCAGGCTGCAGTTCTGAGGGCTCTGATCCAGGATGCAGTGCTGAGGGCTCCAGGCTGAAGTGCTGAGTGGCAATGTCCAGGCTGCTGTGCTGAGGGCTCTTATCTAGGCTGCAGTGCTGAGGGCTCATGTCCAGGCTGCAGTGCTGAGGGCTCGCGGCCAGGCTGCAGTGATGAGGGCTCGCGTCCAGGCTGCAGTGCTGAGAGCTCGTGTCCTCGCTGCAGTGCTGAGAGCTCGTGTCCAGGCTGCAGTACTGAGGGCTAGTGTCCAGGCTGCAGTGCTGAAGGCTCTTATCTAGTCTGCGGTGCTGAGGGCTCTTATCCAGGCTGCAGTGCTGAGGGCTTGTGTCCAGGCTGCAGTGCTGAGAGCTCGTGTCCTCGCTGCAGTGCTGAGAGCTTGTGTCCAGGCTGCAGTACTGAGGGGCAATGTCCAGGCTCCAGTGATGAGGGCTCATGCCCAAGCTGCAGTGGTGAGGGCTCGTGTCCAGTGTGCAGTGCTGAGGGCTCTTATCCAGGCTGCAGTGCTGAGGGCTCGTGTCCAGGCTGCAGTACTGAGGGGCAATGTCCAGGCTGCAGTGCTGAGGGCTCGTGTCCAGGCTGCAGTGTTGAGGGCTCGTGTCCAGGCTGCAGTGCTGAGGGCTCATGCCCAGGCTGCAATGCCGAGGGCTCGTGTGCAGTCTGCGGTGCTGAGGGCTCTTATCCAGGCTGCAGTGCTGAGGGCTCGTGTCCATGCTGCAATGCTGAGGGCTCGTGTCCAGGCTGCAGTGCTGAGGGGCAATGTCCAGGCTGCAGTAATGAGGGCTCCTATCCAGACTGCAGTGCTGAGGGCTCCTATCCAGGCTGCAGTGATGGGGGCTCCTACCCAGGCTACAGTGCTGATGGCTCGTTTCCAGGCTGCAGTGATGGGGGCTCTAATCCAGGCTGCAGTGGTGGAAGCTCAGGTGCAGGCTGCAGTGCCGAGGGCTCATGTCCAGGCTGCAGTGATGAGGGCTCGTGTCCAGGCTGCAGTGTTGAGGGCTCGTGTCCAGGCTGCAGTGCTGAGGGCTCATGCCCATGCTGCAGTGCCGAGGGCTCATGTCCAGTCTGCAGTGCTGAGGGCTCTTATCCAGGCTGCAGTGCTGAGGGCTCGTGTCCGGGCTGCAGTGCTGAGGGCTCATGTCTAGGCTGCAGTGTTGAGGGCCCATGCCCAGGCTGCAGTACTGAGGGGCAATGTCCAGGCTGCAGTTCTGAGGGCTCTGATCCAGGCTGTAGTGCTGAGGGCTCCAGGCTGAAGTGCTGAGTAGCAATGTCCAGGCTGCAGTGCTGAGGGGTCTTATCTAGGCTGCAGTGCTGAGGGCTCGTGTCCAGGCTGCAGTGCTGAGGGCTCATGGCCAGGCTGCAGTGCTGAGGGCTCGTGTCCAGGCTGCAGTGCTGAGAGCTCGTGTCCAGGCTGCAGTACTGAGGGGCAATGTCCAGGCTCCAGTGATGAGGGCTCATGCCCAAGCTGCAGTGCTGAGGGCTCGTGTCCAGTCTGCAGTGCTGAGGGGCAATGTCCAGGCTGCAGTGCTGAGGGCTCGTGTCCAGGCTGCAGTGTTGAGGGCTCGTGTCCAGGCTGCAGTGCTGTGGGCTCATGCCCAGGCTGCAGTGCCGAGGGCTCGTGTGCAGTCTGCGGTGCTGAGGGCTCATGTCCAGGCTACAGTGATGAGGGCTCCCATCCAGGCTGCAGTGCTGATGGCTCGTGTCCAGACTGCAGTGCTGAGGGGCCATGTCCAGGCTGCAGTGCTGAGGGCTCGTGTCCAGGATGCAGTGCTGAGGGCTTGCATCCAGGCGGCATTGCTGAGGGCTCATGTCCAGGCTGCAGTGCTGAGGGCTCGTGTCCAGGCTGCAGTGTTGAGGGCTCGTGTCCAGGCTGCAGTGCTGAGGGCTCATGCCCAGGCTGCAGTGCCAAGGGCTCGTGTCCAGTCTGCAGTGCTGAGAGCTCTTATCCAGGCTGCAGTGCTGAGGGCTCGTGTCCAGGCTGCAGTGCTGAGGGCTCATGTCTAGGCTGCAGTGCTGAGGGCCCGTGTCCAGGCTGCAGTACTGAGGGGCAATGTCCAGGCTGCAGTTCTGAGGGCTCTGATCCAGGATGCAGTGCTGAGGGCTCCAGGCTGAAGTGCTGAGTGGCAATGTCTAGGCTGCTGTGCTGAGGGCTCTTATCTAGGCTGCAGTGCTGAGGGCTCATGTCCAGGCTGCAGTGCTGAGGGCTCGCGGCCAGGCTGCAGTGCTGAGGGCTCGCGTCCAGGCTGCAGTGCTGAGAGCTCGTGTCCTCGCTGCAGTGCTGAGAGCTCGTGTCCAGGCTGCAGTACTGAGGGCTAGTGTCCAGGCTGCAGTGCTGAAGGCTCTTATCTAGTCTGCGGTGCTGAGGGCTCTTATCCAGGCTGCAGTGCTGAGGGCTTGTGTCCAGGCTGCAGTGCTGAGAGCTCGTGTCCTCGCTGCAGTGCTGAGAGCTCGTGTCCAGGCTGCAGTACTGAGGGGCAATGTCCAGGCTCCAATGATGAGGGCTCATGCCCAAGCTGCAGTGCTGAGGGCTCGTGTCCAGTGTGCAGTGCTGAGGGCTCTTATCCAGGCTGCAGTGCTGAGGGCTCGTGTCCAGGCTGCAGTACTGAGGGGCAATGTCCAGGCTGCAGTGCTGAGGGCTCGTGTCCAGGCTGCAGTGTTGAGGGCTCGTGTCCAGGCTGCAGTGCTGAGGGCTCATGCCCAGGCTGCAATGCCGAGGGCTCGTGTGCAGTCTGCGGTGCTGAGGGCTCTTATCCAGGCTGCAGTGCTGAGGGCTCGTGTCCATGCTGCAATGCTGAGGGCTCGTGTCCAGGCTGCAGTGCTGAGGGGCAATGTCCAGGCTGCAGTAATGAGGGCTTCTATCCAGACTGCAGTGCTGAGGGCTCCTATCCAGGCTGCAGTGATGGGGGCTCCTACCCAGGCTACAGTGCTGATGGCTCGTTTCCAGGCTGCAGTGATGGGGGCTCTAATCCAGGCTGCAGTGGTGGAAGCTCAGGTGCAGGCTGCAGTGCCGAGGGCTCATGTCCAGGCTGCAGTGATGAGGGCTCCTATCCAGGCTGCAGTGCTGATGGCTCGTGTCCAGGCTGCAGTGATGGGGGCTCTAATCCAGGCTGCAGTGCTGGAAGCTCAGGTGCAGGCTGCAGTGCCGAGGGCTCCTGTCCAGTTTGCAGTGCTGAGGGCTCTTAACCAGGCTGCAGTGCTGAGGGCTTCTATCCAGGCTGCAGTGCAGAGGGCTCATGTCCAGACTGCAGTGCTGAGGGGCCATGTCTAGGCTGCAGTGCTGAGGGCTCGTGTCCAGGATGCAGTGCTGAGGGCTTGCGTCCAGGATGCATTGCCGAGGGCTCATGTCCAGGCTGCAGTGCTGAGGGCTCGTGTCCAGGCTGCAGTGTTGAGGGCTCGTGTCCAGGCTGCAATGTTGAGGGCTCAAGCCCAGGCTGCAGTGCTGAGGGCATGTGTCCTGTCTGCAGTGCTGAGGGCTCTTATTCATGCTGCAGTGCTGAGGACTCGTGTCCAGGCTGCAGTGCTGAGGGCTCGTGTCCAGGCTGCAGTGCTGAGGGCTCATGCCCAGGCTGCAGTGCCAAGGGCTCATGTCCAGTCTGCAGTGCTGAGGGCTCTTATCCAGGCTGCAGTGCCGAGGGCTTGTGTCCAGTCTGCAGTGCTGAGGGCTCTTATCCAGGTTGCAGTGCTGAGGGCTCGTGTCCAGGCTGCAGAGCTGAGGGCTCATGCCCAGGCTGCAGTGCCGAGGGCTCGTGTCCAGTCTGCAGTGCTGAGGGCTCTTATCCAGGCTGCATTGCTCAGGGCTCGTGTCCAGGCTGCAGTGCTGAGGGCTTATGTCTAGGCTGCAGTGCTGAGGGCTCGTGTCCAGGCTGCAGTACTGAGGGGCAATGTCCAGGCTGCAGTTCTGAGGGCTCTTATCCAGGCTGCCATGCTGAGGGCTCCAGGCTGAAGTGCTGAGTGGCAATGTCCAGGCTGCAGTGCTGAGGGCTCGTGTTCAGGCTGCAGTGCTGAGGGCTTATGTCCAGGCTGCAGTGCTGAGGGCTTATGTCCAGGCTGCAGTGCTGAGGGCTCTTATCCAGTCTGTGTTGCTGAGGGCTATTATCCAGGCTGCAGTGCTGAGGGCTCGTGTCCAGGCTGCAGTGCTGAGGGCTCGTGTCCTCGCTGCAGTGCTGAGAACTCGTGTCCAGGTTGCAGTGCTGAGGGCTCGTGTCAAGGATGCAGTACTGAGGGGCAATTTCCAGGCTCCAGTGATGAGGGCTCATGTCCAGGCTGCAGTGGTAAGGGCTCTTATCCAGGATGAAAAGGCTGGGAGATCTTATCCAGGCCGCCGTGCTGGGTGCTAATTTGCAGGCCACAGTTCTGAGGGCTCATGTCCAGGGGGCAGTGCTCGTGGTTCATGTGCAGGCTACAGTGCAAAGAGCTCCTTCCAGGTTACAGAACTGAGGGATTGCATCCAGGCTGCAGTGCTGGGGCTCATGGCCAGGCTGCAGTGCTGAGGGCTCCTATCCAGGCTGCAGTGCTGAGGGCTCATGAGCAGGCTGCAGTGCCAAGGGTTCACGTCTAGGCTGCAGGCTTTTGTCCAGGCTGCAGTGCTGAGGGGTCATGTGCAGGCTGCAGTGCCTAGGGCTCTTATCCAGGCTGCAGTGCTGAGGGCTCATGCCCAAGATGGAAACAACGCACTATCTTTACAACGCAGTCATGACAACGCAGCTGCCTTTACATCGCATGCCATTACAACGCATGCCATTATAACGCATGTCACTACAACGCATGCCATTACAACGAATACCATACACCACATGCCATTACAATGCATTATAAGGTAAGTGTTATAATGAAGAATGAGCCATCAGACACGAGGTGAGAACAACTCTGTTTATTCCAGTCATCCGCTCTCCTGAACAATAGAACCTTAGGTTGTCAACATTCTACTATCACCTCTCATGTCGGCCATACCAACATAGGCCTGAAGAGAGGGGTGATGGACCGTACCATTATGAATAAGATTATGAGATTACAACACATCTCCTTATATAGGGGACACAAGACATTTTGCATTTGAGGAGAATCGCCATTCTAAGAACACAGTTTCTTAAGGTTGGGATGAGGCCGCTACTCTGTCCTTACTCCAAGTCTGACCATTGTCTAGGCGAACCACATTCTTTCCATCTTTTTCCACCCTTTGATGTGCATGGTACTTGCTCAAGCCCGGTTGCACATGTGTTGGCTTTTTAACCACCACTGTGGAACCGACCTTGAACTCCTGTGTTCTGACCCCATGACTCTGGTCATACCAACCTTTGTATTTCCGTTGATGTTGAGATCTCAACTCTCTACTCACCCCCGGATCTTGGGCCACTTTGTTTCCACCCCTCAACCAGTGTGGGTTCATTTTGGTGCATGGTTCCCTTCCTCTTAAGCTAACAAAAGGAGGCACTCCCGTGATAAGATTGGGTGTGGTGTGGTATGCCCACATGCACTCTCTCAACGAATCTTCAACATTGGACCCACTGGAGATGGCCAATTGAATGTGTTCTTTAATCAATCTATTAGTCCTTTCCACCAGCCCATTAGCTCTTGGACAATAGAGTGCAGTTTTTTCATGTTTTATGTTTAAATCTCCCAAAAAAGTATTCATGGCCTCAGAGGTAAACTGCACCCCATTGTCGGTAATCAAAGTTGCCGGAACACCTTCATACACAAAAATATTCTTCAAAAATGAGATAATGTTGTTCGTGGTAGTTTGCGAAGTAAGCTTAAAATGTATCCAATGGGAAGTGTAATCTACTAGAACGAACATAAATCTCTTCTGGGAACCTAGGACATCCATGGGCCCTATGATGTCAACCGCTAACTTGGTCCAGGGAACCTCCGGAACCTCAACAGGAGATAAGGGAGCTTTGCGTGTAACTTTACTTTTGTCGCTATTAGCACAGCTATTGCATTCCTTTACTTTGAGTTCAATCATGGAGTCCATCCTCGGGAACCAGAAATAGTTCCTGACCATGTTCTTAGTGAGGCTCCTACCCAAGTGTCCCTCATGGGCCAGCTCAATTATCTTGTCCCTCAAATTACTGGGGGGAACTGCTCTGTCCCCTCGATGTATCACATCTGACATGAATGACAGTTCGTACCTCACTTCCCAATAGTCTTTTACCACTTCTGGAAGTTGTGAACGGTTCTCAGGCCATCCATTGAGGATGAACTGTCTGAGGATGCCCATCTCCTTGTCTTCCTTCACACCTGCGTCCCATTCTTCCTTCGTCAAAGACGAGAGATGCAAAGATAAAATGGGTGTGTCTAACTGCTCCTCTCTGGAAAACTCTGGGAGTGGTGACCTGGACAGATAATCAGCGATTACATTCTCTGGACCAGGCAGGTACTCCACTTTGAAACAGTAGTTTTGTAGGCCCAGAACCCATTTGGAAATGCGTGGAGAATTGTTCTGTACACTTTTCGGCGAGAACATAAAAGTCAAAGGCTTGTGGTCGGTGTGTATGACAAATTGTATCCCCCACAAGAAAAACTTAAAATGGTTCACCGCCCAGAAGCACGCCAACGCCTCCCTCTCGATGACCGAATAGTTCTTTTCCGCCGAGTTGAGGGACCTTGACGCAAACGCTATAATTGTATCTTGACCCTGGTCTTTTTGGGACAGCATCGCACCCAAACCTTTGTTGGATGCATCCGTGGTCAAAAAGGTTTTCTTGCGTGGGTCGAATGATCCTAGCGCAGGAGACTCTATGATGCGCTCTTTTATTAACTCCACAGCCCTGCTGTGTCTCTCCTCCCACACAAATTCTTTCTCTTTTTTTAACAGTTCACGCAACTCATCACACAGGTCAGCAAAATTCTTTACATACTTAGACATGTACTCGACTAGACCCAGAAATGATTTCAGCTCCTCTTTGTTTGTAGGGTTCTGAGACTCCCTAACGGCTTGAATCAAACTGTATTTAGGCTTGAATCCCTCTTTCGATATTGTGTGACCCAAGTAATCAACAGAGGTCACTTTGATTTTGCATTTGTCGAGTTTCACAGTTAATCCTGCCCTGGACAACCTTTGGCACACTGTGTTTAGAATAGCATCATGCTCTTCTTCCGTCGCCCCGTACATCAGTATGTCGTCCTGGAAACAGATGGTGTTTTTGACGCCATCCAACACTTGCTGCATCATTTTTTGGAAAATAGAGGCCGCAGATGCGAGCCCAAACGGCATCCTCACAAACATGTAGGCTCCAAACGGCGAGGAAAATGCCGTAAGTGGTCTCGAATCCGGGTGTAACTCGACCTGGTGGTAGGCCATGGACAAATCAATGACTGAGAAGAAACATCCTTTGCCCATTGTGCTCAGCATTTCGTTTATATTAGGTAGGGGAAACCTCTCTACTCAGATGTTATCGTTGAGGCTGCGTAAGTCCACACAAACACGGATACCCTTGCCATCAGCTTTAGAAGCTAGGACCAGAGGGGCCAACCATTCAGACGCATCTATGGGTTGAATTACGCCCAAATCGCACAATTTATCCAGTTCATTTTTTAGGACTTCCCTCAGATGCAACGGCACAGGGCGCGCTCTCTGAACTACAGGTTTGGCACCTTTCTTCACTTTTATCTTATGTTGAAAATCCTTTAGTTTTCCTAACCTCTCCGTAAACAGGTCAGGAAAAGCGTCTTGTAGGGGCTTGTTGTTGTTGTTGGTGGGAATGTCTACTAAGATGACTTGGTCCTTGTCGTTTGGGTCTAAGATAATGCCCAGTACCTTCTGGTGTTGCCATCCCAGAAGGTTCGCACCCCTTTCAACCACATACACTTTGCCCACCATGGATCTGCCCTTAAATTCAATGTGGCTACTCAACATCCCCACAAGGGGAATAGGGTCTCTGGTGTACCCCTCAGGAGATATGTCGGGAGAGCGAAGCAAACTCTTACTGCACCCCAGAACCTTCTCAAAGTCTGTCACATTTATTAACGTAAAAGGTGAACACGAATCCGCATACACCTCAATAGCTTTATTGTCTATGTGTATGACGCATTTGGGATAGTTAGGCTTACTAGTTTCTTGACTGTCCTTAACTTGAAAAATGAATCTTGCCTGAGTTTCCCCAACGGGATTACCCAACCTGGAAGTGTTACCTATCCCGTCCCTACACACTCTGGCCAAGTGTCCTCTTCTATTGCATTTTTTACACAAAACACCACGTGCCGAACAAAATGGACTGTTAGCTAAATGGTTATTGCTTCCACATCTGAAGCATTTCAAATTCTGTCCCTCCTTTCTAGTGGGAGTATTTTTTACGCTTTCCCTATGGTCAACTTTGCATACCTCCCCTTCAAATCCTTCACACTGAATGGGCGCCACAACCTCTTCTTTTACTTTCATCTCCCTTACACACTTTGAAGTATGCTCAATCGATTGAGCAATGGAAATGGCATCCTTTAAAGAAGGGTTTTTTGCCAGTAACTTTTCTTGAACCCTCCCGCTGTTTGTACACCTTACAAGTTGATCCCTAATCAAGGAATCGTTGAGGTCACCAAAATCACACAATTGCATAAGACCTCTTAAGGCAGCTATGTAGTTATTTTTAGATTCGCCCTTTCCTTGCACACGGCTAAAACATTTGTGGCGTTCAAGCACCACATTGACCTTATCACCAAAATGAAGCTCCAACTTCATCAGGGTGATGTTGTACACATCCGCGTCATCCTCCTCATCCAACTCTGGCTCTGGAAGAGTTTCATAGACTTTACGTCCATGAACTCCCAAATTATGTAAAAGTATATGCTGTTTACGCAACGGAGAGAACCTTTCTCCCCCCATGGCAATCAAATAAGATTCAAACAGCTTTGTCCAATCCTTCCAATGGATTTCCGGATCGCCACAATCATTAAGAAATGACGGTGGTTGACTCATTCCAGGAGTACCCATTCTGTGCTACAGCAAATTAAACTAGGCTGGGGTACCTGACAATTCCCAAGATGGATATACACAACCCAAAAGGCACTATGCGGAGGATGGGAAGAAGGAAAATGCCCACTTTAAACCACCCCCACAACAGGGATAAGCCCTGAGCACCTTGGAGGCGTACACCAGACACTTGAACACTACAAAGAGGTACAGCAAACACACACCACCTGTATAACCCGGTAGCCTTAGAAACCCCAGGAAGAGTACAGCAGTCCCACCCAAAGGTGCGTTCCAAGCGAAGAAATCACAGCTGTAGTGTTTTGTAAGGATACGCAGTCATGGACTATCTTCCTATCATAAAGTACGAACATGTACTGAAACTTGCACCAGAAATTCTGATGGGAGGCACGCACAGTGTGTGTGCATCACAGTGAAGAAATCATGGCAAATTGCACATTACCATATTGAAAAACTGTTGGATGATGATAATAAGGCACGCACAGTGTGTGCGTATCACAGCGAAGAATACACAAGGAAGGCACGAACATGTGTGCCTGTCACAGTAACTGACACAGCTCTCGCAGCAGCAAGGAGAAATCTTACTTTAAACCCTGCGAAGACGACTCTGGCTTGCTGAAGACTGAACGCCGGCAAACCCCGCAGGCAGGGAGGTCACGGCGGGCCCGTACTCTTCCGATCAGCTCTCTGAGGACTGGAGCGCCATGAAAACATCGAGCGCGTGGCGAAACAGCTGACAGAAACTTTAGCTGGCTGAACTTAGAGGCGGTGAAATCTCCTCCGTTCCTGGATGCTTCCGGCCGGCTTCCTGACGACTGGTGCGCCGGCGGCTCCACAGAAAGAGGCGTGGCACACCACAGCGTTTCCTGAACTCAGCTGACAGGAGGCTGCCAGCTGACTGCACTCGTGACACCGAAGCTCCCCTACTCACGGAAGCTGCGCACTCCTCAGTGACGCCTCCGCACACGGTGCCGCCAGCCCTCCTGAACCAAATAGAGACTGAGGGAGTTCTCCGTGAGTGGCAAGCGGCTGACAAGCTGACCGAGAGGCTACTCCACTTAACCAGCACGCTCTTATCTTGTGCGCTGACAGGAAACAATGCAATGCTCAGCAGACGCTCAGTGATCAAGGCTGCAGTAACCCTTGAGGCAAAGGGTGAATGACATACAGGTTTCACCATCCAACGCAGGAGAGTCCAACAAAAAAGGGGAGATGACCAGCTGCCCCCTCCGCAGTTCGTCGCCAGTGTTATAATGAAGAATGAGCCATCAGACACGAGGTGAGAACAACTCTGTTTATTCCAGTCATCCGCTCTCCTGAACAATAGAACCTTAGGTTGTCAACATTCTACTATCACCTCTCATGTCGGCCATACCAACATAGGCCTGAAGAGAGGGGTGATGGACCGTACCATTATGAATAAGATTATGAGATTACAACAGTAAGTAATGGGGATTTTTTAGTTTTAGGGTGGGTATGGGTTTTAGGGTACATGGGGATAGTATTTTTACCCCTACACTATCCAACACTTACCCTACTGTTGCACTCACTGGAGTCGGAATTGTAATTTTTACCCCTACACTATCCAACCCTTACCCTACTCTTGCCATAAAAGTGGGGTACATGGGGATAGTAGTTTACCCCTACACTATCCAACACTTACCCTACTCTTGCCCTAAAAGTATTATGCGTTGTAATGGTATGCGTTGTACTGGTATGCGTTTTAACCCGTTCGACGCGCATTACGGAACGGTTCCGTCATGCACGTCGGTTGGGCTGTGCTTATGACGGAACCGTTCCGTCATGGCCCCGCCCGCGCACGGAGCCTTCAGCGTGGCGCGGAAATCCGCGCCGTGCTGAAGGGGTTAATGGAATGCGTTGTATATGTAGTTTCTACAAATGTGTTGTGATGGCATGCGTTGTAAAATCATGTGTTGTAATGGATGCTGTGATGTAAAAACTGTGTTGTAAAGGCATGCGTTGTAATTGTTTGCATTGTAACGTCATATATTTGCCCAAGCTGCAGTGCTGAGGGCTCCAGTCCGGCAGTACACTACGCCTCTCTGCAGCCATTCGAGGGTCGTGTCCCCTCACTGATGGTTCCTGCCAAGCCTCTGAGGGCTTCGGCCCTGCCTGCAGAGGGCTCCCTTCCAGGTTGCATTGCGGAGGGTTCATTTTCAGGGTGCAGTGCTGAGGGCTCTTATCCAGGCTGCAGTGTTAGGGGCTCATGTGCAGGCTGCAGTGCTGCGAGCTCAGGTGCAGGCCGCAGTGCTGAGGGCTCTTGTCCAGGCTGCGGTGCTGAGGGGCAATGTCCAGGCTGCAGTGCTGAGGGGCAATGTCCGGGCTGCAGTGCTAAGGGGCAATGTCCAGGCTGCAGTGCTGAGGGCTTGTGTCCAGGCTGCAGTGCTGAGGGGCCATGTCTAGGCTGCAGTGCTAGGGTCTCGTGTCCAGGCTGCAGTGATGGGGACCCATTTCCAGGCTGTACAGCTAAGGGCTCATGTGCAGGCTGCAGTCCTGAGGACTCGCGTCCAGGCTGCAGTGCTGAGGGCTCCAGTCTGGCCTACACTATGCCTCTGCAGCAATTCGAGGGTTGGTGCCCCCTCACGGAGAGCTTGGGCCCTGCTTCCAGAGAGCTCCTTTCGAGGGTGCAGTGCTGTGGGCTCATGTCCAGGTTGCAGTGCTGAGGGCTCATATCCTGGCTGCAGTCCTGAGAGCTAATGTCCAAACTGCCGTGCTGAGGGGCCATGTCTAGGCTGCAGTGCTGAGGGCTCGTGTCCAGTATGCAGTGCTGAGGGCTCATGTCCAGGCTGCAGTGCGGAGGGCTCGTGTCCAGGCTGCAGTGTTGAGGGCTCGTGTCCAGGCTGCAGTGCTGAGGGCTCGTGTCTAGGCTGCAGTGCTGAGGGCTCGTGTCTGGGCTGTAGTGCTGAGGGCTCTTATCCAGGCTGCAGTGCTGAGGGCTCTTATCCAGGCTGCAGTGCTGAGGTCTCATGTCCAGGCTGCAGTGTTGAGGGCTCCAGTCTGGCCGTACACTACGCCTCTGCAGCAATTCGAGGGTTGGTGCCCCCTCACTGAGAGCTTGTGCCCTGCCTCCAGAGAGCTCCCTTCGAGGGTGCAGTACTGCGGGCTCATGTCCAGGCTGCAGTGCTGAGGGCTCATATCCAGGCTGAAGCCCTGAGAGCTCGTGTCCAGACTGCAGTTCTAAGGGGCCATGTCTAGGCTGCAGTGGTGATCGCTCGTGTCCAGGCTGCAGTGCTGAGGGCTCGAGTCCAGGCTGCAGTGCTGAGGGCTCGTGTCCAGGCTGCAGAGCTGAGGTCTCGTGTCCAGGCTGCAGTGCTGAGGGCTCACGTCCAGGCTGCAGTGCTGAGGGCTCGCGTCCAGGCTGCAGTGCTGAGGGCTCTCATACAGGCTGCAGTGCTGAGGGCTCACGTCCAGGCTGCAGTGCTGAGGGCTCTTATCCAGGCTGCAGTGCAGAGGGCTCGTGTCCAGGATGCAGTGCTGAGGGCTCCAGTCCGGCAGTACACTACGCCTCTCTGCAGCCATTTGAGGGTCGGTGACCTCTCACTGATGGTTACTGCAAAGCCTCTGAGGGCTTCGGCTCTGCCCACTGAGGGCTCCCTTCCAAACTGCAGCGCTGTAGTCCATCCCCTCGTACTCCTGTCCAGAGCGCTGAGGGTTCATGCCAACTATTGAGGGCACATGTCTACCCGACTAGCATGTTTACCAGGCTGTCAACACAATATTTTTCATGTGCATATTAACCCTGGCACTGTTTAATACCGGCACTGCCTGTGTGGGCACTTCATGGCACTACTTCTAAGTTAAGGGTTTTCAACCTATTGAACACCCTCTACCCGACCCAGCAGTGGTTGGTGCTGGGGTGGAGGAGGCACAGGCTCTGCCCAAGAGGAGCCTTTATGATAACCCTGGGGACACACCCAGGGCACAAGTCAGGTGTACACGCAGGTACACGGCTTCCACCCACTATTTTTAAAGCGTGAACGCCGTCCACCCTGCCAAGAAGTTGGGCCCCACAGAAATATGCTGAACGTGTCCCGATGTAATTTTCAGACACCAGGACATGTTCAGAAGCGCCTGTACCTTTTCTGCTTTCCATTCTCAGCAGCAAAGTGCAGGCAGGGAGGGTGCTATTTTCACCTCCAGCTGGGCCGAAGGTAAGGGGCCATCGGCCTCCTGTTGTTTGAATATCCTGACTGGAGACAGCCTGGAACCTCACACTTAAATTTAACCCGTTCGCTGCTTCTGTCGGCCAACGGCCGTCGCGGGCAATACCTCCGTAGTGCTGCGCACGTCCGTTGGCCAACGCGGCCCCGCCCACTCTTCAAAGCCACCACACTGCGGTGGATTTTCGGCCACGGTAAACGGGTTAAATGCCAAGGAGAGGAAACAAAGGCACACAGCTTGTTATCTCTTCACAGGTACTTAAGAGAGGCAGCTTCTGCCTTTGTTCACTCCTTGAATATAAGAGATGCGTGCACTGGAAGAATGTCAGGTGTGTGTGGCTGTCCCAGTATTTACACAAATAACAATTTCAATCGCACTATTTTATTCCTTTTACAGTGCTATGCAACCCGATGCAGGGTGTCAGAGCTCTTTACGCAACATACACATTATACATTGACAACAAATCATGTACAAAATGATTTACATGAGACAGGGTTACAAGGTGTAGGAGTCACTCAGGGCTGGACTGAGAACCGAAACCTGCCTTGGCAAACGGCTCAGGCGGCCCCCCTGGGGGGCTGAGTGGGTGCTCCTGAGCTGTTTGTTGGGGCCGGTTTTGGCCAATTATTTTACCTGGGGCAGATATTGCCAGCCCCCGGTAACAAAAATGGACCCCCTGGGGTCCAAATCCAGCCCCCAGCCTGGAGGGCCACCGGGGAAGCGTCCGATGCCCGCTACAACCAGTACGGTGCTGGAGTCACCTGTCCTTCACTGCTCACTGTGCTATATTAGAAGGATTACAATTTATGAGCTGCAGGTAACAAAAGGATCTCTGTGTTAAAAGCAGTAACCCACTTTACTATATACATAAAATAAAAATCTCTCATCTGCATGCGCTTTGCAGGAGACACATTAAACCTCTACGCTACTTTGATTCAAATCTGGGACTTCACAAAACACAGATCTCTCCAACAAATGCATTAACCACCAGAGTTATCTCACCATTATGACTATCTCCTGAGATTTACTGGGCACCTTCACAGCAGATGTCTTCACCCATAAAATATTTTAAAATGCAGACTTTGCAACCAATTAAGCAGAACAAATCTACGGCCATGGTTCTCTTTGTTGCCAATTTCTATGTGACAACGTTTAAAAAATAAATATATTAGTTGAGGCCCAGATTTTGCATCCGGATTGTGCCACCTTTTTGGAACAAACCCAGACGCGAAATCTAATTTGTTAAATCTCATAATGAGCCTAAATGTACTCATGATATACCGGATAAACATGTCTGAGGTCTTAATATCTGATGTCACTTCTTGTGAAGTCACATCCAGTGAGGTCCCTTCCTGTTATATCACGTGCAATGTTACACATCGTGACATCATGCGCTGTGATGGCACGCGTGATGATTTCACTTACATACTGTGTGAGAAGTTGGACTGATATATGCTGTCCACTAGTTATAGTGGGCACCCTGTATCAGTCCAAACAACCCCTTATGGTGATAGGTTAAAGACAACCTTTATTGAAAGCTATCCTAGTGGTAGCTATGGAGAGCAGCCTTCAGGCTAAGTCTTGAAGGAATGTAAAGCAGCTTGTTTTACCAGTCTACAATCTCTTGAATGACCAAATGAAAGGACAACCACACCAGGTATATATTTAAAATATATGTATTTAAGATAAAACACACCCCTCTAGTCTCTTTATGAGGCTGGAGTTCGAAGTACTTAAGTCACAAGTCAGTATTCAACAGTAAAAGCACAAATACACGTTTGGGCCCTAGGGGCGTACCAAACCATATACCAATAGAGTGGTATAAGAACCACGACTGGAATAGACACAAGGCCTAGAGCCTGTAGAAGTGCTTGGACCACAAGGAACCACCCAAGGTAGTGACACAGGGGACCCACGGGGGACGCGTGCAGTGTGAGAACACAGCCGCGAATCGCCGTTAACTTCTATGGGGAAAGTCGCGGTTGGAAATTAAGGGGCAGATTTACAAGCCCCTTGCACCACTTTTGTGTCACTTTTAACATGGGAAAAGTGACGCATAAGAGGCGCAAAGGGCTTGTAATTCACCCCTTAAGAGTTTAAGGACACTTAGAGGATATCTACGAGCGAACCCTTTTGGACTTAGAGGTGTCTAGTTCCAACACCCACGGGAGCACCGGAGTAATCGAGTTACCTCACCCAGGGAAGCCGGGTGCATAGGTGTCAAATGGTGTCGGGCCGCGACGCTGTTTTCAATGGAAGCTGCTCAGGAAGTGCTGCTGCCGTGAAGAGGAGAAGTGTCCGGAGAGATCCAAGCCCGGATCTAGGATGGAAGGAACCTGAAAGCAGAGGGGACAGAGTCTGGGTCACTTACTAGTGACTAGGGGCATGATGGACCAATGCCCACAGATGTCGGGTGCTTGAGGTGAGTTGACGGGTGCCTTGATTCTTCAGCCACGAGGTCCAGGAGGCGTTGACGACGACCAGGAGCTGGATTCGAGCGGTCCCACAAAGTCTGTTGAGTGCTTCGGTGTCGGCAACCAGATTGGACCCAACAAGCCTTGGCAACGGCAAGTCACTTGGAAAAAGAAAAAGGACGTCGGTGCAGACCAGCAAGGTCTAGGAGAGTCACCCAGCGAAGGTAAGTCGGGGCACAGCTGGATCAACCAGAAAAGCCCAATCAGAAGAGGAGTTGTCTTTGTGGGGACCCTTTAGCCAATGGGCTAGCGATCGAGAAGGAGCCTCAAGCAGGCGCACTGGAAACTGGCCCACGGGTCACTCGTGGAGTGGAGGCCAGAAATCTTCGGTGCTGGAGGTGCTCAAGGCTGGGGCTACTCGGAGCCCAAAGCACAACTTCAAGGAAGACCAGGAAGATGATGGAGCAGCAAAAGTTTACGGTGTCCAGGGGTCACGGTTCCACGTCACCCACAATAGCCACAGGCCTCAGCTTTGCTGTGGACTCAGGGTAGCCCCGGGGAAGTCTGGAAATCCACCTCTGGGGATGCAGAGACTTCGGCGTCTGGCGGGAGCTTCAGAATTGCAGACCGGACAGTTGCTTCTTTGGTGCCTGCCAAGCAGGGGAGTCACTCCTTGACCCCAAGGGAGATTTCTTCAGTCTTCTAGTTAAAATAGAATGTCAAAGGTCCAGGATATATGTTGCAGAGTTTCGTCCAGGGTAATCTAAAGTCGCAAGGACTGTGTGAGAAGTTGGCCTGGTATATGATGCTCACTAGTTAAAGTGATCACCTTGTACCATGCCAAGCAACCCTTATGGTGTGGTTGTAAGTCAACCTTTTCGGACTAGCTGCCCTAGTGGTAGCGTAGGCTAAGCAGTCTTTGAGGCTAAACTCGTGAAGCGTGTTAAGCCAGCTGTTTTACCAAATGTAACCCCCTTTTATACCAATGAAAGGACACCACACAGATATATATTCAAAATATATATGTATTTATTTCTCAAAGTAACCCCTAGTCTCTTTATGAGCACAGGAGCACAAATCGTCAAACAAGATTACAGTAGAATACACAGAAGTTGCACTTTATATGGATAGGCCCTGGTGGCCGCTCGAACCATATACTAAAATAGTGGTATAAGTACCACGAACAGAAAAGGGAAAAGGCCTATGGCCTCTAGAATCGCTGGGCCTACAAGGAGCTAACGTCAGTTAGTGACCAGGAGGTCCACGGGTGGCGTGTGCAGAGCAAATAGTCACACGCGTGCTCCCATAGGTTTCAATGGGTGCGTAAAAAGTACAAAGTTACTGCAAAGAGGATCTTCCGGATGGACTAGGAACTCAAGATTTGGAACACAGGCACTAGAGATGTAATACTACACTTGGGCACAGGTGTGCCAGCTTTACCTCACCCACAGGAAGCGGGTGCATAGGCCTCGAAGTGCGTCGGGTTTCTTCTATCTGTTCCGTGGAGCTTGAAGACAAAGATGCTGCAGGCGGTCGGTCCGGGAGAGATGCAGTGGATCCAAGAGTGGATCGGAGATGTTGAAGACCTGTAAGCAGAGGGGACAGTGTTCACAGTCACTAGCCAGTGACCGGCGTGGCACCAGGTGGGTACCAGGCAATGTCAGGTGCAAACAGGAAGAAAGGTGTAGCTTGTCTCTGCAGCCACGTGGTCCCTGGAGGTCGACGACGTCCAGGAGTCGGTTCACGAGCTGTCCCACGCAGGCTCTCGCTGTCGGCGGTGTCGGCGACTTGATCGAAGCAAACAAGCCTTGGCAAAAGCAATTGTTGTAGGAGATGAAATAAGCTGATGGTTCTGACCAGCAAGGTCAGAGGGACTGCTCCTTTGGAGGGGAGCAAGGGCCAGTCTGGAGCAACCAGACCAGTGGTGTATTTCGTAAAGTTTGTCGCCAAGATGGCTACTAGCCAGCGGGCCAGCAACCGGGTAGGCGCGTCGAGTGGCAAAATGCAGAAGGGCCCCACGCAAATCGTGGAGATGCTGGAGGGCTCACCTTTGGTGCAGATGCTGCTCGAGAGTTGGGCTTCTCAGATCCCAAAGCACAACTTGGAGGGAGCCTCGGTTGTTGCACTTGTCAGCTTGTCGTGGTCGTTTCAAGATGGCTGGCTCCACGTGTCTCGGTGCCTCCATGGGTCTCCTCTTTTCAGGGACTGTGGATCGGGCGGTGAGAGGTCTGGAGGTTCAGGTCTTGTCAGTCTCTGGGCTCGGGCTCCGGCGGGAGGCGGCGGCAAAGCAGACGTTGATTCGCTGGATGGTGCTTGCATTAGCAAGGTGGTCACTCCCTGACCACAGGGGAGATTGGCTTCAGTCCTCTGTGCAGCAGAGCGTCGAAGTTCCCGTCTTCTTCTTAGTTTTAAGTTGATTCCAGGATGTCTGAAGTCTTAGGACACAGCTCCTACCTTTAAGCGGATTCTAGGGGCCGGACTACCTGCTAGGTCCCTCCCTATGGGTGGGGCCAGGAAGGGGGTTGGTTACACCCCCAATCCTTTGTCCAGCTCGCCCCAGGCCCGGGACTGGTGTGCCCCAGGACCGGTTTGAACTGGCATATGCGCCGAGGCTCCGTGTGAGCCACAGGCATGTCTGGTTTCTTTCAAGCCCTACCTGACCAATACACAAAATCCTGTCTGGGGTGGTGCATGCACCTCCCCTGGCAGGAAACCCTTTGTCCACACCTCCCAAGCTGGAAGGACTCCCAGCAGCAGGAGGGCAGACTTGTGTCTGTGGTGGCAGCATCCATTTTGTGGAGCTGAGGCTATGTCTGATTTTACCCGGGTTTCAGGTACTGTACATGTCGTGTCCCTCTAGAAGGGTGGAATGCTAACCCCGTTGCCAGAATTGGCGAGGGGTTAGTATTCCAATTCGTATGACACCTTACTCGACATGTTTTGATAAAGCCAAACCAAAGATAGCATTTAACCGCGAGGTTCATAATGCACTTAAGAGTATATGGTTTGACGATATCTGGAAACAGTAGAAGGAAGTTGTTCCAACCACTGCAGACAGGCTCAGCTCATGCCAGAGCACCATCTCACATGGAACCAAGCACTCTGCCTTCAGGATTGTTAAGGCCTGCCATAGGAGTGACTTATAGGTTACCAGGTGTCCCATTTAAGGTTAGGTATAGGTATACTACACCTAAGTAAGAGGTGATTACACCAACTTACCCCAGCTGAGTGATCAGCCAGTTGTGTCAGATTGTTAGGCCAAGCCTGGGGTGGCATAATACATGCTTCAGCCCCTGGCAGGCCTTGGGTACACCAATGCCCTGGGTACCTAGTGTACACTGGTACAGGGGCTGACAGGGTGATCCAACCAATTGGGTATGTACCTAGGGTACATGGAGTACATTTTAAAGAGAGAACAGCCAGGCAGAGATCCTGAATAGCAGGATCTCAGGCCAACTAAGTCGAAAAACCAGCTAGACACTAGGCAAAAATTTGGGGGTAACCATAGTCAGATATCCACCTTCCTACAGACTGGGTTCCCATACTTATACCAAGTTTGGGGGTTGGACATACTCTAGGGACCCACCTATGGGAGGGTTTGGAAAGAGGGGTGGTTACACCCATTTCCTTTGTCCAGTTTCGCAACAGAGCAGGGGCAGGTAGCCCCTGCAACCGATTTGAACTGGACTATGCACAGGGACACCAAGTGTGCCCCCAGTGCAGGACTTCAAAGCACCAGAGAGTGCTCCCGCCCAGCCCCAATACACATCTGCTTGTCTGGGGAGGTGGTTACACCTCCCTGGGACAGGAAGCCCATTGTCCAGGCCTCCCCTGCCGGAGTTTCGGTCAGCAGCAGGAGGCCAGACCCGTGTCTGTGGCAGTGGCATCCATTTTGTGATGCCAGGGCTGTATAAAGTCTTTACCGGGTTAGACCAGTGTGAACATGTCTTTCCCTCTAGAAGGGTGGAATGCTACCCCCGCTGCCAGAATTAGCGGGGGGGTAGTATTCCAAAGCGTTTGACACGAAACTCGACATGTTTGTGTGCAGCCAGTCCAAAGATAGCATTTACCGCGAGGTTATAATGCACTTAAGAGTATATGGTCAGGCTGCACCACAAACAGCATAAGAGGAGGTACTCTGAACGCTGCAGAGGGGCTCTGCTCATGCAGGGGCACCCTCTCACATAAAAACCAAGCACTCTGCCTTCAGGATTGTTAAGGTCTGCCATAGGAGTGACTTATAGGTTTTATATGTGTGTGTAATGGTAGTGATATAGGTAGCCTATACCACTGTAAGGGGTGGAAGCACTACCTTACCCAGGCTGCAGTAGCAGGCCTGTGGTGTCATTTTGGAGTGCTTCCCAGGGGTGGCATAATGCATGCTTCAGCCCCTGGTAGGCCGCTGAGGTACCTATACCCTAGGGACATTGTATACCATATACTAGGGGCTTATAAGGCGCTCCAGTATCCAATTAGAAATGTACCTAATGTACATGGAAACCATTTTAGACAGGAAGCAGCTGAGCTGGGGTCCTGATTAGCATGGCCACAGCCAGACTAAGGTTGAAAAACAGTGAAACACCAGCAAAAAGTGGGGGTACCCATGTGAAGCAGATCCTGCTCTCCTACATACTGCCTAACCTGGTTAGTCCCCCCACTTTTTTTTAGGACTTCTGCCCTGGAAACACCCATGCTGGGGAGAAGCGCTGCAGTTTCAGTGAAAGGAGAGACAGTGGCCCTCAGGCACTGTGCAGGGGGCCCTTGCTTACGGTTTCCATTAGTCCCGTCCTGTCTATCGCTAGGTGTCAGAAGGGCCCGCCAAACAACCCCCAGTTGTGCCCCCTCATTTTCGGGTGACTTCTCTGCCAGTAACATGCTGACAGGCGTGTATCTGACTGCACTTTTAGAAGGAATAACTGACCCTGAATGAAATGTGTGCAGCTGAATGAGTGCAGGGCTGACCCTAGTCCTGCTCCTTGTAAAACTCCTTCAGACACTCCATAATTGTAGTGCCTGATTTAAAAGTATATTACTGGGCCGCGGTACTACAATATTTGCGTGGGCTGCTGGGAGGCATTGTTATTGATAGGTGGAGGGAAGATCCGGTAGTACCGGATGTATACGACCTACTTATAGACGGTGAAGTGCGTAATTGGCTTCTGAAATTTAGCGAGGCCAGCTATTACAAAAAAGTTAAATTTAAGACTTTGGGAGCAGCAATATCAGTCCGGACCTCTGTCAGGAAAAAGCTGGGATTGGGAAGACTGAAACACTTCACTCCTCTATTTGGGAATCCAACCTTATCCGAGGTTTTGCATGATAGTGTAATGAGGCGGTGGGATGGGCTGGGTGTTAAAACAGTTGGTGACATTATAGATCCTGATGGTATAATCACATTCGAAAGAGCTCAAACCCAGTTTAATTTGGATTGTAGGGAATTCTTTAAATTCTTACAGATTCGTTCGGCTCTTGTAAAGAAAAGTGGGGGAACAAGAGCCTTTACAGAGACACAGTTATGGATAGGGTGCAAAATCCCGAGGGGTGCTCTATAACCCAGATTTATAAAAAGCTTAGCCAATATCAAAACGATGATTTGGATAAATACTCTGAGAAAAGGCGGGGGAAGCTTGGTATTGAAGGGAGCGAGTTTATAGTCTCACTTAAGTTAGGATGCACGGTATTGAAGGTAGCTAATCTACAAGCTCAGCACTTTAAAACCATTTTTTAACTTTACTATACCCCCGCAAGAATAGCTCAGTGGGGAGGGACAATGGGTATCTGCTGTCCGCGCTGTAGCTGCACGGAGGCCGACACGGTACATATGTTTGCCTCCTGCCCAAGGTTGGATCCGTTAAAAAGGGCGATTGAGCAGTTTATGAGACAAACCTTGAGGATCCAAAGCAGTTTAACCCATGAGCTGCTGGTTCTAGGCGTCGGCAGGGCTGGGGTCCAAGCAGCCCATTATGAGTATTTGTTCGTAGCTATGGCGGTTGTTGGGATCTGTGTTGCAGCAGCCTGGGAGGATCCTGATCCTCCTACCTTCAAACAATGAGTATCACGCCTCTTAGCTATTTATAGTTTGGAAAAAGCCCTTTACAAGAAGAAAGGGTGGAAGGCTATGAAACTGGGTAAACGTATTTGGGCCCCAGTTATCGATTGGAAGGCCAGGTTGGAGCGACCCCAGCCATAACTTTTGATTATAATATTTGGTTTTGTTTTGGTTAAAAAGGGAAAAAAAAGAATTGCATATGTTTTATTGATTGGGGGTTGTATTTTTGAACATAGAAGATTTATTGAACTTTCTGGTAGCCTCGCCGCAGTTTTGCTGAAGAAGATATAGCTACTCGTCAGGTTGTTGGAGCCTGAGAAAAATTTTGTATAATATTGTACGATGTTGCTTTGTAATGATGATTGGAAAAAAGTGATGGTGAAAATAAAATAAAAAAATATTTAAAAAGAAAAAAGACAGTCCATAATTGTAACCAATACTTCACATTTTGGCCTTGCAGTTTCCCATTTTACAATCTATATCAAAACTCCCAGCATGCAAAGCATCTTTGGCTAAAGAGCCAGGGCTGGCTAGAGGTGTCACGTGACATGGGCCAGCAGCCAGATTGGTGTGAGTGTGTGACAAAATAAAATGTAACAATGAACCTCCATTTTTAGGTCGAATCTAGAGCCAGCGTGCAAGCGCTGCTCAGCGAGACTTATTGTAGAGGAGTAGGTGACTAGAAGCTCCGCCCACTCTCCGCTCATATTTGCCATTGGCTTGTGTCATTGTCTGTCCTAAATGATGGCTTCTGGTTCGTAGATAAGCTTGTTAGTCCCTCCTTAGTACCGCCTCCTCTTCATTTTGCAATAGGTCTCATGTAAGTGCGCGACCCATTGCATTGCAAATGCTTCTTGACACTTGTTGACCCCCTCTTAAGTCCCCTACACATCTCGGTTCCTTTGTTCACACACATGTGATTTATTGTCACAAACAGTGAGGTAAAACACTGCTTTCTGATTCCCCCTGCAACCCTCCTTGGTGTGGTTTGCTGGCTATGTGCCCCCTGAATGAGAAGCCCTGATCAGGCACCAATGAAAATCACACTCAGAGGGGGCAGCCTCGAGCCCCATAAAACACTTTAGCTTGCGTGTAGCATTTACCACATAAAAGAGACATTATGTGAACAAATACTTGCCCTTCTGGGGAGGAGGACTGGGGGAATTATTTCACACAAGAATTGGCACTGCATTAAAACACCCTCTAAGGCATGTATCTAGGAACATCTTACCTCTGTATCTATGGGCACATCCTACCTCTGTATCTGTAGGCACATCTTACCTCTGTATCTATGGGCACACCCTACCTCTGTATCTGTGGGCACATCCTACCTCTGTATCTGTAGGCACATCCTACCTCTGTATCTATGGGCACATCCTACCTCAGTATCTGTGGGCACATCCTACCTCTGTATCTGTAGGCACATCCTACCTCTGTATCTATGGGCACATCCTACCTCTGTATCTGTAGGCACATCCTACCTCTATATCTATGGGCACATCCTACCTCTGTATCTGTAGGCACATCCTACCGCTCTATGTGTGTGCACATCCTACCTCAGTATCTGTGGGCACATCCTACCTCTGTATCTATGGGCACATCCTACCTCTGTATCTGTAGGCACATCCTACCTCTGTATCTATGGGCACATCCTACCTCTGTATCTGTAGGCACATCCTACCTCTGTATCTATGGGCACATCCTACCTCTGTATCTGTGGGCACATCCTACCTCTGTATCTGTAGGCACATCCTACCTCTGTATCTGTAGGCACATCCTACCTCTGTATCTATGGGCACATCCTACCTCTGTATCTGTGGGCACATCCTACCTCTGTATCTGTAGGCACATCCTACCGCTCTATGTGTGTGCACATCCTACCTCAGTATCTGTGGGCACATCCTACCTCTGTATCTATGGGCACATCCTACCTCTGTATCTGTGGGCACATCCTACCCCTGTATCTGTAGGCACATCCTACTGCTCTATCTGTGTGCACATCCTACCCTGTATCTGTGGGCACATCCTACCTCTGTATCTATGGGCACATCCTACCTCTGTATCTGTGGGCACATCCTACCTCTGTATCTGTAGGCACATCCTACCTCTGTATCTGTAGGCACATCCTACCTCTGTATCTATGGGCACATCCTACCTCTGTATCTGTGGGCACATCCTACCTCTGTATCTGTAGGCACATCCTACCGCTCTATGTGTGTGCACATCCTACCTCAGTATCTGTGGGCACATCCTACCTCTGTATCTATGGGCACATCCTACCTCTGTATCTATGGGCACATCCTACCCCTGTATCTGTAGGCACATCCTACTGCTCTATCTGTGTGCACATCCTACCCTGTATCTGTGGGCACATCCTACCTCTGTATCTATGGGCACATCCTACCTCTGTATCTGTTGGCACATCCTACCTCTGTATCTGTAGGCACATCCTACTGCTCTATGTGTGTGCACATCCTACCTCAGTATCTGTGGGCACATCCTACCTCTGTATCTATGGGCACATCCTACCTCTGTATCTGTGGGCACATCCTGCCCCTGTATCTGTAGGCACATCCTACCGCTCTATCTGTGTGCACATCCTACCTCAGTATCTATGGGCACATCCTACCTCTGTATCTATGGGCACATCCTACCTCTGTATCTGTGGGCACATTCTACCTCTGTATCTGTATGCACATCCTACCGCTCTATGTGTGTGCACATCCTACCTCAGTATCTATGGGCACATCCTACCTCTGTATCTATGGGCACATCCTACCTCTGTATCTGTGGGCACATCCTATCCCTGTATCTGTGGGCACATCCTACCTCTGTATCTGTGGGCACATCCTACGCCTGTATCTGTGGGCCCATCCTACCTCTGTATCTATGGGCACATCCTACCTTTGTGTCTGTGGGCACATCCTACCTCTTTGTCTGTGGGCACATCCTACCTGTGTATCTGTGGGCACATCCTACCTCTGTGTCTGTGGGCACATCCTACCTCTGTATCTGTGGGGACATCCTACAACGGTGTCTGTGGGCACATCCTACCTCTGTCTCTGTGGGCACATCCTACCTCAGTATCTGTGGGCACAGCATGGATCTGTATCACTGGCCAGATCTTGGGTCTGTCTGAGGGCACATTCCGACCCTGAATCAGTGTCAAACAAGCATTTGCAATGCAATAGGTCTCACAGTTACACGAGTTAAAGCTATTGGCATTGTAAATGACAATGCCAATAGGCATTGTTATTTGCAATGTCAATAGCTCAAACTCGCGTAAATGCGAGACCTAATGCATTGCAAATGCTTGTTATTGAATGAGGGTGAAGTGTAAGGAAGAAATTGTCTCTGATGTAATGATAGTACCAGAGTCCTCGGGGCACATTTATGAGAAGTAGAGGAGAGTGCTAGAGGAATACAACACATAAGAGGGAGCTAATAAAACAGGAGAGACCGGCAAGAAGGTGGTACCTGGAAAGAACAAGCTGTCGCCATTGTGAAACAAGCAGGAAGTGGGATAAGGGAGGGGGTGGCAAATGGTGTGCACTTTCGCGGCCGCTTTGATGTTCTCAGTGGCCGCGAAAGTGCCACAAATCAGTGGCCAAAAATCTTTTAGTGCAAGCTTTGAATTTTTTAGTATGTGTCCCTACCAGGGGGAGGGATGGCGAACACGGATATTTTAAGGGGAAGGCAAAGGTTTATAAAGAGGAAACAAGTATAACGAGAAAACATAGTTCCCAACGAAGTCAGTGGGTTCAGGCTCGCACATGCTTCCTCTAACCCATTGTTGTAACCCTGTGAGGCTGCTGCCCTAAGCTCCCTCTCTCCCTCCCTGAATATAATGAACTGCAGCGCGAATTTACTCGGCTGGGACTACTGTCATAAGTAGTAAACAGTAAATGATGCAGGCTTGAGAAATAGGTAAGCTGTAGACAGAACCAGTAAGCAATGCATACGAAAGAGAACAGTCATACTAAAGCAAAAAGTTACGTAGCACTGCTGCCCTCATACAAAATGTTGAGCACAATGTTAAAGCGCAGATGGAAGAAAGTCAACAATAGTAAACATACTTCTTGCGAGCAAATATAGATTTAATGGCTGAGGAAATCCGATATTTATAGAAAAGAGTGTAATAGTTTATTATATTACGTTTGTAGAGCGTTTTTAAAAAAAATTAACAACTTCAACCCATGCAACAGTTACTAATAGAAATTAACTAATTACACACCCAGGGAAGGTTGCGTGGCAGCTTCCTCGTACAGTGAAAAATCCAGCGTTCTCTTGAGAAACCACTGTACTGGAAATGCTTGTAAATGAAAGCCAACGTGAATAGTTATTTACAAGTGAAACTTAAATGTTTGCTCCTTACCATGCAACTCGCACCTTCGTTTAGCTTGCAATTCCAGTAAGTGAGAACTAAAACTGAAAGTACTTTTAACGCAAGCGTGCTGACAAGGTTAATTAATTGCGTTAGTTTTTTCTTTTTATTTACAGCAGGAACATATGCCCAGGGTGTTAAAGAGCTTTACAAACTATGTATGTTGAGAGAACAAGCATTTTTACACCAGGAAAACTGGAGTAAAGATAAAACAGAGAACGGGAGGGGGCGGTAGTAAAGACAACACAGACGACAGGAGCGGGGGCAGGAGTAAAGACAATACGGACAACGGAAGGGGGCGGGAGTAAAGACAAAAAACACAACGGGAGGAGGAGGGAGTAAAGACAACACGGACAACGGGAGGGGTAGGAGTAAAGACAACACGGACAACGCAAGGGGTAGAGGGGTACAGGAGTAAAGACAAGACAAACAACGGGAGGGGGCGGGGGAAAAATTGAATACGGACAATGGGAGGTGGGGGTCTGGAAATGCAACACAAACTACCGCGGGGAGGGGGCCAGAGCAAAGTGAACACGGATAACGGAAGGGAGCAAAGTAAACAGGGACAGATAGCAGCAGAGCTCGGAACACGAACAGGAATGTTACAATGCAAGCTGAGGCATGATGCGGTGATTCGAGGCCTGCGCTATACACCATTGTGCTACCTACAGCTGAGGTTCGGGACTCCGAGGAGCTGCTACTGAGTCTGCCGCGTGCCAGGAGGTGGCCGAGTCTTACCCTTAGCTTCCACAGTAGCAACAGGTTGGACGTGGGTGCCTGCTAATATATTGAGCGTGGCGCTCAAGTTAAAGTTAAAGTGTGGTGTGTGGGATGGGGGTCCTTAAGCCGTGATCGCCATTGTTGACTGTGTTAACAGAAATGCACCAGGGTGCCATGCTAGCGCCTTATTGAGACAAGGGTGATAAATGGCGTACCATTAAATTGGGTAATGGTAGGAACATCTCTTCGTTACAGCGGAAGAAACCAAGGCAACAGGCTCGTTGTGAAACGCGATACCGTTATGAAATTGTTCATGTTGGTGCGTTTTTCGTATATAAGAATTAGCAAAGGATACAGAGGCGAGAAAAAGTGAAGAAGAGAAGAGGGCCAGAGGAAAGGAAAGACGAGGCGTTGGCCGCGCGCGAGCGGCCGGAGACGCAAAATGTGGTGGGGGAAGGGGAGAAGCGGGAGTTGTGTGTGCGCGTGCGTCATCGCGATCGCTCTGAAAGCGAAAGTGATCGCGATGACGCACATGAGTTTTCAAAGTGCTGCTGGCGGCCGGCTGCGCGCGTGCACGATCGCATGAACGCAAGCGTTAGGCCAGCCAGCAGCACTTTGAAAATCCCACATACAAAATGTCTCTTCGAGCCAGCGCAAGCGCTGGGGCTCAGCGAGACCTAAAAATGGCACTATATCTGTGAACACTGCTTGGCTCTGCATCCGAAGGCACATACTGGCTCTCTGCCTGTGAGTCCATCCTGGCAGAGTATCTGTGGGCACGCCTTGGCACTCCAGCTGCAAACACAACCTTGCACTCCAAATGGCAGAAGTTTTAGTGGAATCTATTTATGGGTTATTATCTGGGGTGGCACTATGATATTAAGTTGGGGTTTGCAATTACTTTATGCTTTTGTCTTACTATAGGATAAAGTGTCAAATCGGTCACACCCTGTGATGTCATCAAGGCGCTACGGTCATGTATTGTGACTTTCGATGATGCCCTTAGAGAGGGGACGAACACATGGTGTCACCACCTCTATAAATTGAGACTAATGTTCCTGATTCTGAAATTAAACACAAGAGACCAGATTTAGATCTTGGTGGACGGGTCACTCCGTCATAATGGTCCCAGAGATCCCCACCGCTGGAATATAAATCCTACAGGGATAAACTGATTCATATTTCAGCTTGGACATGACTGGACATTGAGCGATGCTTTGCCCATTACAGGACATTGACCAACACCTTGCACACGACTGGACATTGACCAACACCTTGGACAAGACTGAACATTGACCAACACCTTTGACAAGACTGGACATTGACCAACACATGGGACATGACTGGACATTGATCAAAGCCTTGGACATGACTGGACATTGACCAACACCTGAGACATGACTGGACATTGACCAACACCTTGGCCATGACTGGACATTGATCGACACCTTCGATATGACTGGACATTGACTGACACCTTGGACATGACTGGACATTGACCAACACCTTGAACACAACTGGACATTGACCAACACCTGAGACACGACTGGACATTGACCAACACCTTGGACATGACTGGACATTGACCAACACCTTGAACACAACTGGACATTGACCAACACCTGAGACATGACTAGACATTGACCAACACCTTGGACATGACTGGACATTGACCGACAACTTGGACAAGACTGGACATTGACCAACACCTTGGACAATACTGAACATTGACCAACACCTTTGACAAGACTAGACATTGACCAACACATGGGACATGACTGGACATTGATCAAAGCCTTGGACATGACTGGACATTGACCAACACCTGAGACATGACTGGACATTGACCAACACCTTGGCCATGACTGGACATTGATCGACACCTTCGATATGACTGGACATTGACCGACACCTTGGACATGACTGGACATTGACCAACACCTGAGACACGCGACTGGACATTGACCAACACCTTGGACATGACTAGACATTGACCAACACCTTGGAAATGTCCGACACCTTGGACATGACTAGACATTGACCAACACCTTGGACATGACTGGACATTGACCAACACCTTGGCCATGACTGGACATTGATCGACACCTTCGATATGACTGGACATTGACCGACACCTTGGACATGACTGGACATTGACCGACACCTGGAACACAACTGGACATTGACCAACACCTGAGACATGCGACTGGACATTGACCAACACCTTGGACATGACTAGACATTGACCAACACCTTGGAAATGACTAGACATTCACCGACACCTTGGACATGACTGGACATTTACCAACATCATGGACATGACTAGACATTGACACCGTGGACATGACTAGACATTGATCGACACCTTGAACATGACTGGACATTGATCGATGCCTTGGATGTTGACCGACACCCTGGACATGAGTGGACATTTATCAACACCTTCGACATGACTGGACATTGACCGACACATTCGACATGACTGGACATTGACCAACAACTTGGAAATGTCTGACACCTTAGACATGACTAGACATTGACCAACACCTTGGACATGAGTGGACATTGACCGACACCTTGGACATGACTAGACATTCACCGACACCTTGGACATGACTGGACATTGATCGACGCCTTGGACGTTGACCGACACCTTGGACATGACTAGACATTGATCGACACATTGGACATGACTGGACATTGATCGACACCTTGGACATTGACTGACACCTTGGACATAACTGGACATTGATTGACACCTTGGACAAGAATGGACATTAATCGACACCTTGCACAAGACTGGACATTGACCGACAACTTGGACATGACTGGACATTGACCAACACTTGAGACATGACTGGACATTGACCGACACCTGAGACATGACTGGACATTGACCAACACCATAGACATGACTGGACATTGACCAAAGTCTAGGACATAACTAGACATTGACAAAACATCTTGGACATGACTGGACATTGAATGATACCTTGGAAATGACTGGACATTGATCGACACCTTGGACATGAATGGACATTGACCGACACCTTGTACATGACTGGACATTGATCGACACTTTGGACATGACTGGAAATTGACCAACACCTTGGACGTGACTGGACATTGACCAACACCTTGGTCATGACTAGACATTGATCGACACCTTGGACATGACTAGACATTGACCAACAAGTTGGACATGACTGGACATTGATCGACACCTTCGACATGACTGGACATTGACCGACACATTCGACATGCCTGGACATTGACCAACACCTTGGAAATATCCGACACCTTGGACATGACTAGACATTGACCAACACCTTGGACATGAGTGAGTGGACATTGACCGACACCTTAGACATGACTAGACATTGACTGACACCTTGGACATGACTAGACATTGATCGACACCTTGGACATGATTGGACATTGATCGATGCCTTGGATGTTGACCAACATGTTGGACATGAGTGGACATTTATCAACACCTTCGACATCACTGGACATTGACCAACACGTTGGAAATGTCCGACACCTTGGACATGACTAGACATTGACCAACACCTTGGACATGACTAGACATTCACTGACACCTTGGAACTGACTGGACATTGACCAACACCTTGGAAATGTCCGACACCTTGGACATGACTAGACATTGACCAACACCTTGCACATGACTAGACATTCACTGACACCTTGGATTGACTGGACATTGACCAACACCATGGACATGACTAGACATTGACTGACACCTTGGACATGACTGGACATTGATCGACACCTTGGACATGGCTAGACATTGATCGACACCTTGGACATGACTGGACATTGATCGATGCCTTGGACATTGACCGACACCTTGGACATGACCAGACATTGATTGACACCTTGGACATGACTGGACATTGATCGATGCCTTGGACATTGACCGAGACCTTGGACATAACTGGACATTGATCGACACCTTGGACATGAATGGACATTAATCGACACCTTGGACATGACTGGACATTGATTGACACCTTGCACATGACTGGACATTGACCGACACCTTGGACATGACTGTACATTGACCGACACTTGAGACATGACTGGACATTGACCGACACCTGAGACATCACTGGACATTGACTAACACCATAGACATCACTGAACATTGACCAAAGCCTAGGACATGACTAGACATTGACAAAATATCTTGGACATGACTGGACATTGATCGACACCTTGGAAATGACTGGACATTGATCGACACCTTGGACATGACTGAACATTGATCAACACTTTGGACATGACTGGACATTGACTGACACCTTGGACGTGACTGGACAATGACCAACAACTTGTACATGACTGGACATTGATCGACACCTTGGATATGACTGAACATTGACTGACACCTGGGACATGACTGGACATTGATCGAGACCTTGGACATGATTGGACATTAACTGACATCTTGGGTGTGACTGGACTTTGACCGACACCTTGGGCATGACTGGACATTGACCGACACCTGGGACATGACTGGACATTGACTGAAACCTTGGACATGACTGGACATTGACCACACCTGGGACATGACTGGAAATTGACCGACACCTTAGACATGACTGGAAATTGACCAACACCTTGGAAATGACTAGACATTCACCGACACCTTGGACATGACTGGACATTGACTGACACCTGGGACATGACTGGACATTGGCTGACACCTTGGACATGACTGGATATTGACCGACAACTGGGCCATAACTGGACATTGACCAACACCTGGGCCATGACTGGACATTGATCAACACCTTGGACATGACTGGACATTGACCAACACCTTGGCCATGAGTGGACATTGACCGACACCTTGGACATGACTGGACATTGATTGACACCTTGGATATGACTGGACATTAATCGACACCTTGTACATGACTGGACATTGACCGACACCTTGTACATGACTGGACATTGATCGACACCTTCAACATGACTGGACATTGACCGGCACCTTGGACATGACTGGACTGCATTGGAAATGACTGGACATTGAACGACACCTTGGACATGAGTGAGTGGACATTGACCGTCACCTTAGACATGACTAGACATTGACTGACACCTTGTACATTACTGGACATTGATCGACATCTTGGACATTGATCGACACCTTCGACATGACTGAGCATTGGGCGAAACCTTGGAAATGACTGGACATTGATTGACACCTTGGACATGACTGGACATTGACCAACACCTTGGACATGACTGGACATTGATCGTCACCTTTTGCATGACGAGACATTGACCGACACCCTGTACATGACTGGACATTAATCGACACATTGGACATGACTGGGCATTGATCGACACCTTGCACAAGACTGGACATTGACCGACACCTTGAACATGACTGGACATTGACCAACACTTGAGACATGACTGGACATTGACCGACACCTAAGACATGACTGGACATTGACCAACACCATAGACATGACTGGACATTGACCAAAGTCTAGGACATAACTAGACATTGACAAAACATCTTGGACATGACTGGACATTGACTGACACCTTGGAAATGACTGGACATTGAACGACACCTTGTACATGACTGGACATTGATTGACACTTTGGACATGACTGGAAATTGACCACCACCTTGGACATGACTGGACATTGACCAACACCTTGGTCATGACTGGAAATTGATCGACACCTTGGACATGACTAGACATTGACCAACATTTTGGACATGACTGGACATTGATCAACACCTTCGACATGACTGGACATTGACCAACACATTCGACATGACTGGACATTGACCAACACCTTGGAAATATCCGACACCTTGGACATGACTAGACATTGACCAACAACTTGGACATGAGTGAGTGGACATTGACCGACACCTTGGACATGACTAGACATTGTCTGACATCTTGGACATGACTAGACATTGATCGACACCTTGGACATGATTCGACATTGATCGATGCCTTGGACGTTGACCAACATGTTGGACATGAGTGGACATTGATCAACACCTTTGACATGACTGGATATTGACCAACACGTTCGACATGACTGGACATTGATCAACACCTTCGACATGACTGGACATTGACCAACACATTCGACATGACTGGAAATTGACCAACACCTTGGAAATGTCCGACACCTTGGACATGACTAGACATTGACCAACACCTTGGACATGAATGGACATTGACCACCACCTTGGACATGACTAGACATTCACTGACACCTTGGAACTGACTGGACATTGACCAACACCATGGACATGACTAGACATTGACTGACACCTTGGACATGACTGGACATTGATCGACACCTTGGACATGACTAGACATTGATCGACACCTTGGACATGACTGGACATTGATCGACACCTTGGACGTTGACCGACACCTTGGACATGACTAGCCATTGATTGACACCTTGGACATGACTGGACATTGACGATGACTTGGACGTTGACCGACACCTTGGACATAACTGGACATTGATCGACACCTTGGACGTGAATGGACATTAATCGACACCTTGGACATGACTGGACATTGATTGAACCTTGCACATGACTGGACATTGACCAACACCTTGGACATGACTGTACATTGACCGACACTTGAGACATGACTGGACATTGACCGACACCTGAGACATCACTGGACATTGACCAACACCATAGACATGACTGGACATTGACCAAAGCCTAGGACATGACTAGACATTGACAAAATATCTTGGACATGACTGGACATTGACCGACACCTTGGAAATGACTGGACAGTGATCGACACCTTGGACATGACTGGACATTGACCGACACTTTGTACATGACTGAACATTGATCGACACTTTGGACATGACTGGACATTGACTGACACCTTGGACGTGACTGGACATTGACCGACACCTTGGCCATGAGTGGACATTGACCAACACCTTGGACATGACTGGACATTGATCGACACCTTCATTATGACTGGACATTGACAGACACCTTGGACATGACTGGACATTGACCGATACCTTGGACTTGATTGGGCATTGACCAACACCTTGGACATGACTGGACATTGACTGACACCTTGGACATGACTAGACACTGACACATTGGACATGACTGGACATTGACTGACACCTGGGCCATGACTGGACATTGACCAACACCTTGGACATTACTGGACATCGACTGACACCTTGGCCATGACTGGACATTGATCGACACCTTCATTATGACTGGACATTGATCGACTTCTTGCAAATGACTGGACATTGACAGACACCTTGGACATGACTGGACATTGACCAACACCTTGGACTTGACTGGGCATTGACCAACACCTTGGACATGACTGGACATTGACTGACACCTTGGACATGACTAGACACTGACCGACACGTTGGACATGACTAGACATTGACCAACACCTTGGACACCTGCAACATGACTGGACATTGACCGACACCTGGGACATGACTGGACATTGACCAACACCTGGGACATGACTTGATATTGACTGACACACTGGACATGACTGGACATTGACTGACACCTGGGCCATGACTGGACATTGACCAACACCTTGGACATGACTGGACATTGACCGACACCTTGGCCATGAGTTGACTTTGACCAACACCTTGGACATGACTGGACATTGATCAACACCTTGGATATGACTGGACATTGAGCGTCACCTTGTACATGACTGGACATTGACCAACACCTTGTAGATGACTGGACATTGATCGACACCTTCAACATGATTGAACATTGACCGACACCTTGGACATGACTGGACTACCTTGGACATAACTGGACATTGACCGACACCTTGGACATTACTGGACATTGATGACACCTTGTAAATGACTGGACATTGACCGATGCCTGGGACATGACTGGACATTGATCGACACCTGGGACATGACTGGACATTGACCGACACCTTGGACATGACTGGACATTGATTGACACCTAAGACATGACTGGACATTGACTGACATCTTGGACATGACTGGACATTGATCGCCACCTTGGACATGACAGGACTTTGACTAACACCTTTGACATGACTGGACCTTATTGACACCTTATTCATAACTGGACATTGACCAACATTTGGGACATGACTGGAAATTGACCGACGCCTTGGACATTGACGGACACCTTGGACATGACTCATGGTTACGCACCTGCGCGCAACGAGAGGTACTTTACCTGAGAACACTTATTTTAGCAGCCTACACAGCAACCCTACACACTCACCTACTCCCTGCTGACGAGAGGCAACTACCTCGAACCACGTGTCCAGGGATGGCTAACGCTACACTTACTTGCACTCATTACTCGGGCATAGGCGTACCCGTCGACGCTGACTTCAGGGACCACAATTCTTTGGGGCAACACGCTGGTAGGTGTAGCAGTGTGCGACCAATTGGACTTTTGTTAATATTCAGGCTCCTTGAGCCGGTGGAGCTGACGAGCTCATGGTTACGCACCTGCGCACTACGAGAGGTACTTTACCTGAGAACACTTATTTTAGCAGCCTACACAGCAACCCTACACACTCACCTACTCCCTGCTGACGAGAGGCAACTACCTCGAAACACAATCCAGGGATGGCTAACGCTACACTTACTTGCACTCATTACTCGGGCATAGGCGTACCCGCCGACGCTGACTTCAGGGACCACAATTCTTTGGGGCAACACGCTGGTAGAGGTAGCAGTGTGCGACCAATTGGACTTTTGTTAATATTCAGGCTCCTTGAGCCGTTGGAGCTGACAAGCTCATGGTTACGCACCTGCGCGCTACGAGAGGTACTTTACCCGAGAACACTTATTTTAGCAGCCTACACAGCAACCCTACACACTCACCTACTCCCTGCTTACGAGAGGCAACTACCTCGAAACACGTGTCCAGGGATGGCTAACGCTACACTTACTTGCATTCATTACTCGGGCATAGGCGTACCCGCCGACGCTGACTTCAGGGACCACAATTCTTTGGGGCAACACGCTGGTAGGTGTAGCAGTGTGCGACCAATTGGACTTTTGTTAATATTCAGACTCCTTGAGCCGGTGGAGCTGACAAGCTCATGGTTACGCACCTGCGCGCTACGAGAGGTACTTTACCTGAGAACACTTATTTTAGCAGCCTACACAGCAACCCTACACACTCACCTACTCCCTGCTGACGAGAGGCAACTACCTCGAAACACGTGTCCAGGGATGGCTAACGCTACACTTACTTGCACTCATTACTCGGGCATAGGCGTACCCGCCGACGCTGACTTCAGGGACCACAATTCTTTGGGGCAACACGCTGGTAGGTGTAGCAGTGTGCGACCAATTGAACTTTTGTTAATATTCAGGCTCCTTGAGCCGGTGGAGCTGACGAGCTCATGGTTACGCACCTGCGCGCTACGAGAGGTACTTTACCTGAGAACACTTATTTTAGCAGCCTACACAGCAACCCTACACACTCACCTACTCCCTGCTGACGAGAGTCAACTACCTCGAAACACGTGTCCAGGGATGGCTAACGCTACACTTACTTGCACTCATTACTCGGGCATAGGCGTACCCGCCGACGCTGACTTCAGGGACCACAATTCTTTGGGGCAACATGCTGGTAGGTGTAGCAGTGTGCGACCAATTGGACTTTTGTTAATATTCAGGCTCCTTGAGCCGGTGGAGCTGACGAGCTCATGGTTACGCACCTGCGCGCTACGAGAGGTACTTTACCTGAGAACACTTATTTTAGCAGCCTACACAGCAACCCTACACACTCACCTACTCCCTGCTGACGAGAGGCAACTACCTCGAAACACGTGTCCAGGGATGGCTAACGCTACACTTACTTGCACTCATTACTCGGGCATAGGTGTACCCGCCGACGCTGACTTCAGGGACCACAATTCTTTGGGGCAACACGCTGGTAGGTGTAGCAGTGTGCAACCAATTGGCTTTTGTTAATATTCAGGCTCCTTGAGCCGGTGGAGCTGACGAGCTCATGGTTACGCACCTGCGCGCTACGAGAGGTACTTTACCTGAGAACACTTATTTTAGCAGCCTACACAGCAACCCTACACACTCACCTACTCCCTGCTGACGAGAGGCAACTACCTCGAAACACGTGTCCAGGGATGGCTAACGCTACACTTACTTGCACTCATTACTCGGGCATAGGTGTACCCGCCGACGCTGACTTCAGGGACCACAATTCTTTGGGGCAACACGCTGGTAGGTGTAGCAGTGTGCGACCAATTGGACTTTTGTTAATATTCAGGCTCCTTGAGCCGGTGGAGCTGACGAGCTCATGGTTACGCACCTGCGCGCTACGAGAGGTACTTTACCTGAGAACACTTATTTTAGCAGCCTACACAGCAACCCTACACGCTCACCTACTCCTTGCTGACGAGAGGCAACTACCTCGAAACACGTGTCCAGGGATGGCTAACGCTACACTTACTTGCACTCATTACTCGGGCATAGGCGTGCCCGCCGACGCTGACTTCAGGGACCACAATTCTTTGGGGCAACACGCTGGTAGGTGTAGCAGTGTGCGACCAATTGGACTTTTGTTAATATTCATGCTCATTGAGCCGGTGGAGCTGACGAGCTCATGGTTACGCACCTGCGCGCTACGAGAGGTACTTTACCTGAGAACACCTATTTTAGCAGCCTACACAGCAACCCTACACACTCACCTACTCCCTGCTGACGAGAGGCAACTACCTCGAAACACATGTCCAGGGATGGCTAACGCTACACTTACTTGCACTCATTACTCGGGCATAGGCGTACCCGCCGACGCTGACTTCAGGGACCACAATTCTTTGGGGCAACACGCTGGTAGGTGTAGCAGTGTGCGACCAATTGAACTTTTGTTAATATTCAGGCTCCTTGAGCCGGTGGAGCTGACGAGCTCATGGTTACGCACCTGCGCGCTACGAGAGGTACTTTACCTGAGAACACTTATTTTAGCAGCCTACACAGCAACCCTACACACTCACCTACTCCATGCTGACGAGAGGCAACTACCTCGAAACACGTGTCCAGGGATGGCTAACGCTACACTTACTTGCACTCATTACTCGGGCATAGGCGTACCTGCGGACGCTGACTTCAGGGACCACAATTCTTTGGGGCAACACGCTGGTAGGTGTAGCAGTGTGCGACCAATTGGACTTTTGTTAATATTCAGGCTCCTTGAGCCGGTGGAGCTGACGAGCTCATGGTTACGCACCTGCGCGCTACGAGAGGTACTTTACCTGAGAACACTTATTTTAGCAGCCTACACAGCAACCCTACACACTCACCTACTCCCTGCTGACGAGAGGCAACTACCTCGAAACACGTGTCCAGGGATGGCTAACGCTACACTTACTTGCACTCATTACTCGGGCATAGGCGTACCCGCCGACGCTGACTTCAGGGACCACAATTCTTTGGGGCAACACGCTGGTAGGTGTAGCAGTGTGCGACCAATTGGACTTTTGTTAATATTCAGGCTCCTTGAGCCGGTGGAGCTGACGAACTCATGGTTACGCACCTGCGCGCTACGAGAGGTACTTTACCTGAGAACACTTATTTTAGCAGCCTACACAGCAACCCTACACACTCACCTACTCCCTGCTGACGAGAGGCAACTACCTCGAAACACGTGTCCAGGGATGGCTAACGCTACACTTACTAGCACTCATTACTCGGGCATAGGCGTACCCGCCGACGCTGACTTCAGGGACCACAATTCTTTGGGGCAACACGCTGGTAGGTGTAGCAGTGTGCAACCATTTAGACTTTTCTTAATATTCAGGCTCCTTGAGCCGGTGGAACTGACGAGCTCATGGTTACGCACCTGCGCGCTACGAGAGGTACTTTACCTGAGAACACTTATTTTAGCAGCCTACACAGCAACCCTACACACTCACCTACTCCCTGCTGACGAGAGGCAACTACCTCGAAACACGTGTCCAGGGATGGCTAACGCTACACTTACTTGCACTCATTACTCGGGCATAGGCGTACCCGCCGACGCTGACTTCAGGGACCACAATTCTTTGGGGCAACACCTGGTAGGTGTAGCAGTGTGCGACCAATTGGACTTTTGTTAATATTCAGGCTCCTTGAGCCGGTGGAGCGGACGAGCTCATGGTTACGCACCTGCGCGCTACGAGAGGTACTTTACCTGAGAACACTTATTTTAGCAGCCTACACAGCAACCCTACACACTCACCTACTCCCTGCTGACGAGAGGCAACTACCTCGAAACACGTGTCCAGGGATGGCTAACGCTACACTTACTTGCACTCATTACTCGGGCATAGGCGTACCCGCCGACGCTGACTTCAGGGACCACAATTCTTTGGGGCAACACGCTGGTAGGTGTAGCAGTGTGCGAACAATTGGACTTTTGTTAATATTCAGGCTCCTTGAGCCGGTGGAGCTGACGAGCTCATGGTTACGCACCTGCGCGCTACGAGAGGTACTTTACCTGAGAACACTTATTTTAGCAGCCTACACAGCAACCCTACACACTCACCTACTCCCTGTTGACGAGAGGCAATTACCTCGAAACACGTGTCCAGGGAGGGCTAACCGTACACTTACTTGCACTCATTACTCGGGCATAGGTGTACCCGCTGACGCTGACTTCAGGGACCACAATTCTTTGGGGCAACACGCTGGTAGGTTTAGCAGTGTGCGACCAATTGGCTTTTGTTAATATTCAGGCTCCTTGAGCCGGTGGAGCTGACGAGCTCATGGTTACGCACCTGCGCGCTACGAGAGGTACTTTACCTGAGAACACTTATTTTAGCAGCCTACACAGCAACCCTACACACTCACCTACTCCCTGCTGACGAGAGGCAACTACCTCGAAACACGTGTCCAGGGATGGCTAACGCTACACTTACTTGCACTCATTACTCGGGCATAGGCGTACCCGCCGACGCTGACTTCAGGGACCACAATTCTTTGGGGCAACATGCTGGTAGGTGTAGCAGTGTGCGACCAATTGGACTTTTGTTAATATTCAGGCTCCTTGAGCCGGTGGAGCTGACGAACTCATGGTTACGCACCTGCGCACTACGAGAGGTACTTTACCTGAGAACACTTATTTTAGCAGCCTACACAGCAACCCTACACACTCACCTACTCCCTGCTGACGAGAGGCAACTACCTCGAAACACATGTCCAGGGATGGCTAGGGCTACACTTACTTGCACTCATTACTCGGGCATAGGCGTACCCGCCGACGCTGACTTCAGGGACCACAATTCTTTGGGGCAACACGCTGGTAGGTGTAGCAGTGTGCGACCAATTGGACTTATGACTAGACATTGACCGACACATTTTACATGAGTGGACATTGACCAACACCTGGGATGTGACTGGACATTGACTGACACCTGGGGCATGACTGGACATTGACTGACACCTTGGACATGACTGGACATTGACCGACACCTGGGCCATGACTGGACATTGACCGACACCTTGGACATAACTGGACATTGACCAACACCTGGGCCATGACTGGACATTGATCGACACCTTGGACATGACAGGACATTGACCGACAGCTTGGCCATGAGTGGACATTGATCGACGCCTTGGATATGACTGGACATTCATCGACACCTTGGACATGACTGGACATTGATCGACACCTTGGACATGACAGGACATTGACTGACATCTTGGACGTGACTGGACATTGATCGACACCGTGGACATGACTGGAAATTGACTGACACCTTGGACATGACTGGGCACTTATTGACACCTTATTCATAACTGGACATTGACCGACATTTGGGACATGACTGGACATTTACCGACGCCTTGGACATGACTGGACATTGACCGACACCTTGGACATGACTAGACATTGACCGACACCTTCGACATGACTGGACATTGACCAACACCTGGGATGTGACTAGCCATTGACCGATACCTGGGACATGACTGGACATTGAGTGACACCTTGGACATGATTGGACATTGACCGACACCTGGGCCATGACTGGACATTGACTGACAGCTTGGCCATGAGTGGACATTGATCAATGCCTTGGACATGACTGGACATTGATCGATGCCTTGGACATGACTGGACATTGACAGACACCTTGGACATGACTGGACATTGACCAACACCTTGGACATGACTGGACATTGACCGACACCATAGACATGACTGGGCATTGAACAACACCTGAGACATGACTGGACATTGATAGACACATTCGACATGACTGGACATTGACTGACACCTTGGACATGACTAGACATTGACTGACACCTTGGACATGACTAGACATTGACCGACACCTTGGACATGACTGGACATTGACCGACACCTTGGACATGACTGGACATTGATCGACACCTTGTACATGACTGGACATTGACTGACACCAACACCTTGTACATGACTGGACATTGACTGACACCTTGGACATGCCTGGACATTGGCCGACACCTTGGACATGACTGGACATTGATCGACACCTCCAACATGACTGGACATTGATCGACACCTTGTACATGACTGGACATTTATCGACACCTTGGACATGACTGGACATTGACCGACACCTTGGACAAGACTGGGCATTGACCAACACCATTGACCAACACCTTGTACATGACTGGACATTGACCAACACCTTGGACATGACTATACATTAACAAAAGACCTTGGACATGACTGGACATTGATCAACACCTTGGACATGACTGGACATTGACCAACATATTGGACATGACATGACTGGACATTGATCGACACCTTGGACATGACTGGACAATGACCAACATCTTGGACATGACTGGACATTGATCAACACCTTAGACAAGACTGGACATTGACCGACACATTTGACATGACTGGACATTGACCAACACCTTGTTAATGTCCGACACCTTGGACATGACTAGACATTGACCAACACCTTGGACATGACTGGACATTGACTGACACCTTGGACATGACTACACATTGACCAACACCTTAGGCATGACTGGATATTAATCTACACCCTGGACATGACTGGACATTGACCGACACCTAGGGCATGACTGGACATTGATCGACACCTTGGACATGACTGGACATAGATCAACACCTTCAACATGACTTTACATTGACTGACACCTTGGACATGACTGGACTACTTTGGACATGACTGGACATTGACCAACACCTTGGACATGACTGGACATTGACCGGCACCTTGTACATTACTGGACATTGATCAACACCTTGGACATGACTGGACATTGATCGACACCTTCGACATTACTGGATATTGACCAACACCTTGGACATGACTGGACATTGACCGACACCTTGGACATGACTGGACATTGATCGACACCTTGGACATGACTGAACATAGATCAACACCTTCAACATGACTTTACATTGACTGACACCTTGGACATGACTGGACTACTTTGGACATGACTGGACATTGACCAACACCTTGGACATGACTGGACATTGACCGGCACCTTGTACATTACTGGACATTGATCAACACCTTGGACATGACTGGACATTGATCGACACCTTCGACATTACTGGACATTGACCAACACCTGGGACATGACTGGACATTGACTGAACCCTTGGACATAACTGGACATTAACCGACACCTGGGACATGACTGGGCATTGATTGACACCTTGGACATGACTGGACATTGACCGACATCTTGGACGTGACTGGACATTGACCGACACCTTGGATGTGACTGGGCATTAACCGACACCTTGGAGGTGACTGGACATTGATTGACACCTTGGACGTGACTGGAAATTGACCAATACCTTGGACATGACTGGACATTGACCGACACCTTTGATGTGACTGGACATTGACCGACACCTTGGACATGACTGGACATTGACTGACACCTTGGATGTAACTGGACATTGACTGACACCTGGGACATGACTGGACATTGACCGATGCTTTGGGCATAACTGGACATTGACCGACACCTGGGGCATGACTGCACATTGACCGACACCTTCAATGTGACTGGACATTGACCGACGCCTGGGCCATGACTGGACATTGATCGACACCTTGGACATGACTGGACATTGACCGACACCTGTGCCATGACTGGACATTGATCGACACGTTGGCCATGACTAGACATTGACCGACACCTGGGCAATGAGTGGACATTGATCGACACCTTGGACATGACTGGACATTGATCGACACCTTGGACATGACTAGACATTTACCGACGCCTTGGCCATGATTGGACATTGATCAATGCCTGGGACATGACTGGACATTGAATGACGCCTGAGACATGACTGTACATTGACCGACACCTTAGACTTGACTAGACATTGACCGACACCTTGGACGTGACTGGACATTGATCGACACCTTGGACGTGACTGGACATTGACCGACACCTGGGACATGACTGGACATTGACCGATGCCTGAGACATGACTGGACATTGACCGACACCTGAGACATGGCTGGACATTGACCAACACCTGAGACATGACTGGACATTGATGGACACCTCGGACATTACTGGACATTGACCAACACCTGAGACATGACTGGACATTGATGGACACCTTGGACATTATTGGACATTGACCAACGCCTGAGACATGACTGGACATTGACTAACACCAGAGACATGACTGTACATTGATGGACACCTTGGACATTACTGGACTTTGACCAACATCTGAGACATGACTGGACATTGACCAATACCTGAGACACAACTGGACATCACAGACATAGATTGGCATTTATTAATTGCAGACATGGCTGGGTATTCACTGACTGAGCAGACTTCACGGATCATTTACTGACACGGCCAAAACTTAGCTGCCTATTTACTGAGGATTGAGAATAAACTAATGACAGGGCATTTACTCTTGTCCTATACTTAATCGGCATTGAGTCTGGGATGTAGACCCAACAGGGCATTTACTGACACCACACACTTAGCTGCGTATTTGCTGACTGCAGAAATAAGCAGCCACTTACAGATACCAGAGACCAGAGCCAGACTCATCCTGGACCTCCCCAACGATCCCACATTACCCCCCACTTGAGAGACCTCCCCTGCCCCCATCCAGAAGAGATGCCAGTTCAAGTTCCTCATGCACACCTACAAAGCTCTCCACGAACTATGACCTGCCTACCTCAACCATTGACAGAGCTTCCACCAACCTGCTATACACCTGCGCTCCTCTTCATTCACCCTCACACACACCCTGCATTCATAGCAGCAGTGGCCGTTCCTTCTCCTACATCGCTGCCAAGACCTGGAACGACCTTCCCTTTCAGCTCCCTACAGCCCCTCGCTGGCAGACTTTAGAAAGAGACTCAAGACTAGGCCTGGGCGAAGCACTACGCTACGCTCGCGTAGTTTGCGAAGTTCGCGCTACTTCGCGCTACGCGAACTGCACGTAGCACAGTGCGAACACGCGTAGCGTAGTGTTGCGTAGTGCTGCGGTCATTTTTTGCTTGCTCGCGGTCCTCAACGTCAAGTTGGCGACCGCGAGCAAGCAAAATGACATCCTGGCGAGACTTTTTCCTTGTTCGCGATCGCGAGCATGGAAAATAAACCTCCCGGCGAGATTCCCAACGCGAGAAGGCCAGGTTTCTCATTGCGAGGGGTCGCGTATGCTCGCGACCGCTCGCGATGAGAAACTACCAGTTCCCGTTGAGAAAGCTGCAGCTCGAGTAAAAATCTACTCGAGCAGCAGAAAACTACAGCTCGCACTGTGCAAGATGCCATTTTCAATGATTGCACAGTGCCGGTTGCTTGTCCGCACTGTGCAATCATTGAAAACAACATCTTGCACAGTGCGAACATGTTACTTCGCAGTTCGCGAAGTGCTACGCGTAGCTCGCGTAGTGCGAACTTCACTTTGCGTAGCTTCGCGAAGTGCTACTTCGCGAACTACGCCCACCCTTACTCAAGACCTGGCTCTTCGACGGAGGCACAGCACCCAGATACCTCTAGGGGTGACAGTGCTGCGCTCTTCAAATGCTGATGGAATAACATAACTAAGCACATACTAAATGAAGACATGGTTAGGTGTCCAATGACCTTCCAAGCATCTCTGGGCATTTACTGACTCTCTATACTTAGTGACACTCTATACTTATCTGGGCATTTACTGACACTATACTTAGTGACACTTAATACTTAGCTGGGCATTTACAGACACTATACACTTAGTGACACTCAATACTTAGCTGGGCATTTACTGACACTCTATACTTAGTGACACTCAATACTTAGCTGGGCATTTACTGACACTCTATACTTAGTGACACTCAATACTTAGCTGGGCATTTACTGACACTCCATACTTAGTGACACTCAATACTTAGCTGGGCATTTACTGACACTCTATACTTAGTGACACTCAATACTTAGCTGGGCATTTACTGACACTATACTTAGTGACACTTAATACTTAGCTGGGCATTTACTGACTCTCTATACTTAGTGACACTCAATACTTAGCTGGGCATTTACTGACACTATACTTAGTGACACTCAATACTTAGCAGGGCATTTACTGACACTATGCTTAGTGACACTTAATACTTAGCTGGGCATTTACTGACACTATACTTAGTGACACTTAATACTTAGCTGGGCATTTACTGACTCTCTATACTTAGTGACACTCAATACTTAGCTGGGCATTTACTGACACTATACTTAGTGACACTTAATACTTAGCTGGGCATTTACTGACTCTCTATACTTAGTGACACTCAATATTTAGCTGGGCATTTACTGACACTATACTTAGTGACACTCAATACTTAGCTGGGCATTTACTGACACTCTATACTTAGTGACACTCAATACTTAGCTGGGAATTTACTGACACTATACTTAGTGACACTTAATACTTAGCTGGGCATTTACTGACACTCTATACTTAGTGACACTCAATACTTAGCTGGGCATTTACTGACACTCTATACTTAGTGACACTTAATACTTAACTGGTCATTTACTGACACTCTATACTTAGTGACACTCAACACTTAGTTGGTCATTTACTGACACTATACTTAGTGACACTCAATACTTAGCTGGGCATTTACTGACACTATACTTAGTGACACTTAATACTTAGCTGGGCATTTACTGACACTCTATACTTACTGACACTCAATACTTAGCTGGGCATTTACTGACACTATACTTAGTGACACTCAATACTTAGCTGGGCATTTACTGACACTATACTTAGTGACACTTAATACTTAGCTGGGCATTTACTGACACTCTATACTTACTGACACTCAATACTTAGCTGGGCATTTACTGACACTATACTCAGTGACACTCTATACTTAGCTGGGCATTTACGGACACTATACTTAGTGACACTCAATACTTAGCTGGGCATTTACGGACACTATACTTAGTGACACTCAATACTTAGCTGGGCATTTACGGACACTATACTTAGTGACACTCAATACTTAGCTGGGCATTTACTGACACTATACTTAGTGACACTCAGGACCACCCCACCCTCTTCCCCCTGACACACCTTCATTTATCGCTGCGAGGTCCCAGATCGGGATAGACTGGCCTGGCAGGATGACTCTCGGGGGTTCAGGCACACTCCGGCTGTGCGCCCCAGACACCCCCATGGCAGCAAAGAGGGGGTCCTGCGGGCCTGACAGCCCCCGAGCCTGCGCAGGATCCTCTCCTGTCTTGGCTCTGGACTGACCCACAGAACACAAGATGCGATCTCGTGCTCCGGGGTCCAACAGCTCGACAACACCTGAAGAAGCGCCTAGACAGCCAAGTAAATATCAAGCGCTACATGTAAATACAGATGTGATCCCACCGTTCTTGTCGTGATTCCGAAAGGCCAACATCTGTAGCAGTCCGGCTGCTAGTGGTGGGGCTGAGTCATTCATGTCAGGGGGTCCCTCTGAAGACCCGGGCGGGTGTCCGGCCCTTGTCGGGTGGGTGAATCATGACTCATGAGGGCTGGAAAAGAGTCAGTCAAATCAGGCCGGTCCTTCTGAAGGACTGGGACAGAGTCAGTCACATCAGGTTAGTCCTCTGAAGGCAGGGCACGGCCGGGGCAGAGTCAGTCTCATCAGACCGGTCGTCTAAAGATACGGGAGGGCCGGGGCAGAGTCAGTCTCATCAGACCGGTCGTCTAAAGATACGGAAGGGCCGGGGCAGAGTCACTCTCATCAGACCGTCCTCTGAAGGTAAGGAAGGGCCGGGGAAGAGTCAGTCTCATCAGACCGTCCTCTGAAGGTACGGAAGGGCCGGGACCCTGAAGGTACGGAAGGGCCGGGGCAGAGTCAGTCTCATCAGACCGTCCTCTGAAGGTACGGAAGGGTCGGAGCAGGGTCAGTCTCATCATACCAGTTCTAGGAAGGTACGGAAGGGCCGGGCAGGGTCAGTCTCATCATACCGGTCCTAGGAAGGTACGGAAAGGGCCGGGGCAGAGTCACTTACCCCGTACTGCGCGGGGCGCGCCTCCAGCGGAGCGGCGGCCGCGGGCCCCAGTAGCGCCTGGAGGAGCAGCAGTGGCAGGACAGCGCTGCGCAGGGTCTTCATGGCGCTGGAGCTCTCGAACCCGCGACCGTCCTGAGAGGAGTGCGCGCGCGCCGCCGGCCCCGCTCTTATACACCCGAGCAGATTCTTTTCCTTCATATTTTTCCTGTTTTCATTTTTCAGGTGGGGCGGGGAGGGGAGGGGACGGGCTGTCAAAAGTCACATTCATGCCGCTACAAGCCGCGATTGTAAGGCGCTGGTGTACCTGGACCCGGGCCAGCCTTGCGGGCTCCGTGGGGGCTCTGGGAGGGCTCCAGGCCTCGGGGCTACCCGCCTCCCACCCCCAAGAGGGTGGAGCGCACGGAAGAGCAGCGAGAGAAGAAGTTAAGGTGCTACAGCGCCTTGAAACAGGCTCAGCTGGGCGCAGATCACTAACCCGCAGTGTGCAGGCGGAGGATAGGGACACAGCGCCTCGAGAAGTAGCCGCACCCCCGCTCCTACGAAGAGGGGGCGGGGAGAAAAGGTAATGCAGCGCCTTGAAACGTGCTTAGCTGTGCCCTCATCACTAACGCTCAGAACGCAGGAGGACAGGGACATAGCGCCTCGAGAAGTATCGCACCTCCTCCCATACAAAAAGGGGCGTCGAGAAATGGCAATGCAGCGCCTTGAAACGGGCTCAGGTGGGCGCAGCTCACTAACCTTCAGAGCGCAGGAAGACAGGAACATAGCGCCTCGAGAGGTATCGCACCTCCTCTCCTACAAAAAGGGGCCGGAAGATACTAATGTGAGGAGAGGAATAATGTAATGCAGCGCCTTGTAGCGAAACCGGGGACTCTGAGATTTCTCCAAGCGCTGCCGAGAAGGGACCAGAAAAGGTGTAAACGAACTGCAGCGCCTGGAAGCGAGACTTGAGGCTCGGAGTTCCCGCCGTACCACCCTCTGCATGGAAAGTTGGTGTATACTTAATGCAGCGCCTTGAAGAATGCCTCGGGCGTGTACACACGGCGGGGTGCAGGGGGCTGGGGTTAAGGCTTCGGCGGAGGGAAGCGAGGGAGCCAGGTTCAACGGGGTCACCTTGACTCTGTCCTTGGAAATGTCTATATGCCCTAGAGAGGGGTCAGGGCTAAGGTAAGGCTGGTGCAGCGCCTTGAAACGGACCTTGGGCTTACAGTCGCCCACATCCAGAGTAGGACAGGGAAAAGGAAGGGGGGGGGGGGGGGGAGTATGTTCAGCGCTTTGAAGCAAGTACCGCAACCCACAACAGTAATATCGGATGGGAAGGCAACACTGCGAGGACGTGGCCTAAGGCCCAGAGCTGTTGACTGTAGCACTGAAAAAACAAGTTCGAGTCTCGGCGTCGTCTCAACATCCTGTGATCCTGGGCAAATCACTTAATATCCCCTTGCCTAAAATAGAATGTGACCGTGTGTATAGTCACCGCTGCTCATCTGAAACGCTCCAACACCTTGGGTCGAGGTGGGCTATATAAACCCTGAGAAAAAAAATAGCAAGCATTGGCAAAGCCAGGTCTCGCCTATGTAAGAGCTGGTGGCTTTGCCAATGTGTTTTTGCCTATTGCACACAGCGTGGCTGCTGTTCAGCATGGCTAACCGTTACTGGCATAGGGCAGAGTGGAGTGGAGGGCCGCAGAGTGGCACAGAGTGAAGCAGAGCAGTGTGGAGTGGCAGTGTGGTGCAGTGCGGTGCAGTGCAGTGGAGCAGAGTGTCATGGAGATGGCGTGTGGTAGAGTGGAGTAGAATGTTGTGGATTGGCATCGAGTGGAGTATGTCATAGAAGGGATTGGCATCGAGTGGAGTATGTCATAGAAGGGATTGGCATAGAGTGGAGTATGTCATAGAATGGATTGGCATCGAGTGGAGTATGTCATAGAAGGGATTGGCATAGAGTGGAGTATGTCATAGAATGGATTGGCATAGAGTGGAGTATGTCATAGAAGGGATTGGCATTGAGTGGAGTATGTCATAGAAGGGATTGGCATAGAGTGGAGTATGTCATAGAAGGGATTGGCATAGAGTAGAGTATGTCATAGAATGGATTGGCATAGAGTGGAGTATGTCATAGAAGGGATTGGCATCGAGTGGAGTATGTCATAGAATGGATTGGCATAGAGTGTCGTGGAAGGGGATGGACTGTCGTACAGTGCAGTGGAGCAGAGTGTCATGGAGATGGCGTGCTGTAGAGTGGAGTAGAATGTTGTGGAGTGGCGCAGAGTGGAGTATGTCATAGAATGGATTGGCATAGAGTGGAGTATGTCATAGAAGGGATTGGTGTAGAGTGTCGTGTAGTAGAGAGGAGTAGGGTGTCATAGAGTCGATAAGAGTATTGTAGAGTGGAGTGGTGTAGAGTGGAGTGGAGTGGAAGTGAAGTAGGGTGTCATGGAGTGGATGAGAGTGTTGTAGAGTGGAGTGGTGTAGACTGGAGTGGAGTACAATGAAGTACAGTATTGTGGACTGTCATAGAGTGGAGTGGAGTGGACTGTCGTAGAGTGAAGTACAGTATTGTGAATGGTCGTAAAGTGTTGTGGAATCTTGTAGAATGTCATGGAGTGGAGTAGAGTGTCGTGGAGTAGTGTAGAATAGAGTGGCATGGAATGGCATAGAGTGGAGAAGTGTAGAGTTGATGTGAGTAGAGTGTCTTAGAGGGGAGTAGGGTGTCATGGAGTCGATAAGAGTGTTGTAGAGAGGAGTGGTGTAGAGTGGAGTGGAGTAGAATGAAGTACAGTATTGTGGACTGTCATAGAGTGGAGTGGAATGGACTGTCGCACAGTGAAGTACAGTATTGTGAATGGTTGTAAAGTGTTGTGGAATCTTGTAGAATGCCATGGAGTGGAGTAGAGTGTCGTGGAGTAGTGTAGAATAGAGTGGCATGGAATGGCATAGAGTGGAGAAGTGTAGAGTTGATGTGAGTAGAGTGTCTTAGAGGGGAGTAGGGTGTCATGGAGTCGATAAGAGTGTTGTAGAGAGGAGTGGTGTAGAGTGGAGTGGAGTAGAGGGAAGTAGGGTGTCATGAAGTCGATGAGAGTGGTGTAGAGTGGAGTGGAGGGCAGTAGGGTGTCATGGAGTCGATGAGAGTGTTGTAGAGTGGAGTAGAGTAGAGTGGTGTAGAGTGGAGTGGAGTAGAGGGGAGTAGGGTGTCATGAAGTCGATAAGAGTGTTGTAGACTGGAGTGGTGTTGAGTGGAGTGGTGTAGAGTGGAGTGGAGGGGATTAGGGTGTCATGGAGTAGATAAGAGTGTTGTAGAGTGGAGTGGTGTAGACTGGAGTAGAGTAGAGTGGAGTGGAGAGGATTAGGGTGTCATGGAGTGGATGAGAGTGTTGTAGAGTGGAGTGGTGTAGACTGGAGTGGAGTAGAATGAAGTACAGTATTGTGGACTGTCATAGAGTGGAGTGGAATGGACTGTCGCACAGTGAAGTACAGTATTGTGAATGGTTGTAAAGTGTTGTGGAATCTTGTAGAATGCCATGGAGTGGAGTAGAGTGTCGTGGAGTAGTGTAGAATAGAGTGGCATGGAATGGCATAGAGTGGAGAAGTGTAGAGTTGATGTGAGTAGAGTGTCTTAGAGGGGAGTAGGGTGTCATGGAGTCGATAAGAGTGTTGTAGAGAGGAGTGGTGTAGAGTGGAGTGGAGTAGAGGGAAGTAGGGTGTCATGGAGTCGATGAGAGTGTTGTAGAGTGAAGTGTTGTAGAGTGGAGTGGTGTAGAGTGGAGTGGAGTAGAGGGGAGTAGGGTGTCATGAAGTCGATAAGAGTGGTGTAGAGTGGAGTGGAGTGGAGGGCAGTAGGGTGTCATGGAGTCGATGAGAGTGTTGTAGAGTGGAGTAGAGTAGAGTGGTGTAGAGTGGAGTGGAGTAGAGGGGAGTAGGGTGTCATGGAGTAGATAAGAGTGTTGTAGAGTGGAGTGGTGTTGAGTGGAGTGGTGTAGAGTGGAGTGGAGTGGAGTGGAGGGGATTAGGGTGTCATGGAGTAGATAAGAGTGTTGTAGAGTGGAGTGGTGTAGAGTGGTGTGGAGTGGAGGGGATTAGGGTGTCATGGAGTAGATAAGAGTGTTGTAGAGTGGGAGGAGCCAAGATGGCGACCGGGACGGCAGCGTAGACTCCCGGCTCCGTGAACCTCCGCATCCCGCACGGATATCCTGCATGAGATCCTCAGCCTGCGCTACGCGCTCGTATTTGTGAATGAGAGTGGTAACCGACCGTGTGACTCCGAAGTTTCTGGCGGCGGTACCGCCGGAGAAATGTGCCTTTGAAATTTGCGGCCCGTGCAGCCCTGGAGCCGGGACCTCGAGTGGACGCCTTGGCCGGGTGGCAGTTCAACAACAGCGGCCTGTGGTGACTGGGTGGAGTCGGACCACCGGAGCGGTGCACACCTCGGCCTACATTTAGCCGTGGTCGTTCCTACCGCTAGGCGTGGCGGACCGAGTGCATGCCCGGGGTGGCGATTCTGAGATTCTCCGGTGATTGCCCCTGCCTTTGACGGTGAGCTGCCCGGACGCCGCCCGTAGCTCGCCCTGATTCTTGCGGGCTGCTCCCGGATTTTCGCGGGCGCTGGCCCGTGGTGGGGACGACTGTTGCCCGTGACCACACAACGGATAATTTTTGCCTGCCCCCGGAACCCTGTTTCCAGCGACGTGGACCTTGAGGCGCTTGTCCCTGGGTCCCGGTCCCAATACGGGTCGGGCCTACCCGGCGGCCATCTTGTTATGATGAAGCCTACCATCCTGTCCACCGGGTCACAGCAGGATTGGGAGTGTGTGACTTTTGGGAGTGTGGCGGAGCGATCGCAGAGAGCTGTGCTGGGGTACGGCGACCTCCTCGAGGCTCTCGGTGCCCTTCATTCCACCTTGGTTCATGGCATCGGGGTCTTGGGGAGTAAGCTCGATGGTGTGGCATCAGCGTCGGGACAGTTGCGGCCTGCCTGTCCTCAGGTACACAGGGACTTCCCACACTGCACACAGGAGGACACTGTCACGGCCACCCCTGAACAGCTGGAAACTCCGGACAGTATGCTTCCGTGTGATCGGCTGGCTGTGGGTCTGATCTGTTCCGGAGGTATTGGACTTGAGTGGGAGGTGGTGGCCTCGTCCCGTGCACGGCCTCCGGCGACCCGGGGAAAATTCAGGCAACAGTTGTCTGCTTTGGCTGATTCCACCTTCCGGGACCTTGTGTGCAGTGCAGTGCAGATCCTGGGGCAACACTGGGAAAGATGTCCCTCCATGATGCGGACTGTGTTGGTACTCAGAGACTTCCACCCCACCTGTGTGCGTCGCGTCCCGGTCGTTTTTGGACACTCCTTTACCTTGTAACATCGGACATGGCGCTGGGTCGAGGGGTATGCATGGGCAGATTTGCAAAGAGTGGTCAAGGATAAGGCTGATCCTTCAGGGATGGTCATCTAGTAGACGGGCGGGCTCAGGGGTTGCGTGCTCTCATGGCATAGCTATTAGTATAATTGGTGCATAATGCTCCCCATCTTTCTTTGACATGGTCGATTTTGTGCTGCTTACTGTTTGCCTTGGGGAAAACTTACCGTGCGGGAGGGAGAAGCCGGGGGCATGTTTTGAAGGCCCTCCTCCAGTTTATTAATACTTTCTCTACCCCCCCGTCTGGTGGGGTTCTTTTCTTACTCCCTTTTCTCTGTTCTTCTATATTTCGGGTCTGGTTCCAGGGCGACAGGCACACTGCTGGGGGGGGGGGCCGTACTCATTTGCAGAGGTGCAGGGTGGGGGGGTGGGGAAGGGGACTCTTTAGTCTTTACCCTTTTTTTCCATCGCCTCCTTTTTCTTCTTTGATTCTTCTTTGTTTTTCTTTTCTGGGATCAGCGTGGTACAACTCCTTCGTTGTGAATCACCGCTTTTTCATGTGTGCCACAATTTCCGGGGTGTTTTCTGGGCTTTAGGGCATGGGACTGCAGGCGCAACTGGTCATGATACTTCTCTACATCCTGCACTTCCTGTTTTAGCGCCATTGACTCGATAGATTGCCGTTTATTGTTTACGTTTGTTATTCTGCCTGCCATTTTTCGCTGCTGGGGAATTGTTTGGCACCTGATCCTTTCGTCTTTCCCTATTATAAAATAAAAGCCTTCTTAATCCTGGTGTCCTACTTGCGCCATTCACTGGCCGAGAATATATTAGCATGGAGATTCTGCTCCCCGAGGTTCTGCCTGTGTCAACATTGGATCTCTGTTGCTTTGACTGCTTAGCGGCCGGCCCCGGGGGGTTGTAGGCCCATACTTGTTATTGGTTGAAATGCTAATAAAGGTTTTTCAAAAAAACAAAAACAAAAAAAAAAGAGTGTTGTAGAGTGGAGTGGTGTAGAGTGGAGTGGAAGGGAAGTAGGGTGTCATGGAGTGGATGAGAGTGTTGTAGAGTGGAGTGGTGTAGAGTGGAGTGGAAGGGAAGTAGGGTGTCATGGAGTGGATGAGAGTGTTGTAGAGTGAAGTGTTGTAGAGTGGAGTGGTGTAGAGTGGAGTGGAGTGGAGGGCAGTAGGGTGTCATGGAGTCGATGAGAGTGTTGTAGAGTGGAGTAGAGTAGAGTGGTGTAGAGTGGAGTGGAGTAGAGGGGAGTAGGGTGTCATGAAGTTGATAAGAGTGTTGTAGAGTGGAGTGGAGTGGTGTTGAGTGGTGTGGTGTAGAGTGGAGTGGAGGGGATTAGGGTGTCATGGAGTAGATAAGAGTGTTGTAGAGTGGAGTGGGGTAGAGTGGAGTGGAAGGGAAGTAGGGTGTCATGGAGTGGATGAGAGTGTTGTAGAGTGGAGTGGTGTAGAGTGGAGTGGAAGGGAAGTAGGGTGTCATGGAGTGGATGAGAGTGTTGTAGAGTGGAGTGGTGTAGAGTGGAGTGGAGTAGAATGAAGTACAGTATTGTGGACTGTCGTAGAGTGGAATGGACTGTCGCAGAGTGAAGTACAGTATCGTGGACTGTCGTAGAGTGGAGTGGAGTGGACTGTCGCAGAGTGAAGTACAGTATTGTGAATGGTCGTAAAGTGTTGTGGAATCGTGTAGAATGTCATGGCATGGAGTAGAGTGTTGTGGAGTGGCATAAAGTGGAGAAGTATAGAGTTGATGTGAGTAGAGTGTCGTAGAGGGGAGTAGGGTGTCATGGAGTCAATAAGTGTGTTGTACGGAGGAGTGTTGAAGAGTGGAGTGGTGTAGAGTGGAGTGGAAGGGAAGTAGGGTGTCATGGAGTGGATGAGAGTGTTGTAGAGTGGAGTGGTGTAGAGTGGAGTGGAGTAGAATGCAGTACAGTATCGTGGACTGTCGTAGAGTGGAGTGGAGTGGACTGTCGCAGAGTTAATTACAGTATTGTGAATGGTCGTAAAGTGTTGTGGAATCGTGTAGAATGTCATGGCATGGAGTAGAGTGTTGTGGAGTGGCATAAAGTGGAGAAGTATAGAGTTGATGTGAGTGGAGTGTCGTAGAGGGGAGTAGGGTGTCATGGAGTCGAGAAGTGTGTTGTACGGAGGAGTGATGTGGAGTGGAGTGGTGTAGAGTGTAATGGGATAGAGTGGTGTAGAGCATCATACAGTGGCAGAGTGGAGTAGAATACAGTGTCTAGAGTGTAGTACAATGCCTAAGAGTGGTGTGGCATAGAGTGGAGTGGAGTGGAGGAGAGTGGAGTCGAGGAGAGTGTTGTGGAGTAGAGTGGAGGGGCCTAGAGTGGAGTGGCGTAGAGTGGAATAGAATGGAGTGGCATAGGGTAGAGTGCTGTGGAGTGGCGTAGAATATTTTAGAGTGGCGAAGCGTGCCGTAGAGTGGAGTGGGGTAGAGTAGATTAGAGTGTTGTAGAGAGGAGTGGCGTAGAGGGGAGTTGAGTGTCCTACAGGGAAGTGGCGTGGAGTGGTAGAGCGTAGAGTGTCATAGAGTGGTGGGGAGTAGTGCGTCATTGAGCGGAATGTCATAGAGTGGATTAGAGTGTCGTAGAGTTACATAGAGTATAGTAGAATGGTATAGAGTGGAGTAGACTGGAGTTGTGTCAGAGTGGAGTGACATAGAGTGGAGAAGAGTGTTGTGGATTGTGATAGAGTAGAGTGGAGGGGCATTGAGTAGAGTGGTGTAGATGAGTAGAGTAGATCTGCGTGGGATAGAGCTGTGTAGAGTGGAGTTTCATTGAGTAGAGTAAAGTGATATAGACTGGAGTGCCGTGGAGTGAAGTGCAGTGAAGTGGTTTAGAGTGCTGTAGGGTGGAGTACAGTGTCATAGAGTGGACTGCTGCAGAGTCTAGTAGCATGGAGTGGCATAGAGTAGAGTTGATATCGTAGAGTGGAGAACAGTGGAGTGGCATAGAATGGAGTGGAGTGTCATAGAGTTGAGTAGAGTGGAGTGATGTAAAGAGGAGTGACGTAAAGTGAAGTGTTGTAGATTGGAGCTGTGTAGAGTGGAGCTGCATGGAGTGTCACAGAGTGGAGTGCCATAGAGAGGAGTAGAGTGGCGTAGAGTGTAGTGGCGTATAGGGAAGTGGCGTAGGATGAAGTGGCATACAGTGGAGTTGGCGTGGAGTGGGGTTGAGGGTCATAGAGTGCAGGGGCGTAGGGTGAAGTATGCATGGCCTGGTAGCGCACTGCCATTACAGATACAGACAATACATTTTCAGTTGAAATGGTCATTACATTTGCACAGACATACAGTTTTACTGATAAAACTATACAACGCACAAACGATGATGTGTGAAAATGGCATCACCTAGTGTATCGATTTGATCATATTAAATTATTTGTTTCCCCCACACCTCAGAGTTACAAAAAAATGCTTCATTTGTGCTTTGCCAATTTTGATTTATTTATGCAGTAAATTTACTGGCACTTACATTTTGTTGTGTTCTATCCTAAAGCCTTTCCTTTCACATCACCAGTTCCCTCCAAGATTGTCACATAAATCCTCTCACTTTACAGAAAGAGAAAGAAAAGTAAACACCAAGCCTCCTCGAAAGACAGAGCCTAACGTTTGACCTCGGTCTTTGAATGTGCAGCAAATGTAACAAGATAAAAACAAAGGGGCATTTTTACAAGGGCATTGGGCCTCCGGGACGTCACCTTTGACGATGTTCCTGTGGCGCAAAGCCCTGCTCCATATTTACATAGTGGCGTCAAGCCACCTTTTGTGGCTTAGCGCAGCTTTGTAAATATGGTGCCCTTTCACGGAGGTATCTGCGTGAAAGGGGCGTGCAATGGGTGTTGCTGTGGGCATTCCACCGCAAAACCCACTGAATTTTGGCGCTGCTCCAGACGTACAAGGATGTGAAAATCTGAGGCAGCCCCAAAAATTAACGCAGTGCAAGAGCAGGCGTTAGAATGGCGATACGAGCCGAAATAAGTTTATTTCTCCTCGTTTTTTTTTTCTATGTGTGCTGTAGGAAGAGCAAAACAACATTAAAGAATGTTTATGTGCAGGAAGGTGTCCCCTCCTGCACAGAAACAATCATTAACCAATGATGATTTGCTACTTCTCTCTGTGCTGCATTCTGCCGCACACATAGAAGTAACGAATTGCCATTATTGATTGTTTATATGCAGGAAGGGACACCTTCCTGCACATAAACAATCATTCCCTGCAACGCAGGCGCCCTTGCACTGTGGTGTAAGGGTGCCTGCGTTGGCGTTAGGCAGCTAATTGCTGCATCAGCGCTGGGAAAACACAGGGGCGCGCCGCATTGTTGTAAATACAGTGCATCCTGCGTTTTGGAAATGTCCGAGCGCAGCGCTGCCAAATTTTGTTAAGCTTCGCGTTCCGACATCTCCTTGTACATATGCCCCCAAATTTGAAGGCCTGTTTACTTCCCATTTACTTCGGAACTCCAGCATAATTATTTGGCGGGTGCTTCAGCACCCCCCCACGCCCGCACTTCCAGCGCCCAGGGCACGGGCCAGAAAAGGAGGAAGAGGATTGTGTAGGGTATGCTATTAGTAAAGAACACTGACCGACATAAACAAGCTCCTAGAAAGAACATTGTGCCTCACAGGAATGTAAGATTAGTGGCAAAGATATGTAGAGTCAGTCAAGCAGAAAGATACCTTTTCAAAGAAATACAACATATTTACTGCTGTGAACTAACATACAGGAGATAACTGAAAACACATGTACTCTCCTGGCGTGCCTCACGAAGAAGAAAAAAAGAGTTGGCAGAAAGCGGGCCCTCGTGCAACAATACAAGAAGGCAATCAGAGAGATGGTAAACAGACTATTCTCCAAGGAAGGGACTTACTCAAGCTGACAGCTCACAACAAATGAAGGCAGAAAACAGAAAGCAAGCAAATGTGAGCTGCAAAACACCAGGCCAGTGGTCAGCAACGGGCGGAATGCATACCTAGGGAAGCTCTCAGCATGGCCCCAATATAGCTTTCTGTGAGAAAATAGGGTTCTGTTGCAGTAACCCCCACATTTTGCCTGGCTTTAGATGCGATTTTGACTGAAGAGGACTGGGCTCATGCTGTCCAGGTTCCCAGTAACCGTGTTCTGTTGCTAAAAACATGTTCACCATTGGTACGTCTGCCCCCCTGTAAGTTTCTAGTAAGCGGTATCCTGGGTACCGAGGGACCCTGGTGCCCCCGCACTAGGACCATGCCACTGCCCCTGCAGCTGGCATGTCCCTGTGAGGTGAAAAAATGACCAAGTCGACGTGGCACTCTGCCTGTGTGCCATGCCAGCTAGCACTGCCTAGGATATAAAGAAAGTCACCCCTCTAGCAGGCCTTACCAGCCCTAAGGCAGGGTGCCCTATATCACAGGCATGGGCAATTCTGCATGAGCAGCTAGGCCTCTACAGTATAAGGGTCTATTCCCTAATATTGTAAGTGCCAGGGAACCCATAAAGAGTTTTTGGCTGGAAACTTGACAACTCAAGTTCTACAGCACCATGATGGCTTCACTGAACCCAGGAGTGTATGGTACCAAACAGCTCCTTGTAATAAGTTCACACTGATGCCAGTGTGAGATTTATTAAAACATACTCAGAGGGCACCTCAGACGTGCCACCTGAAAACCTGCCAACCCTGGTGTGGCCTTTGATCGGATATGGGCAGCCAGCCGCCACCAGACATGTTTCTGGACTCCTGGGTTGATAGCCCCTGCTCTCTGGGACCAGAAACAATGCACATCCTGGGCAGAGGGGTCACACCTCCTCCCCCAGGATGGGCCAGTGCTCGAAAAGGGAAGATTGTAAGGCCTGCTGCCTTTGTAATGCGACCCCCAGCCTCTGCGTCTAGCCGACCCTGTATCACACCCCCACTTTGGGTGATAAAACTGGTGGTAAAACTTAGAAGAACAGGAGGCGTGCCAACCTCTGACAACCCCACCCCTAAGATGGGGGAGGAGAGGTGAAGCATATCTTTCAGTCCCCTCCATCTTGAAGATGAGGGGACCCCTCCAATCAGGGCTAGGTCTATGCCCCCTCCCACAGGAGGGTGGTGTAATTAAGACGGTAGACACGCCACGTAAGGTGCCCATTGGCCATACCTGCTACTCCCCTAAAATGCCTCTAAATCTAGTATTTAGGTTTGTCCCCGAGAACTAGAAACCCGATCTGCGATGACCTAAGAAGAAAGAAGACACCATGTCGCAGAAGCCAGAAGACAACAACTGTCTTGACTCCAGGCCAGCCGGCCTATGGCCTGCTTTGACGACCCTGCGACTTGTCTTGCAAAAGGGACCTCTAAAACCCCTGGGAGGACTGTTGCCTTCAACAAAATCTCCAATCTCCTGTGGATAGCGGCCCTGTCCAGAAGAAACGGGCTCCAAAGACTCCGGATTGAGGAGGATCCGCGCCTCCTCTGCACTGACGCCCACAGCCCGAGTCTGAGTGACTCACCTGTGCAGTGAAGTCTCCCTGGCGATCTTGACCTTATGTCCAGTGTTGGCTGACCACTCCTGACCTCCACGACGGCACCTGAAGTGCCAATCCAGAGGCTTCCCCTGACCACGACCAACACCGGTAAGAAGACTCTGACTTTGAAAGGCACCCCTGCACCCGAAGACCCTGGGCCTTGGTGAGCTGAACCGACGGTGCCCCTACAACCCCCTACATCCTAACTTACCCCTGCTGTTGTTGGTCTTCCTCGTACAACCTCGGGTACCATGCCTGCAGCTTCTTTGCTGTTAGGAAAATCTCCATTGGAAACCATTGGGTGCCAGGCGTCGAATTTGCACCCTGCACCCAGCTGCCCCTGTGCCGCTGATGGTGTATGTTTGGTGCTACTTTGTGGCCCCCATGTGCTTGTGCTAAGCCCCAAAGCTTGGCCCCTGCAAACAATCTACATACCAGCAAGCAGTGTGGCTCCAGGCACCCTCTGTCTCCTTTGGAAAGCATTGGCAGGAACTCCGATTTTGACCTCTGCGCCTGGCCGTCCCTGTGTCGCTGGTGTTGCAGTTTTGGTACCTGCCTGACCTCTTGCCCTTGCTGATTTTGGATCTGAATACTGGTATTACAAGTTTTATACTTACCTGTTTAACCACAACATTGTTTTCTCCATAGGATAACATTGGACTGTGTGAAAAGGTTTGTAAGTGACGATTTTTCAAAGTGCGTAGTATTTTTAATTAAAAACGTACTGACCCGATTACGAAGAACTGGGTCTTAAAATAAAGCACAACCAAAGTACATATTGTTTAAATTGGTCTGGATCTCCCTCTTGAGTCTTGTGTCTTTTATTGATCACTGTTGTGCAATAAATGTCCTACGCTCCTCTGTGCTAGGCCTAAGGCTCATCGCCCTCACTACCACTAATAGAGCACTTTGGGTTTTACATTGAGCCCTGTACACGTTTGGGGAACCCCTGGACTCTGTGCACGGTATAACCACCCAGTAGCGTACCATACAGAGCCAGCTTCCTACACTTGCAACCAGCTTTGCCACAAAAACCGTGCCCACTCCCAACCACAGCTCAAATCCAAGGGCTTCGCACGACAGACAGATATCAGCAACAGGCGCTCAACCCGCAGCAATACCTTATCCTCTAAACTGTACAAGACATGTCACAATAACTTAACAACCCGGTATGAAACAACATCATTTAGAACTTCACAACATAAAAGGACACGTCATTTTAGCACAATCTTATTTAGTGCGACATAACATTACATCATGTTGATGCAAACGTTGATATAATATCAGCAAGATAATTTAATATACTTAACACGCACGGTACAATGTAATGTAATATTACTTTCCATGACAAAAACCATCACAATGACATCATTGCCCAGTCACTGTTTAAACCTCAAAGAAGAAAGAAGCATTGAACAAGTCAAACACATCTGACTTTGGCAAACGTGATTTTTAGGTCTTGCCTACCCTGCAGAGCAAGCTGTCTGGTTGCGAAAGACCTACTGTGAGCTTACCAAGAACTTAGAGTGGACTTAAAGCCCGCCCATTACTTACCGTTGGTTGGCTTCATTGTCACTCTCCTTGTCATGCTTCTCATTTGATGACTTTCTTGTCCATCATCTGTTTATCCCTCCCCTGGAGCAGAGCTTCTTTACCATCCTTTTGACTTGATGAATTGTATCCTTCTATTACTCACTTTTAGAAAACTCCGGGGCATATTTACGAGTCCCTATCGCCACAAGAACATCACTTTTTCCGATGTTATGGTGGCGATAGGTGCTTCGTCTTATTTACAAGGCAGTGTTAAGTCACCTAACATTGGCTTAAAGCTGCCTTGTAAACAAGGCACAGTTTCACGCTATACTCAGCGTGTACGGGGCAGGCAAAGGGTGTTGTGTCATAAAGTGGAGTAGAGTGGAGTGTTATGGAGTGGCGTACAGTAGAGTTGAATGGCATGAAGAGGAGTGAAGTAGTGTGTCATAGAATAGAGTGGAGTAAAGTGCCATGAAGGGAGTTGCGTAGAGCGTTGAAGAGTGGAGTGGTGCCGTAGAATGGCATAGAGTGGAGGAAAGTGCTGTAGAGGGAAATATAATTTTGTAGTGTGACGGTACACATCACAGGTCACACAGGATGTCTTGAGAGATATGTTTATTGGCTACAGTCTTCAGCTCCAACCAGCAACTGCCATTGTAACTGACCATCCCAGAACCTCCAGCCCGCCCTCATTCCACTACATTCCACGTTCCATAGTTTGATTGATTAGGATAAAGGAGGGATAGAGGAGGGAAGGTCTAGATAGTCGTATTTGGGAGATCATAGTAGTTAGACGAGGTTCAGGATGAGTATAAGGAGAGAAGAGTCTAGGAAGGCTTGTATGGGAGATCATAGTAGTGGAACGAGGTTTGGGATGAGTCCGGGAGTGGACGTAGAGGATATATTAAGAGAGGTATAGATGGGACATAGAGTAGTGAATTGGAGGGAGTCAAAGGCTTTTTTTCTTCAGTAGGAGTAAAGTAATAAATATATAGATACATAGCTACATAGAAAGGGTATACATTTCTAAAGAAAATAATAAAGAGACATACAATTGTGTTGTATAAAGTTTCATATGTGCAAGTATAGATAGATAGTTAGAAATTCAGACTTTCATGGGTTGTTGTACGTAAAAGGTAATTTATTTGTGTATTTTTACAATTTATTTTAATATTTATTTTATTTTTATGTTTCCTCAATATTTCAATTGTGAAGCACTTGTAGATACCGATTGTTATGATCATATTTACATATTGTGATAGATAAATAAAATTAACAGAGACCCATAAGCATCTCATCAAATAACTTATATGAAAACAATGCAGTGACCTATATACGTTAGGCATACAATAAGGTATAGGAATGCAATTTTATTATGACATTTTGGAAAAATATGATTCTGGTGAAATGGCTAACTTGGAAAACATGAGGCAGGCAAGACAGCTAAAGCTGTTTCTCGGCTAGACATAAAATACAGTTATTTCCAGGTAGGTAGGACACCTAAAATTAGGAATGACGCTGAAAGCAGGAGTCCCTCACATCTTGTTACGCAGAGATACGACCCAAAACATTGTTTTGTCGTTTACTCAGTGAGGCGCTATACGTAAGATAGCAACAAGTGAGTGTCCTGGGAGACTTCCTGAGCTCTCGTTTATCAGGGGCTGCGTCCTTCCTCCAGTTAAAGGCGCCCAAATGCCAGACAGAATGGAACCCAGCGCCTTGAGACCCTCACAGGTGAATAGCGCGCTTCACAATTCCCTGATTGATTGATTTAACATATATCAAAACGGCAATGGTACTTCTGCTCCTCAGTGATCCTGCGTGCAGGGCCGGACAGCTCACAGGGTTTGAGTACTGGTGGCCGAGAGTCCCGTCACATGGTCCAAAAATCCTAGTAAACCAAACCATACCACCCAAAACGATGATGTGTCACACTCTGTGTTCAAAGTGAACAATAAGGATGTGAAATGAAAAGTTCACAGGTTCTTGGAGTGCAGCAATGGACCTGCCACGAACCTGGGGCTCTGAGTCTGTGTGTGTGGGGAGAACCAGATGAGACTCAAACTGGTCCAACAAACACTGGTCAACCAGACACACGCAATGTCTTAATGCACCAAGATGTGGGCGTGGAGAAAAACACTACAGACTCAGCGTCCTTTAGCCTGCAGAGGACAGATGTAGGCTCACATGTGGGGCAGGGATGTATGTGGGTGCTCTGGGCAATATGCGTGTCCCGTCTCAGGTTCTCAACCTCTGGTCATACAGATGGTTCATGGGACAGCTCCTGGAAGGCTTAGTATCCACACAGGTCTCAGCCAGCAAGGCCTTCGTCCACCTGACCAAGGGCCCACTGCTCTCCACACACTGGTAGACCATCTTCCTCTTCTCCTAGGAGGCCTTGGACAGGGCTCCAGACCTGCTCCTGGATTCAAGAGACCCAGTGACCAGTTGAGCCCTCTCTGTAGCAAACATCTCTCTGGCTCTGTGCACATCAGAAGACCATACAGGATACAACTACTGGCCTGGTGGGGCCAGAATGTCCCCTGCTGGTGGGCACAGGTGAGACACCAGGGCCAACCCAAGCAAAGCGTGGTTCACAATATGAACTTCCTCAAGTCAAGACAGAGAGCATCTCTCCAACCTTTCCAGAAGGAGCGCTGGCAGCAACAGGACAAAGTCTTAGCCTTAGGTCCTAGGCGTGGCGCAGCACACCACAAAGGATGGGAGTGGAGCTCAGGTACCATGACCGGCAGTAGATGGCACATACTCCACCAAACCAACATACATTCACAGGGCCTCTCGGGGAGAGCTACCGACACAGCAGCCGGCGGGCTATCACCCTCACAAAGCAGGGCAGAGGCCACCAGAAGAGGAGCCACTGTTGGTGCAGGGACTCACTCTGTCCACCATAGGACATCACCTACACGACACATCGCGTGCACACAAACACACGCTGCACACACAATACTACACACACACGCATTTGATTTGGTGATATATTTAACTTTTTTTACTTTAAGTATATTTTTGGTGGGTTGTCAGGTTAGTAGGAAAATCAAATGGGTTGTTTTAATAATATTTTTAAAATTCTTTAAAACAATTTCCTTTTATAAGTCTTAATTTGTGTATTTGATCATCACTTATGTAAATCCTTTTTTAGTTGTTTAGTAAACACTGTTTAAAATATAGTCGTTTTTATTTGTAGATCAGATAATTAATTGTGTTTATTATTTAATTGTTTCCAGTAATTTGTTTTTGTATTTGTTGGAATTTTAGAGTAATACAGCAACAAGTATTTTAAATCTATTTTTAAAATGTGTTAGTTGATATATTTTTTCAGCATGATTTTCTATATAACTTTATAGGTCAATTTTGTATTTTTTGTTTTTAATAATATTTATACATTACAAAATGTCAAACATATGTGTATATATGAATGTTTATTTATTTTATTTGTATGTAATTTATATTGTATTATTTTAGGATAGCTAAAATTACATCTGAGCTTTCTAAAGTTTAACGGCTTTTGGTAAAGTTAGAGTGGGAAAAGTAAATCCGACGAGTCTAAGGTCTAACACTTTGCCTACTGCTTCTCAGGTTGAAGTGTGAATAGTAAATCTAATCCCTCCAAAATCCAAAGCTTTCCCTACTGCTGTTTACATTGGAGTGGGAACAGTAAATCTAACCCCTCTAAAGTCCAAAACGTTCCCTACAGTTGCCAGTTTGGAATGTGAATAGTATATAAAGTACAATATTTCCCCTACTGTATGTTATGTTGAAATGGGAGAAGTGAATTTGACCCTTCTAATTATATTTTTTATCAGATTTTTTTTAATTGTGTTAAAAAATATTTTTGGTTTAATTTTAAATTTTAGCTTCTTTGTATATTTTTTGGTATTTTTGTAGTAATTCGTTTTTATTAATTTTGTTTTAGTGTTGTCATATAATTTTTGAATGTTTCAATATCTAGTGTTTGTAAAGTCTAATATTTATTCAAATTTTGCTGATTATTTACATTTTAATATATTATTTCTTTTTTTAAATATTGTATTATTTGATTACAATTATTGTAAAGTATTTTTTTTTATGTATAAAAATGTATTTTTATATTAGAAGCATATATTTTTAAAATGCAATATTTCTTTTAAAGGTAATATATGTTTTAAAGGCACTATAGAGTATAATAGTAAAAATGTAATATATACATTATTTTATGACAATTTTATGGTCTTCTGTATTTTTGCAGTTGATATTTTTAATTATAGATGCAAAGTATGTAAAATCGATATCTGTGTCCTTGATAAATTATGAGCAATATTTTTGTTGTTGATATTCTTGTTGTCACCATTTCATCATACAACTACTGGTGACACAGCACACACATACAACATGCACATTCACAGATGTGGTTACAAACACACACAAGACACTATACATATTTGTAGATGCAGTAATAAGCACACAAAGAGGACCCTGCACACACATGCGCATGTGCACAGGCAGTCAAACACACGCACAGACACACATACACAACATAGGACCTGCATGCACATATTGGGAGAAAGTAAAGACCAAAGCTATTGAGAACTGCAGTAGGCTGCCTGTCCCACAGGAGTGCAGGTAAAAGGACCTGTGCCTCATAAACTACGACCAGCTCCTATATGCTATCAGTCACCCTACAGCCTAGCACCAGTGAGGTGCGCTTTGAGTTCAAGCCGGGCCAGAAAGATCTAGGGCTTCCCTGGGGAGGTCACAGACATGGAGTCCTACACTGTTATTTGTATTACTTACATGGAATGGTGAGTGTTGCAATGCACTGTTATTTGTATAGCGTATAATGAATAATGGGGTGTTGCATTGCACTGTTATTTGTATAGCGTACATTGTATGGGAGGTGTTGCGGTGCACTGTTATTTGTACATATTTCATTGATTCGAGGGGTGCAGCATTGAGTTCAACCTGGGCCAGAAAGATCTAGGGCTTCCCTGGGGAGGTCACAGACATGGAGCTCTACACTGTTGGTGGGGTGTTCCATTGATTATTATTTGGTTAGCAAACATTGACTGTTGGGGAGTTGCATTGATTGTTATTTGTATACCATACTTTGAACGTTGGGGTGTTGCATTGAGTGTTATTTGTATAGAGTACATTGAATGGTGAGGTGTTGCACTGCACTGTTATTTGCATAGTTAGCGTACATTGAATGGTGGGGTGTTGAATTGCACTGTTATTTGTATAGCGTACATTGACCGGGTGGTGTTACATTAAGTGTTATTTGTATAGCCGTACATTGAATGGTGGGGTGCAGCATTGAGTGTTATTTCTACAACGTACCTTTTACGTTCGAGTGTTGCACTGAGTTTTATTTGAACAACTTACATTGAATGGTGGGTTGTTTCATTGATTGTTATTTGTATAGCGTACATTGAATGCTGGGGTGTTGAAATGATTGTTATTTGTAAGTATACATAGAATGGTGGGAGGTTGCACTACAATGTTATTTGTATAGCATACATTGATTGGTGCAGTGTTGCACTGCACTGTTAAATGTATAGCGCACATTGAATGGTGGGGTGTTGGACTGAGTGTTATTTGTATAGTGTTCATTGAATGGTGGGGTTTTGCATTACACTGTTGTTTGTATAGCGTACGTGGAATGTTGGGGTGTTTCACTGTGTTTTATTTGTAGCGTGTACATTAAATAGCGGGATGTTGCATTGCACTGTTATATGTATAGCATAAATTGAATGTTAGGGTGTTGCACTGCACTGGTATTTGTATAGCATACATTGGGATGGTGGGGTGTTGCATTGCATTGTTATTTCAATTGGGTACATTGAACGGTGGGGTGCTGCATTGTACTGGTATTTGTATAGTGGATGTTGAACATTGGGGTGCTGCATTGAGTATTATTACTATAGCATACATTGTATTGTGGGGTGTTATATTTGTATAGTGTACATTGAATGATGGGATGTTGCATTGCACTGTTTTTTTATAGAGTACATTGGATGGTGGGGTGCTGCATTACACTGGTATTCAGATAGTGTACATTGAACGTTGGAGTGCTGTATTGAGCATTATTTGTATAGCGTACATTGAATGGTGGAGTGTTGCACTGAGTGTTATTTGAAGAACGTCCATTGAATGGTGGGGTGTTGCATTGATTGTTATTTGTAGAGCGTACATTGAATGTTAGGGTGTTGCAATGATTGGTATTTGTACAGCATACAGTGAATGGTGGAGGGGTGCACTGCACTGTTATATGTATAGCGCACATTGAATGGTGGGGTATTGCACTGAATGTTATATGTAGGGGTGGGCGGAATTTGCGTAGTCGTGCTATGCAAAGCTCCGTGAAACTGTAAAAACTCACAGCGGGCACACAGAAATTCCGCGCACACGCGGAATTGCTTGTTCGCGATGCTTTTTTCCTGTTCGCGAACGCTGTTTGCGCACTCGGGGGGAAATATCTGGCGAACACACATTTTGAGAAGGTGAACAAGCAAAAAATTCAACGAAGCCACGGAACGCAGAGTTTTGGGCAATTCCGCGTTCTCCGCGGAACATGAAATTACCCAAATTCCGCAAATTTCATGAGCGGAACGGAATTTACCGCCCAGGCCAGGCCTAGTTATATGTATAGCGTATATTGAATGTTGGGGTTTTGCATTACACTGTTATTTGTATAACGTACATTAAATGTTGGGATGTTGCATTGCACTGTTATTTGTATAGCATACATTGAATGTAAGGGGATTGCATTGCAATAGTATTTGTATAGCATACAATGGATGGTGGACTGTTGCATTGCATTGTTATTTATATAGCATACATTGAACCGTGGGGTGCTGCACTGCACTGTCATTTGTATAATGTACATTGAAGGTTGGGGTGCTGCATTGAGTATTATTTCTATAGCATACATTGTATTATGGGGTGTTCCATTGCACTGTGATTTGTATGGTATACATTGAATGATGGGGTGTTGCATTGCACTTTTTATTGCGTAGCGTACATTCAATGGAAGGGTGTTGCATTGCACTGTTATTGGTACACTGTACATTGAATGGTGGGTGTTGCATTGAACTGTTAATTGTACAACGTACATTCAATGATGCGGTGTTGAATTGTACTGTAATTTGTATAGAGTAGTTTGAACGGTGGTGTGTTGTATCGCACAGTTATTTGCATAGCTTACATTGAATGCTGGATGCTGCTTTTACTTGTATTTGTATAGAGTACATTGAACAGTGGGTATTGCATTGAGTGTTATTTGTATAGCGTACATTAAATAGTGGGGGGGTTGCATTTTAGTGTTATTTCTATAGTGTACATTGAACGGTGGGGTGTTGCTTTGAGTGTTATTTGAACAACATATATCGAATGGCGGGGTGTTCCATTGATTGTTATTTGTATAGCAAACCTTGACCGTTGGGGAGTTGCATTGATTGTTATTTGTATAACATACTTTGAACGGTGGGGTGTTGCATTGAGTGTTATTTGTATAGAGTACATTGAATAGTGAGGTGTTGCACTGCACTGTAATTTATACGGCGTACATTGAACAGTGGAGAATTGCATTGCACTGTTATTTGTATAGCGTACATTGAATGGTGGTTTGTTGCATAGAGTGTTATTTGTATGGCGTACATTGAATGGTGGGGTGTTGCACTGAGTGTTATTTGTACAGGGTACACTGATCAGTAGATTGCTACATTGAGTGTTATTTGTACAGTGAACATTGAAAGTTGGGGTGCTGCACTGAATATTATTTGTATATTATACAATGAATGGTGGGGTGTTGATGCATTACACTGTTATTTGTACAGTGTACATTGAACAGTGGGGAGTTGCATTGATTGTTATTTGTATGGAGTACATTGTATGGTGGGGTGTTGCACTGCACTGTTATTTGTACAGTGTACGTTGAACGGTGGGGGGGTTGGATTGCAATATTATTTGTACAGCGTACATTGAACGGTGGGTTGTTGCATTGAGTGTTATTTGTATGGCGTACATTGAATGGTGGTTTGTTGCATTGAGTGTTATTTGTATGGAGTACATTGAATGGTGGTTTGTTGCATTGAGTGTTATTTGTATGGAGTACATTGTATGGTGGGGTGTTGCACTGCACTGTTATTTGTACAGTGTACGTTGAACGGTGGGGGGGTTGGATTGCAATATTATTTGTACAGCGTACATTGAACGGTGGGTTGTTGCATTGAGTATTATTTGTACAGCGTACATTGAACGGTGGGTTGTTGCATTGAGTGTTATTTGTATGGCGTACATTGAATGGTGGTTTGTTGCATTGAGTGTTATTTGTATGGAGTACATTGAATGGTGGTTTGTTGCATTGAGTGTTATTTGTATGGAGTACATTGAATGGTGGTTTGTTGCATTGAGTGTTATTTGTATGGAATACATTGAATGGTGGGGTGTTGCACTGCACTGTTATTTGTACAGTGTACGTTGAACGGTGGGGGGGTTGGATTGCAATATTATATGTATAGCTTACATTGAATGGTGGGTTGTTGCAGTGAGTGTTATTTGCATAGCTTACATTGAACGGTGGGTTGTTGCATTGAGTGTTATTTGTATGGCGTACATCGAATGGTAGAATGCTGTACTGGATGTTATTTGTATAGTGAACATTGAAAGTTGGGGTGCTGTATTGATTAATATTTGTGTAGCATACAATGAATGGTGGGGTGTTGATGCATTGCACTGTTATTTCTATAACGTCCATTGAATAATGGGGTGTTGCATTGCACTGTTATCTGTATAGTGTATATTGGATGGTGGGGTGTTGCAATGCACTGTTATTTGTATAAAGAGGATATAGGATGGTGGGGTGTTGCATAGCACTGTTATGTGTATCCAATACATTGAACGGTGGGGTGCTGCATTGCAATTTTATTTGTATAGTGTACATTGAACATTGGGGTGCTGTATTGAGCATTATTCGTACAGCGTACATTGAATGGCGAGGCATTGCACTGACTGTTATTTGTATAGCGTACATTGAATTGGTTGGGTGCTGAACTGTATGTTATTTGTATAGCGTACATTGAATGGTGGGATGCTTGAGTGAGTGTTATTTGTCTTGTGTACATTGAGTGGAGGGGTGCTGCAGTGAGTATTATTTGTGTACCGTAGATTAAATGGCGGGATGTTGCAGTGCACTCTTACATTGAACCGTGGGGGTTGCAGTGCACTCTTATATTGAACGGTGAGGGGTTGCAGTGCACTCATACATTGAACCGTGGGGGGGTTGCAGTGCACTCTTACATTGAACAGTGGGGGGTTGCAGTGCACTCTTACATTGAACAGTGGGGTTGCAGTGCACTCTTATATTGAACGGTGAACAGTGGGGGTTGCAGTGCACTCTTACATTGAACAGTGGGGGTTGCAGTGCACTCATATATTGAACGGTAAGGGGTTGCAGTGCACTCTTACATTGAACCGTGGGGGTTGCAGTGCACTCTTACATTGAACCGTGGGGGTTTGCAGTGCACTCTTATATTGCACGGTGAGGGGTTGCAGTGCACTCTTACATTGAACAGTGGGGGTTTGCAGTGCACTCTTACATTGAACCGTGGGTAGTTGCAGTGCACTCTTATATTGAACGGTGAGGGGTTGCAGTGCACTCTTACATTGAACCTTGGGGGGTTGCAGTGCACTCTGATATTGAACGGTGAGGGGTTGCAGTGCACTCTTACATTGAACAGTGGGGGGTTGCAGTGCACTCATATTGAACGGTGAGGGGTTGCAGTGCACTCTTACATTGAACCGTGGGGGTTGCAGTGCACTCTTACATTGAACAGTGGGGGTTGCAGTGCACTCTTGCATTGAACCGTGGGTAGTTGCAGTGCACTCTTATATTGAACAGTGGGGGGTTGCAGTGCACTCTTACATTGAACAGCGGGGGGTTGCAGTGCACTCTTACATTGAACCGTGGGGGTTGCAGTGCACTCTTACATTGAACAGTGGGGGGTTGCAGTGCACTCTTACATTGAACAGTGGGGGTTTGCAGTGCACTCTTACATTGAACCGTGGGGGTTGCAGTGCACTCTTACATTGAACCGTGGGGGGTTGCAGTGCACTCTTATATTGAACGGTGAGGGGTTGCAGTGCACTCTTACATTGAACCTTGGGGGGTTGCAGTGCACTCTTACATTGAACCTTGGGGGGTTGCAGTGCACTCTTATATTGAACGGTGAGGGGTTGCAGTGCACTCTTACATTGAACAGTGGGGGATTGCAGTGCACTATTACATTGAACCGTGGGGGTTTGCAGTGCACTCTTACATTGATCCGTGGGGGATTGCAGTGCACTCTTACATTGAACCTTGGGGGTTGCAGTGCACTCTTATATTGAACGGTGAACAGTGGGGGTTGCAGTGCACTCTTACATTGAACAGTGGGGGTTGCAGTGCACTCATATTTTGAACGGTGAGGGGTTGCAGTGCACTCTTACATTGAACAGTGGGGGTTGCAGTGCACTCATATATTGAACGGTGAGGGGTTGCAGTGCACTCTTACATTGAACCGTGGGGGTTGCAGTGCACTCTTACATTGAACCGTGGGGGGTTGCAGTGCACTCTTATATTGAACGGTGAGGGGTTGCAGTGCACTCTTACATTGAACAGTGGGGGTTTGCAGTGCACTCTTACATTGAACCGTGGGTAGTTGCAGTGCACTCTTATATTGAACGGTGAGGGGTTGCAGTGCACTCTTACATTGAACAGTGGGGGATTGCAGTGCACTATTACATTGAACCGTGGGGGTTTGCAGTGCACTCTTACATTGATCCGTGGGGGATTGCAGTGCACTCTTACATTGAACCTTGGGGGGTTGCAGTGCACTCTTATATTGAACGGTGAACAGTGGGGGTTGCAGTGCACTCTTACATTGAACAGTGGGGGTTGCAGTGCACTCATATATTGAACGGTGAGGGGTTGCAGTGCACTCTTACATTGAACAGTGGGGGTTGCAGTGCACTCATATATTGAATGGTGAGGGGTTGCAGTGCACTCTTACATTGAACCGTGGGGGTTGCAGTGCACTCTTACATTGAACCGTGGGGGGTTGCAGTGCACTCTTATATTGAACGGTGAGGGGTTGCAGTGCACTCTTACATTGAACAGTGGGGGTTTGCAGTGCACTCTTACATTGAACCGTGGGTAGTTGCAGTGCACTCTTATAATGAACGGTGAGGGGTTGCAGTGCACTCTTACATTGAACCTTGGGGGGTTGCAGTGCACTCTTATATTGAACGGTGAGGGGTTGCAGTGCACTCTTACATTGAACCTTGGGGGGTTGCAGTGCACTCATATTGAACAGTGGGGGTTGCAGTGCACTCATATATTGAACGGTGAGGGGTTGCAGTGCACTCTTACATTGAACCGTGGGGGTTGCAGTGCACTCTTACATTGAACCGTGGGGGGTTGCAGTGCACTCTTATATTGAACGGTGAGGGGTTGCAGTGCACTCTTACATTGAACAGTGGGGGTTTGCAGTGCACTCATATTGAACGGTGAGGGGTTGCAGTGCACTCTTACATTGAACAGTGGGGGTTGCAGTGCACTCTTACATTGAACCGTGGGTAGTTGCAGTGCACTCTTACATTGAACCGTGGGGGGTTGCAGTGCACTCTTACATTGAACCGTGGGGGGTTGCAGTGCACTCTTATATTGAACGGTGAGGGGTTGCAGTGCACTCTTACATTGAACAGTGGGGGGTTGCAGTGCACTATTACATTGAACCGTGGGGGTTTGCAGTGCACTGTTACATTGAACCGTGGGGGTTGCAGTGCACTCTTACATTGAACAGTGGGGGTTGCAGTGCACTCTTACATTGAACCGTGGGTAGTTGCAGTGCACTCTTACATTGAACCGTGGGGGGTTGCAGTGCACTCTTACATTGAACCGTGGGGGGTTGCAGTGCACTCTTATATTGAACGGTGAGGGGTTGCAGTGCACTATTACATTGAACCTTGGGGGGTTGCAGTGCACTATTACATTGAACCTTGGGGGGTTGCAGTGCACTCTTATATTGAACGGTGAGGGGTTGCAGTGCACTCTTACATTGAACAGTGGGGGGTTGCAGTGCACTATTACATTGAACCGTGGGGGGTTGCAGTGCACTCTTACATTGAACTGTGGGGGTTGCAGTGCACTGTATTTGTATAGCGCCCTCCTCACCCCTTGCTGTGCCCCCAGAGCAAACTCCAGTCAAGTAGCCGCTATTTTAAGAAAGATCAAAAAGTCCTTCTGGCAGGACAGCAGCAGCTGTGTTATATGTGTTTAAAAGGTTCCGCATCCTCTTGTTTTCATGCACACAACTTAATTGAAACCAGAAACCCACAATTTATTAGGAAAAAACAAGCTGCTTTGCATCCATCGCATGGACATTCAGAGGGCTGTGTAATCCTGCTCTGATCTCCCAGCACAAAGCATCAGGACAAGTAAACACAGGAACTTGTGCAAAGTCACGGCTGCCTCCTCCTGACACAAGCCATCCCCCCTCCCCCCCACAGAAGCCCTCACAGACCCTCAGACTACTCACTCTGACACACCCATGGGACCTGCCCTGCCTGCCCCTCACAGAGGCCTCACACTATCACACAGTCTGGGCACCGAGTCTGGCTCCTCGCCACTCACAGATATCACGGATACAGCTCCTAACCAGTAGATACAGCTCCTAACCAGTAGATACAGCTCCTGGCCAGTAGATACAGCTCCTCACCAATAGATACAGCTCCTCACCAATAGATACAGCTCCTCACCAGTAGATACAGCTCCTCATCAGTAGATACCGCTCCTCACCAGTAGATACAGCTCCTCACCAGTAGATACAGCTCCTCATCAGTAGATACAGCTCCTCACCAGTAGGTACAGCTCCTCATCAGTAGATACCGCTCCTCACCAATAGATACAGTTCCTCACCAGTAGATACAGCTCCTCATCAGTAGATACAGCTCCTCACCAATAAATACAGCTCCTCACCAGAAGATACAGCTTCTCACCAATAAATACAGCTCCCCGCCAGTAGATGAAGCTCCTCGCCAGTAGATACAGCTCCTCACCAATAGATACAGCTCCTCACCAATAGATACAGCTCTTCACCAGTAGATAAAAGCTCCTCACCAATGAATACAGCTCCTCACCAGTAGATACAGCTCCTCGCCAGTAGATACAGCTCCTCACCAATAAATACAGCTCCTCACCAGTAGATACAGCTCCTCGCCAGTAGATGAAGCTCCTCGCCAGTAGATGAAGCTCCTCCTCAGTAGATACAGCTCCTCACCAGTAGATAAAAGCTCCTCCCCAGTAGATACAGCTCCTCACCAGTAGATAAAAGCTCCTCCCCAGTAGGTAAAAGCTCCTCGCCAGTAGATTCAGTTCCTCATCTATAGATACAGCTCCTCACCAGTAGATACAGCTCCTCACCAGTAGAAACAGCTCTTCGCCAGTAGATACAGCTCCTCACCAGTAGATGAAAGCTCCTCCCCAGTAGATACAGCTCCATGCCAGTAGATACAGCTTCTCATCAGTAGATACCGCTCCTCACCAATAGATACAGCTCCTCACCAGTAGATACAGCTCCTCATCAGTAGATACAGCTCCTCCCCAGTAGATACAGCTCCTTGCCAGTAGATACAGCTCCTCCCCATTAGATACAGCTCCTTGCCAGTAGATACAGCTCCTCAACAGTAGATACCACTCCTCCCCAGTAGATGCAGCTCCTCATCAGTAGATACCGCTCCTCACCAATAGATACAGCTCCTCGCCAGTAGATACAGCTCCTCATCAGTAGATACCGCTACTCACCAATAGATACAGCTCGTCACCAGTAGATACAGCTCCTCATCAGTAGATACAGCTCCTCACCAATAAATACAGCTCCTCACCAGTAGATACAGCTCCTCGCCAGTAGCTACAGCTTCTCACCGATAAATACAGCTTCTCACCAATAAATACAGCTCCTCACCAGTAGATACAGCTCCTCACCAGTAGATACAGCTCCTCATCAGTAGATACCGCTCCTCACCAATAGATGCAGCTCCTCACCAGTAGATACAGCTCCTCATCAGTAGATACAGCTCCTCACCAATAAATACAGCTCCTCACCAGTAGATACAGCTCCTCGCCAGTAGATACAGCTCCTCACCAATAAATACAGCTCCTCACCAGTAGATACAGCTCCTCGCCAGTAGCTACAGCTCCTCACCAATAAATACAGCTCCTCACCAGTAGATACAGCTCCTCACCCTCCTCTGCACACACACACAACTGTTTCTCTTGTCATTCACATATACAGCTCTTCACTCATAGACGCAGCCCCTAACCCTCCTCTTCACACACACACAACTTAGTGCCCGTATCGGCCACCCCCCCCCCCCCCCCCGCTTAGTAGTAATTAGTCACGCTGCACGAAATAATCAGTCCACACAAATTCTGTTGGAAAAGTTTGCTGCAAGTTTGTTTCATACATGAAGTATGCCAAAGTGGTGGGTTAACTTACGGGCGATCCGAGGGCAGGAAGTGGTGACTGACCTTAGCTGCCCTGCCTGCCTGATGCCAACTGCACCGTGGCCAACCCAATCGGTGCTACCATTTTTGTGGGGGTTATCCCCCTTAAATACTGTGGACCACCAGTGCATGACTTTAGTCACGCCTTTTTAAGGGCGGGGCGTGTCCAGCAGGGACCAAAGAGGAAGGCCAGCGGGTGGGGGCAGGTATAAATACCTGTCCCCAGCCCACTGCGCGCTGGAAATGACACCGCAGAGGAGCCAGACATAGGAGAGACTCCCATGGGAAGGGGTCCCAGCGACTGGCGCGCAGGGATGTGCCTAATGCGGCACTTAGAGGGCCGCCCCCTTACAGGGGCCCGCTGCGTGCACCACGGGCAACCACAGTATTTCCTGTCACTCACACATACAGCTCCTCACTCACCGATACAGCTCCTCACCCTCCTCTGCACATGCCTCTTTCATTCATAGATCAAATCTCCTTACCCACATATACAGCTCTTCACTACTCCGCTCCGGACTTGCTCTATGAATCCCGCAGGATTCTCACCTCCAGGACCCCTGCAGGAATGAAATGTAGGTCTCAGAAAGTATCTATATGCTGGGCCGGCTGGGGACAGAGAAGAAGGACTGGCTGCTCGCCCTGGATTCAAAATTTGCGAACATACGTGACAAGAATTTTCAATTCTATGTCAGGACAAGGAGGCGAGGATTATGCTTTCTCATTTCTTTATTAGAAATGCTCAGCAGCCAAAAAAAACACAGTATATAAAGAGAAAAAACTACAGTACCCATAAACACCAGGGTATCACGTGACCAACCATAGAGACCATAGTATAAAAGGTAATGTAGAAAGTATCACATCCTCTTTCTTTGTTGAGGAAAACAGTTCAATTAAAACAGGAAGTCCAAGAACAACGTTGATCAGGGATAGAAAAAGACAATCGCAGCAGCAGAAGTCCACATTGAAGAACGCAGGACTCGCAGGCAGTAGAACCTCGGAAACCGAAGAGCATCGAAATGTCAGAGTCTCCCCCCCAAGGCTTACCTTCTGCTTGGTGGGTTGTTCCTGCAGGGACGAAAATGAACTACCACCCCGTTCCCCGCCTTGCCCTAGTCGAGGTTCGGGCACCGTCTAGGATAAGGGGGTACCTGGGGTAGAAGCCAGAAAGGCGCAAGTCTAGAAGGCACTGGACCCCACGCTGTGAAGGAGAGAAGGGAACACGGTTAACTTCCTGCCCCGTTTCTTCTTCTGCCTCCTTCGTGTCGTGCCCCGTCTAAGCAACCCTGTTTTACCTGGTACGGGGTGTAGAGAGCCCGGCCTCCGCTTCCTGTTCTGGTTGGGAGTGGCCGCTGGATTGAGGGCAGCTCCACGGACCAAGAAACCAGAAGAGCGAAACCAGCGCTCCTGCGCAACTAATAGCGTACTCCCGCTTGTTGGAACATAGCACGAACCAAAATCAAGGAAACCAAAACCAGCGCTCCTGCGCAAATAATAAACGTGCTCAATCCTGTGGGGTCAGAGTAAGTGCCAAAATAAAGTAAACAAAACCAGCGCTCCTGCGCAAATGATAAACGCGGGTATCTTCCCCGCACACCTTCCGTGGTGTAGTTGCAAGCAAAGTGTGTAGGGTTGTGACGGCAGAACCCGCCGTCATTCTTGCCAAGAATCGCCTGTAGTTAAAGAACAGTAACTGTGCCGTAGGGGTTCCGCAGCAGCGTCCCTTCTTCGGCGGATGGTGTCTTCTCCGGAGTGGCGTCTCTCCGTCTGTGGCGATGACGAGAATTCAAAGCGGGTCTTCGCCGGAGTTCCCGGCTTTCATGCGTGAGCAACCGGAAGTGAGTATTTCGACCTTCCGTGTTGTCCCACAGGTGCTAGACCGCTAACCTCCTTCCTCGAGGAGCGGGCAGCTCGCAGAATCATGACAGCACCCACCACTAAACAGGACCCCCACCCGGCAGCCGGCGGGTCACACCGCGGTGGCAGGCCGAGGACAGCCAGGATGACCCAAGTGAAAGGCCCGAACCAGCCGGGAGGCGTGGCGGACATGAGAAAGCGGCTCCCACGACCTTTCCTCCGGACCGTAACCCTTCCAGTCCACCAGGTAGAAGAGTCGACCCCGGGTCCTCCGGGAGTCAAGAATGGCCCGGACCTCGTATTCGACGTGGTCACCCCGAAGAACCGGAGGAGGAGGAGCGGAGGCAACACAATCAGGGTGAGTGGCTCGCAGGAGGGAAACGTGAAAAACAGGATGGCATTTCATGTGAGGAGGCAGTGCCAATTTCATGGAAACACGGTTGATCACTTTAGCAATGGCATAGGGCCCCACAAACCTGGGCAACAGTTTCTTGGAACCATGAGTGTTGACATGCTGTATGGACACCCATACCCTGTCGCCCACCGCGAACTGGGGTTCGGCTCGTCTGTGCCTGTCCGCGAAGAGTTTGTAGGACTCCTTGGCTTTGGCCAGCTCGAACCTGGCTTGCTGCCACAGATCGCGAAGGAACCCATGATACGTCTGGATAGTGGGCAGAGGACTGGTGAAAGGATCCTCCCACGGGGCCGTTCGGGGATGCCGTCCATGGAGACAAAAGAACGGGGACATGCCGGTTGCGGAATGTCTGCTGTTATTATAGGCGAATTCCACCAGCCAAAGGACGTCCGACCAATCGTCCTCCACAGACAGGAGCAAACATCGGAGGTACTGCTCCATGGTCTGGTTGGTCCTCTCGGCCTGGCCATCGGTTTGCGGGTGGTAAGCTGTGGAGAGGCGTACCTCCATGCGCAGAATGCGGCACACCTCATTCCAAAACTTGGACACGAACTGAGACCCCCTGTCCGTGATCACCACCGACGGTATGCCATGTAAGCGTATCACATTGCGCAGGACGATACCAGCCAATGCAGCCGCCGAGGGCAGTTTCTCCAACGGGACGAAATGGGCCATCTTGGAGAGATGATCCACGATCGTAAGGATGGTGGTGAATCCTGTCCTTGTCCTGGGTAGTTCCACCACGAAGTCCATTGATATGGTATGCCAGGGGTACGGAGGTACAGGGATCGGATGCAACAATCCCACCGAGGGCTGAGAAGTACCCTTTCCTTGGGCGCAGACGGCACACCGCGCTATGTAGGCGTGGACATCAGTGTCTAGAGTAGGCCACCAGAAATGCCGTGACAGCAAGTCCTTCGTTTTCCGACGGCCCGGGTGAATGGCTAGAGGGTGGTCATGGCACATGTACAGGGCCTGTTGCTGGAGGTCCGGCAGAGGCAGGAAGTACCGGTCACCCTGGTAAATGTACCCATCCTTGGAGGTGAGACCTTCATGTACCCCCATCCATGACGAGGCGGACTTCTGTTGCAGGTCGTCACGCAGCTGGGATAAGAAGCCTGATGATAGTACGAGCCCCAGAAAACAACGGTTCGGGATGATCGGTGTAGGAACCTCAGCAGGTAAGGTATCATCGGAGTCCGAGAGCCGTGACAGGGCATCAGCCTTGGCGTTGTTTTTGCCAGGTCGGTATGTGATGTGGAACTCGTATTCGTTAAAGAACAAGGTCCACCGCAGTTGTCGAGCTGTCAGGGCCCTTGCTGAACGAAGGAACTGGAGGTTCCTATGGTCAGTGAAAATGGTAATGGGATGTCTAGCGTCCTTTAGGTGGTGGCGCCATTCCTCAAAGGCGGTTTTTATGGCTAGTAATTCACGGTCGGAAACCGTGTAGTTCCGCTCTGCCGGCTGTAGTTTCCTTGAGTAGAAGGCCACTGGGTGCAACAAACCCGTGTTGGTATCTCTCTGGGACAGCACCTCACCCATGGCGTTTTGAGAGGCGTCGGCCTCCACGACAAAGGGCCGTTCGGGGTTTGGATGTAGCAAAATGGGGGCCGTAGAGAACCGAGTCTTCAGGGTTCGGAAGGCTCGTTCAGCGTCGTGGTCCCAGTCAAACCGGACCCCTTTTCGTAGAAGACGAGTGATGGGGGTAACAATCCTGGAGAACCCCTCGATAAAGCGACGATAGTAGTTCGCAAACCCCAGGAACCGTTGTACCTGCTTCACCGACGTAGGGGATGGCCATTGTCGAATCGCTGCCGTCTTCTTGGTGTCCATGGTAACCCCCTCCGGGGTGATGACATGTCCCAGGAACTCCACGGCGGTGGTATGGAAGACGCTCTTTTCTATCTTGACATACAACCCATGGTGTAACAGTTGTTGGAGAACGGAGCGTACATGAAGGATGTGTTCCTCCTGGGTTGTGGAGAAGATCAATATGTCGTCGATATAGACGACACAGAACCGGTCGATGAAATCCCTCAGCACCTCGTCGATAAAAAACTGGAAGGCGGCTGGGGCGTTGCAGAGTCCGAAAGGCATGACCTGGTATTCGTACAATCCGTACTTGGTCCGAAACGCAGTTTTCCACTCATCTCCCTTTCGGACTCTGACGAGATGGTAGGCCCCTCGGAGGTCCAGCTTGGTGTAAATGACGGCGTTTTTCACCTGATCCAGCAGGTTCGTGATCAGAGGTAACGGGTACCTATTTTTCACCGTGATGGCGTTCATCGCTCTGAAGTCGATGCACGTTCTCAAATCTCCTTCCTTCTTTGCCACAAAAAAGAGAGGAGACGACACCGGCGATCTGGAGTGGCGGATGAACCCATTGCGTAGGTACTCGTCTAGATACATCCGTAGGTGTTCGTTTTCTTTCTCAGTTAGCGAGTAGATGCGACTACAGGGCAGCTTCGAGCCGGGAATCAGATCGATTCTGCAATCGAAACTGCGATGCGGAGGTAACGTGTTTGCCCCCTTTTTGTCGAACACCGCGGCTAGGTCCAGGTACGCCTCAGGTATTGTTCCTTGTACGGTTAAGACCGTGTTGGTAAGGGGCAACACGTGAGCCCGTATACTCGATGAGTGGGGGGTACACGGTCGGGAGTAACAGAGCGACCTACAAACATCGGAATCCAAGTGCACAACTCTGGTCACCCAGTCAATACGTGGATTATGGGCCGCTAACCATGGAAGACCCAGGATCAGGCGAAATTGCGGTGCGTCAATTGCATCAAAGGTAATGGATTCTGTGTGCGTATTCGGGAACGACATCTCGAGAAGCTCTGTTTGGAAACGGATGAGCCCAGAAGTAAGATCCGTCCCGTCCACCGCTTTCACAGCCTCCGGTGTCTTCTTTGGTACCCCAGCCATTCCTAGGCTGGCCATATAATGATTATCGATAAAATTGCCTGTGGCTCCGGAATCGATAAGGGCTATCACCTGCCATGCCTGGCCAGATGGTGCCTTTAGGGTGACTTCCACTCCGAAATGCTGGCAACTGACTCCGTTACCTGGGGTTGATAGCCTAATGGACGATGAACCCAGTAGCCGGACCCCACCGTTTACTGGGTTTCTTCGTTTCCCGACCAGTCACCCCTGGATATAGGAAGCGCAAAGGGTCTCTTCGGCCTCGGTTTTGAGGGTTTCACAGGGCATTCCTTCACGAAGTGTCCGCATTTGCCACAATACAGACATAGATTCTGTCGCCGTCTCTTCTCTCGTTCCTCCTTGGTCAGGGCTCCCCGAATTCCTCCGATCTGCATCGGCTCTGGTGCATCGAGGTTATTTACCGCCTCATTGGTGATCTTTTCCCTCTGTGGTAGCACTCGGGAATCCCCGCCTCTGTGTCGATCGGTCTTTCGTTCCTGTAGCCTGAAGTTCAGTTTTACCACCAAATCGATGAACGAGCCGATGTCGTCGGGTGGGTCCGGAATCTGGGACAGAAGGTCCTTCATCTCGTCTCGCAAACCCCGATAGAACACCGATACCTTCTTGGACTCAGGCCATTGGGCGTCAATTACCAGTCTATTGAAGGTGGTCACGTAATGTATCAAGTCCGTGGTTCCTTGTCTGAGTCCGAGGAGTTCGTTGTCCGCCGCCTGCACAAAGGTGTGGCGGGCGAACATCCGTCGCATGGTGTCTCTGAAGGCAGGTAAGTTGTACAACACCGGGTCATCGTTCTCCACCAATGGTATGGACCATAGAGCGGCGTCGCCTCCCATATAGGAGAGGATAAAGGCAACCTTAGAGGCATCGTCAGGAAAGGCGGTAGCACGGGCCATGAAATGCAATTGGCACTGGTGCATGAACACGCTATACTTCGTGCTATCACCAGAAAAGCGCTCCGGAGGGGCCAGCTGTACGGTATGCGGGGTTATCACCTGGATGGAGGTGTCCTGCATGGGAGTAGAGGGAGAACCACCGGGTTGAAACGTAGCGGGTCTCAACAGGCCTTCTCGCAATACCCTAGATGAGGGGTATGGACCCCAAGGTCCGGTTCCGGGATCAGCCGCTTGCGTCTGCAAGGCGGTGATATCCTGGCGTAGGCTGCGGTTTTCCGCTTGCATAGTCGTCAGGATGGCTGCGATGTCTTGAAGAGTGATCTCAGGGTCACCCATGTCGCCCGGGCAGGAGTAAGTGCTTGGGCTTTGAATTCTGTCAGAGTCTCCCCCCCAAGGCTTACCTTCTGCTTGGTGGGTTGTTCCTGCAGGGACGAAAATGAACTACCACCCCGTTCCCCGCCTTGCCCTAGTCGAGGTTCGGGCACCGTCTAGGATAAGGGGGTACCTGGGGTAGAAGCCAGAAAGGCGCAAGTCTAGAAGGCACTGGACCCCACGCTGTGAAGGAGAGAAGGGAACACGGTTAACTTCCTGCCCCGTTTCTTCTTCTGCCTCCTTCGTGTCGTGCCCCGTCTAAGCAACCCTGTTTTACCTGGTACGGGGTGTAGAGAGCCCGGCCTCCGCTTCCTGTTCTGGTTGGGAGTGGCCGCTGGATTGAGGGCAGCTCCACGGACCAAGAAACCAGAAGAGCGAAACCAGCGCTCCTGCGCAACTAATAGCGTACTCCCGCTTGTTGGAACATAGCACGAACCAAAATCAAGGAAACCAAAACCAGCGCTCCTGCGCAAATAATAAACGTGCTCAATCCTGTGGGGTCAGAGTAAGTGCCAAAATAAAGTAAACAAAACCAGCGCTCCTGCGCAAATGATAAACGCGGGTATCTTCCCCGCACACCTTCCGTGGTGTAGTGGCAAGCAAAGTGTGTAGGGTTGTGACGGCAGAACCCGCCGTCATTCTTGCCAAGAATCGCCTGTAGTTAAAGAACAGTACCTGTGCCGTAGGGGTTCCGCAGCAGCGTCCCTTCTTCGGCGGATGGTGTCTTCTCCGGAGTGGCGTCTCTCCGTCTGTGGCGATGACGAGAATTCAAAGCGGGTCTTCGCCGGAGTTCCCGGCTTTCATGCGTGAGCAACCGGAAGTGAGTATTTCGACCTTCCGTGTTGTCCCACAGGTGCTAGACCGCTAACCTCCTTCCTCGAGGAGCGGGCAGCTCGCAGAATCATGACACGAAAGCAGGAAAAAACCAGATGGAACAGCAACACCGTTACTTCGGGTCAGAACCTAAAAAGATACAGACTGCCGTAATACACATCCAATATATATAGTATGAAATCACAATGGGGGGGGGGGGGTTAGAGAAATAATGAATGACACTAAACATAATACATATGCAGAAAGCAACAGTATAAATGCATAACATGTGCAGAAAACAATAACAACGGGTGGGATAATCCTCGCCTCCTTGTCCTTAATAGAATTGAAAATTCTTGTCACGTATGTTTGCAAATTTTGAATTCTATGTCAGGACAGGAGGCTCCGATTATGCTTGTTCAAGCTTGATCCACCACCACTGAAGCAATATGATCAATTGGTTTGTAATAAAAGGTTTTGAACACAGAATCAGAAGACCAATCTGCGGCCTTCATGATGTCAGATAAAGTAACAGCCATCGAGAATGCCTTAGAAGCCATAGCCCCACGTGTCGAATGAGCACCAAAAATGGAAACATCAATGCCAGCTTCAGACATCGAACCCAACGAGCCAATGTAGCTGGGGTAACAGGGCGAAAAGGCTTCTGCAAAGCAATCAACAGTTGACCATGCATATCTGAACGTAAAGGAGCAGTACATACCTCATAATCCTTGACGCATTGGACAACGCAAAGGTTGGGATGATTAGGAAAGGAAGGATAGGTAATCGAGGATGAATTTGTTTTAGTACGTTTGGAAAGACGAAAAGTGACACCCTCAGGTGTAAAACTGCGACCTGCTAAGTCCAAAGCACGAACATCAGACACCCGTTTGCAAGAAAGCAGGCATAACAACATGGTCAGTTTGGCTGATAGTTGTTTACGGGAAAGCAAAGAATTGGAAGGCCAGGCTTCCAAGAACCTCATAACAATGGATACATCCCATAAAGACACGTACTTAGGACATGGGGGAGTCGCCAGACGGATACCCTTAAGCAATTTGGTAATCAAAGGATGCTCACCCGCGGGTTTACCACCAATAGAAACGTGGCCTGCCGAAATGGCGGAACGGAAATTATTAACCGTCCGATAAGCCAAACCGGAGGAAGCAAGAGACGCAAAAAAATTAATGATCAGAGATACATCCGCTGCAGCGGGATCAGTTTCCCGTTGAACACACCAAGCACACCATCGTTTCCAGGAGCCTGAGTAGCGTTTATGAGTGTTGGGTGCCCAAGATCCACTGATAAACTTGAAAGCGTCTCGTGAAAGACCTGGGACCATCCAACGGTCCCCGAAAGTCACCATGCCAGAAGACGGAGAGAGCATGACTGGATCAGGGGATGCGGATTGCCGAGAGGGTCCAGCAAGAGATTCCACTTCTGGGGAAGAAGGAGCGGCACTGCACAACACATTTCCAGGAGAACTGGGAACCAAGCTTGAGCCCTCCACAGAGGTGCAATAAGAATCAGTTCCGACTGATAACGCTTTGTGCAAGCCAGGACTCTGGGAATCATCATGAACGGGGGAAAGGCGTAGCACAGAAGGGTAGGCCAGATCTGAAGAAATGCGTCCGTGGCCAGGGCTTCCGGATCCGGCCTCCAGCTGAAGAACCGGGAAAGCTGAGTGTTGAGGCGAGAAGCAAACAGGTCGATGTGACACTGGCCCCAAAACCGACGAAGAGAACGGAATATGCGAGGGTGAAGCCTCCAATCGCTGAAATCCCGAAGGTGACGCTAATTCCAGTCCGCAATCTGATTGTTGCGACCGGGAAGATATTCGGCAATAACAGTGATCTTCTTTTGTAGACAAAAATTCCAAAAGTCTTTGGCGATCTCCGCTAATATCTTGGATCTCGTGCCGCCCAACTTGTTGACATAACGAACCGCGGACACATTGTCCATGCGGAGAAGAATGCAACAGTTGGATCGAAGGGGAGTGAAACAACGGATCGCAAAGGACCCCGCCAGGAGTTCCAGGCAATTTATGTGGAGAGTCAACTCATGAGGGAGGAGACCACCAACCCCCCGTCAATATTGGTCCGCACCGGGCTCCCCAGCCCCACAGGCTGGCATCGGACTCTATCACCATCTCCGGAGAAGAGCCGAACAGGGCTCGTCCTTTCCAGGCTTCCATGTGGTCTATCCACCATTGCATCTCTCACCTCGCTTCCTCTGAGAGAGGAATTTGATCGGAATAGCGAAGGCCGTTCTGGAGATGACGGATCTTCAATCGTTGAAGCGCCCTGTAATGCAGAAGGCCCGGGAAAATCACCTGAATCGAAGACGCCAATAGTCCGACGACATGTGCTATAGATCTCAACGATACAGTCTGTTTGGAGATAATCAAAGCCAACTCCCTCTTGATGTAGCGAATCTTCTGATTGGGTAAGAGAAGCTGACAGGTCAGAGAATTGACCTGGAAACCTAGAAAGTCTATCACTTGAGATGGGGTGAAAACAGATTTCTGAGGATTCACCAGAAATCCCAGAGATTGTAACAGGTCGATCGACCATTCCAGATGTGAAATCAACTTGCGTGGACAATCTGCCATGATCAGAATGTCGTCCAAGTATACAATCATGCGGACACCCCGAGCACGCAAGCATTCCACAACGGGCTTCAGAAGCTTCGTGAAGCACCAAGGAGCTGACGAGAGGCCGAACGGGAGAACCTTGTATTCGAACCATTCCCCCTGCCATTGGAACTGAAGAAACCGACAATGGGGGCTGAAGATTGGAATCGACAAATATGCATCTTTGAGATCTAGGGGAACCATCCAATCCCCTTCCTTGAGAAGATCTCGCAACAGATGGATCCCTTCCATTTTGAAATGGCGGTAAACTACCCCTCCATTGAACTCCTTTAGATTGAGAACCAAACGGGATCCGCCCCCTCGTTTCTGAACCAGAAACACCGTGCTCACAAAACCCCTTGGATGACGGGTAGTCCGAAGGATTGCTCCTTTTGGGAGAAGGGAATCTATTTCTGCTGAAATTAACTCCTGATCCTGAAGGGAGAAAAACAACGGGGTTGGAGTGAGGATTGGAGGCTGGGAATGGTAAAACTCTATCTTGTAACCCTGAACCGTTTCCAGCACCCAAGCATCGTTGGAGATTAGATGCCAATTATGGAGAAAACATTGGATCCTGCCCCCCAAAACCACCTCGGAAGCTGGAATTAACCTCACCTGAAGTGTTGGAGTCCTGGTGACGTCCTTGGTGTCCTCCTTATCCACCTTTCCTAACCTGTCCTCTCCCTTTGCGAGAGGGATAGAAGTTGGAACGATTGGTGAATCTGGAGTCCTGACCACCCCCTCTGTGGGACTGGAATCCTCTCTGGGAATTCTGTTGAGAGCCACGGCCGAACGAGCGCCCCCTCTGTCGTCCAGCCTTTGTAAAAACTGGCCAAAACGCTCGCCGCAGCGAGGCTTCAGCCTTTTCAAGGCCACTGAAAGTGGCCACAAAGTGCGTAAGCTCCTTCAGGAACGGCTGACCAAATAACTGTCCTTGAGCCAAGGGGCCGGACTCGGAAGATGAGAGCTCCGCCAGCTTTGGATCGAGTTTTAGAAGAATGGAACGGCGTCGTTCACAAGAAATTACGCAGTTGGCATTGCCCAACTGGCAAATAGCCCTCTGGGACCATTCAATGAGCTCATCAGGGTCAACAAGGGCTGAAGACTCCTTGGCGAGAACACTAAGATCCAAGATTTTAGTAAGCGGGCCCAATAAGTCCAACAATTTGTCTTGGCAGGAACGCCAGGACCTGTCAAGACCTTTCTTGGGGTCTTTGGCATATTTTTTGAGATATGTGACCATGGTAGGATCCACTTCTGGGGTTTCGGCCAAATGGTCAGCCAAATCAGGGCGTGGACACTCGGATCTCAGGCGGGCCCTGACATCCTTCTCAAAAGGTTGGCGAATATGAGCTTGTACATATTCCGCCACTGCAGGGGATGGCAACCAAGAAGAAGAATTTGGATGAACAATATCAGAGGGTTCAAAAGTAAGTATAGGGGGATGTGAGGGAGCGTCCACGAAGTGGTCCTTACGAGCCTTTTTCCGTGGAGGAGGGTCAAGTTCAGAGGAGGTGGAGGAATGAGTGTCATCAGCATCCGTATCAGGGAAGGCGGAAAACGAGGTCCCAGCCGTCGCCTTAGGAGTAGACCTGTCTGAAGACAAACTTTTAGCCAACTTTTGAAAATCTGATTTGTGTGGATTGACAGGAGATTTAGAGGATGCACGAGCAGCCGGCAACCAGCCCTGTTGTTGGGCGTAAAGAGACAAATGACGTTTTAAGGGGTTAATGGCACGAACAAGCGCCTTATTAACCGACTGTTGTACTCCCTGATCCAAAGCCTCAACCAAATCGTGCTCCAGAGAGACAGAGGCATCGTCGTCATGGCAATAGTCATCTTCATAATAATAATCCTCCATTCTGACACAGATGTGCAGCCAGGAGTAATGCCCACAGAGATGACAAATATCAATAATGGCCAAAGGCACAATGCAGGGGGAGTGAAAAACCCCACAGCAAGCCAAAAGTGCAGGTAGAAACACTGCAAGAGTTAAACGTGGAGGGAGGGCTTGCTGTCACAGAAAAAACTGTCACTCTAGGCAAAGCCTATGATGAATTGTACAGCCCAAAAGATTTATATTGCAAATGGGCGTATTTGGGGCGAAATACATAGGCTGTGGGCAATGGGCGCTATATGCGACCTTCTTCTGACGAAAAATCGTCCGTTTTTGACAAAAATATGGCCGCCGCGCATGCGCGGTAACGGCCGCCCGGTATTAAATAGAAACGGAGTGCTCGCAGGCAAAGCGCGAGCCTCCAAGCCCCTTTCTCCCTCTCCACAATAAACAGAGGCGCAGGCGCGAAGCGCCCGGCTCAGGGAAGGTGGAAAAACCTCACGCTCCCCGCAAATGAAGGAAAGCGCGCGAGCGGAAGAGCCGAGAAATACGTTACGGGAACCATGGAAACCGGACCAACAACAGCGCGACAACTCGCGTATATGAAGCGCCAGAGGAGCATTTAACAGGCATAAAAATGCAATATCAGAACAAAGCAATATATACATTAACAAATAAAGAAAATACACTTAACTGGCTGCGGAGCAGCAAAGAAAGAGGATGTGATACTTTCTACATGACCTTTTATACTATGGTCTCTATGGTTAGTCACGTGATACCCTGGTGTTTATGGGTACTGTAGATTTTTCTCTTTATATACTGTGTTTTTATTGGCTGCTGAGCATTTCTAATAAAGAAATGAGAAAGCATAATCGGAGCCTCCTGTCCTGACATAGAATTGGACTCTGGGGCCGCAGCTCTAGTGAAGTCCTGGGCCTGTTTATGGACATGAAAGAAGGACTGGCTGCTCGCTCTGGATTGGACTCTGGGGCCGTTGTTCTAGTGATGTCCTGAGCCTGTTTATGGACATGGAAGAAGGACTGGCTGCTCGCTCTGGATTGGACTCTGGGGCCGTCGTTCTAGTGATGTCCTGAGCCTGTTTATGGACATGGAAGAAGGACTGGCTGCTCCCTCTGGATTGGACTCTGGGGACGCAGCTCTAGTGAAGTCCTGGGCCTGTTTATGGACAAGCTTCGTTTAACACTGGGGGAGCCGCGTATAACTGCTCCTGCTATAAATTAATCCCACAAGGTAGCTCCCTTGCTGACACCCAACAGATTCTACTATACTACTATACTGGGTTGAATAACACCGCATAGGTTCTGCCTGGAGTAGTTGGCAAGCCCTCCCTCCACCTCATATTGATTTTTTGCATATTGATTTTTTGATAGTGTTTTTTTATTGGCTTGCCTGTGGCTGGTTCTACTCCCCCTACATTGCTCCTGATTTGGGTATTCACCCTAAGCTGACAGTGGTGGCCGTTGGTCTTTCCTGGCACTTACTGCATTGAAACAAGATGGCGGAACTCTATGAGGAAGAATATTTCTACGAGGAACCTACGGGGTCCTTGGAGGAAGACCTAGTAAAGGCATTGGACGTGGGGGTGCAGCATTCAGTTAATAGGGCCTTGGTTCGGGCGATTGAACCCTTGAAGCACCACCTGTGTGGCTACGCAGAACAACAAAGCTGGCTACCTATCCCTACATTGCGGGCCAGACCAAAGGGGAAGTCCCCTAAGGGACCCGACGCTGCAGGTTTCGCCAAATTAGCCAGTAGCTTGTCTACAGAGCAAGACTATAGCGCCTCTTCTGAGGCAGCAGTCCCTGACCCATTCCAGGAGGATGATGATGATTCCTCTTTTCACCAGAGCTCGGACCAGGAGGACGCTCCCAGACCCAGCAAATGCTCATGGAAAGAGCAGCACTTGGACCCTTCCAGCACAACCAAAGTTACTCACAGCCTGGCCGCCACCTCAAGAAGATGCCGAATATGTACAGGATCACCTGTGCCAAGACTTTGATAAAGAGGAACGTGCTAAATTGCTCTCAGCATGTCCCAGACCAGACCTTCAAGGTAAGGTAGCTGACAACCCTGAAGTAGATCCCACTATGGTTATCTACCTTACGAAATATTCCAGAGACCCAAAGAAAGGGATTGACAGAGCCTGGAGACCATGCCAGGACAAGCTCCTTGACATGACCGGCCCCCTAACAAAAATTCTAGAACTAGGTTACGGAGGATGCCTCGCTGAGCACAGCACTGCATGTACAGGGGATCCTTCGCTGATCACACTGCTCCATGTACAAGGGATCTCTTGCTGATCACAGCACTCCATGTACATGGGGTCTCTTGCTGATCACAGCACTCCATGTACAGGGGATCTCTCGCTGATCACACTGCTCCATGTACAGGGGATCTCTCACTGATCACAGCACTCCATGTACAGGGGATCTCTCGCTGATCACACTGCTCCATGTACAGGGGATCTCTCGCTGATCACAGCACTCCATGTACAGGGGATGTTGGAAACGGGTAGCGTGGTGCAGAGCGGGCGGGCCAAACTCCGGAGGAAATGTGCAAAGCATCCACGCAGTACACACAGGCGACACACAAGGCACACTACAAAAAGAGACACTACACCAGTTTAGGTAGAAATAACTTTTGTATTGTCAAAACCACTAGGTGTCAGGTAATCTCTACACTGCGCCAACTGGCGCTCGGTTCCAATTTACAGGGGGGAATTATGTACAGGGCAGGGCCAATCGGGCCCCTGCCGGAATCATTGCGATTTACAGATAAAATGATTGTACGTGAGAAATAAAGCTCCCATCCATCCACATTAATCCTGCAATAAAATACATCAGGGCATGACGTGAGACATTAGGCCGGAACACCTGTAACGGAAACCTCACAGCATCACAATAAACATGACCGTCCTGGGCATCCCCTGAGGCAGGAAATTAGGTTAGGCAGAGCATCAATACATCAAACCCTGGCATCTGAACAAAACCATTAACATAGCGCGTAAAACAAGGCCTTAGCGCGCAGGGCATGGCAACTAAACATAGCGCTGCCCGGGGCAATTGAATCGCATTTTAAATCAGGCATTTACCCTAGCGCTGCCCATATCAATTCAATAGCGCCTTAAAACCAGGACATATGAACATAGCGCTGCTTCTTGCCAATCAATAGCGCTTCAAACATGGCCTGTAAATCTGGCGCTGCACATAGCCTAACATTAGGCCAGAAATGCATTTAATTATAGTCCCCGGAATTCCAGTAGGTCAGGGCATCCAAGGTTGTGAGGAGGAAGGGACACTGGGGGCGGGCACCGGCAATGTACCCCGAATTCACCCCCTATCCCTCGGCCTTATATTCCTCCTCACCGGCTTACTGAAGAGCTCCCCGAGCCGATTAGGCACACGTGGCAGCTGCCCACTGCCAGTCGGGGCAGCTGTACCGAGTCCAGCCAGTTCCTGCGAGGTGGAGGTCCCTGCCAGGACATGGAAGGCAGGGGGGTGTCCCTATAGTAAGTATGGGCCCCACGGGGCCCTCCGGGCATTCACCGGGGCGGGCACCGACTATGTGCCCCGACTTCGCCCCTCCCACCAAGGCAAGCGCGGACCAAGGCCCCACTCACCGGCACTCTCCTGGCAGGCTTCAGGCGTCGCTGCGGCCTCCCGGCAGCAAACTGTCACTCTCTCCGGCTTCACTTGGGCGGTGGGGGCAGGCGCCGACAATGCGCCTCGAGCCCCTGACCTTCCTCTTCTCTCCTGGGTCGCTGTGCTTGCGGGGCTCTCGTCACCTCGCGAGAGCCCCGCCCACCAAGGCACCGGTCGGGTCTTCGCCCGGGCCCTCTCCCGGGACCCGGGACTCTTAGGCTCGGCTCGCGGGGCTCTCCCAGACTCCCGGGAGCCCCGCTCGATCACGCGGCCACTTCCGGCCGGCTCGGGCGAGGTCCCGACTTCTTCCGGGTCGTCGCAGGCAGCGCGGCGGCCCTGCTCTTCTCCTCACTGCAACCCGGGTTGCGGCGGTGATTCCGGGGCAGTTTTGAAGTGCGGGGTAGGCTCCCGCCTTCACAAACACCAACACCTTGTGGAGGCACACACACGGGGTGGGCTCCCGATGTTGTGATTAAACCTTCAAAGGTGGCACACACGCGGGGTAGGCTCCCGATGTAAGGAATAGGCGCCGAGGCAGTGGGCACTCGCGCCGACGGCGATATCACGCGGGGTGGGCTCCCGCTGGGCTCCTCAGTAGGCTGGCACACGGGGTAGGCTCCCGATATGTCTTTCAGCGCCCAGCTCTCCCTGGCCACACACTCCTCACCTCCTTTGGGCCACGAGGTGTAGCGCTTTGCAGGCGCTAGGCGGTCCCACCAGCTTTAGGGGCAGTGCACAGTCACTTCCAAGATAGCGCTCACCAAACCTAGCGCTCTCCTTCCAGGGGCTTGTAAATAGCGCTCTCCTTCCAGGGGCTTGCAAATAGCGCTCTCCTTCCAGGGGCTTGTAAATAGCGCTCTCCTTCCAGGGACTTGCAAATAGCGCTCTCCTTCCAGGGGCTTGTAAATAGCGCTCTCCTTCCAGGGGCTTGCAAATAGCGCTCTCCTTCCAGGGAGCTTGTAGATAGAGTTCTCTGGTCCCTGCCCCTTGATTGAGGGTTTCTTGAGGGGGGGGAAGTTGCGTTGGTGGCTGCAGGCGGACTACTAAGTCTCTGCCTGTCGTCCCTGGATTCTCATCTCGCCGGGCCAGATCAGTGGGTAGTTCAGGATCCCTCACTCACTTAAAGGGCAGTGCCTAAACCCTGTCACCTTCAGAGGCATAGGTCCCTGACTGATCCTACCGCCTAAAACTCCTGCGAGGGCTTCTCCAGGTTTGCGTTGCCCCAACTATATCTTTCCCTCGCCCTGTGGACAGTAGGGGGGGGTAGGTAGGTGCAGGGCCAGGCACACAGGCCTATGTGGCGGTAACCCCTGGCAGCAGGTCCCCTCTCTCCCAGGTCCACCCTCTGACTGAGCACATGGCAACCCAGCTCCTCCCTTTAGACGCCCCTCACCCCACCTTCCAGACAGTGCCAGAAGCTTCTAGAAGCGTCTGGGGAAACTGGCTCTAACTGGCCTAGGGGGAGGGGTAGAGCACCCTGGGTGCCAGGCTTCCCTCCAAAAGCTGGGGCTGCTGGGAAATAACGCCTAGACTGTCAACCTAGCTCAGTCAAACGGCGCAACCACACAGCTTTGGCATCCATCTTAAATTACATTTTTAAAATGGGGAAACTCAGTCTGCACACATTCAGTCTTTCCATTTACACATTTAGTTTCCCAGAAAAGCGAAACATTTCTGGGAAAAAGGGCCAAGTCCAACAGGGGATCTCTCGCTGATCACAGAACTTCATGTACAGGGGATCTCTCGCTGATCACACTGCTCCATGTACAGGGGATCTCTCGCTGGTCATACTGCTCAATGTACAGGGGATCTCTCGCTGATCACAGCACTCCATGTACAGGGGATCTCTCGCTGATCACAGCACTCCATGTACAGGGGATCTCTTGCTGATCACAATGCTCCATATACAGGGGATCTCTTGCTGATCACAGCACTCATGTACAGGGGATCTCTCGCTGATCACAGCACTCCATGTACAGGGAATCTCTCACTGATCACAGCACTCATGTACAAGGGATCTCTCACTGATCACACTGCTCCATGTACAGGGGATCTCTCGCTGATCACACTGCTCCATGTACAGGGGATCTCTTGCTGATCACACTGCTCCATGTACACGGGATCTCTCGCTGGTCATACTGCTCCATGTACAGGGGATCTCTCGCTGATCACACTGCTCCATGTACAGGGGATCTCTTGCTGATCACACTGCTCCATGTACACGGGATCTCTCGCTGGTCATACTGCTCCATGTACAGGGGATCTCTCGCTGATCACAGCACTCCATGTACAGGGGATCTCGCGCTGATCACACTGCTCCATGTACAGAGGGTTTCTCGCTGATCACAGCACTCCATGTACACGGGATCTCTAGCTGGTCACACTGCTCCATGTACAGAGGGTCTCTCGTTGATCACAGAACTCCATGTATAGGGGATCTCTCGCTGATCACACTGCTCCATGCACAGGGGATCTCTAGCTGATCACAGAACTCCATGTACAGGGGATCTCTCGCTGATCACAGAACTCCATGTACTGGGGATCACTCGCTGATCACAGAACTCCATGTACTGGGGATCACTCGCTGGTCATACTGCTCCATGTACAGGGGATCTCTCGCTGATCACAGCACTCCATGTACAGGGGATCTCTCGCTGATCACAGAACTCCATGTACTGGGGATCACTCGCTGGTCATACTGCTCCATGTACAGGGGATCTCGCGCTGATCACACTGCTCCATGTACAGAGGATCTCTCGCTGATCACAGAACTCCATGTACTGGGGATCACTCGCTGATCACAGCACTCGATGTACAGGGGATCTCTCGCTAATCACAGCACTCTATGTACAGGGGATCTCTCACTGATCACACTGCTCCATATACAGGGGATCTCTCACTGATCACAGCACTCCATGTACATGGGATCTCTTGCTGATCACAGCACTCCATGTACAGGGGATCTCTCGCTGATCACACTGCTCCATGTACAGAGGATCTCTTGCTGATCACAGCACTCCATGTACAGGGGATCTCCCGCTGATCACACTGCTCCATATACAAGGGATCTCTCGCTGATCACAGCACTCCATGTACAGGGGATCACTCGCTGATCACAGCACTCCATGTACAGGGGATCTCTCGCTGGTCACACTGCTCCATGTTCAAGGGATCTCTCGCTGATCACAGCACTCCATGTACAGGGGATCTCTTGCTGATCACACTGCTCCATGTACAGGGGATCCCTCGATGTTTATACTGCTCCAAGTAGAGGGGATCGCTTGTTGATCACAGCACTCCATGTACAGGGGATCTCCCGCTGATCACACTGCTCCATATACAAGGGATCTCTCGCTGATCACAGCACTCCATGTACAGGGGATCTCTCCCTGAGCACACGGCTCCATGTACAGAGGGTCTCTCGCTGATCACAGCACTCCATGTACAGGGGATCTCTCCCTGATCACAATGCTCCATGTACACAGGATCTCTTGCTGATCACAGTACTCCATGTACAGGGGATCTCTCCCTGATCACAGTGCTCCATGTACAGAGGATCTCTCGCTGATCACAGCACTCAATATACAGGTGAACCGAGGTGATCCCTTGCTGATCACAGTGCTTCATGTACAGGTGAACCCTTGCTCATCACAAAGCTGTCTGTACAGGTGATCCCTCATTGCTCATAGTGCTACAAGTACAGTGGATCCCACACTGATCACAGTGTTCTATATACAGGTGATCCCTCACTGATCACAGCACTCCATGTACAGGTAATCATAGTTGATCCCTTGCTGATTACATTGCTCCATGTACAGGTGATACCTATGTGGAAATGTGGATTTCCCTGATCAGTTATGTCCCCTATCTTGGACCCCAACGGTTCTATGTGCATGTTACAAATACATGTATGTTCCCTTCAGTTCCAGTTTCGAAGACGCAAACACATGTGCGTCCACCGTTAACATGTCCTCTGTCAGATCCGCCATGAATGGGCTGGATATTCGATTCCTAAGTATGAAAGGCCACCGACTTTATATGGCTAAGTTACTCCATTTTTACAGTTCAGGCAAGTAGGCCCGATTCTGTCCTCAAAGCCTTTCCCTGCTCTCTGCCTCTGACAGCTTCAGCTTGAGCTTGCATCTGTGACCATGAACTTTGTCTCATTCTCTGCGCGGCCCACGAAGCCTGACATCAGCCTATTCTCTGCCAAGAGCTGTATTTCACCTTCGAATTATCTGCTTCCCCCTCAGCCGATGCATTCCTGCCTAGTAGCTTAAGTAAACATTCCTCCAGTTACCAAGCAAAAGGCCCGGTTTCTCTGCCCTCATGCAAGTAATTCATAGCCCTGTCACCATGGAATATTCCCATCCCCTTGCATCTCATATAGACACTTAGACGCTTGTACACGCACACACAGTCAGTATAGAATAGATTCTGTCCGAGAGCCCTTCCCTTGTGGATAACACAGTTCTTTAAACATAGGATATTAGATATGATTTGGGATTAGGTTGACATAACCCCAGACTTTTGTCTCCACATGTAGAGCTAAATGTCAAGTCCCCTTCACCCTCTAGTTGCACGTCTATCACACGTCATGCTGCTGCGCGCGCATCTCTGCCAAGTATTTCTGCTGACATTGCGAAATCATCTCCAGGTATCCACCCACACATGACAATTTACCCCTTATCATCAAGTGGACGCCCACATGGACGCCCACCTTCACGCCTACTTACACGCCCACATGCTCTTATCTCATTCTCTCTTGCTCTCTTGCTTACGTACAATTGAGAAATGTATATATACTGTACTCTGTGAATAATGTTTTGAGAATATTGAGAATACTTTTCAGCCCCGTCCAGATCCTTTTTGGTGATGGAGATATTCTCCCTTTGACTCGAGTTATTGGAATAAAGCCCTTTATGTATCTGATACCACAGACTCAGCCTCTTGCTTTATGCATGATCCTATTGATAATATTTAAAAGTCTGAGAGCGTGATATTTTATTTACCACAGAATGGCGCCCGAACAGTTTAATCTCTTTCCCCACACGCCGGAGATGAAGGTCCTGTTTTGCCCCCTTCCATAGCCGTGATGGACTTCAAGCGTGCACGTCGCGGGTTTTTCCCGCCAACTCCCTCAGGCCACCGAAGGGGACAGACTGCGACAAGGCATCCATACGAGGCGGTGAGGAACGCAGATTGTCTACCCAGAGCCCACCTGCGAGAGAGCTGCGTCTGAGGTATACAGAGGCCCACCAGGTTTTCAAAATCCCGATGTCCAGAGGGTCCGATGTCCGCAGTTATCGAGTCCTGTCCATTCTCTGAGGCCTTCCGTTTCAAGGAGCTACTCGGTGAGTACCATCGCCGGGGAGGCGTGTTGACGCGCACATAGGTTGTGCCGGTCAAGACGGATTTGGGTACACAAATCCGGTCTGCACTGTTTAGCAGTGTATATGTACTGTTTAGCAGTATATCAAGTATTCCGAAGTATTCAGTTATTGTCAAGAATTCAGCGTGGTGATTAGTTAGGCAGACTGTCATCATTGTCGGTCGTTGTTAAAATGTAAAATGTTTAATGTTTAAAGTGTTCAAATATTGTGGTATGAATGATTGTTCATTGTTCATTGTTCATTTTTGTGCTTTTTGTATTAAGTGAGTTCAAGAGTAAGTATCAGATCAGTTGTCAATATGCCGCTCTTCTCGAAGTTAAGACAGATTACTACCAGAAAAGGGGTGCTTGAAGAAGCAGTTCCTATTCCTCCTAGGGACACTACAGGACATTTTATTTTTCACAAGCATGGCTTAGACGCCATATTATTCCTTGATCTATGGGTGGACTACACCAAAGAGTTACCAGAAAGTCAGAGATGGCCCGTAGCTGGGACCTGGGATGCCGAATGTATCATGAAAGTCGAAGAAGAGTTGTGGAAGAGGAAAGCTAGACAGTCACAGAAAGACGCTGTTGAATTATGGCGTAAAGAATAGCATAGACGCACAGAGTAAGCGCTCAGAAAAGAAGAGAAAAGTATGGAGGATTCAGACAAAGCCCGAGAAAACGTGTTAGTTGAGGAAGGTATCTGAGTAAAAGCAGAACAAGTAGATGGACAACGAAACACTCTTATGAAAGAGAAAATGTAGACCAGCTTGGAAGGATGCCATTGAGTTTTTGGCGCAAGGCGTCACATAGAAGGTCAGAGTAAGTGTTTCACGAAGCAGAGAGGAGTGGACTGGAGTCTGGAAAAGCCAAGGATGAGATGTTACAGGAGGAATTTGAGCTGGTAAAATGAGCGCAGGCTGACAGAAAAAGAAATACTGACGTTGCTGGTATTTATCCCGTCCTTTCAGAGGACCTAGCAAGAGTGGCCCCAGTAAAAAGACCAGTTATAATACATATATTAATTACATAGTAGCCCAAAGGTTCTTGAGCCCCCCACCAAATGAACAGCGCATAGCTGGTGTTTACATGGTCCAACATTTGACTACATTGTCAATAGGAAATTGAGAGGGGTGCAGCTAGAGAAGGAGCAACTCCTGTGATTTGATGACACCCCTAATGTACAAAGTGTTAACGAAAAATAATTAGTGACAAGTTTAGCTTGGAAAAAGAATTGTGGGTATTTCGAATTTGCAAATTTTTCATGAATACAGGTTTGTGTTCTTGATGGTCCAGTGAGCCAATGTGCTGGGTCAAGTCGGTAAGATTATGACCCCCTGAGTGCAAATTGTATGTAAAAATAATTTTTCAATTGAGCGAATTATTGCAGTTTTTATGGAATTGAGTAGTCTTTTTGTCTTTGACAGCTTCAGAGTGAGGAGAAGGTGGGGGCCGTGTAGAGCAGAATGTGATACAGAAATCGGAGACAGATTCTGACCTTGTAGCCAGTGTAGGTGGGGGCCGATGAGAGGAGCAGAACAGGGCACTGCTTAGAAGGCTTCTCTGACATCGCATCTGTGTAATGCCTGCAGCTGGAGAGCCTTGGGGCCAGGAGTAGGAAAAACAAACAAAAGATGGCTGGCAGCCCAGGCTCAGGCCGCGCTGAGGGGCTATTTTTAACTTCTCTGATAAGACAGGGCAGCTGAGAAATGTAAGTCGAGAAAGATTCCCTTGTTCTATTCTGTGCAAAACAAGTGCCCCGAGGAAATGTCTATGGAGAAGATTTGTTTTATTTTTTAGCAATTGTTATATTGCTTCTGGTCAGAAAGGAAAATGTTGCTCTTGTTTGGAATTTTAAGGGCTATGTGCCTATATAAAAACGATTTTCAAATTCAGACATTTTTGAATTGTGGCCACAAGCTGCCACCAGTTGCATTGGATAAATGATCCAGTGGTTACGGGTCTGTGAGGAAAGATGTGAGATGCATCTTCGACTAGGACATGAGGGTACATTGTGTACAAAGAAGCATAGCACATTTTTATAAAAAAAAAAAAAAAAAAAAAAAAAAAAAAAAAAAGAGACAGGTTCGTGTGTTCGTCATTTTTTGATTATTGTTGCTGATCCTGTGTGTCAGACTTGACGCGGTCATCATTGGGATGACCCACTGCCAGATGGGGTTGTATAGGGCAGGTAAATAAGTTATTGATTATAAGCCTGACAAATTAAGCAGGCCAGAATGTTCGCATCTGAGCTGTAGGTACTGTAATTACGCATCGCTGCTCATTTATATATGTTAGTGTAATTATCCATGCTTTCTGTGCCCGGTATACTGATGGCTTGGCACAATTACTAAATTTCACAGACATGATATTACCATTATCATGCTGTCAAAATAGCAGACAACACGTTATCAGTGTATGTCTAATTGGTGTTGGAGATGAATGAAACAAAAGAAAAAGGCTATGCAAGACTAAAATATTTTTCACATAACTGCCTTTCTCTTATAGACAGGCAGCCTCGGTCATATGTTTCCAGATTGGACATTAAGGAACAATTATGATCTGTGCACTCGCATTTTAACTCTTGAAAGGCCTGTTTTAAATAGGGACTGCCACCACAGAGGGACATATGAGGCCCGGTATTTAGGGTAATGAGAAAATATCTGACAGGATTTCCTTTTTAAAGTTTGCTTTAGTAAGCTCATTCTTGTGAGTGGTGGCCCCAAAAGTTGACTTGTTTTTGAATTAGGCTATTTATTGTATAGGTGGAAATTATTGCACATTGACTGATTTCTTTAGCAGATAAATTATTAATTATCAACATTAACAACTGTTCTTAAACTTGGTTTTCCGAATATTTAGGTAATTTAGCATTCCTATTAGGGCCTCCTAGCATTAATATTGACTTCAGGTTGGTGTAGGTTCATGTAATAGGGACATTTGCATATGAGATGTCATTTGGCTAGCTTATGAGCTAACACAATGAGGTTTGTACATTAATTTGAAGGATTTCTCGCCGTTTCACATACGCTGTGTATCTCCTATAATTTTGCTTACGCCCAGTAGCTACACACAGGGATTAATAGTATTGTCAAGACACAGGGTGGCCCCTGAGGAGGTTCGCTTCCCGCTAGCCCCTTAAGAAATTAAGCCCCTTAGAAATTAGCCCCCTTAGAAATTAAGCCAAGGAAATAGGTATGGTGTTTTCCCCTTTTTCTCATGTTTTATTGTGATCTTTCAGGGGAATTAGTCCAAGCCCCTAATACAGCTTCTACTAAAGTCCTCCCTTGGACACAAGAACACACTGTGGCATTTGAAGAATTAAAGAGAGCTTTATGTCAAGCACCAGTTTTAGCAAACCCTGATTACAACAAATCGTTTATGTTTTTGTGACAGAGCGGGATGGAACAGCACTATCTGTCCTAACACAAGATCATGCAGGAAAACACGAGCCCTGTGCTTATCTTTCTAGTACATTAGACCCAGTAGCACAGGCTTTGCCTGCGTGCCTAAAATCAGTTGCAGCAACGGCCTTAGCCATAAGACAAAGTGACTCGATAGTGCTGGGCCACCCTCTGACAGTACAAGTACCACACGCAGTAGAGGTTCTCTTGAACCGGACACAAACACAACACCTGACTGTAGCTAGACTGACAGATTATGAGCTGACGTTATTTCAACCACACATAGAGATCAGACGATGCAACATACTGAATCCTGCTACCCTTTTGCCCTCCAGTACAGAAAGCGTTTCACCACACAACTGTGTTGAAGTAATACATACCGTGACTAAACCAAGACAAGACTTGACAGATGTTGCACTCCCAGACCCCGACCTAACACTATATGTTGACGGCTCATGCATGAGGACAGGGGCGGGAGAATTAGTGGCAGCATATGCAGTGACTGCTGATACTGTAATAATAGAGACTAAAAGAATAGACATATTGTCAGCACAAGCAGCAGAGCTCATCGCCCTGACACAAGCGTGCATAAGAGCTAAGCACCTGAGAGTAAACATTTACACCGATTTTCTGGCGAGAAAGAGGTTTCTTGACCTCTCATGGGGCCAAGATACAGCATGGCCCCCTTATTCAAGCCCTACTGGAAGCAATACATTTACCAACAGCCATAGCTATCCTAAAATGTAAAGCACATACTAGAGCCACAGATACCATTTCCCAAGGCAATGATCTGGCAGACCGAACTGCTAAACAGACAGCTCAGACCCCACTAGACATGACAAAATCACAGATACTATCACTGTCCAAAGCCATGACAGTTAGGGATCCTTCCAAGGATGTACAAGACATACAGACACATGCTACTATGGACGAATTAAAGAAATGGTCGGAACAAGGAGGGGTACTGACTGATCAGGGTTGGATGAATAAGGGCAAATTCGATGGTACAAGTGATTATAAATACCGCACATAGTCCTGCACACTTAGGAGAGAAAGCAATGATAGATAGCTTACAGAATATATGGTTCAACAAGCACCTGCGTGCAGCAGCGAAACAAAAGGTCAGAACATGTATGATCTGTTGCCAATTCAATGCAGGTAAAGGCATTCCGATGGAACAAGGTGGATTCCATCCACCTGACCACCCTTTTGAAGTGCTCCAAATGGATTATATCCAAATAAACAGATGTAGAGGTTACAAATATGTCCTGGTACTAATGAAGCAGGTGTCCCTTCTGTTAGGGTATACCTGGAAATTCCATTGTGTGCGACATCCTGAAGCAGCAGGCCTTGTAGAAAGACATAATCAGACATTAAAATTTGCGCAGACAAAGGTATAGATTGGATGGTAGCCCTGCCGGTTGCCCTCTTTTACATGCGAATGGTAGCTCATTCTAGAACAGGCTTATCTCCCTATGAAGTGGTCTTTGGTAGACCACCAAAATATGTGGGCACTACAATGCCTAAAAGATTACTTATGTTGACAGTAACATGCTGACAGATTACCTGGCTTCCTTGATGTCTGCACTACTCTCTTGTTGTTCGCAGGTTGCTGCCGCCTTCCCTGACAACACCCAGGTCAAAGAATACTCCATCGCTCCTGGATGACAGGCGCCGAAGTCAGTGCTCTGGACCACGGGGACGGCCGTTAAAGTCAAAGTGCACCTTCACCACTCTTTTACAAAGGAAAAAAAACTTTGAACTTGGATTTTGAACAACATTTTCTAGAGGAGAATGCCCAGAAGTTTCCACAAAGCTAAACCTTGATTCAAAAAGTCAGAACCCGTTTGATCAATTAAGTCCACTAGGTGGTGAAGCGGTTGAACATGTATTCTGGCTCGCATAAGATCTTGGACAATAACATAAAGCAAAAATAAGAGAGTTAGATAAGAAGCAAATAGATGTATAGTGACTGTAATTTTTCAATATCTTAAGAGCATCACGATAATATGTATCAGCTTAATACTACATGCTATTTTTCCTCCTATTGCCTCACTTTTACACTCCTCCACTAATGATACCATAAAGCACACATTTAGTGATCTGCCATCCTATGAGCTATCATATCGACTTGCCTTACGCAACAATACCTTTATTCAGATGCTGCACCATTCACATCAGACTAGCAATGCTACAGACTGCTGGGTCTGTGGCCGACTCCCCCCCCTATCAGAACTATAAGGGAGTTTTGCCCCTTTATTCTCTATCCGTTCACACACAATGGCTCCTGTGGAGCATGGTTTAGTTTGATTAATTCCCTAGATTCGAATTCCGCAGTTTATCAAGACAACTGGGTATGGGGAAACCTGAACTTAGTTTTGCTTAAAGTCTGCTACCCTAACAAGGAGGGACTTCCCAAAAGAACAGGAACTGATCTAAGAAATGAAGTATATGGATTAGGTAATTTTACACTTAACCTCATGATCCTGAACGTTGAATCTGAAGCTACACCAATCTTGCCCGCCATGTCCGTATTCCCAGTAAAAGAGGAATTATGTATAAGAAAGAATGGCTCCATACACATGGGCCATAGTAAATGCACCACTGTAATAAAATTCAGTGATCAAGGCAAGTCTACATTTAGAGCTTCTCGTCATTCCTACTTTATATGTGGCCAGACCGCATATATACGCTTACCTCTAGATTGGGATGGTACCTGTTACATAGCATTCCTCCTACCACCTGTTTTCCTAGCTCCTCCTGATTCTCATAGAAATACTCATTTAGTACACAATAGACAGCAGAGAGATCTCCCAATTGTCAATTACACTGAAACAGCATGGGAAAAATACACAGATTTCAATAAAGGTTTCTTTCCCTATATAGGTACAGTTACCAATAGTAAGCTGATACGTAGATTAACCAGAACCCTTGAAGCAGTAGTGAACGAAACTATTCCCGCCTTAGGCAATTTAACAGAAGAGCAGTCTGCTATGCGGATTGTTGTGCTTCAAAATAGTCTTGTCCTTGACGTTATCCTGGCCGATAGGGGCGGAGCTTGTAGGGTCATCGGATCAAGCTATTGCATTTTTCATACCAGAAAATTCGCCATCTGTATATAAAGCCATAACTCGCCTTCATAAGATTGTAAGCCAGATACACCAGAATCCAGGCACCTGGACTTGGTCCGGTTGTTTTTGGAGTGTATTATCTACCTTTGGATGGAAGGTCCTATCCTTCCTAGGTATTGGCCTTCTTATACTATTCAGTTGCTGCTTATGTCTACAATGTGGACCAGCGATTTGTGGTCTGTGTGCCACATCGTGTATTCCACATCAAGGTTTTCGCTCAAGATCCCGGAAGAAGAAAGAAGAAGAAATGATGCTCCATGAGCAAATCGATGGATTAATGAAGATTGATGTTTCTTGACGGGCAAGTAGGGGACAAGGAGGGAATGTGGAAATGTGGATTTCCCTGATCAGTTATGTCCCCTATCTTGGACCCCAACGGTTCTATGTGCATGTTACAAATACATGTATGTTCCCTTCAGTTCCAGTTTCGAAGACGCAAACACATGTGCGTCCACCGTTAACATGTCCTCTGTCAGATCCGCCATGAATGGGCTGGATATTCGATTCCTAAGTATGAAAGGCCACCGACTTTATATGGCTAAGTTACTCCATTTTTACAGTTCAGGCAAGTAGGCCCGATTCTGTCCTCAAAGCCTTTCCCTGCTCTCTGCCTCTGACAGCTTCAGCTTGAGCTTGCATCTGTGACCATGAACTTTGTCTCATTCTCTGCGCGGCCCACGAAGCCTGACATCAGCCTATTCTCTGCCAAGAGCTGTATTTCACCTTCGAATTATCTGCTTCCCCCTCAGCCGATGCATTCCTGCCTAGTAGCTTAAGTAAACATTCCTCCAGTTACCAAGCAAAAGGCCCGGTTTCTCTGCCCTCATGCAAGTAATTCATAGCCCTGTCACCATGGAATATTCCCATCCCCTTGCATCTCATATAGACACTTAGACGCTTGTACACGCACACACAGTCAGTATAGAATAGATTCTGTCCGAGAGCCCTTCCCTTGTGGATAACACAGTTCTTTAAACATAGGATATTAGATATGATTTGGGATTAGGTTGACATAACCCCAGACTTTTGTCTCCACATGTAGAGCTAAATGTCAAGTCCCCTTCACCCTCTAGTTGCACGTCTATCACACGTCATGCTGCTGCGCGCGCATCTCTGCCAAGTATTTCTGCTGACATTGCGAAATCATCTCCAGGTATCCACCCACACATGACAATTTACCCCTTATCATCAAGTGGACGCCCACATGGACGCCCACCTTCACGCCTACTTACACGCCCACATGCTCTTATCTCATTCTCTCTTGCTCTCTTGCTTACGTACAATTGAGAAATGTATATATACTGTACTCTGTGAATAATGTTTTGAGAATATTGAGAATACTTTTCAGCCCCGTCCAGATCCTTTTTGGTGATGGAGATATTCTCCCTTTGACTCGAGTTATTGGAATAAAGCCCTTTATGAATCTGATACCACAGACTCAGCCTCTTGCTTTATGCATGATCCTATTGTTAATATTTAAAAGTCTGAGAGCGTGATATTTTATTTACCACACCTACATGTTGGTATGGTCCGCACACCCCCTCCGTCTGTGCCACTTGGTACGGCCCGCTGGAGGTGACAGTAGAACGTTGGCACCAGAGCCTGTGTTCTGGAGAGCGGATGACAGGAATAAAGTTCGTGCTTACCTTGTCCTGATGCCTCACGTGTTTTCATTGAACTACAACACTGGCGACGACTCTGCGTGGGGGGCAGCCTGTCATCTCCCCTTTTTCGTATTTCTCTCCTGAGTCAGCTGTTCGTGGGAAGAGCAGCGTTCTCCGCGTTGAAGAAACGAAGGGCGGCGGAGCGTGAGCGGAGCAGCTGAGCTACCCCTGTCAGCTGTTAGCGAGTCAGCTGTTCGCTTGGAAGAGATATGTCCCTTGTTCACGAAGAGTTGAAGGGCGGCGGAGCGTGAGCGGAGCAGCTGAGCTAATCCTGTCAGCGGATACCTGTCAGTTTCCTTGGAGTTCCGTTCCGCTAACTGAGGCGGCCCCCAGTCAGTGCGGCATTCCAGGGATCGTGATCTGCTATGCCTGGTTAGTAGCGAGGAGGGTACCGGTCCCTGTCAGCTGGATAATCCTGTCAAACGCGGCGGAGAGTGTTTCCTGCATCTGCCTGATCGAGTCTTCAGCGAAGGGTCCCACGTGCCTCTTGCTACTTCACCAACCCTCGAGATTCTGTTTAACGTCAGCTTTGTGGAGCTTCCCGATCTCTCTGTTAGTTAAGGACGTCCCCATTGTTTCCCGTGCAGCTCACAGCAGCAAAGGTTGGAAGGTCATCAGCTCAAGTAAGACTATTCCATTTTCTTCTGTCAGTTCCACTGTGATGGGCACACATTTGCGTGCCTTCGGAATGATCATCCTGTGAGGCGTACACTTTGTGTGAGGCTGATTGTCATTTTCCATTGAGAGTTTGTCTGCATTAGAAAGACTGTGCCATGGGTCTTCCCCGCTGATGGTTCTTCGTGTTATACCACTGTGATAGGCACACAAACTACGTGCCTTCTGAAGCATTCCCCTGGAGGCGCACGCGTTGTGTGAGACGACATCGTCTTTGCTCTTCTGTGGCATAGAATCTTCCCTAGGTGTGTGCACACACTGTGCTTGTTCCCACTAGTTTCCCGGGAGTATCACCAGGGATTCCTCCGGATCCGGTAGTGGTCACTCAGCGGGCTACTTGGGGTCCTTGTGAGAGAGTCATTTTATCTAAACAAGCCAGGAACCCTCCAACCAGTAAAATGGGTACACCAGGAATGAGCCAACCTCCATCATTTTTAAATGACTGTGGGGATCCCGAGATTCATTGGAAGGACTGGACAAAGTTGTTTGAATCGTATTTGATTGCGATGGGCGGAGAAAGATTTTCTCCTTTACATAAATTTTACGTAAACAACACATACTTTTGCATAATTTGGGGGTGCACGGTCGCAAAGTTTATGAAACGCTTCCTGAACCAGAATTGGAGGTAGAGGAGGTTGCAGACGTGTATGATATAACATTGATGAAATTAGAAATTCATTTCGGCGACAAAGTCAACGTGGTGCTTGAACGCCACAAATTTTTTAGTAGGGTGCAAGGGAAGAGTGAGTCCATAAATAACTATATAGCGGCTCTTAGAGGATTGACGCAATTGTGTGATTTTGGTGAACTTAATGATTCATTAATAAGAGACCAACTGGTAAGATGTACTAACAGTGGAAAGGTGCAGGAAAAATTACTTGCTAAAAATCCGTCCTTGAAGGATGCCATTTCCATTGCTCAATCAATAGAGCACACAGCCAAGTGCGTGAGAGAGATGAAAACTAAAGAGGAGGTGGTTGCTCCTATTCAGTGCGAAGAGTTTGAAGGGGAAGTATTGAAAGTGCATCATAGGGAAGGGGCTAAGAATATACCAACTTACAAAGATGGACAAAATTTGAAATGTTACAGATGTGGAAGCAGCAACCATTTGGCCAACAGTCCATTTTGCTCAGCACGCAGTGTGTTATGTAAAAAATGCAATAGAAGAGGACATTTGGCCAGAGTATGCAGGGAGGGGCCAAGCAACACTTCTAGGGGCAGCAATCCAGTTGGTGAAACACAAGCTAGATTCATTTTCCAAGTCAAGGACAGCGAGGAAACTACTAAGCCCAACTATCCTAAATGTGTTATACACATAGACAATAAAGCCATTGAAGTGTTCGCTGACTCGTGCTCCCCATATACGCTAATAAATGTAAAGGACTTTGAGGAAATTCTGGGTTGCAGCAAAAACTTGCTACATTCTCCTGACATTTCTCCGGAGGGGTACACCAGAGACCCCATTCCCCTGGTGGGGATGTTGAGTAGCCAAATAGAGTTTAAGGGTAGATCCATGGTGGGCAAGGTGTATGTGGTCGAAAAAGGTGCGAATCTGCTAGGGTGGCAGCACCAAAAAGCCCTAGGTATAATCCTAGACCCTAACAAAAGGGATCAAGTCATCCTGGTAGACATTCCTGAGAACAAGGAATCCCATCATCTACAAAATACCTTTCCTGACTTATTCACTGAAAAGTTAGGGAAATTGAAAGATTTCCAGCACAAGATCAAAGTGAAGAAAGGTGCTAAACCAGTAGTCCATAGGGCGCGCCCTGTACCGTTGCGCCTCAGAGAAGTTCTGAAAAACGAACTGGACAAGCTATGTGATATAGGGGTTATACAACCCATTGATGCTTCAGAATGGTTGGCTCCCCTGGTTATTGCGTCTAAAGCCAACGATAAGGGGATCCGCGTTTGTGTGGACTTACGCAGTTTGAATGACAACATCTGGGTAGAGCGGTTTCCTCTGCCGAACATAAACGAAATGATGAGCACGATGGGTAAAGGGAGTTTCTTCTCAGTCATCGATTTGTCCATGGCCTACCACCAAGTAGAGCTACATCCCGAGTCGAGACCGCTTACGGCGTTCTCCTCGCCGTTTGGGGCCTACATGTTTGTTAGGATGCCGTTTGGTCTAGCCTCGGCGGCATCCATTTTCCAGAAGGTGATGCAACAAGTGTTGGAGGGTATCAAGAACACGTTGTGTTTCCAAGACGATATTTTGATGTATGGGGCTACGGAAGAAGAACACGATGCTGTTCTTAACACAGTTTGTCAAAGGTTGACCAAGGCAGGATTGACTGTGAAACTAGACAAATGTAAGATAAAAGTGGACTCAGTTGACTACTTGGGCCATACTATTTCGAAAGAGGGGTTTAAACCTAAATACAGTTTGATTCAAGCAGTGATGGATGCCCACAACCCTACTAATAAGGAAGAACTTAAATCCTTTTTAGGACTAGCGGAATACATGTCTAAGTATGTATGGAATTTTGCAGAGATGTGTGATGAGTTGCGTGATCTGTTAAAAAAAGAAAAAGAGTTTGTGTGGGAGGAAAAACACAGCAGGGCAGTAAAGGAAATAAAAGTGAGCATATTAGAATCCCCTGCACTGGGTACATTCGACCCAAGCAAGAAAACTATCCTGACCACGGATGCTTCCAACAAAGGGTTAGGGGCAATGCTTTCCCAACAAGATCAGGGACGAGTCACTATTATTGCGTTCGCATCTAGATCACTCAACTCAGCGGAGAAGAACTACTCCGTCATTGAGAGGGAGGCATTGGCATGCTTCTGGGCTGTGAACCATTTCAAGTTTTTCCTGTGGGGAATACAATTTGTCATTCATACTGACCACAAGCCTCTGACCTTCATGTTTTCGCCAAAAAATGCGCACAACAATTCCCCACGCATAGCTAAATGGGTGTTGGGGTTACAAAACTATTGCTTCAAGGGAGAATATCTACCAGGTCCAAAAAATGCAATTGCTGACTATTTGTCAATATCACCACTTTTGGAATATGCTAAAGAGGAACAATTGGATGCCCCCATTTTGTCCTTGCATCACTCCTCTTTGTCTAAGGAAGAATGGGATGCAGGTGTAAAGGGAGACAAGGAGATGAGCATCCTCAGACAGTTAATCATAAATGTTTGGCCTGAACATCGGTCACAGGTCCCAGAGGAGGCCAAAGATTATTGGGAAGTGAGATTTGAACTGACATTGATGTCTGACATGATACATCGTGGAAACAGAGCGGTTCCTCCTTGTAATTTGAGAGACAAGATAATTGACCTGGCCCACGAGGGTCACTTGGGGAGGAGCCTCACCAAAAACAAAGTCAGGAACGATTTCTGGTTCCCAAGGATGGACTCCATGATCGAACTTAAAGTGAAGGAGTGTAATAGTTGTGCTTGTAGCGATAAGAGCAAGGTTACACGCAAAACCCCATTATCCCCAGTAGAGGTGCCAGAAGTTCCTTGGACCAAATTGGCAGTAGACATAATTGGTCCCATGGAGGTTCTAGGTACCCAGAAAAGATTTATGTTTGTGTTAGTTGACTACACGTCCCATTGGGTACATTTTAAGTTTACATCACAGACTACCACGAGTAACCTTATCACATTTTTGAAGAGTGTTTTTGTCTACGAAGGTATTCCTGCAACGTTGGTTACGGACAACGGAGTGCAGTTTACCTCAGAAGCAATGACCACCTTTCTGGATGAGTTGAATGTAAAGCATGAGAGAACTGCGCTCTATTGCCCGAGAGCCAATGGTTTGGTGGAAAGGACAAACAGATTCATCAAGGAGCACATTCAATTGGCCATTTCCAGTGGGTTCAATGTGGAAGACTCTTTAAGGGAGTGCCTATGGGCATACCATACTACCCCGAATTTGGTCACGGGGGTGTCTCCCTTTGTCATCTTGAGAGGAAGGGAACCGTGTACCAAACTGGTCCCACACTGGTTGAGGGGTGGTAATAAAGTGAAAAGTACAATGGGAAGGGAAGAACGTTGTTCGCTTAGATAATGGTCAGACATGGAGTAAGGACAGATTAGCTGCATCATTTCAGCCGTAAGACATATGTCAGTGCAATGTGTTACGTTGTGGTAGAATCCTTGTTTCCCATATAAAGGGAGATGTGTTGTAACCTATGTTTCAGTTACATGTTGGTATGGTCCGCACACCCCCTCCGTCTGTGCCACTGGGTACGGCCCGCTGGAGGTGACAGTAGAACGTTGGCACCAGAGCCTGTGTTCTGGAGAGCGGATGACAGGAATAAAGTTCGTGCTTACCTTGTCCTGATGCCTCACGTGTTTTCATTGAACTACAACAGTAATCATAGTTGATCCCTTGCTGATTACATTGCTCCATGTACAGGTGATACCTCACTGATTATAGTGTTCCATGTAAGATGATCCCTTCCTGATCACAGTGCTACATGTACAGCACATCCTGCACTGATCACGGTGCTACATGTACCGCAGATCCTACAATGATCACAGTGCTCCCTATACAGGTGATCCCTCACTGATCACAGTGCTCCATATACAGGTGATTTTTCTCTGATCACACAGATGCATGTTCAGTTGATCAGCAGTGATCCCTCACTGACCACAGCACTCATGTACAGGTAATCAATCAATCAATCAATAAGGGGTTTACAAAGCACAGCTACTCACCCGCGAGGGTCTAAAGATGATATGGGGTGGGGGTTGACTCCATAGATGCTGGGGTCATCCGAAGAGGTCTTGAGGTCTTTCCTGAACTGGGGTAGTGTGGGGGTTTGCTGAAGGCGGAGGGGGAGGTCTCTCCAGGCCTTGGCTGCAAGGTAGGCGGACTTTCCTCCCATTCTGGTCTTCTAGATGTGTTGGATGGTGGCCAGAGAAAGGTCACCTGATCAGAGGTGTCACTTGTGTGCGTGGAAGGAGAGGCGGTTGTTTAGGTATGCTGGTCCGATGTTGTGGAGGGCCTTGTATGGGCGGGTGAGGAGCTTGAAGGTTATTCTTCGTTCGATGGGGAGCCAGTGGAGTTTGTGGAGGTGTTGGGTGATGTGGTTGTGACGGGGGATGTCTAGGATCAGTCCGGCTGCAGCATTTTGGACGTTCTGGTGCTTGCGAAGGAGTTTTTTGTTGGTTACGGCATAGAGAGCGTTGCCGTAGTGCAGTCTGCTACTGATGAGCGCGTGCATGATTGTCTGGATTCAATGGGATCCATCTAATTGTTTTACAGAGTATGCGGAGGGTATTGAAGCAGGCCGAGGATATGGTGTTGATCTTGCGGTTCACCATGAGTCTAATATCGAGCTGAGGTTTCGCGCACAGTCCGTCGGGGGGGGGGGGGGAAGGGTTTCAGGCAGCTCATCCTGGTAACCACGGCTTTCATCCCTTCTTGGATGTTGTGCCTGGTGATGTTGGGTTCTTTGGTGAGGGAGAGGATCAGCTGGGTGTCATCGGTGTATGATACTATATTGAGCCCATGGTTTCTGACGATGGTTGCGAGGGAGGCCATATAGATGTTGAAGAGGGTGGGGCTGAGGGAGGAGCCCTGGGGCACTCCACATCTGGTCCCTGTTGGTCCCTCGCTGATTACTGTGTTCCACTTAAGATGACCTCTTGCTGATCACACTGCTCAATGTACAGGTGATCCCTTGCTGATCAGTGTCCATGTACAGGTGATCCCTTGCTGATCACAGTGTCCATGTACAGGTGATCCCTCACTGATCACCGTGTCCATGTACTGGTGATCCCTCACTGATCACAGTGTCCATGTACAGGTGATCCCTCGCTGATCGCAATGCTCCATGTACAGGTGATCACTGCTGATCACAATGCTATATGTACAGGTGATCCCAAGTGATCCCTCACTGATCACAGTGCTCCATGTACAGGTGATCCCTCACTGATCACAGTGCTCCATGTACAGGTGATCCCTCACTGATCGCAATGCTCCATGTACAGGTGATCACTGCTGATCACAATGCTATATGTACAGGTGATCCCTCACTGATCGCAATGCTCCATGTACAGGTGATCACTGCTGATCACAATGCTATATGTACAGGTAATCCCACGTCATCCCTCACTGATCACAGTGTCCATATACAGGTGATCCCTCGCCGATCACAATGCTCCATGTACAGGTGATCACTGCTGATCACAATGCTATATGTACAGGTGATCCCACATGATCCCTCACTGATCACAGTGTCCATGTACAGGTGATCCCTCACTGATCACAGTGTCCATGTACAGGTGATCACTGCTGATCACAGTGTCCATGTACAGGTGATCCCTCACTGATCACAGTGTCCATGTACAGGTGATCACTGCTGATCACAGTGTCCATGTACAGGTGATCCCTCACTGATCACAGTGTCCATGTACAGGTGATCCCTCACTGATCACAGTGTACATGTACAGGTGATCCCTCACTGATCACACTGTCCATGTACAGGTGATCACTGCTGATCACAGTGTCCATGTATAGGTGATCCCTCGCTGATCACAGTGTCCATGTATAGGTGATCCCTCACTGATCGCAGTGTCCATGTACAGGTGATCCTTCACTGATCACAGTGTCCATGTATAGGTGATCACTGCTGATCACAGTGTCCATGTACAGGTGATCCCTCGCTGATCACAGTGTCCATGTACAGGTGATCCCTCGCTGATCACAATGTTCCATGTAAAGTGATCTCTCACTGATGGGAATCCAGAGGCTACTGATTCCCGAGTGCGTCGACGCTTGATGACACTGCAGCTTCAGCAGAGGTAGGCGCCTCCAACCCACAAAACAAGCAGCAGGAGCGCGGATAGAGTGCTGCCTTAGGCTTGGGATGAACATAGCCAAAGTAAATTGGGCCCTGTCGCCAGGTGGGACCAGGGCCCTCTTAACCAGCATGCTTCCAGGCAGGGTGTCGCGTCCTGCAGCCTCCGCAAGGAAGGATCTTCTGCAGGAGACCTGACCATCTGACGCTGTCCTGCAGGAAACGTCACATCCTGTTCTCTGGACAGGGTACCTTCACTCACCGGGTTTGAACCTTGCACTTTCCAGACTGGCTCTCTCCAATGGTTGACTCTCCAGCAAACAGGTGCAATTCCAGTTTGAGGACACAAATGCCCACAACCATGTTTTGCAGAGTGTCAAACATACAAGTGATCGCAGAGCACTTCTTCAGTTCAGGACACCTGTTTCCCTGCAAGCATCCGAAGGCATCCACTGGGTCATGTATCAAAATATGGAGGTCAATGCCGTCGAGTAGCAAAGATATGGACGCCTCAATATCGACTCCCAACATATCGTAAAGGGCTGCATATGTAGAGAAGGATCGATTGAATGTGTGTAATTCCATATCTACTTACCTTGACAGTATGTTGCTAGTCAATATTGTGCAGTTGGTTTAAGTGGACGCTGACTAGATATTTTGATAGAATCCGATTACAATGACCGAAGTGCTTTGGGTTAAGATCTTCAGCCTCTATGTGTAGCCGACCAGGGTGAGGACCTTTAAAGTCATCTCTTGATTGAACTGACAGAGGTGAAGCTGACCAGGGCCCTTCGCTACCATCCACAAGGAGATGCTCACACCGATGGTTCCAATCGGATAGTACTCAACATGGTGGATATCCAGAGCCACACTTAGTGGACAAGAGGAGCCTGATGTCTCTTCTGGTGTTTACTCCTACACCTGCACCAGAAACAAAGCCACAAGTTCCCTCCCTGATACTTTCTGTCTGTGAGGATGCCCACCTATTCATCGACATCAGAAGGCCTTCACTGTCCTGATAGCAGATCTGAAGAAACAACCTAAGCCGGCCACAGAAGCTGCCATCAACAGCGATGGAAGAAACAAGGCTCGACAGCACATGGCTGAAGCAACAGGACCTCCTGTCAGAAGTCTGTCACATGCAAGGCTCAAACCCTGCAGATCTACAAACAGCATCTTTAGGCCCAAAATACTCAGGTTAGATCCGACGTGACAGACTGAAAGTGGTCCCAGGTTCCTCTCCAGTGTTTGACTCTCCTCAGGTTCCTTCACATCCATGCTCCCGGCTTCAGAAGAAATTCTTCTGCGAAAGCACAAGACAAGGAGAAAACAGGGGCAAGCTAGCGTCCAAGATGGAAAACATGTTCTCTATCTACCTTTATTACTTAAAATATAAGAATATTTAAAAATAAGTCTTCTTTTGAGTGGCTCTCTATCCTGTCATTCCCCACTGCCGGGCAGTATCTGTGCAGCTTGACTTCAAGGGATCCTATAAGCGCTGATCAGCGCATTGCTTTCCTTGGAATGCTAATATTATCATAGGAGTGTTGTTATATTCTATATGGCTGCTTATAGCCCTAAAACCTCGACAGGATTCCAAGTGAGAGTGCACGTTTATCAATTGAATGAATATTGCATTGCACTATAACATATATATAGTGCTTATTACCCTTATGTGTGCGCTGAACGGCTTGCATACATGTGGAGCATGCCACACCGTGCCAGGTATGGGGTTGGAATGGTGTTGTCTTTGTTTTCTGATCCTATGTGGGAAGTGTTTCCATGTCATGTGCGATGAACACCGAGGTGTGGTTATCATGGTAAGGGACACAGGGCTTAGCGATGTGACGGGTGAATACGCGAAACAGACACGTGTCCAGTTTATGTTTTTTTGTAACTTGTGGCTTTGATCTGCTCTGCAGACCGCTTTCAGTATTTTTATGGCCATAGTCCACTAAGTTGGTTACAGCTCAAAGACAATCCAATCTGAAATCTCTGTTCATGTTTCTGGTCCTGAGCAGGCGTAGGTTGGAGGGAGTGGTGGCCAGCAGATCTGCTGGGGTGGACTGTGTGACACTCGATCCTTTTATAAATGTCATTGTTTAAGGTCAAGGAGAGCTCACGGCATGTGGGAACCTTCAGGGATGGACTAACTATGAGTCCTCCAGAGGAAGAGCTCTTCAGTCTACATGCCTGTTCCAATGATGGTAGGTGGTTGATTGCTGTGGGCTGGTGCTGTGCTGGGTGATAGACCTGACCTGTATGGTTCTGGTTTATGTGGCTGCGAGAAGGCCATGCGGTATAAGGGAATTTGGATGTAGTCAGTTTGAACTACAATGAGATGGACCACTGGGTGTTACGGAGTTGGCATTACTGAGATGTACGAGGGCTACGTGTGAATTTACATCAGTATAAAAAGTCCAGGCTAGGCACAGGTAAGCGCTTCATAACTTACCTGGAAGTGGACATTTGTTAAAGTGTTTACATGCTGGTCATGGTGTTCCATATCTGTACACGTACATTGTACGTGAGGGAGCCATTATTGTTCCAGGTTCTATCCCAGGGTTGTGGGGTGATGCACTTATCATGGAACGTGCCATATTTACAACTCTCTTCTGACCTGCGAGTGCTTCTGGAGGCCTCAAGTCCTCACTCATAGGGAGGTCCAGTGGCTTGTACTGAGAAACCTGGGGCTCCTACTGACTTCCATAGTAAGGTAGTATGACGTTCCGCCATGCAACCTGCAGCGCACTGTCCTGTCTTGGATACTACTTCTTTACAAAAGATAGAAAAAAATTAATCAACTCAAAGAAACGAAAACTTGACATTAAAGAATCTATAGAGAAAATACTGTATTAATGTAATGTACCCATAAACAACTTAAAGTACATAAACCAGAGACATAAGATTCACATAACAGTTTGTATCCTGTTTTGTTTGTATTTCTTGAATTGAACTTGTATTATAGAGGTCCTTTACCTTGGAGGCTCTGTGGACAATGCAGAGTGCCTTGAACATAACCCTAGTAGCTCTATGTAGGCAGTGGAGTGATTGCAGGGCTGGAGTCAGGCGTTCTCTTGGGTGAGGGGAAAGAAGGAGTCTTGAGCAGTATTTTTGGATCAGCTGTTTTTTTAATATGATGAAAGCGGTGAGGATGGCTTGTGCTTTTTGTTGGGATCCAAGGTATGGGAAGGTGAGTCGCTGTGTTTTCATTGTGTAGACGGCGTTCTTTGTGACACTGTTGACACGTGGTATCAAGGGTAGGACTGAATCCAGGTTTGCATCTATGTTCCTTACCTCTCGTGGTGCAGATTGCGGGGCATCAAGCTCCTTTGGCCATCATACGATAGGCTGGTGTCTGTGTATTGTCTACAGGTCATGTTTTTCTTTGCAGTGTTGAGCTTTAGGTTGTTACTTATCATCTATAAATTTAAGGCATGAAGGAAGCTGGCAAGTTTTGACTTGTAGAGGTCTTCTGGGACGTCCATTTTTAGGTCTCGCCTGGCGATAGCAGCGCATGCGCTGCACTCGCCATGCGAGTGCCTTTTGCGATCGATTCTCGGAAGGCTTTGCATGCATGAGTAGGGATGGACAAAGATGGCTGCTCTCGCCATTTGTCCAAACCTAGCAGCATGCGCGTGCACGTACAGACAGTGGACAGTCCGTTGCCATCTTTATTCCAAACTTTCCATTGTCATGGCAACTCGTCACGCTGCCTTGTTTTTATAACACAAACTTCACCCGAGGGTATCGGGTATCAGAGCGCTTTACATGAACACCAGTTGTGCTACACAAGGCTGTAACTTTTCATGGCCACGCTGCTTTGTTTTAATTCTTTCTTTTCTTCTTCGCGTGCCTGTTTGTCCTTTTTTAAGACCTTTCTTAGGAGAGAAGCCTCTAAAACCCCCTTTTGTCCATCTGGCTTCGCACGCATGCCACATAATTCTCATTCACAACATTTATGCCGCACCAATGGCACTAGCCGCCATTGCTTTCTTCCTCCCGGGTGTTCTGGATGCAGCCATTTCCGTGCAGCTCTGCAGCTTCTAGTTCTAGTACTTGCATATTTAACCCATACAAACCAGCAGGCGTGCAACCTTTGTTCCTTATGAAAAAGGTCTCTCGTTATTGTTGTTCCAGAGATAAGCAGTGATTGCGCCGTGCTGTTGACAACAGGTTCTGATTTATTAGTAAAGCCTTCCTATTTAATATTTATGAGATGATCGAGGCTTTAAAATGAGCACAAAGTGTGAAATACAGTAGGAGGAGGCTGAGAAGAAACAACATAGTGCCCTCTACTGTGCATATGCCATAAGTACGCTTCCAATAAATAATCGACTGCGCGCACCACGCCAAACATTTTTTTATTGAAAAGCAGAGCAGGAACTTGAACGGGTATTCGTCAATTATAACACTGTCATGTCGTAGTCAGACCTAGCGCCCTGGAAGATACGTTTTTTAGTGCAAATTATTAATATTGGTGTTGTCCGATGGAACATAATAAAACAAACACTAGCAGCTCGAAAAAAGACAACAAGCGCAAGCTCTCGGTCCTCAGAACACCAAGGAAATGGGTGTTTTGTCAAAGAAATTAAATTTTGTTCTGTTGCAATGAAGCACTGTTCACGCTGCCTTGTTTTTATAACGCTAACTTCACCCGAGGGTATCGGGTATCAGAGGCTTTACATGAACACCAGTTGTGCTACACAAGGCTGTAACTTTTCTTGGCCACGCTGCCTTGTTTTAATTTTTTCTTTTCTTCTTCGCGTGCCTGTTTGTCCTGGCGTCGTCCCTTATTTGATGGTCACCTATTGTGCCTTTTTTACGCATCACCATCAACTTTTACCCGTGTGCCTGCTATGAAAATTGATCATGTTTATTATTAATAACCTATTTTTTCATTGTAAAGCAGTCAGTGTACCCAGCCACTTTGCTAAAATATTTATTACAAACGCATTTTGTTGGCAGTGATCACATATTTTTTGCTTATGTGAACGGTGTGATTAGAATTATTCGAAAATACAAAGAAAGAAAAAGTTTCTCCTGCGCAAAACGTCCATTGCAAAAACCGAAGCTCTCTCTGCCAACGACTTCTGCTCTTTTTTGCAAGAATAATTGAAACCATTATCTGGAGAGCACAGAATCTTTTTGAAAGCCTGCCAGCTAATTTTCCAGTAACTTCTTCAGCAGTGGCACACAAACAACTCTTCGATCTGAAGTTCAACAATTGCACTGTTAAGAGCTGGCCTCCAATTTGATTTGCAGTTATAAGATTTATATTTGTGATTGGCTCAGCGTTTAATTATTGTTTTAATTAGTACAATCTTATTACATGAAAACCTAAGTGCTTACCCATTGAAATTTTACCAAAGCAACACTTTCGTTGTTTCCCTTACTTTTAACTGGTATTCACGCTGTGACCCCTCATTTAAAGCAGTAACACTGGCCTTTGAAAGGGTGTGATTGCCTGCTTTATAAATTTGTTTTTAATATGGCTGTTAACGTCTCCCTGGTCCCTGATACAAAATGGCTGACACTGGAGGTCTGTCGAGAATTTCGGAGAGCTACTTGTTCTTGATCCGATGCAGAATGCAAGTTTGCCCATCCGTCACGGAGTTGCCATGTGGACAATGGTCAAGTTATTGTCTGCTTTGATTCTCTGAAGGTAAGAGCAGTATAATTTATGTCTTCCATTATTTGCGTGTTCTCTTCTGCCTTGTGGCACAAATCAATCTTATGAACAGCGAACAATGAATGAAACATGCAATTATTAATGGTAGGTTCTTCGGCAAGTAGATTGTTTTGTGGAACTAAATGTACAGACTTTAGATTCGGCATCAGTGAGCTTCCAAATATTGGCAGCTTCCTACGCTTGTGCCAGTTTACGTACTAATGGCATAAGCAACTTTATGCATTATGTACTATGGTTTAGTTTTTAGACAGATCTTGGTTGACACGGTGTGACAATAGCATATACTGAGCCAGAAATAGTGAATGTATTTATAGAAGTGTTGCACAGTTCTTCACTCTACTCCAGGCATATCAACACAAAGTTCAGTCAAAATGAGGGCATTGGTTTGATGAATATCTCACGCTACTTGAGTTTATTTGCATATTTTTACAATAGAAGAAATACAAATATGCTCTCTTCTTACCCGGGGCCACGATTCAGGAGAGCGCAGAGAAGTGATTTCAGATGAATTATTCTCTGCATGTCTCTGCCTGCCGGCTGTTTATGGGTGCACTGCACGTGTGCGTGTGCAGGTATGTATGCTTGTGTCTGAAGCAGGGCTGCGTACATGCTTTAGATCTTTACATGTACAAGGGTTACATGTTTTTACTGCGTATGTTTGCACGTGTGTGTTATGTGCATGTCTATTTCTGCTTACTTTATTGTGTAATCAATTAAAAATGCAATAGGTCTCGCCTTTCTTAAGTTAAAGCCATTTGCTTTGCTATACAATACCATTAGCAAAGCAAATGGCTTTAACTTAATCAAAGGCGAGACCTATTGCATTTTCAATGCTTGTTATTTATTGCTTGAGAGCTCAGGATTCTCTGCAAGGTTTTCACCACAGTGTGAAGGCTGCTGGTAGTACGATCTTTAGCACCTTCCCACCTTGGTTATTTGAAGGGAATAGTGTCTTTTTTGCCAAGTGTTGCATAGAGTGTACACTGTTCAATATATCAATCAATCAATCAATCAAGCAATCAATCAGGTTTTCTATAGCGCTACTAATCACCCGGTAGGGTATCCGGGTGCTTGCAGGTTCCGGAAGACTCAATCGAACAGCCAGGTCTGAGGGCTCGTCTGAATTTCGGAAGTCAGGTGATGATCCGGAGGTGCGTGGGGAGGCTGTTCCAGGTCTGTGCTGTGATGTGGGAGAAGGAGCCGCCTCCACGTCTGCTTCGGTGGATGCGGGGAGTATGGGCTGCTCCAGGTCTTTGCTGCGATGTGGGAGAAGGAGCGTCCTCCACTTCTGCTTCAGTAGATGAGGGGAGTATGGGCTGTTCCAGGTCTTTGCTGTGATGTGGGAGAAGGAGCCTCCTCCACGTCTGCTTCGGTAGATGCCGGGAGTATGGGCTGTTCCAGGTCTTTGCTGTGATGTGGGATAAGGAGCCTCCTCCACGTCTGCTTCGGTAGATGAGGGGAGTATGGGCTGCTCCAGGTCTGTGCTGTGATGTGGGAGAAGGAGCCTCCTCTACTTCTGCTTCGGTAGCTGCCGGGAGTATGGGCTGTTCCAGGTCCTTGCTCCGATGTGGGAGAAGGAGCATCCTCCACCTCTGCTTCGGTGGATGCGGGGAGTATGGGCTGCTCCAGGTCTTTGCTGTGATGTGGGAGAAGGAGCCTCCTCCACGTCTGCTTCGGTAGATGCGGGGAGTATGTGCTGCTCCAGGTATTTGCTGTAATGTGGGAAAAGGAGCATCCTCCACTTCTGCTTCGGTAGATGCGGGGAGTATGGGCTGTTCCAGGTCTTTGCTGCGATGTGGGAGAAGGAGCATCCTCCACTTCTGCTTCGGTGGATGCCGGGAGTATGGGCTGTTCCAGGTCTTTGCTGTGATGTGGGAGAAGGAGCCTCCTCTACTTCTGCTTCGGTAGATGCCGGGAGTATGGGCTGTTGCAGGTCTTTGGTGTGATGTGGGAGAAGGAGCCTCCTCCACGTCTGCTTCGGTAGATGCGGGGAGTATGGGCTGCTCCAGGTCTTTGCTGTGATGTGGGAGAAGGAGCCTCCTCCACTTCTGCTTCGGTAGATGCAGGGAGTATGAGCTGTTCCAGGTCTTTGCTGCGTTGAGGGAGAAGGAGCTTCCTCCACTTCTGCTTCGGTAGATGTGGGGAGTATGGGCTGTTTCAGGTCCTTGCTGCGATGTGGGAGAAGGAGCGTCCTCCACTTCTGCTTCGGTAGATGCAGGGAGTATGGGCTGTTCCAGGTCTTTGCTGTGATGTGGGAGAAGGAGCCTCCTCCACGTCGGCTTTGGTAGATGCGGGGTGTATGGGCTGTTACAGGTCTTTGCTGTGATGTGGGAGAAGGAGCATCCTCCACTTCTGCTTCGGTAGATGCGGGGAGTATGGGCTGCTCTAGGTCTTTGCTGTGATGTGGGACAAGGAGCCTCCTTCACGTCTGCTTCGGTAGATGCCGGGAGTATGGGCTGTTCCAGGTCTTTGCTGTGATGTGGGAGAAGGAGCCTCCTCCACGTCTGCTTCGGTAGATGCGGGGAGTATGGGCTGCTCCAGGTCTTTGCTGTGATGTGGGAGAAGGAGCCTCCTCCACGTCTGCTTCGGTAGATGCCAGGAGTATGGGCTGTTCCAGGTCTTTGCTGTTATGTGGGAGAAGGAGCCTCCTCCACGTCTGCTTCGGTAGATGCGGGGAGTATGGGCTGCTCCAGGTCTTTGCTGTGATGTGGGAGAAGGAGCCTCCTCCACTTCTGCTTCGGTAGATGCCAGGAGTATGGGCTGTTCCAGGTCTTTGCTGCGATGTGGGAGAAGGAGCATCCTCCACTTCTGCTTTGGTGGATGCGGGGAGTATGGGCTGCTCCAGGTCTTTGCTGTGATTTGGGAGAAGAAGTCTCCTCCACGTCTGCTTCGGTAGATGCGGGGAGTATGGGCTGTTCCAGGTCTTTGCTGCGATGTGGGAGAAGGAGCATCCTCCACTTCTTCTTCGGTAGATGTGGGGAGTATGGGCTGTTTCAGGTCCTTGCTGCGATGTGGGAGAAGGAGCGTCCTCCACTTCTGCTTCGGTAGATGCAGGGAGTATGGGCTGTTCCAGGTCTTTGCTGTGATGTGGGAGAAGGAGCCTCCTCCACGTCGGCTTCGGTAGATGCGGGGTGTATGGGCTGTTACAGGTCTTTGCTGTGATGTGGGAGAAGGAGCATCCTCCACTTCTGCTTCGGTAGATGCGGGGAGTATGGGCTGCTCTAGGACTTTGCTGTGATGTGGGAGAAGGAGCCTCCTTCACGTCTGCTTCGGTAGATGCCGGGAGTATGGGCTGTTCCAGGTCTTTGCTGTGATGTGGGAGAAGGAGCCTCCTCCACGTCTGCTTCGGTAGATGCGGGGAGTATGGGCTGCTCCAGGTCTTTGCTGTGATGTGGGAGAAGGAGCCTCCTCCACGTCTGCTTCGGTAGATGCCGGGAGTATGGGCTGTTCCAGGTCTTTGCTGTTATGTGGGAGAAGGAGCCTCCTCCACGTCTGCTTCGGTAGATGCGGGGAGTATGGGCTGCTCCAGGTCTTTGCTGTGATGTGGGAGAAGGAGCCTCCTCCACTTCTGCTTCGGTAGATGCCAGGAGTATGGGCTGTTCCAGGTCTTTGCTGCGATGTGGGAGAAGGAGCATCCTCCACGTCTGCTTCGGTAGATGCGGGGAGTATGGGCTGCTCCAGGTCTTTGCTGCGATGTGGGAGAAGGAGCATCCTCCACTTCTGCTTGGGTAGATGCGGGGAGTATGGGCTGTTCCAGGTCTTTGCTGCGATGTGGGAGAAGGAGCATCCTCCACTTCTGCTTCGGTAGATGCGGGGAGTATGGGCAAGTGAAAGGGAGGTGGAGTGTAGTCTTCTTGATGGTTGGTGGAAGTTCAGGTGGTGGTTAATGCAGGTGGGTCCTTGGTTGTACACACCCCTGATTGAGGACCAATATAGTAAAAGACTACATTTGTTAAGAGGTAGCAAAGGTCACAGAGGAATGGAATATTGACTGATGGCTGTTTGGTCCCAGCCACTCATTATCGATCATCAATCAGTCAATCAGGATTTATAGAGTGCAGCTCATCCCCCAATATGGTATCCAGACGCTTACAGTGCCTCGGGGGCTTATTCGGGATTCCGGAAGTAAGGTGAGGGTCAAGAGGTGCGCGAGGAGGCTGCTCCAGGTCTTTGCTGTGATGTGGGAGAAGGAGCCTCCTCCACTTCTGCTTCGGTGGATGCGGGGAGTATGGGCTGCTCCAGGTCTTTGCTGTGATGTGGGAGAAGGAGCGTCCTCCACTTCTGCTTCGGTAGATGCCGGGAGTATGGGCTGTTCCAGGTCTTTGCTGCGTTGAGGGAGAAGGAGCCTCCTCCACTTCTGCTTCGATGGATGAGGGGAGTATGGGCTGTTCCAGGTCTGTGCTGTGATGTGGGAGAAGGAGTGTCCTCCACTTCTGATTTGGTGGATGCGGGCGTGTGGGTAAGTGAAAGGGAGGTGCAGCGTAATGTTCTCGACGGTTGGTGGAAGTTCATGTGGTGGTTAATGGAGGCAGGTCCTTGGTTGTGTAGAGCCTTGTGCACGTGGGTCGGCAGCTTGAATTTACATCTCTTCTGCACAGGGAGCCAGTGGTGTGGCCTGAGGTGGGGTGAGATGTGGGTTTGTCTGGGAGGTCAGGGACGAGTCTGGCTGTGGTGTTCAGTAGGGTTTGAAGTCTCTGCATGAGGTGAGCGGCGCTTTCTACACAGAGGGCATTGCCATTGTCCAGTCGGCTGGTGATGAGGGCCTGTGTCCCGGTGCACCTCGTGTGCAGTGGTTGCCACTTGAAGGTCTTCTGTTGCATGTGCAGTGAGTAAGCAGGCGCAGGAGGCTGCGTGGATCTTGATTTTGTGCAGGAAGTTGCCCCTTCTTGCACAAAAACAATCTTGCCAACAACGCAGACCCCCTTGCCCCATGGTGCAAGAGTGCCTGCGCTGGCGTTAGGCAGCAAATTGTGCGGCGGCGTTGACTGAAAGGACAGGACTGCACCGTAGCTTGTAAATACAGTGCATTCCTGCCCTTTTAAATTGGCGTAGGGCAGCGCCGCAAAAAGACTTGCGGCGCTGCCCTGCGCCAAATCTTTGTAAATGCGGCCCTCGGTATCTATGGCCGTCATCAAGGGATCCTTTGCCTTGAACTCCCCCCTCCCTCCCCACAAAAAGAAGCAAGCCGGCTGTGGCAGCACCCCTGGAATGTAGAAGTCCCTCCCCAGCCACCCCTTCCACTCCCCGTCTCCAAACCCTTCAAGGCGCTAAAAAGCCCCTGGTCCCCGGACACGGAGGTCATGGCTGAGGACAGCCCTCCCCCCTGGCGCCATCAGATGCCCCCCCCCCCTCGCTGTCCCATGATGCTCTTCGAACACTCTGGGAAGTTCACCCCTTTCTATATTCTTTTCAGGCACCTTACTTTGGTTTCACTTTCGGACCATTCCTTGTCCTGCCGGTGATTTGCTTCTCTTCTCCATTTTCCGATATTTCCCGCTCTGCCGAGGTTTCATTTGTCCTGCTTCTGTTTACTGGCCCTGAATGATTTATTTTACCCCTGTGTCGCATCATGTTTATTATTTTCTGTAACTTGCTCTCGCGCCAAGCTTGCCCATATAAAACTTCAAGAATAAAATTAAAAAATAATAAATGCACCCCCTCGGTGTGCCCTGCTGCGCACGGCCCTGGGACCCCTGCTTCCTTTTCAGACAGTTTTGTAATTCTGCAAATCAACGTCGTTCCCAGTTATGTAGCGCCCCCTACCGACAGCCTTCTGCTATTCATGTACAGCTCTTCTCAGTTCATCCCAAGGTATAAAAAAGCATTGGCAAAACCAATAGATTTGTTTTTTCCGTTGTAAACCAGCCGTACGGCCTGTTGCCACACCACCGGCTGCGCTGAGTCTGTATTTCAGCAGTAACCTAGCACAGGAAGGCTTCTAGCCGCACTGAATCTAACCAGTGATCCAGGAGCGACACGTGGCTGCCGGGGATGCCAAGGGGTTGATATACTGGGGTCAGGGCACCAACACACAGCCCAGGGGCACGAGACTCATTCTACACCAGGAGCGGATCTCAGCGAGCCCGTGGGGGGGGGGGGGGAGGAGCTCTCAAGCTGGCCCAGGTCAGGCACACGTGACTCATCCAGTCCGGGCTTTCTTTGCATTCTGCCACTAGTGGTGCTGCATTTATCCTGGGGATAACACAACGACAGGGAACAGAATACAACAAGCATTGGCATAGCCAATAGGTCTCGCCTTTGGGACTGTATAAGTGTTTAGCCAGAGATATTGACTTTGCCTATGTCTTTAAGCTGTGCTGTAGAGAAGTGTGCAGCATGCTGAAAAGTTATAATAAAGAAGTGTCAGAAGCATTTTTGTTACCTTATATATGACCAAGAAAGCATTATGTACAACTGAACGACCATATTAAACAAGGCCTTTGTAATGTATAAACTATAGCGCTACGAAGCTGTGCTGGGCATCTGGTGTGTTTACAAGATCTCATTAAAACATTTTCCAGTGGAATCCGCAGTAAGAAGCACCGTGTTAAAAACCTGCCCCATTCTTCCCCGCTTGGTTTGCAGTCAGCAAAGCGCCCAAAGGCTGCCCTCTTGGCGATCCTCACAGTCGCACGAGCTCCGCTCTCCGAGCTCCCAATGCAGAGGGAGGGTGCGGAGAGCGTGTGCTTGATTCCGTGTGACTTTACCACTGAATTCGACATTCAAATTTCCAAACGACACTGGGGACGATGCAAATAAGTAATAATGTCACCGGTGTTTATTAAAAAAAAATTCTGAGTTTTTTATATAGCGGGGACTCGACCGAAAGTATCTGAGCGCTTTACATGAGCACCAGTGGTGTTACAGACGGAACATTGATTTTGTTGGGCACGGGGAGATTAACTAATTTGCCCAGGACCACAGGATGTTGAGGGTTTCTCTAGGGTGCAGAGAGCGTGTGCTTCACGTGCACCCCGAGAACAAATAACACCCGGACACGAATCAGAGGAGCATCGTTGTGCAAAGTATGTTAGATTGAGAGGCTGTAGTGAAAAAACAGGCGCTGGCAGCCTGCAATTGAAAAACAAGGCACCGCAGCAAACAGTAATATCTATAATGTTGTTTGTTTATTCTTTGGAGACTGGGGTGTCTGCAGTCTTGTGGGAAATGCGTAATTAGTCTGTGTTCCTTTTTTGTGCCTAATGATGACTTTTTCGCCTTTTCACTCGCAGAGGTAAACAGCACAAGGAAAGGAAAGGAAACTGACACGGCCTGCCAGACACACACAGCATTTCCCTTGCAGGAACGAGCAGGGGCACCATCTGTTTGCAAGATAATTACAAGCAGATGTCGCCAAAGCTCGCTCCCGCAAGGGAAACGCCAAACGTGCACGTGTTGCCATTGAAAGCAATGCAAAGCGTGCACGTTTTTGGCCGAAAAAGCGAATCGATTCCAAGAGGTCCCCTCCTATGCAACGCATGCACGCTGCATAGGCGAGACCTAAAAATCACAGCCAGGACTGGACGAGCTGTGCCCACCAGTGCCGGATTACCAAATAGGCAAAGTGGGCACCGGCCTATGGGCCCCACTCCATTTAGGAGCCCTGCAACATCGGATCAATATAACATTGATTTGATCTTGAAAATTACAATCAAGCTTTCTAAAATATTGTTTCCAAAAGATAGAAAAAAATGAATGTAAACTTTACATTAAAGACTCTATAGAGAAAATACTGTATTAATGCAATGTACCGATGAACAACTTAAAGTACATAAACCAGAGACATCAGATTCACAAAACAGTTTGTCTCTTGAAAGCTCATCTTCTGGCAGCTGTCAGTTTCTAAAAAAATCGGGTGCATTTGGTATTAGGAATTAATTTGCTAGGGGCCCCGAAATTTCAACTACCTCTGGGCTTCCACGAGTTTTAATTCGTCACTGGTGCCCACTTGGCACTGGGCACCTCAATTCCCTCTGAGTGGTTGCAGAGTGGGACTGTTACCACTGGTGGTCAGTGTAAGAAGAGGCACTGTGTGGTGTAAAATGCTGCACGGATGGCCTTGCATTTATCAGATTTCACAGCGCAGCCACACTTCCGGTCACCGACCATATGCAGGGAGCCGGTGCCAGGCAGCCGTAGTTGACAGGGGGCCCAGTGACACGCAAGACCGGGACCCATGCCTTAGCACACACTGGTGTGGGGCCCTGCATGCCAGCAGTCAATAATGGTGCCCCGTCTCTCCCACCTGCGAGCCCAAGACACAGGCCGAAATCACCATCTCCTCCACCCATGAGAGGTTCTCGGCAGCAAGGACTGAGGTCACAACACAATGGCGCTGGAGAGTCGGGGCAAGTTCCATTCTCAATATATATCTTTGTACATGTCCTAGGAGAGTCCTGCAGCACGCAGGGCCCCAAACTACTTGTGCGCATTACTATGTTCCAAAGCACCTGTGTACGTGCCACTGTTGATATCCACATGGGGTTCTAGAGCACTGTACATGTGTCTCTGTAGGCCCCCACATGGGGTTCTAGAGTACTGTGTATGTGTCTCTGTAGGCACCCACATGGGGTTCTAGAGCACTGTACGTGTGTCTCTTTATGCCCCCACATGGGGTTCTAGAGCACAGTACGTGTGTCTCTGTAGGCGCCAACATGGGGTTCTAGAGCACTGTAGGTGTGTCTCTGTAGGCCCCCACATGGGATTCTAGAGTACTCTACATGTGTCTCTGTAGGCCCCCACATGGGGTTCCAGAGCACTGTACATGTGTCTCTGTAGGCGCCCACATGGGGTTCTAGAGCACTGTACATGTGTCTCTGTAGGCGCCCACATGGGGTTCTAGAGCACTGTACACGTGTCTCTGTAGGCGTCCACATGGGGTTCTAGAGCACTGTACACATGTCTCTGTAGGAGCCCACATGGGGTTCTAGAGTACTTTACATGTGTCTCTGTAGGCGCCCACATGGGCTTCTAGAGCACTGTACACATGTCTATGTAGGCCTCCACATGGGGTTCTAGAGTACTGTACACGTGTCTCTGTAGGTGCCCATATGGGGTTGTAGAGCACTCTACACGTGTCTCTGTAGGCACCCACATGGGGTTCTAGAGCACTGTACATGTGTCTCTCTAGGTGTCCAAATAGGGTTCTAAAGCACTGCACACGGGTCTCTGTTGGTGCCCACATGGGGATCTAGAGTACTGTACATGTGTCTCTGTAGGCGCCCACATGGGGTTCCAGAGCACTTTACACGTGTCTCTGTAGATGCCCACATGGGGTTCTAAAGCACTGTACATGTGTGTCTGTAGGCGCCAACATGGGGTTCTAGAGCACTGTGCATGTGTCTCTGTAGGCGCCCACATGGGGTTCTAAAGCACTGTACATGTGTGTCTGTAGGTGCCCACATGGGGTTCCAGAACACTATACATGTGTCTCTGTAGGCGCCCACATGGGGTTCTAGAGCACTGTACATGTGTGTTTGTAGGTGCCCAAATGGGGTTCCAGAAAACTGTACATGTGTCTCTGTAGGCGCCCACATGGGGTTCTAAATCACTGTACACGTGTCTCTGTAGGTGCCCACATGGGGGTTCTAGAGTGCTGTACATGTGCCTCTGTAGGTGCACACATGTGGTTCCAGAACACTGTACATGTGTCTCTGTGGGTGCCCACATGGGGTTCTAGAGCACTGTACACATGTCTCTGTAGGCGCCCACATGGGGTTCTACAGCACTATACACGTGTCTCTGTAGGCGCCCACATGGGGTTCCAGAGCACTTTACACGTGTCTCTGTAGATGCCCACATGGGGTTCTAAAGCACTGTACATGTGTGTCTGTAGGCGCCAACATGGGGTTCTAGAGCACTGTGCATGTGTCTCTGTAGGCGCCCACATGGGGTTCTAAAGCACTGTACATGTGTGTCTGTAGGTGCCCACATGGGGTTCCAGAACACTATACATGTGTCTCTGTAGGCGCCCACATGGGGTTCTAGAGCACTGTACATGTGTGTTTGTAGGTGCCCAAATGGGGTTCCAGAAAACTGTACATGTGTCTCTGTAGGCGCCCACATGGGGTTCTAAATCACTGTACACGTGTCTCTGTAGGTGCCCACATGGGGGTTCTAGAGTGCTGTACATGTGCCTCTGTAGGTGCACACATGTGGTTCCAGAACACTGTACATGTGTCTCTGTGGGTGCCCACATGGGGTTCTAGAGCACTGTACACATGTCTCTGTAGGCGCCCACATGGGGTTCTACAGCACTATACACGTGTCTCTGTAGGCGCCCACATGGGGTTCTAGAGCACTGTACACATGTCTCTGTAGATGCTCACATAGGGTTCTAGAGCACTGTACATGTGTCTCTGTAGGCGCACACATGGGATTCTAAAACACTGTGCACGTGTCTCTGTAGGCGCCCACATGAGGTTCTAGAGCACTGTACACGTGTCTCTGTAGGCACACTCATGGGGTCTAGAACACTGTACACGTGTCTCTGTAGGCGCCCACATGGGGTTCTAGAGCACTGTACACATGTCTCTGTAGGCGCACACATGGGATTCTAAAACACTGTGCACGTGTCTCTGTAGGCGCCCACATGGGTTCTAGAGCACTGTACACGTGTCTCTGTAGGCACACTCATGAGGTTCTAGAGCACTGTACATGTGCCTCTGTAGGCGCACACATGGGGTTATAGAGCACTGTACACATGTCTCTGTAGATGCCCACATAGGGTTCTAGAGCACTGAACACGTGTCTCTGTATACGCACACATGGGGTTCTAAAACACTGTGCACGTGTCTCTATAGGCGCCCACATGGGGTTCTAGAGCACTGTACACGCGTCTCTGTATGTGCCCACATGGGGTTCCAGAGCACTGTACACGTGTCTCTGTAGGCGAAAACATGGGGTTCTAGAGCACTGTACACGTGTCTCTGTAGGTGCCCAGATGGGGATCCAGAGCACTGTACACGTGTCTGTGTAGGCGCCCACATGGAGTTCTAGAGCACTGTACACGTGTCTCTGTAGGCACACACATGGGGTTCTAGAGCACTGTACACGTATCTCTGTACGCACCCACATGGAGCTCTAGAGCACTGTACATGTGTCTCTGTAGGCGCCCACATGGGGTTCTCGAGCACTGTACACATGTCTCTGAAAGTGCTCACATGGGGTTTTAGAGCACTGTACACGTGTCTCTGTAGGCGCCCACATGGGGTTCTAGAGCACTGTACACGTGTCTCTGTAGGCGCCCACATGGGGTTCTAGAGCACTGTACATGTGTCTCTGTAGGTGCACACATGGGGATCTAGAACATTGCGCACATAGCTATGTAGGCGCCCACATGGGGTTCTAGAGCACAGTACACGTGTCTGTGTAGGCGCACTCATGGGCTCTAGAACACTGTATACGTGTCTCTGTAGGCGCACACATGTGGTTCCAGAACACTGTACAGTGTCTCTGTAGGCGCCAACATGGGTTCTAGAGCACTGTACACGTGTCTCTGTAGGCGCCCACATGGGGTTCCAGAGCACTGTACAGTGTCTCTGTAGGCGCCCACATGGAGTTCTAGAGCACTGTACACGTGTCTCTGTAGGCGCCCACATAGGGTTCCAGAGCACTGTACACGTGTCAATGTAGGCACCCACCTGGAGCTCTAAAGCACTTTACATGTGTCTCTGTAGGCGCCCACATGGGGTGCCAGAGTACTGTACAGGTGTCTCTGTAGGTGCACACATGGGGTTCCAGAGCACTGTACACATGTCTCTGAAGGCACCCACATGGGGTTCTAGAGCACTGTACACATGTCTCTGAAGGCACCCATATGGGGTTCTAGAGCACTGTACAAGTGTCTCTGTAGGTGCCCACATAGGGTTCTAGAGAACTGTACACATGTCTCTGTAGGTGCCCACATGGGGTTCCAGAGCACTGTACACGTATCTCTGTAGGCGCCCACATGGGGTTCCAGAGCACTCTACACGTGTCTCTGTAGGCGCCCACATGGAGCTCTAAAGCACTGTACACGTGTCTCTGTAGGCGCCCACATGGGGTTCCAGAGCACTGTACACGTGTCTCTGTAGGCGCTCACATGGAGTTCTAGAGCACTGTACACGTGTTTCTGTAGGTGCCCCTATAGGGTTCCAGAGCACTGTACACGTGTCAATGTAGGCACCCACATGGAGCTCTAAAGCACTGTAAATGTGTCTCTGTAGGCGCCCACACGGGGTGCCAGAGCACTGTACAGGCGTCTCTGTAGGTGCACACATGGGGTTCTAGAGCACTGTACACGTGTCTCTGAAGGCACCCACATGGGGTTCTAGAGCACTGTACACGTGTCTCTGAAGGCATCCACATGGGGTTCTAGAGCACTGTACACGTGTCTCTGAAGGCACCCACATGGGGTCTAGAGCACTGTACACGTGTCTCTGAAGGCACCCACATGGGGTTCTAGAGCACTGTACACGTGTCTCTGAAGGCACCCACATGGGGTTCTAGAGCACTGTACACATGTCTCTGAAGGCACCCACATGGGGTTCTAGAGCACTGTACAAGTGTCTCTGTAGGTGTCCACATAGGGTTCTAGAGAATTGTACACATGTCTCTGTAGGCGCCCACATGGGGTTCTCGAGCACTGTACACATGTCTCTGTAGGTGCCCACATGGAGTTCTAGAGCACTGTACACATGTCTCTGAAGGCGCCCACATGTGATATACACTTTTATAATTTAGTATCAGAGTTACTGTAGGTACATATTCTGGTCCACGTTCCTCTTTCCAATTCAGCGGGTCCTACTACCACACCAATAAGTGAATGCGCTCAATCGCCCAATCTTTCAAAATCAAAAAGTTGTCCTTCTATGTGTTTGTGTCCACACCCATGGTAAGTCCAAAGACCTCGAGTAATAGACAGTAATGGCGGCGCTCAATCGCTACCCCTATTCAGCGTGGAGACTCCTCTTCCATACACTTTCCTGTACGCCGGACCTGTGTATGGAAAACTCTGCGAAACAATATAGTTGCCCTTGTAGAACTGGCCCCGAAGACTTCCCACTCGTTACAGTGAGGTACAGGTCAGCGGCGCAGGGCACGCCTTAATCTACGTTTCACCTTTCCAGGAAAAGACAAATTGGACACGGGACTCCAGGCTTGAAACGGGAACACCAGCTTTATTTTGCTAACCCGGGTTAGGACAGTCTCCTGGAATAAAAAACAAAACTGATCTGCTAAGACTGCCCCTTCATTCCGTGGCGTACAATCTCTTATACCCATAGCTCCGCCCCTCCCGCCTTTGATGTCCGGACACAAGAGTCTTAAAACAGGATGGAGGGAAAGAGAGAGTTTGATGTCGGTTGTATTCCCAGGTCATAAAGGGCCAGATTCCGCTGTTCACAGGGAGGGGGTGTTAAGTCCGCACAGGAAGAGTGTTTGATGGTCCTGTTCACAGCTTTCAGCTGTTGTCGAAGGCAAGTGTGTGTACCCTGGAGCAGGGTGTGGGAAACAGTCCAGGGCCATCTTCCCGAGTTGGCTCGGTGGCAGATGGCATGTAGGGGGATCTTGTGTGCACAGCTGTGCCTGCGGTGGGGAGGGCACGGGATCGGCAGGGTTTGGGCATTCAAGGGCAACGTTCGTGCAAACCTTTCAAGATGGCGGCATGATAGCCATGTTAGCATTTTTCCACAGTTCTTCACCCTGAAGAAGCCTGAAAGGGTGAAACGCGTTGGCTGTTTTGCTGCTATACATACAAAACTGAAATAAAAAAAGACTAAGAACATTTCCGGCTACAGAAATCATTTATTCTGTCATCGTCTGTGATGAATGAAAGAGATTAACTCTTTGGTCATTATAGCATTGCCTCTCCCTTCTTTCTGTATATCTGTTTTATATTTGAAACCAAATTGGTGGCTGGTTTCGGGAGGTGGGCATTTGTTGGACCACTACTGGTTGAAATAACTAATATGTATTAGATATTGTACAAGAACACAAGTAATTGGTGCAGCATCGTATACCCTGCCACTGTTCTCACTGTGTATGTAGCACTGTACACATGTCTCTGTAGGTGCTAACATGAAGTTCTAGAGCACTGTATATATGTCTCTATATGTGCCCACATGGGGTTCTATAACACTGGTACAAGTGTCTCTGTAGGTTCCCACATAGCGTTCCAGAACACTGTTATACATGTCTCTGTAGGTACCCACAAGGGGTTCCAGAACACTGTACTCGTGTCTCTGTAGGTACCAACATGGGGTTCTAGAGCACTGCACACATCTTCTGTTGGTACCGACATGTGGTTCTTGAGCACTGTACACGTGTCTCTGTAGGTGCTCATATAGTGTACAAGAACTCTGGTACACATGTCTCTGTAGGTGCACACATGTGGTTTTAGAGCACTGTACACGTGTCTCTGTAGGTGCTCCCATAGTGTACTAGAACACTGGTACAAGTCTCTCTGTAGGTGCACACATGTGGTTTTAGAGCACTGTACACGTGCCTCTGTAGGTGCGTACATGGGGTTCCAAACACTGTACACGTATTTCTTAGGTGCCCACATGGGGTTCCAAAACACTGTACACGTGTCTTTGTAGGTACTCACATGGGGTTCTAGAGCACTGTACACATCTCTTTGGTGCCCACATGGGGTTCCAGAACATTGTACACGTGTCTCTTTAGGTGTCCACGTGGGTTCCAGAGCACCTGTACACATCTCTGTAAATTACATGGGGTGGGCAGAGTTTTACTCTGCGGAATTCCACGGAGTTACCTAACAACAGAATTTTGGCACATTTCTCAGATTTGTTTGTGCCAGGAGCTTGTTCGGTGCTGTAAAATCAGCACAAACAGTACCAAGCGCTGTGCCGGAGAACGCTGCTTCTTTCTGCTGCTCCAGTACTCCAGTGGCAGCTTTCTCAACGCGAACGGTACTGACGTGCCGCAACCTCCTGCATTGAGAACTCTCTCCGGGAGGCGTTCTAGTGCTCGAAAAACGTTCTAAGGGCCTCAAATTAAAGTTGGTGAGCTGTGCATGAGGAAAAACCCCGCAACGCGGCGGTTGGCAAAGTTTTGCTGGAACTCTAGGGCAAAACTCCTCGAACTCCGTTGGAGGAGAGGAATTTTTCACCCACAACTATAAATCACCATGCACACTTCTTGAACACATGTATGCATGTCTCTGTAATTGCCCACATAGGTTTCAGGGGCATCATGTATATACATGTGTGAATGCTCAATTCCCATCTGTGTGGCTAGATTTGGCATTGGACCAGCACCTGTGCAGTGCCTCATGGCAGGGCTTGTGTGTTCTGATGGCTCACATAACCCAACAGGATTGGCATCCACAACCAATTCAGTGCAAAGTCCTGGGCCAACGTCCATTATCCAATGAGGAACAGGGTCAATACTGATTTGCATACAGCTGGGTCTGAACTGGGGTGGTGAAGTGAGCTAAAGAACGATGGTGGATTCAACCCAGATCTGTGACTGGAGTGAGTGGCTGAAAAGTTTCAGTACTCCGTTTATCATCTCTTTGTGTTTGCTTTGTTTGCCCTATGTTGGCAGGGAACGCCCAGACATGGGTCCCTTGCTCACTCTTCCACTGTATTCAAGCTAGCCTGGCTGATGAGGGGTGTTACCTCAAAACTGGTCCCAGTATGCTTGTTTCCGGTCCAGAGAAGACCTGGCTTGGCAGTTCAGGCTGGACTGTTCCCATGAGACACAGGGTCAAGACTGATTTGCATATAGCTGTGTCTGAACTAGGGTGGCAAAGTGAGCTAAAGAATGATGATGGATTTAACACAGATCAGTGACTAGGGGTGAGTGTCGGAAAAGTTTCAGCGTTCCGTCCATCATCTCCTTGTGTTTGCTTTGTTTGCTCTAAGTTGGCAGGGTATGCACAGACGTGGGTCCCTTGCTCACTTTGCCACTGGATTCAAGCTAGCCTGGCTGATGAGGGGTGTTACCCTGAAACCGGCCCCAGGATGCTTGTTTTCGGTCCAGTGAAGACCTGGCTTAGCAGGTCGGGTGGACTGTTCCCATGAGGCACAGGGTCAAGACTGATTTGCATTTAGCTGTGTCTGAACTGGGGTGGTGAAGTGAGCTAAAGAACGATGATGGATTCAAGTCAGATCTGTGACTGGGGATGAGTGTCTGAAAAGTTTCAGCACTCCATCCATCATCTCTTTGTGTTTCCATTACCCTTCTTGCCTGAGCATGTGTAGGTCGCTCAAGGCTTTTTCATTGGCATTGGACCACTCAATCCTCCTTCTAGTGAGTCACTCCTCGCAGCGGAGTGCTGATGGTTGCAACGTCTTTCATGTATTGTGAAGATCAGTTCACCATCGTAAGGAATGATTACATCTCTCTGACGTCAGCCGGAGGGAGGGAGATGTTAAGGGAATCTACCTCCTTTGGGCTGTGCGGCATGGCTCATGCTCAACAAAAATTTGCCCAAAGTTCTTTTTGGTAAACTTCTCACTTCACTGAAACCAGCTCACTAAAGTTCAATACATACCTCGTACACAGCCTGATCCTATTGTACAACAGTTCTGTGAAATACTAGACTGTTGTCACTGTAGTTACCCAGTTCTGTGCAGGTCTAATGACCTTTTCGACAGTTTCTTGAAGATCTCACCCATGGAGAAAATACAGAAATTCAGGCATTTGAATCCAGCTATATAGCGAACGTAGCGACGAGTCTCGAGCGTTGGTCCTTTTCTAGATGACGATGCTCTTTGCAGAGGTCAAGACTTGAAAATATCTGGGTTCATGTCAGCTGGCCGACCATGCCTCAACTGTGGGGCTCTCTGCACCTCTCACGCTCACTGGCGTAGTTGGAGCACTGATGTTGTAGGAAGCTGTTTTTTAATGTAGTAGTACCAGTGTAGGGGCACACCATGTAAAAAAGGCCAGATGACCCAGGTCTTACTTTAATAATCCCAAGTGCTCCATTTGTGAATGTGTGGGCGCTCGCAGAGGAAAGCAGGAAACGGGGACGGGGTGAGAAAACAACTAGGACAGGAACATGGATGGTGTTACATTTGTCCGGCAGGATGCAGCAGCGTCCTCACTGATCAGGGTCAATTTCTCTTCAGTCCTAAAATGATGCTTCTGATGCCCATAGGTAGAGCCTTAAAGGTCTCAATATGGCGCTTCCGACAACATCCTCTTCAGCGGAGGGCCTAGCAGCGCCCAGGGTGGGAGCGGTGAGGCTGCTCCGCCTGATTCCCTGCCTCCTGCACATCCTACAAGAGTCGGGCTGGTTCTCACCTTGTCTACAGTCCAAGGTTTCTTCTCACAGATGCCACTGACCGTGTTCACCAGTGAGCGGGGCATCCACCCAAGGAACCCTCCAGCCTTTGGCCTCCCGGAGCACCCCTGGGCTCAGCCTCCAGCTGACGCCGCTCTTCAAGGCAGTGGGCAGCTTTCAGGCCCTGGGGAGGTGCCGGTGCCTTTACAGGCACATATAACACGTGCGGACAACTACATGTCACCAAGACACAGCAACTCCAGTCCGGGAATCTCCGATTACAAATCATTGCTTTCAGGAGTCACAGAAGGACTAAAGTAAGACTACAAGTCCCAGAATGCACCAGTGTGGAAATGAGAGTATAGACTATTAAGAGAGCTGTCTGTGTTACATGGAATCATAATGTACACCTATATGAAGGCCGCTGGGCGGAATAATGAGACCATAAGTCGCATCAGCGCCTCTTCAGAGGAAGTGAGCACTATATATATATGACAAATCTATACCATCATTACCCAGTATAAAAACACCCCAAAAAGACACAAAGGGGTATATTCCCTAGAACGTTTTATAACTACCGCAAAAGTAACTTAACGCAACTCTCAACATCGCAGTCCATCACGGGAAAATGACGCCATGTTAACTAAGTATTCACAACACAGCGGTATCATGCGATAGTCACCAGATAACACGTCAAATGGCCGCGTTAAAATCAACGCCACGCCGCAAAAATGAGAAACAACAACGCGAAAAAAGCCGCAATGAGGCCAATCGCGATACAAAAATCTTCGAATACCTGCGTCAGGCCTGCAATTCACATGCATCAGGCGGGAAAATCACCATAAAAGCCGAAAAAAACAGACAAACAAATGCCAAACAACAGCGAAGCACAATGGATGTCGCCAGAGCAAGTACGGAGGAGAACCAGAACCCCACAAGGCCCCCGGAGGACCTGCCTGGGACCTCGGGGTCAGGGAAGGCCAAGGAGAAGACGAGTAGGAAGAAGCTCTTCAGTCCGCAGGAAAACAGGGTCCTGATAACGGAGGGAGTCGAACACCATCAACAACTGTTCGGCACCTCCACTGTATCACTGGCAAGAAAAAATAGACTATGGCAGTCCATCGTAGACAAGGTGAATATAGTCGGAGTGCTGAAGAGGACAATGGAAGAGGTCAAGAGGCGCTGGAATGACGTCAAGCGCAATACAAAGCTGAAATTCGCCCACAACCGGAAGGCAGCAATGCAGACTGGAGGTGGGAGTCCAGCGCCACAGGAGGAGCTGGATGAGATGGAGGAAATGGTGTCCACAGTCATCAGTGGGGAGATGGTGGCAGGAGTCGGGGGACCGGACACTGCTCAACAGGACCGGACACAACAGAACAGGGTGAGTAACGACCGGGAACGGGGGGAGATGGGCACAGTGGCACACATGCACAAGTAAGCATAGCACATCTGCGGACAAACTATGCCCCAGCCCCCAACTCCCACCAAGAGACCAATGTACACAAGTATTCAACATCTCAGCACTGTATAAGCACAGAAGTCAAAGGCACACCGCATGAAAGGGAGAAGGGGCAGCAAAATCAAAGCTGCTTGGGCGACTCTCCCAAAATGCGGCACACACACATCACATGCAGAGCACATCAAAATGGACAATGATGTGGCACAAACCGCAACACGTCCACAACAGAACACAGGACACAACTGGTGCCGACTGGGTGTAGTCACTGGCCAATCACCGTTGGCATTGCAGGGAAAGGTGAGTTGATAACGTACAAGTACAAACACACACACGTCTGTTGTCGAAATGTCCACTGTCCCACATCAAATAGGCAGCTCCTCCCAAACGGCCACGATGTACACAGACATGCTGTCTGGATGTTAACATGTACAATGCGACAACATACATGTGGACACATTGTTAAACTGCATCTCCCCTTCACATTGCAGGCGGAGAATCGACACTTCCTTCAGAGCAGCCCAAATCTCTCTTCTCTGTTGACGATGAGGACCACCACAGCTTCGACTCTGACACCCTCCAACTGCTCGTGGACATCCTGCACAGCCCACTTCCAGGAGCTAGGCAGCCGAGCTGCTACGAGGAGAGACCACCCCCTACACAGAACACACAGCAGGCAGCACCCACCACCACGGCTGCCTCCCAGGACCCCCACGATGAACAAATGGCCTTCCAACGCCATGTGTTGGGGTGCCAGGAGCAGCTGGCTGAACAGGTGCGGGTGGGCTTTGACCGCATGGCAGACAAACTAGATGCCATACGTGGGTGTCTGAGTCCCATCAGGGACCACTCACAGCCCCTGACGGACACCCACAGTCCGCTCCATGGTCTCCAAAGAACCATGGCTGACATCGCTGGAGCCCTGACTCAGAGACTAGAACTGTCCAGTCAGAGTGGCTCCAGCGATGTCACACAGGAGTTTGGAAACATGCGGAGGTTAATGGAGAGCATGGAGCGGGCGAATGCGGAAAGTGCGGCTTCCACAGCTGCACACCAGCAAGTCGTAGCTTGGTTCCTCAATGACCTCAAGACCATCCTCATGGCATTGCTGCCACAAGGCCTGGCGCTGATGCATGCTGCTGCTACCACCACAATCACTCCCCGCCCCCTGAGGTGTCACTGACACACAGTGCTGGAGAAAGGGCACCACCAGCCACACGTGAGGCACATGAAACAGCAGAGGACGAAGATGCGGATTAATCCGGCTTCGTGTTACGAAGGACTCAGTAGCATGCATCTCCGCCATAGGGCCGGCATTATCTTGGTTCTACCCTCTGCATCATCACCTTCCACAGTCCCCCGATGCACTCTGCGACACTCACCTTGGACCTCGACATGGACTGCCATATTCTGTTTGATCGCCAATGACACAGCTATCGGACTACGGACTGCACTCTTCCTCTTCCTTTGGACGTGTCATTCCCTGAAGGACTCTGGCTGGCCCTCCACGGGCCAACATCGTCATGTGCGGTTTGCACGGCCCTGTACGGCTCCAGATGCAACACTCCACTGAATGTGCATTAAACATTCCCGATCACACAGATATGTTGTGTCGATGGTCTTTCAGGTGTGGTAGTATGGATGAATGTAGGGTCAGTGAATTCCTCTTACGTCCATGTGGCTCATGTCATTGGACTTGGGTCACAGGGTGACACATTGCCGAATGTTGTCCGGGGGGCGCCGACGCAACAACAAGGACACACACATGTTTACTTCCTTGTACAGCCCCGTACGGAACCACGCACAGAGCCCCGGGGTCATTGTTCAAACCCTTATGCTGGACTGACATATGCCAGGCCAGCCCACTCCGCTTACGCTCACAGGGGGGGACGGCAATGCTACATGTCCCAGGTCTGCCCTGTAGGGATCTGCTGCTCACAGGTCTAGTTGTCAGCATGCCACAGCCACTCCCTCGCGACTTGTAGACACCCACACCACACCCATCCAGCACACGGGTGACAGGACATGTGACCCTGCCAATAAAAAGGGGTGGGCGCACGTGCTCGACGCCATTTCCAGCCTCTCTCTGGGTGTATCTGTGTGGTGTACATGTGGGCATGGAGGCGCAGTGGCCTGCAACATCACATTCCCCGGCCCGGGGTGACATGATGACGTCCGCACCACGATACCTAATCCTAGAGGGTCCATGACTTGCGGGGCACAGACTTGGTGGCACCGGATACACTGCGGCCGGCACAGGCACACCGCCACGGACCGTGACTTTCGGTGCACTGAGGTAGGGGCACCTGAAGTGCTTAGTGGGTGTGCAGCCTGCGATGATGCCCAGTCCTGGCGGTCCGGACTGCTCAGGTTTTGTGTGCCCTGCTGGACCGCAGTATAGAACTGAGCCAGCGGACAGCGGACAGCGGGCACCTACCGCCACGTGGCGTCGCCTCCTGGATCACAGAGTTAGTGGCACCTATTAGGCTGAGCAGGTGTGCAGCCTGCGATGATTCCGGGGTGCACTGGTATGTCCTCTGCCATGGCGAAATCAAGACCCAGAATCAAATGTAAGACTTGGTGGCCTGCGAAGTGGGGCTGCATGATGTGGAGGGTGGCATGTGGCTTGCAGCGGCACGTGGTGGGCCCTCATCGCTACACGCCAAGGGCGGAAGGTAAGCAGTGAGGCATGGGTGCGCAGGGGCGGGCATGCACCGCTGGGCGGCGGGAGTGGCTGGGGTGCATCTGCCTGGGTGCGCAGGGGCGGACAGGCGATGATGTCTTGTGCAATTGTTTGTGCTTTGCCATCCATGCATCTGAACTCTGTTTCAGATGACGGATCTGTTTCAGATGTGTGACCTGGTGAACTGCACTAAATACCGGCACGTGGTTGGAGACACCGGTAGCAGCAGGTGAGCAGTATGGCCTGGGTGCGCATTGTCAGCACTCTCTCTCCCTGTCCATCTCTTCTGTTATCTGTGTTTCTGCCCCCTCTCTGTCCGTCTTTCTCTCGCTCCCCCTCTCTGTCCATCTTTCTCTTCCCCCCTCTCTGTCCATCTTTCTCTTCCCCCCTCTCTGTCCGTCTTTCTCTCGCTCCCCCTCTCTGTCCATCTTTTTCTCTCTCCCTCTCTTTCTCCCTCTCCTTCGCTCTCTCTCTGTCCTTGGATGTGCGCAAGACACACCTTCTCATCATGATTTTTGTCTTGCAGGTTGCGACCTACGGATTTTCACGAGGGGAGCCGCCACGTGTCTTCATTTCTGTTCTGTGTTTCTTTGAATAAATGTTCATTTGTTAACTTGAAGGTGAATGTGTGATGCTCATTTTTGTGATGACACATGCAGGTCACCAAATGTGATTGTGCGACATCAGGCGGATTATTTGGTACATGATTCCATGTAGTTGATGTGGCATGTCTTTGGCCGGGGGGGTGCCTGGGGAGGGGGGGGGTCCTGTGGGTGGTGGCGGTGGGTGTTGCGGCCCTGTTGGGGCTCCGGGCTGCATGATCAGTGGCTCCATGGCATCTGTTGCCCTTCGGGTGTGGCTCTGGGCTGGGCTCCATGTCGTGGTGCAGGCCGTGGTCCGACTTTGCACCAGGTCAGAGCAGGTGTTAGTTTCCTGCAGCTAACGCGCCTTATCGCCTGTTTTGTGATCTTATCGCCGATCTGGCTGGTCGTTGAGAATGTTGCGGAGTGGTGATGTCGCGGCTTTTTGCACGGGAACGCCTACTCTGCATCTCATTAGCGATAGTTACGGGGGTCATCTGTGGCGATGTTTTTTGCGGCTGCTATCGCAGGTAAACTTATGCTATAGGCTGTTAGCACCAGCTTGTGAATTGGGCGATACGTTTATAGCAACTTTGGCTGCAATAAAGAGCCGTTAACTCGGCAATAGCTCCTTGAGAATATGCCCCAAAGTGTGAAAAGGGTAAATAAACAAAAACAAACTAAAACCAGATGCAAAGAGTGCCAGCACAAGGGGAAGGAAGGTATGCCAACGATCTCGCGAGCATCTGCCCATATCCTGGAAAATGTTATCTTGAGGTTTGGGGCGGAAGCCGCCAGGCCCGAGACGCTCTGATTTCCGACACAACAACGTGTCTGTTCTCCGCACAAAGCTGCAAAGCGAAGGCGCCTCTTTCCCGACCTCACTGGGGGTCGGGTGGGGGGAGGGCTTGTGCCCCGAGCTATGGAGGCACTGAAAAACAAATAAACAAGGCCCCCTCGACGGGAGGGCCCCCGTGTACACACGAGGCCCACAGTGGGGCATTCATCCGCAGGGCAGCGGGCCTGCCGCCGTGACAGGGGGTCGGATGCGAGGGAAAAGTCCCAAAAACTCCAATGCAGGGGGCCTCATTCTTAACCACCAATCCTGCCCACCCACCCTAAAAGCGCCCCTAAATAAGGGTGAACCAGATGTACTTAGAGGCCCCTGCCTGAGGGGCACGTCAGGCCAGTGTCTTTTAGAGGCTGGAAGGGTTGGGGCAGAGTCAAGCAAATGTCAAGATTGAAGCTCCAGGCCTCTCAGAGGCCAGAAAGCCTGGGGTTGAGTCAGTCCCACTGAGACATTCGCATTTTAGAGACTGAGGGCTGAGGCACAGTAAGGCACGTGGCAGGATTGCAAGACCGCTCCAGTGAGAATCAAGCAGGGCTGGGGCTGAGTCAGTAACGTGTCTGGAATGCGCCTGAGATAGAGCTCCTTCCTATTTCCGGGAAATACCAGCCATGTCGTGAGAGAGCTCACCCGAGGCAACGCTCTGAAAGGTGGGCGTGGCAGGGGCTTCACTAACAGACCAGGTGACACCTGACGCCCCTGCCTCTCCTGCCTCAACCACAGCCTTTCACCAGCGGGGGGGTGGGGGACACCTGACGCCCCTGCCCTCTCCTGCCTCAACCACAGCCTTTCACCAGCGGGGGGGTGGGGGACACCTGACGCCCCTGCCCTCTCCTGCCTCAACCACAGCCTTTCACCAGCCGGGGAGGGGGGACCTGACACGCCCTTGCCCTCTGCTGCCTCAACCACAGCCTTTCACCAGCCGGGGGGAGAGGTGGGGGGAGGGTGACAGACACCTGACGGCCCTGCCCTCTCCTGCCTCAACCACAGCCTTTCACCAGCAGGGGGGAGAGACACCTGACGCCCCAGCTTTCAACTGCCTCAACCACAGCCTTTCACCAGCCAGGGGTGGGGGGACCTAACACGCCCCTGCCCTCTCCTGCCTCAACCACAGCCTTTCACCAGCGGGGGGGGGGGGAGACACCTGACACCCCTGCCCTCTCCTGCCTCAACCACAACCTTTCACCAGCCAGGGGTGGGGGGGACACCTGACGCCCCTGCCCTCCCCTGCCTCAACCACAGCCTTTCACCAGCGGAGGGGGGGGGGATGAAGGGGGGAGGGGGGATACACCTGACACGCCCCTGCCCTCTCCTGCCTCAACCACAGCCTATCACCAGCCGGGGCTGCTGGGAGACGGTGTTTTCAGTGAATCTAAGAGGAGTCACCAGAGGAAGCTCACCGCAGTGCACAGGCGCACGCAGGCTGGGTCTGCAACCCAAGAGCGGGTTCTGGGATTCTTGGGGCCCTTGGCAGAAAGGTAACGTGCGAGGCCCATCTAATTTACATTCAATGTGACATCACAGGAAGTGACATCAATTGTCTATCTGTCCCCTGGTATCATTGAAACGCCTCTGCAAGTAACAACTTTCCTGGTGCGAATATTAGTAAAACAATAAAAACAAAAATAGTGATCCGAACAAAAGGAGTAGATATACGTTAAAGCTCCGCTGAGGAGAATTCATGATCCCAGCCACAGTGGGTGGAAACGTTTCGGCCCACGCCACTCCAAAACGCAGACACCAGGCTATCCTTAGAGGTGGCTAGAGGCAGAGTTTATGCGCAGTTTATATTTGTATGCATTATTAATGTGCAGAACATGGATTTATTTCTAGATTTTACATGCACACAGTGACAGGGTGCTACTGCATTTTAAAGCAAATTTGCTATGACTTGTTAAAGTGTCTTTTCCTGGCTTGTGCGGACGAGGCCTCAGTTAGGCTTCAACGCCGTCTTGTTCGAAACGGACGTCTCCTCCTGCGCGTTCATGTTCATCATTTGTGCCGTACTCAGTCAAGCAACATCCTTTTTTATTTCCATTGAAGTTGTTCTTACTGTTCTTAAAGACAACTTCCCAACATAGACACAGTCATGTGCATTTTCAAAGGCCCTTCCCCAGCTCACTGTGATGGAGCAAGGATTCAAGAAAACGAAACTTGCTGAGAGCAATCCTTCATTAACTTTTATTAACCGCTAAAACTGTACCTGAGACGAGACTAATACGCACCAGACACCGACACATGGGGAGAAAGCTTTACGCATGCTTAATTAATGCGGAATAAAAATGCAATGCGACTAAAACCCGCTTGAAATCGGAAAAACGCTTTGCGCATGTGCAAACCAGAATTACGTACAGATAACGTGACTAACTCGCTTTGAGAGGGAAAAACTCTCACGCATGCGCAAGAGGGACTAATATGTGGTCGTGAGGCACCACATGCCCAGCATATGCTTGCTCGAGCTTTAACGGAAGCTGCTGCTGTTAATGCTTTTACTCAGAGAAATAATACTAGTGATCGAGAAGAAGTGGACGGTGAACAGTGAGAATTATAAGCTTAAGAAAATAACACTTGTTTATGATTCTTTTACCAATAGGGTGCATTTGGGCCTGTTAAGCCAATAACAGAAGGAGAAAATGGTGACGGGTGCAACGAGTCGCGCATGCTCAGTGAATACGGGAGATGACCCGATGACCGAAAAGCTGAATCGCTGCCAGACACCAAGGACAGAAGACGTGGGAAAGAGAAGACGTGTATCACTCGGCCATGCAGCCTGTATTGAATGAAATTATTACAATGGCAATAATATATGTTTGGGAAGAGAAAATCACCAGTGAGCTAAAGGGGAAGGGTTTGCAAGACAATAGTCCTTTAATAAAAATGAATATGTCAGCATAGTATGACGAAGACTCCCCTAGCCTTGTCCAATCACATTCTGCATTTCACTAATATTTGCAACTATTGAGGGTGGGACATCTTGAAATGAAGACTATAACTAGAGTACCTTTGAAAGAAAGATTCTGTGGCTGCTGGAGAGAGTGAGATTTCGTGGGATTCTCGAGAGAGCTTGTGCTGCTGGGTCGAGACAGGGAAGAAGAGAGCGGTCTGGGAAGATTCAGATCCGAATGACGGCCTGATTAGATTCGAAGATTGCGGAAGAACATCGAGGAGGGAGAGAGTGCAAGAGAGGGATGCGCCCTGGTGCGTCGGGTTTGTAGAGAAGAATCTGCTCTGTCCTGATCCGGTCCTACAGTCTTTGTCTCCTGATTCTAAGGGGACCCCCACCAGTCCTTTGGCCAGAGGGTTGGTTTTCTCTTTTTCTAATAGGATTCTATCTCAACGTTTGCATATTCTTTGCAAATGTATTTTTGGTTTGTATCTTTTGTCTCTTCCTCTATCCCCTCTTATGCATTGATTTTGTTGAATGAATTTGTGTCAATGAATGTATTTGCTAAATGAATTTTTCTCTCCCATATGAAGAATGATGGAGTTTGCATTGTGAATCTGCATTAATGAGCGTTCAATTTATGACTGAAAATCTTAGATAAAGCTTATTAATCTTACCAAGAGTCTGCGGTTATTTCACTGAGATCTACAAAATTAGTTAGATAGCATGTTAATATCACCATCAACTAACTCAACTAATGGTCCATCGACCAGAGGAAAGAGTGTTGATTTGTGAAAGATTAGTTAAGCATTTAATTCCAAATTGTTTGTGGTTACAGGGAACTAACTAATCAGAATGTAGTGATGCGTGGTCATGAATTAGGAAACCGAGTGAGTAAATCATGAAGATTTATTGAAGAAAGAAGAACCTGGCATCCGACACCCTCGACGGTCCAGCAGCAACTGACACCAATCGAGTGTCGTCAACCTTACATTCTATAGAATACAGCACTATGAATATTCCAACACGAGGTAAGAACGGATGTTAAAAACACCAGGTAAGAAAACACATTTGAATGGACTATACATCATAACACATCCTTCTTCTTTGAAATAAAAGAAAATAAAAGTTAACAAAAGAATAACACAACAAATACAAATAACCATAAACGACACACAATTTACTTGGGAAACAAAGTCTCCTAATTTACATTAGATACCTACAATAACATCAAAGACTTCTAAGTCAGACTGTAACATAATCCTTCAGATATGAAGGAGGCTTGCGGACTCCAGGGCCAAGACATTCAAAAGCTCCCGCACTTCCAGCATCACCCCGAATACTATCGTGTTCATCATCATTCAACTCCTGTGATACACCCCGTTCCAGAACAACCTGACCCATCTTTTCTCTTTCAAAATCAGGAGGACTATCAGGCAAAAACATCGCTCCCGAACACTCTTCATCCTCAGTAGAGTGCTTCACCACAGATCCCCTCCTTTGGTAAAGTGCAACTCTACGCAAATTCCATTTCTGTCCCCCTTCCACAACCACAAAATGCTTGGCAACACAAATAACCCGAAATGGGCCTGAAAATTTGCTAAGACCACCCTTTATCCTTCCACATTTCAACTTCACCCAATCACCAACCTTATACTTAGAATCAGCAAAATCTTCAGGAGACCCTCCATCAGTTGACACCCAATCCTTAAGCCACGCTGGAACTAATCTGGAGCCCGGTGTACGCCCTCTCATGCTCTCAAACGGAGACACGTGAGTAACACTATGCTCTATGGAGCGATAAGCCCACAACATCTCCTCGATTAAGCGTCTCGGAGACTGACCATTTGTCGGTGCCATCTGCAAAGTGCCCTTCACAAGCCTATTAGCTCTCTCTACCATGCCATTCCCCATTGGATTATAGAGAGATGTGCAAGAGTGCTTAATGCCACATTTTTCCAAGAAACAACGCATCTCACCCGAAGTTAACTGTGTGCCATTATCTGTCAACAAAACGCGTGGAACACCTTCATCCAGAAACAATTTTTCCAACACATCAATAGTAGATTTAGTGGTGATTTCTTTAACAAATCTAACAACTAACCCTCTCGAATGAACATCAACAATGACAACTGCAAAGCGCATATCCATGGGAAATTCTGACAGTGGACCAATAAAGTCTAAGCATGTAGTATGCCAGGCCTTACCAGGACCAGTGATATGTCCTATGCTCTTCTGATTTCCCACCTTAAGTCTCTTTTCACTTTCTTTGCATAGAACACAATTTTCAACCCATTCACGAATTTGATTATCCATCCCTGGCCACCAAAATTCTTGCTTAATTCTTTTGATGGTCAAGCCTTGTCCTAAATGACCTTCGTGAGCAAGTTTAAAAATATGTAAACTGTAGGAAGGTGGATATCTGACTATGGTTACCCCCAACTTTTTGCCTAGTGTCTAGCTGGTTTTTCGACGTAGTTGGCCTGAGATCCTGCCATTCAGGGTCTCAGGCTGTCTGCTCTCTCTTTAAAATGGACTCCATGTACCCTAGGTACATCCCCAATTGGTAAGGATCACCTTATTGGACCCTGTACAGTGTACCCTAGGTACCCAGGGCATAGGTGCACCCTAGGCCTCCCAGGGGCTGCAGCATGTATTATGCCACCCCTGGTCTGGCCTTCCAATCAGACACAACTGGCTGATCACTCAGCTGGGGCAAGGTCGTGTAATCACCCCTTGCTTAGATATAGTATGCCTATATCTACCCTTTTATATAGACACATGTGTACCTATCAGTCACTCCTATGGCAGGCCTTAACAATCCTGGAGGCAGAGTGCTTGGTAACATGTGAGATGGTGCTCTAGCATGAGCTGAGCCTGTCTGCAGCTTTCGGAACCATGTCCTTATAGCTGTTCTATGATATAGCCTACCATATACTCTTAAAGTGCCTTATAATCTTAGACGGTTATGGTAACTATGGTTTGGCTTTATCAAAACATGTCGTGTAAGGTGTCTAACACTGTGGAATAATACCCCCATACCATTTCTGGTGATGAGGACATTATTCCCCCCTTCTAGAGGGAGAGACATGTTAAAATCCTACTTTGCTGTTTAACTCTAACCAAAGCCTCAGCATCACAAAATGGATGCTGCTGCCACAGACACGAGTCTGACCTCCTTGCTGGGAGTGATCCCGGCAAGGGAGGCTTGGACAATAGGTTTCCTGCTTGGGGAGGTGCTAGCACCTCCCCAGACAGACTTTAGTGTATTGGGGCAGGGAGGGCTGAAAGGAATGAGACATGCCTGGGGCACACAAGGAGCTCCATGCATAGTCCAGTTCAAACCAGTGCTGGGGCACTCCAGCCCCAGTCCTGGCACGAAGCTGGACAAAGGGAAGGGGGTGTAACCACCCCCCTCCCAGGTCCCACCCATAAGGCGTGACCTAGCAGGCAACCCAGCCCCCCAGATTAGTATAAGTGTGGTAGCTGGGCCCCAGGAGATTAGATTATCCTGAACCTGCAACTTGAACAGAAACTCTGGACCTTCGACATTCGACGAAAGAAGAAGACTGAAGAATCTCCCTTGTGGCCAAGGAGTGGCTACCCTGTGCAAACAGGCACCATCAAGAGACTACCCTTTGCTTTGCTGAAGTTCTACGAGGGACCGACTGCAGAGCCCGACCAGAGCCTTGACTTCCAGACTTCTCCGACCCTGATCCACATCCACAGTCGAGCTGAGATCCGTGGAGGCGACGAGAGACGTGGGACCGGCTACCTGGGAAAAGTGGCGAGTATCTTCCAGCGCAGCTTCTGAGGCATCCTCGATGTTGTGCACCAGGGATTGAGAAGCCCCAACCCTAAGCACCATCTGCACCGAAGATCAGCCCCCCACACTCCACGGTCCTGCGTGGGGCCCTTCTGCATTTTCCTGCTTGCCGCGTCTGTCCGGTTGCTTGCCCGTTGGCTAGCGGCCTTTGCGACGACACACCTTGAAATCTTCACTGCTGGTTTGGCTCCTCCAGACTGGCTCCTGCTCCTCTGCAAAAGAGAAGCACCCCAGACCTTCCTGGTCTGCACCAGAAGCAAGTCCTCCGTTCTTCGTGGGTTCCGCTTGCCAAGGCTTGGTGAGTCCTAGTTCGACTTCGACACCGCCGACAGCAAGAGCCTTCGTGGGACAGCTCGCCTCCTGGTCCTGGTTGTCCTCGATGTATCCTGGTACCCGTGGCTGCAGCGACAAGCTTCACCCTTCACCTGCAATCTTCACGACATCGCCTGGTTCCTTCCTGATTCCACGTGGTCACTGGCTAGGGACCTTGACTCTGTCCCTTCTGCTTGCAGATACCCTTCCTTCTTGATCCCGGCCTTGGGATCCACCGGACACTCTGCACTGACTGCCTGTCAGCAACTTTCCTTCAGGCATCCATAGAAGTCCACGACGAAACCCGACACAAGTTCACACCTATGCACCCGCAGCCCGTGGGCTAGGTAACTTGGGTACTTCGGTGCTCACAAGGGTAGTGACTATCCTAGGGTCTAGTTTCCGAGTCTCGACTCTCTAGCTGCTTCAGAAGTGTCCTTAAACTGCTTATTTAAAAACTGTACTATTTCTATCGACTATACACATTACGCGTGAGTGTTTCCACTCTGCACCTGAATCCCGTGGGCCTCCCACTTCCTAACTGTTGGTAGTGCAGTGTAGCCCCAGCGATTCCCTAGGCCTAGGCCTATTCTATTTCCGTGACAGTGGTCCTTATACCACTTCTTTAGTATATGGTTTGCGTGGCCCCTAGGGCCTAACTGTATTACTTACCTGTGTGACTTAATGTATGCTTAAATAAGACTGTGTTGTACTTACCTCGAATCTCATAAAGAGTGCTGAGTAGCCTAAGCCTGCTCTTGTCCATGCTACCACTAGGATAGCTGGTCTATAAGGTTGACTTTACAACCAATCACCATAAGGGTTGTTTGGACTGATATAAGGTGTACACTAGAACTAGTGACATCATACATCAGGCCAACTTCTCACATAAACAAAGTCCACATGGAGGAACAAACCTGTCACCTCTCATGATAACATTAGACCCACATACAGACAATTCGTCCAAAAGTTTCCAATAAGGCCTCATAGCAACAGGTACCATGTTCTCACTCGGTGCTCCCTTCTTGATCAACGACATGAGTTCTTTCAATGATGAATCCAATTGCATTTCCTGTACCCACTGTGCATTTGAAAACGCACCCAAAGTACAATCAGAAACTTCACATATAGTAGCCACAGCTTCTTCAGATTCCAATTTCTTTACAATATCCTTATCAACTATTTCCCAATCCAATGACATCCTGGACAAACAATCAGCGTGAGAATTTCTCCAACCCTGGATAAACTCAAGAGCATAAGAATATTCCTGCAATCTAGCAGCAAATCTAGCCAAACGCGCAGATCCCTTACCCGCTCCTCCTGCAGACAAAATTTTCAAGAGTGGTTTATGATCAGTTTTCAACGTAAATCTGGATCCCCAAAGATACACTCTGAAGTGCTCCACACCCCATGCTGCAGCTAACGCTTCTCTCTCAATTACGGAATAATTCCTCTCCGCCTGTGTTAGGGTTCCCATCCTCGTCGCCAAAATTGTTGTGATGCGTGGTCATGAATCAGGAGACCGAGTGAGTAAATCATGAAGATTTATTGAAGAAAGAAGAACCTGGCATCCGACACCCTCGACGGTCCAGCAGCAACTGACACCAATCGAGTGTCGTCAACCTTACATTCTATAGAATACAGCACTATGAATATTCCAACACGAGGTAAGAACGGATGTTAAAAACACCAGGTAAGAAAATACATTTGAATGGACTATACATCATAACACAGAACTTAAGTGAATTACAAAAACTTGGCCCCCCAGTGGATTGTCCAGGGAGTGTGTACAAACATTTGAGTAAATGTGCGTGGGCCCTATTCAAATATATTTGTTTTGTGAAGTGTTCATCCCTGGGCTTCCGCAGGATCAGTTTTTCCGTACTGCATTTATTCCCAGGCATTTGTTGCGGTTCTTGGAACGAGTTTGTCCTGCCCTTCTCTGGATGGCATTAGCATAAAGTAGGCAGAATCAATACTCTTGTAGTGGGAACGTTCTTCGATGGTGAGGCAATGTGACTTTGAATAGAATTGTGCTCTGACTGGCTGGAGGTATAATTCTTTTGCTCACACCATGAGGAGTTTGCAGAAACGGATTCTTTCTTATGCAAGAAAACTATATATAAACCTTGGATTTTAGAAGCGAAGAAGAAGACATTCCGGTTTCTTGTGGGTGCTGCTAAGGATGCCGCCTAATTTCTTGTTGCTTTTGCTGCTCATTTGGGGCTTCAGATTTGGCGCCGTGTTCTGTATGGTCCTAGTTCCAGAGAGCCTTCATGTCAAATTACTTGATGCATTTGCATCTAAAACGTCTGTCCCGCACAATTAAAACATTTTTTAAATGCATTTTTTTGAATTTTTATTCCTGCTCTTGAACCAGATTATTCTTACTAAATTCTATTTCAGGACCGGAGGCTCCAATTATTGCTTCTCTTTCTTTTACTGCAACAAACACAGCAGCCAATGAAAAAATGTTTCACCATAACACAAACTACATTTCCCATGGTACCTTGCTCACAACCATCAATCATGGTCCGGCAGTCCATATAAGAAAAGCCATCGCCATTTTCAGAGCCTCTTTCTTTGCTGCTCGCAGCTGAGATAAGCATCTCCTGAGTACTTCATTTGTAATTGCTTATGCTTATGTCATGGTGATGGTTATAGACAGTTGGTAATGGTACTATGAGCTCCTTTTCCCGCGCTGTCGGCGCCGTGGGATAACGAGCTGCATTGTGGTGTATATCCCGACTTCGGGACCGTGTCATAATTGCCTGAGTCCGCTCTTTGAGCAGGTCGCCTCGCGGTCACTTACCTGTTGTAGGGTGGTGCCGTTCCAGATTCAGGACTATTTACTAATTGCCCGATTTTGCTCTTCTGAGCGGAACGCTTTGATTGTCACTTGCGCGTTATGTACATTGTCGGCACCTCCCCTCATCGGGCCCAATCTCTCCCTTGAGCAGTGGGACCAATTGGGCAGCTTTAGGGCGTTTTTGGGCAACACATTCCCTTTTAACCTGCTATCCTCACCGTAGCGTTCTTTTAACACTCGGTTTCCCGCTGTTTATTAGTATTGCAAGATGTAGGTTGAGCGTCTCCGGCTGCAAGAATCAGGCGCATGCACACTCATTGTATTGGCTCTTGACGTCCTGTTTTTTTCTGGGGCTGCAATAATCCTGACTACAGCTTTGCTGAGGAGCTAAGTGTTTTACGTTGTTCCCTGGTGCACGTGGGGCTGACTCTCCCCTGAGTGATCCTTTGGGGTTGGACTTGGCAGTTCTTTATAATTCCAAATTGCTAATAAATCATTAATAATGGAACTGTGGGACTCCTTTGAGGAGGATGAATACAAATACTATTATGAGGAACAACATCGGCCCTTTTGGAGAATACTTGAGTTGACGCTCTGGATGCCTCTGTCCAGCAGTCATTCAATAGGGCAATTAAGACTGCCGTCCCCACTACAGTGAATCAGACTCTGGCGGCTGCCCTTAAACCCATTACTGCTCAACTAGAGAGCTTTACGAAACGCCATGTTGTTCAGAACTCTGCAACACCAGACCCTAAGCCAGGTTCCTCAGAAACAGCCCATAAATCAAAAGCCAGGTATTCTGAGTGGCCTCATGCTGATGCTCTGGCTAACCTCCCACAGGGCCCTTTGGGTGATCACTGGTATTCTGCTCCCTCAGCCTCTATGAGTGTACCACCCAAGCGCAAGGATGATAACAATGCTGATACTGTCACCACGAAAATGTATTCCACCCATTCCGATCATGATGACCCCCCTAAAAAGAAGACGTCTACCTCAGCCAGGCCATGAGTTTCTGATCTCAATCTCTCAAATCCCTTTACCTTTAATCCTCAGGATATTGTTCATCCACGTTCGTTTGATTGGGTTCCCAGTCCCGAAGTGTCTGAATACCTCTAGAACTTAAGATGTGGTTTTGACATGGAGGTCCGTAACCATCTTCCGGTGGAATGTCCAAGGCCCGATATCCCTGACGAAGTTGCTGAGACTCCAGAAATCGACCCGAGCATGTTTACCTTCTTGAAGAAGTTTGCAGAAGATTCTAAAAAGGGTAACCACCGTGCCTGGCACTGATGTCAGAACAAATTGCTGGATTTGGTTGGGCTTCTTGCAAACATTTTAGAGATGGCCTTCGTGGCCAAGGAGACGGGCACACTTGTTGATCCCAAAATATTGGCTAGCTGGACCCAGCGGCCTATATGTTTGTTGGGTAACGCAAACTTCGCCATGTCAAACAGAACGGCGCAAATCTTTACTTATGAACATGGATTCGAACCTCACTGAACTCGCTTTACCCGAAGACGGGCCTCTTTGCGGAGGGCCCCCTATTTGGAGATAAATTTGTCACAGACGTGTCTAAGTGTGTGGGTACCTTTACCTCATTGGATAAGGCCCACTCGAATATAAAGTGAGTTTTTCAGGCTGGCCTTTTCAATAGGGCCGGGCAAGGCAGGGGCCGCTAGTCAGGCTGTTACTATTATCAAGGCTCTCCAGAGGTATATACGCTCGAGGTAGAGGAGAGTAACAAGATTCTACCAGGGGTGGCACATTGTACCCCAGCAGACGGAGATCCTCCCAGCACCGCTTCAACAGAGGTGGTCACAGAGCGGGTTTCCAATCCCAAACTTCCACAGGTAAGACTTCTCGATGCTTCAGCTGTTCCTTTGGGTGGTCATGTTAAATTTTTCTTCCACAATTGAAGGGCTCTTACTCAAGATGCATGGATATTGCAGACTGTTCAGGGGTTCCATTTAGAGTTGTGTCAGACCCCACAACAGGTATCCCTCCCTTAACAGTCACATTTTTCCCTACAAAAGTGTGCTTTTATAGACGCAGAAATAGAAGACCTGCTACAAAAGCATGCGGTGGCATATTGTGACAATGCCGGGGGGTTCTGCAGCAACGTCTTCTTGGTATTGAAAAAGGGGAGATCGAGGCGTGGAGACGGAGGCGAACGCAGAGGAGGTCGGCACCCGGACGCCCAGCGGACGCCGAGAGGAAACGGACACAAGGGCCAAGGCGAGCCCCGAGGAGGACGCGCTGGACGAGGCGACCGGGTCCCTGTCAGCGGGCTCCGGTTTCAGGCGAGTGGTGGGGAATACAGGGAAGTCGGTGATAGGGTGGTGGACAAGGGAGGCGGGCTTCTCCTGTCTGTAGCGGGGTGGGTTGTGGCAGCTGGGACCTACGAGAGGAATCAAGAAAACCTAAACACCCTGACCCCAGGCCCCAGAGTTGATTGATAGCCCCAATGGGAAGAGACGCGGGGAGGCAGACAGAGCCATTGGGGAAGCCCCTGAAGAAAGGGCCCAGGGAAAAAAAAGAGAGGGGAGTGAACCCTTGAAAGCACAAGAACCCAACTATACCCAGGGAGAAGTATCCCTGAGTAGTACCAGGCAGTATAGGGCGAGAGTAGGCCGCGACACGGGTAATCCTAACCGCCTGTCCTTTTCTCTTTCCGAGGGGACGCCTGGAGACACCAGCCCCACGCCGAGCCGGGACAACCGTTGGAAGGACCGAGGACCCAGAGGAGCGATCGACGGCGAGAAGGGACCACCTGGACCTATGGGAAGGCTTCATCCTGCTATTTCTGTCTTGTGTTGGGTTTAATAAAGCCTCTTTACCACGTCAATTAGTCCTTTGCCTCTGTGGTCGTTCACAAAGCCATTAGTTGCCCATCTCCGAGAACAGGGAATATGCATGATAGTTTATTTGGACGACATTCTCATCATGGCACAGTCCCCCTCATTGGAAAACCTTCACTTATAGATGGTGACATCTCTCTTACAGGATTTGCGTTTTGTCATTAATGGGACCAAATCGATTCACTGTCCTTCTTAGACAATGGACTTTCAGGGGTTTGTGATCGATTCCCAGTCGGCACGGCTGAGGCTTCCCAAAACCAAACTGCGAGACATGAAGAAGGAACTGAAGTCGGTCCGTTCTCGACAGGTGGTCTCTTTACGAGTGATTGCCTGCCTGGTCAGTCTGTTGGCATCCTCGATCCAAGCCATTTTCCCGGGTCTACTTGATTGCCGGGCTCTCCAAAGCTTAAATATTCTCCATCTTCAGGAAAGCCTGTCTTATACAGATCAGATTCCCCTGACAGAGGTAGTGACGGAAGAACTCTGCTGGTGGTTGGGACATGTGGATGCCTGGAACGGGAGGGCCACCTTCGGGTCCCAACTGGAGATGATAATAGAGTCAGATGCCAGCCGGTTAGGCTGTGGAACTCGTTGCAGAGATGTCTCTACCGGCGGAAGGTGGTCTCTCCAAAAATTGTCCCTTCATATCAACTGTCTAGAGCTGTTGGCGGGGTCCTTTGAGATCCAAACCCTCTCGACCAAGAAGATATCGTGTTACATTTGTCTCAGGATGGGCAACATATCTGCAGTGAGGTGCATCAACGAGTTGGGGGGCACCAGATTGTCCCTCTTAGTGGAGATAGCCAAGGACTTTTGGCACTATTGCCTGAATCATCAGATATCAGTGATAGCGAAGTACATTCTAGATCAATCCAACGCTGTGGAGGATTGGGACTCCAGGTATCTCACAGATTACAGCAACTGGCCGCTCCATCGGCGCCTGTTCCAATGGATACTGTCAGGAAAAGGCAGTCATAGGCGCCTTCAAGTTTCATATTCAGGTTCAAGAAACCCACAATAAAAGACAAAGGTAACACAATGTTATTTCCTCTGTAGGCATGTATTTCACTACAACTCCCATGGTCCATCGGGAACAGCTCAGTCAGTCATGAGGGGGGGTGACTATAAATAGAGTACATGCACATAAGCTGACATGCATGATTCCAGTCACATGTGAAGTCAGATTTGTTCTCAAGTGGAGCTGAAGAAGTGAAGATTTATGGCTGCCGGTTTTGGCAGCATTTCTATGCTTTTCAGTAAAAGGAACTGTGGAATTCGGTGGCTAAAGGAGGTCTGCCTTTTCTGTCATTCTCACATTTCCTGTTATTGTAGTAGGGAAGGACGTCTCTGTCTGTTCTTTGATACACACCAGCTGGTGTGCTTTCATTTTCTGAAGGCAAGGAGTGCTTCATTTATTTGAATTCATTTCTTCGTGGTTGAAGTCTCATGACCTTTTGCACTCCACAAGCCTGTTGCTTGGAACAGCTGTTTGGCTGTAATTCGTATCCTGATTGGCAAAGTGTACTGGGCTTCTGACATTATACAGATAAGTGACTATTTGATTTTTTCCTTTAAGATGTACTGCTGAATCACAGTGTTTTTTTTACTTCCTGCTTTTTTCCTAAATTCCCAAAATACATGACTGGTTCTTCTATTTTTGTAAAGGGAGTTTTTTCCTTGTGACATTTAAACGTGGGAGATATATGAATACTTTGCAATTACCATTTTCTTTTATGAGTAACTTTCATTTACCTAAAGGATTTTTGCTTTTTGCTGACAGTTCTCATTTGTCTAGGAAACAGTCGTCAGCTAAACTGGCTATGCTCTTATGTTTATCTGCCTGTAGACGCACTTTGTATGTGAGGGCTCTGGACTTAATAGGTAGAGAGTTTACTCCGGAAGTAGTTTCCTTTACCATCACTGGCAGAACATGAACGTTTTCTCGCTGTACAGAGTATAATGCATTTCCTGCTAATGTTAAATTTTATGTGGATCAATGCTTGAAAGCTTACGAAGAATGCACTCATACTTTGCGACCTGAAGGTTCTACACAATTGTTGATTGCTTTGCCAAAGCCATTTAAAAGCCATTTAAACCTGTTTCATCTGCCACAATTGCTACTTGGCTGAAATCAATCATGAGAGAAGCTGGTATTGATATGCAGGTCTTTGGAGCTCACTCTGTTAGAGGGGCGATGGCCTCTGAAATAATTTATGTTGGGTTCTACCATTCAAGATATTATGAAATCGGCTGACTGCTCATCGGAATCTCCATTCAAACAGTTTTACTATAAACCTGTGGGCGATATTACTTCTACAGTTTTTGATTAACATTAAACTAGCAATAATCGGAGCCTCCGGTCCTGAAATAGAATGAAACATTTGCTAGCATTCACGCCAAGAACGTTCAATTCTATTAAGGACACGGAGGCGAGGATTATCCCATCCAATATGTCAGTCATTATAAGATTGTTATGAATTGTTGACTCACCCATAGATATAGTCTGTGTTATATGGATATTACAGGTCTCAAGTTATTTCCAGGATCGGATCAGAAAGCCGAATGATCCTGTTCCAGTCTTCATGTCAATGTTAACACTTCGTGTTCCAGTTCCTTGATCAGCTGTTGCTCCTGAGTTGAAGATGGCCGCTGGAGTTGGCCCTACAGGGGATGCTGGTTCTTGTTGCAGCTCCGAGTTGATGGACTGTTCGGAGCACAGAAAGAGGCTCCCAAAATGGCAATGGTTGTTCTTATACGGACTGCTGGACCATGATTGGTGGTTATGAGCAGGGCACCATGGGAAATGTAGGTTGTGTTATGGTAAAACGTTTTTTCATTGGCTTCTATGTTTTTTGAAGTAAAAGAGAAGCAATAATCCTTGCCTCCGCGTCCTTAATAGAATTGAAAATTCTTGATGTGAATGTTAGCAAATTTTTAATTGTCTGTATTATAGCATGCTGTAAGGTGCCTTATCTCGGGGAACATTGCCTCATGAAATGGAGGTTTAGCGCAGTCTCTGATTTATTCACCCGTTCGCATGCTGCTGAGGTGTAATTTTTTAGGTGTAAATTTTGGGGTTCACTGCGCCCACACCAGTGTGGATTAAAATTGCAACATGGCTTTGAAGATACCCAATGCAAGATAAAGAGTGTGGCACAGAAGGTCTGTTTACCAGAAAGATATGAAAGCAAACCAAACAGGTGGAAATAACGTGATTTCTATTAAAGGCATTACTCAAGTCACTGTAAAATACAGCAACGGGATCCAGTGAGATGAATCTGAGTTCTGATACGTTTACCTTTTTATCTGAAAGAATATTAAGCACGGGTCAGACATAGGAAAAGGGCAGCAGATTACTGGACAAAACTTTAGTTCGGGTTTTCTACCAAAGTGATTAGTATTCTGGGATTTTCTACCCAAACATACATTATTAAAGAATGCAATGATATGTAGTTTGAAAGGGTTTGGCGGTATGTGCTCTTAACCATGCCTATGAAATCCCTAGAATGCCCCCCCCACAGTAGCCTTTAAAAGTTCTGAAAGTAATTGTAAGTATATACTTAACTGGCTACAAAGTGCATTTCCTTATGTAAATTACATTATGGCCAATTCAATAAACAGTTTTGAGATCTCTTCCGGTAAAACACAGGCCAGGCACGGGAGGGAGGTCAGCCTTCTAGGTTCGCTACCTTGCCAATATTTTACCACATGTAGGTGCCCTAGCTCACCGGTGTCCTAACAAATCTGGGATCACTTTGGGCTGCATGCGTTTCTGTTGAAAGGGGACATGATAATTAGGGCTCCCGGTTGTATGTTATTTATTTTTTTAACATTTCCGTATGTATTTATCCATATTTATTTTTTGCCCATTTTATCTGTATGTATCCATATTTATTTTGTATTTTGCGTATAAATGAAGTTGTAAAACTGTACATTTCCATTTTTATTTACCTGATAGACGTGCACTCATACTTTGATGTCTGTTGTGATTTAGCTATAGAAGCTGCCAAATTTTGCATAACAATACATCCACTGGTAAATACTAGCATTATACCACAAATGTATATTGATACATGCCATTATTTACAGAAATGTCATCCTGTTTTTTAATTTCCCATGCTGTCCATCTGCTCAGCTATATAACTCATGAAAGAGAGCACGGAGAGTAAATTAAAAGCAGCACAAATTTCTGTATTTATCCATTTTTAAATATAAATGCAGACAGAAAACACATTGTTTTCTGTCAGTATTTATCTGTAAAAATCCGTAAAAACTGAAAACAGGGAGCCTTAATGATAATGTATAGCTGGAATGTTCTTTTCTAATCTGGACCAATACTGATTTGCATAAGGTTGGTCCCCACTGCATGAAATATGACCATTGTGGAATCCCTTTTTTTTTAAAAAAAATACTGTTGACTCACAAGATCTCAACTTTCAGCTAATCTGCATTCTACCTTTCCCTGACAAAGGTTTGCAAAGACACAAATCTTTTGGACGCCTCCCAATGCCAGATCCCAGCGAAGACACAGTGCAGAGCTGGAGATACAATGGGTTTTGCACGAGAGACAACTCTGGTGTAGGGGAACTGATACTTTTAGAGCTATCAGTTCCTTCAATACCACAGATCATTCCATCCTGGGGACAAACAGGATCTCAGTGTCCCTAAGGACCCTGCACTGGCCCCCACTGCAGCTGCCAAACTTTGGAACTGTCTGCCAGCTGCCACTCGCTCTGAACCGATTTTACTCAAATTCAGGAAAGTCATAAAAATTAGACTTAGTAACAAATAACTTCTATATCTCTCTATTTAGGCTAGTTATATTACTCAATTTAGCACCAAGAAGCTTTGCATTTGTTTCTTACAAATAAAGATCGCATAACGTGAGCTATATTTCCTCTCCAGACCTGGGTGCAACGAAAATGAGAAATCTAAGGTACAACTCGAGTCCATGCAGGCGAGGTAGATCAAGGAGTGGGAAAGTGAAACACTGGATATTTCACTGTGTAATATACGCATTCAACTCAACCTAGTCGCATGGCTGGTTCTAATCATTACATATTGGAAAATTCAATCAGTCCTTTCAAAGAAAAGTTTGTGGATTGTCTTTTAAAAGAACACAAGGGATTCCCAAGGCACCTTCTGCACTACTGAGAGCTGTGCCCCCAAAGGGGTACAAAAATCATGCCAAGCACATCACTAACTTGTATATCCCTAACCTGTACCAGGGTGTAAAGTGCAGATGTGCTGCTGAACAACATTGCTAAAAGACATTTACACTGGCATGGCCAATAGCTTGGTCATTGCCGCGATCTATTGGATTTGCCAATGCTTGTTCTGTGTTGACTGGGTCTTGCTGAACAAATGTGGAAGTGATAGTGAGAAACAGTTGCGCAGCTTTGAAGTGAAGCGAGGATGTGATGCAGCGACCAGAGCTGCCGACAGGTGAACTCGGGAACCAGGTTCGAATCTCGGGGTCGGCTGAACAGTTTGTGATTCTGGGCAAATCACTTACGCTTCATCCTGCCTACAACAATGAATGTCATTCTGTAATGTAACTGGTGAGCACTCAAAGTGCTCCAAAACCATTGGCTGGTGATAGCACTATGACAAGATGGAGGATGCAACAAGCGCTCAAATGCAATCAGATCAAGCAAAAAAAAAAAGCAGCAGCAACGGGAGGGGTAGTGGAGGGACAGGTCAAGCAGGAAAGCAGTAAGGGATGGGGAGACAGGTAAGCAACGACGGGAAAAGAAAACACCAATTGAAGCAGGATCAGTGACAACAATGAATGTGTCATGGGGTAATGTAACTGGTGAGCACTTAAAGGGCTCCAATACCATCGACTTCAGTTTGGGCTTAGGTAAGACGGACGACGGAGCGAGTACTCCAATACTATTGGATCGTGCAAAAAAAAAAATAAACAAGTTCTGTTTGTGTTTTGGCAACTTTTAAAGAAATGCATTAGTTTATGTACATGTGCATGCATTTTAGTGGTATGTGTGTATGGGTGGAAGGGAGACGGCCTGAAAACACAAGTACTCCTATGGAGTGCTTGAAAACAAAGAAAATAGCTCCGCAAACTAGGAACAGTTTGTAGAGACATGTACTTGGTACATGCGCTATGGGAGGGCCAAACACAAGAAGAGGGCATGACGCTTGCATGCCATGACAAATGGCATCAAAGAAAACGAGAGCAAAGTTGAAGCTTAACAATGGTAGGAGATGGGCGGCCTCTAAACCCACAGATAGAACACCTCACAACTCTTCTAGACAGAGCATGTGCTGTCTAACCGAGGCCTAATAAATTGGATACCACGTAGTCCACCAGTCTCTAGAGTCAATCAGCAGGACAGCTGTGGATGCATAGACTGATGAATTTGGTTGCAACAGGACATCTCCACTTACATGCATAATTTAAACTGGGTGGTTCGGGTCAAGAAAGCTGGCTTAGAGACATCAAGGACCTTCTAGCAGCATGCCGGCTGGAGTCATGTCCACTGTGTGCAGTTGGTTTACGTTACTGATTCTCCAGATGTTTTGTGTTTGGTGTCAACAGTCCATTGCAGAACTTGCATTGCTGGTGTTGCTTGGCTCTTTGAACATGTCTGCAACCTGTTGAGGTCCCCATTGCAAAAACCTGCTACTTTCTGAAAATTCGTCAGTGGGGCAAATGTCAAGTCCATCTCACACACTTGTGGAGGCCCCTTAGATGGGTTGCCATGGGAATGCTTGTGGTCTGCACTGGTGCTGTGTGTGTGCCGAGGCTGGGCCACTCCAAGACCGCTGAGGTGCCACTGCCTAGTCGCTCATGCAACTGCACAGGTAGATGGTCTTAGACAAAACTTGCTCTTGCCACCAGGATCAGGGTATAGGCAGGGTGAGCCGGGAGTCTTGGTTGACAGCCTCTTGCGAGTGTCACTGGTGCTTCTTGTCTGTAGTTCTGATATCGGTGTTGGACTCCACTCTCGATGTTTGCTGCTTCATGGATGGGAGGGGTGACACACAAGAGAGGGGCTCGCACAATGGGGTTGCCAATCGTGTGGTGAACCTGTATGACAGGTGGCGACAATTTGCCTTGATGATTGCAGGACTACTTTCTTGGGTCGTCGACAACTGGGAGTGAAGGTGGCCAGGTGTTTGCATTCTTCATTTGTGGAGGCATCTGCATCCTTGTGCTTTGATGTTTTGGTTTGTCGACTCTTCTGTGACTCTTTCTGGACAGAGACGTGGGAAGCATACGGCAGAGACTTGTTTTGTGCATGCTTGTGGTCTACTGTCAGTTCTCCTGCTGTGCTGTCGCCAGGTCGTCCTTGTCTCACCTCAGTGGCTTGCTGCTCAGACAGATACACTGGTAAGCGTGGGGCAGAAACTTGGTTTGTGCATGCTTGCAGCTTACTTTTGGTTCTCACGTTGTTCTGTTGCCAGGTCGCCCTCGTTTCATCTTGGTGGTTTGCTGCTTGTGTGTCTAGATGCACTCCATCAGCAGCTTGAGTGTTCTTGGGTGTACCTTTTGGGCTTGGCCTCTCTTGATCTTCCCTCTTGGGCTTGGATGGTCTTCAGGCTTCCCAGTGTGAAGCGACCAGCCACACTTACACCTCCTCCTCGTCTTTCTACTTGGTGCTTCGAAATGTACCTTCTTTCTAATGATGCAGCTAAGACTTCTTGTTGCGAGTCTCTTCTTCCGGGTGCTATGGCCTGCACCATCTTCAGGCGAGGCTAACAGGGCCTCTCAGTGGTCAGCTGTCTCTGGACCACACGGTTGAGACTTTGAGTCGCTAGACTCTTCTCCATCTGGGTGTAGCTGCTTGCAACTTCTTAAGGGGCCAACCAATAGGGTCTCTCAGCGGTCGACTGTCTCTGAAGTCCAGCCATTGGCCTCAGGTGTTGGGCTTCGGCTTGGTGATGATCAGAGCAGTCGCTTATCTAGTGCTCCTCGTCTTCTTGAGTGTGGTGTGGTGTCTGGCCACGTGTCTTGTGTTTCCTCTTCAGGGACCTTCTTGGAGCTCATATTCTTATGGTAGATATGTGTGGCTGGCACTCTGCATCAAGGGACTTCTGTGGGCGGTAGGGAGCTGTGTTTCTGCCTCCTTTCTCTAGGTTTCCCTTCCTGGGGCTTAACTGGCTTATCAGAGGTTTTGTGTTAGGGCTGGTGGAGGCTATTTGGTGCTGTGGAACCTCGAAGGCATGGTGTATGGTCTAACAATGGCTGTGCACTCCCTGGCAGTGCTCTGGCTCCAGCCTTGTGCAGGGATTCTCCTTTTAAGGATCAAACTGTAACTGGTGGTTTCTGGGACTCGCAGTATGGGTTCCTTCCTTGGATGTCTCCACTTCTGTATCATGTGGGAGTAGAGTCTGAACGCTGTTTTTACAACCGCTGCTAGGCTCCTCTGATCCTTGTTTTATAATGACAGTGTGGTGGGTTCTGACTGCTTTTGTGGCCGGGGTGAAGTCTGGTCTTGGCTGGGTGGCGTTTTAGGCTTTTCCGCTCTACCTTGGGTGTACAGTCCCTCTTTGGTAGTGTCTGTACTTTTATGACTACTTTTGGGCAGGTTATGACGTGGTGGAGTACCACTGCTCAGTAGTAGGGATAGCATTTTATACTGCAGCCATTGGCCATTACATGTTGGGTAATACAGCCTGTTTGCGGGCCCTAGTGAAGTTTGTGGTGAGTGGGTTCCTTCTATGTCAGTGCAGAGCCTCTAGGGTATGCTGGGAGCATGGGGTTGGTGTTGCTGGGCAGACACCATTAGTGTTCCTCTTGCACTAATGTGATGCAAATGGCCAGTCTTTATTTTATGATCATCTGTTGTTCCCCTGGGGGTCTCCGCTGGCTGCCAGTTGGGCCACTTTCCAGTGCAGCCACGAGGGGGCACGCTGCACTCTCCTTGTCTGCCCCTGCTCCTTGTCCTCAGGTGGGGCTCGCCTCTCGCCAAGCTAAGTGTGTGCTGTTTTTGACCCTTCACTTTACTTTCTTTGCAGGCATGTGCACACTCTAGTGGGCAGCTTCTGCACATCCACAGCACTTTCTTTAAAAGTGTGGTCGGCCTCTAGTCATTCCTCCATGTGCAGAGGGCCAAACTGTGCTGGCAGTCTTTCTGTTCTCTATGCTGCCCCAGGCACTTTTCTACCTGTCTCTTGTTAGGGAAAGGGTCAAAGGCGATACTGTGCGGTTGCCGTGGGAGGCAGACCAGTCTCACTCCTCCTTGCGAGGTGGTGGCAGACGGCCACTAGGATTTGCTCCGCACTCACTGCACCCATCCTTGCTTTACCTGAAAGACCTGTCAACACTGCATAGAGAGAGGCAGACCCGCTCCCATGTGGGTTCGGTGAGGCGGGTTTGTGAGCCCTTGAGTGCCCGTCCTGTCCCAGGCGTCAGCTGTTCTCTAATGGAGTAGGAGTACGGAGCTTTATGTACGGTCTGATGGCACCTCGTCAGCAGGAGTAGACTCAGCTCGATCCGTTGCCACACCGCGCTGTGTACATGGCTCACCGCTGCATCAGAGCACGTGAGTGTTGTGAGCCAAGGGGGCGGATACTCATAACCATGCTCTGGCATGTCTATGGAGCTGCTGGCCGGTGGAGTCTCAGCCATTTACCCTCTTCTCTGCCTCGCCACGCTACCTGCTGATTCATGCCTTTCCTTATTTTGCACGCCGGTCCTACACAGTACTCTCTGCAAGCAGATGGTGGCTGAAGCGGCGGGGTGTTGTAGGCGAACTGTCTCCGTTTCCTACTCAGGCTAAGGCAGAGTTTGTCCTCTTCATGGTAAAATGGAGACTAATGCAACCATCTTCCACCACATCCTCATCAACAGACTCCACGTCGGCATACAGCAAAACGCTCTCAAGTAGATCACCTCTTTCCTTTCAGGACGCACTCAGACCATCTGACTGCCCCCTTTCACCTCCGCACCCAAGGACATCATATGCGGTGTACCCCAAGGATCATCCCTCAGCCCCACCCTGTTTAACATCTACATGAACCCCCTCGGAGACATGCTTAAATCCCACAGACTCAACATAATCTGTTAAACTGATGAAACTCAACTAATCCTCTCGCTCTCCGAGGACCCCTCCAATGCCAAAAGCAACTTCTGTAACGCAATGACCAATATAACCAAATGGATTATAGTCATCTGCCTCAAACTCAACTCCTACAAAACAGAAATACTGATCTTCGGGAAGAAAACCTCCACTTGGGCCCACAACATGTGGTCAGCAAAACTCGAACCAACACCAATAGAGCATGCATGCAAACTCTCCTTCATCCTGCTTCAGCCAACTGTCCATGAAACGAGAAGTCAACGCAGTCACCTCCTCTTGCTTTCACCCCCTTCAAATGCTCCACAGAATTTTCAGATGGATCCCAATCATCACCAGAAAGACTGTCTCGCAGACCCTCATCACCAGATGCCTCGTCTATGGCAACGCTTTCTATGCCGGGATTTCCACCTAGCTCCTCAAACGTCTCCAGACCATACATAACACTGCAGCTAGACTCATACGGGACCTCCCCAAAGGGACCCGCATCATTCCCCACCTCAGACACCTCCACTGGCTCCCCATCCAGAAGAGATGCCAGTTCAAGATCCTCATGCACGCATACAGAGTTCTACACAACCAAGGACCATCCTACATTGACCATCAACTGAACTTCCACCTGCCCGCAAGACACCTGTGCTCTGCCTTACTTGCCCTCGCTCACACTTCCCACATCCGTCGCAGCGGGTGCCACTCCTTTTCCTACATCGCTGCTAAAACCTGGAACGACCTGCCCCTCTACCTCCAAACAGCACCCTCCCTGGCAGACTTCAGAAAGAAACTCAAAACCTGGCTTTGCAATGGAGACACAGCACCCTCGGAGCCCAGATACCCCTAGGGATGAGAGTGCTGCGCTATACAAATGCTGATGCCTGGGCAGCAGAGCTGACCCGCTATCCTCCTCACTCACGGTGCTTTTCTCCATGGCAGCGCAGCAGGTGGAGTCAGACCCCCTCATTGCCAATGTAGAGTTGTGAGCAATAGGCCCACATACTAAGGTAATGAACAACACGGACACATTATTCTGGTGGGTGCAAACTGGCCCAGGGGACATCCACCCAAACTCTTTTATTGCCAGGGTCGCCTGACCGGTGACAAGTGTGGTAGATGGGTGGGGGTGGGTGTTAGAATTGCCCCAAGGGAGGTGCATGCAGGGAGGTCCAGCGGGGCACTACAGAGGGCACTATGTGAGATTTCAGAGGTTTGGATTGTTTTCGGGTATTTATTTCTCGTTTGTCTTCCTTCCCACTTGAGAGTTCGTGGACCGCAGGAGCCCACACCTGCGCCCAGGAATCATGCTAACGAACAGTCCAGTAGTATATTCGCTTGTGCACGCCCTATAGAGGATTGTGCATTCTCTGAAACAGGGTCCACTCCATGTCCACCGTCTGTCCTTCTACAATTTATAGATCTTCAAGGAGCACATGAGGGTAGCATCTCTCCACACGCGGCCAGTGCATGACGTTTACACACAGAAAACAGTTCTGCATGTTTAGGGCAAAGGAGAGGTGCAGCATGGACAAGACCAGTTTCAGTTGTTACAGGAGGTAAAAAGCTAAACACTAGAAAGATTTTAGCCAGCCTCATAAAACCCGCACACCCTGGCTGTAGGGTTCTAGTTGTAATAATCATTGTTATTACCAGGACCCCTGCACCACGATCGCATGCCAAACTACACCGCGTGTGCGTTCCAGGCCTCCCTTCGGACCCAGCGTCTTCCCGCCAAGTCGGGCAGTTTTGATTCAAACCTCGTTTTAGATTCACGGCCCCGCCCATGAGTACCCATAAATGGACCAATGACAGGCGCGTGAATGAAAGGAGATCGCTGATTGGATTTCTTGCCGCCACTACGCGGGTGAGCTCACGCGGCTGACGGTTTTATGCGTTAAACTCGTCTACTCGGGGCAGGGAAGAGAGTATATCGTTCTGTCATGATGTGGCTAGCAGAATGAACTAACTGCGCCATAGACCGGATTAAAAACACGGAAGGGACACAAGCGGTCCCCTTCCTTAACGGGTTCAAGCCGTACACTATCTTCCTTTTACATCAGCTCGCGCGGGAGGCGGGACAGTGACCCGGAAGCTACGAGCTCCTCCCACCCGCCTCCTTGGGGTTTTCTTGCGCTCACATTGGCAGTCCTGTTTATCTGGGGCGTGGTTTAGTGTTACTTTTCACCAATGGTTGAGAAGGAGACTGGTCGGGGGCGGGACTCCAGGGTGTTCCTTCAAGTTGCCGATTGTTTAGGGCTTTCATTGTGGATTCTACAGGGAGCGCCTTGAAGACACCTAAGCGCTGCACAGACTCTGTCAGTGAAATGAGATTTAAATAGTGATTTAAATGGGAGTTTGAACAGATCCTTCCCGTAGTGATTGGCTGTGATTGGCCTAAAATATGCACCAGAATCAGGGGCTTATTTACAAGCTCCATGCGCCGCCGGTGCGCCACTTTTCCCCATATTAAAGGTGCCGCACCGGCGGCGCACAGGGCTTGTAAATAAGCCCCTTAGTATCTCCCTTTTCTTTGCTGCCCTTAGCATCTGCTTGTGTCGATTTAGCCTTTCTCTTTTCTAATGGTGCTACAATCAGATCATATTCTGCAATAATAATCATAACTTTTATATATGACACAAGGTCCTATCCGTTCTGGTTCGACAAATAATCCGTGTTTTATTTACCATGAATCTGTGAACAGCTTTCTGAAACCTAGTCAAAGAACCATCAGTCAGATTAGCACAGGTTGAAAACAGATTGTAAAAATAAGGCCATGAAATAGGGCCTGTTTGAATGCCCATGTCCATGTATCATGACTGCCCGTGCCGAGCCCTGCTTAGACCGACACTCTTAAAGCTTTGAACCTAACCTACTATGATTCCACATTACTAGTAATGCACTGACGAACACAGAAATACCTCACAAATATTGCTGTTTGGTTAACTGGGGGTAATTTCTGATGCATTTTAGGAATATAGTCAGAAATCTATTATTTTCAGCAAAATGGATCTATTTTGTAAAGTTAGCTATTACTTTTGTCTTATTGTACTTGTATCGTACCATCTTACTTAGGTTGTGGAAAACGCCTTGAAGTGACCATTCCTGCTGCCTCAACATAACCACAGCGTATCACAAATGAAGTATAGTAAAGTCTTGTGAATGTCCTCAGCAGAAATTGAAACTGACATTTTTGCCACAATAAGTTGCATTCTGGGGTTCAGATGCACCCCAAAACATTTTTCTATAGTGACAACCCTGGCTATTTGCCTAAACAGGATGAGTGTTCACTCCGCCTTCAACCAGCGATAAGTCTAGAACCTTAACATCAGTGGCGGCTTAAACAAAAAGGTCCTTCAGGCGGCGGAAGAGATTGGGCGCGTTCATCAAGACTGTCACTGGGCCGCTCTGGGGCTAAAGCTAGATGAATAAGAACAATTTACACACACGGTAGGGTGTTGGAGATGATGCATTCTCAAGCTTCTCGCTCTCTGAAGGAGCAGGTTCTTGAGTGCAATTTCTTCCTCCTCTTCTGTACACCTGGGCTTGGTGTCTTGGGTCCATTGAGGCAGCCCTGTGAGGGTCTTCCAGTCACCTGGGTCTTGTGCATGCCTTCTACGAATCAGATCCTTGCCCCATGGAAGGTGACGCCCAGCCTTTTAGTTGCTCGGTTCTTCCTTTCCTTCCAAGGTCACAGCAGCGAGGGGACTGTAGGCTTTCCCTAGCCTTCAGCCTAATCTGGAAGAAGGACTCCATGTGGGAGAGCTATTAATGTTGCTTCTGTAGTCTTCTGTACTACACAGACGAACAGACCACTGTCAAGACTATGAAGTTCACCCAGGTCTGACTCAAGGCTCCAGTACTACTTCTATCCTGTGCTCCAGTTGGGATGCCAGAGCCTAATAGAGGGTCTCACAAACTCCAAGGTTTGTGGCCTTCTCCTAGCCTGGAGTAGCATTCTGTTGTTGCTCGACAGATTTCACAGTGCTCTATCTGCCCAGTGTCCACAGTCGATGAATTCTCACTGGTTCAGTGTGTATCTGCTTCCTTCTGCAGGATAGGTCTGTATTCATGGTCAGTGTCTATGGCAATATGTTATGTTATTCATTTGTTATGTTATTAATTTTATAAAGCACATAGCTACCCCAGCATGAAATAGGTGAGTTTCACTCAGACATGGGTTATCTACACTTGCTCAAAGGAAATGGGCAGTAGACCTTTGCCATGAGCCAGGTTTTGTGAAATGGAGCGGCAGCAGGGATGTCAGAGGTTGTCCTCACTGTATACAAATCGCCTCCTATGAATTAATAATCTACAACTTGCTGGACAAAGCTGACCTGTTTCTCCTTATATGGTCCTCTTTCCTGCGGGAGGAAAGACCGAGCCCTGGCCCGACCCACGGTTACTTTGGGTTTCCCCCATTACCCCTTCTTCCCTCCCTGCCCCTCTCCTCTCCACCAGGCCACCTGCAGAGGCCGCCTACTTGCACAGCTCAACGCCCTCTGTCCCCCGGCTTACCCCTTCCTCCCTCCGCTGGTCTTGCACCACTTTCTTCTTTTTGCTTTTCTTTCCTTCCTCTTTCCTCTCTACTCCCTCTCTTGCCCTCTCTGGTTCTGCTCTCTCCCTTTCCCATGCCGTCCGCACATGGTTTGATTTGTTGTGCTCCCCGTTGTTGGCTATGCATGTCTTGCTTTTTATGATCATCCATCTCTTCAGTACCCATGATGGATATACAAGTCATGGTCACAGTTGCTATTTTCTGGAGTTCTTGATACCTATAAAAATAATTACAACACAAAAAGATTGTCAATACAAAGGTTATTCCCATTATCTACAGAAGACGCTTGGGAACCAAAGGACCCCTGCAGTCTCCATGTATTCGTAAACCACTCGCTCAATGCCGGACACTCAGCCGGTGCCCGTCAGTGATGTCCCCGATAATGGACTTCATTTATGGCAAATTAATGGACCTTTCACTGGGGGAAGCAGGTGGGTAGTTTCCTCACAGGTTGTACTAGTGAAAAGTCCTTCGCTCCTGCGCTAGAGTCTCTGCCACCACCACCACCCATCACACATAGCATCGAGTAAGATGTCGGCAGCCTCTGCACTTCATTCAACATTGTGTGATTCTGAGCAAATTACTAAATCTCCTTGTGTCTAAAAATGTGTGGATTTTATTTGTGTAATCCCCACTTGATGTACACGATCATGTAGATTGCCACCCATTCCCCCAGTGCATTGTTGCTTCTGACCCAGGTTTGCGCTCCATAAATCCCAATACAGACCTAGTGCACTCCATAAATAAATGCAAAAGGCTGGCGCAAAGCTGTCCAGTCGAGCACTCTAAATTTGGTTTTTGCACCGTCTTTTTTTTAATGGAAGTGTTCACCGCCCATTCGCTCAACAAATGCAGAGGTTTTAGGAGGAAGTTGAGGGGATAGAATATCTTGACTGGTTTTTTTTTTTAGGTCTAATGCTTCTGAAAACAGTTTTCTTTTGCCGTGAAGAATGCCTGATAGAATTAGTTTTGAGAATGTGGTTTTGCCCCAGAGGTCTCTGGATTAATGCAGGCTTCATGGAGCTGGGCGGGTTAGAATGAGGAGGGCTGGGCATTGTGGAACGGACAATGCAAGGGACGAGGAGTGGGTGAGTTGTCCACTTAAGAACGGTCGGAAGGGAGCTTTGGTGGAGAGAGGTAGTCTCTGGTAACCACAGAGAAGGACTTGGAGGTGTTTGGCTGTGGGGCTCCATGGGGACCAGTTAGTGTGAGGCTGGGATGGAGAACAGAATGCGGAGCTGCTCAGTGTGGGCCATGGTCCTGTCTGCTTCATTTAATCATGTGTGGTTCTGTTCTTCCCGTCCTTGCAGCTAAAGGGCTGGTGCTGTCGAATTCTTGGAAAAAGGCGTCTTTTACTGACTGCCACAGATGGATGTACCACGGCTTCTTCTGCTGACCGCCTGCCTTACCATGGTCATGTCCGACCTAGAGCCAGGGCGCCTGGAGGAGGGACGGACGCAGCTGCAGAGGCTGCAGGAGTTTTCAAGTCACCCCCGTTTTGGAGATTGTTGGACCGCGGCTCTCAAGAGAGTGGACGTGGGCTGCCGGCAGCTGGACGAGGACGAGCAGAGCCGCATTGCTGTGGCCTTCACACACTGCCACCTTCAGAGGTAGGTCTGAGGAAAGAATATGGATCATTATTACTAATCCTACTTGGTCCAGGGGAGCACCTCCTTCTCACTTTCCTTCTTGTGCTGAGTGGCTGGATAATAATGTACAATATCTAGGTTGGTTGGAACCTGCGCCCCTTCTCCTCAATGACCTTGAGCATTGCTCTCTGGCTCATTTTAGCCTTTTTGCTGCCAGAACAAACTCTTGCTCGCTTCTCTGTGTCTTATAGCTTTAATGGAGAGCTTTTTGGAAGAGGAAACGTAACCCCAGCATGACCTTATTTTTAAGTTGCTGGACGGCCCTGGCGTTTCCATCTGCTTTACTGAAAGTGGCATCTTGAGTAATGTGACCTGCATCACTGATGGTGATGACCAGGCCGTCTAAGGACCTGTTTGATATGTAATTTGCTGACCTCTTTGTGACCTTTCACCACAACAGTTCTGAGTTATTGAGACATAATTTAAATCCCAAGAACATCTTAAAGGACTTTCCTACTCTGGGACGTTCCTTTGTGGAAATCCAAAGATTTCCCAAACGGAAGAGAATATCACTTGCAAATATATTTATTTTACGCAACTTGCAGCTGGAATTGCTGCCTCCCTGTGATGTTCTCATGACCGTGTGTCGTTTTAGCGACTGGCTCTGTAGAGTGAGGAACGGTGGCAGGAAGCTGCTCCTTCCAGTACACATTGAACCAGACTTTATTGACGTGCATCACATTCAGATTAATTTTGATAAAGGCTGCCAATAGTTGGCCAAAATTCATGCTTTGAACATTGGACTAAATCCCATTACATTAAAAAGGACTCATTTAACCTGTCCAGAGCCTTTCCTGTGTCCCACAAAGAAATGGCAAAGGTTTTTTTCCAATTATTTTCTCAATATGGTATCCATAATCCTGCTGTCTTCATATGGTGCCTCGTACCACAAGTCTGCCATTGCTGAGCGTTGTAAATATCAGATGCAAATATTGCTCAACTTAATGGTGCTCCATATAAAGGCGTGGAAACGTTGGTAGGCTGAGTTTTTCTTGTCAGGATTAGAACGTGTCCTTCAATTACTGCACATTTCTGCAGCAATTGTTAACTCACTGAGCCATCCTTCTGGTGAGAAGGTCCTGAGCATCGTTCACCATCCTTCTTTGCCTCACCAGCCCAGACTGGTCTGAGGCGGCATCTAGTCAGATGAGTAAGACCTTAGTCCATAATGTGGCATCTTTATTCATCAGGACATTTGGTGTATGTGACCGGTGACGCGTCTTCCTCAAGTGCCTGTTGGTGATCCCTTGCTTGACCCAGAGAATGAAGTCTATTGGCCTGGGAATCCGACTCCTCAACATTCACCACGTAGAGCTTTGGTAAAGAGTGTTTGCAATCCTGACTTCGGTTCTTCTTTGTGTACAGTGTTTAGTTGCCCCTCACGCTATTGATATCCCCCAATAACCTCAGGAATTCCCATTCTTTATGGGTGTGTCCAAGTCCTTTAGATGAAAGAAATATTCTGTCGACCAAGCATTGCACCTTAGATCTGAGTTCTGTCAGTAAAATTTTTGCCCTTTGTACCACCCTGAAGTTTGCGCTGCCCTCTCCCTAAGCCAGTTATCTTGGCTTGTGGCAGCTGAGAGCTTTGAGGATCTGTGCCTTGGTGTCAGCGGTTTGACCGTAGTGGTCCAAATCTGCATTCTGTGGTCTCCAGTGTTCTCCGCATTCTTTCTGATTACTATGTCCTGCCTGGTCCAGATGGGGGTTCATGAAGACCTTCTATGAGTGCGTCCTCTACATGGTGAAGGCTTCTTGTGTGTCCACTTCAGATGGAAGAGGTACCCACACTTTCCCTCTACCAGCCTGGACTACAGCTGCTCCCGTGGCGGCACTCTTGGTCACATCGGACAGTGAGGCAGGACCATGTGTTCCAGAGAAGCTTCCAACAATACAACAAGTTATGTTCCTGTCCTGTAAATGAGCAAGACTGATATGATGGCTTTATCCTCTCCTCACCCTGTTTCCTCCTAGGTCCGGGCGGACCTTCCCCAAGTGCACGGATAGGAGTTCGATCCAAGAATGCACACAAGGCATGGACGCCGTGGCTTTTGGCACCTACACTGAGTTCTTCACCCACGCCCACAGCATCTGTTACTTCCTGCAGAACGAGGTCTGGCAGAAGCAGGCAGAGGACACCATCCTGCGGTAAGAAGGGGCAGCAGGAAGGGTCTTAGGCGTTTCTGAGCTGACTTGGCTCATCACGCAAGGGGTCTTGCACCATCCTAAATTACGAAGGGGCTACTTAAGGTGTCTACTATAATCCTGACGCAAGGACACTATGGGGGTGTCTGCCACCATATTGAAGGTTGGTTTAGGAATGTTGGACAACCCTAAAATGAGTTATCTGGCACCATTTTCAGAAGCAATGAGCACAGTTGTTTCTCGTGCTCAGGGACCCAGAGCTTGCGCTCATTGGCCCCCGGCATTTCCTCATCTAGAGGAAGACGAAGCCTGAGGTTGAGCTGAGCTCTTGATACCTCGCTTCTCTGGTATTGCAAGAAGTCTGTTTTCTGTGGTCCTATTGCATATGTCTTTAGCTCTAACTTTGGCTTGTTTTTAGAGTTTTGTTGTTGTTGCTATTGAAACACACCTGTTTTTCTCTTTACAGGCTAACAGTGAACTCGGACAGCGTAGCCAGGCAGCTAGAGGCCACCAACCACATGGCTGCCGAAATGATCCAGGCCCAGAATGCCACTCTACAGACCCAGGAGGAGATCCTGAGGAATGGCGATCTTCTGAAGAAGACCCTGCAGGACTCCACCCAAGGTAGGTCCCTGGACCACGCGTGTCTCTGCCACGGGGTAGATCCCTGGACCCTGCGGGTCTCGCCCCAGGGTAGGTCCCTGGACCTGGGTCCCTGCAGGACTCCACCCACTGTAGGTTTCTGGACCCTGCAGGCCTCTGCCCAGGGTACGTCCAGCCTCTGGCCTGGGTAGGTTCCTGGGCCCCGCAGGACGCCACCCACTGAGGTCCCCGGGACCCCACAGGACGCCACCCACTGAAGTCCCCGGACCCCCCTGCAGTTCGCCACCCACTGAAGTCCCCGGACCCCCCTGCAGTTCGCCACCCACTGAAGTCCCCGGGCCCCCCCTGCAGTTCGCCACCCACTGAAGTCCCCGGGCCCCCCCTGCAGGTCGCCACCCACTGAAGTCCCCGGGCCCCCCCTGCAGGTCGCCACCCACTGAAGTCCCCGGGCCCCCCCTGCAGGACGCCACCCACTGAAGTCCCCGGGCCCCCCCTGCAGGACGCCACCCACTGAAGTCCCCGGGCCCCCCCTGCAGGACGCCACCCACTGAAGTCCCCGGGCCCCCCCTGCAGGACGCCACCCACTGAAGTCCCCGGGCCCCCCCTGCAGGACGCCACCCACTGAAGTCCCCGGGCCCCCCCTGCAGGACGCCACCCACTGAAGTCCCCGGGCCCCCCCTGCAGGACGCCAGCCACTGAAGTCCCCGGCCCCCCCCCCCCCCGCAGGACGCCAGCCACTGAAGTCCCCGGCCCCCCCCCCCCCCCCCGCAGGACGCCAGCCACTGAAGTCCCCGGCCCCCCCCCCCCGCAGGACGCCAGCCACTGAAGTCCCCGGCCCCCCCCCCCCGCAGGACGCCAGCCACTGAAGTCCCCGGCCCCCCCCCCCCCCGCAGGACGCCAGCCACTGAAGTCCCTGGGCCCCCCCCCCGCAGGACTCCAGCCACTGAAGTCCCCGGGCCCCCCCGCAGGACTCCAGCCACTGAAGTCCCCGGGCCCCCCCGCAGGACTCCAGCCACTGAAGTCCCCGGGCCCCCCCGCAGGACTCCAGCCACTGAAGTCCCCGGGCCCCCCCGCAGGACTCCAGCCACTGAAGTCCCCAGGCCCCGCAGGTCTCAGCCCAGGGTGGGTCCCAGGACCTTGAATCTTCAGAAATAGAAGCTCTGATGTTAGCGGTGGGTACGTAGCCCTCATCCATATCCCTGCCATGGTTCTTCTTCGGTGCTTCTGGCATGAAGTTTCCTTCCAGGAGGATGTTGTAGTCCCACTACTGAGTGCGGTGGAGCAGAGGTGTAACTTATTTTCCTTCCTTACCATCCAGCTACCTTTAAGAGGAGGATACTTACAGGTTATTGTAATTCCAGGGTGTGCAGAACCAGGACGCTGTATTGTGAGGGACTAAGCCCTTCTCGTCACTCTCCCACTGCTGCAGGTGTGAAGCAGGCCTTTGAGGACATGCAGCATTCCGCCAGTGAGCAGCGCCTCCTCTTCGCGGAGATCTTTAACCGGGTCACCTACCTGCACCAGTTCGTGGTGGGAGAGTCCAACACGCTCTACTCCTTCCTGTACAATCTTCTGGCCTGCGCAGCGGTGTTCCTGGTCACATCCACGCAGCGCACTGCAGGGGCCAGGTAGGAAACTCAGATTGGGGGGGGGGGGGGGGGGGGGGGGTCCAGTGCACTTCCTTATTCCTTTACAACCTGGTGCCCTATAGCGCTGAGTTAAGCCGACCTGTGCAGGCTAGCGCCTTGCAGAAGCTCCAGAATTGGCATTCTTTTGAGGCATCCCAGGAGGCGCAGCAAAGGCATGAGCAGGGTCGGGCTGGGACATGAAACCTGCCTAAGCCCCAAATGAAAGTGGCCGCCATTAGGGTATCGGATAGCTAAGAGTGTCCTACATATGTAAACCGTGGTAGTTTTGAACCTGTGAAGGAGCTCCCTCTGGAAGGTGGTAGAGATGGTAATAGCCTAAGTAGCAGGTGTAATCTGACCATCAACAGACCAAGGGGTCCCTGCTGCGGGTTGCTGCTGAGGCCTCGCTTACCTTGAGCTCACCTAAGCAGGCAGGGGTTCAGCAGGGTAAGGGTCATGAGATTGCAACATGAGATCTGTTTTTAAGATTTTGTTGCCCACTCAAAGCTGCTAAATGAACGTCCTTAGTTGTCGCAACACTGAAACAAAGCGTCACCCTGGTTTCCCTCTGTGTGGTCCATGTGAAAAAAGTACATTCATGGCAAAAATCACAAAATTGGAGAAGAGTTCACAATGAATGTGCGTTTGTTGGTGTTGGGTGGTGATTTTGGGCTCTCTGCTTCTCGCTTAGATCCAAACTCCTCTCCAGGTCTACCCTATGAACAACGGAGTCTACAAACCTCTCCTTTGCTCCACAGGTTGATGCTGTTTGCCGTTGTCACGATGAATGTCTACGCGGAGCGCCTGATCTGCGCGTCCATCCTGGAGAGTGCAGAGGAGTCTGGCTATGAGCAGATGGTGAGTCTCCGCTTCCAGACCTTTCTTGCTCTTAGATAACTGTGTCCTGTGGAAGGCCATCTCCACGTCGGAGAGGTTCTGACCTGAGCACGCCTTTGAGTGTTAACAACTGAGGACATCCTACAGTAGGGCAATAGTTGTGTTTTTAATTTCCTCTCACCCCTATTTTCTGACTGGTCAGGAGCAGCAACAGGTACATGGTCATAGCAAATTTAGTGCCTCTCACAACAGGACGAAGGGCAGCTGTCCTGGAAACGCTGGTCTTGCAATAAGGAAGTTTCACTGCAGGTTAGACACTTTAAATCCTTTTCGTTTGAGCAGCATGGAGTAGATTCCAAGCTCTTTCAAGGAAGAAACAGTTTCTGGTGTCCGGTCCAGTCTTTCTGTGCTGTAGGGTGAGCAGGGGAACTCTGACCTGGGTAACAGGGGCGTCTTCTATTCATTAACACTGCATGTTTGGGTTCATTAGTACTGGCCACTCAGTCGTCCCCAAGCCTTTGACTAGAATCAGTCTCTATAAGGTATATATTTCCTGTAGTTGTTGAACAGTTCAATGGCAAGCCACTATTTCTTTATAAAGTTTTGTATTGCGCGAACATGACCCAAGTGGGTATCGGAGCGCTTTACATGACAAGAAGTAGTGTAACAATTGGACTGGTAAACAAAACATCCGTGAGAGCCAAACACATAAGAAAGTACATATGATTTAAACAAAAAAAAGGCTTGGTCTAGGTTAAGGTCAGCAATAGGGTGGTCGTTCATCCCAAGAGGGTTGATATTCATACATTTTCATTGTCACCGATATATTGTCTTAGGGTAAAAACTTAGTTAGCAGAAAAGATTTTGCTTCTTTTTTTAAGGAGGCGGTAACGGAGATTAGGCGAAGGTCCGGAGGTAGAGAGTTCCATATCTTAGATACAATAAGTGAGAATGTTCTGGAACCCGTTGTGGGTTCGTTGGGGTTTCAGAAGCAAGGTGTGCGCACTCCGCGAGGATCTGCTTCCACCTGATTTTTCTAGCTTTTGAGCCAGGTAACGGAGTATTGAGGTGTAACGCTTTGTGGCATGCAAGCAATTTTCAGTTGGATTCTTGCTTCGTACGTAGCTAGTTTAAGGATTTTACAGCTGGTGAGATGTGTGTGTTTCTTTTAGTTACGAGGACAAGTGTTGCTGCCACATTGAGAGAGGCTCTTAGCGGGGCCAGTTGCATCGAGGTAAGCCACATAGTGTGGCACTACCATAATCCAGTCTGGGTGGTACTAGGGCTTGGACCGCTTGTTTTAGGTCTTCGTGTGAAAGGTGGGGTTTAAGTTTCCGCAGAATGCTCAGTTGGTAGTTTGCTCCTTTGGTGGCTGCGCTAATGTGATCCTGCATATTCAGGTGTTTGTCTAGTATTATACCCAAGGAGATAGCGGAGTCAATGATGAGGGGCGAGCATTTGAGGGCTGTAAGATGTTTCAGCCAGAGTTCAATCTTGGGGATGTTATTTGGTGGAGAGATGAGGAGAAATTTGGTTTTAGCAGCGTTGAGTTTGAGATGGTTATCCGTGAGCCAGAGGTGTGTTTTTTGTAAGATGGAATTGAGGGATCTAATGTCCTCTTGTGAGGTGATTTTGAGATACATCGGAGTGTCATCAGCATACGTGTGGTAATGGATGTTGGTAGATTTTAGGTGGTTTGCAAGTGGTTCCAGGAATAAATTGAAGAGAATGGGTGATAGTGCAGATCCTTGGGGAAGGCCAAGAGTGATCGCGTGGGGCTTAGACAGAGATTGGTTAAATTTTACTCTTAGGGATCGGTTTTGTAGGAATGACAAGAACCATTGTAAAACGACCCCTGATAAGCCCATCGTTTGTTCCAGGTAGTTCAGTAGATTATTATGTTTGACGGTGTCAAAGGCAGCCGATAAATCAAGCAGTATCAGAAGGCATGATTCATTTCGATCTAGCATTTTTAGTAGATCATCCACGATACGAGTACTTGCAGATTCAGTGCTGTGGTCTTGACTGAAACCTGATTGGTTCTGATCGAGGAGTTGATAGTGGTTTATGTGATTGCAGAGTTGGCTCTGGACACATTTTTCTAAGAGCTTTACCAGAGTAGGGATGTTGGAGATGGGTGTGAAGTTATTAGGGTCTGAGCAGTCTGCCATGTTTTTTTTAACGTGGGGGTTACTTGTCCTACTTTTAAGCAGTCGGGGATAGTGCCTTGGCGAAGTGAGGCGTTTACTATCTTGGTCCATAGGGGGAGAAGACAGGTTTTGCTCTCTTTGAAAATGAGCGGTGGTAGAGGGTCAGTGAAGTGGTTAGATGGGTTTAAAGAAGAAAGAATGTTGTAAATGTCATCTTCACTGATTTGGGAGAAGGTTTTCCAGGAGGCATTGTTTTTGGAGGAGTGCCAGGAAGGTTCCTTCCCTTCCATATACTGTGAAGTGTGTGAGAAACTGAATGGGGTAGTCCGAGGTAGATCCTTTGCTAATAGTAGTTTGTTCTCTATCTTTGTGGTTTTTTTCCTTGAAGAAGGTGGCCAGTTCTTCGCAATTTGGTGGGGTGCTGGACCCGGAGTCTAACGGGTTTGATATGTTGCGCGATTGCTGCTTGACTATTTCAAATAGTTTTTTGGGCCTAATTCTGGCTTGGTCGAGCTCTGCTCTAAAAAATTTAGCTTTCACTTGTCTTATTTTTCTGTTGTATGTGTTCCTCGTTGGTCTTAAGCTTTTTAGTAGTTCCAAGGATGGGGAAGATCTCCACACTCTTTCTGCTATTCTTCGATTGCGTCTTTCGGTATTCAAGTGGTCATTGAACCAGGGCCTTGAGTTTTTATTCGATATATTTTTCTGTTGAAGGGGCGCGATGAAGTCCTTGACTTCCAATATGGAAGGATTTCCAATGTTTAATTCTCTTCGGTTGCCCATTCTTTGGGATCGTCTTTAAGTTGATGAGGAAGGTGATGCGATAATGGTCTATCCAGTCACAGGGGCAAATAGACTCAAGGGAAGTGGTGTCCATCTTTGAGATTATAAGATCCAGAGTCTCCCCTTGTGTGTTTAGCCTGTCACAAATTTGGGACAAATCATGGTTCAATAGGAAGGACTTTAGACTATTCACGGAGTGGTCATTCAGGTAATTCGAGTGTAGATTAAAGTCTCCCAGGAAGATCTGGGGACCTTGAAGATTATCGTTCATTGTGATTTCCATGATTTGCTCAATGAACAAAGAGTTATCACCCGGCGGGCGATAGAAGGCGTGAATGTTACAGATGGATTTGTTGTTGCAAGAGATATTGATGCAGAGATATTCACATGTCGTTACAGCTATTGTTTCCAATTGGCGTACTGAGAGTATTGTGGTAGATGCACGCTATTCCACCACCCGTTTTCTTGGGTCTATCCAGGCCTCGAAAAATCCTAAAAATGTTACTAGACCTGCAGGTTTAGCACCTTAAGTCTACTCGACCTTATTATAATGCTCTTAACCCCTAAACCGGTTTAAAATTATGTGATCCTGGGCAAGTATTTAAATTCACTGAGACGCCATTTTCTTCTTGATCACACATGAGAGCACCTTCAAATACGCGAGTTCGGCATGTCTGCTGTACAGAACACGCTTTTGTTTGATTTAATAGAGCAAACTTTTGATCCATATATTATACAAATCCAGCCACATATAGGATACAAATTACCGCTGACTTGCCTCCGTTCATTAGCCGCAATGTCATCAGCGCGGGGCAGGAATGTTTCTCAAATCATGTTTAAAAACTGTCACTTTTATTAAATACATAACTAAAGCATAGAGTAGCAGCACACTGTCATTTGCAATCAGCAGATTTTACAAATGGCCACAGAATTTCCCACTGACATGTTTTAAAACTATATAGTGTACAATGTCTGGAAATCGAGTTTCTGCAAATATTAGTCATTTGCACATCACCAAGTGAAGGGTGCTGATTTACATATACATCCCATCCTCATCGCCAGTGGAAAGAAGACGATTGAGGCGTAGTAGTCTTCTTGTACTTTAATAAGATTACAGCAAATAGGACCACCGGTTCAGACAGTAGCACAGCTTCAACTGCCAAAGCCCAAGCCCTCCCAGAACCTCCACACAGTTCATGTCATGACGCTTGGAATGTACATATACATTCCAGCCACAAGAAAGGAAAGCAAGATAGGACAGAAAGAGAAGGAAGAAGTGTAAGAGAAGAGATATAGTAACCCACAACACTTATGCTACTATGTAAATTTTTGTTTGCATCACACTTCTGAATTGCAAAAAAAAAGTTATTTCATAATTCCTGATATATACTTGTACTATTCATTTACAAGCTGTTTAAATGTAGTTGGAAAAAACCCTGATATTGTGCAGCCTTTTTTACCACAATTGTCCGATAACTCACTTGACAAAAAGCACCAGCAATAACAAGAGAGCAAATTGAACACCACTTTCCAGGAACAGATCAGCAGCAATTAATAAAAACAAACTGACATTTGACCTCTGTCCTTGAACGGACTGCAAACGTGTCCAGAGAAAACAAGATTTAAAGGCCTCTTCATTGCTCATTCACTTTCTGAAAGAAAAGAACACCTGTTCCTTTCAGCTTCAGTTAACTCCCCAACAAGGACCCGTAAATTCTAAAAATAGCTCGACCTGATAAAATCTCACTCGCAGTTTTGAGGGGGCGAGTGGAGTTTTTGAGGCCTGCTAGCTAGTCGAATGATCTTGAGACTAGGTGGGACTAGTAGATCTATGATGGTTTGAGATGAGCTGTTTAATCCGGTTTCAGTGAGGATAATTCTATCCAATTTTTGTGAGAGAATGAGGTCGTAGATATCCGCCGCGTGCTTGTTTTTTTGCCGATCTGCAATTGAGGAGCATGCACTTCAAGTGATTATTGGACTGATGAGAGGCGTCTGTGATATGGTGATGCTCTTGAGATTATCCCTGTTGATTACTTTGATTGAGGCTCGGTTCGCTGAATGGATTCGCTTGGATGGTTTGGATTTGATTTCGATCTGTCTTGTTAATAATCTTTTCGGAATGGTAAGAGAGAAGTTCAAGGATCTCATTGTTCGAAAGATCATGATTTGATCTCTTAGGGCGAGAATCCGGATTAGGGGATGGTGTTTCCAATTCAAGATTAGGTGTATGCGGTCCATGGAGGGGGGGGGGGGTGACTGTATGGGAATCCGCTCTGGTTAGCACGGTGCTGTTTGACTTGTGAGGGGCCCGCAGATCTGATATGGACGCAAGTCTCTGAAGATCGTCTTTAAAATGTTTTAGGCTATGATCGATCTCCTTTCCTAGTAATCAGTTTACGGATGGCTGTGGGTTGCTTAGGGAGGTCTGAGTGCGGGGTGAGGTAGTAGGGGACGTCATGTTGAGAGTTGGGTCATTAATAGCTGTACCGTTTTGTTGGAGATATGTAAGAGGACGGTTGGATGTGGGGGCGAGGAGGAGTAGTATGAGTGGCAGTTAAATGGTTAGGTGGTCTGGATGAGCTCAGATTGATTTGGTGAGGGGATATGGGTTTGTGGATGTTGTTGTTCAATGTATAAGAGTTCAATGTGTTCATGATTGGAGGACTCTCATTGGTGCGCCCTGGGGAGAAGAGTAGGGGTGAGTGAGGGGTAGAGATTTCAATGAAGTCTGGATCCATACTAATTCCGATATTGGGGGGAGGAGCCGATAAGTTGGTTCTGCTAGGGTTCTCAAGTTCTGATTGAGAAGATGGTTCTGGAGGGAGAGTGGTGGTAGCGAGGTTGGGGAGGTAATCTCTTGTAACCAGGAGTGGGTTGATTGAGATCGGATTAGCCCTGTGAGTTAAAGCGGATGGGAGCGTTTCATCCTGAGCGTTAGGACAATTTTGGGTGGAAATATTGTTGTGAACCCCCTTTTTTAGGATAGGGAAGATCTTGTTGATTAAGGTTACATTTTCATTCAAGGCCTGTATTCGTATAATCCCATTATTACATATGGATATGGTAGCGTATGCCTTGCAGAAGGAAGAGGGAGAGACAGATATTCTAAGACCATGAGATGCCTGTGGTGCTTAACTTGGAGAGTAAAATATTTCTCCATTGAGCTCTTCTTTTTGTATGGAATATAAGGTCATTGGTTCGGGTTCCCTTGCTGGTACAGAAAAAAGGATCTGAAATAAGAGTTTCTGGATGGGTTTTGAGAAGCTGGTGTTTGAGTTTTTATGATGCGTTTTTGGAGAGGTTGGAGGGGTGTTTAATAGTAAAGACATTGTGGCCCGATGGTTCCAGTTTTTTGTCCATTATTTATAGGTGGGAGGTACCTTCTGTGGTTATGAAAGTTTGTGTGTAGTGCTTCTGAACCTCCTTCTAGGGTAGGGTTGTAAGGTAATGAAGTCATACATAAGCTGTGCAGACCAATTATTTGTGCTTGATGATTTTCTTTTTTTTGATTAGTGGTACTTTTGTGTTGAGGAGTCTATGGTAATTCGTTTGATCAGGAGCTCCTTCCAAGGAGTCTGGGTCAGTTGTAGTGGTTTAAGGATAAGTATGCCAATAGCTAATGTACCTTTTTTCAAGATGGCTGCCATTTAGAAGGGTTTAAAAAAAAATTGTTACAAGTAATAATCCTCTTTTTGTTTCACCAGAGGAATAACATTTGTTGATGGGGCGCCAGCTTGTGTAAAAAAAAAAAAAAAAAAAAAAAGATTTCCTGAGTGGCCATTGTATTGCTGTGGTGGGTTGATTTCTGCCATCAGACCACATCTCACATACCACTCTAACTCGCAGGCTCTTGGACATGACAGTAATTTGTGCTTCACTTTAGAGCCCAAAGCACAACTTCAACAGTGGAAGCAGGAACAGCGTTTACCATTCACATCTGTAGGTCTAGCGCTCTAATCGATGAGGGGTGTCCACAGTTTGAGTACATCAGATCTTGAGACCCTCTCAGCAGGCAAGGCCTCTGCACTGGAAAACATGCGACCAGAATGATGAAAAGAGCAGGCAGACACACAGCACTGGAATTAACACCCATAGTCTGTCCCCGCCTAATCTGTTACTTGAAGTGTTAACTTTAGTGAACGTCTATATCCCCATCAACCTGCGACGCCCTGGGCCCCATCCACCTGCGACGCCCTGGGCCCCATCCACCCGCGACGCCCTGGGCCCCATCCACCCGCGACGCCCTGGGCCCCCATCCACCCGCGACGCCCTGGGCCCCCATCCACCCGCGACGCCCTGGGCCCCCATCCACCCGCGACGCCCTGGGCCCCCATCCACCCGCGACGCCCTGGGCCCCCATCCACCCGCGACGCCCTGGGCCCCCATCCACCCGCGACGCCCTGGGCCCCCATCCACCCGCGACGCCCTGGGCCCCCATCCACCCGCGACGCCCTGGGCCCCCATCCACCCGCGACGCCCTGGGCCCCCATCCACCCGCGACGCCCTGGGCCCCCATCCACCCGCGACGCCCTGGGCCCCCATCCACCCGCGACGCCCTGGGCCCCCATCCACCCGCGACGCCCTGGGCCCCCATCCACCCGCGACGCCCTGGGCCCCCCATCCACCCGCGACGCCCTGGGCCCCCCATCCACCCGCGACGCCCTGGGCCCCCCATCCACCCGCGACGCCCTGGGCCCCCCATCCACCCGCGACGCCCTGGGCCCCCCATCCACCCGCGACGCCCTGGGCCCCCCATCCACCCGCGACGCCCTGGGCCCCCCATCCACCCGCGACGCCCTGGGCCCCCCATCCACCCGCGACGCCCTGGGCCCCCATCCACCCGCGACGTGCTGGTCTTCTCTTGATGGTGAAACTTGGGGCTTTCAAAGAAATAACCAAAAGTGGCCCTCGTGGTCTATCGCCTTTCAGGGCTGTCAGCCATCTCTAGGGCTTAGGGTCACTGATACATGAAGGTGGTCCCCAACAGACTGCGATGGAAACTCTTCAATGTTCAAATGATGGCATTCGCCTCTTTCTCAGTTCTCGCCAAGGTTGTTTCTCTGTGTAGGAGGAGAGAACATGTTAAACAAAGCAACTCCATCCTTTTAGCTCCTGCTCTTTCGCTGAGCCAAGATGATCCCAGCGCTCTTGTTGGGCATCTGCTTGTGCTAAAGTTCAGTCTGTAGTCACTGTCTTTACTCAGAGCCTCTAGGAGTCTCTCAAAGGTCTCTTGATATTCAACAATACACGTCACAGGTTTGGGATACTACTTTGAAGTTAAGGCAGTCCAGAGGAGCAATTATGGGCCCATATTTTTCAATCCGATTGTGAGTATCCGGTGAGTCCTAGACTTCACACACCTAAGCCTTTGGAGCCAACTTGTCCAACACAGTCTAGATGTGGCCCTCAGAAGCTGGATCTTCACTCCCCTCCCTAGTGCGCGGTTTAGATGACCAAGTGTTGTTGAATCTGATACGGGTTTGCTTTGCTCTCTGTAACGCATGCTCCGGTCGTTCAAGGGGTTCTTCCAACCGGCTCTGAATACTGTTGTCTTTTAAGTTGTCGATACTGAGGTTCTCCAAACTAGTGATCATGGCATTCAACCTTTGGAGCATGGCAAGGGCACTCTTCATCCCAGTTGGCATGGGCAGGACTGGTAATAGGAGTCCCAAATGTTATTTTCTCCTTTGTGCCAGAGTTATGTGCAATTTGCCAGTAGGCACAGAAAATGATTTTCAATTTTTTTTACAGTGCCGGCCTGTCCACGACCTTGTTCTCCTGAGGAATTAAATAAACATTTGTGACCTCAATGAAGCTGTGGCAGAAGAGGGAGAATATTAAGCTGTGGTGATGCTCTGCTTGGGAGCCAGCCCAGTTGGTGCTGTCCGTGTTCTCCAGGACTTCTGAGTACCCCAGGCCCAGCATCTTGGCCACCTCTGCCTAGATGCAGTCTAGGCCTTATTCCAAGTTCTTTATGCCATGATCTTCACAGAAAGACTGTCCTCAGTGTTTTGTTGCACACACATACTGGTATCAGACCTAGGGTCTCCAAAAACAGGCCTGAGAATTGTCTCCGCACTGCTCTACATTCTTCGTGTTGAACGGAGGTCAGAACAGTGATGGGATTTGCTGCCTCCACTGAGCCTTCCCTTGTAGCAAAGCTTGAAGAGCTCAGCACCCTCCTTCACATTTTCTCCAGTTACTAAGATCACCGCCATTCCCATGCCGGCAGCCTATTGATTTATCCAGTTCACCCTCTAAAACCTTCTGTGTTTATGGCCATGGTGCCCAGATCATGCAAAGAGTTGGGCCCACTGATCTGACCAAGTTCTGCTCCACAGCACTAGATCTGGAAGACCTCTTCCTCTTCTTGGAAGTCTGACACAATAGCTTTCTGGTTGCTGCATTACTTCAGTAGCTCTAGGCGTGACTCTCTGCTTTGCACATCGGCTGCACCATCTTGCGCCAAATGCCAAGCAAGGAGCCCGGCATGCCACGCTTGGGAGATCTTTGCTTTTCTTCCCAACCCTCCTTCACATAACTAAGTGGGTCAAGGACCGGTTCTACAAAGGGGCTAAAGCCTGCTCCTTCTCTGGCACGTCGTGGTACAAGGAGTAAGCAGGATAGAAAGATGTCTCCCTCAGCCGCGGCCCATGCAGGTAAAAGCACTGGGGCGGTGGGGCTGGGTGCAGGGGGATTTTGAGAGACTATGACGAGGGAAAATTAATGATTTTATTTAAGTTTCCATGGTGGTCGTCTGTCGAATCCCCCCCCCCCCCAACCCGGCCACACCTTCGAACTGCTCTTACTTGCACGGGCCGCACCTGGTCTCCCTTCCTCCTCAATGGTTGATCCAAAGCTCCATTAATTATATTTTTGAAAGGCTTGTTAAAGTAGGTTGTTGTTTGCAGGGGTGTGATAAGGTCGAAACTGCACACATCCATCATTCTTGCCCCCACATGACCTCCATCTAGACCAGCCCTTCTCTAAGGCATCCGGTTTGTGAAGAGATGGCCATTAGAGCCTTGGCTGCCCTGGGTCAGTGTGTATCGGTGGACAGATTCTGGAGCTCTTATTGCCTGAACTATGACCTACAAGATATGCTTGTGCACAGACTTTGAGGGAGGTCTAAGGGTGCTATAGGGACCTTTTGTCTTCCAGACATATAACACATCTGGCAAGTGGGGCAGAAGCAACAGAAGATCTCAGTTTCAATGACCATTCCAAGCTCCTCACGAGTCTCTTTAACCCCCACCCCAGTTGTCCTGATTGACTTTCTTGTGCGCACAGGCGACTCCCAGCCACTTCCTGTTTACAAAGTCCCTATCTCAGGATTCAGTATAAAGAAGCCATTCATAAGCAACTGGGTCCCGTAGTCCTGTGCCCCAAATGTTGTACCGCCCCCTTCCTTGGGCCGCACCGCCCCCAACCTTGGGCCGCACCGCCCCCTAACTTGGTCCTGGTCTGGTGCACCTCCACTAGTCCCATTCTTACCATTCTGAAATCTCCCATCCCCTATGGTCTTTTCCTGCTGCTGATTACTGTGCACATTTTTCTATATTCTGACGTGCTGCGGGGTGTTCTGGTCACCACAGTCTTCGCCACCTTGCCTGCTCTGCCCCACCTGGTTTTGCTACCCACTTCTCAGCATGTGCTGCACTTCCTGGCGGTCTGGTCTAATCGCAAGCATCCTAACATTACTCGAAGGAGCAGATTGAACAGCCTTCCCATACCCACACATACTCTTGTAAATTCCATGCTTGTCTCCCAGTGCACAACAAGCCTAGTCTCTGCCCTCTCAATGTCTTTATAGTACTAATACGGGGTCAACCTTAACCCCCAAAATATAGCGTCCTACGTATATAGATACTACTTTGTGTCAGTCATTTCACCCTTGAATTCATCCCCAGTGACTTCATTTCCTGCTCAAGGAGGTTCAGCATTAAAATTGTTGCTTTCTCATTTTCACTCAATTTTTTGCCTTTCACAATCGGTTCAAAGCTATTCACTCGCACAATCAAGTCAGCCTCCAAGGTATAACTGGAAAGTAAATCCTCTGGATGCAATAACTATATAGTGTAGTCAGGGATACAACTTTATGCAAAAAATAAATGTGATTACTTCAAAAGAAGAGGGATACCGTCCTGAATAAACTAGTACAGTTAACATATTGTAAACCCTTCCTGTACTGCACAATGAACATGGCCCTTAGGGCAAGATTTAGATCTCGGCGGATGGGTCGCTCCATTACAACGGTGACGGATATCCTGTCTGCTGAAATATATGGGATTTATATTTCGGCGGATGGGATATCTGTCCCCGTTGTAACCCGTCCGCTGAGCTCTAAATCGGGCCATTAGTCTGCATGGCGAGATTGGTCGCCGGTGTCTGCCTGGGTATGGATCTCAACTTCATAGGTCAGGAGGGACGATCAGCCTTCTCCGGGTGCTAAAGACACCCCCAGTGTGTGTGCAGATGTGCACACCCTTAGCAGCTCCTATGGTTGTGCTACAGACCATGGCAATGTTTTTCTTGATCAGGGTTGATGGTGATCACCTTTTGCTATCTTGGTAAATAACTGTTTGGTAGTTTAAAAGTTATTCCAATGTTATTTACTATTACTTACTAAGTATGTGCTGCAGATTTCTCCCAAAGAGGAGAGAGTCTGCCTCTCTGCTTCTAGGACCCCTGTGCCCTGATCCCAGGTGTGAAGGTCCCTCTCTGTTTGCTGGGTAAAGCGGCTTCTGTTGGTGCCCCTCAGAGCTAGCCTCACCCGGCTACACACAATGAAAGAGTACCTGCTCAGCGATTTTATATTTGAAGTCTTGTGAAGTTTGGTCTATATGTACTACAGGTAGAGTCTGTCTGTCCATCCACATGTTCGCAGCCTTCTATGACCACTCCTATGTAGAGTCCAGAGAGTGAACATATCCCTGGGTGTATAGTCAGAATAAACTTCTGCCCACCAATCTCTCTCTCCTCGTTGCTTCTCTGCGAGCTGGTGGTCAGCCCAAGATGTTAGTAGTATGCTGGAAGCTATCATTTTCACTGATGTCTGGACAGTCAGGCCTGTACTGCTTAAACGTGAAAATGGTCTTGTCTGGTGCCTTGGAATATTTCTAAGATGAAAACTAGCCTGGGGAGCCGAGTGTCCTCCAAGAATGTATCTGCCATTGATGAGGAGCATTTAAGGCACTTTGTACAATTGATTGGCGCGGTCTCCCACCCCTCTACTCGATGGTACAATCTCACCACAGTGTCCAACTAATGATGCCTTTCCGTATTGTTTTTTTAATTTATTTTTTTTAGGAAAGGATTGCCTTCTGGGTGGGAATAGCACGGAAGACCTCTGCGGCGATCGGCTTCTCAATTCTGGGCTACTTCGCAGCCACATACAGAGATGTGCACAGGCAAAACCTGCAGGTGCTGCAGTCCCTGCGCAGCACACAGGCCGAGCTGCAGCACATTGTGCAGGAAGCAGGTAATGTGACTCGGTGCGGAGAACTTCATACTCTTAGGGTTTGATGCCAACAAGTCTTCTCCTGGAGTGCACTTGGACCTGCAATATACTTGGGCTAGTGGTTGGCACATAGATTGGCTAATGGGAACACATAACACACAGACCGATTAAAGTGAAACATACCAACAAGGGCTATAAATTAACACTTTTTTCAGGATTGGGGAAAAGGTGGTGAGATTGATCAGAGAAGCGGAGGATGGAGACGGAGTAGCCTTAGTGATCTTTCAGTGCTTGTTTACTTCAGTGAAGGAGAGAACAGTAGGGACGGGCGCTCCAGGGCAGCAGTCTTTGCAAGAGGAAAGATGTGAATTGTAAAAGGGCACAGGGGGTGGGTGAGGACAACCTGCAGGTGACCGGGTGAGTGTGCATTGCCTTTAGAGCAGATGTCCAGTACCATGCCATGGTTGGCCTTGAGCCCAGGAGACCTCGGATTGGTGGAGAGCCATCCGGATTTCCATCTGTTGGGCGGGCAGAGAGCAGGTTACTTCGCTTCGGTAACACTCTTTCACATGGATACTCTATTTAACCACACATTTCTCACTTGTTGACGGGCATCAATTTGGATCCAGAATACATTTTCCCTGCAATTGTTTACATGTGCCTGTAGGTGGCACCATCGTTCACTGCGGTAGACTTTCTTTTGTTTTTTATCTTTTTATTGCATTTTCGAAGGATAGGAGCAGCAAATGCTACCATGCAAGGCCTCTCGGCAACAAACCAACAACAATGTGTGATTGATCAATACAGAGAAACGGGACCGTCCTATTTCAGATCATTTACCCCAGCTGACATTTTGGGTGACAGGTTATAATCATACCGGATATTATCCCGCTACATCTGGAGACTTGATTAGGGCTTGTTGAAGAAAGTGGCGTTGAGGCTCCCAAATATCCTTGGGTTTGGACGACGCTGGTAGTTCTTCCGCTTACAGTTCGAGATTTTCCTAACAATATACCATGTCTTTGAGCCAGTGTTCGATCTTCGGTGCGTGAGTGCCCTCCCACGTTACAGCAACCCGGCGCTTGGCCATCAATAGTGCGATGCGTACAAATTTGCCTAAAGGACCTTTCACATGGGGAACATAACATAATAAACAGACCTGCGGTGTACATTGCAATTCTATCCCAGACATTTTTTGTACATGGTGCACCACCTGTTCCCATAATCGTGCCACCAGCCCACAGTCCCAAGCGAGGTGAAAAAAAATCTGCATCCATGAGGCCGCACCGCTTGCATCTGCTGGTCTCACGCAGTCCATACCTGTGCAACCGAAGGCGCGTATGATATGTCTGATGGAGATACTTGAAGTGTATAATTTGTAGGCTGCCATTGGGTGTAAGTGTGCTAGTGAGTTTACATCTATGTTCCCACTCGGTGAGTGTCACGGGGAGTCAGCTTATCATTCCAGCGGGCAAGGCTCTGATCTGGTGCATTCATTTTTTCGGCCCGTACTGCCTTATGCATTTTCGTGACTAACTTTCTCCGAGTAGGAGTGGTTAATAGTAGCTGTAACGATTGTAGCGCCGGTGGCTCGGCCGGATATGTACTGTACTGTGATTTGACAGCCCGCTTAAGCCTGTGGATAGTGAACTGGAATAATGGTGTGCTACAAGTGATATATTGAAGATCTTCAGAAGTGATGAAGGTGCCTTCTGGGTAAAGGTCTTGCATAGTGACAATGCCTGCCTCTCTGAGCGATCGTATCGGGCCTTCGTCCTGTGTCACGAGAGTGCGGCATGATGTGCCAGGGGCAGCGCTGGGGCGTATATTGGGAGTTTCGTAGCTAGCTGGCCTATGGATTGCCATGCTGCAATCGTTGTATCCAGTGTGATAATCTCCGCTTTTGGGGTACCTCGCCGTGTATGTGTAATGATGCTAGGTAGGGGGACCGGATGGGCATCGCCATCCTCAACCGCCACGTGAGGAGTGTATGCATGTGGATTAACCCAGTAGTATGCCTACTGTGCTTGGGCACATAGGTAGTAGACATACGGGTCTGGGGTACTGAATCCCCCTTTAGCATAATCAAGTGTGAGTGTTGCCCAGCTCACTCGGGCCTGTTTGCCTCCCCAGATCAATCGGAGTAGAGATGTTCCACATGATCTTGAAGAAGTGTTGCATCAATTTTATAGGAATGTTGGAGAAGAGATATAAAAAGCACTGTAAAATGACCATTTTGACAATTGCAATGCGATCAGCCAGTGATAGTGGCAGTGCACCCCACCGTTCGACTTGCTGATCAAGTGTGGTACACGCTCGTCCATAGTTTTCTTTTATAACGACTTCAGGGTCGCGCTGGATCCAAACCCCGGGATATTTAACTGGCTCCGTGGTCCAAACTAGGGGATACTCCATTTCCGGCGGGGAGGTTACAGCTGTCAAAGGCATAATCACTGATTTGTCCCAGTTAATGGTGAGACCAGAGAACAACCCAAACCTGATATACTCTCTCAGGACCTGCGCCAAATATCGACAGGGCTCCCTGATAAAAAGGACCATGTCGTCTGCCTATAGGGATATACCAATAGGGCGGTGTATGAAGTTGAGAGCCATCTCTGTCATTGTCGAATCACTCAAGCCAGGGGCTCGAGTGCGATAGCAAACAGCAGCGGTGATAACAGGCATCCCTGTCGAGTGCCTTGTTTGATCAAGAATGGCTCTGATGTCAGGCCCCCCCCATCCTCACCCGAGCCAATGGATTGGTATATAATAACTTCACCCAGCCCAGAAATAGTAACGGAAACCCAATCCGCTGTAGAATCTGGAACATGTAGCTCCACTCTATGGACTCAAACGATTTAGCCGCGTCTAACATTACGGCGGCAGCGTGCAAGCCCGGGTCAAGAACATGCATCATCGCGAATATGGTTCTGATATTGTGGAATGTTGATCGTTCGGGAATAAAGCCAGATTGGTACGGAATGACCAAGCAGGGCATCAAGGGCTGTAGTTGGGTGGCTAGGATTTTTGCAAGTATTTTTGCATCAAGGTTAATCAGGGACAAAGACTGATACAGTTTGCAACTGTCAGATGGTTTGTCCCTTTTTTAGGAGGGTGATGATTAATGCTTGACGAAGGGACGGCGGCAGACACCTGATTCATGTGCTTCAGCGTACATTTCTAATAAATGTGGTGCGACTAAATCTGCATATTCTTTATAAAATTCATCCGTGAGATCACCCGGCCCCAGAGCCTTTGCTTTAGGTAGGGCACATATCGCCGCCTTTATATCCGATACGTAATCGGTTGATCTAAATAATGATAGTGACCATCCGGCAGCCGCGCACAAGCTATGTCTGCCAAATTTTCCGGTACAGTTAAATCCGTCGCTGTCTCCCGCGACGAGTACAGCAAAGCATAAAAATCTCAGAACTGGTCCACTATTTCCAGGGGAATGTAATGTTCCACCCCTTGAGAGTCAGTTATTTTATCTATATGGTGATGTTCGATGCGAGACTTAAGCTTTGTAGCCAGATTGCGGCTGGGCCTCCCTCCCGCCCCGTATGACCTGGCTACGTGTCTACGTGATAAATATCGGATTTCGGATTCTGCTAGTATGTCGCATTCCAGGAATAACTTGTGGATACGAGCAAGTGTGGTGGGCATGGGTTAGCTGTGTGGTCACGCTCAAGGGCTGCCAGTGTGGCTTCTATCTTAGTGAGTTGACCTCTGATGTCTTTCAAGATACCGGCTGTGGTGCGGATACAGACCCCCCGTATTGTCACCGTAAAGGCCTCCCAGAGGGTGGTGATACTGTCCACTGTGCCTGTATTTAACTCAAAATAGTGAACTATGGCTTTTCTGATCGTGTCGGCGTAGATGGGGTCTAGTAACGCCTCTGCTTGAAAGCGCCACGTGAATGGATAATGAACTGTGGCTGGAATATTAAAAACAAGTTTCACTGGGTTGTGATCTGACCGAGTGCGTGGAAGCGTAGCGACCTCAGTGACCCATTCAGTTGCTCCCTCACTTAGAATCCAGTAATTCAACCTAGACCAGCTGTTATGTGCTGGCGTAGCATGTGTACCCTCTCTTGCCGTACTGTTGAAGTCTCCAGACATCAACCAGCCCAAATTCCAGCATCGCATTGTTAACACACTGTGCCACACTTGGTGTGCGAACGCCTTGTGGACTGGATTTATCTAAATTGGGGTCTAGGTAGGTGTTAAGATTCCCCCCCCCACACACACAATGGCCACCTCCAGCCAATCTCTCAGCACGCTATACAGACGCTGAAATACCTCTGTGTCGTCTGCTATGGGTCCGTATACATTTATGGAAGTGATCAGTGAATTGCCAAGCTTACCATGGACCGTGGCACAGCATCCCCCGTCATCTGTATATGTTTTGATTGCCGTAAATGGGATGCTCCTCTTAATCAGAATGAGAACACCCCTGGCGTAGCAGGAGTAAGAAGAGGCCAGCGCCAGCTTAAACCCAGCCCATCTGACTGCAATTCTGGTTTCGGAGGTCCTAGTCAAGTGTTTCCTGTAAGAGAGCGACCGGAGTTCTGTGTCGGTCCAAATACGTGAAGACTTGGAAAAAATTTTGAGGTGAATCCAGCCCGTGGACATTCCACGTCAAACAGATATAGCCATCACCCATTAGTACCTGTGAATGCGCTTATTAGCACCGAGGTGATCAACTGTTGCCCAGAATACATTGCAGAATGAATGCAGTCCCTGTCCCCGCATCAATACAATCACATTTAACTTTTCCCATATCAACATGTGATTTCCCCCCCACCCACGTTAGCAGCCCCAAATTGCCACAGCCATACCCCTTAGTCAAAAACACCCCAACATGTAAAAAGAGATATCTAAAACGAGATGGGGTATACCCATTGGAGGGGAGGCCGCGGCACAGTCAACTCCCTGGTGGACAAGGGAGGTGGCCACCGGCTCAAACAGTTTGTGCTCCCTGAGTCAATATCTCTTTTCCTGCAATAGAGTGGTTGTGAACCTGTCGGTAAGAATGGAAGCTCCAATTACGCAGCAGGGTTGAGCTGCATCTTGCAGTGAGTCAGTACCAACAGACCCCCAGTAATGTCGATATTGTAAGACCGTTACTACGTGAGAGCAGGCCAAGTATGCATATGTTATTGCGCCAGGAGAGCGCTTCAAGATCTTCATTCTTGGCTTGAATGATTGCTAAGAGTTTCTCCATGTCAGACGTTTTGGCATCTACCCACTGCAGACCATCCTCTGCATTTGAAATGCGCTGTTCCACCTCGCCAATTCTCACACCCTGCTGATTCAATTTGCTGAGATGTGATCCATGCGCCCATTGAGGGCCTCCATGTTGTCATTTATCGATTGCAAGCTGGTCTGGATAGCTGCTAGAGTTTTCTCCAGAGCAGTCGGGCCACAGCGGAATTGTCCAGCTCTAAATCTGAGGCAGCTGTTTGTTGAGACTTGCCAGACCACACCAAATAGCTGCATCGACGCCGGGCTCCAGAGCAAGGTGTCCACCGGGCCAAGCCGTACCGCACCGCAACACTGGGCCTCAATCAGCAGCTCCTCGCCGGCTCCCAGCGTCTTTCACACACTGCACACAGCGCTACAGCATCCCAGGCCCATCGCAGCCCAGCCGGCTGCAGTTCAGGAAATGCAGCGGTTGCGCGGCTCTCGCTCACCCCTGCAGGTCATGTCGCCACTTCTGGACTAGATCAATTGCGGCTCCGCGACCCGCAGCGCCTTCCGTAGTCACACGCCTGGTACCAGCTTGGGGACAGGATCAGGGTTGTAAGTGTCTTTGGCGAGATCACCCCCCAGTCGGCACTGGCTGCCCAGTCCACGAACCGGCTCAGTGGCACACGTTACTTAATGCACAGCATTCCACGGCCGCGGGCCCCTCAGCTGGCGGTCTCAGTCGAGGATCCATCCCTGGCTTGCAGGCACAGCGAAGCGGTCGTCTGTGCCGATATTGGCCATCGGAGTCCACAACAGAGTGGAGGTATGACCAACGAGCCATGCACAGAGCTCTGGGCCTCAGCAGATTTCGCGGCCACTCACCAGGCCGCCATGCTGTCTTGGGTGCAGCGTAAGCACATCCACTTCCTCCGACCGCCCCAGCTCGCCAACCGCCACCAAACTCCGCAATTATAACCTGCAGCGTGGGTGGAAGTGGCGCCACTGTTTGGGCAGCGCAGATGGCTGATAAGGAGCAGGATTAATGAAGGATAATGTCAGTGGCCGGCAGAGCTGCACTACAGTGCGGCCATCTTGCCGTGCGCCAAGCCACGCCCCCTCTCACTGCAGTAGACTTCCCCCACCTCGAAGTTGTGGCGTGGAGCCATATATAGGTGCAAAATCAAATTTGCAACATTAACACCTAGCCGGTCACTCTATAGAGCTGGGAGGAGGGTAGGTCAGTGACCAAAAAAAGTGTTACCAAAGGTTTTTCTTCTGATGGATACTTCTAACCGCAGTTTCCTCATCTTTTGAATAAATACCAAAGCAATACATCCCAAAAGGTGGAGGGTCTCAGGAGTGAACATCACACTGGGAAATCCTGTAGGACCAACATTAAAGTGGCCCTCCGTGCTGACCTGCGAGTCGAACTGTAATGGCTGGTGAAAATGTGGACGGACGCACATGTAGCTGCCTATAATTTGTCCAACACTGGAACACCCCGGGGCAAGCATCGGTGGTATAGTGAGCCAAGGCATCGCACATTTTTATGCAAAAAACAATCCACTGGGGTAAGATCTGTTTCTGTATTGTCCTTCCCTTCTTAGCACCAAACAACTTAACGAAAAGTTGGTCATCCTCTCTGTGCTCCTTAGTCTGGTCAATGTGCAAACTAAAAGCCCTCAAGGGGTCGTTCTGGTGCACCCTTTCTTCCTTTCTTAGGAATATTATGGTGAGAAGAAAGCAGGGAGCATAACGGACTGCCCCACATGGAAAGGCTTCACCAGCTTTGCTAAAATGATGGCCGAAGCACCAGCTTCTATGAAAAGGTGGTATATGGCGGTTGTTCTGACAGCGCCTGTAATTCACTGACCCAGTAGTCTGAAGTCATTACAATGAGGAAGACTATTTTCAGAGTCAGTCGCCGGAAAGAGCAGCTGTGCATATGCTTGAAAGGCGTGCCCATCAAGAGGGTAAGAACCAAATATCAAAGGGTGCAGGAGGAGACCTACATGTAAGCTCTTCCAAACTTCACAACTATGGACTTAAAAGGGCTGATCCGGCAAAGGTAAAAAGGCCAAGAGCGTGCCCACCACAAGGCTTTGCTGGGCCAAACTTTAGATAAATAGAACAAAATCGGAATGTTCAGCCTGCACTTTGCCCGATGTCCAGAATGGATCCATTTCATGTGCGGACGTTGAGCAGCCACAATAACCTCTACCAACTCCTTGGGACGATCAAAGCCATCAAAGCCATTCACTCTATGCTTGGAGGTTTAGGCAGAGGAGGTTCACGAGTAAAACCCTCCCCCTGTTGGGAGAACTGGCTCTCCTGAAGAGGTGGACCGCGCATGGGACAAGTGCTCAGTTTCAGGAGGTACCATCACCAATCAAGACCTCCCAAGCTCAGTTTGTGGCTATCGAAATCAACTGAGCCTAGACATTCCTGACCTTCTAAAAAAACTGGGACGCAGAGGCAGGAATGAGTAGAGACGAGAGTCCTACAGTAGGCGAAACACGAATTTCAAGGGGCCTTGAGGTGGAAACTCTCCACTGCAAAAAGCTCGACCATGAGCGTCTCGGAGGTGGCGAAAAGATCTACCCTAGAGACACCCCATTGGGCCAGTATGCCTTGAACCACTTTTGAATGCAGATTCCACTTGTGGTCCGCTAGATGGCGCCTGAGGAGCTGTTCTGCCCTGTCATTTACGGACTCTGCCAGATGACTGACAGGAAAAAAGATCCAGCCAGCTTCACACTCACTGCCTCTTGGCACAGCAGGCGTGGCCCCACACTGCCCTGCTTGTTGTAGTACCATATGGCAGTTGTGTTTTCTGTCAGGATTTGCACAGGGTTGCCCTCGATGATGGCACACCACTCCAGGAGATTAATGTGGTGTCTGTTCTCCACTGGTCTCTGATCTCCACCTCATCCAGGTGGCTGCCCCAGCCCAAAGTCAATGTCTGTGAACTCTGGGTGTGGTAGAGAGGAAACCCTGCTGCAAATCAGGTTGGAATCCTCCACTCACCATTTTGGTCCTGAGCTGCCCCATCTGACTTACAGATGAGGTCTGAGAGGCACCCCCTATGCTCTGCCTATTGAAGGCAGAGATCCCACTGCACAGCCCGCATGTGCCAATGGACATGAGGCACCAGCATAATACACGAGGCCAGCATTTTGCAAGTCTAAAAAGAGTGCATCATTGGTTTAGTGAAGAAGCTGCAAATTGCACACCTCCTCCCCATCATGCCTGCCATGTGGAACATTTTACAAGTCTTGTGCCAGATCTGAGCCAAATAAGGTCTCCGGGTGTCCGATATCGGCATTGAGGCAGAGACATTGTCGGACATTCCTTAAACACCACTTGCTGTCCCTTAGTAATCTCAAAACAAGACTCTGGCATAGATTTTGCTGAACTCTGATCCAGAACCAATGCCTCTGGAGCGGTGCAGTCAGGGGTCCCGATGGGACTGCTGTAACTTCCAGCAAAAAAGTAGCGGTGCGTCTCCGTGTCTGTGAAGGGGCTGAGTGGAGGCCTAACTGGGTCAGTTAGCAAATGGGCAGGAAAGATCAGAATAACTCTAACTGGGGTCCTGGTAGATTAATTAGGCTTGAAGGTGCTCTGGGGGACTCCAACTCGCCCAGGACATTTGCTGCACACCAGCGCCAGCTGCAGAATCTGGTCAGAGGGGGAAGACTGGTACAGAGTTGGGCCGTCGAGTGCTGACTGCATGATCTTGTCTGGGTAAGGGTCTTCTCGATGACTTGTGGTTGCCCTCGGGTTTCACCAATGACTTCTTAGACGTACCTGCAGACTGGGACTAGGAGCGGGAATGTGCTCGGGACTTTATACTGGACTGTTTCTTCGACTCTGTGACATACAGCTTTGCCTCTCTCTGATTGCCTTTATATACTTCCGGAAGAATTTGTAGCCTGGTTTAGAATCCTGCATGGATCGGAGATACCGAAGAGGGACATCAAAGGGTCCGTAACTGACATATGCTTCCTGTAGGTGCAGCACAGTCAGAAGCCGGTAGACTTTGAGACGTCCCTAGCACACTGTTGCTGGAATAAATGATCTTGCAAGACAATGAAAGCCCCACATTTTGGAAGTTGAGCTCCAAATCCCTGTCGAAGGGTGAAGAAAAACTGAATGGACATCCGTGCGCAGAGGTAGTGCTTATTCTTGCTCCACGCAGTCACTTCCACCAGTGGGTCAAGGCCACCGTAACGTCTGATAGTCACCTCCCGGCATATGAAAGCAACTGCCGGAATATGTTTCTGGACCCAGCCTGGCACCTTGGGAATTGATAAAGTGAGCAGTTAGAAGTATCCATCAGGAGGGCAGGTTGCACAGACCCTGGGCTCAAAATATGGCTTTGTGCGCAGGAAGCACATTGAGTTGAGCCTCTTGTAGACTGTTTGAGAGTCTTGTCCTTGAAGAAAGGGAGGTCTGAGTGGATAGAAGTGCATGCTGGAGTCATTCTAGATGTATCTTGATTCTGGCAGTGGTTTAATTCTGCTGCTTTGTGAACCTACTCAACAAGTCAAACTTGCGTCGTTGGGTCCATGCCAAAGGCACAGGATTTGACTGGCCCCTCTTCAGAGGTGAGACCCTCACGCAGCCCATGGCACCACTTGACGGAGTATTTTTTTGAAAGCCTCCAACCAAGCTGGCCTTGGTCCAGTGGTAATGTTACTCTAATTAAGGAGTGTTGCCGGGGGGTAGTTCTGCAGGACCACCAACCCGCATCCACGTAGAAGCGGGTAGCGGTCATCTGGTATTCTTGGGATTTATGGCTCAAGTTGTGTTTTGTACTTTCTTCATTTTCACACAGAGAGGCTTCTGGGTAAACGGGACTCTACCCTGCCTCGGAGGTGCTCTCATCGCTCCAAGCTGAATGAGACGTTTGTGGATTCTGGCATGCTCGATCCTTCGATGGCCGATGTATACGATGGCGCTGCTCCAGAACCAGCCCTTCCACCATCACAGTGTGAGCTACTCCACTTGACCCTCATTCCCAGCGAAGAGCCTCTCCCTGCCTCGCCATCCCTGGTCCAGCAGCAGGTCCTGCTCAACCCAGTGCCACTGCCAGAGATTAAGCGGCAGACACGTGAGTGTGTTCATGGTAGAGGGGTGTCGGGTACCTGGACGGTACAGTTCAGTATCCATGTTGGGCAATCATGGTCCTTGTGTGTCCTAAACCTGGTCTCTACTTTCTCTTCTCCTACAAAGTCTTTCATTTTCTGTGGTTAACTCACTCTGGTGACGCATGTACAAATCAGGTTGCACAGAAGTGTTTCATAAAGGGATTCCTGGAATGGACGCGATGTGCAAACACTGATTGGGTGTCAAAGGTGCAAGAATGAGATCTTATCTGTTGCCCAGGCACTTACGGGGAGGTTGTGGGGGGATCAGGCGCAAAGTTGGTTAACTTGTGAAGATAGCCTTACGAAGCCTGACAGGGCTTAAAGACAAATCTTACTAGCTGCAGAATAACTCTGGATGGGGCACTGCTTGAAAAACTACCTCTCTAGCTCCTGCCAGCATGAGTGCATCACATCCCTTGCTCTGGTAGAGACTTTCTAATTCTCAAGAAGGATAACATATGAAGTCTAGTATCAGGCGTAGGAAGGTTAAATGTCCTACTACATGAAATCATCCCTACATTGTGTAGGAGGGTACATGCACTACTACATCTTGTAAACTCCACCAATTTCTTGGTTTTTATTGAAACGGTGCGCAGCTGGGAGGGGGGTGTATAAACGAAGACACAATTGGATACTTTTCCAGCTGTAAGTTGTCTCTGATCACTGCAGAAACTCTAAATGACATACAGTTTGCCCTCTTTTATTCCAATAGCCTTAGTGGAGTGAGTTGTTTTCTAGGGAGGTTTTGATCCCCTTTTCATCTGCTAAGTGAAGAAACAAATGCTTTTGCTTCCTCAGCGGATCAGCGCCTCACCAGCACCCCTAGGAAAAGGGCAGCCTCCCCGTCACGTCGGGGCAGCCGGAGGACTGGTGTGCAGCGAGTGGAACCTGCAGTGTACAACATCCCTGTGTCCGAGGAAACCGTAAGTCTGTGTGGTGGTGTAATCTGCTTGGACCATCCAGAGTTGGAGCATTGGGCGCTGCCAAGAAGGATATTTGTCATTTTACTCTCTAAAGACAGTTACTTGTCTCTGGCAAAGATATTTCTGGTGCTTACTATCTACCTGCAGATTCCTCACCTTTTGAATATTCCCAGGAGCCAGACCAGAACTGGAAACTTTCCAATAGCTCTTACACACTGGTAGGTGGCACTGGCTCCATCTTGGCACCAGATCGGTGCAGGTGTGATGTCACTGGAGCCATACAGGGCCCCCCCAGCCCTATGGCATCAGTTCCTCATCCCTTTAATCCAAGCAGCAGGAGCGGCTCTGGTGTTGGCGACCCTGATACAGTTGCCAGAATTGTGCAGGTGGAGGGGCCACAGGCAAGGGGCTCGCTGGCAATGTGACTCCTGCTGGCATCAGCGGTGTGCTTTGGGGGAGGCCTGTGTGGTTGAATGGTGCGGAGGGTGTAGCCGCTGGGCTGGCGGTACCCCAAATACAACCAAGAACAGTCCCATGGGGCACATAAGGTGCACCAGAGGGGGATGCTGTGTTGTGAGATTCTGCATCATGGCCTATAGGTATGGAGACGGAACGTCTGGGTACGCTAGAACAGGTGCCAGAGCTGGGACCAGACCACAAACTGCCGCAGGTGGAGGGTATGCCCGGGATCCAGGACCGGCACTGTAGCCGGTGACGGAGGTGCTACAGGGCGAGGTTGCTCCGGTGGAGTGATGCCCACTAGTTCCAGTTCCGAATATGGCTCTGCTGGAGGTGGAGAATACTGAGGTGAACTACGCTTGAGAGACGGTGAGGTGTAGTCCGTTCTCTGCTTTTTGTGCTCACTCCTTTCCTCTTTCAATGACTTGAAGGATGGCGAAGAGTCAGACTTCAAGCCCAATCGCAGCTGTGACCAGCGTTGAGGCCGACACTCTTTGTGCGTACCATAAAACTCTTTCCCTGCTCATTGATAGCCGTGGTAGGATTCGTGCCATAAAGCGCTTTCCCTGCTCATTGATAGCCATGGTAGGATTCGTGCCATAAAGACCTTGCCCGCTCATTGATAGCCATGGTAGGATTCGTGCCATAAAGCGCTTTCCCTGCTCATTGATAGCCGTGGTAGGATTCATGCCATAAAGACCTTGCCCGCTCATTGATAGCCATGGTAGGATTCGTGCCATAAAGCGCTTTCCCTGCTCATTGATGGCCGTGGTAGGATTCGTGCCATAAAGACCTTTCCCTGCTCGTTGATAGCCGTGGTAGGATTCATGCCATAAAGACCTTGCCCGCTCATTGATAGCCGTGGTAGGATTCATGCCATAAAGACCTTGCCCGCTCATTGATAGCCTTGGTAGGATTCATGCCATAAAGACCTTGCCCGCTCATTGATAGCCATGGTAGGATTCGTGCCATAAAGCGCTTTCCCTGCTCATTGATAGCCGTGGTAGGATTCATGCCATAAAGACCTTGCCCGCTCATTGATAGCCATGGTAGGATTCGTGCCATAAAGCGCTTTCCCTGCTCATTGATGGCCGTGGTAGGATTCGTGCCATAAAGACCTTTCCCTGCTCGTTGATAGCCGTGGTAGGATTCATGCCATAAAGACCTTGCCCCGCTCATTGATAGCCTTGGTAGGATTCATGCCATAAAGACCTTTCCCCTCTCATTGATAGCCGTGGTAGGATTCATGCCATAAAGACCTTTCCCCGCTCATTGATAGCCGTGGTAGGATTCATGCCATAAAGACCTTTCCCCGCTCATTGATAGCTGTGGTAGGATTCATGCCATAAAGACCCTGCCCTGCTCATTAATAGCCTTGGTAGGATTCATGCCATAAAGCGCTTTCCCCGCTCATTGATAGCCTTGGTAGGATTCGTGCCATAAAGAGCTTTCCCCGCTCATTGATAGCCGTGGTAGGATTCATGCCATAAAGACCCTGCCCGCTCATTGATAGCCATGGTAGGATTCGTGCCATAAAGAGCTTTCCCCGCTCATTGATAGCCGTGGTAGGATTCGTGCCATAAAGCGCTTTCCCCGCTCATTGATAACCTTGGTAGGATTCGTGCCATAAAGAGCTTTCCCTGCTCATTGATAGCCTTGGTAGGATTCATGCCATAAAGCGCTTTCCCCGCTCATTGATAGCCTTGGTAGGATTCATGCCATAAAGACCTTTCCCCGCTCATTGATAGCCGTGGTAGGATTCACGCCATAAAGAGCTTCCCTGCTCATTGATAGCGTTGGTAGGATTCATGCCATAAAGCACTTCCCCCGCTCATTGATAGCCTTGGTAGGATTCATGCCATAAAGCGCTTCCCCCGCTCATTGATAGCCTTGGTAGGATTCATGCCATAAATACCTTGTCTGCTCATTGAGAGCCGTGGTATGATTCGTGCCATAAAGCGCTTTCCCTGCTCATTGATAGCCGTGGTAGGATTCATGCCATAAAGCGCTTTCCCTGCTCATTGATGGCCGTGGTAGGATTCGTGCCATAAAGACCTTTCCCCTCTCATTGATGGCCGTGGTAGGATTCGTGCCATAAAGACCTTTCCCTGCACGTTGATAGCCGTGGTAGGATTCATGCCATAAAGACCTTGCCCCGCTCATTGATAGCCTTGGTAGGATTCATGCCATAAAGCGCTTTCCCCGCTCATTGATAACCTTTGTAGGATTCGTGCCATAAAGACCTTTCCCCGCTCTTTGATAGCCTTGGTAGGATTCGTGCCATAAAGACCTTTCCCCGCTCATTGATAGCTGTGGTAGGATTCATGCCATAAAGACCTTGCCCGCTCATTGATAGCCGTGGTAGGATTCATGCCATAAAGACCTTGTCTGCTCATTGAGAGCCGTGGTATGATTCGTGCCATAAAGCGCTTTCCCTGCTCATTGATAGCCGTGGTAGGATTCATGCCATAAAGCGCTTTCCCTGCTCATTCATAGCCGTGGTAGGATTCATGCCATAAAGCGCTTTCCCCGCTCATTGATAACCTTTGTAGGATTCGTGCCATAAAGACCTTTCCCTGCTCATTGATAGCCGTGGTAGGATTCGTGCCATAAAGACCTTTCCCTGCTCATTGATAGCCGTGGTAGGATTCGTGCCATAAAGACCTTTCCCCTCTCATTGATAGCCGTGGTAGGATTCGTGCCATAAAGACCCTGCCCTGCTCATTGATAGCCGTGGTAGGATTCGTGCCATAAAGACCTTTCCCCACTCATTGATAGCCTTGGTAGGATTCATGCCATAAAGACCTTTCCCCTCTCATTGATAGCCGTGGTATGATTCGTGCCATAAAGACCTTTCCCCTCTCATTGATAGCCGTGGTATGATTCGTGCCATAAAGACCTTTCCCCGCTCATTGATAGCCTTGGTAGGATTCGTGCCATAAAGACCTTTCCCCTCTCATTGATAGCCGTGGTAGGATTCGTGCCATAAAGACCCTGCCCTGCTCATTGATAGCCGTGGTAGGATTCGTGCCATAAAGACCTTTCCCCACTCATTGATAGCCTTGGTAGGATTCATGCCATAAAGACCTTTCCCCTCTCATTGATAGCCGTGGTATGATTCGTGCCATAAAGACCTTTCCCCTCTCATTGATAGCCGTGGTATGATTCGTGCCATAAAGACCTTTCCCCGCTCATTGATAGCCTTGGTAGGATTCGTGCCATAAAGCGTTTTCCCCGCTCATTGATAGCCGTGGTAGGATTCGTGCCATAAAGACCTTTCCCCTCTCATTGATAGCCGTGGTATGATTCGTGCCATAAAGACCTTGCCCCGCTCATTGATCGCCTTGGTAGGATTCGTGCCATAAAGCGCTTTCCCCGCTCATTGATAGCCGTGGTAGGATTCGTGCCATAAAGACCTTTCCCCGCTCATTGATAGCCTTGGTAGGATTCATGCCATAAAGACCTTTCCCTGCTCGTTGATAGCCTTCGTTGGGATTGGTCCACATTTCTCACACACAGAGTCCTGCTTCAGCCCCAGGCACCACAGGCAGCCTCTGGGGAGATGGGGTCTTTGGAGAGGGACATCTGTCCATGGTTGTGACAGCCAGGATTAAGCACTGATTCCTGGGTGGGGTGTTAGGGGGAGCACTTCTCTAAAGCACTTAATTGTTGTAAAATTGTGACTTGAAAAAACATTTTTAAAAACCTTCTAACCGCTCTGGGTCTGCATTGAAGGGCGTGGAAAGAGTTGACATCTGGGCGCCAGGGTGGCGCTATGAGGTTCCAGTGGCGTCACATCAGCACCACCTACCAGCGCCGTGAGCTATTGCCATGTTTCAATATTAGCTTGGTGTCTGGGGAATTTTCTAAAGTTGAGGCAGCTGTGGGTAGAAGTATCCATCAGGAAAAGGGGCCACTTTTTTTCATTTTAACCTGGCGATGGGTACAGCATAAGATCTCTAAAGCTCACGGTACTAGAGCCTGGCATTGTACGCCCTGTTTGTTTTTAACCTTTTACATCCTTAGTTGTACTTGAAGAGTATTGTTGGCCCATTCTTTTTTTCGTATTCAACATATGTTCTGTTTCTCTCCTTGCTTTGTTCTCCAGTCTCTGGTTGTGTCACAGAATTAACAAACATGTTAAAATGCTCTTGGGTTGAGCAGAGCTTTGCTTTTGTGATTCTTTGTGTGTGGAAATCCTAATCCACCAGACTCAATTTCCCTGCTCCTTCCTGCCCTGGGATTGGTGCTCTTCATCCCCCAGTCCTGCCTGCCCTGGGATGGGTGCGCTTCATTCCCCCGATCCTTCCAGCCCTTGGATTGGTGCGCTTCATCCCCTGGTCCCTCCTGCCCTGGGATTGGTGCGCTTCATCCCCTGGTCCCTCCTGCCCTGGGATTGGTGCGCTCCATCCTGTGGTCCTGCCTTGGGATTGGTGCGCTTCATCCCATGGCCCGTCTGCCCTTGGATTGGTGTGTTTCATCCCCTGGTCCTGCCTGCCCTGGGATTGGTGCGCTTCATCCCGTGGTCCTGCCTGCCCTGGGTTTGGTGCGCTTCATTCCGTGGTCCTTCCTGCCCTGGGATTGGTGCGCTTCATCCCGTGGTCCTGCCTGCCCTGGGATTGGTGCGCTTCATTCCGTGGTCCCGCCTTCCCTGGGATTGGTGGGCTTCATTCCGTGGTCCCGCCTGCCCTGGGATTGGTGGGCTTCATCCCGTGGTCCCTCCTGCCCTGGGATTGGTGTGCTTCATCCCGTGGTCCTTCCTGCCCTGGGATTGGTGCTCTTCATCCCCCGGTCCTGCCTGCCCTGGGATGGGTGCGCTTCATTCCCCCAATCCTTCCGGCCCTTGGATTGGTGCTCTTCATCCCGTGGTCCCTCCTGCCCTGGGATTGGTGCTCTTCATCCCGTGGTCCTTCCTGCCCTGGGATTGGTGCGCTTCATCCCCCTGGTCCTGCCTGCCCTGGGATTGGTGCGCATCATCACCCGGTTCTGCCTGCCCTGGGATTGGTGCGCTTCATCCCCTGGTCCCGCCTGCCCTGGGATGGGTGCGCTTCATTCCCCTGATCCTTCCGGCCCTTGGATTGGTGCTCTTCATCCCGTGGTCCCTCCTGCCCTGGGATTGGTGCGCTTCATCCCCCTGGTCCCGCCTGCCCTGGGATGGGTGCGCTTCATCCCCTGGTCCCGCCTGCCCTGGGATGGGTGCGCTTCATCCCCTGGTCCCGCCTGCCCTGGGATTGGTGCGCTTCATTCCGTGGTCCTGCCCTGGGATTGGTGCGCTCCATCCCATGGTCCTGCCTGCCCTGGGATTGGTGCGCTCCATCCCGTGGTCCCGCCTGCCCTGGGTTTGGTGCGCTCCATCCCGTGGTCCCGCCTGCCCTGGGTTTGCTGCGCTTCATCTCCTGGTTCTGCCTGCCCTGGGATTGGTGCGCTTCATCCCCTGGTCCTGCCTGCCCTGGGATTGGTGCGCTTCATCCCCTGGTCCTGCCTGCCCTGGGATTGGTGCGCTTCATCCCCTGGTCCTGCCTGCCCTGGGATTGGTGCGCTTCATCCCCTGGTCCCGCCTGCCCTGGGATTGGTGCGCTTCATCCCCTGGTCCCGCCTGCCCTGGGATTGGTGCGCTTCATCCCCTGGTCCCGCCTGCCCTGGGATTGGTGCGCTTCATCCCCTGGTCCCGCCTGCCGTGGGATTGGTGCGCTTCATGCCCTGGTCCCGCCTGCCCTGGGATTGGTGCGCTTCATCCCCTGGTCCCGCCTGCCCTGGGATTGGTGCGCTTCATCCCCTGGTCCCGCCTGCCGTGGGATTGGTGCGCTTCATGCCCTGGTCCCGCCTGCCGTGGGATTGGTGCGCTTCATGCCCTGGTCCCGCCTGCCGTGGGATTGGTGCGCTTCATCCCCTGGTCCCGCCTGCCCTGGGATTGGTGCGCTTCATCCCCCGGTCCCGCCGGCCCTGGGATTGGTGCGCTTCATCCCCCGGTCCCGCCGGCCCTGGGATTGGTGCGCTTCATCCCCCGGTCCCGCCGGCCCTGGGATTGGTGCGCTTCATCCCCCGGTCCCGCCGGCCCTGGGATTGGGGCGCTTCATCCCCCGGTCCCTCCTGTTCTGGGATTGGGGCGCTTCATCCCGTGGTCCCTCCTGCTCTGGGATTGGTGCACTTCATCCCGTGGTCCCTCCTGCCCTGGGATTGGTGCACTTCATCCCGTGGTCCCTCCTGCCCTGGGATTGGTGCGCTTCATCCCGTGGTCCTTGCTGCTCTGGAATTGGTGCGCTTCATCCCGTGGTCCCGCCTGCCCTGGGATTGGTGCGCTTCATCCCGTGGTCCCGCCTGCCCTGGGATTGGTGCGCTTTATCCTGTGGTCCAGATATCTGCTGCTCTTTTCCTGTTCTTTGGGACTGAAGCGGTTCCTTCATTCGCTCTGAACAGTGCGCTCCCCCCCCCCCCCCTTGTTGGATAATGTTCTTCTCCGGCTCCCTGTTTTTGAAGGGTTTGTAGATATTTCCACCTGTGGTGCATTGAGTAGGTGTCGTGACTTGCTTTCTTAAACCCGACCTGCCCAATCTAGGTCCAAGCAGCCCAGATCCAAGCTGGATGTTCAGGACAACCATGCGCTATTTACAGAAGTTCCATTTAAATTCACTACATGTAAATTTACTTTACATGAATATGCTGAAAATCTGACGTGTGAACTTCTAAAGTTCTTTTGATGGATGGAGGTGGTTCCTAAGTATTTGCGTTCTCTTGCTTTACTTACAAATGTCACTATCGTCTCTGAAACAGCACTGTGACTGGTTTAATACCAGTCGATCTTCAGATTGTGCGGTCGTCGTGCATTATAGCTTGTAAATTAGACGCCTCTTTGAAGAAGCAAACCTACCACAGCGCCTTGTTGAAATGTTTTTCACCCCTTCCAGTTCCTGCAATGTTTCTTGTGAGGCGGCATCTGCGGTGACTCTGGGGTTATCCATACATGTAAAGCAGTCTGTTCTATCCTCAATTTATCTTTACAGCATCTTCTTTTGTTTTACAAGAGCCCCTTCTAGAATGGACACCCCAAAGCTGAGAAAGTGGGGAGGCTGCAATCAGTCACTTGTGAGCCAGTGGCTTGAGTGACCTGTGGCAGCTGAATATAACCGAGCTAGGGGGAGACTTCCAAACATTTTGCGCTGGGTTACCGTCAAAAAAGTGATGCTAACCAGCGCAAAATGTTTTTTTGCTACTTACTTTCCAGTGAAAAAACTTGTTTTGTGCTGGATAGCACTCTCAAAGTAGCGCAAAGCACTGTTTTGCGTTACTTAGCACCGAGGGGGCATGACATGGGTGTTCGCATGCAACCACCCATGCCTTTTGACGCAAAACCATATTTACAAAGATTTGTAGACCTGTTTTTGTGCCAAAAGTTAACGCCCCATCAAAGGAGGCGCTAATAGGAGAAATGCTTTCATTTCGCCATGCTTTCCCGACTACGCATGTGTGCTGCACTGTGCAGCACGCATGTATTGTGCGAAAAGCTTTCCATTGTCTAGACATAGTATTTTGTACAAGAAGGGGACCCTTTCTGTACAAAACCTATGCTAGACTCATGCACACATCCTAGCGCTGCGGCGCTAAGGTGTGTGCATGGTGCACAACCACTGAAATTGGTGCCGGCGCAAGGGAAAAGGGGGAGAGAGCCATATCTCTGAAGATATGGCACTCTGCTGCTCCCTCCCTATCGCGCAACGCGGCACAGCCTCGCAGGGGGCTGCGCTGCATTGCATGTCTTTTTTGTAAATCTCCCCCCGAGTTTTCAAGAGGATGATAAACGAAAGTGTCAAATTGCAGAGTTTGGTTCAGGATGAAGGAATGGTGACACAACTAGCGCATGGGTGGCTGGTGCTGAGCTCCTACTATGATCAAAAAGTCAGGCCTCTCCTGGAAGCCACCTACACCCTCATAGTCAAACAAAAGCTACTGCTAATGAGACTGGGAGAGCTCCCACCTTGTGTCAGGAGGAGGGACATGGGGGGACATGAAGTACCACCTGTGCAACCAGAGAAACTAGACTCTACTGCATGTCCTTTGCATCTGCCTCATTCTAGACCCGCAGCGGAGGACCCTGAGAAACAAGTTCAAAGCATGGGAATCGGGACCCACGGATCGGCTGCGATGGAGTCACAGAACACGTGTAAGATGATGCTCAACATTCGATTGGTGGAGTTCATGGACGTCTTTAGACATCTTTTCAAGGCCACAAAACCTCAGCTGAGCAGGCCTAAGGTGGACTCTTAAAACTATGCTGCGCACACTTTACCAGCGTCTGTCAGGGTCTCGCCATGATACATGCAACGGCAGGTATCTTAAGTCACGGGCACTGATCACATGTAGGTCCCACATAGGCACCTTGTCATTTTCTGCATGTCTCAGAGCCCATCAGTAATGATTATACAACGTAAGATCAAGTCGAGCTGCTACGGGTGGTGTGAGTTCTTCTCTCGTCCTTTATTGCACAAGCCCCTACCCCGCCCTGCTGAGCCTGGGTTTACCATTAGGGTGAAACTTAAAGCGCTGGGTGAACCTCACCCAGTGTCCCCTCGTTGCACTCTTGGGGGTTCAAACCCCCTTTAAAGTTCAATAGAATATCCCATTACTCGGATATTTTGTCAATTTGCTTTCTATATATTTATTGGTTTCAGGTTAACGCACAATGTTCATCACCACATGTGAATGTTGACGTTGGTCTTCACAACATCTCCTTATGCAGTTAAACATGATACTGCCATATTACCATTCCCAATGCATTTCGGGAATAACCCTTCATCAGGGGAATAATTACTCTGGAAACAATAAATGAAACTCAACATCAAGAGCTGAACGCCTGCAGTCTCAAATCCACATAAAATTACTCTGTGGATATCCTGATGCGTTGATCGAACAAAAGTACCCAGACGTAGTGCTTGAATAATCCGTATAGTAATGAAAGTGAGACCCGGACGTAAATCTGAACACCCATGTCCATTACAGTGAAAATCGACGATTGAACCGATATTCTCACCAATCTGGGAAACTTTCTGACATCACCGAGCAGTACAGAAAGTCAAAATATCATTAGTGCACAAGTAGAAAGTAATTGAAGAAGTAAACCGGTCATGTTGAAACTCGTCACCAAATTGTGCTGTTTAAAAGTGAACTAGAAGCAGGCATGGAAGTAACGGTATGAGTCAAATTTACATATTCGCAAGCTTCACGTGCAGGTGCTCATTAAACAACCTACCTAGTCAATATCATGTAGTCATCGAGGTTAAGGAATTCAATAGATGGCCAGTGCATACGTTGCATTTCAACGCTAGGAAAAGCAAAACAAGGGTATAACTACGTGTACACAAAAAAGCCGTAAGACCATGTCATCATCTAAGACGCTTGTATTGGCTTACCTTGCCGGTGAAACAAGTGTTCAATCCAGTGCAGTGCTCAGTCAAACTGTGCCGCTGGTACGACTTCCACTAGCTAAATGTGGGGCCACATTATCAAGGATCGGCGATAACATTATTGCCGCTTTAGCGGCAGGAAACTGCCGCTAAATCAGCAATTAATGGGCTTGATAATATGCCCTTGTGAGCCGCCTTAGCGGCAGTTTCCTGCTGCTAAAGCGGCCATAATGTTATCGCCGTTCCTTGATAATATGGCCCGTGGTATCTTATGGGAAGTGGTGTGCAGAAATGAAAAGACTATGGAATAGAGAAAATCAACGCCAGGTGAAAAAACGGGTGAAATGAGAGTGTCAATTAAACAAGTGCCAAACGGAAAAAGCAGATCCAGAGAAATGGTGTTAAAAATAATTTAAGAGTTCATCACAAAACTAGGTAATCGGGTATTTAGAAGATACACACAATATCCGTATAAGTATAGGTGCTACAAAAAACAACTAAATTCCAATCTGTCATTGAGACCTTTCGGATGGCATGAATTCAATTTTGTATCCAAATCAGTTCACGCTGTAACAAGCGTTTCCTGTTGTCCACTCCTTCTGTTAAGGGCACCAGTTCCAATACCATAAATCTCAGTTGGCTGATACTGTGTTTTTGCGTGGTGAAATGAACCGCCACCAGTGACTTCTCAGAATGATTTCTAATATTACTTTTGTGTTCAGTTGACCAGACTTTTATCTTCCTCTGTTTTACTGACGCAAGTCAAACCACAGGCAGTCTTGAGCAGGTAAATTACATTTTTTGAATCACACGTAGCTGTGGTTCGAAGTTGGATTTGAGTACCCTTAGTAGGATGAGTGGTGGTGGTTCCCTTTATGATATTGTTGCAGTGTCTGAAGTTTAAGCAGTGTCTGAAGTTTAAGCAGTGACGTGCGTTGCTTTGGAAAGTAATTCCTTAAGATTTTTAGTGCGTTGATAAGCGAACAATGGGTTAGTATTGAAAATGCCATTGAAATCTGGTTCATTCATTATCATTGGCCATTATTTTAACATTATCATCTTTATTTGCTGGCTTCTTGATGAAAATTTGGATACAAAGACTGGTCTATCGCTGGTATCCTCTTTTTTTTTTTTTGTTTTTTTTTTTGTGCCCCTTAATAATGCATTACGGTCTATACGTTCAACTCTATTTATGGCGCTTTCCAATACGGTGATGGGATATTTCCTTTCTTTGAATCTGCTGACTAATCTGTTTTTATTGACTTTGTTCTGTTCACTATTGGATGCGATTCTTTTGGCTCTCAAAAACTGGGAATATGCTAAATGATTTTTCAAAGACATTTGATGGCAACTGTTATAGTGTAAAGTGTTGTTCCTGTCAGTGCTTTTGACATACAGGTTGGTTTCCAATGTGTTATCACGTTTGATGACAAGTACATCCAGAAATGGTAATTGATTAGGAACAATGGTATTTGTGGACTTCATGTGGTCCTCAAGGTTATTGATAGGCTCCAAAAATTGCAACAATTCAGATCTAAGTCCCTACCATATTAAGAAGATATCATCGATGTTTCTCCAGTACGCCATCAAGTTTGCGCTCCATTCATTATTGGATAAGATGTTATCAATTTCAAAGCGGTGCATATAGAGATTTGCATAACAAGGCACTGTGCAACTGCCCATGGAAGTTCCGGACAGTTGTTGGTAATATCCATCATTCCATTGAAAAGAACTATGAAACAGTGTAAACCGAAGAAGTTCCAAAAGAAATACCTTGAGACCTTCGTCAATGGGATGGTTTAATAGAAATGATTCCACTACTTCGATCCCGTTGGTGAGGAAACTATGTGTACAAAGAACAAACGTCAATGGTACATAACATGATAGGTGTGGTTCAAGAAGTCTGTAGTGTCCCGTAAATACGTTGACATGTTCTAGACTAGAGGTTGTAAGTATCAGTTAAGATATTTCTCGGTGGGCTCATGGATAGTATTTTTTTTAGAAACAATGGGTCTGAAAGGTGGTTTATGTAAGTTTTTGTGTACTTTGGGTAGCATGTAGATAGTGGGACTTCGGGGATGGTCCAGCAATAAGTATTTGTTTTTAAAAAAAATCATTTTCAGTGATGATTCCCGATTCACAAGCTTTCCATACAATTGATTGTAGGATTTTTTTAAACTGTTCTGTGGGGTTGTTAGGTAATTCCAAGAAGGTTGAATCATCCTGAACATGCTCTTCACATTTTGTAGGTAAAAAGATGTATCTAGAATCACCAAAGCGCCACCCTTATCGGCTTTGCAACAAGTTATGTTGGAATTATTGGCAATGCTGTGAATGGCCTGTTTCTCTTTAATAGTAAAGTTGGAAGTTTTGGGATTGGGTTTTTTGTGTAAGTCCCTTAGTTCTTTGTGTATGACAGTTTTATAGGAGTCCAGGTGTTATGTCAGTGACCACGTTCTTAAAGTTCTTCAAGCACAGGTTCCTCATGAACTTGAACACGGCAATTTCGGTTTCCAGTTCATTGGAGTGATGAGTGGGTACGTAGGATGTGCCTTTTTGAAATGTGTTAATCTGGACGTTAGTCAATGTGGTGTTTGAGATGTTGATGATCAACGTTGACTCCGGGTTGACTTGGCTATTGGAAGATCTTTGTTTTTTGCTGCCTTTTCCCCTCCGGGTTCAACGCTTATACTTTGGCCTTTCTCTAAAAAATGAGCTCCAGTAAAGGAACTGGTTGATGGTGTTGAACCATTGTCATGTGCGGTAGTATCTTTGCTGGTACGATTCCTATTAGATCCTGGTTGATAAGACTCATTGGATGTTGAACTTTCCCCGTCAGTGGATCTGTTGAAAAATTAGTGTTGCCTCCGCTGGGCGTAGATGTCAGCCCAACAATAGACTTCGCCGAGTTTACAATTAATTGTATCTCTAATATTTTCTTGTTTTTCATTCATTGATTTCTTTGGCATAACTGTCTAATTGTTTGTTAATGTCATTCAAAACCGTATCAAGTTTGTCGGCAGAGAGTTTAGTGTTTAAATCTCATTTGATTTGATTGATTTCCTTTTCCAAGTCTTCAATAACTTTTGCCAATTCATCAACTATCAATTTTGTGTACACGTAGTTATACCCTTGTTTCACTTTTCCTAGCGTTGAAATACAACGTAGGCACTGGCCATCTATTGAAGTCCTTAACCCCGTTCACTACATGATATTGACTAGGTAGGTTGTTCGTGTTTAATGAGCACCTGCACGTGAAGCTTGCGAATATGTAAAATTGACTCATACCGTTACTTCCATGCCTGCTTCTAGTTCACTTTTAAACAGCACAATTTGGTGACAAGTTTCGACATGACCTGTTTACTTCTTCAATGACTTTTTACTTGCGCACTAATGATATTTTGACTTTATGTACTGCTCGGTGATGTTGGAAAGTTTCCCAGATTGGTGAGAATATCGGTTCAATCGTCTATTTTCACTGTAATAGACATGGGTGTTCAGATTTACGACCGGGTCTCACTTTCATTACTATACTGATTATTCAAGCACTACGTCTGGGTACTTTTGTTCGATCAACGCATCAGGATATCCACAGAGTAATTTTATGTGGATTTGAGACTGGAGGCGTTCAGCTCTTGATGTTGAGTTTCATTTATTGTTTCCAGAGTAATTATTCCCCTGATGAAGGGTTATTCCCGAAATGCATTGGGAATGGTAATATGGCAGTATCCTGTTTAACTGCATAAGGAGATGTTGTGAAGACCAACGTCAACATTCACATGTGGTGATGAACATTGTGCGTTAACCTGAAACCAATAAATATATAGAAAGCAAATTGACAAAATATCCGAGTAATGGAATATTCTATTGAACTTTAAAGGGGGTTTGAACCCCCAAGAGTGCAATGAGGGGACACTGGGTGAGGTTCACCCAGCGCTTGTTTCATTCAGTTTACGCCCAGAAGTCAGAGGGCGCTACCCTATTTGCACCTAAGTTGATTGACAATAAAGGCATCTCAAGAATCTTTGAAAAACAATTGTGCGCCTCACCTACTTTTCAATTTACCATAAGGGTTTGACATGCACCTTGGCACTTTGTGTGGTAGTTATCCTGGGCTTATGATCAGGAATGGTTTTATAATGTGCAGGCCCCTTAATGCTCATGACCAGTTCTTAGCCAGTCCTTTAATGCCAAGGTGGGCTGCTAGAGATGTAGTAACCCAAGGATACAGCATGCACCGCGGCACTTTATGTGTGGCAGCCACCACGGGCTAACTATTAGGAACAGATTTTTTAACAATGTGATTATATCTTTTTACATTATCAGTGTTACTTTTCATATTGTATATTTCATTTTAATATCAAGCACTGTAATATATAAATGTAAGTCTTGACAATGTTTATGGTTTTTATTGACTAATAAAACTAAATTACACCCTCACTCAGTGTAACAATTATTTGAGGATGAATCCTTCATTACCGTGGAGTATTTTACGGGGCTAGAAGCCGGTTACTCTTTGGATATTTCCGTATAGTTGTACTTGAAGAACACTCTGAATGCCCAATACCTGTCCTTTCCTAAAGCACCCTCCGCCCCGGATCTGCTTGCCACAGTCGCTACGCCAGAGGCAGGAAGGGATGGGTTACTCGGTTCTATAGATGGTTTGCTGACAATAGAACGGATGTCGCAGTACCAGCCGCAGATATAGAAAGATGGTCTGAAGAGACAGGGCTTATTCCGCACGCAAACCGCTCCTATATCCCAACTCTAGGCGTAGACTGATGCATGTTACATTGCTCCACAGATGGCGACTCCATGTGGTTGTAGAAGATTGACCCAAATAAAGATCCGTAATCGGTGTGGAACGCCCCACGCCGGATTTATGGACTTGGCATGGCAGTGCCCTGGAAGTTTAGATTTCTGGCATGTCTTTGGAGAGGAACCTAACTGAATAATGGTACAAGCGACACCGGTCAGCCCACTGGTCCTGTTTCTTGGCTAGGTGGCTGATGTCCATGACTGTAGGAAGACTTACTGCCCTGTTGCTTCAGTTGGCAGGGAGACTGGCGCCACTTGGTTGGTGGACAGACCACTGACAACAGCATGGTTAGAGGAAGCCTTATGGTACAAATCCAGTGCTGCGATGTAGGTCCAAGGATATCTGGAAACTGTGTTTGGAGTATGTCGGTACACTCCAGTGACTCGGCAGAAGCTGCACTGCTATAGCTGCTGTTTGCTTTCGCGTTCTGGTACCGACATCTGAGGTCGCTCTGCCTACAAAGTGCTGCATGTTTGGATTATTGAAGTGCTGTCATTTCTGTCATGCTGTGATGTTAATATGGGATGGGCTATTTCGTAATGTGCTACATGAATGTATCTTATATTATAAGACATGCGGATGATATAAGGCGAACATGGCTGTTTTGAATTTATGGTTTAAATAACTTAAAAGAACTTTAGAAAAAAAAAATCATCTCGCTGTCAGATCTCATACAACCCTCATCACCCACCCGACATCATTAGTTTCAGTCAATACATTTATACAGCAGACCCTATGATTAATGCCACTAGGTGCAGGTGTGCCATTGACCCTCCAATGCAGGAGAAAGTCCAAAGGCAAGAAGATATTTAGCTTCTTGTGGCAACACCCTCCGCCACCTTAGAGCCATGAAGCAGAAGCTCCGCCCCCTCGTTCTCTGAAGCCAACACCAACTCGCGTCCCATATTCAAGAGTGCCCTCCGTGTAACATCATCAAAACATCTGTATAGATTGGGCTTTACCTGCCACAGTACACCTGGAGATGATCAAAAGACCTACTAATGGCAGAAGTATGTTCTGCATAACCTAGGGTCCCGGGTCCCCTGAGCCTGCATGCCTTTTGTCAAACCAACACCTCAAACCTTGCAAGAGATGTCACTGCAGCTGCTTTGCTTGCATGTTCAGTGGTTTTGTTGTGTGTCTGAGGTCGGTTCATTGAACGATCATCTGTTCTTTCTTCTTGCAGAGCCCAAGATACAGCTTACGGAGTGGAAAGTCTCCACGCCCCTAGACTGAAGCCGAGGTTGAGGTGTCATCCATGTTGTATCCTGCGTCCCCCCTTTGTAGTCTGTGCTGCTGGATCTGGTTCTCGCCCTCCACCCCCTCAAAGGACCCGTCTTCAGCCTCCAATGCCCTTGCTCCAGACCAGCGAGGCAGGAAAGGCCTCCTCCTTGTGTCGTCCTTCCAGGCCCAGTTCAACCCCATGCGCCCTGCGGTCACTTCTCAGAACTGAGCCTCCATTGAGACTGAGGGCTACTGAGGATGCAGGGGCGGGAAGAGCCTTCCTTGGGAGCTGGGTTGGGGTTCAGTACTTTACACTGGTTCTTCGGCAGCCATGTTCCTGTTTGGACCAGTGGACACCAGTGAGGTGCCCAATGGAAGCTCTGGCTGGTCCAGTAAATTAGGGAGGGGTTGGGGGAAGGGAGATGTTCGGGCTCTTCCTGTATCACTAGTTTCTTGACTCTTACCAAACAAGCCACATGCACTGCAAACAGGATGTGGGCAGGAATACCACTTTCGTCCAATGTACTTTTAAATCAATCAGATCACAGAGTGAAAAGTCAGTATTTTTTTATTCAGTATCCTGATTTTTATAGTCTTTAATGTTATCGGGTTCTAGAGGCAGCCCAAGTTAGGATGTTCTCTTCCGGAGTGTGTTGCCTTCCATGCCCGCGGGCCGGGCCAGGACCTCGTATAATGACTGGAAAGATGTTGTTGTTTTCGGATTCAATAAAGCTCTTGTACAACTTCACGCTTCATTGTGCATTTTTGACTCCTTTGTTTTTCTAATGCGATTTTGTAATGGGGTGTTCTACAGTCACCTCCACACCCCTGAACACCTTCACAACCAATCACGATAGAGACTGCACACTGGGGATGTTTCAAAGATTTAATGTGTCCTCTGAATGTCCGTTACAAACTCTCCCCGTGAGGCCTGGGTGCAGTGGGTGGTAACACTGGCACCCACATGACTAAATGTCCAAGAAGTTGAAGTTCATGGCAGCCGTCAAGGTGTCTGAAAGCTTAGTTGCTAATTTATCTGAAAGAGGAGAAAGGGAGAGCAGAATGAGACTCATGGAAACTAATGTGACATTTCCAAGCAGATGGTGCTCCACCCCGACCCAGAATAAATTAATTGTGCATCCCAGTGTCCAGGGTGAGAGAGGTCCGGTGAAGAATTAAACCCCTCATCAATCTGAGCCCCCAAACTGGTTTTATTGAAGTGAGGTAAGGCCACTACAAAAAACATGGCATTACGACCATGCCCAAGCCCCAAACCACCCCCCACCCCCAGTTTAGCACTACTGTGCAAGTCTTGGTGCCTTCCACATGGACAAGGAGAGAGCAGTGGTGTCTGAGGGTTAAACGTTGTACTTACAGGTGTAATTTAGTCCACTTTGGTGCATCTAACAGCTGGTCTGTACACAGCCACCCACCTCAAACACCAATCTAACTTACCACACCTTGTTACCCCTGCTCCGACCACCCCGCGGCACAATTGTACGTGTTCTGTTGGCTCTGCGCGGTCTGTGGTGCCTCCCTCTCAAAGGTGATGGCCCAGAAACTCAAACAGGAGGAGATCAAGAACCGAGCGTCCTGGAGCGAACTCTCTCTATACCAAGACAATCCCAGTCTTCACTCTACAGCCACCATCGGTGGAGTGTTCCCTTCTCCAGGACTACCTCCAGTCCCCCCCTTACCGAACCTCGCTCCCAAATGTACCCTCTTTAGGGTATGAACACTTCCATATGTGCTATGTTGAAGGGAGCTTCTGGGACACACGGAAGTAGTGTAGGTAAAATGCTGCACTACCCACGAGAGCCACCCAAAGAAAAGCGTTACAACAAACAAATGATGGACGGAATGCTGACAATGCAGACATTCTCCCCCAGTCAAGAGATTGGGTTAAATCCATCGTTCTTTTGCCCACTACGCCACCCCAGTTTAGACATGGCCATATGCTTTGTAACCCAAAGAAAACAAGCCTTTGCAATGCAATTGGTCTCGCCTTTGGGACCTTGTGTATATTTAGATACGCAGCACATTAGCCTGGGTGCTAAAACATCTTCTGTTTTTAATATGGAGGAAAAGTAAGCAACAAACTGCGTGACACGCCAGGTATGGGAACACATGGAGAGAAATATTGCCTTTCATCGGGAAATGGTATAGTCCAAAGCTCTGTTTTAATATAAAATCAGGGCCTTCTGTGGTTATATTACTGAAAAGATTTGAAAAAATATTATTGTCTACAGTTGCTCGTGGAAGACTATTTCTATGGACTGGAATCTGGAGAATGCTAAAGTGATTCTGGTATTTTACTGACCTCTGCTGGTCGCTTTCTATCAAGACAGTTAAATAGAGGCAGTTGAACAGAAAAAAAGTACCTAAGCGGAAGCAGACCAGTCCTAGGGCTGATCTCCAGAGCCCACAAAGTACATATACATACAAGTATATACTAAAGTATATACAAGAGGTCTCGAATGCTCGACTTAAAAATTGTGGTGTGCCTGGTTGGTTCATCGCGAGATCAGCCTCTGCGTGCACTGAAGGACTCTGAACTGTTGGGCTGAAACTCCAATGAGGTGAAAACTCATTCTCCAGGGTGCAAGACTCCTTGTGGCCATGGCCACCATGTCGAGAATCCACGTGGCCATGAAGAAGACTGCACAGGGCTTCCAACAAACAAAACAAATCTGCAGAAGGGATCACACTAAGTCATAAGTTTAGAACAACTGCCTTCAGCAAAGCTGGATGCCGATGCTGTTTTTTAATGGATCATTTAATTGTTGTAGTTAAACACCATTCAGGAGTCTTCTTTCTTCACTGCAGCTGGTCAGGAGAGTGAACCCTCTTATACAGGGTGGCACAGTGCTTCACATAGGGGGGCAGAGGAGGCCACCGACAATAGTCTTACATATCCAAGCCTTTCACAAGAGGTAAAAAGTTTCGAATGGCAAACGGAGCATTTGAGAACACCTGGCCCGACCAGCATAGTAAAGGGTATCCGATGTCTTGTAGGTGCTTCTTCAGTTTAGTTTCAAGCAGAGTAATTTAGGGAGTGATTTAGGCATCCACGCATAGATTCGTTGACTGAGTTCCAGATCTTAAGATGTCCTGAAGAAGGCATGTTTCATTGTTCACTTTTTGTGGACTTTGGAAGATCAAGACCTAGAGGGGCCTTCACTCCTAAGGTTATTTCCCCGTGAGACAGTATTTTGTTTAGCAGATACTCTGGTGTCTTCACATACCGTGCCTTGTAGGTGATACAAGGGCTCACGTGGGTGCTGCATGCCTCTAGGTTGGCCAGGGTAGGGATGTAAGGCCAGGCATGATATGGTTAAACATTGTTCTATATAAGGGTTGTGCTGCGGAATCAAGGACTGCTTTTAGTCGTGCTAGGCATAAGCTGGGGCGGCCGGTACAGTCTTACCATAGGCAGCGCTTGCTATGACCAATGCTTGACTAGCGTCTTTAGATTAGTCTTCGCAAAGAATTGTCTGCCCTGCTGTATGATCTCTCAACAGTCACCAGTGCTCATTGCTAATGCCTTGGTGTGCATGCCAAGGATGAGGTTTGACAGGAGGTGATGTGGGCAATCGATTCTCCTCTATAACTGGGTGCATCCAGGAATTCGTAAACTGAGACCCTGTTTCTACAAGCATTCACCTATTCACTCGGCGTAAACATGAAACTGGATGGGTTGAGAATGGAACCTTAAAGCACACAGAGAGGTGATGGCCAGAGTTTCGGTGCAGAGTTGACAATTGTCTCAATTTGAGAGGTAGGGTGTCTGGATCAGTTAAGAACAATGCCATCGAGGCCGAAGTGTTCTTTTAGAAGAGAGGAGGATGCTGCAAACAAGCTTGTTGAACCATAGGGCAGGTAATGAAATGTTAGCAGACGGGTTCTCTGTTTAGGAGGCAGCTGTCTGTACTGTGCCAAGCTCTGAAACCTAAGTGTAAGGGCCCAAGAGCTTGTTGTGTGGTGAGCAGGAAGGCCACACATTTCCTGAGGTAGGGTAGGTCATGAGTGGTCTAAACCTTTCTGTTCGGCTGGGAGTGTTTCCACCATTTTAAGCAAATGTCCCAGATGGCCAATTTCGAGTGGGTCAGGAAGCAGTCTAATCTTGAAAGAGACTTCTGTACAGTTTAGCCGGAGTGGAGTTAGGGCCTTTCTGTATTTTATTTTTCTTCTTTTTGCTACTTTAGGACTGGGGTCAAGTGAATGTGGAGATGGCTTGGTCTTGGTGATTGCTTTTCTAATGCACTGCGGAGCTAAAGGCGCATCTTTGGTCAAGATGTTGTTTGGTGTCCATATTGGTGTATCTCCTGTGCTACTAGCAGAAATGTCTATCTCTGTCCTGAGAATAATGAATTTGCAGGAGAAGTAGCTGACAAATGTATCACGCCTGGATTCATCTAGTTGGTGTGAGAAGCAGTGGCGTGGGTGGAAAACTTGCTTCAGAATGCCAAGGGGCACTTTGGGGCAATTTGTAGTTCTTTGCGGTCTGCTCTTGGCTTTGTGCAAGAGTTTTCTGCGCTTGCGTCTCTAGGATTTAACTTCTGTAAGGATGTCATCTGATGGATACTTCAGCCCTGTTTCAGCCGCGTGTAGAGTTTGTACCGGCACGTTCACTTGACACGAGTATCAGTGGAAAATGATCCTGCTTATTTAAGGGCAGCTACCTTCATTACATTTCAGTTTTAGAGGTATGTTCCTTGAATGAGTGACATTGCCTAGGTATCAAAAGTCTGAGTACCGCTTAAGGGACAACCATGTCCTTGCACTGTAGGGGTAATGTTTTTGATGTCTACTGGTTCTGTTGATTACTAGATCGGAATCTCTGTAGGAGCAGTACAGTCTAAGCGAGAACCTTGAACACTGGGGTGTATTGCACAAGATTTCTTTTGCGTCACCCTTTGTTCTCCATCAATATTTCCTCCCATTTCCAGGAGTGTGTAACTGGAAGGTTACTGGTGGATTTGGCTCCGCTTTAGAACCGTTCACCTGGTGGAGCGGGAAGACAGCAGCTGAACTAAGTTTATTAGGATGAACTCAAATATCTCAAGGTGTTTTCTGAGTTTTGAGATCTAGTGCGTCTTCTAGGTTTTTTATCCGACCCAATGGTCGTGGTCAGGAGCCTCAAAGATGGCCTTAATATTCTAGCAATTAATTATTAATCTGCAGCTTTCTCCAACTACGCGGAGTGCAGACTAGCTTCTTTCCGGTCTTTGAGACACAGGAGGTAAGTCTTGCATGAGCTGCCTGTACCAGAGTGTTCTCGCGGTCACTACGGTTTTCCGGGGTGGGCATCTTTCACGGATTCGCCTCTTTTTGAACATTACCCGTCAGGCTGGGAACCCCTTAAATACATTAAGAAAGCTCGTACTACAGTAGCCTGAGCACTCGTTTTGGGCTTCTTCTCTGCCCGCCAATGATGTGACTCGTTCTTTTGCTCTGCCACGGAGGCTGCCTAAAGTCTGATTTTTAGATCTGCTGAATGGCAGCCTGCCCGGGGAGAACGAAGCGTCACAAGTGACTCTGCAGAAGATATCACTGTATTTGGAGATTCTTATGTTGAACGTTCTTCTGGATAATCCTGTGTATTTTATTTTTTCAGTGGACCTGACAATCACGGAAAGCCGGGGGTGCTATTTCCGTTTACTCTTGTTAGAATTCAGAGCCGGGCTATGCGGTCGGTGGAGAACCCAAAAAACAGCGACTACTGTCCCCTACACCCCAGCTACATGGTCTACGGAGTCGCATTTTTACCTGCACCCCTTTCGGGGTGTGTTGGGACTGAAAAGCCCTCTACATGGTAAGAGATGTGCACCCGTGCACTCACTGTCGAACTGTACTGATATCTGGATCCCCAATGCTGTTTTTGTTTCATAGGCAAACGCAGATCATGTGTGTGTGCCATGACATAAGGCCTGTCTCAGATTGTGGTATTGTTGGACTGGGAGGGAGCACCCCAATTGCTACCCTCAGAGTGGTGGAAGGCTACTGCCTTCACCAGGAGTTAAGAAGCACAAGCGCAGTGGTGGCAGCATACCACGTAGTAATCTGTAGGTGTGAACAGGCCCTTTTTAGGTCTCGCCTAGCGACGCAGCGCATGCGCTGCTCACTTGCAAGATCTATTGTCGGTATTCTTTTGGAAGTGGGGTTGGCGACTGCCCTGTCTCCCTTAGGTCCCGCCCACCCGGACTGGACTCGTCGTCAGTTGCTCGTCATGCGTGCTTCCACTGCTACCAGGGGGAGACCCGTGCCGACACCCAGCACCAGCTTACTGCCGCCACTTCGCCTTCCCAGGCCGAGCAACCCGTTTGGCTGGTGCCTTTTCCCGTACCTCGTTGCTACTTCCGATAGTTACCCTTTTTCTACCTCCTTCTTTGTTCATCAGTCTTCTCGTACTCCCTCGTCCTTCTGTCCGTCTGCAATCTCTCTCTCTATCCCGATCTCGTCTCGCACCTTTTATTCTTTGACTGCTTCGGCCCGTTCTAGGGACCTGCCTCCTTTCCTTTCAGATATTTATCTTCACTATCCCCCGCACCACCAACCCCCTGCATTTCGCCACTCCTACCTTGCCCCTGGCGGACTCTGAGCTATATACATTATCACACAATGTGAAACCGAAAGCACGAGAGCAGTGAAACCATGCGGTTTCCTAGAACTCATACCGTATATCCCCCCCCCTCCCCCGAACAAAAACAGAACTGTGGGAAAATTCCACCTCGTGAGCTACAAAGGAAATTCCGAGTGCAGAGCACTTTTCACATTTTTTTAAAACAATTTCGTTCTTTTCATTTGCAGTCTAAAACGGTAAAGAGCGTGGAGTTAAATTGAGTTTTCGGAGAGGTTTCAATGCCAGCTTAGATTGTTCGTTCATTCACATGGCGCGCGTACTCTGCACTCCAGAAGTGTTTGTGGGCATAGGACAAGCTCCCCCAGTGATGGCAGTGGCTTAATCTTCGAAGAGTACAGATCCGGCCCTTTTTGCAGCGTGCCAATTGACTCCTCCCAGATTCCGCCCACTGCTGGGCTGGCTTACATCTACTTGGGACACAGGGCCACAGCGCTTGGCCAACCCACGCCAGCTCAAGATCAGTGTTTCAGGAAGCTGGCACTCCCAACCGGCACCTTTTCACCACCTCCTGTCAGCCAACAGCAACCCTGTACCCGGCCTGCACAGACAACTACACTGCGATGGCACAGCCGTACCAACTGTCTCCCTTCCTGCCCCTGCACTATTACCCCACGATGCAGCCACAGGACAACGGTTACATGCCATGGCTCTGCAACAAACCATGCCTGCCACGGTGCTCACCCAGAGCTGGGTGCAATTAAGCAGTACAGGGACCCGAAGGCATGTGGCATCGCAGAATAAGAATGGACGTGCTGGAGGTAGGCTTTTTTCTTTTTTGCACTTTGATGTATAGCACAAAGTTGACCCGAGGGTATCGGAGCGCTTTACGTCAACACCAATTTCATAACAGAAAAAGACACAGCTTGAATTAAGGAGAACAGGCATGCACAGCGGGGGTGCAGGCGTTTATAAAGTATGTGCTAAACCACAGTGCGTATTTGGTGAGTTGCCTAAAACTGCACAGCCTAAAGATGGGAAGCCGGGGTGTGCTTGAACTGGTGTTACCTAGTTCTACAGTGCACCACTTGAAGTGCATGGGTGTAACTCAGTTAAATCCTACTGTGTAGGATTGACAGCGTCTCTAGGAGTTTATGTATAAAGGGCTGCGTGGATGGTTGTAAAAATGCTCCATTTATTAACAAGCATTTACAATGCAATGGTCTCGGCAATATTATAGGTAGAGCTATTGGTATTGCTCATTATTTTTTTATCATTTTTGTATCCCTAAATAAATGGCATTGTCATTTCTATTGGCATTAGCGTTTTTTTGCATATGTGATACCTATTGCATTAGCAGAGAGAGTGAGATAGAGAGAGTGAGGTATTGAAAGAGAGAGTGAGGTAGTGAGAGAGAGTGAGGTAGATAGAGAGTGAGGTAGTGAAAGAGAGTGAAAGTGAGTTAGTGAGATAGAAAGAGTGAGGTAGTGAGATAGAGAGTGATTGAGGTAGTGAGTGAGAGAGAGTGAAGTTGTGAGCTTGAGAGTGAGGTAGTGATGTTTTGAGAGAGAGAAGTTGTGAGATAGTGAGGTAGTGAGATAGAGTGGAGTAGTGAGGTAGAGAGAGTTATGTAGTGAGAGAGAGTGAGGTAGTGAGGGAGAGGGAATGTTGTGAAGTAGTGAGATGTAAGCAGAGTGGTGTTGTGATGTAGTGAGATAGAGAGAGGTAGTGAAAGTGAGTTAGTGAGATAGAAAGGCGCAGTAGCGACCCCCAGGCGAAGACGAGGAGGTTCTTGGCGCAGTGGCAGGGTAAGGGCTTAAGCAGCGGGGGAGCGGATGCGGTCCGGCGGCTAGATTGCCAACCTTGGTGCGGGAAACCAGATTTCGACACTCGGGGTCGCGTCCACCACTCGTGATCCTGAGTAAATCACTTAACCCCCCCTCGTGCCTGAATGCGCAACGTAACCGGCGCGCATGTAAAGCGCTCCAATACCTTCGGGCGAGTTCGCGCTATATAAATAAAAAAAAAATAAAAAAAGTTAGGACAAGTACTTTACTAAAGCTGGCTCCTATTACTCCTTAATGTGCACCGGCATCCCCTCATTCCGAATGCACCGATCGTAAAGGAGTCTCCCCCGAGTGGAATGCTAAGTGGGCGCCATTGGTGCGGAGGGCGCAGGAGTCGGTGGAACAGATAGTAACAAGCACACCACTGCCTTTCTCCGAGGCGAAGCAGAAATACCTCGGAGAAACGCAGCAGCGGTTTTCAGATTTGGGGGCGTGGCTAAAAAGTGGAAAGAAGAGCAGGGAACACGCCCCCGAATCTGAAAAAGACGGAGCCTATTTGGAGGGACGGCTCTCTCCTCCAATGGCTGGCCTCCGTTTAGTAAGCCAGCCAATGGAGGAGAAGCAAAAAGAGAGGCGGGCTAAATAGCCACTCTCAGAATCATTTAATCTCCGGACTTCCGGTTCTGCCTTCGGCAGACCGGACGGTCCCTCGACCTAAAAAGGACAGCATAACATACAAACGACAACTTTTTTAAAAATCTGTAACGCATGCGGAAGAAAGGCGAGCACCTGCTCACAAGAGCGTAACGCATGGCCACCACTGCTACACGTGAGTGAGAATCTGTGTGCTAACTCTGTTCTGGAAGGGTGCAGGGCTACTCTGTTCTTTAACAATTAATCATTAATATCATTAAAACACGTACTTTGCGCTTACACCTCAAACCGTGTACCATTGAGTTAAATAAATCGGGTGACTGGAATAAGAAGCATTGAAAATGCAATAGGTCTCGCCTTTGATTAAGTTAAAGCCATTTGCTTTGCTAATGGTATTATATAGCAAAGCAAACGGCTTTAACTTAATAAAAGGCGAGACCTATTGCATTTTTAATGTTTGTTTCTAAATACGTTGAAGTCTGTTACTGAACATCAAAGACTTGGCTCACTAAAACCTGCAACACAAACATTCAGACTTTCGTGACACGTCCGGTTGCTAGAATCGATCGCACTAAAGTAACAGGTTAGCACTCTCATTCAGTTTGTGCTAAACCCTTGAAAAAAAATTCTTAAATTATGTAGGTCCTCTGTAATATATCTCCATTTAAACATTAGGGAAAGGTGGTGCCTAAAATGTGGTAATATATGTAGCATTGCCACAGCAGGGGTGTAGTTATCAATAGCGAAGCAGCTCCGGGGCCCCGAAGAGTTTGGGGGCCACTGAACTCCTGTCATGAATGTATTTCACTACCCAACGAACAGACCGAGCCTCGTTTGCTCGCCAGCACGGTGGCCCATGGCTTTTCGCTGCGCCACAGGGTTAAAGAACACCGAGGCACTGGGCTTGCCTGGGGGTTTAGACAAGTAGATAAGCTGCTATCGAACGACCAGTTTGCCTGATCTTTTTTATTAGATGTAACTTTTGTATCAATATCCGTTTATCTAATACAACTTGTACAAAAAGAGTTTCTTTTGTGAACAGACCAACCCTCAACAAATTACCTTCAAGCGTATGTATTCATTCTTCCTTTCTGTGTGCCAGCAGAAAGGGGTCCGAGGCAACCTCAAGTTGGTATTCACTGTTTTATAAAACATTACATAAAATAGATACAATTAATCTATATTTATAGTTTTCTGACATATGATGCATAGTGGGAAATGTCTGGTTCTTAATAATGTAATGCTGTGATGAAACTGCAAGCCATGAATTATTTCTCAAATTAAAATCCATGCGGCTTGATTTGCATAGCTCGAAAGGTGAGTTTGCTTGAGATGTGAAGAAATCGGAGACCTGTCACTATTGTGAGGGAGAACTTTGAGTTGTGCACGCTTTGTGTTTCACATTTGTATGTATGCTGCATTATCATTAGCCAGGAGATGCTGAGATTATTTTACATACCTCCACTATGGTTGATAGGTGTTGCGTACCGCATGCGAATGTTTGTAAAGAATGATTTGGCGCCACCCAGAGGCCAAAAGCCAGAATGACTGCTTGACGATAATTCTAAATGTTCGATGCATTGCAAACAAGAAACGCGGTGCTTTCTTCCAAACAAAAGTGCCTAGTGTCACACCGCCAGTGAAGCCTGCAGTCTGCACGTGCACATCTTCTGTCCCACCGCGTGCTCATCGGAATCGTATTGATTCCATAAGGGCCTCGCATGGTGAGAGCAGCCCATGCGCGCTGCTAACGCCGGGCAAGACCTAAAAATACACACACACACCCCCCCCTACCCGCCAACAATGGTGTTGAGTAAATGTACAGCACCTACTATGGTCTGCTGAATCTGACCTTGCTTAATATAACAAGTACTCGGGTAAAACGCTCCAATACCTTAGATTCAAGCTTACTATGTATAAAATTGCTAGGGGGGGGCGGGCGGACAGGCGATCCAGTCTTTCACAGCATGAGCAAACTTCCTATACCCTTTGCATGTACACATAACGAACGGCCTGTGCTGCTTGTTAAACTCGTCTTCCCCCCACCAAACATCTAGAGCGCACAGCTGAAATGCAGCAGAAGATTTACTTATAATAAGTAAATAACATCTCTACTCCCTGCTTTATAATTAGGATGACATTTTGTGAGATTTAATGAGTGGCCCTGTTTTTCACACATTTACAATGCCCACAGCTCTAACTCTCGCAAATGCGAGACCTATTGCATTGCAAATGCTTGTTACCCTGTGTCACTGGAGTGATGCCTACAGGCTCGCTCACTTTTTTAAAGTGCGGCTGCACTATGCTTAACTTACCCTGGGCCTACATCAGAAACTGAAAATGTGGCTTTTTAATCCGGCTTCATGGTTTGGTCTCTTAGCCAGTCAACATTAGAGGTGCAGAGCGCCAGGACACTCCCTGGAGTAATCGAGCGCTATACAAGTGCCCTTTACATTACATTGGTGTGAAGTGCTGCGCAGCACAGAAGTGCCGTAAATCTGCTGGGTATATATGTGCCTTTGAGAGGGACAACGCTGTGCTGAGTAGTGCGTGCCTGGTATATGCTAGTGCCTAGGAGTTGTAGAGTCCATGAAGGGTGTAGTGCTGTGCAGAGTAAATGATATGCTGGATGTATGTGTGTCTCTGAGTGGTACAGTACATGGAAGATACAATACTGTGCAGTGTATGTATACTATACACACGCACTGGGGCATTGGGTAAAAGGCCTCGACCCTCACTGTTCAGCCCAATAGCCCCTGCATGCCCTTATATAAAGTTTGAGAGGCCACATGTAACGGATAAACCTTTGCATCAATTTTCTATGAATCATAATTTAGAAATATAAATTCCATTTAGAATAATTCTGATGCAATGTTTATCTAGACTGGATGTCTGTGTATTGGATTAGGCTTGAACCATGAAGATAGATGCATTTCATCCAAACGCTCTCTCTAAAGATATAAGCTGAGATTTGGTATTCAAAGAACCTGCATTTGAAAAATTATTTTGGGGTGCCTCTTCCATTAAGAATTGGTTTGAATTCCATTTTTTCCCACCAAGGGACACCTGGTTGTGCACTAGGTTTTGTAGACTTGCTGAAAGATTTTATCCCAGAATGTGAGAATGTGGTGTTATCTCACAGCGATTATAATGGTCAGCATTCTGTACTGGCGACACACGCATCCAACATGTTGGCGAGTTTCTCAACGGCAGAATGGGCAGCCTGGCTACAAATGACCTCACTGACACACTGCTCCAGTTAGAGTCTTATGTGGAGACCATTATGTACGTATCAACGGTACACTGATTAAATGCACTCATTCACTCAACGCAATGAATAGTGGGGACGGGCCTTCTTTATAGAAAGTTAGTTATTTGTATTCCTATTTTAAATGATGAAGTCGGGGTATAATAATAATGTGAATTCAATGGCGACAATAGTGTAGGTGGCGCAGGGCGTGAACAAGGTGCAAGAAACTACTACGTATGGGGTAAAATAACCGCGCTGGTTATAGAATCCCCGCTCTCTGAAACAATCTGTCGGAGCCTGTTACAAATCACAAGTCTTCCCTAATATAATCCAAAATGAGGACCAATGGATCTGTGTCGATGTTTCGACCGCACAGTTGTTTACAGGGAGTCATCAGGACAACCTTCTTGCTACTGAACTCACCGACAAGAGAAAACAGTAAGAGGCCCGTTTGGTCAGTGCAGTCGTTGCATGGCCATATGTTCACCAGACAGCGTACTCGCCGCTTAATGTGAACCCCAGGTATACACTCATGAGTGCACAATAGTATTGAATATGCTACTTACCAGTATGCATCTGTTCTTGGCATGTAGGGCTGCTGACATTCATATCTGTGCATAGATCGCCGCCTAGTGTTGGGTCCGGATGTTTGCACGTTGTTGTCCTGGAAGAGTCTTCGAAGTATCCTTGGATAGGTGACTCCTCCCCTGGACTACAGTGCGCATGGGCATCCTCTCCATCCTCAGATTGTTTTTCGCCATTGTGGCAGTGATGGAGTAGATACAGAAAGTGATGACCATGCTTACAGTAATTCTGAGAGCTGCAGCTGCTACAGGCGCCGGGGAGGAGGGAGGGCGATATGAATGTCAGCAGCCCTACATGCCAAGAACAGATGCATACTGGTAAGTAGCATATTCAGTTCGAGGCATGTGGGCTGCTGAATTCATATCTGTGCATAGAATGTATAGCAGTGCCCTCTATTAGCGGCGGCTACCAGTGCCAGCTGCAGCGGTCTGAAAAAGGGTTTTGAGAACAGCCTGTCCTACAGCTGCCTGCTGTTTTGATTGCACATCTACACAATAGTGTTTGGTAAACGTGTGTGTAGTGGACCAGGTGGCTGCTCTACATATATCATGCAGGGGAATATTTCCTAGAAAAGCCATGGAGGCCCCTAACTTACGTGTTGAGTGGGCTCGTGGGGGAATAGTTAATGTGCGTTTTGCCTTTTGATAACAAATTTGGATACACTTAACTATCCATCTGGCTATCCCTGCTTTGGAGATGGCGTTACCTTTGTGGTGTGGGGCAAAGGCAACGAACAGTTGTTTTGTCTTCCTAAGGGGTTTGGTCCTGTCGATGTAATACATGAGGGCCCTTTTTACATCTAGTGTGTGAAGTGCCCTTTCCGCGACAGTTTGTGGGTTTTGGAAGAAAACGGGCAGTTCAATAGTTTGATTCATGTGGAACTGCGATATTACCTTGGGCATGAATTTGGGGTTGGTACGTAGTACGACCCTGTTGGCATGAACCTGTATAAATGGCTCTTGAACTGTTAGTGCCTGGAGTTCACTAACTCTTCTTAAAGAAGTGATCGCTACCAGGAAGGCTACTTTCCAGGTGAGGAATTGAATCTCGCATGAGTGTAGAGGTTCAAAGGGTGGACCCATCAGGCGTGTGAGGACCAGGTTGAGGTTCCACATTGGAGCTGGTGGGTGGCTTGGTGGAATAACTCGTTTGAGTCCTTCCAAGAATGCTTTGATGGCAGGCACTTTGAATAGAGAGAGGTGCTGCCTGGTTTGTAGATAGGCTGAAATTGCGGTCAAATGGACACGTATAGAGGTGTACGCCAGATTGCATCGGTATAGGTGTAGGAGGTAACAAATGATGTTTTGGATGGATGCGTCCAGCGGGTTAATGTCATTATTACCGCAGTAAATAACAAACCTTTTCCATTTGGCTGCATAGCAAGCTCTTGTGGTGGGTCTTCTGGCCTCCTTGATGATGTCCATACAGTCAGGTGGCAGGTTGAGGTAGCCAAACTCTAGGACTTCAGGAGCCAGATCGCCAGGTTCAGCTGTTGCGGATCTGGGTGCTGAATCTCTCCATGGTTCTGCGTCAAATGCGCGGGTTTGATCCGCAGCCTTTGATGCGGCACCACGGAAAGTTCGAGGAAGGTGGTGTACCATGGCTGGCGTGCCCACGTAGGAGCAACTAGGACGAGTGTCAGGGAGTGTTGTCTGAGTTTGCGAGCCACCAGCGGTATCAACGGTGCTGGGGGAAAAGCGTACGCAAATCTGCCGGACCAGTTCATCCATATCGCATTGCCTTGCGACTGCGGATGTGGGAACCTGGCGGCAAAGCTTTGGCATTTTGCGTTTTCGCTTGTGGCGAACAGGTCTATCTCTGGATGACCCCACTGCTGGAAGTACGGCTGGAGTACTGATGGGTGTAACTCCCACTCGTGCATCTGGTGGCTGTGTCTGCTGAGCAGATCCGCCATTTGGTTGTCCTTGCCGGGGAGGTGTTCCGCCATGAGGAACATGTTCCTCTGAATGGCCCACTTCCACATGCTCTGAGCCAGATGAGACAACTGTGGAGAGTGCGTCCCTCCCTGCTTCTGTATGTAGTACATTGCGGTCATGTTGTCCGTCCGGATCAGCACGACCTTGTTGCACAGATGTACTTTGAATGCCTTCATGGCTAGGAAGATTGCCATCAGTTCCAGAAGGTTGATGTGCATTTTCTTCTGTTGTGTCGTCCATAGTCCCTGCACTGTGTAGTGGAGTACATGAGCTCCCCATCCCTGGAGAGACGCGTCTGCTGTCAGTACTATTTGTGGAACAGGCTCCTGGAACGGTCGACCCTTGCAAAGGTTTTGTGGATTCCACCAATGCAGAGAGTTGTATGCCCGACCGCTCACCAACACTAGGTCTTTCAATTGTCCTTGAGCCTGATTCCACTGACGTGCCAAGCACTCCTGAAGCGGGCGCATATGTAGTCTCGCGTGTGGGACTATGAAGATGCAGGAGGCCATCATGCCTATCAACTGCATGAACACTCGCGCCGGAAGGGAGTGTTGAGGTTTGAACTTTGAAATCAGCATTTGCATGCTGTTGATTCTCACCAAATTTGGCTGAGCTGTGGCCGCCAGAGTGTCTATAGTCGCACCTAGGTACTGTTGTACGTGTGCGGGCTGTAGATGGGATTTTGGGTAATTTAGTGAGAAACCCAGACTGTGAAGGAGGTGAATGGTGCGGGACATGTGGCTGGCACATTGCTGGGCTGACTTTGCTTGAACGAGCCAGTCGTCCAGGTAAGGGTAGACGTGTATGTGCTGCCTCCGTAGATGTGCCGCCACAGTAGCTAGGCACTTTGTAAACACCCTTGGTGCCGTTGTCACGCCAAAGGGAAGGACTCTGAACTGGTAGTGCTGCCCTTGAACAGTGAACCTGAGGTATTTTTTGTGTGATGGGTGAATGGGTATGTGGAAATACGCATCCTTGAGGTCCAGTGTGGCTAGAAAGTCTCCCTGCTTGAGCAGCGGGAGGACTTGCTGGAGAGTGAGCATGTGAAAATGCTCGGAAAGAATGTATCTGTTTAGGGGTCTCAGGTCTAATATAGGTCTGAGTGACCCGTCCTTCTTCGGTATTAAAAAGTACAGGGAGTACACGCCCGTACCTTGCTCGTGGACGGGTACGACCTCTATTGCGCCTTTTAGAAGCATGCTTTGCACCTCTTGCTGTAAGAGCGTTAAGTGCTCTGAGGACATAGGACGGTTTTTTGGAGGTATTGTGGGTGGAGTGGAGGTTAGTTCTAGACAGTAACCGTATTTGACAATATCTTTGACCCACCTGTCCGTGGTGATGGAGTTCCACGTGGACAGGAACCTTTGTAGCCTTCCCCCGACAGGTGTTATGTGGTCGGGAGGAAGGGAGAGGGCGTCACTGCTTGTTCTTGGGGGAGGACCTGGTGTTGCCGTAGCCGTGTCCTCTGCCCTTTGTACTGGAGCCACGATATCCACCCGGGTGTTTTTATCGTAGGTGGTTTGGGTATTGCCTTTGCTGTATGTCTGCTGTGACCCCTGCCCTCTACCTGCTCCCCTATTTCCGGGGCGACGAAAGGAGCTGCTCCGAAAGGACTGAGTCTGGAGAGCCCCCATGGACTTCGCAGTGTCTGTGTCCTTCTTTATTTTCTCAAGGGCCGTGTCAACCTCCGGCCCGAATAAATAGTCGGGGTTGACAGGTTGGTTCAGTATATAATTTTGCACCTCAGGTTTGAACCCGGAGATTCGCAACCAGGCATGTCGTCGCAGCATGACGCTCGTGTTTATGGCCCTGGCCGCCGTGTCTGCGGCATCTAGTGCACACTTGATGGAAGCATTTGTGAGTAGCTGTCCCTCTCTGATAAGAATTTCTGCACCTTCTTTGAACTGGTCAGGGAGATGTTGGAGTAGTTGCTCCATTGTATCATAGTGCGCTCTATCGTAGCGAGCGAGGAGCGCTTGAGTGTTGGCTATGCGCCATATGTTGGCAGCCTGTGCGGCAACTCGCTTGCCAGAGGTCTCTAAAACCTTGGACTCTTTGTCCGGGGGAGGAGCGTCACCTGTTGATTGCGAGTGTGCCCTCTTGCGAGCATTCGCAACGACAATGGAGTCGAGAGGTAATTGGCCTCTGATGTAAGTCGGGTCCCCAGGTGCTGATCTGTACTTTTTGTCGATCCTGGGGTTTATCACCCGTGCCCTGGTGGGTTCCTTGAAGATGTCCTTGGCTGGTTTGAGGACTCCTTTCAGCATGGGCAGAGTCTTTACATGCCTTTCCGAGGAAGCGAAAGTGTCCATAAGGAAGTCGTCTTCCACGGTGTCAGAGTGAAGCTGCACGTCATGATTATTTGCAGCACGTTCAATAAGAGCGTTGAACGCTGCAGTGTCCTCTGTCGGAGATGTTTTCGCTCCATAGAGTTGAGGGTCCTGTGCATCTAGAGGTGCACTGGGGTCTGCAGGGTCGCCCCAAGTTTGATCAGGGTCCTGTTGGTCATCAGGGTCCATGTCCCCATGGTAAGGGACTTGGTCATCCATATAGTCTGCCAACGCATCCGTGTCGGAGTGTGTGGGAGAGAATGATAGTGGGTCTTGGTAGGGCGAGTCGAAAGATTCGCAAAGCACAGGTTCTGAGTCCACAGGCAGCTTTCTCTTTAGTGGGATCCTGAAAGGGTCCAAGGGTGGCTCTGAAGTTATCCTTCGGTCATGGATAACCATCCTGCCGGTGTTGGCGTCGATGTAACGTGACGGAGACGTCTCAGCAGGTGTAACCGTGGTGTGGGTGACCCGTGTCCTGAGTTGGAACATTTTCGGGATCGTGGATGGCGGCAGGCCAAAAGTTATGTTGGCTGGCGCCGAAGAGGCTGTTTGAGCTTTTAGTGGGCCGGAGCCCGATGTGTCCTGGAGGACCGCTTGGGTTTTGCTGCTTTGTGCCGCAACGGTTCGCGCTTGAAGCGCTTTCGAGGCCTTAGCGCCGACCAGGTTTGTAGAGGCGGCCGTGGACTTTTTCGGCGCCGGTGGGTCATCGGGTCGAGGGGCGGAAATGGCCGTCGACGTCTTCGATGCAGGAGGCTTCGGTGTTGCCGTGGAAGCGACGTGAGACGCAGCAGGTGGTAAGACCTTCGGTTTAGGAGTCGATGGCGTCGGCGTCGAGAGCCGAGCAGGTTTGATGGCACCGAGGGCCTTTTTCTGAATGCCGACTCCGGCGTCGGCCGCTTCAAGTTCGGCACCGAAGTCTCGCTTGGGGCGCTCGGTGCCGATGCGTGTCGCTGGCGTCGAAGGTGTGGAAGGCCTCGATCCGACTAGCGCCACTTTCGGTTTCGGTTTCATTTGTACCGGTGCAGCTTTTGGTTTCGGTTTGGTAGAAGGGAAACCAGCCGGTGTAGGTAATAATGGCTGCCGCTGAGCGTCCGAGGCCGGGCCCGAGGGCGGGGCCGAAGAACCGCGGGATAGGTCTCGGGTAAGGCCCGAAGGCGATCCCTCGACCGGAGCCATAGACTGTGGCACTGGGCCCTGAACGGGTAGGCCTTGCTCGTCATTGGAGCTACTCTCTTCGGCCCCTAAGGCCTCATCGTCGTCTCCTACCTCGGCGTTGTCTTCATCTCTGCGAAAGAGTGATTCGTCGACGTCGTCCGAACCGGAGTCATGTTCGGAACCAGGATTGGAGGGTAGGACTTCTAACTCCTCGACATCTTCGGCGTTGAAGATGTCTGCCGGGGCCGGTGCCGCGTGCTGCGCTTCGAGTCTCGCCGCTCGAAGATTCCGTAGAGTCTTCTTGGAACGGAACCGGGCACAGGCCATGCATGTCGATTCGTCGTGGTCCGGCGACAAGCATTTGTTGCACACCGGGTGGACGTCGATATGGGGATATTTCGCATTGCATACCGGGCACCTCTTGAATGGTGTCCTCGACTCCATCGTCGGTGTCGTCGATGGTCAGGTAAAAAGCGAAAAGTTGTTTCCGAAGTTAGTAAGCTAACAGGTAGGGTCGAAACCGATCGAGTGAACAGTACCGACGCGAACTAAAGGCCTTTTGGCCTCCACTAACTTTTTCCTAACTGGAGTTAAGATAGCACATCCGAACCCAATGGCGGAAAAAAACAATCTGAGGATGGAGAGGATGCCCATGCGCACTGTAGTCCAGGGGAGGAGTCACCTATCCAAGGATACTTCGAAGACTCTTCCAGGACAACAACGTGCAAACATCCGGACCCAACACTAGGCGGCGATCTATGCACAGATATGAATTCAGCAGCCCACATGCCTCGAACACAACTCTGCAAGAGAAGGGTATGTATTGAGCTGACATTGAAGGGGTAATCACCAAAGAAATGCAATCCTATGTCAATATACATGCAGCAGCAGGGTGCCCGTCCTGTGCACCGCTATCAGTATCATGTGTGCCAGCATACTGCGCCTGAAGTATTGTTTTTAACTCGTGCGAGGCAACCATATGTTTCCCCTCGAACACATGCCTGCGTGAGACTACATCATGCAGATAGGAATACCCCAGTTACTGTAACCAATGTTTACACAATTATTAGGTGGTGTTTAACATCACCAATTCAGCATGTGCGCCAATCCTGTGTGTCCGCATACTGTGCCATGAATATTGTCTTTGTCTAACTCGTATGAGGTACCCGTAGGCTTTTCTTCATCATACACCAGCGTGAGACTACACCATGCAGATAGGCGTACCCGAATTGATGTACAAATGGTCAAACAATTACCCGATCGCGCGTGACAATCCAGTGTGTGCGAAAGTCTTTCCTACCAAGATCCACTTAATACTTAGTTCACTGCATCTCAACAGAGCAAATATAACGAAGGTGTCAATCCTCAATAATTGCAAAGAAATCATTTAAGTACCTTCACAGTACGCCAAGAGATCTCCTCAATTTAGCTGTTTTGTTTTGATATTGCATGTGTGGCCAATTTTTTGCCATACAACAACCGGGTCTGATGTCACTCACTTCTTTAGAAAAACCTATTCGTGTCTATGTGTGTATAAAAGTGTTTCCCTGGTTATCTCTTTCCCAAAAATAGTTTGTATAGAAGGAAAAGACAGAGGGAACCATATGTTTATGGTATCCACTCGAAAATGACAGTGGTAGAAGAAAAGTGAAGAGGGACTGACAGTGCCTCACGGAAGTAATCCCAACGAGGATACGCAGACAGGTACTCACCTCATATAGATAGGTGTGTGCTACGTCCAAGTTTGGAGGCCGAGTATTATCCGGACCAGAGGGCTGACGAGAAACACAAATCCGCGGCCATTGGGTAACCAGGCCAGGTGGACAAGCACACTTGGACGTAGCACACACCTATCTATATGAAGGGTTGAGGTATGCTGAACAAGAGCAATCTTCATGGTGCAGACAGATAGTTCACTGGTCTGAACTAGCAACGCAGAGTGGCCAGTCGACCCTAGCCGTGAGGAAGTTGCCGCAAATTTACTAAGGCAATGAAACATGTTGGTTTTAAATGAGCAGACACACAGCACAGAATAAAGAGTTATACAGCTAGTGTAGTCTCGCTTGGTTTTAACTTGGATTGACGTGGGTTCTGATCAGACCCGGTCTCTCCCATCTGGGTCGACAGTATTATTTTTGAACATAGACACAAATTACTATACAAGTTTCACGAGGCACCAGTTGTTGGGATTGATAAGAGGTTTTTGATTTATTCCTTTTTTCCTTTCTGGGCGGCAGTTGCCTATGATGAGAACGTGAGGTAGCAGGCGAGTACCTGTCTGTGTATCCTCGTTGGGATTACTTCCGTGAGGCACTGTCAGTCCCTCTTCACTTTTCTTCTACCACTGTCGTTTTCGAGTGGATACCATAAACATATGGTTCCCTCTGCCTTTTCCTTCTATACAAACTATTTTTGGGAAAGAGATAACCAGGGAAACACTTTTATACACACATAGACACAAATAGGTTTTTCTAAAGAAGTGAGTGACATCAGACCCGGTTGTTGTATGGCAAAAAATTGGCCGCACATGCAATATCAAAACAAAACCGCTTTGAATTTGCAAGGGATACTGATGAAGGTGTGGTTACTCGAGAACTGACAAACGTAGCAATAAGTGCATCTGGAATGTCCCAATACTGCCGGAAGCTTCCATAGTGACCCGAGTGTGTGTCAAAACACGCTCCTAATGTTCGTATTTTGTTCAAAGGGAAAACTGAGCAGGCTGGTTACTTGCTTACTCAACCGGATGCCCATGGATGTGTTTTTGTATACGGTTACTCATGGGGTTGAATGTGCGGACCATGTCTATCCGATCTCTGTTCTCAAGTCGCCCATCTCTGGGAGTCAAAAGGGACTCCCTAGGACCAGGGCTTCTAGAACACGACTTGTTGTTTTTCGTGTGCATGGCCACGGCTTGCACCTTGTCCACACACTGTACCACTGTCGCAATTGGTAACACACGTTATTACGCACCTACTTGATGATATAAAATGGGAATAGAAACCAACAACTTTTTGCAAAAAAAAAAAAAGCTGGTCTCCTTTATTCGTTGTGTTGAGCGAATGATTACATTTTATCAGGATACAGTTGATGAGAAGTACAAAGCGGTCTTCACATAAAGGTCCCTCGAGACCTCTATTGAAGTAATGCATAGACCCAGGCCTAGGGGGACATACTGGGGTTGGTGTTTGAGTTGTATGCTCTATCTATAACATCAGCATCACATCTGTGTGTGTAAATGTGGAGGAAATCCTGAATTAGACAGCAATGTGAGGTACCGATTAAAACAGGATTACAAGTGGCGTGGCCACAACCTGCATCCCAGTAATTGTGTTGATGTTTTAGGAATGAATGGAAAAATCTAAAGAAATCAGAAAACATAAATTGATTTCTGAAGTAATTTCTCAGTGGATTGGCCAATCCTTGTTGTACGGTAACACCACGATCCTCAAGTATCGCGCCCCAGAGTATTGGTGATTCGGGGTACCGTATTACTGCATGATTTTTCCTAAGGACCTATGTAATCTCCTGCACAACTTTCTAACACAAGCACTTTACACTGCGGCAGTACGCAGCAGGGCAATATGATTTTGTATTGATAAAGCCGCTAGCCTCATACGGCGAGCGTTCTCGTGTTGCCCTGGATACAAAGTACGAACAGCCTCTAAGGAACTCTTTTCACATGGACGTTATTATGGTCTCACAAGAATGGATTGTTAACGGTCTCTTCAGTTTGCCCTGGAGCCCCTTCTAAGAGTGGAAGCAGCCACTCCGGAGCACTTGTCGGCCTAAAGTTACTCACCGGTAGCACTGGTTCTACAGCGTGGGTACCATGCCAGACTCAGACGTATACACCCCTTGCTACTCCAAACATCAGATCCAAGGACTACACAGGTCTGTAAAGCAAACAGCAATGTCTGCCTCGGGCAAAGTTCTCTGAGAGACCTCAAAATGTAAACGGACAACTTTTTATTTTCAAATGAGGAAATACGAATGGGGTTTTCTATGAAGCAAGTGATTTTTTTTTAAGAGAATACTTTCTATTAAAAAAGTTTCATCCCTGTAAAAGTGTTCTGGGGTCAAGTAAGACAATGCTGGAAATATTCAGTGCCCATGGGTCTGAGCAGGGGTTGAGGGAACCATCACTAAAGAACCCTTCTACTAGTCAACTTTGACTCCACTGTGGTGCCAAACAGGCTCTGAAACCCGCTGTCCTTCTAAAGCCTGATGTTGCCTCGGTTATTGGCCCCCACCCCACAGATACTTCAGGTTAAGATGACTGGATCACAAGAGTCATAGTGTGCATTTTAATTGTTCCCACCTTAAAGTGGACGGAGGAGAAAATCAAAAGGTGTCAATTACCCTAAGCACAATTCGAAAACCTTGCTGGAAAACCACACCCCGCACATGAACATTTGGGGCTCAGTAAGATCCCAATGCCCAACCCCTGAGTAACCCTCGCATGGAAATATTTAAAATAAAATACTACTACTGGAAAGCTGGGCACCCAATTTTGACTTAAATGAAACATGGTGCTAGAAGCTGCTAAGAAGGCAGCTGTTGACGTTGTTTCACCATCACTTGAACAAAAACACAAAAGATTCAGAAAAGGGGCGCCACATTTTGACGCCACACTGTGCCGATGAGGCGGGGTTCTACCAGTGAGGTTCTGTGTTCATAGTAGTTTACGATCCGTAATGTAGAATCGAGGACTACCAAGTCTTGCTACCTTCTGTACCAAGATCCTTCCAACCCCTGGAACCAGGATCTGGGCTGCCGGGACCCTGGGAAGGCGACTCACCTGCGCGCTTCTGCATCTTCTTGCGTTTCTTGCCTGCTGCCCGCAGCCCCTGGCCTTGCTGGAGGGGATCCATTGCCCAGATCTCTTGCAGATTCGGGGCTCGAGGTACGACTCGTTCACTGTCCGCCCGAGGTTTGCTCTTCTGACTGTCTTTGATCTGCACCGTCATGGAATCAAACTAGAAGCCGGCAGGGGATAGGACAAGAACGAAAGAAACATTTCCTTATCACTCGCAGGAATACAAACACAGACTACTGTCCACCAAGATCAATCCATGAGAACCACAAACAACCCCCGCCCCAAACAAGTTCCCACCACCCCTAGCCGGTGTCGGCCACTCAGAAGTGACCCCGCCCCCAACTCCTATCTGTACAAACTAGTAGCTCTGACTTCCAAATGTTAATTATATTCTGTGCAAACATGGTGCGTGTGCAAACTCTTCAAATGTGAGCAGCCTTTCAAAGTATCATTGGAAAAACAAATGTATATTAACCATTAAAAAATGGGATAAGCCATCTGAAAACCCGCTCTGCCCAGGCAGGCGGGGGGGGGGGGGGGGGGGGGGAGACCGAGGAAACCTGGCATGTTGGACGCTGTGGGGATGGGGACACAACTCTCTTCTGTTGCGCCATCAAAGGAATGCAGGAAGGGACAGTCTCCAACCGAGCATCTTTGCAAACTTGGGCCACCTGCTGTTTCCATCCCTGGAGCACTCACACGAGCTGCCAGATTGAGCCAGGCTGTGCCCCCACTGACTGTAAAAGTTGGACTGATACCTGAATCATCCTCACTGTGGAAGGTGCCCTGAGCTGGGTGGAGACATCTGTCTACCTGTGCATGGCCTGAAGATGGAGCCGAATTAGCGGATTCTCGTGCGGACACCTGTTACTAGGAAGGGCTTGGGCTGGCCGGTTTGAATCAGGAGGAACGCGTACCCCACAGAGACACATATGTGTTGATGAGGTCTGGCTCACGCAAACCTTACGAGTACAGGAGCTGGAAGGTAGGAATCTATCTCACCTCTGTGTCGCGAGCATCGTCCATGACTTCCTCTGCCTCATCGCTGAGCTCGGGCTCCTCCTCATCCTCCAGGTCGATGTCCTCCACACCGCCGCTAGTCAGACCAGAAGCCTCCATTCCTATCCCTTGGGGCACAGAAGCCATTTCTAAAATGGAAGAGAATGTGCAAGAACAGGAGAAGCTACCGGTTACAACTCTTCTGCGACTGTACCAATGTTCTAATCCACTCAAACATGGCAGGGTGTCTCACTGAATATGAATGAATGAATGTGCACGCGCGCACAGAAGTGCAAGTGGCTTCACTATGGGGGTTTGGGTAAAAGAGGTAAGCCAATGCTGTACGTGCCAAGGGCCACTACCCGGATGAATCCGCTTGCGCTGGCTACTCACGTGACAGTGCGTCCAGGTTCCCCTTCTCCAGCTCCTCGAAGTCGAAGGCCTTTCCCATTTCCGTCACTATCTCGGCGCTGATGTGCGTGGGCAAGGTGTGCGTCTCTGGGGGGTGCGTGAAATAGCAGATCTTCCCGCTGGAAGGGTGAGAGAATGACACAGTGACCAGCCGTGCAGAGTGACGTATGATCACCCCCAGCACTGCTTACAGCAACACGTGCACACATACATTCACCGCAAACCCTAGCTAAGTCCTCTTTAGCCGTCTGGAACCAGAGCGTGCTTTGCAGCCCTGGTGCACGGGGGCGGGGAGGGCGCATCGTGTCACAGAATATTCCAAAGGAGAGGAACAGGGAAGGAGAGACCAGATTCCAACTTTGACCATCTTTCGTCCACTCAAAACACATCCAAAATATGTGTCATTGAAAAATGTGGATATGACGGCAAACTCTTCTAGACTATACTCTTGTAGGACAGACGGCCTTACACAAGAGCCTTACAGGCTGAACATAAAGGGAGTTGGGAAAGGAAGTCAATGGCTTATTATAAGATAGTGGAGACGTGAACAAACATTTGTAACCTAACGTGTGTATTTGTAAAGCGCATGTTCACCCAGAGGTCTCTTGGCGCTGAATAACAGATGTTTATTGTTACACAACTCAATGGTACTCATTTTATCAACCTCAGATGGATGAAAGGCTGAGTGGACCCGCTGGGATTTGTACCTGGGACCATGAGGTCGAACACAGGCCCCTGCAGTGGACGCACGAGTCCACTGAGCCGCCAGACCCGGCTGTGTTTAATGAGCTGGTCAGCAGAATGGAGGGAGGGTTTAGGGGAGTGGATTTAGTTTGGGGCCAGAAAATCCAAACAGCAGCATAAATATGAGAGAACTTGTAGTGCTGCATGACATTCGGAAAAGTAGGCGGTGAAATCAACTTTTTCTGTGTGTCGCGATCTTCGTGTGGGTGCACTGGGAGCTGCGAACACATCTAAGGGACTTGACTCGAGTAACCAGAGTAACCAATATAAGGGGAATGTTCAGAGCCAGGGGAGATGTGAAGACTGGGCAGATCTGGCGGGAGAAGAGGAAGAAGAAGCTCGGCCTTGGATTGGTTGAGCACTGGATTCCTGGGCACACAGTTTGATACAGCTGCTTATCACACGCCAATGGGCGCAGAAGGCACCACCAGCAGATGCTCAGAGCTCCAGAGACCAGCCAGGTAGAGCGCCTTTGGACTACATAAGTGCATCCCGCTGCAGGGACTGCGGGAGATTGGCTCAGCGTATCCAGAGATCCTTCGCTCTGCCCTGCGTTGCACCTTTTGATAGTACGAGTGTTATTTATTTTTCATTTTTATTTTTTGACATTTCATGGATGTACGCGTTTTATGGGACAGAAGCCCGAAACAAACATTATAAAAAGAGTAATCGCTGACCTTAAATACTGCTCTATCCTGGGTTTTGAAGTAGGAACTCTTGGTATTAAACACTGAAGCTTTACTTGAGCAGGCATCTAGATTTCCTAAAGTCTTGATTTGTTCTTGCTCCCCCACTCTCCATACTTTGGAGCACTTGCTCTGCAGAGCAGTGGGCAGACAGCTGGCATGCACCCCGATACGCACATGTGTACTCTAAAGGGATCTCTAGATCTACTGTGGCTCTCGCTCTGCTGGTCGTCACGGGCTGCTGCAGCTCTAAGTGACTTCACCACGGCTGCTGTCCACTCACTTGCTCCAGTCGGTAAGGACGATCTTAGCTGCCTTCTCGTGGTCAGGAACACCGCCCTTGCGCAGCTTCCCTTGCCTCTTGGACAGCAGGGCCAGGAACTCCATGGTGTTCTTGAAGTCGGGTATGTTGTAGTGCTGCATGATCTGCGAAGTCAAAGCGCAACAGTGGTTCATTTGAAAAAATTAGGTGCCAGGGCCCTTCTCGGAAGCCCACTGCAGCTTGCACCACCCATACCCTGCCATCTACAGTACCAACATAACACCATCACACTCCTACAAGTGTGACTATTTCAGGGCGCACAAAGGTATAATATTGGCTATGAAAGGCTGGTATTATTCTTTTTCAGTGTGCATTGGATTAATTAACCTGGCTGTTGTGCTCATCTCAAAATTAAAAAGACAGCGCCACCATGTGGTGGACTATCACTACAGCCGGTGCTGACAATTTAGTGCCGGTGCCAAGCACTGGAAACCACCAGCACAAATTAAGCACTGAAGCGGAAGCTTTAGCAGGCACCAACTGCCTCTCAAAAAAAGAATCACTCGGTTGCTGGGAAACCCATACCTGCTCTTTGTTGCAGCGCCTCAGAATGGCCTCCACCGGCCCCACCGGGTCCACGAGCTGCTCGATCTTCACGCAGTTGCGCAGGATCATGGCTGCGTCTGAGGTGGAGGTGGCCATAACAATACCAGGGCAGTCCAGGAGTTTGATGTGCTTGTCCAAGTGCACCTGCTGAAGACACCTGGAGGAAACGTGCACAAGAAATATAAGTATGGGTGTAATAGACATGACCCCTACTTTGAATAAAAGGCTTTCACATTTGTTTTTCTAAAGACTAGGGCGCCAGAAAGGACTTGAATAGTCCTCTTCCTACCTTGTACACAGCTGTTTCTAGACAGGTAGATCATTGTGGTGTTAGTTCCTCCCTCATTGCAATGTGTGTGAGCTTTTACTCCATACAGCAGGGCTTTGTTAGTTATGGTGGCAAGCTACTGACCAGGGCTATGAGCCACATCTGTTATGGGAAAGTCAGTGGGCCTGACATATTGTGAAATAAATGTCAATAGGTATTAAGGGTGCATTGTTATTATTCGAGTCCAATCTGCCGAGAGGTATTTTGTTATGTGAAATCTGACTAGGTTTTAGTTTTGTTGAACCCCCCCCTCCCACCCCCCCCCCCCCCCCCTGGGATAGATCTGAACTGTGATAATTCTTGAAAGGCTTCCTTAGGAGAACTAGTATTTTGCTTCGCCAACTGGAATGTTGATTACATTTCTAATTTTGTGATTGTAGGTCCGAGGGTTGACTTCTTAGCTCAATACCGTAGGTGTCAGTTAGTTATGGTGACGAGCCAAAGATAAGAGGTAAAGACCTGATTGGATCAGTGTTACCTTATGACCGAAGCCATTTGCCTGACCTGTTTATTATGAAACCGTATTACAAGGGTAGTAGGATTGGCTTATTTACTATAAAAAAGCATGTGTTTAGGCCGATAGGCATTTAACCACGGATTATTAAGAACAAAAAATGTCAGCAAGGCACAACTTACTACACCCCCCAGTATAGTCACTCTTAAGTCACAAGTTTTATACTGCCCATCTCAGATGACCAGCTGCCACATGGCCATAAACAAATACAAATATAACAACAAGAGGAGAGGCAATATGATCATAAATGAAAGGTCCAAATTTCAATGGGTGCAATCCGCAGTTTCCAACGTGCAAAATCGAGCTACAATCATCTGACGTACGCATCTACAGCCCTGAAGAAGCCCTTGTTGTAGGGCGAAACGTGTTGGCTGGCTGTGCCCGCATGATATAGACTAATTTGGACTAAAGAATTTCCTGTTCACATTGAAGTTTGAACTTTTCGTTTATGATCATATTGCCCCTCATCTTGTTGCTATAACCCCGCATTATTATCCTGCTGTGTAACAAGCTGTGGACGGGTATCTTACTCCCGCAGTAGGCAGTGGTTTTGGTGCTCTACATCCACCGTGACAAACCCGGCGGCTCTAATATTTTAATTGTGCTAATCCTCTCTAGGCCCTTTTCAGAGGAGTTGGATATTGTTTTGCCAACAGTGATTTTTTTTACCTATTTGTAATTTTCTAACTATGCATGACGGTTGCTAGTATATGCACGCTTCAATGATCTTGAGTTGGTTACAGGGTTCAAGAGAATAGCAGAGGCTGCTGGAGTGGTTGGTTCATTGGGGGAAGTTATGCAAGATTTGATCTGTTTATTTTGACAAGTTATGAGAAAGCCCGTAGGCCTGACTTACTGTGACGAGCATGTATGAAAGGCAACGGGGTTTTAGTGATGGATTGTTACTACATTGTGCTCAAAGCCTGATTGCTGAAATTTGTTAAATGGAACCTCCCCGATTACTTTGGTAGGCACGAGTTTTGTTGTAGGTGACCCACTTGAACACACCTGTCAGCGCCCTTACATGCTATCGCGCTTTAGAACACAATATATTTGTTTACACCACTTACTTGGTGACGCCGGGTGTTGCTCCCACGTTACAGGCTCGGGCGCGCTTCAAGCTGTTAATCAAACTGCTTTTTCCCACATTGGGAAACCCTGCAAGAATGTCACAACCAAGAAATCAGTTAACATCTACACCGGGTCTGACTGTCCTGCAAAAAAAGAGAATTTGTTTTGAACTACAGATGCAGTATTAGCAACTGCAGGGAGCTTCTAGTGTGACAATAGTCCACACCAATTCCCCACCAGCATGTTTGCTACATAAGCCAGAATCCGCTCCTCCTAGAGATGTCGGCCAGCCAGCACCCTGAAGGCTCCCCACTTCCCTGCTTCACAGTACCCCACTGCCTCACCTACGACCCCTACGGTGATCGCAGTCTTGATGTCCTGGTTCCGGCAGTAGTTCCCCAGAAGCTTCATCAGGCAATCCGCCCCGATGCAGGCTCCGGAGCTCAGCAGGTCGGTAGAGGCCTGGCTCACCGGCACCCGGCTTTGTTGCTGAAGAAAAGAAATCAAAGGTTTGTATCGAGTTTCACAAATCAGAAAGCAACTGTGCACTGGTGATCAGGGGAACAGGGCAAGGGAAGGACCCTCTACTAATATGAAAGGCTGATCAGAAGGGTGTCCCAGTGACCACAGAAGTAAGGAGAGATTCTGATGGGTGAAGAAAGAAAGAAAAGCCACATAGACTTCAAATCTAGTCACAAAAACCTACAACTGGTGCTCGCACGAAGATGCAGTGGATTTTACTTTCATTGCTCCTGGTTTGTAAACTTTAAATGCTTAATCGAGGGAGGAAAGTAGTTTCCAAGTTGCACGCTAATAAAGTTATCGAACGGAGATGGGGTCGTCCAAGGCTTGCCTGGTGGCCCACGGTGTGGCGCGAGGGCATGGATCATCGCTTGTTCTGGAACAGAGATTTTCGATGCTAGAACCGGTCCCGATACAGGTGCTAAGGCATGATAAGGACAAAGGAAGTACGGTCTACAGCATATACTCACCAGGTTCTTATTCTGCTGCTGCGTTGAGGCCTTGAAGGCCACAGTGGGGAACTCATTGCGTAGATACTTGAGCCACTTCTCCACAATCTCTTTGGAAACCAGGTCTGGAGAAAGAATGAAAAGGAAGGGAGTCAGAACTTTGTGTCTAAATACGAGACGGCAACAGACGGACTCTGCAGGAGCCAGCTTTACAAGTCATTAGAAAAGGAGGTCTTTCTTCACCAATGTGGAATCCTATCGGACCTCTGGTGCTGGGGTTGGCGGCATTGCCCACAGGCCCAGGAGTCCCTCTTTTGCTCTACTGTGAGTGGAAATGCAACAAACGGGCCTCTGCTATGGGGAGGACATCCCATTCTTGCAGTATCTCTCTTTTATACCTCTGTTCTAAGGTTGAAAGAGCGAGGCTGTTGGTGCAGTGCCCGAGGTATCAAATATTCCTTCAACACCATCCTAAAGTGTGCCCCATTGGGCCGATGACAGTGAAACGGGGTAGTGTAGCTGCAGGCTTGTGCCACAACAGGGAGGAACAGCAGTAGCAACATTAGAGGCCGGAGGAACATTAGAGGCCGGAGGAACATTAGAGGCCGGAGAAACATTAGAGGCCGGAGGAACATTAGAGGCCGGAGGAACATTAGAGGCCGGAGGACATTAGAGGCCGGAGGAACACTAGAGGCCGGAGGAACACTAGAGGCCGGAGGAACATTGGAGGCCGGAGGAACATTAGAGGCTGCTTGTCCATTCACCACTGATGTCCATTCCCAGCCCCTACTCACCAATCTTATTCAACACCAGGACAAGTTTCTTGTTGGTTCCTGCTTGCACCACCGCCTGCTCCACCTGAGGACAGCGGCAGCCTTGTGGGTCCCGGGCATCCAGGACTTGTAGAATCACGTCAGCCGCCTCCACCACCTGCAGGAAGAAGAGCAGCAGTTCAGAGTCAGTATGCACACGGTCGCCCTTCGTGTGGCGAATGTACTTACTGCCCTGGAAGGTAACACTGTGCAACGCAAAAAGGCATATGTGCGCGGATTCAAAAGTACAGAATGGAGATGTGGGTCAAATAAGGCCCAGCTGGTGGTGAAAAAACAACGTATTACTAAAGTGGCTCTTTTTGGTCCAACCTTCCTGGCACAGATCAGGTTTCAGCATGTTCTGCGGGTCTCCACCAACCACCCCAGTAAGTGCTGTACAATACTTTAGTAATTGTTTGGGCTGCAGGCGAAATCTATTAGGGAACTGCCTCCAAAATATGAATGCAGATCGTCCAGTGTGCGGCTCGCTTCAGCATCCTTTGTGAGGACCTGCACTTGCCCACATACTTGCATTTTGTCCAGCGAAAGATTACAGCTATTAGTAAGATTTTAGAAGTTAGAAACCAATTTACATACCAAGTGCCTCAGACAGCACAGAAATAAAAAGTTCACTGAGTAACGGCCTCTTCTCGTTTATTAGTGATCCCACGAGCAGTACAGTACATCTTTCTGCGTGTACCGATGCCCTGCAACCATCATGCATGCTCAAGTAACAGCTGGTGCCCGTTCTCAAAGCATTAATGAACCCAGGAGTTGGGAAAGGCGGCCTGTGTGGCTTCGCATTGTCCCTTTTTCCTCTCCTGCCATATGTTTTTCCACAACAGAATCTGCAAGTACATTAGTTAAACCAGCAGAATGGACTACGGAAACGCCCTATATGCCAGGATCAACAAGTCTCTTCTCAACAAGCTCCAGACCATACAGAACACCGCAGCCAGACTCATCCTCGGCATCCCTCGACACAAACACATCACCCAACACCCGCGTAACCTCCACTGGCTCACCCACGCCTACAAATGCCCCCGATACCTCAACGAGAGAATCTCCTTTCATGCACCCAAGAGAAACCTCTGATCCGCCAACCTCACCCTCGCCGACACCCTGCGCATCCGCAGAGCCAGAACAGGCCTTCTCCTACATCACGGCCAAGACCTGGAACAAGCTCAAGATCGATATCAGACGAGCCCCCTCCCTGAACATCTTCAGGAATACACTCAAGACCTGGCTTTTCGACTGAGCAGAGCTACTCCCTCCCACCCCCAGTGCCTAGAGACCCTCTCGGGTGAGTAGCGCGCTTTCAATTCCCTGATTGATTGAGATGGTGGTTAAACCTTGGAGACATAATGTGCACAACTGCACGAGACAATGAAATCCCTGTGGTGGAGGAGACAGGGTGCTTGTCCCTGTGGTACGGCTTGGAGGCAATCGCCGGTCTTTTTCTTGTCTTACTTACGGTTGCCTGGTAACTGAGTTCTGGGTATCAGCATTGGAAGGGCGGTCTATTCTGATGCACAGATGCCGGTTGCTCAGTGGTGAGGAAATAGAGGAAATAGGTGGATACCACTTGATGGATTTGACTTCAGGAAGGAGCTCAAGACATGGCTTTTCAAATGAGCCAGGCAACAAGCGCCAGGATACCCTCACAGGTGACAAGCAGCGCTATACAAATAGTACTGAATGAAGGTTTCCAAAGGGAGAGAGTGTCCAAAACTCAGCTGCCCTAAATACGAAGGAGTCAACCAACCATCTGATTGGCTGGCAGTCATCTACTAATCCCTAAACATGTCTCCATGACTTCTTACCATCTCTGAAACCCTAAAATCACCATTAATTACTGACTTTGATGGGACCCTTGCATTGTTTGGGGTTGTATTTTTTTGGTAAACGGGCATTTTGCGACTTAACTCAGGAGCAGTGTCAATCCACCCAGAGCTCTCCATTTTGCACTTAAAGTCAGATACACAAACTATGGGACTAAATAGATCATAGCTTTTTTGTCCAGATGTTGGTCACTGCCGTTGACTATATTCTCATTTTTTTCACACATACTGTAAGGCTCAACGTTATTTAAAAGTTTATTCTGTAAATATTAAGACAGGTCAGAATATGTACCTCATTCCCAAAAGGCGTGAGAAACTTCTGGGTTTCCACAGCCCCTATTACAAATTACTCATAACCTCCAGTGGGCAGGGAAAAGCAAGTTACTGGGCCCATCAAGATGAGGAGTAACGAGGAAACACTGCAGGCCAAGAGGAAACACTGCAAGCCAAGGGGAAACACTGCAAGCCAAGGGGAAACACTGCAAGCCAAGGGGAAACACTGCAAGCCAAGGGGAAACACTGCAAGCCAAGGGGAAACACTGCAAGCCAAGGGGAAACACTGCAAGCCAAGGGGAAACACTGCAAGCCAAGGGGAAACACTGCAGGCCAAGGGGAAACACTGCAAGGCAAGGGGAAACACTGCAAGGCCAAGGGGAAACACTGCAGGCCAAGAGCAAACACTGCAGGCCAAGGGGAAACACTGCAAGGCAAGGGGAAACACTGCAAGGCAAGGGGAAACACTGCAAGGCAAGGGGAAACACTGCAAGGCAAGGGGAAACACTGCAAGGCAAGGGGAAACACTGCAAGGCAAGGGGAAACACTGCAGGCCAAGAGCAAACACTGCAGGCCAAGAGCAAACACTGCAGGCCAAGGGGAAACACTGCAGGCCAAGAGCAAACACTGCAGGCCAAGAGCAAACACTGCAGGCCAAGAGCAAACACAGCAGGCCAAGGGGAAACACTGCAGGCCAAGGGGAAACACAGCAGGCCAAGGGGAAACACTGCAGGCCAAGGGGAAACACTGCAGGCCAAGGGGAAACACTGCAGGCCAAGGGGAAACACGGCAGGCAAAGAAGAAACACTGCAGGCCAAGGGGAAACACGACAGGCAAAGAAGAAACACTGCAGGCCAAGGGGAAACACTGCAGGCCAAGGGCAAACACTGCAGGCCAAGGGCAAACACTGCAGGCCAAGGGCAAACACTGCAGGCCAAGGGCAAACACTGCAGGCCAAGGGCAAACACTGCAGGCCAAGGGCAAACACTGCAGGCCAAGGGCAAACACTGCAGGCCAAGGGCAAACACTGCAGGCCAAGGGCAAACACTGCAAGCCAAGGGGAAACACTGCAAGCCAAGGGGAAACACTGCAAGCCAAGGGGAAACACTGCAAGCCAAGGGGAAACACTGCAAGCCAAGGGGAAACACTGCAAGCCAAGGGGAAACACTGCAAGCCAAGGGGAAACACTGCAAGGCAAGGGGAAACACTGCAAGGCAAGGAGAAACACTGCAGGTCAAGGGGAAACACTGCAGGCCAAGGGGAAACACTGCAAGGCAAGGAGAAAACCTGCAGGCCAAGAGCAAACACTGCAGGCCAAGGGGAAACACTGCAGGCCAAGGGGAAACACTGCAGGCCAAGGGGGAACACTGCAGGCCAAGGGGGAACACTGCAGGCCAAGGGGGAACACTGCAGGCCAAGGGGGAACACTGCAGGCCAAGGGGGAACACTGCAGGCCAAGGGGGAACACTGCAGGCCAAGGGGGAACACTGCAGGCCAAGGGGGAACACTGCAGGCCAAGGGGGAACACTGCAGGCCAAGGGGAAACACTGCAGGCCAAGGGGAAACACTGCAGGCCAAGGGGAAACACTGCAGGCCAAGGGGAAACACTGCAGGCCAAGGGGAAACACTGCAGGCCAAGGGGAAACACTGCAGGCCAAGGGGAAACACTGCAGGCCAAGGGGAAACACTGCAGGCCAAGGGGAAACACTGCAGGCCAAGGGGGAACACTGCAAGGCAAGGAGAAAACCTGCAGGCCAAGGGGAAACACTGCAGGCCAAGGGGAAACACTGCAGGCCAAGGGGAAACACTGCAGGCCAAGGGGAAACACTGCAGGCCAAGGGGAAACACTGCAGGCCAAGGGGAAACACTGCAGGCCAAGGGGAAACACTGCAGGCCAAGGGGAAACACTGCAGGCCAAGGGGAAAACCTGCAGGCCAAGGGGAAAACCTGCAGGCCAAGGGGAAAACCTGCAGGCCAAGGGGAAACCCTGCAGGCCAAGGGGAAACACTACAGGCCAAGGGGAAACACTACAGGCCAAGGGGAAACACTGCAGGCCAAGGGGAAACACTGCAGGCCACGGGGAAACACTGCAGGCCACGGGGAAGCACTGCAGGCCACGGGGAAACACTGCAGGCCACGGGGAAGCACTGCAAGCCACGGGGAAACACTGCAGGCCAAGGGGAAACACTGCAGGCCAAGGGGAAACACTGCAGGCCAAGGGGAAACACTGCAGGCCAAGGGGAAACACTGCAGGCCAAGGGGAAACACTGCAGGCCAAGGGGAAACACTGCAGGCCAAGGGGAAACACTGCAGGCCAAGGGGAAAACCTGCAGGCCAAGGGGAAAACCTGCAGGCCAAGGGGAAACCCTGCAGGCCAAGGGGAAACCCTGCAGGCCAAGGGGAAAACCTGCAGGCCAAGGGGAAACCCTGCAGGCCAAGGGGAAACCCTGCAGGCCAAGGGCAAACACTGCAGGCCAAGGGCAAACACTGCAGGCCAAGGGCAAACACTGCAGGCCAAGGGCAAACACTGCAGGCCAAGGGCAAACACTGCAGGCCAAGGGCAAACACTGCAGGCCAAGGGCAAACACTGCAGGCCAAGGGCAAACACTGCAGGCCAAGGGCAAACACTGCAGGCCAAGGGCAAACACTGCAAGCCAAGGGGAAACACTGCAAGCCAAGGGGAAACACTGCAAGCCAAGGGGAAACACTGCAAGCCAAGGGGAAACACTGCAAGCCAAGGGGAAACACTGCAAGGCAAGGGGAAACACTGCAAGGCAAGGAGAAACACTGCAGGCCAAGGGGAAACACTGCAGGCCAAGGGGAAACACTGCAAGGCAAGGGGAAACACTGCAAGGCAAGGGGAAACACTGCAGGCCAAGAGCAAACATTGCAGGCCAAGGGGAAACACTGCAGGCCAAGGGGAAACACTGCAGGCCAAGGGGAAACACTGCAGGCCAAGGGGAAACACTGCAGGCCAAGGGGAAACACTGCAGGCCAGGGAAAAACACTGCAGGCTAAGGGGAAACACTGCAGGCCAAGGAGAAACACTGCAAGGCAAGGAGAAAACCTGCAGGCCAAGAGCAAACACTGCAGGCCAAGGGGAAACACTGCAGGCCAAGGGGAAACACTGCAGGCCAAGGGGGAACACTGCAGGCCAAGGGGGAACACTGCAGGCCAAGGGGGAACACTGCAGGCCAAGGGGGAACACTGCAGGCCAAGGGGGAACACTGCAGGCCAAGGGGAAACACTGCAGGCCAAGGGGAAACACTGCAGGCCAAGGGGAAACACTGCAGGCCAAGGGGAAACACTGCAGGCCAAGAGGAAACACTGCAGGCCAAGAGGAAACACTGCAGGCCAAGAGGAAACACTGCAGGCCAAGGGGAAACACTGCAGGCCAAGGGGAAACACTGCAGGCCAAGGGGAAACACTGCAGGCCAAGGGGGAACACTGCAAGGCAAGGAGAAAACCTGCAGGCCAAGAGCAAACACTGCAGGCCAAGGGGAAACACTGCAGGCCAAGGGGAAACACTGCAGGCCAAGGGGAAACACTGCAGGCCAAGGGGAAACACTGCAGGCCAAGGGGAAACACTGCAGGCCAAGGGGAAAACCTGCAGGCCAAGGGGAAAACCTGCAGGCCAAGGGGAAACACTGCAGGCCAAGGGGAAACACTGCAGGCCAAGGGGAAACACTGCAGGCCAGGGAAAAACACTGCAGGCCAGGGAAAAACACTGCAGGCTAAGGGGAAACACTGCAGGCCAAGGAGAAACACTGCAAGGCAAGGAGAAAACCTGCAGGCCAAGAGCAAACACTGCAGGCCAAGGGGGAACACTGCAGGCCAAGGGGGAACACTGCAGGCCAAGGGGGAACACTGCAGGCCAAGGGGGAACACTGCAGGCCAAGGGGAAACACTGCAGGCCAAGGGGAAACACTGCAGGCCAAGGGGAAACACTGCAGGCCAAGGGGAAACACTGCAGGCCAAGGGGAAACACTGCAGGCCAAGGGGAAACACTGCAGGCCAAGGGGAAACACTGCAGGCCAAGAGGAAACACTGCAGGCCAAGAGGAAACACTGCAGGCCAAGGGGAAACACTGCAGGCCAAGGGGAAACACTGCAGGCCAAGGGGAAACACTGCAGGCCAAGGGGGAACACTGCAAGGCAAGGAGAAAACCTGCAGGCCAAGAGCAAACACTGCAGGCCAAGGGGAAACACTGCAGGCCAAGGGGGAACACTGCAGGCCAAGGGGGAACACTGCAGGCCAAGGGGGAACACTGCAGGCCAAGGGGAAACACTGCAGGCCAAGGGGAAACACTGCAGGCCAAGGGGGAACACTGCAGGCCAAGGGGGAACACTGCAGGCCAAGGGGAAACACTGCAGGCCAAGGGGAAACACTGCAGGCCAAGAGCAAACACTGCAGGCCAAGGGGGAACACTGCAGGCCAAGGGGGAACACTGCAGGCCAAGGGGGAACACTGCAGGCCAAGGGGGAACACTGCAAGGCAAGGGGAAACACTGCAAGGCAAGGAGAAAACCTGCAGGCCAAGAGCAAACACTGCAGGCCAAGAGCAAACACTGCAGGCCAAGGGGAAACACTGCAGGCCAAGGGGAAGGCCAAGGGGAAACACTGCAGGCCAAGGGGAAACACTGCAGGCCAAGGGGAAACACTGCAGGCCAAGGGGAAACACTGCAGGCCAAGGGGAAACACTGCAGGCCAAGGGGAAACACTACAGGCCAAGGGGAAACACTGCAGGCCAAGGGGAAACACTGCAGGCCAAGGGGAAACACTGCAGGCCAAGGAGAAACACGGCAGGCCAAGGAGAAACACGGCAGGCCAAGAAGAAACACTGCAGTGCAAGGGGAAACACTGCAGGCCAAGAACAAACACTGCAGGCCAAGGGAAAACACTGCAGGCCAAGGGGGAACACTGCAGGCCAAGGGGGAACACTGCAAGGCCAAGGGGAAACACTGCAAGGCCAAGGGGAAACACTGCAAGGCCAAGGGGAAACACTGCAAGGCCAAGGGGAAACACTGCAGGCCAAGGGGAAACACTGCAAGGCAAGGAGAAACACTGCAAGGCAAGGAGAAAACCTGCCAAGGCAAGGAGAAAACCTGCAGGCCAAGAGCAAACACTGCAGGCCAAGGGGAAAACACTGCAGGCCAAGGGGAAAACACTGCAGGCCAAGAGCAAACACTGCAGGCCAAGAGCAAACACTGCAGGCCAAGGGGAAAACACTGCAGGCCAAGAGGAAAACACTGCAGGCCAAGGGGAAAACACTGCAGGCCAGGGGAAAACACTGCAGGCTAAGGGGAAACACTGCAGGCCAAGGGGAAACACTGCAGGCCAAGGGGAAACACTGCAGGCCAAGGGGAAACACTGCAGGCCAAGGGGAAAACCTGCAGGCCAAGGGGAAAACCTGCAGGCCAAGGGGAAACCCTGCAGGCCAAGGGGAAACACTACAGGCCAAGGGGAAACACTGCAGGCCAAGGGGAAACACTGCAGGCCACGGGGAAACACTGCAGGCCACGGGGAAACACTGCAGGCCACGGGGAAACACTGCAGGCCACGGGGAAACACTGCAGGCCACGGGGAAACACTGCAGGCCAAGGGGAAACACTGCAGGCCAAGGGGAAACACTGCAGGCCAAGGAGAAACACGGCAGGCCAAGAAGAAACACTGCAGGCCAAGGGGAAACACTGCAGGCCAAGAGCAAACACTGCAGGCCAAGGGGAAACACTGCAGGCCAAGGGGAAACACTGCAGGCCAAGGGGAAACACTGCAGGCCAAGGGGAAACACTGCAGGCCAAGGGGAAACACTGCAAGGCAAGGAGGAAACCTGCAGGCCAAGAGCAAACACTGCAGGCCAAGGGGAAACACTGCAGGCCAAGGGGAAACACTGCAGGCCAAGGGGGAACACTGCAGGCCAAGGGGGAACACTGCAGGCCAAGGGGAAACACTGCAGGCCAAGGGGAAACACTGCAAGGCAAGGGGAAACACTGCAAGGCAAGGAGAAAACCTGCCAAGGCACGGAGAAAACCTGCAGGCCAAGAGCAAACACTGCAGGCCAAGGGGAAACACTGCAGGCCAAGGGGAAACACTGCAGGCCAAGGGGAAACACTGCAAGGCAAGGAGAAAACCTGCAGGCCAAGAGCAAACACTGCAGGCCAAGGGGAAACACTGCAGGCCAAGGGGAAACACTGCAGTCCAAGGGGAAACACTGCAGGCCAAGGGGAAACACTGCAGGCCAAGGGGAAACACTGCAGGCCAAGGGGAAAACCTGCAGGCCAAGGGGAAACACTGCAGGCCAAGGGGAAAACCTGCAGGCCAAGGGGAAACACTACAGGCCAAGGGGAAACACTGCAGGCCACGGGGAAACACTGCAGGCCACGGGGAAACACTGCAGGCCAAGGGGAAACACTGCAGGCCAAGGGGAAACACTGCAGGCCAAGGGGAAACACTGCAGGCCAAGGAGAAACACGGCAGGCCAAGGAGAAACACTGCAGGCCAAGGGGGAACACTGCAGGCCAAGGGGGAACACTGCAGGCCAAGGGGGAACACTGCAGGCCAAGGGGGAACACTGCAGGCCAAGGGGGAACACTGCAGGCCAAGGGGGAACACTGCAGGCCAAGGGGAAACACTGCAAGGCAAGGGGAAACACTGCAAGGCAAGGGGAAACACTGCAAGGCAAGGAGAAAACCTGCCAAGGCACGGAGAAAACCTGCAGGCCAAGAGCAAACACTGCAGGCCAAGGGGAATCACTGCAGGCCAAGGGGAAACACTGCAGGCCAAGGGGAAACACTGCAGGCCAAGGGGAAACACTGCAGGCCAAGGGGGAACACTGCAGGCCAAGGGGGAACACTGCAGGCCAAGGGGGAACACTGCAGGCCAAGGGGGAACACTGCAGGCCAAGGGGGAACACTGCAGGCCAAGGGGGAACACTGCAGGCCAAGGGGGAACACTGCAGGCCAAGGGGGAACACTGCAGGCCAAGGGGAAACACTGCAGGCCAAGAGCAAACACTGCAGGCCAAGGGGGAACACTGCAGGCCAAGGGGGAACACTGCAGGCCAAGGGGGAACACTGCAGGCCAAGGGGGAACACGGCAAGGGGAAACACTGCAAGGCAAGGAGAAAACCTGCAGGCCAAGAGCAAACACTGCAGGCCAAGAGCAAACACTGCAGGCCAAGGGGAAACACTGCAGGCCAAGGGGAAGGCCAAGGGGAAACACTGCAGGCCAAGGGGAAACACTGCAGGCCAAGGGGAAACACTGCAGGCCAAGGGGAAACACTGCAGGCCAAGGGGAAACACTGCAGGCCAAGGGGAAACACTGCAGGCCAAGGGGAAACACTACAGGCCAAGGGGAAACACTGCAGGCCAAGGGGAAACACTGCAGGCCAAGGGGAAACACTGCAGGCCAAGGAGAAACACGGCAGGCCAAGGAGAAACACGGCAGGCCAAGAAGAAACACTGCAGTGCAAGGGGAAACACTGCAGGCCAAGAGCAAACACTGCAGGCCAAGGGAAAACACTGCAGGCCAAGGGGGAACACTGCAGGCCAAGGGGGAACACTGCAAGGCCAAGGGGAAACACTGCAAGGCCAAGGGGAAACACTGCAAGGCCAAGGGGAAACACTGCAAGGCCAAGGGGAAACACTGCAGGCCAAGGGGAAACACTGCAAGGCAAGGAGAAACACTGCAAGGCAAGGAGAAAACCTGCCAAGGCAAGGAGAAAACCTGCAGGCCAAGAGCAAACACTGCAGGCCAAGGGGAAAACACTGCAGGCCAAGGGGAAAACACTGCAGGCCAAGAGCAAACACTGCAGGCCAAGAGCAAACACTGCAGGCCAAGGGGAAAACACTGCAGGCCAAGAGGAAAACACTGCAGGCCAAGGGGAAAACACTGCAGGCCAGGGGAAAACACTGCAGGCTAAGGGGAAACACTGCAGGCCAAGGGGAAACACTGCAGGCCAAGGGGAAACACTGCAGGCCAAGGGGAAACACTGCAGGCCAAGGGGAAACACTGCAGGCCAAGGGGAAACACTGCAGGCCAAGGGGAAACACTCCAGGCCAAGGAGAAACACTGCAGGCCAAGAAGAGACACTGCAGGCCCAGGGGAAACACTGCAGGCCAAGAGCAAACACTGCAGGCCAAGGGAAACACTGCAAGGCAAGGGGAAACACTGCAAGGCCAAGGGGAAACACTGCAAGGCAAGGAGAAAACCTGCAGGCCAAGAGCAAACACTGCAGGCCCAGAGGATACACTGCAGGCCAAGGGGAAACACTGCAGGCTAAGGGGAAACACTGCAGGCCAAGGGGAAACACTGCAGGCCAAGGGGAAACACTGCAGGCCAAGGGGAAACACTGCAAGCCAAGGGGAAACACTGCAAGCCAAGGGGAAACACTGCAGGCCAAGGGGAAACACTGCTCGCCAAGGGGAAACACTGCTCGCCAAGGGGAAACACTGCAGGCCAAGGGGAAACACTGCAGGCCAAGAAGAGACACTGCAGGCCAAGGGGAAACACTGCAGGCCAAGGGGAAACACTGCAGGCCAATGGGAAACACTGCAAGGCCAAGGGGAAACACTGCAAGGCCAAGGGGAAACACTGCAGGCCAAGGGGAAACACTGCAAGGCAAGGGGAAACACTGCAAGGCAAGGGGAAACACTGCAAGGCAAGGGGAAACACTGCAAGGCAAGGAGAAACCCTGCAGGCCAAGAGCAAACACTGCAGGCCAAGGGGAAACACTGCAGGCCAAGGGGAAACACTGCAGGCCAAGGGGAAACACTTCAGGCCAAGGGGAAACACTGCAGGCCAAGGGGAAACACTGCAGGCCAAGGGGAAACACTGCAGGCCATGGGGAACACTGCAGGCCCAGAGGATACACTGCAGGCCAAGGGGAAACACTGCAGGCTAAGGGGAAACACTGCAGGCCAAGGGGAAACACTGCAGGCCAAGGGGAAACACTGTAGGCCAAGGGGAAACACTGCAGGCTAAGGGGAAACACTGCAGGCCAACGCAGTTTCCTCTGCGGACTCTGGATGCTCAAGGCAACTAAAATCTCTGGAGGAAAAATCTAGGCTTCATTGAGGATTAACCAGATGATTCAGGTGTATTCAATCAGATTCTTCCACCCCCGGTTATTCTCCATTTGCAAGTGGGCTCGGAGTCCAACTCATAACAGTTGTTTATGTTTTTGGCCATAGGAGATGTCAGTAAAGGTGTCTCCGGAGGCCGGAATTACCTGATCCACTTAAAGGCTACTTAGATGAGGGCTTTGTGTCTTAGTTTTACTGCACTTTTTGTTTCTTACCTGTTATAGTTCTATTCTTTGAAGTTTAAGGACTCCGTGAACATTTAAGCTTTTGAGAGTTACTTGTTACGTGAAATCAAACCTGTGTTTCTAACTCCCACCCCAACTCCTGGAGCGAGCCTTGAGCATGCGCCCTCGCTGCTCAGAGTCCACATTGTGAAGGGAATAAGTTGGGTATGCGAGTGCACTGCATTAGTAACGTGGCAGCAGACACCAGCGGTAACCAGCAGCTCCTGCACCTCAGAAGGCCCAAGACTCTACGCCAGACATTCAGCAAACAGAAAACAAACAATCTATTTCCTCTCCTCCTGACCAGGCGTAGGCACCTATCTAAAAAGTTATTCGTTTTATAGAACATCAAATCAACAAGAGCAGCGCACCCACAGAGACAGCCCCACCCTCTCTCAGCACCATACATCATATCACTGTGCATTTTAGGCCCATATTTTAGTCTTCACCCATGTGTTCCAATCTACCTCCTTCCCAATGGCGGGTCAGGCTGAGGAGACCCTACCCTTTGAGGGGTCCCCGTCTCTGGGTCACAGTCCACCTCCAGCAGAGCGTCAGTCATGTGCCAGGCTTGGATGTCTTCCTGGGCTCTGTCATCCATCCACACTATAGTAAGTCTTCACTCCTCAGCTAGTATCTATCCCTGAGCATCAGCGCACAATCATGCTATAGGAGCCCCCCACCCTGGTGCATCCAAAGGAACCAGGGATACAAATGGTTACCAAACGTTTCCTTTTTAGGTCTCACTTGACCCAGCGCATGCGCTGGTCTGGCGAGACATTTTGTGAGGGCTCCAAAAAGTGCTACCAGGCCAGCCTAGAGCTACAGTGCATGTGCACGGGCACGCACGCCGCGCTTGACCGAGCGTACTTTCGTGGTCGCACGGCCACTTTGTTTGATCGCGATCACTTTCGCGGCCGCACGGCCGCTTTACATAGCCAATAGGTCTCGCTTTTGGGACCCTATAAGTATTTAGTTATGCAACTGTTGCATGGCTAAACACTTATAAGGTCCCAAAGGCAAGACCTATTGGCTATGCCAATGCTTGTTTGTAATTAGGATGTAGACCCAGCACACAGGGTGATGACCTTTGCGGTATGCTGCACACGCAGTGAGGCCCTCTGCGGTACGCTGCCCACGCAGTGAGGCCCTCTGCGGTACGCTGCCCACGCAGTGAGGCCCTCTGCGGTACGCTGCCCACGCAGTGAGGCCCTCTGCGGTACGCTGCACACGCAGTGATGGCCTCTGCGGTATGCTGCACACGCAGTGATGGCCTCTGCGGTATGCTGCACACGCAGTGAGGTCCTCTGCGGTACGCTGCACACACAGTGATGCCCTCTGCAGTACCCTGCACACACAGTGAGGCCCTCTGAGGTACGCTACACACGCACTGAGGCCCTCTGAGGTATGCTGCACATACAGTGAGGCCCTCTGAGGTACGCCGCACATGCACTGAGGCCAGAAAAAAAATATTTGTGCACATCGGTGCCAGGGTACGCTTACGGGTGAGACGCGCAGGTTAGAAATACAAATAACATATCGACAGCCAAGCTCTCAGCTGGTGGTTGGCCACTTGGGCTACTTTCCATCTAGATCTATTCGTCCAAGGTACCGCTGCAGCTAAATCTCTATAGCCAATCCATGCTGTCGCCGACTGAAAAATTAAACCAAAAAAAGGACAAAAGACTGATGCGATCACAAAGCTCCACCACTGACCTTTTTAAACTCTCGGTAGTAGGCTTTTCTGGAGTTTTCAGTTTCAAGCTGCGAGTGCTTCTGTAAATTTCTCAGATCGATCTCCTGTTGGGGATGGGGAGGGCGCGACAGAGAGAAAAGCAAAATATAACAAAAGAGAATCTTTTCACCGAAGTGTGTGCGGAGTCGACAGTAATAGGTGGCATTAAATTGAGGGTCCGATTTAGAGCTCAGAGGACAGGTTACTACGTCACAACGGGGGCGGATATCCCATCTGCCGAAATATAAATCCCATAGGATATAATGGTATTTATATTTCGGTGGACAGATTATCCGTCACCGTAGTGACCGGGTCACCAGTCAAGATCTAAACCAGGCCCTGAATACTGAGCGGTACCTTCCAGATGCAGCAACTGGTCGTTGGCCGCAGTGAATGGGCGAAGAGAGTCTCTCGCGGCTCAGAGGCTGCTCGGTTCTCTTTTGGGACTCACTAGCCTGAATCCTTGTCTACTCATTGTGACGGGGACTGTGGCAGGTGGAGCCACAAGCAGAAAAGGAGGGCGGTGGAGCAGGCGACATGAAACGATGAGGCAAATGGTAAAATCAGAGAACACAAGTAAGGGAACTGAAGCAGACCGGAGAATATGAAGAAAACATCAGAAACAAAAAACTCAGGGACTGGCCCAGAAATCTGATCTAAATCAGAGAACTCTGAGGTTGAACTCATACGAATGAACCTGGAACTGGGATGGGAAAGGAAGGCAATAAAAATAGGCTCAGTGACAGCAAATCTTAGGGGCGGGCACTATACAAGAAGGACACCAAAGTAGAACAAGATAGGGAGGACACAGAATCAGAACCTGAAAATGGGATGAGACTGGAAGGACACCAGATGGGACAAAAAAGAGGGGGAATCCTGGGGTAGGGCCAGAGAGGAAGCAGGACGTGAGGCTGGGAACCTAGCTGGTACAAGAGAGGGACACACCAATGGTAACAGCAGATAGTGGGAACCCAGAGATGAAACTAGAGTAAAGGGGGGGGAAGCCGGACGTGGTACCCGAGAAGACCAGCCTGCAGGGGTACTAGAGAGGAGGGGTCCTGGGAGATGGACCTGAAACTGAGAAACCAGCGGTGGGACCTGAGAGAGGGAACTCAGAAGTAGGACAAGAGAGGTGCGAACCAGGAGGTAGGGCATCCTAAGACTATAAGCAGCCGTCACACTACTTGATAAGATTTAAGGCCCGTGGAGGAACATTGTGGGAAGAAGCATGGAAAGTACGGAGAGGTGTAACGATATCTACAAGCAACAACCAGCCAAGAGATCAAAGGACCTTAGGCTGCAGCTGACTTGCAGGATCCAGCAGGAAGTGCCCCCTGGAAGCTGAACCTCCGCTTGCAACCTAAACAGATCCCTGAAACTATCGGGTGGTTTTGCATGTTGCCATGTGATGAGGTTTGTGCCACAAAAATCAGCCAAGACCAGCAGCAAGCGGTTATATGCTTGTTCATAAAGTCCTAGTCATACCCGAGAGGTTCTGAAGGATCCCTCCCATAGTTGCGCCCCATTATCACCTCCCAGTAAGCATGCACTGAGGCCGCCATGTTTACCTTCTGCTCGAACTCCCTCTGTCTCTTCAGGGCATCTTTCTGCAGCCCCTCCAGACTCCGCCGCTTACTGACCTCCTTCTCTCGAGCTGCTTTCTGTTTCTCCCTCATGGCTTCTACCTGTTGAAATAGCAGACAGCGTGACTTGATGGATGGAAAATCTCTTGGAACCCAACACTTGCAAGGTGTGTGCTTGGACAGGTGGGTCCCCAGTTGCACCTGGGATTTCTGGGGTCATCTGATAATCACTGTTCAGCCTTGTTGGGAATCATTCTCTTGAGGGCTTTAGTGTAATGCAGTTTTGTTTCTAAAACGAATGATAAAAATAGCATCCCCCATAGGCCTCCATTGTATATGGTGTCCTGCATCTTGTTAGAGGTAATGTTTCTGTTTAATGTTCAGAGCCAGGGGAGCTTTGAAAATTGATTATGGGTGTGATCCCCCCTCCACTGCTACTCTCCGTCCACTGTCACTGCTACCCCCTTCCACTGTCACTGCTACCCCCCTTCCACTGTCACTGCTACCCCCCTTCAACCGTCACTGCTACCCCCCCTTCCACCGTCACTGCTACCCCCTTCCACCGTCACTGCTACCCCCCTTCCACCGTCCTGCTACCCCCCTTTCCACCGTCACTGCTACCCTCCTTCCACCGTCACTGCTACTCTCCTTCCACTGTCACTGCTACAACCTTCCACCGTCACTGCTACAACCTTCCACCCTCACTGCAAACCCCCCTTCCACCCTCACTGCTACCCCCTTCCACCCTCACTGCTACCCCCCTTCCACTGTCACTGCTACCCCCCCTCCACTGTCACTGCTACCCCCCTCCACCGTCACTGCTACCCCATTCCACTGTCACTGCTACCCTCCTTCCACCGTCACTGCTACAACCTTCCACCCTCACTGCAAACCCCCCTTCCACCCTCACTGCTACCCCCTTCCACCCTCACTGCTACCCCCCTTCCACTGTCACTGCTACCCCCCTTCCACTGTCACTGCTACCCCCCTTCCACCATCATTGCTACCCTCCTTCCACCGTCACTGCTACTCTCCGTCCACTGTCACTGCTACCCTCCTTCCACTGTCACCGCTACCCCCTTCCACCGTCACTGCTACCCCCTTCCACTGTCACTGCTACTCTCCGTCCGCTGTCACTGCTACCCTCCTTCCACCATCATTGCTACCCTCCTTCCACCGTCACTGCTACTCTCCGTCCACTGTCACTGCTACCCTCCTTCCACTGTCACCGCTACCCCCTTCCACCGTCACTGCTACCCCCTTCCACTGTCACTGCTACTCTCCGTCCACTGTCACTGCTACCCCCTTCCACCCTCACTGCTACCCCCTTCCACTGTCACTGCTACCCCCCTTCCACTGTCACTGCTACCCCCCCTTCCACCGTCACTGCTACCCCCTTCCACTGTCACTGCTACTCTCCGTCCGCTGTCACTGCTACCCTCCTTCCACCATCATTGCTACCCTCCTTCCACCGTCACTGCTACTCTCCGTCCACTGTCACTGCTACCCTCCTTCCACTGTCACTGCTACCCCCCTTCCACTGTCACTGCTACCCCCCTTCCACCATCATTGCTACCCTCCTTCCACCGTCACTGCTACTCTCCGTCCACTGTCACTGCTACCCTCCTTCCACTGTCACCGCTACCCCCTTCCACCGTCACTGCTACTCTCCGTCCACTGTCACTGCTACCCCCTTCCACCCTCACTGCTACCCCCTTCCACTGTCACTGCTACCCCCCTTCCACTGTCACTGCTACCCCCCCTTCCACCGTCACTGCTACCCCCTTCCACTGTCACTGCTACTCTCCGTCCGCTGTCACTGCTACCCTCCTTCCACTGTCACCGCTACCCCCTTCCACCGTCACTGCTACCCCCTTCCACTGTCACTGCTACTCTCCGTCCACTGTCACTGCTACCCCCTTCCACCCTCACTGCTACCCCCTTCCACTGTCACTGCTACCCCCCTTCCACTGTCACTGCTACCCCCCCTTCCACCGTCACTGCTACCCCCTTCCACTGTCACTGCTACTCTCCGTCCGCTGTCACTGCTACCCTCCTTCCACCGTCACTGCTACTCTCCGTCCACTGTCACTGCTACCCCCTTCCACCCTCACTGCTACCCCCTTCCACCGTCACTGCTACCCCCTTCCACCGTCACTGCTACTCTCCGTCCACTGTCACTGCTACCCCCCCTCCACCCTCACTGCTACCCCCTTCCACCGTCACTGCTACCCCCCTTCCACTGTCACTGCTACTCTCCGTCCACTGTCAGTGCTACCCTCCTTCCACTGTCACTGCTACCCCCTTCTACCCTCACTGCTACCCCCTTCCACTGTCATTGCTACTCTCCTTCTACTGTCACTGCTACCATCCGTCCAATGTCACTGCTACCTTTCATCCACGGTCACTGCTATCTTCCGCCCACTGTCACTGCTATACTCTTCCCACTGTCACTGCTACCTTCCGCCCACTGTCACTGCTTCGTTCCGTCCACGGTCACTGCTAGGGGTGGTACCAAAACGCATGCAATTGTGTATAGAACGTCACAGCAGTATTCAATGATCGGAGATCCTACCCACCCCTTACAATGACCTCTTCCCAAGGAATACACAGAACAGATTGGTTCTGAGAGCTGGACTTCGGCCCTAGCCATAGTGCAGACTGGGAGATTATCTTCCCTTCAAACTTCCAATCCCTCCATGGCTCACATGGCCACTTTGCATCTAACAATTCTACTTTTGTGAATCAAAGAGAAACTTGTGCCAGTCATAGAACAGCTGAGTACAGTGGATAAGGGGTCAACAAAGATGTTTTCAGACACTGTTTTGGACCCTGGAGGGGTGAAGACACAGATCATCCCGAGACCCTGATATTAGGAAGGATTCTGTCCTATCACAAAGCGTCCCTGTGACTTGGGATCGCTAGGACCTTTCCCCGGGGACCTCTGGCCCAGAAGCATGGATTCACAGCCATTGGGCCGCAGTGTGGGCATGGCCTCTCACCCGCTTCTTCTTCTCTTCGGCTGCCCTTCTAGCGTGGTTGACGAACTGCGACAGGTTAGGCAGGCCAGGACTCTTGTTTGCAGCATGCTTCCCCGGCTGCTTTGTGTCCTTTCCCTGCAAAGAGAAGGCAGATGGGGTTATTACAAATAACATAGGAGCAAGACAGTGGTTTCCCCTACAAATATCCAACACCACCTAAGGCACAGAGACCTTCCAAGCCTGGGCCACCCCAGCACCACACTCTCCACTGGGATATAGTTCTCACAGTTCTGCCTCGCATGCAAGTCTGAGCTCTGAGAAGGCAGCCTCTATAGGTCTGTTTTACATAGAATGTTATGTGCTGTATCAGCGGGACCTTTCAATTAAACCACTTTCACCAATATTTTTTCCACTTAAAATGTATTCAATAAAAGTGTCTTATGGCTGAAGCAGGAAGGTGTAGGGAAAGCAAGGGCTAAGTTAATGGGTCTTGGGATCCAGCACCTTGAGACCCTCACGGGTGAGTAGCGCGCTTACAATTCCCTGATTGATTGATTGAGGGTTGTTTGTGGAGGGACTCCATGAAGATAGATTAATGTTTTGGGGGGTTAAAGGGAATCAGTGAAAATAACATTCCTTGTTCGCCTCACTCTGTTTTTTCCTGTTGCCTGGCAGCACTAAATTCACACACCGCGCTGCCATAAGTGCCACCCACTTGGTTTTCCAGTAAAGTTGCCACCAACGATGGCAACAATACCATCTACACGGCCGAATATGACACAAGTTTCAGTTCTCCATCCACTGACAGCCAGGGACCTCTGAAACAGGTGGTGTTAACCAGGGAAGGAGGACAAGCACAGGGCCAGAAAAAGTAGGAGCAGGAGAAGGACTAGAAGGAAAATCAAAAGGATGAGGAGGAGGAATTGGGCCATGAGGAGTCGGGCAGTGTGATGTGAAGTTACATGTATAAAGCTATGGCCTGAGAGCAGCAACACATCTTAGAAACGGTTCTTTGCGCTCTCTCGGGCAATAGCCACCTTTGAGACCGATATGATTTTCACCTCTCTTAGAGCACTGCGTAACCTCCTCAACTAACTTAAAATGCAGTTTGTGTCAAAATATGTAAACCAGAACAACTTTACTGCCACGTTTTTCCTAGTTGCTAATTTCTTATAGTGGCGGGTGAGAGTTTGTCAAAAATAATGTATAGGTTGGTACAGTGGCTCCACCAGGCACGACTTCCCTCTCATGACCCCACCTCTTATTCTGCCACATCGAATTTATGGAATTCAGACAAAACGTCTTCAGTTTCCTGGACTGCTGTCTTACCTTCACAGGCTCTGCACGGGCTTCAGATTTCAGCCTCGAGCTCAGGGGGGGAAGAGACAGCCTGCATGTGAAGTGTGCTACGCTGGGAGCTGCTGGGGTGCCATATTGGGCACCCCGCTGTTGGTACTGGCCTTACCAAGTAAATCCCTAGCCCTGGGACAACCCGCTCCCCAGTAAGGCGATCTCTTTAGTGGGGCTGAAATCTTTTAAAAGGGGATGGTGAACACCTACAAATGTTATGATCCCACTGAAATCTATGGAACCATTTTTAAGGTTTAGGGGATCAAAAATGTTTAAAGTAGGTGTGACACTTCGCAGACGAGGGTGAATTAACAGATAGGCCACCGCCTGAGCTCGCCCGTTATGTTCAGAAATACAGAGTTATCCAATAAGATTCTATTACAGGACCAGAAGCCCAGGCTTTGCTTCTCTTCTTTTACGCAGCAGCAACTCCAAGGATACTTACAGAAAAAAACAAGCCTTTCAGAACTACACCCAAGAGGCTAAACGGGGCTGCCGCCATCTTGAGTGTCTCTCTCTGTGCGGACCGCAGTCAAATAAGCACCTCCATTTGCGTCAAATATTTGAATGAACTGTGAAACAATGTATGGACATCATTTACTTTCACTTGTAGCAAAACATTCCTTGCTGCCCGCATCCAAGCAAAACAGGAGCCGTATGGCCCACGAGGCAGCCTTCGGGCCAGCGCATGAACAGATCTGGGGGTGCTTCCATTGCCCCCCTTCCCTTCTTCATATCAGGTGATGCTCTTTGCACACTTTCAAGGAAGCGCGTGCAGTGGCTCTCCGCTCTGGCCAGTGCAGTCCTATTTCTTTGCCCATGCACCCATATCCTTACACCAGCACATCCCAGTCCTAATGAGCCTAGATGCTCGGCTCAGCTAGGAGCCCTCCTCAAAGGATCCAGAGAGAAAACTGCAAAATCTACAGAAATTCCGGTGTTTACCATCGTTCCTCCCTGGCAGACGCTCCAGACCAGAGGTACTTTGGCTGAGATTGCGATAACGGACACAAAGGCCCAAGCCTCTAGGAGCAAGTGCTGGTAATACTGCTCCAATCAAGTTTTCTCCCTTATGATCCAAGCACTCACCTGGGGCAGCTTCCCGCTATTTACACAGCCGCCAGTAACTCCACTATTAGGCGAGAGAACTTCATTTATATTTATAAGGAGATAAAAGTATCTAAATTGCTCAAATTACTCAGAAAAATCCAATATGGCATCTAGTGAGCCCTTCACTCTGGATAAAAAAAAAAAATATTGCGAGGGTGCATCCTCATTTTAATATTTAGATAACGGTATCTCAGAGGCCATTGACTATTAGGTACAATACTCGATCTGGAAGGTTTCGTCATCGACCTTGAAGCCGTTTACCAGGCAACTAAAAACCAATGTGCCATCCAAAGAAAGGAATGCCCCAGACCAGAGAGCTGTAGCATAAAGTTGCATCAATACAAGACACCAAAATATGCTAACTTTCATGAAAAACTCTAGCATCGACAAGTGGACGAAACCCTATCAAGATAAGTTACTTATCGGGTCCACTGACGAACCTCCTGGAGATGGCTCACCAAGCTAAGCATGAAGGCACAACAATGGACCCCAAAATGTCAACCTGCAAGGCAAAACGAGCAACTTGCTTTCTGAGTCATGCAACTCGTCTCGGAGGAAGGTGTTCAACCCTGCCCATTTTTCAAAAGCCGGACATGGCCCGGGTGATCGTCAGCCTGAGCCTTTTGTCAAAGCTCCCAAGGAGTCCCAAAGTCATGCAGAAGAGGAAGCTGGCAATACCAAACTAGAGCACATGCCATTTTCCCCCTAGAGCTGGAGGAGGACACATCAGATGAAGTAGGGGCTGTAACAGAAACATCACAAATTTCAACCCAACCTTTGGCTTTTTTAGGAAACTGTTATCCCCATTCCAAAGTATAACTATGGAGCAGATTCAGATTGTTCACAACTGGTGCATTCTGTCTCAGGACTCGTGGAAACTGCAGACAAAACAAGAGTTTCATTTGAAGTTTCATGGGTTCAACTACCTCCACCAAGACTATTTTTCCCCTACAAGAGCAAGCCTCAGGACTTGCTGCAGGGGTTCTCACCGCAAAATCTTTACACTTCAAAAGAAAGGAGAGAATTTCAGACTGGTTGTGAACGTTCTACAGGCCTCGATAAATCATACAATGTTACCAGACTCGCAAGTCTAGAGACGTGACTAATCTACTCGACCTAACTGTAATGCTCTTGACCCATAAACTCGTCCCAAATTGTGAGATCCTAGGCAATTATTTTATTTCACTCAGTCGCCTTTTTCTTCATTATCACATATGAGAGCACCTTCAAATATGTGAGCTTAGCACAGAGGTCTTCAAACTTTTTTGCTCTGAGCGCCCCCTAAGCAAAATGTTTCGAGGTCGGGCCCCCCTCCAAAACTTAAAGGCAATGACTGGGGAAGTGTGAGGGACATGGCTGTGTGCAGGGGGCGGGGCTTATGAGATGATTTCAGGAGTACCTTTCTATAGCTCATAAACCACACTAAATATGATACTTATAAAACAGCAAATGCATCTAACATAAACATGTATGGTCCCAAAAGTACTGCTCCCCATAATTGGGGCGTTGGGCCCCTCACACTATTTTTTTTTTTTTTTTTTTAAACCTTTATTCAGTTTATCCGGAACACAGCTATTCAGCCGACAACCCGGAGGTTCGGCAGCTTAGGTGAAGCAACATTGAAATGCATTCGCACTGAACCGACAGGAGAATCAGATAAAAGGTTCAATTTTAAAGAAACACCAACACAAACCAAACCCTTGCAAGGCGTTAAGCTTCGAGTGCACATGAGGGGTGCCCATCAGGGGGAGTTAGTCCCATTCATCTACCAGAGACAACACTATAATGAGAGGAGGGAGGGGGAAAGCAGAGACCCACAACAGGCAATCAGTCATCAACAATACGAACATAGCCGGAAAGAATGTCAAGGGGAAAGCTGCTCCTCTGGCTGATCCAGATCAGGGGGCAGACAGATGTCCCCTCTGTAGTGGTTCCATCGCCCCCATACTGCATGCCATTTCCGCGGGCGCCCTCTAGCACAATACACTGTTTTTTCCCTGAGCATGCTCCAGTCCATATTTTCCTTCCACGCTGCCAGCGCGGGAGGCACTGCCGAGCCCCACAGGCGCGCAATATCCCGCTTAGCCACCATGTTCCCCAGGGTCACCCACTGAGTTTGTGCGTCATCGAGATCGGTAGGACCCCAGACGTTCAAAAGACAACACCGCGCCTCCGGTTGCATGACAATGCCCGTCACCTCCCCCATCACTGCATGGACTCGCCTCCAAAACTCCACAATCACGCCGCATTCCCAGATGATATGTAGGAAGGTGCCCACCATGCCGCAGCCTCGCTTACATAAACCCTCCTCAGAAAAACCCATACGGACCAACCTAGGGCCTGTCACGTAGACTCGATGAAGTATTTTGAGCTGCACCAGCCGCAGACGCGACGGAATCGCAACCTCCTTAGGAGAGGAAACTGCATATTGCCAGTCCTCATCATCCAGTTCGAGGCCGTCCCTAGTCCATTGATCCCGCAACCCACGAAGAAGGTCAGCCCGGACATTAATCAGCTTCTTATAGATGAGAGAGATCGTGCTCTCCGGCATATGACCATGCAGAATTCGGTCCTCCAACGGGAAGGACGCAGGCACCTTCTCACCTTCTACAATGACCGACCGCAAGGCGTGACGCACCTGGGCACAGCGGAAAAACTCAGTGTTCCCCAACTCATACTCCTTCTGCAGCTCCTCAAAGGACTTCACCTTGCCCCGAGCCAGCAAGTCTCCCACCCTTGAGATACCGATCAAATCCCATTTCTCGAACCCTTTTGTATGCCAAAGCTTCCCCAGGATATCCGAGTCAAACAGCGGGGTAGCAAGGGTAAGTCTGCCCCTCCAACCCAGGGAGTCCGTCGCCAACTTCCACACCCGCACCGCCACCCCAGTGGGCCCCGTAAGGGACAAGTCCAACGACTTCGAGTACAAGGCTCTGTGGTAATTACCGCCACCGCCATAGCGAAGCCGGGGCTCAACGCCGAGCCATAGTCGCCATGATTAATCGCGCACAACTGGGTAGCCCAGTAGTATCTGCGAATGTCCGGAAGCGCAACACCACCATCGTACCACGGAAGCGTCAACTTAGCGATCGCTATGCGCGGTCGCCCATCCCACAATAGCGAGCGTTGGAGGCTTTCGACCTCTCTAAAGTAACTAGTCGGGACCCAGTCAAGAGTATTCTGCAAGGCATAGAGGAAACGGGGAAGAGACATCATTTTAAACAACGCGGCGCGTCCGAGGAGAGAGAGCGGCAGCCTCCGCCATCCCGCCGCATCCCGCCGCAGACGCGCCAGGGGGGGGAGCAGATTCTTCTCATATCGCAGGATGGGGTCAGTGGAGATGTAGATCCCCAGATACCGGAAGCCCTGCTGGGCGATCTGGATCGAACAGTTTCGGGGGACAGGCGGAACATCGCCACACAGTACATACAGATATGACTTACCCCAGTTGATAACAAGGCCCGAGTTCCTACCAAAAGAAGTCAAGACGTCGCAAACCACTATGAGAGACTTCTGGGGCGAGGTGAGGTATAATAGGATGTCGTCGGCGTAAAGTGAGATACGATCCTCATAGTCGGGCGACCATCGGAGGCCACGTATACTCGGATGCCATCGTATCCACGCTGCAAGCGGTTCAAGAGCAAGGGCGAACAACAAAGGCGACAGGGGGCAACCCTGCCGGGTGCCCCTCCCAAGAGGAAACGGCCTGGAAGCCCTCCCGTTTACCACAACACTAGCGAGGGGACCCTCATAAAGCAACCTCACCCAGTCAACAAATCGAGGTCCAAAGCCGAACTTGGCTAGTACCGCCCACAGGTATGCCCACTCCACCGTGTCAAATGCCATCGTGGCGTCAAGAGACGCCACAATAGCCGGCTCCCGCAGCGTGTCCACCCTAGCAATCACACCATGGAGGCGCCTACGGTTCAATGCAGTGTTGCGATGCGGAATGAAGCCCGATTGGTCCGGGTGGATCAAGTCCTCAAGCACCCGGACCAAGTGGTTCGCCAGGATCTTAGCGAGGATTTTCGGCTCAGCATTAAGAAGCGATATCGGCCGGTAGGAACTACACTTGTCCCGAGGCTTACCGTCCTTATGTATCACCACTATGGTTGCCAGTCGTTGATCAAGCGGCAGATACCCGTTCACCCGCGCCTCCACGAACATGGCGCGCAGGTGAGGAGCGATCTTATCCGGACAAAGCTTGTACAATTCGATAGGCAAACCGTTCGGACCGGAGGCCTTACCCGAGTTCAACGCCCGAATAGCACCCGCCACTTCATCAACCGTTATATCACCATCCAGGTCGTCCCTATCTACGTCAGAGAGGCAGGGCAGAGCAATATCACGCAAGAGGTCACACGAGTCGGCAGTCGGCCTGTCCGAAACCGAGGTGTACACTATGCGGAAATAGTCCGAGAAACACTGGACTATACCGTCGGGGTCAGTAACAACCGCTCCCTCCTCCGTCGTTAACTCCGGCACCACTCTATTGACCCGCTCTTTTTTGTCCAACCAAGCTAGCAGTTTCCCGGCCTTATCCCCAACATCATACAGACGGCCCTGCTGCTCCCTGCTAAGGGTCTTGGCAGCATTCTCCGCCAAATCCCTGTACTCCGACTGCTTCAAACTCAGATTATGCAGCGTATCCGCTGCCACCACCTCCTCCAGGGTCACTTCTAAAGCCGCAATCTCATCCTCAATCTGCACCACCTCGGCATCTTTCCGTCGCTTGGCGGCCACCACAAGTGAGAGGGCCTCCCCTCTCAATACGGTCTTAAACGCCTCCCACAGAGACACCGCCGAATCAACCGAATCTTGATTCTCCTGGAAATAGTGATCAACTGCCTTCAGCAGCGCCCTGCGCGTCTTGGGGTCACGGAAGTACCAGGGGTTAATGGGAGCAACCCTACCCCCTCCCACCCGGCCAATATCAAAACGGACCCACACCGGAGAGTGGTCAGATATGCCGCGTGCCATATGCCTAGCCTCAGAAACTAGCGAGGCATTCGCAGCCAGGGTGAGCACATAATCAATCCGGGAGAGACTCCCATGCGCCCCGGAGTGAAAGGTATACTGACTCTGAGTGGGGTGCCGGAGCCTCCAGCAGTCCACAAAACCAAAAGTGTCTATGAAATCAGGAAGCCACTTCTTAGCCCCCCCCGGTATCCCTGGGCGGGTGCCTATCGAGCAGCCCAGAACCAACAGCATTGAAATCTCCCCCCACCACCAGCAGTCCCTCAGGGAGTTCCAACAAGGCCCTGCCCAGATCCGCAAACGTGGAGGCCTGCAGGGCCGGAGGGACATACACAGAAACCAATACCAACTTTCTACCCTCCCACCTCCCCGCCACAGCTACGAACCGCCCCCTATCGTCAACAATGGTGGAATCAACCTCTAGTGGCAGTGAGGCTCGCACAAGTATGCCCGCTCCACTGGAGCCCGATGAAAATCCCGAGTGGGCAATGAATTTGTAGCCCTTTCTATTGAGTGCATAGCACATATTGCCTATAAGATGTGTCTCCTGCAATAGGGCAACGTCAGGCGAAGCCCGCTTCAGGAACTGAAAGACGATCCCCCGCTTAATACGATCACCCAAGCCATTAACATTCCAGCTAATAATATTAAGGCCCCTACCCCCCATCCCCAAACACCAAGAGACCTTCACCCCCCCCCCCCCGAAAAACCACCACCAAACCATCCTGACAACAATTACTACGCCTTGCAAGAAAAACCCCCCCAACAACCACCCCAACACATCATGTCCACCCCCCTCCCTGCACCCCTGCGTCAGCTTACAAAGCCCCCCCAACTTGCAGTGTGCCTGTCGCCCTATCAAAAACAAATCTACAAAAAGAACCCCAAGGGAGGAAAGAGCTCCGAACGGCCCTCCGCCACCCCCTCATTACTGCAGTTAGCCACAAGTCATTGTCCGGGGCAAAAATAAATAGACCTAACACACGGGGCATCACTCCTGCTCAGCCCGGTCACTGTCCTTTCCCGTGGTACAGTCCTCGCTGGTCCGCCTCCGTGGCAGAGCGTCCAACCACTCTCCGGCCATTTCAGGCGAGTCGAAGAAGAAAGTCCGATCCTCATACACCACACGCAGTCTGGCAGGGAAAAGCATAGCGTATTTTAAATCCATCTCCCTAAGGCGTCTCTTAACCCCCAGGAAAGACTGCCTTTGCTTCTGCACCATCTGGGTGAAGTCAGGATAGAAGTTCACAGAGGCGTTCTGAAAAGGAACCGGGCCCGCCACCCTCGACGCTTGCAGGATAGCGTCCCGATCTCGAAAATGAAAAATCCGGGCGACAATCGGCCTCGGGGGAGCTCCCGCCTTAGGCCTCCCGCCAGGTACCCTGTGAGCACGTTCTACTGCAAAAAACTTTCCAAGGCCCTTAGGCCCAAGATGGTTCACCACCAAGTCTTCGACGAGGAGGTCCACTGAGCGCTCCTCCGAGGATTCCGGGACTCCAGTAATGCGCACGTTGTTGCGCCTGGCCCGACCTTCAAATTCCTCCAGCCGACGGGCAGAGAGATCACTAGCAGTCCGCAGCTTCTCGACCTCCGCTTGCAGTCCCAAAACATCATCCGCAAGGCCAGTAGTCTTGAGGTCCAGGGACTTGACCCGCTCATTGGTTTTGGCCAAATCCGCGCGTATCAAGTTAACATCGACCAAAATAGTATCCACTCTTTGTGCCAAGGCATCAAACTGTCGCCCGATCGACGTTTGCATCCCCTCTATAGCCCCCATAACATCCTGCAACGACAGCTCCGAGGCCGGGGCCGGGTCAGCTTTCTGTACTTCCAGCGATTGTCCCGATCCACCAGGGGACCCCTTCTGCTGGGCATATCGATCCATATTGTTGGACTCGGTATAACCTCCCCGCCTGGTAGCCTTGAGTTTCGGCTTGTCAGCCTCTGCTTTGGCCGACATTGCAGACTCGATGTAGACAATTACGGAGAAACGTCCCTCACCCAGCTAAATGTGACAGGCCGGACCGTCACTCAACGACCAGGGCGGGCACGAGTCCTCCAGATGTCCGTGGAGCCTCAGGAAGCGCTCTCAGGCCGGAGCCAACACAGGGCTAGAAAGTGAAAGTGAAAGTGCGACGGTCTCCATCCGCCCGTTCACACCCCGCTGGCCCGCTGTTGTTCAATTAGAGGCCGGGCATCTTGCCAACGCGAGCCCCTGGCATCCCTCGGATGTAGGCCGCAATCCGCCATCGTCCACAACTCCGGTCCCCGGCGGGCGATTTTGGCCCGGACAGCGTCAATCGTCCCCACGATGACTCATCTACAAGATACCGTGCATAGGAGACAGGATGAAGAACAGGATAATTGACGGAGGGCGCGAGGGTCCCGGGAGCTCAAAGCTCACGCAGCCATCTTGGTCACGCGCTAGGCTCCTCCCGCCGCTCACACTATTGGATCCCAATGCAACTACACCTGCTGCATTATTGATAACAGCAGTCCTGAGTAGCTGGCTATGTCCCTTGCATCTTTCACCTCTTCCCCATCATGCCGGACCATCACTCCGATTTTGAATCAGGCTCTCTGTCTCTTTCAGAAAAAAAGAGCACCGACATGTTTTCTCCCTTTTTTCTGCAAAGGTGCTAATGCTAGAAAGGAAAACAAGCAAGTGACCTCTTGAAATCGCTCTGGGCATTTGTGGAAACTCGTGCATGTTCTGCACTGTTTCCAATGGGCCCTCGTGGATGTGCGGCGTTTGCCTTGCAGGTGCGAGCAGCGGCGCCATCTGTTTGCAATTATCGCACCTGCTGCTGCTCGCTCCTGCAAGGTAAACGCTGTACATGCCCCCAGCGTCTACAGGCATCCAGTATCCTGTTACTAATGACTTTCATGACTTTACAACTCCCGTCACTTTAACTTTCTGCCGCGCTCGTCTTTCAGCGCTTGTTTTAATTAGCAGCAGCGCGCCGTTTGTTTCTCCAATTAGCTTGTTTCACGAAGCCGCCTTTTTGTGCATCACATATGACTGCACCTTCAAATGCGCGAGTTCGGGAAGTTCGCTTTTCAAAAACCCCTTAGGTTGGATGTAATCATTAATAATGTTAAATCTGTAATAAATAACTATCCTTATAACGGGTTCACAGGACAACTGATATTAATCTTAGGTTAGCATTTTCATCATATGTTTCTAGGTTAATATTTTAAAACTCCCTTTTAATAACACTTCTCTAACGGAGAGATAATGTGATGTAATACTCTGAAAAGCTTCTGCGTGTTAAATACGTTCTTTTAACTTGAAAAAAAAAATCATATTTTTTGCGATTTTTACATGCGCATATTTTCACGGCTGAGCTCCTGCAAAGAGGTTCGGAGCTGGGGCGGGCGCGTGAGTCGCCTCTCCGGGTCATTTGTCGGCTCTTCCACCTCCTAGATGCGTCACTAGTTTGTGTCAAGGCACCAGCTGGACTCCAATGACTACAAACGTGTCCTATGGGCTCTGCGGAGCCGAAACAGAGCCCAGCCCGGCGCTACATTTCCACCTTTCCATTTTAGTCAGCCGGAAGGTATTGCTGTTTTAAGCAAAAGTACTAGACGTATAAAGATGAGCGCATAAAATCTATAAAAAAAAAAAAATGTCTGCAACCGAGCTGAGCTTCAATGCATAATTTATGGCTGTTGTCCCAATGATTGCAATTGCCGTGATTGGGGTGCTGATCCGCTCACCCCCATACTGTTTAGGTCGGAGTTAGGCAGTTATATTAACATAAGAATAGTTCCTGCCTAAATGTTCAAGAAAGATTTCACATGTTATGCATCGATCAGGCCTGACTGAATTAAAATGCAGTACTTAAATTGAGTAAACGTAATATACAAATGAAGGTCATGAAATGTGTAAACTCAAAGCATTGTCCTTTTACGATATGAGATGGAAGAGGAAATATTAATCTAGTGGCTGAAAAACAGTGTTACCCAAAAACAGGTTTCAAATCCCACTTGTCCGAAATGTGTGATCCTAGGCAAATCGCTTCACTATGCCTCACTTGAATTGTAAAAACTGAGACCACCTTGAATAAATTCAATGCGGTGTAAAAATCTTCTCTCTTCTTTTTTAATCATGGGCAAGAATATTGACCACTCATGGTACTCGCGTCTCGGACTGCTTGTCTCAGTCTGGCTGTAAATCAGGTTTATGTCTTCGGAAGATGCTCCCTGAACTCCACTGGGCGAGCAGGCGAAGTCTGAATGGGATTTAAGGGAGTATGGGTTTTGCAACCTTGGCGGGCTTACCGTCTGTTTAAGTTTTATTTATGATGGAGAAATGTCATCGTTTTTACGGGTGATTTCAAGGAAAATAACAGTTCATCATGCGCCTGTCGGTCAACTGCTAATTGCTAACTTGAAGCTGGCTTTTGCTTCAGACAGTGAAGGGCATTTTTATGAGATCGCTTTAAGCGTGCTTTGAGATGACGTGCCTTAGTAGTAATCTGTGTCTGGCCCCTTCGTTGTAGAGCCCAAAATTTTGTTGAGGCTTTTGGGGGTCTGTAGGATGTGCACAAATTGTGGTTGACCAGAAAAAGAAGTACCCGCTATTAATGCCTCCTCAAATGATCGAGCTCAGGTTTGACCTGGGCAGGGCCCAGACAGGTAGGGGCCCACTGAACTGGCCAATAGTAATTACTCCAGTTCAAGCAGGACACGGTGTGGTGCTGTACAGTGTCCTTGAGGTTCACATGAACTTTTTAAAACATGCTTGCTTATAAAGGTCCCAAAGGCGAGACCTATTGGCTAGGTCAATGCTTGTTTAAAGGTAGACAGTGACAACTGTGATGCAATGGGCCCCTCGAACCCATGTGCCCCAGTCCTGCTGCATCTGCTTAATTATTGCTAACCAGCAGTGGCCACTTACACACCTGGCAGCAGTACCTGCTGCACTAATGAACGCCCTTTTTAAAGAAAAAAAAAGGGGGGAAAAATGCAACTTATATTTCAGCGTTCGCTACATAATCCATCATCTGCTGCATAGTACGCATATCCAATTCTTTAGAGCTGTAAACTAGTACTTACAGACATTCTATTCTGAAGGACAGATTTAGGGTATTTTCGATAATTCTGCTTTATTGTGCGGTATAGGAAGACAAATGCGTTCTTGTTGCACACATGTTTTTAAGTGAACCTAGTTCTATGTATGTTGCTGTTTATTTTGCTGCACAATTAACTTCTTTTGTGGTCTTCTGCCATGTTTTTCAAATATGTTGAGCGTGGATTCAGCAGCCATTTTGTCTCCCAAACCTACTTTGGGACGGGATCACCACGCACTTGTTCCTGTTCTCATAAGGCCATTTAAGCTCGGCGTTCATAAAACCAACCATCTGCTTATTGCCGCACAGATTAATATGTCCTCACAGCACTCTAACAAACATAAACTATTACCTTTGCCGCTAAACAATTCCCACCCCCTTTAACAATTTCTTATTTATCTTCAATTTGACAACTTCCGTTAGTAACGGGCCCTTTTGCCCTTTCTCCTGACTCCAATGTTTCTTTGCACTGAACCGGCCTGTCTGCCCCTGGACCAAACCTGCCTTCCTTTCATTCCCCCATTCTCCTCTTACTTTCCATTGTTCTTTTCCCTCTTACCTCTAAACTCATTCTTAGTGCCCTTCGGTGAGCTTGACTCCTATGACTAATACCCCTTCCTCTGATTACATCTCTTTCCCGGTGCCCGACCTGCTGCTGAAGTCTATTGTCCCTGTACCGGGGTAGGTTGGGAGGCTCAGTGCTTCCCTAGAGCAACTGCTCTGTCGGGAATTCAGTGCTGTGAAGCAATTGCCACTCGCACCTCTCACTGGGTGAAGAGGGCAGTGGCTTCCAATCCACTCAGTGCCCTGCAAGTCCCTCAGTGTGTGGTGTGAGTGTAAACTTCATAGGAAATACCATAATAGATTTTACCAATACTGCGTGGTTCTGTAATGACCACATATCTTATAATCATGATTCAAGCAGCAAAAACTGCTTCCGCCAGAATTGGGACTATGGAAATTTCCGGAATAAAGGCCTAACTATTTATGTTTATGCATCTCAGTAAGTGCAGCCAATTGTTAACTTGATGATATTCAATGGGTTTTGAAGCAATTATTTAGGTTCTCTCGCTGTTAGCAGGATGTTAGTTAAATACATTCTTGAGCCATCTTCACATAGATCAGGAATTGAAATGGGGCAAAAAAATACATAAAGGTCTTTGTTTTCAGCAATTCGTCAAGAAACATCATTTACTATGCAATAGCTCTAACTCTCACAAATGCGAGACCTATTGCACTGCAAATGATTGTGTTTTGTAGCAACCTCTTTGACCCTGCCAGCACAATTCCTGACCCCCGCGGCACTCTGATCACAGCTCTCACAAGGCCTCTAAGTAAATGAAGACAGCCTGGAAATGCAGCAAATAAACATCGCTGCACTTCCAGGCCATCTTCATTTACATATACTTGCAGAGGCATTTTGCGCCCCCCTTGGAACCCATCCACACGCCCCCCTCCCCCCAGGGAGGCGCGACCTACAGTTTGAAGACCTCTGGCTTAGCATGTCTGCTCTACAAAAACTCTTTTGTTTGATTTAATTGACTAAACTTTTGCTCCACTTACAATAAAAAGCTAGTCCACCTCAAGGGTGCACATGGCCCCAGACTTGCCTCTACTTTGACTAATAGCGTTATCATCAGGACGGGGCCAGTACGGTTTCTCAGTTCATGCTTTAAAACTCTCACTTTTAATAAATATTTACTAAAACATCTTGTGGTCGTGCATGGTCATTTACAGACAGCCCATTTCCATTGAAATAGCCACAAACTTTCCCACTAACATGCAATGTTATTGATAAAACTATACAGCATACAAATAGTGTGTGTGAATCAGGTTTTAGCAAAATAGTTATTATTTGCACCTCACCAATTAGTGTTTTTATATTTTTTTTTGCTCCTATTAAAATCTTGGTATCTATCACACTTCAGAATTTTTTTAAAAAGTGTGTTCCTAACTACTGAAATATATTATGAAATATTTGTACGGTTCATTTACAAGCTATTTAAATGTTATGTTACGAAAAAACTGACATCCTTTCACTTCACACTGCCTGTATCCCAGCACGATTGTCAGATAGTTTAGTTTACTTTACTTTATCTGACCGCAAAGTAAGAGGAGTTTACAAACACCAATATCTAGAATAAAATAAGCTGCAATTTGTAAGAAGACATAAGCTGACATTTGACCTCCGTCTTTGAACGCACAGGAAATGTGACAAGATTTAAAGGAATCTTTATTGCTCATTCACTTTCTGAATGAGCAGAACACCTGTTCTTTGCCAGTGTGAGCTCTCTCGCCTGACTAGGACCGTAGGCACTAAAAATAGCTCGCCCTGACAAAACCTGACTCGTCACAGTGAGTGGTGGAGTAGATTCCTCAAGGCCTGTTCAAGATGTCAATGTCTGGATCATATATTGCCTTTTCTCTCTACTTTATCATCCATCTGCTGACAGATCTATTAAAAGAAGGTGAATGGTCTGCCTTGATCTCATGGATGTGTATTTAGCAATTCCATTTTTTCCACCACAGCGGGGTGGTTCCTACAGTTTCAGTGGCAAACGTGCAAAGTCACGACCCTACCATTCAGACTGTCCTTCACCAAGGGAATGGAGCCAGTTGTGGAATGCTTAAGGGCCAAGGAGAGCTTGCATAATAATTTAACTGGATAACATAATGATCATAGTGCAGGACCCTCAAGCTTATTCATCATCAAACTCCTGTTATCTTTGAAGTCGAAATCTTGCATCCTTTTGAAAATACAAAACTTCACGGTTATTCAATACGTTAACAAACTGGGAAGCCTGAGGCTTCAAGTTCTGACAGATTGCAACAGGTTTCTGGCATTATTGCCCACAACAGCGTGGTTAGTGACAGCGGAGCATCTTTGTTGCTGAATGAATGTAGAAGCAGACTAGAATGTTTGGTACATGAGAGATGAAAGCAATTGGATGCTGAGTGTTCAGATCTTCCAAGTACTGATGAAAAAGTGGGAGGCGATTCCGACTGGCATTTTTGCATCTTGACTGAACCAATAGCTTCCATCATTTTCACTTGGAGACCGGATCTGGAAGCCCGAGTGACAGATGCATTTCTAAAAGACTAGAGGTGAAGCCAACGGTATGTATCTTTCCTCCATTCATGCTGATCCTCAGAGGAGCTTCAAAGACAAGAAGACAGCATATCTAGTCCTTGTGACTCCAGTCTGTAAAGCAGAGGCTCTGAGCTGTTCTCTTGCCGCGGTCATGGACTCCCTCGATCCCCATTTCTCTTTTTCTAGAGATTCCGACCGATCCAATGAACCAAATGCATCCATTAGTGGAGGCAAGCCTGCTTCACCCCGTTGCCAGGGAGCAGATGGCCAATGCCAGTACTTTCCGATCAAGCTGTGTTCTATATTAAACAAGCCTGGTCCAGTGGAATGCACATATGATATTCTTCGCCTTGGAAGAGATGGGTACTTTGGAGCGTCAATCAGGGTTTGGATACTGTGGAGTCATGCATCCCAGGTCATACATTTCTTGTCTCAATTGGCGTCAGAAGGCCTAGCTTACCGAACTTGGAACGCTTCTGATCGCCCATTTCTGCAGGTCATCATCCAGTAACAAATGAGCCAGACCAAAGGTCTGTCAGCTGCTTAAGGATTGACGAGACCACCGGAACCCAGATATACAACACAGAGATATGTCAATGTGGTCTGGGGAGTAGGAATAAACAACCATCAGCTAAACCGACAACGCTATTGTGTCTGGTGTCTTACTGAAGTGTTTCCGACATGAAGGGCTTGAATTTAGCAGGTGGGGTATTTTCGCAGGAAGAAGATTCTTTTAATATATCTAAGAGAATTGAAAGGTAATTTTAAATGTATTATCGAACCAGGTTTTCTGGATACTCATATTTTGTGTTATTCGAGATCTCAAAGCATATGAGGATTGTACTAGTTAATACTTTTAGGCACTAATGTAATTTCATTTAAAAAATGTAAAGCTTTGCCCCAATAAACCTCATTTGGTACTCAGGGTGATGGAGAAAGTTATTGGCACCATATACTAGAAGAAGGTTCCTGCACTTTCAAAAGGACAACACAGCACTAAAGCCATGTAGTTGGCAAGGCAATAACTACTGCAACAGTATAACATATACTAAATAAATACCGACGCCCACGTGAAGGCCACAACACTCTACTCCCTCCTCACCCCACAGCCCTGTCCTAGATGACAAAACAGTGCTCACATATTTGACAGTAGGGTGTCACTCAAACACCAACGGAAACCACTGAAGTGTCACCCATAAACCACTGAAGTGTCACCCACAAACCACAGAAGTGTCACCCATAAACCACTGAAGTGTCACCCATAAACAATCTAAACACGTTCAACTATTCCTCGGTGTCCTTAGTACAGCTGAATATGTTTTTACAAGGTATGATTGTATCCTTATAGGTAAACAAGATGTTCCCTGTCTCCCTGCACATTACAGACTGAGTGGGTGTAAAACCATGCTTTGCAGACTAACAGTGCAAGTTCCACTGAACTGCATCACCTACAAAAGGAACCACAAATCCCAAACTGCAAAGCGACGGCTCCCAAGGTAGTAATGCGCATGCGCACACCATTCTGGGGTTTTATTTTTATTGCGCATGTGCATTTCATTGACGGCCTGCATGTGAACAAGCCAAAGATGACACGACAGCACGCATGCGCACGATATACGTAAGCCGCCCCTCCAGCACGCGCACTGTGCGCAGTCAAGCAGCGTTTACCTTGGCGCGGTTCCGGATCTTCCCGGCCTTTTTCTGCTCTGTGAACGGGAGGAAAGAGAGCGATGTTAGTCCTAATTCGTGACCGCTACCTACTTACTGCGCGCGCTTTTCATACTCACTCTTTCTGGTCATGGTACACGGATAGCGAAGTGACAGGAACCAGGAGGAGAAGGAGCATGGGCCCGGAACATGGACATAGAGAGAGGACTTAGCTCCGCCCAACAGGCTTGTGAGCGGTGTCGCCATTTTGCTCAGGGTAGGAGAGGCGCAGGGTGCGCCATCTTGGATCGGATGATTTGGCTCCGCCCACAAGCTCGTCAGAGGTGTTGCCATCTTGCTCGGGTTGGAGAGACGCAGTGTGCGCCATCTTGGATCGGAGTACTTAGCTCTGCCCACAGGCTCGTCAGAGGTGTTGCCATCTTGCTCGGGGTTAGAGAGACGCAGTGTGCGCCATCTTGGATCGGAGGAGTTACCTCCGCCTACAGGCTCGTTAGCGGTGCCGCCATCTTGCCCTTGGAGAGGCTTAGGGTGCGCCATCTTGAATTGGGTTTCCTTTCTACCTAGAAGGTGCGCGGGCCTGTCGGGGACAGTGTTCCCGCCGCCTTTGAACAGGGTACCCTGGCCAGGGCCGCGGTGGCTCTGCGTTTGTGCTTGTGTAAACCCACTTGGCTTATCTTTCCGTTTCGAGTGGTTCAGATCAGTGCGACGTCAACGTTGTGGAGCATGTCATTATGCTGCTTTATATGGCGTGTATGTTATCCACGGGTGGTAAAACCCTTTACAATAGACGTTACACAAGGTCCTAAACCATTGCACGGCTGTAAGGGATGCCGAAGAATACTGAGATGGAGAGGTGATGCTCAGGGCGCCGGTGGTCAGTGTGGACCATCCCAAGCAGTTGGAGCGCTCCGCAGTGCACAAGAGAGCATTGCATCATGCACCCTGAGTGCACCACTGAGGGACAGAAAGAAAGCCTGCAGTGTTAGAAGGGTGCCACATCATATCGAGATAGAGGGATACGTTTCAGAGCTCAGCATTGTGCACTAGAAGAGGAGGGAAGAAGGCAATGGACAGTGGACCATACCCGAAATGCAGCACCCGCACCGTCAATCACCTATATAGTATAGACAATATTGTGTGCTCCCCTCTGAAAGGGATGCTAGACAAAAACCAAATGGATTGGTTCTGCACCACAATCTGTCAACACAAAAGTCAGTAATTGTGCATCATTATTAACAGTAAAGGAAAAATCACTGCTAATGCAAAAGAAGACAATTTAGCTAATATTATACGATAGGACCGGAGCAGCGTCAACCCAAAGAAACCTTTAACTTGTCATTGTTTTAAGTCACAATAGTTTTAGAGGTTCATTAATGAACCATGACTCGTTCATGGTGGCCTTTCATGATAGGCGACATTTCATGATCAGGAATGAAGATTGACTAAGTAACTGGGGCATTCTCCCTACGTCCTCTTAGTCAATTACTCATGCGGAATACCAAAGCTAATGGTGGCCAAAGAATCACAAGACTCACAATTACTACCCAGAATATTCTTTAGTTTAATAAAACAGATGAAAAATAATGCATAAGGAACCTGCAAGTATCCAATACTGATTCCAAAACTTTGTGACCCCAAAAATTATTTTGGAACCCCACACCCTGAATGTTACAGTGGTGCAAGAAGGTATGAGTAGCTTAAGTGTCCGCTCTGCAAATCTCGTGTAAAGAGACGCCCTTGAAAGCAGTCCAGGAATCTGCTACTCTTGTTTAGTGCCCTTGAATACCGGTAGGAGGGTAAACTTTACACTCGTATGCAACAGAAATAGCTTCCCAAATCCATCTACTAATGGCAGTACTAGAAGCCTTGCTGCCCTGGTTATCTTCACCAAAAGTAACTAGCAAATTATCCCCACCAAAATTAATAATCAACCTGTCAGATTCCCTGAGATAGAATACAATACAGGTACATTAAAATGACTCGTTTTACATCCAGCAAATGGAGCATCCTATCCTCTGACGAAAAATTAAGAAAACAAGAGGGGAGAAATATCTCTTGTTCTCTGTGTGCCAAGGAAGGAACCTTAGTCAAAAAAGATGGATAAGTTCTCAAAATGATTCCATCTTCAGAAATTCGCAGACCTGGAGACTTGCACATAAATACTCATGGTTCCCCTATTCGTCTAGCAGATGAGATTGTGACCCAAAATACAAACTTTAAAGTCAACCACTTCAATGGAAAGGGGCTCAAAGGGAACACCCTGAAGAAAAGTGACCGAAGATCCCATGGAGAACAAAAGGATCTAGTCACAGATCTGTAGATAGCAAAAGTCTAAAGGAGTCTGAAAACCAAAAGAAAATTATCTGGGAACTCATCAGGAATATGAAATGACTGAAAAGCAGCCCATTGTGCTCTTAATGTAGCCAATGAAAAGCCTTTATGAAACCCATCAAGACCAGGTGAAGCCCTCCTGTTACTTTCCCAACCAGGAAGATTCTTAAGTAGGTCCCTTTTCCTGGTTGATCCTGCGGAACTTGGATCTCAACCCTTGTCTGAAGAAGTGTTTGAAGGAAAATATACTTGCTGTGTGGGAGAAGTACTCCAGCTCTCACTAGCCGAGTAGAGCGGGCACGTATCTAGGTTTGGTGAGGGCCAGGACCCTTGAGGCTAGTTTGACTACAGGACCCAACCCACACCGCCCCCTATTAAGTATAGTATATTTGCAGCCGGGGTACGTCCCACACACAGCAAGTATATTTTCCTTTCTGCATGCTGAAGCATATCTTTAGCACAATATGCATTCACCTGGGAATTTTACATGGGTGTGACACACAGAGTACGTTTTCTTTCTAGTACTGCCCTAGATAATGCCCAGGACCGATATAGGCCAATAGAGTAGGGCAGAAACGTGATGGCGTTTTAAAATTAGGGTCATAAGACCACAATTAGAAAATAATTTTTTTCTCCATGATAATTGCTGGTTCCAGCAAATACTCGGGACTGCCATGGGATCCAGGTTTGCTCCCTCTTACGCCTGCCTTTTCATGGGTTGGTTTGAGAGGGAGCATGCCTGGGGCCGACGTGCCTCCCCCTGACGGAACACATCGTGTTCTGGGGGAGGTACATAGACTATGTCATCTGTCTCTGGGCTGGCTCTAATGAACAACTATTGGAATATTTTGACTATCTGAATGTGAATGAATATAATGTGAAGTTCACTATGAATAGTGACAAAGCCAAGATCAATTTCTTGGACATTCATTTCTACATTAAAGATCATGTGATTGCAAGTACACTACACAGGAAGGACACAGCGTGCAACAGTGTCCTTCACGCTACAAGCACTCATTCGCATTCGGTGATCAACAATATCCCCTTTGGAGAAATAACGCGTATCCGCAGAAATTGTAGTGAGGAGGATACTTATCAGAAGAACTTGCGGGATTGTGAAATGAGATTTCTCAAGAGGGGATATAGAAAAGACATTGTTGGCAAGGCCTTGGTTAAGGCAAAAAACTTGACTAGGGAATTCACACTAAGAGAGACTATTAAGAAGCAGAAACAACTTACCAAGAACAAAAGTGTTTCTTTGGTAACGCAGTTCAATACCAATAGCTAAAAAGTTCGGAATATTGTAAAAAAGATCTGGGGTTTGCTGCTGGATGTGCCAGGTCTCAGGAACTGTATTTCTGAGGTGCCCTTGATAACCTATCGCAGAGGAAAAACCCTACGTGATGCCCTGTGCCCAAGCTATGTAACCAATAGACAAAACCATGACACGTGGTTACCATCTAAACCACTAGGTTTCTATACATGTTCCTCTTGTAATATTTGCCCTTTTGGGCGAAACAAGACTACTAATTTTGCTTACAATAACTCTTGTCCTTATAAAATCTCACAATTCATAAACTGCAATACCACATGTGATTTATGTGTTGGGCTGTGACTGTGGCACCATTTATGTTGGAAGCACTATACGCCTCTTGAAAGTGCGTATTCAAGAACATCGTAGGGCACTTCTGAAATATGATAGTCGCTATCCACTCACAAATCATTTCAAAGAAAAACATCCTGGCAATAATAACTTTTGGTTCCATGGTATTGACCATGTTACAGCAGGAATTGGGGGTGGCAACCACGAACTCATGGTCAGGCAAAGGGAAGCAAAATGGATTTGCCGCCTTCGAGCGACATTAATGGGCCATAATACTGACAATGAGTTACATTATTTCTTAAAATAACCACTTTTTGACAACTGACCATTCCTCCAACTGATCATATTGAAATGACTGAACAGTGGTCACTACCGCTCATTTGAACATACTCAACCCTTATTCGCAATGTTTTGGTCTCTTTGCACCTTAAATATCTCTTAGACATCATTCTTTTCTAAGAAATGGTTATGTCATTTCCTTCCTTGAAACTATGTGAAGGAAGATACTCTCCTAATACTCAGGACATCTTTGTTTGGGAGCACCTTGAATCCTTTAGTTCAAATATTAAGGGATGCTTTTCATAGTGTCGGACACCTTCTCATCATATACCTTTGGTGGCATAGGATACTGATCTCCAGATTACTCACTAATTACAATCTTTAATCTGTTTTGGGTTTTATTTATGCGTAGTACAATCCAGCAGCTATAGGATGTTTATCAACATTTTCCTTCACTTTATCAAATTGGTGGTTTAGGATTATTTTGGTTTTTTTCTTTTTTCTTTGCACATTAGTGGTTTCCTCTCCTTCCCCTTCTCTGGCTAGGTCTTTGCCTTAATTCACTCCTTGTCAAACAGTTTTGTTTTTTGTTAACACTTCTGATTGTGTCTTTATTACGTTATTATTAGATTTTGTACTTATGGGTCCCATCTGACCATCTCAAGATGGCCGCCATTTTCATTTTTATTTCTGTTTGGTTTTTAAAGGTTTATAATGGATTGTTTCTATTTACTCACTCTCTTTGCGCTTTTTCCTTCTGACTTTTAATTATGTTTTATTCACTTTGTTCCCTATTTAATATGCTTTTTAGTAGTCATGAAGTGATAAGTGTAGTCTGGACCTTAGTCTTCCACTTTCCCCTACAATTACAAGATGGCCGCTGCGATTTCTTATTAACTATATCTGCCGTCGCGCTGTCACTCACTCACTGGTTTAACATTATACCAGGTGACTTACTTACTCCGCCCTCATATTTATGATCAGCGGGTTTAAAAGAAGGGCGCTTTACCCTTAGACTCGTTACTGACGGTTATTATGCCGCATGAAACACTACTCCACATCGCTCAAGGTAAAAAGATTTCTTGAATATTCTCCGTATGTTAGATATTTTTGGCCGCGTTCTTGGTTCGCGATCGCTTATTAAGCATCTAGTACACCGCTCTCTATTGAATTTTTACTCCTGACATTTTGTTTAGATCGTTGCGAGAGACATTTCTCTCCGCCTCCCTACCTTAGAAATGATACTTGAGAAATGAATAACTTTGCAAGAGACTTTTCTCTCCGTGTTCTTATTTTAGAAGTTATACTGGATTAATCAACAATTCTGTGACACTTGTCCCCACTCGGGATAAGGTAACTTATTTATGTGTTTTGATCTGGCTTTATAAACGTAAACTGTTCTATAAAGGTCCTCTTGGGTGTTCCTCTTCTCTTCCGCATTTACACACACGAGTATTCGCATTAGATTTTTACTGCTCATGCCCTGAACATAAGCGCGATGGTGGTATTGAAGTTATCGTTTGGTGTAGATTGCTAGTCTATAAGTACCTTGACATTTACATTTGCCTCAAACATGGTGTGGAATATAAATACCTAAATTACTCTTACGAATACCCTTCCGGTTGATGCATATATATCAGTATGCTATGAGAGAGTTTTTAGTGACTTAGCAGCGATTTTGCTTTTATCATCATTGTCTTCCCACAAACTACCGTTAACTCTGAATATCTGAATTACGTTGGATTAGAGTAGAATGACTCACTCCTGACATTATTTAATCTAGTGATGAGTGTGGACAGCAACTCTTTATGGGGTTCCTTTCCGATACTTCTCAGATTTTGACAAGGACTACTTTCAAATTTTAGGCCGATTCTGCAATTTTCTCCTTATTACATATAGCTTCTCGTGTTCTTTCTGTTTCTCTGTTTTAGATACTCCTTCTCACCAAATATAAGTGAGTGGCCAAGTCTATATAAATCATTTGATTGGGATTGTTCAGCCTGAGAGAGCTCTACATTTGCTCTACACAATTGAGGCCAATTGTGCACCGACTACTTAGGAGGTGAGACCTTTTCAAAGAGGTTTTCCGATACGTTGTGAACTTAATTGAAGCGATTTTGCAATTACATGGATATTGACTTAGAGATGGACATTTGGGCTATGACACGATTTCACTTTGACACATCATTAGTCCCGCTAGGTACTATGCTATGGGTTTCCCTGCCCTTATATGGTCTCCCGTATATATATGTCTGTCTCACGCCTCAATGCATTTTTTTTGTCCCTCTCTCTCTCCTTTTTTTAATGTGTCTTAAATGTTTTAAAATATATTTTATGTGCTTGTTGTCATATGTTTGTTGAAATATAATTGTTATTCTAAATATTGTTGCTTATACTTTGTCCCACATGGCATTTGTATTATTTCTTCCTTTGGGTGAGAAATACAACAAACAAAAGACTGTTTCTTTATTTTTGTTTTTTGTCATAAGCAATATTTGTTTTTTGTTGGGTCATCTATGTGTATTATATATGTATATTAGTTTAATTATCACTCTTGTATATGTTTAATGTTATGTAATATTTATGGTGTCCTTTATCTATAATGTTACAGCCCTGACGAAGTTCCCACTGGCAAAGAATTGGGAACGAAACGCGTTGGCTGTGTGCCAGTTTTGAACAATTTGTTGAATAAAATGACTTTTTGTACAGAATAAGCGACTCACTTCACTTCACTGACTCTGAAACCAGTGCACCTTCCAATTATTCTGTTTTTGGGTTCTATATAACACTCTTGGACGGCGGGTGTGGGAAGAGTTTGCACCACCACACAAATTGCTATTATACATGGACTGGAAGTGCTTGACCCTGGTTTGCCGTTTGTTCTTTTTGTTTATCATTGTTGGACCTGGCCCTTTTTGAAGGGTCAACCCTAAACTTTTTGCCTTCCTCCTGTATTTTTTCTGACCTGGTGTTGGCTGATTTATGACTCTGGGCACCTTACCACTGCTGATCAGTGCTAAGGTGCATATGCTCTCCCTATGGTAAAATGTATACGTTCATTGGATTCCATGTTTGGCTTATTTGGTTTACTATCAGCCCCTAGTAAAGTGCACCAGGAGTGCCAGGGCTTGTAAATACAGATACCGCTGGTGGGCTTGCAGCACTGGTTGTGCCACCCACAGAAGCGGCCTAGTAAAATGTGTCTAGGATCTGCCACTGCAGACCCTGCGTGCAGTCTGGTACTGTCGCGCTGACTGCGCAAGTGCACCCACTTGCCAGTCCCTAAACCTTCCCTTAACTACATATTAGTCACCCCTCTGGTAGGCCCAAGGGCAGGGTGCATTGTAGGCATAAGGTAGGACATGCCCTGATATGTGTGGCATGTCTTAATAGTGAATTACAGCCATTTTCGTTTTTCACTATTGAAGGCTACCTGCTCTCCATAGGCCAGAATGGGCTGCTGGAGTCACTACATGCTGTGACCCCAGTGGACTCTAAGAGCATGGTAGGAAATCATATTTAGTATGCCTGAACTCAGAATAATAAAATACTTCTTTTAGTAAAGTTTATTTTAATATCCTGTGTTTGTAAATACTACTTTAGAAAGTTAGTATTTACTGATCTGGCCATTCAGTCCGCCTCTGCGCTGTGTGTGTGTATTCTGCCTAGCAACAGTGAGGAGCAGGGCTGGGGAATTCCAGGAGACAGGCTGGCTGCCAGGTGGTGGGTAGAGAGATTACACCAGGATGGGTGGGAGGAGTACACCTTGACTCTTGAATAGACCTGTGCTCTGCCAGCACAAAGCCGGCTCCGCCCCCTGTGGAGCGGCTGATGTCTCTGCCTTGCTGCTGAAAGGAAAGAGCAGAGTCACCACAACAAAGTGCTGCAAAACTGGACTGAGCCAGGCCCAGGCCCCCTGGCGCTAAAGAACAAAAGAATCACTGTATAAATGTAGGAGCCTGGCTCCTAAGAAATCAGATCCTGTTTGCGCCAAGAAGAAACTCTGCCTGAAGGAGAAGGACCTGGAGAAGCTGAAGGAGGAGTACTGTCTCTCTGCCTGAGAGACTGGCCTGCAGTGGGTGCCTGTCTGCTGGAAGGAGAGGAAAAGACTTAAGGAAAAGACTTTGCATCAACTTGTGCTGTTAAACAATCTCCAAGGGCTTGCTGGTGAACTTGCCCCCTGATCTGCGCCCCAGGAACAGTGGGCGCTACCTTCCTGAAAGAAGAGGAGAGGTGCCTGGAAGTGATTCTGCAAGCTGACCCCGGAGAACCTGTGCATCCCCTGAGCAATGCGACTTCTGCTGCTGGAGTGGCTGTGAGCAACGTAAAGGCCTGTCAGCCCGAGCAAAGTAAGCAGCTGCCCCCTCGAGCCGTAGCTCGCAAAGTAAGGTGGAGATCTCCGTGCCTGAGCGCCGAGCCCCTGTGACCCCCGCCGGGTTGTAGAGGCTGCTGCCCAGGACTAAAGTGCCCTGGTTCACGTCCCCGGCCGAAGCTAACAGCGCGCGGCGCTGTGATCTCACCCCGAGGCTGCCCTCCTGCTTCTGTCCCCCTTCGTGGCAACCTGCATTCTGCCCGAGCGCCCCACGAAGCTCCGCATCCCCTGGACACTTGGGACACCAGCGTGACGTGGGACACCCCTGGACTGGACCGCGAGGCCGCCACAAACCTTCCCCGTGAAGCTGAAAGGTAGTGTGCCGATCACGGTAAAAGTACGAGCCGCACTTGCTTTGGGCCGTACTTTCTTTGTACATGCTGTGTTCGAAACTTACTGCCTGTGACACGTACTGGCCTTGAACCGTACCGCCTTTGGAACGTACGGTATCTGAACCGTAATTACCTTGAAACGTACTACCTCCGAACGTACTTAGTCTGAGTCGTACGTGCCATTGACCACACTGGGTTCGAACCGTACTGCCTGTGACACGTACTGGCCTTGCAACGTACTTGCTTTGGAACTGTACCTGCCTGCGACGTACTGTGAGGAACCGTACTGGGCTGGTGTGCACCGTACCGGTGCTTCCGTCCGTGTACGGCGCGTCCCTGACTGTACGGACCGTACAGCATTGAAAGGTATCGGCGGCGCTCACGTGGGAAGCGTGAGGAACGGCAGGCGTACTCCGGCTCATGCGGGAAGCGTGAGAAACGGCAAGGTACTGTCAAAACCTTACCCAGAGCATCACAAAGGCGCTACGGAGTGACCAGAAACCCTAAGAACCTGATTTTAAATAGAACTGTGCCATTTTGAAACCTGTGGACTGCCCTTAAGCATTTAAAGAGTAACTGGATTAAGATTCACCAAGAGACCTGTATTTGTGCAACCTGCCTGAAAGAAACCTTTTATATAAAGACTTCTATTTTTGATAAATACAGCCTTGTGTCTTTTGTGTGGTGGGGTGGTGATTATTGTGTGGGACAACTTGAACGCTTAACCTTATGCCCTCTGGAAATCTAGCCTGACTGCTCGCGCCACGTTACCTAGAGGGTGAGCAGGGGTTATTTTTAAAGAGGTGATCCTTTGCCATGACTTAGAGGAAAGGGTCCCTGCTTGTCGCAAGTGCATACCTGCGCCAACCAGAGACCCCGGATTCTAACAATCATAAGACCACAATATCCTGTTTGTCCCTTCCCATATATTTGTAACTGTTCCCACTCACCCCCACTAATAAAGGGATACTTTGGGGTGTATGAGGGATTTTTATTCAATCTAAAATTCCCCCCTGAAAAAATCAAGACTACTCAAAAGAGCTCCCTGAAATACGGTCGAGCCCACCCTGACCTTTAGGAGTCAGGGTGAACCCGATGATGAAGCACGCCACTACTAAAGTGAGTTAGGGTTATTTTAAAAAAGGGTTTATTTTTTCCTTTTTCCACCTCTAAGTGCAGTGGAGGATAGGTGGATCCTTTTACTTCTCCCTAATCACTGAATTTTATAAGGGAGTATATTATTTAGTTGGTGTTATTTAATTGGCATGTATCCCCTTTCCTTTCACTCTTGAAAGGATCTCTCTAACCTTTGTGGGTTCTGGAGGGCCTCTCCGTACCTCACTTGTTAATGGTGGGAGTCGAAAAGCCTCAGAACCATCTTCACCGAGACCCAAGACTGAGCACCGTCCTCGAGATCATATCTTAAATATCTCTGACTCATTGTGAAAGTGGTAAAGCCTTGAACCCACTGTGTCTAAGACAGCCCCAATGAAGACAGTACTCTATGCGAGTCTCAGGTGGGACTTTGGGTCTTTGATGGAAAACCCAAAGGCTGTCAGGAGTTCAGCCATCATGTGCAAATGACCTACAAGTCACAGCTTTGAGCCCAACTTGAGCAGTTTTACATCGGCATACAAGATACATATATCCCTGACCTCAAAGTGAGCAGTGACCACCAAAATCACTCTTTATATCTCACCTGTCAACAGTGCTTGTGCTGTCACTGTGAGAATTATTGTTTACTTTAAAGGGCTTGGGGCCCACCCATTGCTTACATTCTCTGGCATCATTGTTACTGTTCTTTGCTGCCTTTTAATTGGTCCGCGTGTGCCAGGCGTCACTTCCTTCTCTTTCTGTAGATCATGGACCAAGCACAAATTGTTTCTGTTCAGATCTTTATTCGGTCTAATAAAGGCCATAAAAGTACATAGGAATACAATACAAATTCATCGTAGCACATCAAAGTTTAAAACTATTAAACAAATGATTAAAACGTTTAAAAGAAAAGTCAACTTTAGCATAATTTAAAAAACCTCCATTTCTCGTCAAATAACAGGTTCAAGGGGCAAGTGTAAAACAGTGCAGTGACCTTGACACAATTATCTTGTCATCGTTTTTGTAGACCGGATAGCTGCTTTCAGAGAAGCGCACACATGATAAGTTTCGTGCAAACCTAGAAACAGTAAATGAAGCCGGGCTACTTTACACTGCTGGAGCCCTAGTGTGGGTATCAGGAGCTTCAGAGAGTGCTTACGTGGTAGACTGTACAAACTGCAGAAAAACAAAGCGCAGAAGTGATTCTGCAGATCGGCTGTCACAGGGGCACTAAGATACATACTTCTGAATCTGTGAAGCTTTGAAAATACAAGGACCAAAACATTGAACCGGCCCTAAAACGAAGAAGGAGTGCACACTTCCATTGTGTGAGATCTAGGAATAGGTAAATGGGGAGTTCGCCTGTGACTAAAGATCTATAGTCATTCAAAACGGAGGGTTTTGCTAGCTCTTTTTGTAGTCTTCAGTCTTGGAAGGAATGCTGCTTTCACCTCTGTTTTATCGCCTTTGGATGTGCTGCTAGGTTCAGTCATGAGGGAAGATAGATCCAGGGATGCAAAAGTATCCCGGATATATCTCAGCCAGGGAATGGAGAAAGCCTTGTCCAGGCTAAGACAATCAAGGATGATATCCCTACTGGGTTCATCCAAACGCTGACCAAGAACAAAAGGGGTGCCAAAAGGACATTGTCCGAAATAAAACCCTGGTTTAGTTCCGAATGTATGCTAAAACTAGAGGTAGTGGGAGGTAAGTTTAACATCCGACGGAGAACACGATTTTCCTCAGCCTGCAAGGAGCTGCATTTATTGTGACCCCACACGACTGCGCCGTAGGTAACTGCCCTGAAGCACTGAGAGCTATACACCTTGAGTGCTGGCAGGACAGTCCCTCTGAGGTCTGGTCTGATGAGATCACAAATTGCCCCTGCAGTTCTGAGTTAAACGCTGCAGTCGGTAAGCTTGGGATCCAGGATTCTGACAAACTAAAGGTTAAGTCTGAGTAGGAGAAGTTTTCAACACTTGTTAGTGCTTGCCCCTGCAGCTAATTTTATTTAACCTTGATTTACCGGGTCTGCAAGACATAATATACGACTCAGTGTAATTGGTGCTTCAGTCAAACTGATTCACCTTAATTAGTGTCCATCCTCTGTTCACGCTGTGATGAAGGTACTATTTCTTCTTCCCCTCCCACCCATTCCCTCACAATGTTGCTTCTTCACCTCCCCCAACCCAACATCTAAGAAAATCGTAGAGTACCCTGATTTTCAACTCTGCAATCACTTTGGTATAAACTCTCAGTCTGTACTGTTCAGCTCTTCTCAAAACAAGGTGATTGTTACTCACTATCGTTCTGTAGCAAGATTGAGTACTGAGCACGTCTGCTGCTCCTGTGTGAAAAATGCTTTTAACATTTGTAGCTCCACATCCCTGCCGCCACTGAGCTCTATCTCCTTAATCTCCAACCGGTACAATATGTGTTGCTCCCTCGCCTACTAGTCCCTCATGGTCTAAAACACATTTATTAACCCGTTTTCGCAGAAGTATTGTGCATACTAAAAAGCGCCTACGTAGGATCAAAGTCATCAGATGTTTACATAGATCGTACGTCAAGTTAATAGGTAACATATTGTATTATAATTGCATTTATATAGCGCAAGGCTTCGAAGCGCTATAGCTCAATTCAGTGGTAACTCGGGCAACTTTCCATACGACACAATGCCACTCCACTTCATGCTACACAATGCCACTCCATGCCGCAAAATGGCGATCCACACAACACTGTGCCACACAACACAATTCCACTCCATGCCACAGATTGTAACCACTACACAATGCCACTTTACACCACGCCACACAGTGCCACTCCACTCAATGCCACTCTGATCCGCATAATTAGTCCAATCCACACAAATCCACACAATGGCCCTCCAATCCACACAATTCCACTCTAATCTATGCCACACAATGACACTCCCATCAAAACAGTGCCAATCTACATGGCACACAATGCCAATCGACACCACTTCACTCAACTCCAGCAAAGCCAATGGATTGCACATAGGCAAGTCCTATTTGCTTTGCCAATGCTTGTTTGAACACTGAGGGTCCATGGTAAGCCCAAAGGGGAGTACGGCAAATTGGAGGTGTTCCAATCCCACCACAAGTCGCAGATAACGCCTTTAAGGGCTGCAGGATAGGTGTATGAAAATATGCATCCTGCAAGCCCTCCTGGGTCCAGAGTAGAAAGAACATGGGGGAGGGTGAGCATTGTGAATGTGTCTTTCTACAGAAAGGCATTCAGTGGGCAGAGATCCAGTACAGGCTTGGGGCCTCTGTCCTTCAGTACGAAGAAGCATGTCTAGCATCCCTTTCCTTTCACCAAAGCTGCCACTCATTCGTTGGCACCCTCGGCCATTAGAAGGCTAACTTCCTGTAGCAAGATTGAGGAATGAGTCAAAAAGAGTTGTTCTGATGTGGGAGGAAAACAGGGCAGCGAGGAAATGAAAGGCAGGGCATAGAGACCCATTAAATAGACTGCAGGACTCGTCTATCTGATGTGATGGATCTCCAGCTGGGGGGGAAATGTCATATCCTGCTTCGTACTGGCTGGATATGGGCCTGCAAGGGTAAATGAACGTGACTTTGCAGCTGTAAGAAGGAAGAGTTAGAGGAAACCTGTCCCTACTGGCAGTAATGGTCTCATCCACTGTCACCTCTGTCCCGAAATGACTGGGTCTGCTTCTGAGGCACAGGTTGGGAGGGCTGGCTTTGGCTAAAAGCTTAGCCTCCTGAAATAGCCCCTAAATGTTCAGAGCTGTTTAGACCTGTTTGACAGGGACTAGACCCCTAAGCATCATGCAGTGGCTTGACTATCCCTAAATCACTTGAGTTTTGTATCTGCCTTCTCTCCGTACAATCTGGTACAATCAAAGGGTATGTCTGTCAGCACAATTGGAGATCTCCTGAAAGCTCGATTGGTCTCATCCAGATGTTTCTTCTAAGCCCCACACTGGTGCCAGTAGCCCTACCTGTATAGTCTGTGGTATCCTAACCCTTCCAAATCAATATTTAAGGCCCTTAAAGATCTCCTGGCCAAAAGAACCTCTTCCCCTGGACTGGCCTCCACCACTCATTGTGAGGCTCTGGCATCCTTCTTTTTGGAGAAGGTGCAAGCCATTTACCGGTCATTTTCCTCTATGGGCCTGTCATTGGGACCTCCGGTGATGATCCCGTGTTGCCCCACTATGGAGTCCCTTCCTCTGCTTTCTTCTGAGGATTTTGATAGGGTGACCCAAAAAATTAAGTCTGGCTCACCCTTGGATCCATTAAAGTCTACCTTCTTTAGAGATCAGTCCTTTGTAGGACGCCCTATATTGCGATCTTTCATTAATACCTCGCTGGCGACGGGCATGGTCCCAGCTGAATGGAAGCGGGCTGTGGTCTCTCCTATTCTGAAGAAGCCTTCTTTGGATCCCTCGAAACCGGAGAACTACTGGCCTATTTCTTTACTTCCTTGGCCGGCAAACGTTATGGAGGCCCATGTTAATCAGGCCCTTTCTGATCACCTCACCCGCGCCAATATCCTGGATGATACCCAGCACGGGATCCGTGCTGGGCATAGTACGGAGACAGCTCTTCTCGCAATGGTTAAGCATCTACGTGGAATGTTGGATGCAGGGCAGACGGCGGCGCTAATACTCTTAGATCTAAGCGCCGCCTTTGATACTGTCTCTCACCCTATTCTTTCACGTCGCTTGGAGAAAATGGGCATTAGTGGTGTAGCCTTACAGTGGTTCCGCTCCTTTCTTGACGATCGTTCCTTTTGCGTTGCCATACCTCCTCATCAGTCCAAATTCCATCCTCTGGGCCTGGGGGTGCCCCAAGGATCCTCGCTGAGTCCTACGCTTTTCAATCTTTATGTGAGGCCGCTGGCTGATGTTGTCAAGCAGTGGGACCTGACGATGGTCTCTTATGCTGACGACACTCAGCTAGCGGTCACTTTCAGCGGGGATGCTGAGTGTGATGCCCCCAGGTTCCAGAATGGACTGAGAGCGGTGGTGAGCTGGATGAATGTTAATTGTCTCCAGCTCAACGCGAAGAAAACTGAGGTGATGGTTGTCGGGAAGGGGCGAGAGCTTTGGGGAGACAGATGGTGGCCATCCGAACTTGGGCCAGCTCCAACTCCAGTTATGGAGCTGAGAAATCTGGGAGTGTGGCTGGAGCCCGCCCTCAGCTTTGTGGGGCATTCCAAGAAGACTGCGGCTTGCTGTTTTGGGGTCCTTCGAGGCCTAAGATCCGTCTTGAAGTTTTTTGACCCCCTCACGAGGCAGCTGGTGGTTCAGGCAACGGTAATCTCTCGCTTGGACTATGCCAGCTCCCTCCTGGTGGGGGCAAACTTGGCGGAAATTAATCGCTTCCAACGCGTCCAAAACGCAGCAGCCAGAGCCATAGTTGGTCTGCCCAGGTCCTGCTCTGTCTCCAGTACTCTTCGATCTCTACACTGGCTGCCGGTGAAAACTAGAATTGACTTTAAAGTTCTTTGCCTGGCTTTTAAGATCCTGAAGGGTTTAGCTCCTCGGATTCTGTCGAATCTCCTGTCTTTTTATATACCTTCTCGCTCTTTGAGATCGATGGGCCAAGCGCTTGCGGTGGTCCCGAGATTTAAGTTGAGCCGTATGGGAGGTCGTTCTTTCCGGGTAAAAGCAACTATCCTGTGGAATTCTATCCCGTTGGAGATTCGCCTTTTGGATGATCTCCTTTCTTTTCGCAAAGCTTTAAAGACGGTGTTATTCTAAATCCCTTCCTCTCTGCGCTGTCTGTTTGTTCATTTCGTTGTTCTGTTAGGTGCGGCTATGTCTATCTTGTCAGGCGCCAGGACGCCCCTTAGCTGGGGCAGCTGTGCGCATTACAAATGCCCCTAACATAACATAACAGTGCAGTCTCTGGAATGTGTTCCCGGGGTCATTAGTGCTGGAGAGGACCACTGGGCGAAGGCGGGGTGGAGTCCAGTTTGCTTTTTGTGCTTATGGCTTGTGTTTCATTTTGACGTAGCAGAAGTCTTTGATTGGGCCTGGCCTTTTGAACCAAATCACTAGTGGCCCTGCGACTAGGTGCTGAACACATGTTTTGACTGTGACCTTTTATGTTCCTCGTAGTGTTCCAGCCCCTGCTCTAGACTCACCTTGATATGCATGAAGACACATTAATCGCTCAGCTTTGAGTTGTGACCTCAGGCCAAGAACAAGAGACAGACGTCATGCAAACCCGTAACCAACATCTGCTTTCTGCATTCTCGGCACAGGTTGAATCCTGCCGTCTTTGCCGAAAACATTTTCCCTCGCACACTGGGAAAAAACTGGAAGTTGTCAAAAGACCAAAAAAAGTTAGGAGCGGTACTCTGAATCTGCAGAAAGAAAGGAATTGGTGTTAGCGCGTAGGGTTGCCAGTTATACGCGGTGATCACTGGCAGCGTGGTATGGATCCGCACAGTACCACCTGTTGGCATGCAGAAGCTCTGCTGAAAAATTCTTCAGATCCTGTTTGGTCCCTCAGAATATTCTAAAGCGGAGTATTCTGTGTTTAGAAGTATCCATCAGAAATGTGCACGAGGGCTCTTGGGCCTCTATCCTGAAGCTGCTACTCATTATTCTAGAGTTCCACGAGCCACCACCCCTGGGCCCAACAAAGCAAGCTCACCCTGTAGTCACACCTCTGTGAACCTGTGACTCTAGACTGAACACTGTAACCAGACCCAGTCCTGCCCACAGGTTGAAGAAGGAGCCTCCGGTGCCGGAGTGGTGCAGTCAGTTCTTAATTTGAGCTGGGGTTTCCGGTGCTCCGTACCGGCACTTGTGACAGTCTGCCACATGGTGGCGTTCTTTGTTTTATGTAGAGATGAGCACAACACTTATTTCTTAATTCAGTATACATTAATCATGACGAATACCTGCTGACCAAGCCATTTCTATGGCTTTGGAGCCTTAAATAGTATGAAACGTCACACGTTTAGGAGTGTGATGGTTAGTAGATATGTTTGTTCTGGCACTTGCAGCGCTGGCGCGGGCAATGGGTGAGGGGAAGCTGCAGCGGACTCATGACGAGGGCCCTGGCACTTATGTTTTTTAAAAATTAGGCACATGCGTCCAGCAAAACCAACTGTGTGTGTTCTCAGACCTCTACAAATCTGAGTGAGATGGACCTGCACGCTTGGCACAAACGGAAACCAGGGGGCTGTCTTGGCTAGACATTACCTCACTCGTTTCTTGTGTGGCAACCTGCTGCGTGTAAGCCTCAAGCTTAGCGTCACCTGATGGAGTCGGCAGCACATTACCAGAGTAATGATAGTACCATTGAACTTCCATTAGTTACTACAGACTTTTCGTAATGTAAATAAAGTCTTACCTCTTTTATAAAAGGAACAACACTGCTTGCACTGGACATGGAGTGGAGTGTTATGGAGTGGCGTAGAGTTGCGTGGGCGGCGTACAGTAGAGTTAAGTGGCGTGGAGAGGAGTGAAGTGGAGTGTCATGGAGTAGCGTACAGTGGAGGGAGTAGAGTGTTGTAGAGTGAAGTTTTATGGAGTGGCGTGGGTGGCGTATGGTAGAGTTAAGTGGCGTAGAGAGGAGTGAAGTGGAGTGTCATGGAGTAGCGTACAGTGGAGGGAGTAGAGTGTTGTAGAGTGGAGTTTTATGGAGTGGCGTGGGTGGCGTACGGTAGAGTTAAGTGGCGTAGAGAGGAGTGAAGTGGAGTGTCATGGAGTAGCGTACAGTGGAGGGAGTAGAGTGTTGTAGAGTGGAGTTTTATGGAGTGGCGTGGGCGGCGTACGGTAGAGTTAAGTGGCGTGGAGAGGAGTGAAGTGGAGTGTCATGGAGTAGCGTACAGTGGAGGGAGTAGAGTGTTGTAGAGTGGAGTTTTATGGAGTGGCGTGGGTGGCGTACGGTAGAGTTAAGTGGCGTGGAGAGGAGTGAAGTGGAGTGTCATGGAGTAGCGTACAGTGGAGGGAGTAGAGTGTTGTAGAGTGGAGTTTTATGGAGTGGCGTGGGTGGCATACAGTAGAGTTAAGTGGCGTAGAGAGGAGTGAAGTGGAGTGTCATGGAGTAGCGTACAGTGGAGGGAGTAGAGTGTTGTAGAGTGGAGTTTTATGGAGTGGCGTGGGTGGTGTACGGTAGAGTTAAGTGGCGTAGAGAGGAGTGAAGTGGAGTGTCATGGAGTAGCATACAGTGGAGGGAGTAGAGTGTTGTAGAGTGGAGTTTTATGGAGTGGCGTGGGTGGCGTACGGTAGAGTAAAGTGGCGTGGAGAGGAGTGAAGTGGAGTGTCATGGAGTAGCGTACAGTGGAGGGAGTAGAGTGTTGTAGAGTGGAGTTTTATGGAGTGGCGTGGGTGGTGTACGGTAGAGTTAAGTGGCGTAGAGAGGAGTGAAGTGGAGTGTCATGGAGTAGCGTACAGTGGAGGGAGTAGAGTGTTGTAGAGTGGAGTTTTATGGAGTTGCGTGGGTGGCGTACGGTAGAGTTAAGTGGCGTGGAGAGGAGTGAAGTGGAGTGTCATGGAGTAGCGTACAGTGGAGGGAGTAGAGTGTTGTAGAGTGGAGTTTTACGGAGTGGCGTGGGTGGCGTACGGTAGAGTTAAGTGGCGTGGAGAGGAGTGAAGTGGAGTGTCATGGAGTAGCGTACAGTGGAGGGAGTAGAGTTGTAGAGTGGAGTTTTATGGAGTGGCGTGGGTGGCGTACGGTAGAGTTAAGTGGCGTCGAGAGGAGTGAAGTGGAGTGTCATGGAGTGGCGTACAGTGGAGGGAGTAGAGTGTTGTAGAGTGGAGTTATATGGAGTGGCGTGGGTGGCGTTCGGTAGAGTTAAGTGGCGTGGAGCGGAGTGAAGTGGAGTGTCATGGAGTAGCGTACAGTGGAGGGAGTAGAGTGTTGTAGAGTGGAGTTTTATGGAGTTGCGTGTGTGGCGTACAGTAGAGTTAAGTGGCGTAGAGAGGAGTGAAGTGGAGTGTCATGGAGTAGTGTACAGTGGAGGGAGTAGAGTGTTGTAGAGTGGAGTTGCGTGGGTGGCGTACAGTAGAGTTAAGTGGCGTAGAGAGGAGTGAGGTGGAGTGTCATGGAGTAGCGTACAGTGGAGGGAGTAGAGTGTTGTAGAGTGGAGTTTTATGGAGTGGCGTGGGTGGCGTACGGTAGAGTAAAGTGGCGTGGAGAGGAGTGAAGTGGAGTGTCATGGAGTAGCGTAAAGTGGAGGGAGTAGAGTGTTGTAGAGTGGAGTTTTATGGAGTGGCGTGGGTGGCGTACGGTAGAGTTAAGTGGCGTAGAGAGGAGTGAAGTGGAGTGTCATGGAGTAGCGTACAGTGGAGGGAGTAGAGTGTTGTAGAGTGGAGTTTTATGGAGTTGCGTGGGTGGCGTACGGTAGAGTTAAGTGGCGTGGAGAGGAGTGAAGTGGAGTGTCATGGAGTAGCGTACAGTGGAGGGAGTAGAGTGTTGTAGAGTGGAGTTTTATGGAGTGGCGTGGGTGGCGTACGGTAGAGTTAAGTGGCGTGGAGAGGAGTGAAGTGGAGTGTCATGGAGTAGCGTACAGTGGAGGGAGTAGAGTTGTAGAGTGGAGTTTTATGGAGTGGCGTGGGTGGCGTACGGTAGAGTTAAGTGGCGTCGAGAGGAGTGAAGTGGAGTGTCATGGAGTGGCGTACAGTGGAGGGAGTAGAGTGTTGTAGAGTGGAGTTATATGGAGTGGCGTGGGTGGCGTTCGGTAGAGTTAAGTGGCGTGGAGCGGAGTGAAGTGGAGTGTCATGGAGTAGCGTACAGTGGAGGGAGTAGAGTGTTGTAGAGTGGAGTTTTATGGAGTTGCGTGTGTGGCGTACAGTAGAGTTAAGTGGCGTAGAGAGGAGTGAAGTGGAGTGTCATGGAGTAGTGTACAGTGGAGGGAGTAGAGTGTTGTAGAGTGGAGTTGCGTGGGTGGCGTACAGTAGAGTTAAGTGGCGTAGAGAGGAGTGAAGTGGAGTGTCATGGAGTAGCGTACAGTGGAGGGAGTAGAGTGTTGTAAAGTGGAGTTTTATGGAGTGGCGTGGGTGGCGTACGGTAGAGTTAAGTGGCGTGGAGAGGAGTGAAGTGGAGTGTCATGGAGTAGCGTACAGTGGAGGGAGTAGAGTGTTGTAGAGTGGAGTTTTATGGAGTGGCGTGGGTGGCGTACAGTAGAATTAAGTGGCATGGAGAGGAGTGAAGTGGAGTGTCATGGAGTAGCGTACAGTGGAGGGAGTAGAGTGTTGTAGAGTGGAGTTTTATGGAGTGGCGTGGGTGGCGTACGGTAGAGTTAAGTGGCGTGGAGAGGAGTGAAGTGGAGTGTCATGGAGTAGCGTACAGTGGAGGGAGTAGAGTGTTGTAGAGTGGAGTTTTATGGAGTGGCGTGGGTGGCGTACGGTAGAGTTAAGTGGCGTGGAGAGGAGTGTCATGGAGTAGCGTACAGTGCAGGGAGTAGAGTGTTGTAGAGTGGAGTATTATGGAGTGGCGTGGGTGGCGTACGGTAGAGTTAAGTGGCGTGGAGAGGAGTGAAGTGGAGTGTCATGGAGTAGCGTACAGTGGAGGGAGTAGAGTGTTGTAGAGTGGAGTTTTATGGAGTGGCGTGGGTGGCGTACGGTAGAGTTAAGTGGCGTAGAGAGGAGTGAAGTGGAGTGTCATGGAGTAGCGTACAGTGGAGGGAGTAGAGTGTTGTAGAGTGGAGTTTTATGGAGTGGCGTGGGTGGCGTACGGTAGAGTTAAGTGGCGTGGAGAGGAGTGAAGTGGAGTGTCATGGAGTAGCGTACAGTGGAGGGAGTAGAGTGTTGTAGAGTGGAGTTTTATGGAGTGGCGTGGGTGGCGTACGGTAGAGTTAAGTGGCGTGGAGAGGAGTGAAGTGGAGTGTCATGGAGTAGCGTACAGTGGAGGGAGTAGAGTGTTGTAGAGTGGAGTTTTATGAAGTGCGTGGGTGGCATACGGTAGAGTTAAGTGGCGTAGAGAGGAGTGAAGTGGAGTGTCATGGAGTAGCGTACAGTGGAGGGAGTAGAGTGTTGTAGAGTGGAGTTTTATGGAGTGGCGTGGGTGGTGTACGGTAGAGTTAAGTGGCGTAGAGAGGAGTGAAGTGGAGTGTCATGGAGTAGCATACAGTGGAGGGAGTAGAGTGTTGTAGAGTGGAGTTTTATGGAGTGGCGTGGGTGGCGTACGGTAGAGTAAAGTGGCGTGGAGAGGAGTGAAGTGGAGTGTCATGGAGTAGCGTACAGTGGAGGGAGTAGAGTGTTGTAGAGTGGAGTTTTATGGAGTGGCGTGGGTGGCGTACGGTAGAGTTAAGTGGCGTAGAGAGGAGTGAAGTGGAGTGTCATGGAGTAGCGTACAGTGGAGGGAGTAGAGTGTTGTAGAGTGGAGTTTTATGGAGTTGCGTGGGTGGCGTACGGTAGAGTTAAGTGGCGTGGAGAGGAGTGAAGTGGAGTGTCATGGAGTAGCGTACAGTGGAGGGAGTAGAGTGGTGTAGAGTGGAGTTTTATGGAGTGGCGTGGGTGGCGTACGGTAGAGTTAAGTGGCGTGGAGAGGAGTGAAGTGGAGTGTCATGGAGTAGCGTACAGTGGAGGGAGTAGAGTTGTAGAGTGGAGTTTTATGGAGTGGCGTGGGTGGCGTACGGTAGAGTTAAGTGGCGTCGAGAGGAGTGAAGTGGAGTGTCATGGAGTGGCGTACAGTGGAGGGAGTAGAGTGTTGTAGAGTAGAGTTATATGGAGTGGCGTGGGTGGCGTTCGGTAGAGTTAAGTGGCGTGGAGCGGAGTGAAGTGGAGTGTCATGGAGTAGCGTACAGTGGAGGGAGTAGAGTGTTGTAGAGTGGAGTTTTATGGAGTTGCGTGTGTGGCGTACAGTAGAGTTAAGTGGCGTAGAGAGGAGTGAAGTGGAGTGTCATGGAGTAGTGTACAGTGGAGGGAGTAGAGTGTTGTAGAGTGGAGTTGCGTGGGTGGCGTACAGTAGAGTTAAGTGGCGTAGAGAGGAGTGAAGTGGAGTGTCATGGAGTAGCGTACAGTGGAGGGAGTAGAGTGTTGTAAAGTGGAGTTTTATGGAGTGGCGTGGGTGGCGTACGGTAGAGTTAAGTGGCGTGGAGAGGAGTGAAGTGGAGTGTCATGGAGTAGCGTACAGTGGAGGGAGTAGAGTGTTGTAGAGTGGAGTTTTATGGAGTGGCGTGGGTGGCGTACGGTAGAATTAAGTGGCATGGAGAGGAGTGAAGTGGAGTGTCATGGAGTAGCGTACAGTGGAGGGAGTAGAGTTGTAGAGTGGAGTTTTATGGAGTGGCGTGGGTGGCGTACGGTAGAGTTAAGTGGCGTCGAGAGGAGTGAAGTGGAGTGTCATGGAGTGGCGTACAGTGGAGGGAGTAGAGTGTTGTAGAGTGGAGTTATATGGAGTGGCGTGGGTGGCGTTCGGTAGAGTTAAGTGGCGTGGAGCGGAGTGAAGTGGAGTGTCATGGAGTAGCGTACAGTGGAGGGAGTAGAGTGTTGTAGAGTGGAGTTTTATGGAGTTGCGTGTGTGGCGTACAGTAGAGTTAAGTGGCGTAGAGAGGAGTGAAGTGGAGTGTCATGGAGTAGTGTACAGTGGAGGGAGTAGAGTGTTGTAGAGTGGAGTTGCGTGGGTGGCGTACAGTAGAGTTAAGTGGCGTAGAGAGGAGTGAAGTGGAGTGTCATGGAGTAGCGTACAGTGGAGGGAGTAGAGTGTTGTAAAGTGGAGTTTTATGGAGTGGCGTGGGTGGCGTACGGTAGAGTTAAGTGGCGTGGAGAGGAGTGAAGTGGAGTGTCATGGAGTAGCGTACAGTGGAGGGAGTAGAGTGTTGTAGAGTGGAGTTTTATGGAGTGGCGTGGGTGGCGTACAGTAGAATTAAGTGGCATGGAGAGGAGTGAAGTGGAGTGTCATGGAGTAGCGTACAGTGGAGGGAGTAGAGTGTTGTAGAGTGGAGTTTTATGGAGTGGCGTGGGTGGCGTACGGTAGAGTTAAGTGGCATGGAGAGGAGTGAAGTGGAGTGTCATGGAGTAGCGTACAGTGGAGGGAGTAGAGTGTTGTAGAGTGGAGTTTTATGGAGTGGCGTGGGTGGCGTACAGTAGAGTTAAGTGGCGTGGAGAGGAGTGTCATGGAGTAGCGTACAGTGCAGGGAGTAGAGTGTTGTAGAGTGGAGTATTATGGAGTGGCGTGGGTGGCGTACGGTAGAGTTAAGTGGCGTGGAGAGGAGTGAAGTGGAGTGTCATGGAGTAGCGTACAGTGGAGGGAGTAGAGTGTTGTAGAGTGGAGTTTTATGGAGTGGCGTGGGTGGCGTATGGTAGAGTTAAGTGGCGTAGAGAGGAGTGAAGTGGAGTGTCATGGAGTAGCGTACAGTGGAGGGAGTAGAGTGTTGTAGAGTGGAGTTTTGTGGGTGGCGTACGGTAGAGTTAAGTGGCGTGGAGAGGAGTGAAGTGAAGTGGAGTGTCATGGAGTGGCGTACAGTGGAGGGAGTAGAGTGTTGTAGAGTGGAGTTTTATGGAGTGGCGTGGGTTGCGTATGGTAGAGATAAGTGGCGTGGAGAGGAGTGAAGTGGAGTGTCATGGAGTAGCGTACAGTGGAGGGAGTAGAGTGTTGTAGAGTGGAGTTTTATGGAGTGGCGTGGGTGGCGTACGGTAGAGTTAAGTGGCGTGGCGAGGAGTGAAGGGGAGTGTCATGGAGTAGCGTACAGTGGAGGGAGTAGAGTGTTGTAGAGTGGAGTTTTATGGAGTGGCGTGGGTGGCGTATGGTAGAGTTAAGTGGCGTGGAGAGGAGTGAAGTGGAGTGTCATGGAGTAGCGTACAGTGGAGGGAGTAGAGTGTTGTAGAGTGGAGTTTTATGGAGTGGCGTGGGTGGCGTACGGTAGATTTAAGTGGCGTGGAGAGGAGTGAAGTGGAGTGTCATGGAGTGGTGTACAGTGGAGGGAGTAGAGTGTTGTAGAGTGGAGTTTTACGGAGTGGCGTGGGTGGCGTACGGTAGAGTTAAGTGGCGTGGAGAGGAGTGAAGTGGAGTGTCATGGAGTGGCGTACAGTGGAGGGAGTAGAGTGTTGTAGAGTGGAGTTTTATGGAGTGGCGTGGGTGGCGTATGGTAGAGTTAAGTGGCGTGGAGAGGAGTGAAGTGGAGTGTCATGGAGTAGCGTACAGTGGAGGGAGTAGAGTGTTGTAGAGTGGAGTTTTATGGAGTGGCGTGGGTGGCTTACGGTAAAGTTAAGTGGCGTGGAGAGGAGTGAAGTGGAGTGTCATGGAGTAGCGTACAGTGGAGGGAGTAGAGTGTTGTAGAGTGGAGTTTTATGGAGTTGCGTGGGTGGCGTACGGTAGAGTTAAGTGGCGTGGAGAGGAGTGAAGTGGAGTGTCATGGAGTAGCGTACAGTGGAGGGAGTAGAGTGTTGTAGAGTGGAGTTTTATGGAGTTGCGTGGGTGGCGTACTGTAGAGTTAAGTGGCGTGGAGAGGAGTGAAGTGGAGTGTCATGGAGTAGCGTACAGTGGAGGGAGTAGAGTGTTGTAGAGTGGAGTTTTATGGAGTGGCGTGGGTGGCGTACGGTAGAGTTAAGTGGCGTGGAGAGGAGTGAAGTGGAGTGCCATGGAGTAGCGTACAGTGGAGGGAGTAGAGTGTTGTGGGATGGAAGGGCGTAGAGTAAAGTACAGTGTCGAAGTATCATAGAGTGTCGTGGAGTGGTGTGAGTGACGTGCTACTTACCTGAGTGCCCCCCACCACTCTCCAAGAGTGAGCTGGACTTTTCGACCTCACTATCCTCAGAGAGTCAAAGCCTGGAGTGGAGGTTGTGGGCAGCTTGCTGAGCTCGCAGTAGGAGCTGCCCCGGCTCCACTCACAACAACAGTCCTTGTCATGAGGATTGTGCAGCTGCGCATGGATTCCAATAGGCTGACAACAGCTGTGTAGCGTGCAGGTCTGTGTGCAGGTCTGTGGCTGGCATGTTGGAAGGAGGCGCGTGCGTCCCTCCTCTGGTGTGAGCACAGAAACTAACCCCAGACGCCCGGCTTTAAGACAGAGCTGAGACACACAGAATAAAAGAGCGGCATCTTTCCTTACAAGTGTGTACATGTAGGCTGACTGTCTGCTCACTGCAAAAATTTGAATTTTCTACCCAAAATATTTACTCTGGGAGACGGAAAGGATGGTATAACTGGGGGCGTTGTGTACTTACTTTCAAGACAGAATTGTTTACTTTAGTGAATAGAGTTTAAAAGGGGATCTGCTAAATATTTATACTTGAATTTCTTTAAAAGCTCTCACTGATGTTTTTAAAGCCCTGTCGTCTCTTTTGTAGCAATATTGTGTTGAATGCCCATACAGCTATTGGCACAGTGCCTCCGATGTCATCTTTTATGAGACAGCGTGATGCATAAATTGATTTCCCCGTCGCATCATTTGATGGATTATCACCTAATTCCAGTGTCCTGGCCACAGGGAAACGAATGCAGTTTTGTAACAAGTATTATTCTATGTTTTCTATACAAAGAAAGCGCGTGATACATGTATAACCGGACCTCAACGGGGCAAGTTTTACTGAAACAATTCCAAAGGACGAAGCTTGAGAGAGACAATGAATGTTTTCAGCAAACAAGAAAAAAAATCGTTTTAAAGATTGTACTGCCTAGTAATGTTTAATACAGCACACACTTCAGATACGTTCATCTAAAGGTGTCCTGTTTTGATAAAAACGCGAATGAGGAATGCGTTGATTTTATAAGCAGTTTGTTGAAAGCCCTTCAGTGGTCCCCTCTCCACAGGCCTGGCATGTGCGGCTGCAGTACAACGAGCGGCCGCTGGGTGTCGCCAGAGCCCCATGCTAGGCACTTGTCTCCAGCACGTGTTACCCATTGCACCCCTCCCCCTCTCTCCTTTCAGGGGCTGGATGTTGCCCCCTCCCGCGTCCTAGGCCTGGTGGGAGACCCTTACATGGGCAGAGTGTCTGGGCCAGGCGTTGCTCGGCTGTCCTTGTGCCACCAGCTGCCAGGGACCCTGCGGGCACCTCCTGCCAGCCTCCATGCCCCAGGTCCTCACCCCTGGGTGTGTCAGAGACAGGCTCTTTGTGTGTGTGGTGGGCGCCTGGCCCTCAGACAGACGCTGCCAGTGTCCAGGCTTCACAGCCCTGTGCCCCTCACAGACGCCTCTGTTCACTGCTGGTCATGTGGGGGCGCCAGCTGTCGGCCGCGGCAGGAATGCGCACAGGGCGCCCGGTTACACACAGGCCATCTGGGGTGTGCGGGGGTGATAGGGGGTCACCTCAGCACACACAGGGTGTGCGAAGGGCAGGCTGTGCTTTCAGTGTCCGCGTGGGCACCCTCATAGTGCTGGGCACCGCCACAGCCCAGTGCCACCAACCTTACAAGCCACAGATCCCACTGGTTATAAGGACGCCGAGGGCCTGATTTAGAGTGTGGTGGGCAGGGCACCCCATCGCAGTGGAACAGAGCACTCTGTCCGCCACCATCACCCCACCTGCCCGAGTTAGAGGCGCAGTGGACAGGTGTAAGCTGACAGAGTACAATTTATGATAGGCACCCACTCATGCAAAGGGAGTTTGAGGGGTACCAACCAGTGTCTCTTCAGACTGGGGGGCATCGAGTCTTATTGCTGTTCTGAATTTGGGGGGTTTAGTTGATTGTTAGTCACTGTGGGGACTTGTTCGGAGCCTCGCAGGCTCGCACACACACATTCTCTGCTGCGCTTGTTTCTGTACAGAGTTGTGTTGCCTGTGTTCACCCCCCCCCTCCCTCAGTGCTCCCCTCCTCCATCCCTCCTCCATCCCTCCTTTGAGTCTCAGTGCTCCCCCCCTCCATCCCTCCTCCATCCCTCCTTTGAGTCTCAGTGCTCCCCTCCTCCATCCCTCCTCATCCCTCCTTTAAGTCTCAGTGCTCCCCTCCTCCATCCAGTGCTCCCCTCCTCCATCCCTCCTTTGAGTCTCAGTGCTCACCTCCTCATCCCTCCTTTAAGTCTCAGTGCTCCCCTCCTCCATCCCTCCTTTAAGTCTCAGTGCTCCCCTCCTCCATCCCTCCTTTAAGTCTCAGTGCTCCCCTCCTCCATCCCTCCTTTAAGCCTCAGTGCTCCCCTCCTCCATCCCTCCTTTAAGTCTCAGTGCTCCCCTCCTCATCCCTCCTTTAAGTCTCAGTGCTCCCCTCCTCCATCCAGTGCTCCCCTCCTCCATCCCTCCTTTGAGTCTCAGTGCTCCCCTCCTCCATCCCTCCTTTAAGTCTCAGTGCTCCCCTCCTCCATCCCTCCTTTAAGTCTCAGTGCTCCCCTCCTCCATCCCTCCTCATCCCTCCTTTAAGTCTCAGTGCTCCCCTCCTCATCCCTCCTTTAAGTCTCAGTGCTCCCCTCCTCATCCCTCCTTTAAGTCTCAGTGCTCCCCTCCTCCATCCCTCCTTTAAGACTCAATGCTCCCCTCCTCCATCCCTCCTCATCCCTCCTTTAAGTCTCAGTGCTCCCCTCCTCCATCCCTCCTTTAAGCCTCAGTGCTCCCCTCCTCCATCCCTCCTTTAAGTCTCAGTGCTCCCCTCCTCATCCCTCCTTTAAGTCTCAGCGCTCCCCTCCTCCATCCCTCCTTTAAGTCTCAGTGCTCCCCTCCTCCATCCCTCCTCATCCCTCCTTTAAGTCTCAGTGCTCCCCTCCTCCATCCCTCCTTTAAGTCTCAGTGCTCCCCTCCTCCATCCCTCCTTTAAGTCTCAGTGCTCCCCTCCTCCATCCCTCCTTTAAGTCTCAGTGCTCCCCTCCTCCATCCCTCCTGTAAGTCTCAGTGCTCCCCTCCTCCATCCCTCCTCATCCCTCCTTTAAGTCTCAGTGCTCCCCTCCTCCATCCCTCCTTTAAGTCTCAGTGCTCCCCTCCTCCATCCCTCCTTTAAGTCTCAGTGCTCCCCTCCTCCATCCCTCCTGTAAGTCTCAGTGCTCCCCTCCTCCATCCCTCCTCATCCCTCCTTTAAGTCTCAGTGCTCCCCTCCTCCATCCCTCCTTCAAGCCTCAGTGTGAGTCAGTGTAGGACACTTTGGGGAGGTACGGTGTCTCACAGAGGAACAGCGAACGCTGCTGTGGCCTGACGGAGAGGGATGCATGGACAGCGAGAAGGGAAGGAACAGCCTTCATAGGAAGGGATTCTCGTATTAACGAGAATGATGGGCATTGTGGGTCTGCAGTGAGTAGCATTCCCCAGGGGAGTCGCTAGCCTCAGAGACACACTGTGCTCTTATAGAAAGAAATGAAAACAAGTTTGAGGGATAATCTGCTCGTGAGAGTGGAGACAATTTGGAGAGAATAATGCGTCTTTTACACAAGAAAAAAGTGAGATAAACTGACATACAATGAATTAGTGGTACACAATATCATTTTACTCAAACTTCAATAATAAGGTAAAGTTAAAAGCAGGTGAGACACTGAGGGTAGTAATTAGCCCTTGAGTCCAGAGGTCATCAAGTTTCAGCCAATACAAAATCCCCAGAAGGCGCCTCTGGCCTTCTTCAGGACCAGATCCCTATTCCAATAACTGTTGTCTTATCTGAATAGGTGTTCCCATGGTGTGGTGCATATACGATGCATAGGAATACTGTCATGCCTCACCACTTTCAAATGTCACCAGCCGCCACTGAACACAGGTCACTGCAAATGGATGCCATGACCACTGAACATGAGGCGAGCCAAGTACACACACACACCCCATAAGGCACAGAGGCCCACGCACTGTTATGTCGGGTATTTGTACAGCGCACGGCTACTCCCAAGAGTGTCCCGGCGCTAAAAGAACACGCACCCGAGCAACAGAAAGGTGAACCAAGTTACCAGGCGACAAAATGCTAGTTGAGCCGATTTAAAATTGAAATAGCCATGTCTTGAGCATTTTTCTAAAGGAAAGCAGATCCTGGGCCTGACGGAGAGGCAGGGGGAGGTTGTTCCATAGGCCGGAGGCAACCGCCTGAAAAGAGCGGCCTATGACCCGCGCAAGTGCGATTTTCGGCACAAAAGTCAAGAGTTGAGACGAGGATCTCAAAGTACGTTGAGGGACATAGCGGGGGAACCTATGTCTTAATTAAGGAGCTCCAATCTGATTAAAAGCTTTAAACACAAGAACCAGGGCTTTAAAATAAATTCTCTTTTGGACCGGCAGCCAATGCAGGGAGGACAAGAGAGGAGATGTCCGAGTGCTGTGGGGACCAGGAATATGGCCCTAGCGGCTGCATTTTGAATCACCTGCAAACGGGAGATCAAATAGCTGGGAAGACCCAAATACAAAGAATTCGCATAGTCCAAACGCGAGGTAACCAAAGCCTGGACTATGATTCTTCTGTGAGAGACAGAAAGCAAAGGTAAGAAGTTCCTCATCATTCTTAAAATCCCGAAACAAGTCCCTGCCACAGACTGAATCTGGGATTTCATAGAAAGCGAGGAGTCCATCTTGACTCCGAGATTCTTAACCACGGTCACTGACGACCCAGGGGGGACAGATCCCGCGGCCACTAGTTATGCCAGGTCTCACAGGGACGGTGGCCAAAGAAGATAATCTCGGATTTGTCAGGATTACATTTCATTTGATGATCCTTCAGCCACGAGAAAACTTCAGAAAGACAAGTATTTATTGCATGGGCGTCAAACTCGGCGCCCTTCGCACAGGTGAACAGCAGCTGAGTATCGTCTGCGTACGATACAATCTTTGCCCCGTGTTGTTCGGCGAGGCGAGCAATGGGGGCCATGTAAAGATTGAACAGAGTAGGGCTCAAAATAGAGCCCTGCGGGACCCCAACATTCAAAGGTGGGATAGCAGCTGCAAATGGAGGGGACCATATGGATTGAAGACGATTACTGAGAAAGGACCTGATCCAACTCAGCGCCATGCCGCCAACACCCCCCTCGGCCAGTCTTTGCACCAGTCTGTTATGGGGCGCGGTGTCAAAGGCCGCGGAGAGGTCCAAAAGGACCAACACCGCGTTGCCTTCCCTATCTAACGTGGGTTTAATGGTCTCAGATATTTCTAAAAGGGCTGTTTCAGTACTGAAATTAACCCCAAAACCCGACTGACTAGGGTGCAAGAGATGGTTAGTCTCAATGTATTCAGGGAGGATGGAGTTAACATATTTCTCCAAAACCTTTGCAAAAAAAGGAAGCAGCGATATGGGACGGTAGTTACCGGCTTCCTCCGGGTCCGCCGTGGTGTTTTTTAGCAAAGGGTGAATTTTGGCATGTTTCCAGCACAAAGGCATATATCCTTCCCGCAAGGCGTTATTTAAAATCCGATTCACTATGGGGTTAATTGCTTCAGCAATTGCCGACAGCACCCTGGCAGGACAGGGGTCGGCCGGTGAGCCCGATTTCAAGGACTTCATAATAGTTAGTGATTGGACCATGGGGATAGCAGGAAACTGCAAAAGGGAGAATTCAGAACTGACAACAACGCTGGAAAAATCTAGGCCTGAAGTTAAGTCCGGCGACTGCATTTCGAATGAATTCTGAATCTTTTTAATTTTATCATAAAAGAAAGAAGCCATCATGTTGGTCCATTTACTCGATGGCACAAACGGATGTCTGATGACTGCGGGGGAGGTAACATTTTTAACAATGTTATAAAGTTCTCTACTTTTATTACCGGCCTGGTCGATTTTTATTGAAAAGAAAAGTCTCTTTCCCTCGCAAACTTTCTGGTAGTGATCTCTTAGAGCTGTTTTATAAGTCAATTTGTCAAGAACCGTGTAATTTGCTCGCCATATCCTTTCTAGGTGTTTACAAGCGGTTTTACTTTTCCTAAGCGCTTCAGTGTACCAGGGGGCAGAAGCATGAGACGTTTTTGTCACTCTCGGGGTAGGGGGGGCAAGTTCTAAGGCTCTAAGGGATAACCATTGATCCAAGGAATGCACATCATTTTCGAGAGTCCCACAGAATGGAATGGGGTGGGCTTGCAGGGCGCTCTGTATGGCCTCAGGAGTAATTTGGTTAAAAGGTCTAAAACTACTGGCGCGGACTTTTACCAGTGGACGGGACCGATTGAGATTCTTAGGGACTCTAAAGTATACCAAAAGGTGGTCCGACCAGGTAAGGGAAAGAGGGACTTTAACATCTATTGGAGTCGAAGAAAAAATCTGATCTAAAATATGGCCCTTATCGTGAGTAGGCAGGTGTACAAAAGGGGTCAGGCGTAATATATCAAGGGATTCATACAATTTAAGCACCTCCGGTGCTGACAAATAGTCCATGTGTAGGTTAAAATCACCGAGGACCAAGCAGTGACTATATTTAGCAGCTAAAGGGGAGATATTGTGGCTGATCGCCTCCAGAAACTTCCCAGCCGGCCCTGGTGGACGATCGATAACCAACCCGGCAATAGACTGATGGGCCGAGATGGTTAGAAGAAAACCCATGGACTCAGCCCCCTTGATCTCGGGGAGAGCTAGCGGAACGCAATTGAAGGTGCTTTTGTAAATGAGGGCCAGCCCCCCACCCCTCCCCTTACTCCGATCTTTCCTCAGGATCTGATAGCCTGCGGGGATCGCCCCGGCAATAGTAGGATTAGAAGCCTCGGTTAGCCATGTTTTAGTTAAAAACATCATGTCAGGACGGGAGTCCTCTAATAATTCCTGAAGTTGGAGCTCAGGTTTTTTAACTGAGGGAATATTAAGCAGTGACGCTGAAAGATACAGGCCGCCCCCGCCCCTGTGCATTTTGTTCATCGCTGGAGTCGGTACTTCCCCCCGTAACCCATAGGCGTGGGAGGCCAGCCAATTGCAATCTTTGCAAGGGACAGCCTCCACACTCAGAGCCGAGGAAGAGTGGGGCTTGCAGGTCATACATCTGCCGATACTGAATAAAAGTTCCCTTTCATATGTGATAAATGATAACTGCTCCTTAGACGAACCGACGGTATGTCTAGCGCCGGCCGCCTCCGGGACGCTGACGGGCGCAGACGGGCTTGCCTTATGCGCGCCTTCGGTGCACCAGCAGCGCGCTCGCGCAACGTCCCGTTTTGAAGCCAGCGTGAAAAAACAACTAGACCGCGTCCGTCCCAAAAGATGGCGGCGTCGGTCGAAATGGTTAGAAAGATCAGGGTTCGATTCCCCCGCCCTCTCCAGCAGCAATAGATCTATTATTTCCCCAAACACCCCCGTGTTCAAGCACAATACACGAGATACAATTTAAAATACTCAAAATTAAAAAACAATGTGCAATCATTAAAATCACAGGCTAAAAATGGTCAAAGGCAATTCAGGCTAGCAGCGAGTGTATCGTGGTAGCAAAATGTCTGGTTCGGGAATTATGGGTTGTAAGGGGTACAAGTCGGGTTAACACAGGTCACTGCAAAGGGATGCCCATGACCACTGCACACGAGAGAAGCCAAATGCACACCTCCCCCCGAGACTGCACAGGTGCGCACGGTATCAGGTGCGCACAAACCGCAGAGGCCCCTGACATGCTCATGGTGTGTGGCCCCCGCTGCACGCGGACTACGGGAGCTCAGCACGAGTGACCTGAGCCGGCGGGGCCGGGGGGAGGGGGGGTGGCTGAGACCTCCTGGGTCCTAGAGGGTCTCACTTAATAACTTGGTATTTCGGAAACAACTAAAAAGATGGGGATAGCAGTTTGAGAACTGCAAGTTAGGGATGCTTACAGACCACAGAGGATCCCAAAGCATGCTGGGACAGTTTTGTCTAGCAGATTGTTAAGGGTGCCCTAGTCCCTGACCCCAGGACCCTCGAATATGTTTGGGCCCTTTTTTTCGACCGTTTTAAAGCAAAACCACAGGTTGGTCCATCCTGTGGCTCTGCTACTGATGTCAGGTTATTCAATCCAAAACAGCTGAGGAGTCTTGAATGTTCCTTTCAATGCACGATGCAAAAACCAAGCCATATCCAGGATTGGACCCTTGGGTTACCTCTGAAGGGATCTGCTGATCCTGAGCAGAGGGGTTGACACCAATGGTGTGACCTGACCTATCTCGGGTGGATGGGATATTGAAAATGTTGGAGCAAGAGCCATCACCCACCTTGCAGACTGGTTGGGCGCTGGCGGCCGGCCTCTTAAAAGGGCACAAATAGCCACGAGAGGCCGAAGTTTTCAGGAGTCCCAAGGGACCCGATTTGCAAAGGGATTAGGCCGGATCCTATCGGATCAACCTTATTGTATAGGTATTAAATCATGCCAGTGCGCTGATTAATAATGGTGCTACCATCATTGGGGGTCTGTATAGAAACGCTATAGGGCCCCTCTAACTGTAGATTAGGTCATTTGGTCCTGAAGAAGCGCCACTGATCTTTTTAGATGCACAAAGCAAGAAACATGTCAACCTCTTGGGGGAATACAGGGGTACATGATCTCCCTTTATATTCCCACCTCTTTCATCTTCGACCTTTGGCAGGGACCCTTTGAATGAAGCAGTTTTAAGGGACCCCTAGTTTATTTTTGTATTGTTTGATTTGGCCAATCTACGTTTCTAGTCATTACTGGGTGTCCGGGGGGATTCCCAGTCCTACATGACAACCTCGAGAAAAGATCCCTGGCAAAGAGCACCATTTCAGGGGCCCATTGGGCATTGCAGGGCCAGCCCAACGAGGAGCTAGCCTGACGATGAAGCATGCCACCCCTAGGGGTAGGTTTGGGCTCTTGGGCTGATATTTTCTATATCCCACCCGGCCCGAGACAGGTTAGGTCACACAATTGGTGTCAACCCTAACTCTGCTTAGGAGCAGCACATTGTTTCGTTAATCATTATAGATGTGGAAGTGCTGGGCCTTGATTACTCCCAGCCCCTCTTCTCTCTCTATTTACCTCTGAACTAGCCATCATCTCTACTGCTGGTCATCTTGGGAGGTTGCCTGGAGAGACAATCCGCCGCCTTATTCTTTACTCCGGGGATGTATTCAACTGCAAAGTGTCTTCCTGTAGCAGTCCTGAGGTTGGTCTGAAACAGAAAGCCGCAGTTGAATACATCCCTGGGATAAAGAACAAGGTGGCGGATTGTCTCTCCAGGCTACCGCCGTAATGTAGCTGATGAAACACAGAATGACGAGGAAGAGGCGGCCTTATCGAATGTGTGCATCATTTCTAACGGTGTGATTTCTGAGAATGAGCGGAGAACAAGCCTCAGAGAGAAGGAAACCCTGGAGGCAGTCATCAGACAGCTTGGAAGCAGTGGTTGGCCAAACAAGAACACTGTCAAGAAGGAATTGAAAGCATAATGGTGCGTCAAAGATGAACTTGCAGAGCTGGATGAATGTCTGCTAAGGGACACCAAACTCATTCCCCCCTGGGAGTATGCGAGTGAAACTAACTAAAGCACATACAGGCCTCTTTGGTGTTTCCAAGACAACAAAGAGACTCTGAATGGACCTTCGGTGGCCTGGCATGGACATCCAAATTGAAAGATCTGTAAGAGACTGTGCACCATGCAATGCAAGCGGCAAGAACTTAATCACAAGTAGGAAACCTCCTAAGCATGCACGCATACCTCCAAGATACCATGGGATGAATCGGCTGGGACACAATTGGTCCCATAGCTCGGGAAAACATGACACCCTACATTATAGTCCTGTTAGATCTATTCTCCAGGTGGCCGGAAATCAGAATTACTTCAGATATTAGTTCAAAGAGTGTCATTAAGCTTTTAACAGACGTATGTGCTAGTTAATGGCTGCCAGCGACTATCCTATCAGATAGCGGAGCACCATTTTGCTCTAAAGAAAAACAAACATCCTTAGAAGAGAACGGCATCACCGATCTGCACTCAGCACTCTATCCCCCAGAACACAACGGTACCGTAAAAAACACCGAAGGAAGGGATAAAATTAGCAAAAGTTAACAACCTTCATTGGGAGGCAGAACGTTTCAATAGAATTTCGCCTGACTCCACACCAAAGCCCTCCGAAACCCCATTTGAGTTAAGGGCAAGAAAATCCAATTCTCAACTAGTCCCTTCATGGATGAAATGGGGCAAGGAATGGATGGATGTGAACACCAGACAACCCTGGAGACAACAAGAAATGATACACCAGGAAGTCAGAAGAGAAAGATATGACCAAGACACGCCCACCAAAATATCCAAAGTTGTGTCCGGAGATTGGGTAAAGATTACGTCTCTGAGTGGTGGTGTCAAAGACTTCAAGTTTTCAAAAGTCATGAAGCAATCAAACTGTTTCGCAATGCCATAAAGACTGACGATGGTAGAATATGGAATTTCAAGAGGGTGGCGAAACTCAGTCCCCCTATCTTCAGAAATGATGCCAGCCAGCAGAAGGAGACTCAAGCAACGGCAATCCTCCTGGCAGAGGGAATGAGTTATTGAAAACTGCTCACAACAAACATCCGTATAAGAGTTTCCCTTATAGAGTACAAACACGTTCCATCAGACCACCAAGATACTCGAAATATGTCCAGGATTAAATGGGAACTTTCTTTGTGTGCATTAGATCCTATAACGCGTATTCTATGCCTATGTGCACAGGAGAATGTCTGGGATTGTAAACGGTATGATCATTAGTAGCTTGTATCCTACAAGTTGTATCTTATGCAAACGTTTACTCACCTGTTTGTATAGTACTATTCCTCCATCAGTGCTCAGCCTCAGGACTACCCCTTCTCTCGTTTCTTCTTGTTGTCAGCGTGGGCCATCCCCTCCCTTCATCCTCCTTCCCCCCCCCTTTAACTCTTGCACTACTCCCAAGGTTTTCTGTACTTGCCAACGTAAGAGTTGTTACCTTTCTCAGAAATGTACACTTTAGTTTGGGTTTTCTTCCCACCATTCTGGACGTTTCCCACAAAGTAGCCTTTCATGTGTAGGGGTTGGCCCCATACCCACCAGGTTGTATGTCCATGTTCATCAACTGGACTCTGTTCATAAACTGGTCTTTCAATACCTGGTCGGAAGTAATGGTTAGTCGGGGACAGGAATCAAACATTGCATCTACCTTTACATCATTTTTATAATGTCCTTGGGATGACCTTCACCTGTATCATTCATTTGCCAGATTATTTCGTCATATATTTCAGATCCTTTGGAGCTTTTCTGTTTTTGCTTTTCTTGTATCCGCATCATGCCCTTCTTGCCCACATCCCTTACACGCTGCCTTCCATGCTGGGCATTCCCTCAAGTTGGCCATATGGCCTGTCCTGGCTCACCTGAAGCGCTGCTCCTTAAAGCTCTGAGTATTGTTTTAAATATCTCCTTCTTCTGTTTGACAACATTTATTCCCCCCTTATTTTCATGTGAATTGCTTTGATTCTCAACTTTCAGTTCTTTCACACAGGACAACATGTTCCACTTGCTTTGAAACTATTAGCACTTGGTTAAGGGGTTGACCATCCGTGAGCCGCAGTTCTTCATGCATTCTGTCTACGCAACAGTTTCATAAAAGCTGATCACGGATGCGTTCGTGTAAGGAAGCACCGACCGTACACGCGGCTGCTAGTTTCCTCAGCTCAGACACACATTCCTCTAGACTCCTGCCCTCTCTCTGACTCCTCTTACCCAAGTGATATCATTCTAGGATGCTGCTTTTTCCAGGTAAAAAGTGTTGATCCAATGTCTTTACACATATTTCATAAGCATTAGAATCCTCTCCCTCATCCTCAGATAGATCTGGTAGGTGCTCTAGAACCTCCTGCCCTTCGGCAACGCTACTATTCTGTCAACATTTATATCTAGACCACACACTGTGAGGTAATTATTAAAACCCTTTTTCCATTTACTCCAAAACATTGGGGCTTTGCCCAGCATGCTCATGACGTATGCAGGCGGTGTGATGTTTTGCACTGTGAAAGATCCACACGACAGGGGTTACAAACAGGGTCATTTGTTCAACGGGTTGTTACAGGAGAGTAAATGCAGCACCATGTGCCAGATACGTTTGATGAGCTGCACAGTCTCTGGAGCAATAGTGTGTGAATCATGAGCTGTTCGTTGTCTCGTGATCCGCTGTACTTGGATAATTTACCCAGTGCGTCTCCTTGAAGTCGTTTATGTACATTTCAGTGCATCGCTTGCTATGGAGCAATAGTGTGTGAATCACCGTTCCTTGTCGTGTGAGTCACCGTTCCTTGTCGTGTGAATCACCGTTCCTTGTCGTGTGAATCACCGTTCCTTGTCGTGTGAGTCACTCTGTTTACAAAAGCCAAAACCTGGATTACTGACAAAAACCAATACATGATCACTGACCTATTTGTATTGGTTTCCAGAATAATGACGAAAATGCATTGGGTTCCAACAGGTTGCGTAATAAAACACAGTTACTCCCCCTTTGTATTATATTTTTTTTCTCTTCAAGCCTTCCTATAGTGGCAGGCAGAGGACATGGTGAGGCAAAGCAGCCAGGAGGCAGGAGCATGCCAGTAAGAATATGTGAAGGCAGCAGCAATAACTGCTAAGCAGGGCACAAAGCTGTATCCGTGCCAGCGTGGAGTCCGCCAGCGCGCGTTCAGCGGGCACAGTCAGTCAGGGCTGACCGGAATCCTCAGCGCGCACAAATGTTCTAAATGGCCCGCGCTGCCTTGGGGCCAATAGTGAGGGGAGCAATTACTGCGGGGAGGGGCTCAGGGAGTGGCTTGGAAGACGCAGCGCTCTCGGATACGATCGTGCGCTGATGTAGCTGTCTGCACAGATAGTCAATCATCCAGTGTCAGAAAGTGCCCTCTTTCTGGCATGGTATGCCCCCCCTTTTTGCTTAATTGCTGATGTTCTTTGAGTGAGTGTGCCCTGGGCTCCTGCCAATCAGGTAACCAGGGCCTATGTTCTTTCCCTAAAATTGCATTGAAGCCTAAACCCAATTGGCATCTCTGGCCACATGTCAGCCCCTGGTATATGGTACCACAGGTACCCAGGACACTGTGACCAGAGAAGGCCCCTAAGGGCTGCAGCACTTACTGTGCCACCCTTAGAGGTCCTGTACCCTGACACTCACACACTGCCTTGGCAGGCTGCGTGTCTTGGTGCAGAACAAAGTGAAGTGTCGACATGGCACACATCCATGCCCAAAAACCACTGCCCTTGCATACATCAGTCACCTCTCTAGTTGGGTGCCCTATGCCGGTGGTAAAGGTACAGGTGCATGAGCTCTGTACCCCTACAGTGCCCAGGTCCATTCCTGGGCCCTGTAAGTGCAGTGCTGCCATTAAGAGTATATGGTGCTAGGAGTTTGTCATTACGAACTCCACAACACCATAATGGCTACACTGAAGACTGGGAAGTTTGGTATCAAACTTCTCAGCACAATAAACCCACACTGATGCCAGTGTGGGATTTAATGTAAAATGCACAATAGAGGGAATGTAGGAAACTGGCTCTATATATACTGCACCAAAATGAGGTACAGTGTGTATAGAGTCCAGGTGACCCCAGAGGTTTGGCAGAGGTTAAAGTTAGATAGAACGTTACTATCTATTTGTGGTAGCTTGGTCGAGCAGTAAGGCAGTATCAGAGGACAGTGTTAAGCATTTGATGTACACACTCAGCAAATGAATTCACACACTCAAGAACTGAACTCTAGGCCAATTGGTTTGTATAAAAACATACTGTTGTTTATTTTCAGAACCAAGCTCTGAAGGCCTCACCTGGAGTATTGTGTCCAGCCCTGGAGGCCTCACCTGGAGTATTGTATCCAGCTCCGGAGGCCTCACCTGGAGTATTGTATCCAGCTCTGGAGGCCTCGCCTGGAGTATTGTGTCCAACTCGGAGGCCTCACCTGGAGTATTGTGACCAGTTCTGGAGGCCTCACCTGGAGTATTGAATCCAGCTCTGGAGGCCTCACCTGGAGTATTGATCCAGCTCCGGAGGCCTCACCTGGAGTATTGTATCCAGCTCTGGAGGCCTGTTCTGCTCGATTTTCCCGGCCTTCTTGTGAGGAAAAGATGATTAAATGTGACTTCAGTCTCTTACCATTCAAGTCTAAGGGTTAGAGTAGTGAATGGAGCCTATTTACTAGGCACTTTGACATGATTCTGTGCTCTTCCCCATAGATCAGGGCTCGCACACATAGCCTAGGGGATAGATTCATTAGTATTAGGGATAACCTGTCCTGTAGTGAGGGTATTTCATGGAGCTGTGCTGAATTCAGGCCTGGTAGGCCTCAAACGGGAGAGACTCCATCTTTCTTTCTGCTCCGGCAGCTTGGGACGCTTCTAGGTCAAATGTAATGTTTTAGTTATGAGGTGTTATTCGCTTGGAGAGAACCGGTTCAGGCCAGCCCTTATCGAAGGATTGTATTTTTCTTCATGCCGAAGACACTACATCAGGCCGGCCGGCTGGGAACGTGTCCTTGGTACGGGGAGGTACAAGAATTTGGTGGGCGGCAGGTTACGGGCCGGAATTTTCCATGAGGAAACGCACCTCTATATTAGTGAAAGTCTGAGGCAGTTACATGTTCAGTCCGTAGGCGGCATCTAGCCATTAGCAGTAAAGCTACTACTTATTCCAGGGAAGACAGACGCCATCTTGAAGGCGGAGAAGAACCGAGAGACAGATGCTTTCCTAGCAGAATAGCCAGAGAGGAGAGAGTAGCCGATAAGGAAGAGGTCCCAGTGACTCGGAGAAGGGTGATTCCAGGCGAGCCGAGGCACAGACGAGAAGGGAACCTAGATGACCACTGAGTGCAGGCTACATACTACTAAGGTGATGTCGACCCTTTCTTACTAGAGTGTACAACTTAATCTTTCACTTTTCTTTGCAGGTTATGTGTTATATCGTAATGTTATGTGATTGTATGTGTAATGAGTAATAAAGTATCCAGTTTGTAGTGAACCGACATGTGCTGCGTGTTCTTGTATAAGAGGGTAGCCTATTCTTCTAGTCGGCTGCGGCTACATGAACAGATGTTAACCCTGATCAGGTAAGTGGTAACTGAATAAGGGAAAGAGGAGCCCCTCGAACCTGAGAACAGGCTATGCCCGAACTGGCAGTCCTTGTGTGATCTGATGAATAGTGAGACTGATTCCCTTTTTGTATGTTATGGTGATCATAGGATGAACTGTCGTATGAGACTGCCGTCTAGGTAGAGAGGTCTGGATTCGTATGGGATCGCGAGGCCGCCACTTGTGATACTGTCGTATGGGCAGAGAGGTCTGGATTCGTAGGGAATCGCGAGGCCGCCACTTGTGATACTGTCGTATGGGCAGAGAGGTCTGGATCCGTATGGGATCGCGAGGCCGCCGATTATAAGAGGTCTTGGTATGCATAGTAGGAATCCCCTGTCCTTAGGTGGTAGATATATGTGGTTGCAGGATTGTAAATAGGTTCTAGGGAGGGGGTAACGTTCTGGCTGGGTTAGTGAGGCTCTGATGAGCGGGTTCTATCTGATCCGAAAACCCAAGCAGAACATTTGGCGTCACGAACCGTTTACGAAACCTGTGTGCGTTGTGGTTGTATCGTGTTTGCTTTCGGCGTGTGCGTGGTTTCGTTTGTATATTATTTCTATATAATTGTTTGTTATTTTCTTTTCTCTTTCTTCTTTTTCTTTTTCACTTTTTCTTTCTTTTCAAAGATGTTTTCTAGAAAGTCGAAATCTACTTTTAAGTTGCCCGTTGATATTCCCGGCTGGGATTCAACGCCTTATGAAGCCTTAGCCCGTGAGTGGGCTGATTCTACTGGTTTGAGTGAGAATTGGAATTCTTTTTTGGAGCTGGCGGAGCCGGCTAATGTGATTGCTTGTTTACAGAAGGCACCGGTATCTAAGGGTGATGAGCTTCCCGTTTTGGGGCGCAGAGGTTGGATTGTTCTGTCCGCGTACAGAATTCTGCATGAGAGGTTGTTGAAGGTACAGAACTTGCATAAGGATTTGGAAGTGAACTTTGTTGAGATTCAGAATGCTCATACTTTGTTGCGGTGTCAAAATAAGTTGCTTGCTGACAAACTTGAGACGTACCAAACTATTGCCGAAAGTGCGGCTGTGCGAATTGCACGTTATAAATACAAGAATCGGCGTGGTCGGGTTTCGACGCGAAAGGTGCGTCTGGTCGTGGCGAAAGCCGGACTGGATTGGAATCCTGATGAATGGGATGGTAATATCTGGAACTCGAGTGATTCTCCTTCCTCGGGTGAGGAGTCTGCCAAGCGCGAGTCCTCTCGCTCCGGCCGTGATTGTAGGTCTGCTTCTTGCGCCTCTGATGGTGCACCCCGTGATTGCGCTCGTCCTTCGAGCGGGGTCGATGCTTCTTCCACTGATTGTTCCTCTACGTGTACTGGTCGAGCTCCTTGTGATGCTCGTCCCGCGGTCTCGGTGCATCCAGTTTTTCGGCGGAAGGTGCAGCAGGCTCCCGGTGCTCCGAATGGTATTGCTTTAGACTCTTTGGAGGATTTTACTCAACAAGAAATTAGTGATCTTTTGCAGAGATTTCGGCAGCGAGCTGGTGAGACCTTACTCACATGGATGGTGCGCCTTTATGAACTGGGCGCTGCTGGCATTATGTTGGATGCTGGCGATTGTTTGAAGTTTTGTTCCTTGAGTTCGGATTCTACTGTACAGGATCATTTTCGTAACTTTAATGGTGGTGGTCAAATTTCTTTGCTTCAATTGGCGACTGAGGGTTGTAATCACAAATATCCTACTGAGTCTGACTGGCCTGTGAATGACAAACCGTGGTATACTTTGCGCGATGCTGCGCAACGTCTCAAAGAGGAGGTGATGAAAACGGCAATTTTTCTGAATACTGCTGACAGGTTGCTTGATGGTTTCTTGACATCTTCTGTGCGGAATCGTATTATTCGTTCTTCCCCTGTTGCTTATAAGCAGGTCATGATGACTTTATTGATTAATCAGACTGGTAACATGTTATCTGTGGTGCTGGAATCGGTACGCCAACTCGGTGAGTTGGGTGAGTGGTTTAAACCTGAACGGCAGTCCCGGCCTGACACTCGTACTCCTGGTGACAATAAACTTACTAGACGTGATATGTTTTTTGGTCTTATGGCAGATGGTGTGCGGAAGGAGGACATTGATGGTGAGACTACTTCTCGTTTGTGGGAAATGTTTCGCAAACGTGGCTTGGATCGAAAGGAGGGTGCCCGGCGTGTTCGGACAACTGAGTGTGATCGTGGTTTTTCTGACGGTAGCGGTGATGACGACCGCCGTGGGCGCTCTGATCGTCGTGATGATCGACGTTATGTACGTGATTTGTCCCCCCGTCGTGAGAGAGACAGGGAGAGAGAGGGGGAAAGAGAGAGGGGGAGAGATGATTATGTTAACAGCAGACGTAGAGATGATAGGGATCAATCCCCTGAGTTGAGAAGGAGAGAGGATCGACACATATTGGCCGATCGAAACTCGCAGTACAATGCAGAGAACAGTAATCCATTTCGTAATGGAGATGGATATGAACAGGAGGTATCGATACCTAGGAAACGTGAGAGTCTTTATCCTGATTTATCCTGGTACACAGAACACAGTAAAAAGGACTAGGAAATAGGTCAAGCTCCAGTACACAGATGGGCTCACAGAGATAATAGACCCTATGTAGATATTGATATTTATTGGAGACATCGTAATATCCAAAGGGCCCGAGCATTGGTAGATACAGGAGCGGAGGCCACTCTTATTCATGGAAAATCAAAGAAGTTTAAAGGTCAGCCTTTTACAATTACCGGATTAGGTGGAAAGGAAACTCCCGCAGTTCAAACTTTACTTGAAATGAGAATAGGTAGAATTCCTAGAAAAGAATACTCTGTATTAGTGGTGCCACTCTTAGAATTCATAATTGGAATTGATATTTTGAAAGGAATGACTTTGCACTTAGATGATGGATGTTACCAATTTGGAACTAAACATTATATATCGTCCAGGCCTGTACGGGTTGGTCGTTTAAGAATGCCCCCCATAAAAGTTCCCCAGGCGACAAAAGTGGTTCGTCAGAAGCAGTATCGTATTCCAGGTGGTCATGAAGAGATTAGTACCACTATTCAGGAGTTGGTGGATGCAGGAGTTATAACCCCAGTTACTTCTGCTTGGAATAATCCTGTTTGGCCTGTACGTAAGAGTGATAATTCTTGGCGCATGACTGTTGATTATCGAGAATTGAATAGACACACACCCTCTTTGACTGTTGCAGTACCGGATGTTATTACCCTAATTGAAAGAATCCAAAAACATCCAGGTACATGGTATGCGTCCATTGATATTGCTAATGCTTTCTTTTCGATTCCGATTGCCCCTGAGTGTCAGGAACAATTCAGTTTTACGTGGAACGGGCGTCAGATGACGTTTAGAAGTCTTCCTCAGGGCTATGTGCATAGTCCTACGATATGTCACCGGCTGGTGGCAGAGCATCTGGCTGAGGTACCGGTTCATCCGCAAATTCAGATATGTCACTATATTGATGATATTTTGATCCAAGGCGAATCACAAGAGGAAGTTCAGACCCAATTGGATAGAGTCATTGAGTGCTTGCGTGAGAAAGGTTGGGAAATCAACCCGGATAAATTACAAGGTCCGTCCCAGGCTGTGAAATTTTTGGGTATTAATTGGCATGAAGGGCACCGAGAAGTGATCCCTCAGGTTAAACAGAAAATTCTTGATTTTGCAGTTCCGAGAAATAGGAAAGAAGCCCAAAGCTTCATTGGTTTGTTTGGTTTTTGGCGCCAGCATATTCCTCATTTGAGTCAAATATTGGCCCCTTTGTACCAGGTCACTCGTAAAAAGAATGCATTTGAATGGGATAAACCACAGCAAGATGCGTTCAGTCTGGCAAAAGAAGCAATTCAGCATGCTCTGGATTTATGGCCTGTATGTGATGGTGAGGTGGATTTGAATGTGTCTGTACAAGGCCTTTATGCGAATTGGAGTTTGTGGCAGAAACAAGGCAGGAGTAGAGTACCGTTAGGTTTCTGGACCAAAAAGTTACCTGATGCTGGTGAGCGTTATACACCTTTTGAGAAACAGTTACTTGCATGTTATTGGGCTCTGGTGGATACCGAGCAATTGACTTTGGGACATGATATAGTTTTGCGACCTGAGATTCCTATCATGCAGTGGGTTATGAGTTCGCCGAAAACTCACCGAATTGGACACGCTCAAGAGGCGAGTGTGATTAAATGGAAATGGTATATACAAGACAGGGCACGTGTGGGACAAAAAGGAGTTGCATCTTTGCATGAGCAGGTGGCACGGGCGCCATCGACTGAGACTGAGAGTGAATGTTCCGTACCTTTAGTACAGGAGTCTCCTGTTAAGTGGGGTAAACCTTTTGATGATTTGTCCGCAGAGGACAGAAACCATGTCTGGTTTACGGATGGTTCAGCAAGGTTCATAGGGACGAAACGGCATTGGAAGGCAGTGTCCTATAATCCGATCACACAAAAATTGCTGAGTACAACTGGTGAGGGTAAGAGCAGTCAATTTGCTGAACTCTATGCTGTTTATCAAGTTCTGAAACAAGAGTTACCTGGCACATGTCATATTTTTACCGATTCTTGGTCTACTGCCAATGGACTGGCAGTTTGGTTACCGACTTGGCATTCCCATAGTTGGAAAATCCATTTAAAAGAACTGTGGGGAAAAGAATTATGGCAGGAGATTTGGGAAATGCTCCCACAGAGTACTGTTACAATCTTCCATGTGGATGCTCATACCCCGATAGACTCTCTTGACAAATTCTTTCATAATAATGCAGATGAGAAATCTAAAATTGCTGAGGCAGTGGTGGACACGCAAGATTCTGATATTGCGGGATTGGCGAAATGGGCCCACCAGAAAGCAGGACACTTTGGAGAGAAAGCCACTAGCAGGTGGGCTGCTGATCGAGGAATTTATATTCCCCTAGATTTAATCAAAAATGTTATTCTACATTGTCCCATTTGTCAGCATATCAGGCAGCGCAAAGTGCCCCAAATTGTTAAAGGTCATTTGCATCGCGGGAAATTGCCCGCTCAAATTTGGCAGATTGATTACATTGGTCCACTTCCTATGAGTAGGAATTGTCAATATGTTTGTACCATTGTTGATACATACAGTGGCCTGTTGGTGGCCCTTCCCTGTAAGCAAGCTACCCAATTGCATACTATTAAAACATTGGAATTGATTATGATGTATTATGGTGTGCCATTCCAAATTCAATCTGATAATGCATCCCATTTTCGTGGAAGATTGGTACAGGAATTCTGTGTGGAAAACAATATTGAATGGGTGTTTCATATACCATATTATCCACAGGCCTCAGGTCTTGTGGAGAGGTTGAATGGCCTGCTGAAAGACCAATTGCGCAAATTAACAGATGACAAGTATAAGAATTGGCGAGACTTTTTGCCTCAAGCGTTATTGATTTTAAATAACCGTCCTTTTCTAAATGCTGAATCCCCACTTATGCGTTTGTTTCCTCTGAATGTTGATGCTAAGCCCAATGAGATCAGAGAGACTGTGATGTACTGGGAGATTACTCCCGGAGCTTTGGCTCCATGTAGAGCGACCCCAGGGTCGGCAGGTTTAGACTTGCATGCCATGAATGACACCGTTATAAAAAGTAAGGATCGAGTCATCATTGAAACCGGTGTTGGTGTTCATATACCAACTGGAAATTTTGGATTAATCGCCCCTAGATCGGGGCTGGCTGTAAAAGGCATTCAGGTGCTTGGAGGAATCATTGATAGTGATTATCAGGGAGAGATTAAGGTGCTCCTGCTGAATAGCAGTGAGGTTGACTTACTGATACATCAAACTGACCGAGTGGCTCAATTGCTAATAATGCCTGTTTTCAGTGGTGAGATGACAAAAGGCACTGCCCCAACGTTGCTAACTGTACGAGGCCAGAAAGGTTTTGGCTCCACAGATAATCCTGGAGCCAGAGTTTGGGTGCAGTCGCCTAAGAATCCCCCTGAACAAGCAGAAGTCATTGCAACCGGTCAAGACAACACCATTTTAGTTATGAGACCAGGGAAAGATAGCTGGGAAGCAGTCCCGGCTGACAAATGTTACTTACGAGAATGAATAATGCCTGTATTTGATTCTCTTTCAGATCATTCTTTGGACTGTTGCTGCAGGATGTGTCGGCGTTGGACTCCTTTTGGGCTGGTACGACGAGAGAGGAGGGATCCCATCAACCCGGGCTGAGTTGAGAACCCGAGTGTCGCGTTCCTTCGCTGCGTGGGATTCGTCGCCGAACTTTTGGATTACATTGGCCAAGCAAGTGACTAAAGCCCCTCATTTCTGCTTGACACCGATGAGATCGGTGACGGACATTCTGGCAACTTGTTTAGTTGCTGTCCCTGCTTCATTGGAGACTTTGACTCATATTTTTAATATATCAAATGCTCGCCCCATTGTTCTTCTGGGCGATTTCGCTGCCCATGAGTATTGCCCCTTGTGTACTGTACTGTCAGACCCGATACCGCCCATCCAGTCCCAAATAGTTACCTATAATATCACACAGGGTGATTTATGTTTTTTCCTTACTTGTGATCCTAGGGTGATTTCTGAATGTATGCGTTTAAGATTGAAAGGTGCCACTTCATTCACCGCTCATGAACGAACTTTGTGCCTTCAAAGGACACCGAAAACATGTACTTCTGTTCAGAATAACATGACTTGCAAGAGTATGGTAGTTACCCCCAGTCACTATCGCACGATGTTACTGCCTGCCGGATGGCTTTTCTCATGTGGTAATACTTCCTGGCCATATATACCCGCAAATATTTCTGGAGGCCCTTGTGCCATTACTAGACTGAGCTTGCTCATGTTCTCATCACATCCGAATGCCAACTCTCGTGTGATTCGAGATACAGTGAGGTTACAGGAGGATTGTGACTCATCTTTGCATTTATATTCCAAGTCTGAATACCTTAGCCTGGCTATTTCAATTGTTGGTGTTCCTGCCTTGGCAGTTTATAATGCCAAATCTATTGGGAAAATGGCCTGCTGGATGGTAAAATCCATCAATCATACTTCTACAGTCCTGTCTGACATGCTATTAGACGCCCAGGGTGAACGAAGGGCTATCTTGCAAAATCGAGCGGCCATTGATTATCTTTTGCTTAAACATGGACACGGTTGTTCTGATTTTGAGGGTCTTTGTTGTTTTAACTTGTCGGATCATACAAAATCCATTCAAGCTCACATTGATAAATTACATGACTTGACAGAAGAAGTTAGAAAACACATTGACCAGGGCTGGTTTGACTGGCTCTTTAATTGGTTACCTGATTTACATTTATTACGTCAAATATTAGGAGGTATTCTGGTTACTATCAGCATTTTGATTTCTATCTGTTGCTTTATTCAGTGTATTCCTTCGCTACTTCAATTCTGCACACCTGGTACTAGACATAGATCAGTTAGTCTTGTTTCATATTATTCTTCCACAGATATTAGTTCCGTTTAATGAATGTATAATTTTATTTTATTTATTTTTATTTTTGAGATTTATAGAGCGCCTGGTGACCCGAGGGCATCCCCGCGCTATATGAGTGTAGAATCCAGGACAGGCGGAAACCAGGAACTATTTGGGGAAGAGGCGGGTTTTGAGTTTTTTGCGGAAAAGTGCGTGGCTAGATTCCAGGCGCAGCAGGCGAGGGAGAGCGTTCCAGTTGGAGGCGGCCTTGACCGAGAAGCGGCGGCCACCGGTGCGCGACTTCTTGAATCTTGGGACTGTGGCCAGATGTTCGTTGTCCGAGCGAAGGTTTCTGTGGGCTTTATAAGGTGTGATCATATCTTTGAGGGCGGCAGGTCCAGCCCCATTGATGAGTTTGTGCGTGATGCACATGGCCTTGAACTCAACTCGCTGGCGGACCGGAAGCCAGTGCAGAGATTTAAGGGCCAGTGTAGTCGGGGCTCTGGGAGGAAGGTTGAGAATGAGTCTCGCCGCGGCGTTTTGTGCACGCTGGAGTTTGGCCAGAGTGGATTCAGGAGCGCCGAGGTAGGCGGCGTTGCCGTAGTCCAGACGTGCTAGAATGAGCCCTTGAACTAGAAGTTTCCTGGACAGGGGGGGCAGGAGGGGGAGGATCTTACGAATTGAACGGAGAAGGCCAAAGCAAGTCCCCGCGGTCTTGACTGCCTGGGTCTTTAAGGAGAGGTCCTGCTCCAACCAGAAGCCCAGTGTTTTAATTTCTGTCTTAGGCGTGGGGATGTCACCGAAGGAATCCGGCCAGACTGAAGGAGGGACGGAGGACCATTTGTTGCCCAGAAGCATGATTTCTGTTTTTGTCCCGTTCAACTTCAGCGAGGATTCACACATCCAGGTATGTATGTCTTGAAGGCAGTTGAGTAGGATTTTAGGGTTATTGTCCAGCTGGGAAAGAGAGACGACGAGTTGGGTGTCGTCAGCATAATTGACTATTTTTATCCCATAGGGGGTAACCACATCCTCTAACGGGGCCATGTACACATTAAACAGAGTGGGACTAAGCGAGGACCCCTGGGGCACACCACATGTGAGCGGAAGGGGGTCTGAGCGGGAGTTGCCATCCCACACCTGAAATGAGCGACCCGAGAGGAAGGATTTGATCCAAGCATGAGCCGTTCCCACAATTCCTGCCTTGGCCAGGCGATGGAGGAGGACACGGTGGTCCACCGTGTCGAAAGCGGCACTGAGGTCCAGGAGGATCACCGCCACTGATCCTCCTGAATCCAGGATACACCTAGCCTCCTCGATGACGGAGAGGAGTGCGGTGTCTGTGCCGTGGCCCGGCCGGAATCCGGTTTGTGACTGACGTAGAATTTTATTCGTTTCGAGGAATTGGGAGAGTTGCACGTTGACTATTTTCTCCGCCACCTTGCTGAAGCAGGGGAGGAGCGAGATGGGTCTATAATTTGCCATATCGTCCGGGTTCAAATTGGGCTTTTTCAGCAAGGCCTTGACAGCTGCGCTCTTCCAAGAGGAGGGCACTGTGCCTTGGGCACTGAAGTCAAGGGTGAAATGTTCTGCTCGATTTTCCCGGCCTTCTTGTGAGGAAAAGATGATTAAATGTGACTTCAGTCTCTTACCATTCAAGTCTAAGGGTTAGAGTAGTGAATGGAGCCTATTTACTAGGCACTTTGACATGATTCTGTGCTCTTCCCCATAGATCAGGGCTCGCACACATAGCCTAGGGGATAGATTCATTAGTATTAGGGATAACCTGTCCTATAGTGAGGGTATTTCATGGAGCTGTGCTGAATTCAGGCCTGGTAGGCCTCAAACGGGAGAGACTCCATCTTTCTTTCTGCTCCGGCAGCTTGGGACGCTTCTAGGTCAAATGTAATGTTTTAGTTATGAGGTGTTATTCGCTTGGAGAGAACCGGTTCAGGCCGGCCCTTATCGAAGGATTGTATTTTTCTTCATGCCGAAGACACTACATCAGGCCGGCCGGCTGGGAACGTGTCCTTGGTACGGGGAGGTACAAGAATTTGGTGGGCGGCAGGTTACGGGCCGGAATTTTCCATGAGGAAACGCACCTCTATATTAGTGAAAGTCTGAGGCAGTTACATGTTCAGTCCGTAGGCGGCATCTAGCCGTTAGCAGTAAAGCTACTACTTATTCCAGGGAAGACAGACGCCATCTTGAAGGCGGAGAAGAACCGAGAGACAGATGCTTTCCTAGCAGAATAGCCAGAGAGGAGAGAGTAGCCGATAAGGAAGAGGTCCCAGTGACTCGGAGAAGGGTGATTCCAGGCGAGCCGAGGCACAGACGAGAAGGGAACCTAGATGACCACTGAGTGCAGGCTACATACTACTAAGGTGATGTCGACCCTTTCTTATTAGAGTGTACAACTTAATCTTTCACTTTTCTTTGCAGGTTATGTGTTATATCGTAATGTTATGTGATTGTGTATGTAATGAGTAATAAAGTATCCAGTTTGTAGTGAACCGACATGTGCTGCGTGTTCTTGTATAAGAGGGTAGCCTATTCTTCTAGTCGGCTGCGGCTACATGAACAGATGTTAACCCTGATCAGGTAAGTGGTAACTGAATAAGGGAAAGAGGAGCCCCTCGAACCTGAGAACAGGCTATGCTCGAACTGGCAGTCCTTGTGTGATCTGATGAATAGTGAGACTGATTCCCTTTTTGTATGTTATGGTGACCATAGGATGAACTGTCGTATGAGACTGCCATTATTGGGCAGAGAGGTCTGGATTCGTAGGGGATCGCGAGGCCGCCACTTGTGATACTGTCGTATGGGCAGAGAGGTCTGGATTCGTAGGGGATCGCGAGGCCGCCGATTGTGCTGAGACTGCCGTCTGGGTAGAGAGGTCTGGGTTCGTATGGGACCGCGAGGCCGCCACTTGTGATCTGAGACTGCCGTCTGGGTAGAGAGGTCTGGGTTCGTATGGGACCGCGAGGCCGCCACTTGTGATCTGAGACTGCCGTCTGGGTAGAGAGGTCTGGGTTCGTATGGGACCGCGAGGCCGCCACTTGTGATCTGAGACTGCCGTCTGGGTAGAGAGGTCTGGGTTCGTATGGGACCGCGAGGCCGCCACTTGTGATACTGTCGTATGGGCAGAGAGGTCTGGATCCGTATGGGATCGCGAGGCCGCCGATTGTGCTGAGACTGCCGTCTGGGTAGAGAGGTCTGGGTTCGTATGGGACCGCGAGGCCGCCACTTGTGATACTGTCGTATGGGCAGAGAGGTCTGGATTCGTAGGGAATCGCGAGGCCGCCACTTGTGATACTGTCGTATGGGCAGAGAGGTCTGGATCCGTATGGGATCGCGAGGCCGCCGATTATAAGAGGTCTTGGTATGCATAGTAGGAATCCCCTGTCCTTAGGTGGTAGATATATGTGGTTGCAGGATTGTAAATAGGTTCTAGGGAGGGGGTAACGTTCTGGCTGGGTTAGTGAGGCTCTGATGAGCGGGTTCTATCTGATCCGAAAACCCAAGCAGAACAAGGCCTCACCTGGAGTATTGTATCCAGCTCTGGAGGCCTCACCTGGAGTATTTTACCCAGCTCTGGAGGCCTCACCTGGAGTATTGAATCCAGCTCTGGAGACCTCACAGGGAGTATTGCATCCAGCTCTGGAGGCCTCACCTGGAGTATTGTGTACAGCTCTGGAGGCCTCGTCTGGAGTACTGTATCCAGTTCCGGAGGCCTCACCTGGAGTATTGTGTACAGCTCTGGAGGCCTCGCCTAGAGTATTGTATCCGGCTCTAGAGTCCTCGCCTGGAGTGTTGTATCCAACTGTGGAGGCCTCACCTGGAGTATTGTATCCAGCTCTGGAGGCCTCGCCTGGAGTATTGTTTCCAGCTCTGGAGGCCTCAGCTGGAGTATTGTATCCAGCTCTTGAGGCCTCACCTGCAGTATTGTGTCCAGCTCTGGAGGCCTCGCCTGGCGTATTGTGTCCAGCTCTATGGGCCTCACCTGGAGTATTGATCCAGCTCTGGAGGCTTCACCTGGAGTATTGTATCCAGCTCTGGAGGCCTCACCTGGAGTATTGTATCCAGCTCTGGAGGCCTCACCTGGAGTATTGTATCCAGCTCTGGAGGCCTCGCCTGGAGTATTGTGTCCAACTCGGAGGCCTCACCTGGAGTATTGTGACCAGCGCTGGAGGCCTCACCTGGAGTATTGAATCCAGCTCTGGAGGCCTCGCCTGGAGTATTGTATCCATCTCTGGAGGCCTCACCTGGAGTTTTGAATCCAGCTCCGGAGGCCTCACCTGGAGTATTGTATCCAGCTCTGGAGGCCTCACCTGGAGTATTGTATCCAGCTCTGGAGGCCTCACCTGGAGTATTTTATCCAGCTCTGGAGGCCTCACCTGGAGTATTGAATCCAGCTCTGGAGACCTCACAGGGAGTATTGCATCCAGCTCTAGAGGCCTCACCTGGAGTATTGTGTACAGCTCTTGAGGCCTCGTCTGGAGTACTGTATCCAGCTCCGGAGGCCTCACCTGGAGTATTGTGTACAGCTCTGGAGGCGTCGCCTGGAGTATTGTATCCGGCTCTAGAGTCCTCGCCTGGAGTGTTGTATCCAACTGTGGAGGCCTCACCTGGAGTATTGTATCCAGCTCTGGAGGCCTCGCCTGGAGTATTGTATCCAGCTCTTGAGGCCTCACCTGGCGTATTGTGTCCAGCTCTATGGGCCTCACCTGGAGCATTGATCCAGCTCTGGAGGCTTCATCTGTAGTATTGTATCCAGCTCCGGAGGCCTCACCTGGAGTATTGAATCCTGTTCTGAGGCCTCATCTGTAGTATTGTATCCAGCTCCCGAGGCCTCGCCTGGAGTATTGTATCCAGCTCCAGGGGCCTCACCTGGAGTATTGAATCCTGTTCTGAGGCCTCACCTGGAGTATTGTATCCAGTTCTGGACACCTCAGTATTCTGGTCTGTTTACTGAGACTGCATCTGTGCTACTAACTGCACCTTCGGGAGGTCTCATCTGAAGCTTTGAGACTTCATCTTCAGACAGACAGAATGAGCAGAGACTGCTGTCTGTTGGGGTGCGGCCTCACAGATGGAAGCACCCCAGGTATGTGCCTAGTGTGCAGGTACTAGAGAGGAAGGAGGTTGTGAGGAGTCTGGGCTCAGCCTCCTCGGGTGCCACTGGCGTCGGAGCCGGGGTGCAGTGTGTGGGTGGGTGGCAACATAGGTCCACAGGTTGAGGGCTAGAACCCTTGTAGGGCCGTGCCCACTCTTTGTGAAGGGTGAAGCACAAAGTGAAGCCTGCAGTCTGGAAGTGCCGGTAGAGGTGGGAGGGTTACATGTCAGAGATTGAATAGGCCATGTTGGGACAGGAATGTCCCCTGCATGGTGCACAGGAGTGTACCTCTGGATCTGGAACTGGTATCCTTGAGTTCTTGCTCGGCCCTGGTGTTGCACTTATCTTGCGTGTGCGCAGAGGCCTCGGCCTGTCGCTAGTAATGTGAGGTCCAGAACCTGCTCTGTGAACTGAAGGGGCACCCGAAGCATATAACGGGCTTAGAGCCATTGTCCATGCCCTGGGTGAGTCACGTTCAGTGGTGGTTGCATGGTACTGAATGTTGTGAATCTGAGTATGGGCAGAACTTTTCAGGAGAGCCTACCAGACAGCGCAAGATATCTAGTTGCGCAAGAGGTATTGTGATCTTACAGTGAGCTTGGACCCCGCCCACTGCTGACTATTGGTTGACTTTATTGTCACCATCCTGTGCTTCCTTCTTCTTCTATGGCTGGCTTATCGCTTCCTGTGTTTGTCCCTCCTTTAGATCATAGCTTTTGATTTCCTGACTAGTATCCTTCCACTGCGCCTATTTCGGGAACTATGTTTTCCTTTTTCATCCAGCACTCAATAAGAGTGCATGTACTCTCTGTCTTCGCTTGTGATCTGCCCCCTCAAATGCTTGCCCCATGTTATGTTGCTCCCCACCACTCCCAGTGTGTCTGTGAAAGCGCAGCAACAGGGGTATTTTTTTTGGGGTGTGGCGGAAAGCAGACTTTAGGAGTTTAGGACTTTGAGAGGTTTGCTTTTTTTGTTGCTTTTTGCTTTCTTCCCTGCATTCCACATATGGCATGAAATCTCAGCCTATGGCAGAGGAAGGTTTTTATGGTGCTTAGGAAAGGGCCTCCTGCTGTACTCACTCAGATGGCGTCTGAGGTAGCAGGTGTACTTAGCATGACATTTCTCCAGGAGACCCATCATTCTGCGCTCTGTTCTACCACAGAGGAGCAAACCTCTGACTCCTGTGGAATGTACATGAGGTCTTGGTGAGGCTTTCTCTTTACATTCTTCTAATTCTTTTTTAATTTTGTTCAGAGTTTCCTGAGTGAAACGTGTTTTCAAATAAATCCAAACTATCTATAAAGATTGAAATCAGTGTACAGTTTTGAGAAACCATAAGATATGTTTCCTTTTCTTCTAGCATTTTGAATTGGTTACTTTTTTAAAACAATCTGACAAACATTGGCAGCTACCACAGCCTGGCACTTGCATTGGGCAGCAGAGAGCCCGTTCTACTGATCCCTCTTGTTTAAGGTTCCTTTTTGTATATGAACCCCACACCTTGGCTGACATTCTGTGTGCATGGCACACATGTATAGGCATGTGACACGTGTGGTAGTAGGGCTCTGTGTGTGGTGAGAGTCTGAGTACTTTTTGGGTGGCCCCTGGTTTAGCATGGCACATGACGGAGACTGGATACCCGTGCCGCAGACGGTGAAAGTGCGGAGCCGCCTCCCGCGGATGGACAGTGGAGATCAAGGCACTGAGATGAGGAGGGATGGAGACTGGGCTGGCTTTGGAAAGTCTCTGAGGGCCTTGTTAGTAAGCGGCTGATGGTTAGTCCTTTCTGAACACTTATTCGGCAGCTGGTAGGGATGAGGGGTTGGATCTGCGGTTTATGTCATTCAAGGTGAGGACGTTTCGAGGCAGGGCCCGCCCTTTTGTCTGTCTCTGATTACTGCTTCAGGAAGGCTGATGACAGCCGGGTGCAGAGACCTCACACTCCATCGTGTCCTCGTTCCACTTGAAGTCCGGCACCGTTGCCACCAGCCACGAGAGCCATCACATTGCACAAAGGCTGTGTCTTGTGAGCATCCAGAAAACGTCAATTGAAAGAGAACCAACCAAGCAAGGTCTGGAGCCATCGACATTGGATCCACATTGCCTGTCTTGAAACCCACGCCACACGGTTGCAGTCCAGGTTCTTGTCCAAAAGAGGACGCGCTGCCCTTGCCCTACAGGTGCCCATCTGTGAGGAGCTGCTGCGTCAACCTGTAGGCCACAACGTCTTAGATGAGCGCCTGTTTACCTGGGCCTGAAGGCCACACTTGCCGAAGTCAAGCAGCTGCCGGCATCAGCCCTGAGGGACACAACTGCCAAAGACAAGCGTCCTCTTGCCTCAGCTCCAGAGATCGCGTCTGCCGAAGACGAACGCTGGTCCACATCGGCCTGAAGGCCATGACTTCCATCCAGCCTACAGGCTGTCTGGTCAACCCCACAGTTTTCGAGAAGGATGAGACCGCCGTCTGTGGCTGTCCATCACCGATGGAGCCCTGGGGTGCGAAGACACTGACCACACCAACGTGGGCCATTGACTCACCACGCCTTTTGAGCAGGTAACCATGGGGCTCGCCTTCATGAGCTGAAAGACTGTACCTAGCACAGGCCATGAGGACGTGTGCTGCTAGAAGATTTACCTTTGCCAATGCAAACTTGTTGGGCCTAAAGACTATTGAACTGACCTAGGAGCTAACATTTGGGGTAAATGATGGTGTTCTGCATCCATGCCTATGCTATGCCTGGACCTATATATTTATCCAACTTACCCGTGACAAGGAACGTCCCGGAGAGAGAGGGGGAAGCAGGCGCATGGAGGGAATCCGCATTTCAGTAGACACCTTAGGGAGGCTGCAACCGGGTATCTGAAGCACCTTTGGTCTCTGCAGAGGTTTGATTTGCTTTTCGATTAAAGTTCTTTATTTTATATAAAAGATAAGTGCGGTGCATTATATGACAGCGTTTGCTGGATGACTGAGGTCTGCGCTCTTGATGTGACCCGCACAAGCTCCCTAAGAAGCATTTGACTGCTCACATATATGACAAAGATGGACTTGGCCCATTGGCAGAGCCATAGTAGGACAGAGCCAAGGACACCAGAGGCGAAGCCTCTCACGGACGAGGCCCAGTAGCCTCTGTCTACCATGGGACCCCCTGGACTCTCCTCCCAGAGCCGGCTCTTACGATAGATCAGCAGATTCAGATCCGCACAGTCCACTTCCACAGGTCTTGACCAGAACAATGAGTTCAGCCTGAAGACGGCGTCACCCGCACGTTCCAGTGGTAGGTTCCACGGCGGTGGAAGCATGTTCCAGTGGTAGGTACCACGGTGGTGGGAGCACGTTCCAGTGGTAGGTACCACGGTGGTGGGAGCACGTTCCAGTGGTAGGTACCACGGTGGTGGAAGCACGTTCCAGTGGTAGGTACCACGGTGGTGGAAGCATGTTCCAGTGGTAGGTACCACGGTGGTGGGAGCACGTTCCAGTGGTAGGTACCACGGTGGTGGAAGCACGTTCCAGTGGTAGGTACCACGGTGGTGGAAGCATGTTCCAGTGGTAGGTACCACGGTGGTGGAAGCACGTTCCAGTGGTAGGTACCACGGTGGTGGGAGCACGTTCCAGTGGTAGGTACCACGGTGGTGGAAGCACGTTCCAGTGGTAGGTACCACGGTGGTGGAAGCACGTTCCAGTGGTAGGTACCACGGTGGTGGGAGCACGTTCCAGTTGTAGGTACCACGGTGGTGGAAGCACGTTCCAGTGGTAGGTACCACGGTGGTGGGAGCACGTTCCAGTGGTAGGTACCACGGTGGTGGGAGCACGTTCCAGTGGTAGGTACCACAGTGGTGGAAGCACGTTCCAGTGGTAGGTACCACGGTGGTGGGAGCACGTTCCAGTGGTAGGTACCACGGTGGTGGAAGCACGTTCCAGTGGTAGGTACCACGGTGGTGGGAGCACGTTCCAGTGGTAGGTACCACGGTGGTGGGAGCACGTTCCAGTGGTAGGTACCACGGTGGTGGAAGCACGTTCCAGTGGTAGGTACCACGGTGGTGGGAGCACGTTACAGTGGTAGGTACCACGGTGGTGGGAGCACGTTCCAGTGGTAGATACCACTGTGGTGGGAGTACGTTCCAGTGGTAGGTACCACGGTGGTGGGAGCACGTTCCAGTGGTAGGTACCACGGTGGTGGGAGCACGTTCCAGTGGTAGGTACCACGGTGGTGGAAGCACGTTCCAGTGGTAGGTACCACGGTGGTGGGAGCACGTTCCAGTGGTAGGTACCACGGTGGTGGGAGCACGTTCCAGTGGTAGATACCACTGTGGTGGGAGTACGTTCCAGTGGTAGGTACCACGGTGGTGGAAGCAAGTTCCAGTGGTACGTACCACGGTGGTGGGAGCACGTTCCAGTGGTAGGTACCACGGTGGTGGGAGCACGTTCCAGTGGTAGGTACCACGGTGGTGGAAGCACGTTCCAGTGGTGAGGTACCACGGTGGTGGAAGCATGTTCCAGTGGTAGGTACCACGGTGGTGGGAGCACGTTCCAGTGGTAGGTACCACGGTGGTGGAAGCATGTTCCAGTGGTAGGTACCACGGTGGTGGGAGCACGTTCCAGTGGTAGGTACCACGGTGGTGGAAGCACGTTCCAGTGGTAGGTACCACGGTGGTGGAAGCACGTTCCAGTGGTAGGTACCACGGTGGTGGGAGCACGTTCCAGTGGTAGGTACCACGGTGGTGGGAGCACGTTCCAGTGGTAGGAACCACGGTGGTGGGAGCACGTTCCAGTGGTAGGTACCACGGTGGTGGAAGCACGTTCCAGTGGTAGGTACCACGGTGGTGGGAGCACGTTACAGTGGTAGGTACCACGGTGGTGGGAGCACGTTCCAGTGGTAGATACCACTGTGGTGGGAGTACGTTCCAGTGGTAGGTACCACGGTGGTGGGAGCACGTTCCAGTGGTAGGTACCACGGTGGTGGGAGCACGTTCCAGTGGTAGGTACCACGGTGGTGGAAGCACGTTCCAGTGGTAGGTACCACGGTGGTGGGAGCACGTTACAGTGGTAGGTACCACGGTGGTGGGAGCACGTTCCAGTGGTAGATACCACTGTGGTGGGAGTACGTTCCAGTGGTAGGTACCACGGTGGTGGAAGCAAGTTCCAGTGGTACGTACCACGGTGGTGGGAGCACGTTCCAGTGGTAGGTACCACGGTGGTGGGAGCACGTTCCAGTGGTAGGTACCACGGCGGTGGAAGCAAGTTCCAGTGGTACGTACCACGGTGGTGGGAGCACGTTCCAGTGGTAGGTACCACGGTGGTGGGAGAATGTTCCAGTGGTAGAAACCTCGGTGGTGGAAGCCTGTTCCAGTGGTAGGTACCACGGTGGTGGGAGCACGTTCCAGTGGTAGGTACCACAGTGGTGGGAGTAGATTTTGGCCTCCGAACAGTTAGGGGATTTGCGTTTAAAGGGAGGGTTAAGGGTTCCCTGAAAGAAGGATCGGGAGAGCCTCCTAGGTTTGCTAAGGACCAGTTGGAGGAACTGGCGGTGGAGAGGGAACGGCGACAACGTTTGCGGAGGATATCATGATGGGAACCCAGGGAGGGAGTGCGTGCCAGCCTCTCTCACCCCAAGCACTCTCCAAGTGTGTCTCTACTTCGACTTTCTGTGGTTTCCCCAAACAAATACCCGGCCCCCTATGGTCCCTTGGTTCTACTACTGAACATAGAGCCCAAGAGTATCAGCGACTGAATATCAAGAACAAGATACGGAAAGGTAAGTGCACATAGTGAAGTAAGATTCACTATTCCTAACTCCACGTCTACGTACCTCGAAAATATGAAGATATATATATATATGTAGGTGCACAGTCAAAATATCCTTTTTTAAATATCGACCAACATTAATATCGAGTTTTTAAAATCGTAGGGACAGAATATCGAAGCCAAGAATATCGTTGACCAGAATATCGACCTTAAGGTAAGTAATATCGTTAGCAAAAATATTGTTGTCAATAATATGTATATTTTTATTAGTGTTATGTATTTTAGTATGTATTTTAAATGTATGTTTAACTTTTTTTAATGTATTTTAATTATTTTTAAATATATGTATTAAATGTTTAGAGATTAGTAATTGTTTTTTAAGTAAATTTAGCGTATTAGTATCAGAGTGGGTTGTGGGTTCATAGGGGAATGGGGGGGAAGTAACTTAATTAATATGTTTTTATTTATTGTTATTGATTATTAATTTATTGTTAATTAATTATTATCTGGCAATTAATTTCTATTAATTGGGTAATTTATAATTATATTAACCAGAGGGATATCAGAGAGGGAGCTGTGCAACTAGAGGCTACCAGAGAGGAAGCTGTGCAGCCAGAGGGCTACCAGAGAGAGAGAGATGTGTAATGAGAGGGAGCTGTGCAGTCAGAGGGCAACCAGAGAGGGAGCTGTGTAACCATAGGCTACCAGAGAGGGAGCTGTGTAACCATAGGCTACCAGAGAGGGAGCTGTGTAACTAGAGTGCTACCCGAGAGGAAGCTGCGTAAACAGAGGGCTACCAGAGAGGGAGCTGTGCAACCAGAGGGCTACCAGAGAGGGAGCTGTGCAACCAGAGGGTTACCAGAGAGGGAGCTGTGCAACCAGAGGGAGACCAGAGAGGGAGCTGTGCAACCAGAGGGAGACCAGAGAGGGAGCTGTGTAACCAGAGGGATACCAGAGAGGAAGCTGTGTAACTAGAGTGCTACCCGAGAGGAAGCTACGTAAACAGAGGGCTACCAGAGAGGCAGCTGTGTAACTAGAGTGCTACCCGAGAGGAAGCTGCGTAAACAGAGGGCTACCAGAGAGGGAGCTGTGCAACCAGAGGGAGACCAGAGAGGGAGCTGTGTAACCAGAGGGATACCAGAGAGGGAGCTGTGCAACCAGAGGGATGTATCGGAAAGGGAGCTGTGCAACCAGAGGGTTACCAGAGAGGGAGCTGTGTCACATGCTGGTCTGGTCCACTCTCAGGCCAGTCACGGGTCTGTCTCAGTCCAGTCTCAGGCCAGTCATGGGTCTGTCTCAGTCCAGTCATAGACCGGGCCAGTCACGGGTCTGTCTCAGTCCAGTATCAGGGCAGTCATGGGTCTGTCTCAGTCCAGTCATAGACCAGGCCAGTCACGGGTCTGTCTCAGTCCAGTATCAGGGCAGTCATGGGTCTGTCTCAGTCCAGTCATAGACCAGGCCAGTCATGGGTCTGTCTCAGTCCAGTCTCAGGCCAGTCACGGGTCTGTCTCAGTCCAGTCTCAGGCCAGTCATAGGTCTATCTCAGTCCAGTCTCAGGCCAGTCGCGGGTCTGTCTCAGTCCAGTCTCAGGGCAGTCATGTGTCTGTCTCAGTCCAGTCATAGACCAGGCCAGTCACGGGTCTGTCTCAGTTCAGTCTCAGGGCAGTCATGGGTCTGTCTCAGTCCAGTCATTGGTCTCTCTCAGTCCAGTCTCAGGCCAGTCATTGGTCTCTCTCAGTCCAGTCTCAGGCCAGTCATGGGTCTGTCTCAGTCCAGTCATTGGTCTCTCTCAGTCCAGTCTCAGGCCAGTCACGGGTCTGTCTCAGTCCAGTCTCAGGGCAGTCATGGGTCTGTCTCAGTCCAGTCATGGGTCTATCTCAGTCCAGTCTCAGGCCAGTCATGGGTCTGTCTCAGTCCAGTCTCAGGCCAGTCACGGGTCTGTCTCAGTCCAGTCTCAGGGCAGTCATGGGTCTGTCTCAGTCCAGTCATGGGTCTATCTCAGTCCAGCCTCAGGCCAGTCATGGGTCTGTCTCAGTCCAGTCTCAGGCCAGTCACGGGTCTGTCTCAGTCCAGTCTCAGGGCAGTCATGGGTCTGTCTCAGTCCAGTCATAGACCGGTCTCAGGTCTGTTTACTGGACGATCTTAGGCCAGTCCCACGCGGGTGTCAGGCCAGTCTCAGGATGTTTCCTGCTGTCTCACAGGCTGGTCTGGGCCCCTCTCAGGCCAGTCCCGGGCCTGTCCCCGGCCGGTCTCACCAGGGCAGGGCTGCAGGGATGGTTTAATATGAACCAGTCCCCACACATGGGCACAGGGCTCCTTTCATGTCTGGAGTCTGGAGGGGGCCTGGGGGGCTCACTGCTTCCTCCCGGGCCGGTTGCTTAAGAACACCCCTCCTCCCGCGTGAATGAAATTCCATATCCTGCTGGAATCCAGGGCATTTCCGGTCACAGGGGTCTCCTCTGATCTCCCTGTAACGAGAAGAGAAAACAAAGTTCCCAAACTAGGGCTGGGGTGTAGTAAACATCACAAGACCGGGCGGGCACACCTCTCCTGCCCAGGGAACTGGAGCACAGGCCTGGGCAGGGGGCCAGGAGGGAGATGTGTGACCAGAGGGAGAGCTGTGTAACCAGAGGGATAGCAGAGCGGGAGCTGTGTAACCAGAGGGAGAGCTGTGTAACCAGAAGGATGGATCGGGAACCGAGCTGTGTAACCAGAGGGAGAGCTGCGTGTGCAGAGGGATATCCGAGAGGGAGCTGTGTAACCAGGGCGATGAATCAGAAAGGGGGCTGTGTAACCAGACGGAGAGCTGTGTAACCAGAGTGATGTATCGGAAAGGGAGCTGTGTAACCAGAGGGCTTCCAGAGAGGGAGCTGTGCAACCAGAGGGTTACCAGAGAGGGAGCTGTGCAACCACAGGGTTACCAGACAGGGAGCTGTGCAACCAGAGGGCTACCAGAGAGGGAGCTGTGCAACTAGAGGGTTACCAGAGAGGGAGCTGTGCAACCAGAGGGTAACCAGAGAGGGAGCTGTGCAACCAGAGGGCTACCAGAGAGGGAGCTGTGCAACCAGAGGGTTACCAGAGTGGGAGCTGTGCAACCAAAGTGCTTCCAGAGAGGGAGCTGTGCAACCAGAGGGTTACCAGAGAGGGAGCTGTGCAACCACAGGGTTACCAGAGAGGGAGCTGTGCAACCAGAGGGTTACCAGAGAGGGAGCTGTGCAACCAGAGGGCTACCAGAGAGGGAGCTGTGCAACCAGAGGGTTACCAGAGAGGGAGCTGTGCAACCTGAGGGCTACCAGAGAGGGAGCTGTGTAACCAGAGGGTTACCAGAGAGGGAGCTGTGCAACCAGAGGGAGTGCTGTGTAACCAGAGGGATGTATCGGATAGAGAACTGTGTAACCAGAGGGCTTCCAGAGAGGGAGCTGTGAAACCAGAGGGTTACCAGAGAGGGAGCTCTGTAACCAGAGGGAAATCCGAGAGGGAGCTGTGGAACTAGAGGGCTACCAGAGAGGGAGCTGTGCAACCAGAGGCTACCAGAGAGGGAACTATGTAACCAGAGGGATACCAGAAAGGGAGCTGGGCAACCAGAGGCTACCAGAGAGGGAACTGTGTAACCAGATAGCTACCAGAGAGGGAGCTGTGTAACCAGAGGGATACCAGAAAGGGAGCTGGGCAACCAGAGGCTACCAGAGAGGGAACTGTGTAACCAGATAGCTACCAGAGAGGGAGCTGTGTAACCAGAGGGCTACCAGAGATGGAGCTGTGCATCCAGAGGCTACCAGAGAGGGAGCTGTGTAACCAGAGGGCTACCAGAGATGGAGCTGTGCATCCAGAGGCTACCAGAGAGGGAGCTGTGTAACCAGAGGGATATCTGAGAGGAAGCTGCATAACCAGAGACTACCAGAGAGGGAGCTGCGTAACAAGAGGCTACCAGAGAGGAAGCTGTGCAACCAGAGGGATATCCAAGAGGGAGCTGTGGAACCAGAGGGATACCAGAGAGGGAGCTGTGCAGCCAGAGGGATGTAGCGGAAAGGGAGCTGTACAACCAGAGGATACCAGCGAGGAGGCTCTGTGTTAGAATCTGGGGTCTCTGGTTGGCGCAGGTATGCACTTGCGACAAGCAGGGACCCTTTCCTCTAAGTCAGGGCGTAGGATTACCTCTTTAAAAATAACCCCTGCTCACCCTCTAGGTAACGTGGTGCGAGCAGTCAGGCTAGATTTCCAGAGGGCATTAGGTTAAGCGTTCAAGTTGTCCCACACAATAATCACCTCCCCACCACACAAAGACACAAGGCTGTATTTATCAAAAAAGTTCTTTATATAAAAGATTTCTTTAGGCAGGTTGTCAAAAATACAGTTCTCTTGCTTCAATAATGTTCAAGTTACTTGTAAATGCTTTCAGGCAGTCCACAGATCTTAAAATGGCAAAATTGTACTTAAAATAGACTTCTTAGGGGTTCTGTGCGCTTCGTTGCGCCTTTGTTACGCTTTGTATAAGGTTTTAGAGGTGTCTTGCCGTTTCTCACGCGTCTCGCGTGAGTACGCGTATGCCGGACTCGAACCGTACGGACCGTACCCTCGTTGGTACGCGTCGTACACGTTCGGGGCGCTCCTTGCCAAACCTCACGCTTCCCGCGTGAGCGCCGGCAATGGATTTAATACAGTACGGACCGTACAGTAGCAGGGACGCGCCGTACACGGACGGCAAAGCAGGCACGGCTCGTACAAGGCAAGTACGGGTCGTACCAAGGCGCACATGGCACAGAATACCTTCTTTCTTTGGGGGCAAATGTTCGTGGATGCTTTCAGACATCTTCCTCGAGTGTCCCACGTCGCGTCTTAGTCCCGGCTCCTCCGTGGACTGCGATGCTTCGTGGGGACGCTTTCCCAACTTCTCAGCACACCAGCGAGGTTAAAAAGCAGGAGAGGCAGCCCAGGGGTGAGGTCTCAGCGCGGCGCGCTGGTAGCTTCGTCCGGATGGCGAACCAGTGCGTTTCGGGTCTTTACAGAAGTCTCTACGGCCCGGGGAGGGTCGCAAGGGCTCAGCGCTCAGACACAGTTACCTCCTCCTTACGTTGCGAGCTACGGCTCGAGGGGGCAGTTGCTTGCTTTGCTCAGGCTTGCAGGCCTTTACGGTGCTCACAGCAGCTCCGGCGGCAGAAGTCGCGTTGCTCAGCGAGATAAGGGCACACAGGTTCTCCGGGGTCAGTGGTGCAGAATCACCCACGGCAGTCTCTTCTTCTTCAAAGGGGGGGTAGCGCCCACTGTTCCTGGGGCGCAGTTCAGGGGGCAAGTTCACTAGCAAGCCATTGGAGATAAGTTTAGCACAAGTTGAATTAAAGTCTTTTCCTTTAGTCTTTTCCTCTCCTTCCAGCAGACAGGCACCCACTGCAGGCCAGTCTCTCAGGCAGAGAGACAGTATTCCTCCTTCAGCTTCTCCAGGTCCTTCTCCTTCAGGCAGAGGGATGTATGACGTTACAACGCACACTTTTACAACGCATGCACTTACAACGCATTTTTTACAACGCATAATCCATTACAACGCATGACATTACAACGCATGACACTACAACGCATTTTTAAAAAATACCTTTACAACGCATTGCCATTACAACGCATACTACCTTTACAACGCATACCATTACAACGCATTATATTAAATTACATTTAAGGTAAGTATTAGATAGTATAGGGGTAAAAATTACTATTCTAACTCCAGGGGGTGCAACAGTAGGGTAAGTGTTGGATAGTATAGGGGTAAAAATTACTATTCTAACTCCAGGGGGTGCAACAGTAGGGTAAGTGTTGGATAGTATAGGGGTAAAAATTACTATTCTAACTCCAGGGGGTGCAACAGTAGGGTAAGTGTTGGATAGTGTAGGGGTAAAAATTACTATTCTAACTCCAGGGGGTGCATCAGTAGGGTAAGTGTTGGATAGTATAGGGGTAAAAATTACTATTCTAACTCCAGGGGGTGCATCAGTAGGGTAAGTGTTGGATAGTATAGGGGTAAAAATTACTATTCTAACTCCAGGGGGTGCATCAGTAGGGTAAGTGTTGGATAGTATAGGGGTAAAAATTACTATTCTAACTCCAAGGGGTGCATCAGTAGGGTAAGTGTTGGATAGTATAGGGGTAAAAATTACTATTCTAACTCCAGGGGGTGCATCAGTAGGGTAAGTGTTGGATAGTATAGGGGTAAAAATTACTATTCTAACTCCAGGGGGTGCATCAGTAGGGTAAGTGTTGGATAGTATAGGGGTAAAAATTACTATTCTAACTCCAGGGGGTGCATCAGTAGGGTAAGTGTTGGATAGTGTAGGGGTAAAAATTACTATTCTAACTCCAGGGGGTGCATCAGTAGGGTAAGTGTTGGATAGTATAGGGGTAAAAATTACTATTCTAACTCCAGGGGGTGCATCGGTAGGGTAAGTGTTGGATAGTATAGGGGTAAAAATTACTATTCTAACTCCAGGGGGTGCATCGGTAGGGTAAGTGTTGGATAGTATAGGGGTAAAAATTACTATTCTAACTCCAAGGGGTGCATCAGTAGGGTAAGTGTTGGATAGTATAGGGGTAAAAATTACTATTCTAACTCCAGGGGGTGCATCAGTAGGGTAAGTGTTGGATAGTATAGGGGTAAAAATTACTATTCTAACTCCAGGGGGTGCATCAGTAGGGTAAGTGTTGGATAGTATAGGGGTAAAAATTACTATTCTAACTCCAGGGGGTGCATCAGTAGGGTAAGTGTTGGATAGTATAGGGGTAAAAATTACTATTCTAACTCCAGGGGGTGCATCAGTAGGGTAAGTGTTGGATAGTATAGGGGTAAAAATTACTATTCTAACTCCAGGGGGTGCATCAGTAGGGTAAGTGTTGGATAGTATAGGGGTAAAAATTACTATTCTAACTCCAGGGGGTGCATCAGTAGGGTAAGTGTTGGATAGTATAGGGGTAAAAATTACTATTCTAACTCCAGGGGGTGCATCAGTAGGGTAAGTGTTGGATAGTATAGGGGTAAAAATTACTATTCTAACTCCAGGGGGTGCAACAGTAGGGTAAGTGTTGGATAGTGTAGGGGTAAAAATTACTATTCTAACTCCAGGGGGTGCAACAGTAGGGTAAGTGTTGGATAGTGTAGTGTAATATTATGCGTTGTAATGGTATGCGTTGTAATGGTAGTATGCGTTGTAATGGAATGCGTTGTAAAGGTAGTTTTTAAAAATGCGTTGTAATGTCATGCGTTGTAATGTCATGCGTTGTAATGGATTATGCGTTGTAAAAAATGCGTTGTAAAGGTAGTGCGTTGTAAAAGTTGCGTTGTAAAGGTTGTTCCCCCAGGCAGAGGTTCGTCTTGGCGCAAACAGGATCTGATCTCTTAGGAGCAGGGCTCCTTCTTTTATACACCAATTCTTTTGTTCTTTGTGGCCAGGGGGCCTGGGCCTGGCTCAGTCCGGTTTTGGAGCACTTTGTTGTGGTGACTCTGCTCTTTCCTTTCAGCAGCAGGGCAGAGACATCAGCCGCTCCACAGGGGGCGGAGCCGGCATTGTGGTGGCAGAGCACAGGTCTCTTCAGAGTCAAGGTGTACTCCTCCCACCCATCCTGGTGTAATCTCTCTACCCACCACCTGGCAGCCAGCCTGTCTCCTGGAATTCCCCAGCCCTGCTCCTCACTGTTGCTAGGCAGAACACACACACACAGCAGAGGCGGACTGGAATGGCTAAGCAAGTAAATACTAACTTTCTAAAAGTAGTATTTACAAACACAGGATATTAAAATAAACTTTACTAAAAGAAGTATTTTATTATTCTGAGTTCAGGCATACTAAACTTGACTTTCTACCATGCTCTCTGAGTCCACTGGGATTACAGCGTGTAGTAATTCCAGCACCCCATTCTGGCCTATGGAGTGCAGGTAGCCTTCAATAGTGAAAAACGAAAATGGCTGTAATTCACTACTAAGACATGCCACACACATCAGGGCATGTCCTACCTTATGCCTACAATGCACCCTGCCCTTGGGCCTACCAGAGGGGTGACTAATATGTAGTTAAGGGAAGGTTTAGGGACTGGCAAGTGGGTGCACTTGCGCAATCAGCGCGACAGTACCAGACTGCGCGCAGGTTCTGCAGTGGCAGACCCTAGACACATTTTACTAGGCCTCTTCTGTGGGTGGCACAACCAGTGCTGCAAGCCCACCAGCAGCATTTGTATTTACAAGCCCTGGCACTCCTGGTGCACTTTACTAGGGGCTGATAGCAAACCAAATAAGCCAAACATGGATACCAATCAATGTATACACTTTTCAAAAGGGAGCACTTGCACTGTGGCACTGATTAGCAGTGGCACAGTGCCCTGAGCAGCTAACACCAACAAAACACAATGAGGCACATCAGCAAAAAGTGGAAGGGAAACTCACGCCAAGGTGCCAGGTCTAACACGTGTCCCCTCCAGCTGAAATGTGGGGGGAACTACCCTACCCCAGGGAGTTCCTCTTCACTAAGGCGGAAAAACCTGGACAGACCGTCAGCATTGGCTTGATCTGTGCCAGGGCGATGCTCCACCGTAAAGTCCATAACCCTGTAGGGAGATGGACCACCTCAACAGTTTTGGGTTCTCACCCCTCATTTGCATCAACCATCTGAGGGGCCTGTGGTCGGTCTGAACCCGGAAGTGAGTCCCAAACAAGTAGGGCCTCAGCTTCTTCAGCGCCCAGACCACAGCAAATGCTTCTCGCTCTATCGCACTCCACCTTTGTTCCTGTGGAAGTAACCTCCTACTTATGAAGGCTACAGGTTGGTTCCAGCCCTCCTCAGTCATCTGTGAGAGAACAGCCCCTACACCATGCTCTGATGCATCTGTCTGCACTAGGAATTCTTTGGAGAAGTCAGGAGCCAAGAGCACGGGCGCCGTGCACATGGCAGTTTTCAGGGTGTCAAAGGCCTTCTGACAGGTGTCAGTCCATATCACTTTTCTGGGCTGCTTCTTCGAAGTCAGCTCTGTCAAGGGGGCAACGATGCTGCCATACCCCTTGACAAACCTCCTGTAGTACCCTGTGAGTCCTAAAAAGGCTCTCACCTCCGTCTGGGTCTTTGGGGGCTCCCAAGCCAGGATGGTTTCGATCTTGGGTTGTAGGGGCGCCACCTGGCCGCTCCCTACTTGGTGTCCCAAGTACACCACAGAACCCTGCCCGATCTGACACTTGCTTGCCTTGATCGTGAGGCCTGCCTTGCGCAGTGCCATCAACACTTCCCAGAGGTGGTGCAGGTGTTCTTTCCATGTGCCACTGAACACTGCGATGTCATCCAGGTAGGCGGCGCTGAACTCGGTCAGCCCAGCCAACACCTGGTTGACCAACTCTGGAAGGTGGCAGGGGCATTCTTCATCCCAAACGGCATAACCCGGAACTGGAAATGGCCATTTGGTGTGGAGAATGCGGACCTCTTCTTGGCCCCCTCGGTCAAGGCGATCTGCCAGTACCCAGACGTTAAATCAAACGTGCTGAGGTACCGTGCAGCCCCTAACCGATCGATGAGCTCATCAGCTCTGGGGATGGGGTGCGCGTCAGTCTTCGTGACTGAATTGAGTCCTCTGTAGTCCACACAGAACCGGAGTTCGAGTGTGGCACCCGGCGCTGCAGCCTTTGGGACCAAGACCACTGGGCTGGCCCAAGGACTGCTGGAGGACTCAACCACCCCAAGAGCAAGCATCTTTGAGACCTCCTCTTTGATGCAGGCTCTGACCCTGTCAGTTACCCTGTAAGCCTTGTGCTTCACAGGTAAGCTGTCTCCTGTATCCACATCATGGACGCACCAATCTGTGATACCAGGAACCAGGGAGAACAGGTCAGGAAACTGCCCCAGCAGCTGGCGGCAGTCATTCTGTTGTTCAGGGGTCAGGGTGGGTGAGAGGTTAACTCCATCCACTGACCCGTCTTGCTCTGAGGCTACCAAGAGGTCAGGAAGAGGCTCAGACTCCTCTTCTGTCCCATCATCGGTGGCCAAGAGCATGCCCACTTCGGACCTCTCCAAGTGGGGCTTCAGTCGATTGACATGGAGGACCCTTAAGGGGTTCCTCGGAGACTGCAGGTCCACCAAGTAGGTGACAGAACTCTTGCGCTCCACAATCTCAAAGGGTCCTGTCCACTTGTCCTGGAGTGCACAAGGCTCCACAGGGGCCAGGACCCATACCTTTTGACCAGGTTGAAGCTCAACCAGAGTGGCATTCTGGTCGTACCACCGCTTCATTTCCTCCTCGCTGGCTTCCAGATTTGCCTCAGCAAGTTGCCTGAAACGCCGAGTCTGGTTCCAGAAGGCCAGCATGTAACTGTATACATTCTGGGGAGGTTTCCTGGGAGATTGCTCCCAGCCTTCCTTGACCAGACTAAGAGGTCCTCGTACTGGGTGGCCATACAAAAGCTCAAAGGGACTGAACCCCAGAGACTTTTGTGGCACCTCGCGGTACGCAAAGAGAAGGCATGGTAAGAGGACGTCCCACTTACGCCTCATGGGTTCCTCAAGACCCATAATCATGCCTTTTAGGGTTCGGTTGAATCTCTCAACCAACCCGTTTCCTTGTGGATGGTAAGGGGTGGTGAACTTGTATGTCACACCACACTCTTGCCAAAGGGATTTCATATATTTCAATATGAAATTGGTCCCCCTGTCGGACACCACCTCTAGAGGGAATCCTACTCGTGAGAAAATTCCCATCAGTGCCCGTCCCACCACGAGGGCCGTCACTGTCCTCAGAGGGATGGCTTCAGGGTACCGGATGGCATGGTCCACCAAGACCAGGATAAACCTGTTGCCCATGGCTGTCTTGGGGTCCAGTGGCCCCACAATGTCAATCCCCACTCGCTGGAATGGGGTACTGACCACAGGGAAAGGTTGGAGTGGAGCCTTCAGCTTCTTTCCACTCTTGCCACTTGCCTGGCAAGTCTGGCATGTCCTGCAGTGAGTGTCAGAACTCCTGCGCATTTGAGGCCAATAAAAGTGGGTGACAAGCCTTTCGAAGGTTTTGTCCTGCCCCAAATGCCCTGCTAACGGAACGTCGTGAGCCAGCCCCAGTAGGAAGGCTCTGAACTTCTGGGGTACCACCAGCGCACGGGCTGACCCAGGTTCAGCAACCTTAGGCTCTGAGTACAGGAGGTCGTTCGCCCAGTAGATCAAGTGAGTACCGGACTGATCACCATTGGCTTGGGCTGCAGCCTGCTGCCGCATACCCACTAGAGAGGGGCACTCTTTCTGCTCCCTGCAGAATTCCTCCCTGGTGGGGCCTCCTTCTTGCTGCCAATGGGTCAGCTCAGGCAAGTCCCCCAGTTCGGCTATCTGTTCCCCGGTAGGCTCCAGGGCATCCCCCTCAAGGTCTGCTTCCTCCTGGGCTGTGGGAACTTTAGGAGCCGGTTTCCCGTGCCTCCTGCGCCCTCTCCCTAAAGCCGGTTCCTGGGCCTCTCCCTCAGGCTCCAGGGTCCCTTCAACACCCCTACTGGCTGCCATTGACCGGGTGGTCACGCACGCCCAATCAGGTAAACCCACCATCCGCAGGTGAGCTGTCTTCTCCACCTTTTCCCAAGGGGAGCTCTCCAAATCATTACCTAGGAGACAGTCTACAGGCATGGCAGTTCTCACAGCGACTTGCAGAGTACCAGAGACCCCCCCCGCACTCAAATGGAACTTGAGCCATTGGACAATGACTCTCCGTGTTGTCAGCATTGACAACCCGACAATAGGCATGGGGTACGACCTGCTCTTCAGATACCAGGTGCTGCCGCACTGCAGTCACGCTGGCTCCTGTGTCTCTAAGAGCCTCTACCTTCTTCCCATTGCCGGTCACCACTTGCCCATATTTCTTAGTGTTAGAGGGCAAGTCGGCGTTTGGGACCATCTCACTGTCTCCTAGCGAGACTAAGGTCAGTTGGACGGGGTCCCACCCACCTGGGACTTCTACCTCCTCCCCAAAGGCTACTGTAGCCACTTGCTTCGGTAGAGCACCAGTGGGTGCTGGTTTCCCATACTGGCGACACTTGGGATCACTGCCAAAGTGACCTAGCTCACCACATTTATAACATTGAGGGGGCCCCTTAGGAACAGGTTTACCTGTCGGGCCCCTGTCGGCTTCGGGGGTGGGGGAGGCTGAGAACCTTTCTGCTGGTTCCCTTGGGGATTACTTTGGGGGCCTTTTTGGAACCCTTTCTGTTTTCCCTTGTCCCCCCACTCTTCTGCTGGGGACCCTGCCCACCCTTGGCGGAGTCTCCCACTTGACCCTTGTGGACCCTGGTGCTGACCCAGCGGTCCGCCTCTTCAGCAAGCTTCCTAGGGTTAGTCAGCTTGCTATCTATCAGGTGTTGGCGTAGCTCAGGAAAACAATTAAGCGACAAGTGCTCCCATGCAATTAAATCAAAGAGACCTTGGTAATCATTAACTTTGCTACCCTTCACCCAGCCATCCAGTGCTCTGCAGAAAAAGGTCACATACTCCACATACGTACTCCCCGCAATCTTGGTACACCCCCTGAACCTCTGTCTATATAATTCAGGAGTTAGCCCATATCTGGTCTGTTAGAAAAGGTAGACGGACCGGGAGGGCCGGCCGGGGTCAGGAGGAGAGGTCTCCGGGGAGAGCCGTCTCCAGCGATCGTACAGACAAGTAACTTCCCCCCCACAGACAAATACCACACACGGATAAGGTTCAGTGATCTTTATAAGCACTTATTTAAGGTACGGTGAAAGGGTACAAGGAGGTCTGGACTCAGGGGTCCCCTCGATCAGAGTCTCGCAAGGTAGGGAAGGGGGTAGCGGGACAGTCTATTTACCAATCAGGTAACTCGGATGCGGTGGTGATGAGCTCACGATCCTCGAGCTTTGGTGAGTAGGTGGTATGGGCCGCGGCAGCGCCAGCAGGTCCCGGTGCGGATGGTCGATACAACGGGCCGCGGCAGCGCCAGCAGGTCCCGGTGAGGATGGTCGGTACAACGGGCCGCGGCAGCGCCAGCAGGTCCCAGGAAGATGATTGTTGCAGAAGGCCGCGGCAGCGCCAGCAGGTCCCGGGAAGGTGATTGTTGCAGAAGGCCGCGGCAGCGCCAGCAGGCAGGACGATGGTTCACAAGAGCGGGCTACGGCGACGCCAGTAGACCGTCAGGGTTGAGTTCACTCGGTGTCTCTCGACTCCAGGATACAACTGCCTTCCTGCTCCGGAGCTGCCCCAGTTATAGGGCTGGTGCCCTTTGATGTCCGGACCCTCGCACTTGGAGGTCGGAGAGTCCGGGATGAAGGTGTCCAGACACCCAGCAGGGGGTGGAGCCAGTGCCCGGGGGAGCTGGGCGCGATCGGCACCTGGCGGGGGAGAGCCCTTGACACTTCGGTCTCCCATTGACCTGTCAAGTGGTCCGCTCACCTCCTGGGGGGATTGTGGTGCCGGGATGTCGGGGCCGGCCAGGCCCGGGGTCAGGGTCGAGGGGAGGCCAGGTGGCCGCGTGGTACAGGGTCCAAGATGGTGGCTTGACCCGGCCGGGAAAGCCGGTGGGGCTGGACCCCGTGATGCGTAGGGGTCCGAGGGCAGAGGGTCCGTCGGGGGACGGGGTACAGGTGCTTGTCGCGGGGTTATGCCAGGTGGCCCGGAGTCCGGGCCTTGTCGAGCGGGGAGGGCGCGAGCCGTCTGTGAGGCCTGTCCAACATGCGTCCCCCCCAGCTGAAGGCGGGGAGAGTCACCCATCTCCTTGGGGACTCTCTTCGTCGAGGCGGAAAAAGCGGGACAGGCCATCCGCGTTGGCGTGGTCTTGGCCCGGTCGGTGCTCCACGGTGAAGTCCATTCCCTGCAGGGAAATGGACCAGCGCAAGAGTTTTGGGTTCTCCCCCCGCATCTGCATCAGCCATTGCAGGGGTCGATGGTCGGTCTGTACCCGGAAGTGGGTACCGAAGAGATAGGGCCGGAGTTTTTTTAGGGCCCACACTACTGCAAATGCTTCCCTCTCGATGGTGCTCCAACGCTGCTCTCGGGCCAGGAGACGTCGACTGATGAAGGCCACCGGCTGGTCATGACCTTCGGAGTTCAACTGAGAGAGGACGGCTCCGATGCCGTGGTCGGAGGCGTCGGTCTGCACCACAAACTCTCGACTGTAATCGGGGGCCTGGAGCACCGGGGCGGTGCACAGGGCGGCCTTCAGCTCCTCGAAGGCCGTTTGACAGTCAGGAGTCCAATTGATCCGCTTTGGCTGGTTCTTAGATGTGAGACCCGTGAGGGGCCCCACGATGCTGCCGTAGTCCTTCACGAACCGCCGGTAGTAGCCGGTGAGCCCCAAGAAGGCTCGGACCTCGGTCTGGGTGACGGGGGGCTGCCAGGACTGGATGGCAGCAATCTTAAGTTGTAGTGGGGCCACCAGCCCGCTCCCCACTTGGTGCCCAAGGTAGGTCACAGATCCTTGGCCAATCTGGCACTTGCCGGCCTTAATGGTGAGGCCGGCCCGCTGGAGGGCTTGTAGGACCTCTTGTAGGTGACGGAGGTGGTCGGCCCAGTGGTGGCTGTACACAGCGATATCGTCCATGTAGGCAGCGCTAAATTCTTCAAGCCCCGCCAAGACCTGGTTCACAAGGCGTTGGAACGTGGCGGGGGCATTCTTCATGCCAAAGGGCATGACCTTAAATTGATAGTGGCCATCGGGGGTGGAGAAGGCTGACCGTTCCTGAGCCCTGGGTGTGAGGCCGATTTGCCAGTAGCCCGCCGTTAGGTCGAAGATACTAAGATAGCGGGCGGCCCCCAGCCGGTCGATCAGCTCGTCTGCTCGGGGGATGGGATGAGCGTCGGTCCGGGTGACAGCGTTCAAGCCCCGGTAGTCGACGCAGAATCTCAGTTCAGGTGCGGTGCCAGGGGCAGCGGCTTTGGGAACCAGTACGACCGGACTGGCCCAGGGACTGTCCGAGGGCTCGATGACCCCGATCGTGAGCATCTTGGCCACTTCCTCCTGTATGCAGGCCCGTACCCGATCTGGTACGCGGTAGGCCCGGTGCCGGACAGGGGGACTGTCCCCGGTGTCTACGTCGTGCAAACACCAGGGGGTGACCCCGGGGGTGAGGGAGAACAGGGCCGCGAACTGCAGCAGGAGGTTCCGGCAGTCCTGTCGTTGCTCCGTAGTGAGGGCGTCGGAGAGCCGGACCCCGTCCACGGAGCCGTCCTTCTCCTGAGTCTTCAGGAGATCCGGGAGGGGCTCGGAGTCTTCTTCTGTGCCACTGTCCGTAGCCATCAAGAGGCTGAGTTCGGAGCGCACAAAGTGCGGTTTGAGCCGGTTGGTGTGGAGGACCCGAAGGGGGTTCCGGGAGGGCCCCATGTCGATGAGGTAAGTGACGGGGCTTTTGCGCTCGACCACTTTGAAGGGCCCCGTCCACTTATCTTGCAGGGCACACGGTTCGGTGGGGGACATCACCCATACCTGCTGCCCCGGCTCGAATTCCACGGAGGAGGCATTGTGGTCATACCACCTCTTCATGTCCTCCTGGCTGGCCTCGAGGTTCGCCTTGGCCATCTCCCGGAAGCGCCGGGTTTGGTTTCGTAAGGCCAGGATGTATTTGAAGACGTCTGGAGGGGTCGTTAGGGGGGCCAATTCCCAGCCCTCCTTCACTAGGCTGAGGGGCCCTCGCACAGGGTGTCCGTACAGGAGTTCAAAGGGGCTAAAGCCGAGGGACTTCTGGGGTACTTCCCGGTAGGCGAAGAGGAGGCACGGGAGCAGTACATCCCACTGGCGACGGAGAGGCTCTTCCAATCCCCCAATCATCCCTTTGAGAGTGCGGTTGAACCGCTCCACTAGTCCGTTCCCCTGGGGGTGATAGGGGGTCGTGAATCTGTAGGTGACCCCGCATTGTTGCCAGAGGGACTTCATGTATTTCGATATGAAGTTCGTACCTCGGTCGCTGACGACTTCTCGGGGGAAGCCTACCCGGGAGAAGATCCCCATCAGGGCCCGGCCAACCACTGGAGCGGTCACGGTCCGTAGGGGCACCGCCTCGGGATAGCGGGTGGCATGGTCCACTAGTACCAAGATGAACCTGTGTCCTTGTGCCGTGCGGGGGTCCAGCGGTCCCACAATGTCTATCCCCACCCTCTCGAACGGGGTGGTGACCACCGGGAAGGGTTGTAGAGGGGCCTTAAGCTTCCGGCCACTCTTCCCGCTGGCTTGGCATGTGGGGCACGATCGGCAGTGGTTCAGGACGTCATTCCTCATTTTTGGCCAAAAAAAGTGGGTCACCAGTCGACTGTACGTTTTATCTTGGCCCAGGTGCCCAGCCAGGGGGACATCGTGGGCTAGGTTGAGCAGAAAGTCTCGGAAGCGGAGCGGGACCACCAGAACTCGACTGGCCCCCAGCTCGGCGATTCTTTGCTCGCTGTAGAGCAGGTCGTTATCCCAGTAGACCCAGTGGGTCCCGGTGGTGTCCCCGGCGGCTTGGGTGCTGGCTTGTTGGCGGAGTCCCTCGAGGGAGGGACAGGTCTTTTGCTCCTGGCGGAACTGTTCCTGGGTGGGCCCCCCTTCTTGCCGCCACTGAGCCAGATCCGGAAGGTCCTGGGGTTGCGCGTTTTCTTCGGTGGTCTGGTCTGGGAGGTCGGAGCCGCCGTTGTCCTCTACGGGGGCAACTGGGGGCGGAGGTGCCGGCCATTCGGTTTCTTCTGATCGGGGGGCGGCACGGCCGGCCATGGATCGGGTGGTTATGCAGGCCCAGTCCGGGAGGCCCAGCATCCCCAAGTGTTCTCTTCTCTCGACGGTGGCCCACGGGGAACTCTCAAGGTCATTCCCCAGGAGGCAGTCCACGGGGGCATCGTCCCGGACCGTCACTTTCAGTAGGCCGGAGACCCCTCCCCATTCAAACGGGACGCAGGCCATCCTACACATGCTCTCAGAGTTATCTGCCGAGCGGACGGGGCAGAGAACGTTCGGCAGGATCTGCTCGGGCTTCACCAGGTGACAGCGGACGGCCGTCACGCTGGCGCCGGTGTCGCGCAAGGCCTCAGCTCTCTGTCCATTAATGGTCACCCACTGACCGTATTTTCTGGTGTTGGCGGGTAGGGGAGCCCGCGGAACCATGTCTCTTCCCCCTAAGCATGCCAGGACCATGGCGGCCGGTTCCCACCCTTGCTGGTCCGGCTCACACTCCTCGGGTCCTTCCGACGACTGCTCCTCCCCCAGGGCAGCGGCAGCTACCTGGCGGGGCTTGGGCGTTTGGTTCAGCGGGCAGTTCGGATCGTTGGCGTAGTGGCCTATTCGCTGGCACCGGTGGCACGTGACGTTGGCTCGGTACCCAGGCCGCAACGGGGGGTTGCCCCGGCCGGCCGGCGGCGGGGTGCTGGCCACGGTGGTTGCCGGTAAGGCGTCTCTCCCACGCCCCTGGCCTCCTCCTCCTCCCCGAGGACGGTGCTGGCCTTGGTTGCTTCTGTTCTGGTCGTGTGGCCCTTTTCGGCCCACTCGGGTGCTTTCCCATCGGTCAGCTTCGGCGGCGAGCTGCCGGGGGTCAGTCAGCTTACTGTCGAGTAGGTGCTGCCTGAGCTCGACGAAACAGTTGTTTGACAGGTGTTCCCATACCATGAGGTTGAAGAGTTGTTCGTATGTGGTGACCTGACTTCCCTTGATCCAACCCTCGAAGGCCCGGCTGAAATAGTTCACGTATTCCACCCAAGTTGTACCTGGGATCCGGGTGCAATCCCTGAACCTCTGGCGGTACATCTCGGGTGTGAGGCCGTAGCGGGTGAGGAGGGCAGCCTTCATGTGGTCGTAGGACGACATTTGGTGATCGGGGAGCTGCAGCAGGGCATCGCGACCCTCGTTGACAAATCTCCCCCAAAGTCCGGCTCCCCAATCACTCCGGTCGATCCGGTGGGAGGTCATTGCGATCTCATAGGCCTTAAACCACTGTTGTATGTCGTCTTCTCGGACATACTCGCGGACCACATCCTTGGGGATGTGAACTTTTTTCTCAGTTGGTCCCGGGGTGTGTGGTCTTTCAGGCACCCCCAAGTCCTTATGCTGTTTGCGCAGTTCTATTTCTGCCAATTGGCGCTCGTGTTCGAGCGTTATCTTTTTCTCTTCCAGCTCTCTCTGTCTCTGTTTTTCTTCCCGTTCCTCTCGAATCCGCATATGCTCGAGGTTGAGTTTCTGTTCAGCTAACTTGAGCTCCCCATCCATCTTGAGTCGTGCCATCTCTAATTCGTGCAGTCTGACTCTGTCTCTTTCTCGTATCTCCTCCGGTGAGAGGCCCGTTCCCCGCTCCTCGGGAGTCGTGGCGTTTCTCTCTGGTGTAACGCTGTTTTGGTCTGGTGTGACGCTGCTTTGGTCGGAGGGTCTTGCGACCCCCGTTTCTGTCCACGACTCAAGGGCGCGCTTTAGATCATCCTTGGTACTCAGGCCAGTGGTAGCAATGCCAAGTTCTATGCAAAATTGTCTCAGTTCGCGGTGGTTGTATTCTTCTAGTTTCTCCATTTGGAACTTCTCGGTGGAGCTGCTATCTTTGGTCGACATCGTGCTTTGTCGTGGGGTGAGCTACTCTCTGTACGATTACGCGTTGATTCGGATCGCGCCGCTGGCCACCAATGTTAGAAAAGGTAGACGGACCGGGAGGGCCGGCCGGGGTCAGGAGGAGAGGTCTCCGGGGAGAGCCGTCTCCAGCGATCGTACAGACAAGTAACTTCCCCCCCACAGACAAATACCACACACGGATAAGGTTCAGTGATCTTTATAAGCACTTATTTAAGGTACGGTGAAAGGGTACAAGGAGGTCTGGACTCAGGGGTCCCCTCGATCAGAGTCTCGCAAGGTAGGGAAGGGGGTAGCGGGACAGTCTATTTACCAATCAGGTAACTCGGATGCGGTGGTGATGAGCTCACGATCCTCGAGCTTTGGTGAGTAGGTGGTATGGGCCGCGGCAGCGCCAGCAGGTCCCGGTGCGGATGGTCGATACAACGGGCCGCGGCAGCGCCAGCAGGTCCCGGTGAGGATGGTCGGTACAACGGGCCGCGGCAGCGCCAGCAGGTCCCAGGAAGATGATTGTTGCAGAAGGCCGCGGCAGCGCCAGCAGGTCCCGGGAAGGTGATTGTTGCAGAAGGCCGCGGCAGCGCCAGCAGGCAGGACGATGGTTCACAAGAGCGGGCTACGGCGACGCCAGTAGACCGTCAGGGTTGAGTTCACTCGGTGTCTCTCGACTCCAGGATACAACTGCCTTCCTGCTCCGGAGCTGCCCCAGTTATAGGGCTGGTGCCCTTTGATGTCCGGACCCTCGCACTTGGAGGTCGGAGAGTCCGGGATGAAGGTGTCCAGACACCCAGCAGGGGGTGGAGCCAGTGCCCGGGGGAGCTGGGCGCGATCGGCACCTGGCGGGGGAGAGCCCTTGACACTTCGGTCTCCCATTGACCTGTCAAGTGGTCCGCTCACCTCCTGGGGGGATTGTGGTGCCGGGATGTCGGGGCCGGCCAGGCCCGGGGTCAGGGTCGAGGGGAGGCCAGGCGGCCGCGTGGTACAGGGTCCAAGATGGCGGCTTGACCCGGCCGGGAAAGCCGGTGGGGCTGGACCCCGTGATGCGTAGGGGTCCGAGGGCAGAGGGTCCGTCGGGGGACGGGGTACAGGTGCTTGTCGCGGGGTTATGCCAGGTGGCCCGGAGTCCGGGCCTTGTCGAGCGGGGAGGGCGCGAGCCGTCTGTGAGGCCTGTCCAACATGGTCATTAAAGCGTCTTTCATGTGGGGGTAAGAATTATGCATGTCAGAGGGCAAATCTAAAAGTGTGTCCCGCCCCTCACTGAGGAACCGTCCCCACAACCCCGCTCCCCAATCTTTCTCAGGGACCCGGTGGGAAGACATGGCTACCTCATAGGCCTTGAACCATTGCCCTATGTCATCATTCCTGTAGAACTCTTTAACTACATCTTTTGGCATGTACACCCTTGACTCTACCTGCACCGGCGTTGCGCTGCCACCAGAGGGAGGGCTCTCCAGACTTTTCTCCTTTATCGCCAACTCCCTCATTCTTGCGTCGTGCTCCATCAGAATCTTTCTTTCCTCCAGAGCCATTCTCTTTTCTTCCAGAGCCAGTTTCTTGCTCTCTAGCTCCAACCGGCCATATAATTTCAGTTTTGCCAAAGTGACCTCTTGCTCTCTGGCGGCCTGTCTGTCTGCCAGCTCCTCTAGTGACAGGCCTCCGCCAAAACTGTGGATGCTCTCCGCTGGCTCCACTGGCACAATCTCCTCAACGCCACCTCTTGATTCCATCCAGGCTTTCAGTGCCTTGTAGAGATCTGGTTTGAGCCTACATCCTACATGTGGAACCTTCCTGCAAAAGCTCCTGAGTTGGTTTTTTGTGTAGCTGTCCAGCTTTGATTAATCCCATTCCAATTCTCCAGCCTCTGAGGCTTCAGATGCTGTTTTCTCTATGCTGTTTGGGCCCGGCATGACTCCAAACACAAGGGATCTCTTTTCTTGGCAAGTGAAAATTAAAAGTTCTGTGGCTCAAGCTACTGGACTGTCCTCACTGTGCAATGGCTAGTAATCACTGCGCAGACACCAAGAACGCAATACCGTAGATCCTCACCGCTGCCACCAATGTTAGAATCCGGGGTCTCTGGTTGGCGCAGGTATGCACTTGCGACAAGCAGGGAACCTTTCCTCTAAGTCAGGGCGTAGGATTACCTCTTTAAAAATAACCCCTGCTCACCCTCTAGGTAACGAGGCGCGAGCAGTCAGGCTAGATTTCCAGGGGGCATTAGGTTAAGCGTTCAAGTTGTCCCACACAATAATCACCTCCCCACCACACAAAGACACAAGGCTGTATTTATCAAAAATAGAGTTCTTTATATAAAAGATTTCTTTAGGCAGGTTGTCAAAATACAGTTCTCTTGCTTCAATAATGTTCCAGTTACTTGTAAATGCTTTCAGGCAGTCCACAGATCTTAAAATGGCAAAATTGTACTTAAAATAGACTTCTTAGGGGTTCTATGCACTTCGTAGTGCCTTTGTTACGCTTTGTATAAGGTTTTAGAGGTGTCTTGCCGTTTCTCACGCGTCTCGCGTGAGTACGCGTATGCCGGACTCGAACCGTACGGACCGTACCCTCGTTGGTACGCGTCGTACACGTTCGGGACGCTCCTTGCCAAACCTCACGCTTCCCACGTGAGCGCCGGCAATGGATTTAATACGGTACGGACCGTACAGTAGCAGGGACGCGCCGTACACGGACGGCAAAGCAGACACGGCTCGTACAAGGCAAGTACGGGCACAGAATACCTTCTTTCTTTGGGGGCAAATGTTCATGGATGCTTTCAGACATCTTCCTCGAGTGTCCCACATCGCGTCTTAGTCCCGGCTCCTCCGTGGACTGCGCTGCTTCGTGGGGACGCTTTCCCACCTTCTCAGCACACCAGCGAGGATAAAAAGCAGGAGAGGCAGCCCAGGGGTAAGGTCTCAGTGCGGCGCGCTGGTAGCTTCGTCCGGATGGTGAACCAGTGCGTTTCGGGTCTTTACAGAAGTCTCTACGGCCCGGGGAGGGTCGCAAGGGCCCAGCGCTCAGACACAGTTACCTCCTCCTTACGTTGCGAGCTACGGCTCGAGGGGGCAGTTGCTTGCTTTGCTCAGGCTTGCAGGCCTTTATAGTGCTCACAGCAGCTCCGGCGGCAGAAGTCGCGTTGCTCAGCGAGATAAGGGCACACAGGTTCTCCGGGGTCAGTGGTGCAGAATCACCCACGGCAGTCTCTTCTTCTTCAAAGGGGGGGTAGCGCCCACTGTTCCTGGGGCGCAGTTCAGGGGGCAAGTTCACTAGCAAGCCCTTGGAGATAAGTTTAGCACAAGTTGAATCAAAGTCTTTTCCTTTAGTCTTTTCCTCTCCTTCCAGCAGACAGGCACCCACTGCAGGCCAGTCTCTCAGGCAGAGAGACAGTATTCCTCCTTCAGCTTCTCCAGGTCCTTCTCCTTCAGGCAGAGGTTCGTCTTGGCGCAAACAGGATCTGATTTCTTAGGAGCCAGGCTCCTTCTTTTATAGCACAATTCTTTTGTTCTTTGTGGCCAGGGGGCCTGGGCCTGGCTCAGTCCGGTTTTGGAGCACTTTGTTGTGGTGACTCTGCTCTTTCCTTTCAGCAGCAGGGCAGAGACATCAGCCGCTCCACAGGGGGCGGAGCCAGCATTGTGGTGGCAGAGCACCGGTCTATTCAGAGTCAAGGTGTACTCCTCCCACCCATCCTGGTGTAATCTCTCTACCCACCACCTGGCAGCCAGCCTGTCTCCTGGAATTCCCCAGCCCTGCTCCTTACCGTTGCTAGGCAGAACACACACACAGCAGAGGTGGACTGAAATGGCCAGGTCAGTAAATACTAACTTTCTAAAAGTAGTATTTCCAAACACAGGATATTAAAATAAACTTTACTAAAAGAAGTATTTTATTATTCTGAGTTCAGGCATACTAAACTTGACTTTCTACAATGCTCTCTGAGTCCACTGGGGTCACAGCATGTAGTAATTCCAGCATCCCATTCTGGCCTATGGAGAGCAGGTAGCCTTCAATAGTGAAAAACGAAAATGGCTGTAATTCACTACTAAGACATGCCACACACATCAGGGCATGTCCTACCTTATGCCTACAATGCACCCTGCCCTTTGGCCTACCAGAGGGGTGACTAATATGTAGTTAAGGGAAGGTTTAGGGACTGGCAAGTGGGTGCACTTGCGCAATCAGCGCGACAGTACCAGACTGCACGCAGGTTCTGCAGTGGCAGACCCTAGACACATTTTACTAGGCCGCTTCTGTGGGTGGCACAACCAGTGCTGCAAGCCCACCAGCAGCATTTGTATTTACAAGCCCTGGCACTCCTGGTGCACTTTACTAGGGGCTGATAGTAAACCAAAGAAGCCAAACATGGACACCAATCAATGTATACACTTTTCAAAAGGGAGCACTTGCACTGTGGCACTGATTAGCAGTGGCACAGTGCCCTGAGCAGCTAACACCAACAAAAAACAATGAGGCACATCAGCAAAAAGTGGAAGGGAAACTCACGCCAAGGTGCCAGGTCTAACACGCTGTAACCAGAGGGTTTCCAGAGAGGGAGCTGTGCAACCAGAGGGTTACCAGAGAGGGAGCTGTGCAACCAGAGGGCTACCAGAGAGGGAGCTGTGCAACCAGAGGGTTACCAGAGAGGGAGCTGTGCAACCAGAGGGATACCAGAAAGGGAGCTGTGCAATCAGAGGGCTACCAGAGAGGGAGCTGTGCAACCAGAGGGTTACCAGAGAGGGAGCTGTGCAACCAGAGGGCTACCAGAGAGGGAGCTGTGCAACCAGAGGGCTAACAGAGAGGGAGCTGTGTAACCAGAGGGATACCAGAGAGGAAGCTGTGCAACCAGAGGCTACCAGAGAGGGAGCTGTGCAACCAGAGGGTTACCAGAGAGGGAACTGAGTAACCAGAGGGTTTCCAGAGAGAGAGCTGTGCAACCAGAGGGTTACCAGAGAGGGAGCTGTGCAACCAGAGGGCTACCAAAGAGGGAGCTGTGTAACCAGAGAGATACCAGAGAGGAAGCTGTGCAACCACAGGCTACCAGAGAGGGAGCTGTGCAACCAGAGGCTACCAGAGAGGGAACTGAGTAACCAGAGGGTTACCAGAGAGGAAGCTGTGCAACCAGAGGGATATTCAAGAGGGTGCGGTGGAACTAGAGGGCTACCAGAGAGGGAGCTGTGCAACCAGAGTCTACCAGAGAGGGAACTGTGTAACCAGAGGGATACCAGAAAGGGAGCTGGGCAACCAGAGACTACCAGAGGCTACCAGAGAGGGAACTGTGTAACCAGCTGGCTACCAGAGAGGGAGCTGTGTAACCAGAGGGATACCAGAAAGGGAGCTGGGCAACCAGAGGCAACCAGAGAGGGAACTGTGTAACCAGATGGCTACCAGAGAGGGAGCTGTGTAACCAGAGGGCTACCAGAGATGGAGCTGTGCATCCAGAGGCTACCAGAGAGAGAGCTGTGTAACCAGAGGGATATCTGAGAGGAAGCTGCATAACCAGAGACTACCAGAGAGGGAGCTGCGCAACAAGAGGCTACCAGAGAGGAAGCTGTGCAACCAGAGGGATATCCAAGAGGGAGCTGTGGAACTAGAGGGATACCAGAGAGGGAGCTGTGCAGCCAGAGGGATGTATCGGAAAGGGAGCTGTACAACCAGAGGATACCAGAGAGGATGCTCTGTAACCAGAGGGCTTCCAGAGAGGAAGCTGTGCAACCAGAGGGTTACCAGAGAGGGAGCCGTGCAACTAGAGGGCTACCAGAGAGGGAGCTGTGCAACCAGAATCTACCAGAGAGGGAACTGTGTAACCAGAGGGATACCAGAAAGGGAGCTGGGCAACCAGAGACTACCAGAGGCTACCAGAGAGGGAACTGTGTAACCAGCTGGCTACCAGAGAGGGAGCTGTGTAACCAGAGGGATACCAGAAAGGGAGCTGGGCAACCAGAGGCAACCAGAGAGGGAACTGTGTAACCAGATGGCTACCAGAGAGGGAGCTGTGTAACCAGAGGGCTACCAGAGATGGAGCTGTGCATCCAGAGGCTACCAGAGAGAGAGCTGTGTAACCAGAGGGATATCTGAGAGGAAGCTGCATAACCAGAGACTACCAGAGAGGGAGCTGCGCAACAAGAGGCTACCAGAGAGGAAGCTGTGCAACCAGAGGGATATCCAAGAGGGAGCTGTGGAACTAGAGGGATACCAGAGAGGGAGCTGTGCAGCCAGAGGGATGTATCGGAAAGGGAGCTGTACAACCAGAGGATACCAGAGAGGATGCTCTGTAACCAGAGGGCTTCCAGAGAGGAAGCTGTGCAACCAGAGGGTTACCAGAGAGGGAGCCGTGCAACTAGAGGGTTACCAGAGAGGGAGCTGTGCAACCAGAGGGCTACCAGAGAGGGAGCTGTGCAACCAGAGGGTTACCAGAGAGGGAGCTGTGAAACCAGAGGGTTACCAGAGAGGGAGCTGTGCAACCAGAGGGCTACCAGAGAGGGAGATGTGCAACCAGAGGGTTACCAGAGAGGGAGCTGTGCAACCAGAGGGTTACCAGAGAGGGAGCTGTCCAACCAGAGGGAGAGCTGTGTAACCAGAGGGATGTATCGGATAGAGAGCTGTGTAACCAGAGGGCTTCCAGAGAGGGAGCTGTGAAACCAGAGGGTTACCAGAGAGGGAGCTGTGCAACCAGAGGGCTACCAGAGAGGGAGTTGTGCAACCTGAGGGTTACCAGGAGGGAGCTGTGCAACCAGAGGGTTACCAGAGAGGGAGCTGTGCAACCAGAGGGCTACCAGAGAGGGAGCTGTGCAACCAGAGGGTTACCAGAGAGGGAGCTGTGCAACCAGAGGGATACCAGAAAGGGAGCTGTTGCAACCAGAGGGCTACCAGAGAGGGAGCTGTGCAACCAGAGGGTTATCAGAGAGGGAACTGTGCAACCAGAGGGTTACCAGAGAGGGAGCTGTGCAACCAGAGGGTTACCAGAGAGGGAGCTGTGCAACCAGAGGGCTAACAGAGAGGGAGCTGTGTAACCAGAGGGATACCTGAGAGGAAGCTGTGCAACCAGAGGGATATCCAAGAGGGAGCTGTGGAACCAGAGGGATACCAGAGAGGGAGCTGTGCAGCCAGAGGGATGTATCGGAAAGGGAGCTGTACAACCAGAGGATACCAGAGAGGATGCTCTGTAACCAGAGGGCTTCCATGGAGGGAGCTGTGCAACCAGAGGGTTACCAGAGAGGGAGCTGTACAACCAGAGGGCTACCAGAGAGGGAGCTGTGCAACCAGAGGGTTACCAGAGAGGGAGCTGTGCAACCAGAGGGCTACCAGAGAGGGAGCTGTGCAACCAGGGGTTACCAGAGAGGGAGCTGTGCAACCAGAGGGTTACCAGAGAGGGAGCTGTGCAACCAGAGGGAGAGCTGTGTAACCAGAGGGATGTATCGGATAGAGAGCTGTGTAACCAGAGGGCTTCCGGAGAGGGAGCTGTGAAACCAGAGGGTTACCAGAGAGGGAGCTGTGCAACCAGAGGGCTACCAGAGAGGGAGCTGTGCAACCAGTGGGTTACCAGAGAGGGAGCTGTGCAACCATAGGGCTACCAGAGAGGATGCTGTGTAACCAGAGGGTTACCAGAGAGGGAGCTGTGCAACCAGAAGGATACCAGAAAGGGAGCTGTTGCAACCAGAGGGCTACCAGAGAGGGAGCTGTGCAACCAGAGGGTTACCAGAGAGGGAGCTGTGCAACCAGAGGGTTACCAGAGAGGGAGCTGTGCAACCAGAGGGCTAACAGAGAGGGAGCTGTGTAACCGGAGGGATACCAGAGAGGAAGCTGTGCAACCAGAGGCTACCAGAGAGGGAGCTGTGCAACCAGAGGGATACCAGAGAGGGAACTGAGTAACCAGAGGGTTACCAGAGAGGGAGCTGTGCAACCAGAGAGTTACCAGAGAGGGAGCTGTGCAACCAGAGGGCTAACAGAGAGGGAGCTGTGTAACCAGAGGGATACCAGAGAGGAAGCTGTCAACCAGAGGCCACCAGAGAGGGAGCTGTGCAACCAGAGGCTACCAGAGAGGGAACCGAGTAACCAGAGGGTTACCAGAGAGGGAGCTGTGCAACCAGAGGGCTAACAGAGAGGGAGCTGTGCAACCAGAGGGCTACCAGAGAGGGAGCTACGTAACCAGAGGGCTACCAGAGAGGGAGATGTGTAACCAGAGGGATATCCAAGAGGGTGTGGTGGAACTAGAGGGCTACCCGAGAGGGAGCTGTGCAACCAGAGGCTACCAGAGCTGGAACTGTGTAACCAGAGTGTAGGAGAGTAGGATCTGCTTCACATGGGTACCCCCACTTTTTGCTGGTGTTTCACTAATTTTCGACCTTAGTCTGGCTGTGGCCCTGCTAATCAGGACCCCAGCCTAGCTGCTTCCCCTCTAAAATGGTTTCCATGTACATTAGGTACATATCTAATTGTATTCTGCAGTGCCTTATAAGCCCCTAGTATATGGTATACTATGTACCAAGGGCATAGGTACCTCAGAGGCCTACCAGGGGCTGAAGCATGTATTATGCCACCCCTGGGAAGCACTCCAAAATGGCACCACAGGTCTGCTACTGCAGCCTGGGTAAGGGTGTGCTTGCACCCCTTACAGTGGTATAGGCTACCTATATCACTACCATTGCACACACATATAAAACATATAAGTCACTCCTATGGCAGGCCTTAACAATCCTGAAGGCAGAGTGCTTGGTTTTATTGTGAGAGGGTGCCCCTGCATGAGCAGAGCCCCTCTGCTGCGTTTGGAGTATCTCCTCTGATGCTGTTTGTGGTGCAGCCTGACCATATACTCTTAAGGGCATTATAACCTAGCGGTAAATGCTAACTTTGGGATGGCTGCATGGAAACATGTCGTGTTTGGTGTTAAACACTTTGGAATACTACCCCACCCCTGCCAGTTCTGGTGGCTGGGGTAGCATTCCACCCTTCTAGAGGGAGAGACATGTTCACACTGGTCTAACCCGGTAGGACTTTCTAAAGCCCTGGCATCACAAAATGGATGCCTCTGCCACAGACACGGGTCTGGCCTCCTGCTGCTGCCCGAAACTCCGGCAGGGGAGGCCGGGACAATAGGTTTCCTGTCCAAGGGAGGTGTAACCACCTCCCCAGACAGGCAGATGTGTATTGGGGCTGGGCGGGAGCACTCTCTGGTGCTTTGAAGTCCTGCACTAGGGGCACACTTGGTGTCCCTGTGCATAGTCCAGTTCAAACCGGTTGCAGGGGCTACCTGCCCCTGCTCTGGCGTGAAACTGGACAAAGGAAATGGGTGTAACCACCCCTCTTTCCAAACCCTCCCATAGGTGGGTCCCTAGAGTATGTCCAACCCCCAAACTTAGAATAAGTATGGGAACCCAGTCCTTGAGACTTTAGATTACCCTGGACGAAACTCTGCAACATATTTCCTTGGCCTTCGACGTTTTATCCTGACTAGAAGACTGAAGAAATCTCCCTTGGAGTCAAGGAGTGACTCCCCTGCTTGGCAGGCATCAAAGAAGCAACTTTACGGTCTACAATTCCGAAGCTCCCGTTGGACGCCGAAGTCTCTGCATCACCAGAGGTGGATTTCCTGACTTCGCCGAGGCTACCCTGAGTCCACAGCAAAGCTGAGGCCCGTGGCTATCGTGGGTGACGAGGAACCGTGACCCATGGGCACCAAGTACTATTGCTGGTACATCAACTTCCTGTTTATCCTTGAAGTTCTGCTTTGGGCTCCCAGTAGCCCCAGCCTTGAGCACTGACTGCACCGAAGATCTCTGGCCTCCACTCCACGAGTGACCCGTGGGCCCGGGTTCCAGTTCGACCTCGCGAGGCTCCTTCGCGATCGCTAGCCCGTTGGCTAGTGGGTCCCCACGAAGGCAACTTCTCTTCTGTTTGGGCTCTCCTAGTTGCTCTAGACATGCCCTGACATACCCTTGCTGGGTGAGTCCCTCAGACCTTCCTGGTCTGCACCAACGTCCTTCTTCTCTTTCCACGAGACTTGCCATTGCCAGACTTCGTGGGACAGCTCGAATCCGGCTCGTGGACTTCGTCAACGTCTCCTGGACCTCGTGGCTGAAGAATCAAGACACCCATCAACTCACCTGAAGCTCCCGACATCTGTGGACATTGGTCCATCCTGCCCTCGGTCACTGGTAAGTGACCCAGATTCTGTCCCCTTTGCTTTCAGGTTCCTTCCATCCTAGATCCAGGCTTGGATCTCTTCGGACACTTCTCTTCATGGCAGCAGCAGTTCTTCGCCAGCTTCCATTGTAATCGACGACGCAACCCGACACCAAAAGTCACCTATGCACCCGGCTTCCCTGGGTGAGGTAAGTCGAGTACTCCGGTGCTTCCGTGGGTGCTAGCCCTAGAACTTCTTAAGTCCAAAAGGGTTTGATCCTGACTCGGTTCTAAGTGTCCCTAATCTTTAAGTTTCCAACCGCGACATTACCCATAGAAGCTAACGGGAACCCGCGATTGTGTTTACACACTGCACACAGTCCCAGTGGGTCCCCTGTGTCACTACCTTGGGTGGTTCCTTGGGGTCCCAGCGATTCTACAGGCTCTAGGCCTTGTGTCTAGTTCAGTCGTGGTTCTTATACCACTTTATTGGTATATGGTTTGGTACACCCCTAGGGCCCAAACGTGTATTTGTGCTATTACTGTTGATTGTTAACTTGTAAATTAAGTACTTCGAACTCCAGTCTCATAAAGAGACTAGAGGGGTGTGGTTTATCCTAAATACATATATTTTAAATATATACCTGGTGTGGTTGTCCTTTCATTTGATCATTTAAGAGATTATAGACTGGTAAAACAAGCTGCTTTACATTCCTCCGAGACTTAGCCTGAAGGCTGCTCTCCATAGCTACCACTAGGATAGCTTTCAATAAAGGTTGTCTTTAACCAATTCACCATAAGGGGTTGTTTGGACTGATACAAGGTGCCCACTAGAACTAGTGGACAGCATATATCAGGCCAACTTCTCACATTGGTGGCAGCGGTGGGATTCCAGCTTGCTATTGTTATACCAGATAATCTCAATTGAATTGATCAACTGAAAACCACTAAAGGTACCTTAGGTACATATAATATCAAGTTTAGCTACAGGAAGTTCTACTGAACGTAGAGTTGTGTGTTAAGGGATAGCACACCCTTTCTACAACTCAAGAGAGTTTAGTAGGCCACACTAGTGTAGGTAGTGCAATACACCACACCACATTAGTAATGTCTAATCAGCCAGGAACCAGTGGGTCCCTGCCAGAAGCCAGTGAGCTTCTCCCTATAGATATGAGGATCTCATCTTTGCACAGCTTAGGGCCTTATGTTCCATTAGGAAGCTGAAGACAGGCAAAAGCCCAACCACCCAGCATCTCATAAAGATACTCAAGCTGGATGATCTCCCAGGGCCTAGTGGGCCTGATGGGGTAGGCAGTATGAGTGGGGCAGCAGGTGAGGGTCGGCCCAGGGGTAAAAACTCCCCTGAGCCTACCTCTAATGCTGACCAGACTGATGACAATGATCAGGATCTGGTGAACACAGCTCTCCTGGATGAGGATGTGGAGGATGACAACAATGTTCCCCTCTTTGTTCCTCCAGAAAGAGTTGAAAGTAGGGCTAGAAGGGATAGATCTCTCTCAAGGGGATCTGTCCAGTCTAACTCATCTGTAGGGACCTCTGTCTCTTCTCACAGAGGGAGGGAAACCTCCCAGGAGAGGAGAGAGACTGCTGAAGTATGAGCAAGATAAGTTCAACCTCAGAAAGCAGCAGCTGGCCCTAGATAGGGAAGCCCTAGAGCTCTACAGAGCTAGTAAAAAGGAGTGACTAGAGTCCCTTGGTGGCAGCAATTTCCCTAAAGATAGGGAAAGGTCTTATGACCATAGAAACCTAAGTACGATTGTCCCTCCCTACCAGAGTGAGGATGACATCCACAAATGGATAACTGCCTTAGAGAGGGCCTGTAAAGTACAGAAGGTTCCTCAAGGTCAATGGGCAGCAATCTTATGGCTCTCCTTTGCAGACAAAGGTAGAGACAAGCTCCTCACTGTAAGAGAAGAGGATGCTGATGATTACCAGGTCTTGAAAAGTGCACTGATAGATGGGTTTGACCTAACCACTGAACAATGCAGGTTAAAGTTCAGAGATACCCAAAAAGCACAACATCAAGACTGTATTGACTTTGTTGACTGTGCTGCTAAGGCTCTGGAAGGTTGGTTATTGGGCAGTAAAGTGTGTGACTTCAAAGGATTGTACAATCTGATAATGAGGGAGCAGATTCTTAATAACTATCAAAATCAGCTGTTGCACCAGTACCTGGTAGACTCTGATCTGACCTCTCCCCAAGAATGGGGAAAGAAGGCAGACAAATGGGTCAGAACCAGGGTGAGGCAGAAGGTACATAACCAATGTGGTTACCCAAAGAAGCAGGATTCTAAGAACTCTGACAAGGGTGGGGACAAGGGTAAAGCCCAGAAGTCTTCTCAAGGGCCCCAAAAATCTTCTTCTAATGGGGAGTCACAGTCAAACAAGGGAAAAGGCCAAAAGAAACCTTGGTGCAAAATCTGTTAACAGAAAACTCACTGGACCAGTGACTGCACCAAGTCCAAAGAATCTACTCCAGCCACCATTGCCCCTAAGGCAACGGTTCCCCCTAGTACAGCTACAATAGGTGGTGGCAATGTTCAGAATAAGGGTGTAGTAGGGTTGACCCTGGGTTCTGAGATGGACTCTGACCTAGTCAGAGTTCCAACTCAGGCTGTGCTTGTCTGTAATGGGGTCGTGGATATGTCCCCCTGTGTGAGCCCCAGTAATCTGGGCAAATACAGACAACAGCATTTGATAAATGGAGTAGAGGCTTGGGCATTCAGGGACACAGGAGCAAGTGTCACAATGGTGACAAAAGATCTTGTGGATCCTGGGCAGATTATACTTGGTGAAATGTACCAAGTGGCCAATGCTAGCAATGTCAGAACAGACCATTCTCTGGCAGTTGTTAACTTCTCCTGGGGAGGCGTAACTGGCCTTAAGAAGGTTGTGGTAAGTGCAGACCTACTAGTACAGTGCTTGCTTGTTAATGATCTAGAGACTTCAGCTTGGGCTGAAGTGGTGCTCAGGACACAGGCAGAAATGTTAGGGATCCCTGCACACGTCTTTATTGTGACCAGGTCACAGGCTAAAATGTCTAAAACTGGACAGGCCCTGGATTCTGGAATATTGGACCAGGTGCCTCACAAGAGGAGGAGCAGTAGGGTCAAGGCAGAGCCTTCCCACCTGACTCAGAATGCTGATCAGTCTCCTCAGGGGGATGATCTTGAGCCTGAAGAAGGAACCGTCCCAGAGGAGCTTGAACCTGACCAGGTTGAGTTCTTGGGGACTGGGGGCCCTTCCAGGTCTGATCTGAGTCAGGAGCAGAAAACCTGCCCCTCTCTTGAACCCCTCAGAAAGCAAGCTGCTGATGAGGCTGCTGGGAATGCTAGTGACACCCATAAAGTTTATTGGGATGATGGACTCCTTTACTCAGAGAGTAGAGACCCCAAGCCTGGTGCATCCAGGAGGTTGGTTATACCTCTGAAGTTTAGGAGTTTCCTATTGACACTAGCCCATGATATTCCCCTAACAGGACACCTGGGCCAGAACAAGACTTGGGACAGAATTGTTCCTCACTGGCCCCACATGTCTGAAGACACCAAGGAGTTTTGTCGCTCCTGTGTAACCTGTCAAGCCAGTGGCAAAGCAGGTGGCACTATAAAGTTCCCCCTGATACCACTACCTGTGGTGGGGGTGCCCTTTGATAGGGTAGGGATTGACATTATTGGTCCCATGGATCCCCAAACAGCATCTGGGCACAGATTTATACTGGTGGTGGTGGATCATGCCACCAGGTACCCAGAGGCAATTCCCCTCAGGACCACTACAGCACCTGTGGTGGTGTTAAAGATTACAGGGATCTGTTAGCATGAGCTGAAAGCCATTTTGTACTTGGCAGCCATTGTAGTTAGCTATGTGCTGGCCATTTGCTTTCTCCCTCTTCCAGAGCCTTGCACATGCTCAGAAGGGCCTAGCTAGTAGAATGCACCTGCTCCTAGTATAGAACTGTCAGGCTGTTCTAACTGATGTCAGCAACTTATTACTCCTCCTACTAGTTGACTGTGCATTTTCTGTATGACCATCTATGTGTGTAACTCTTCTCATGTGTACTTGTACCGCCTTCTTTTGAGCCTCTGTGTGGGTATATAAGGCCCCTGTTCTCTGTACTCCTTAGAATGCTTCCTACAGTGACTTGAGGGTACTGTGTGACGCAATCTCCCTCATCTGAGGTTTAATAAATGCATTGTTTTTATATTACAGCTTCTGTGCCAATCTCTTCTTTGTTGATTTAAAAGGACCAGGTGTATCAGTGAAACCCCTGAGAAGGTTTTGATTTCTTCAATTGGTGCCCTCTGTGAGGCTCATCAGAGAAGTGGCTATCCAAGGGAGTGGTCTTGATGGGAGACAGGAATCTACTGAGGAGGACAGAACAGGACTCTAGTAAGAAGGTACCTGTAGGAAGTTGGAATCTGACTATATGGTTGCCCCCAACTTTTTGCCTGGTATTTGAGTGGTTTTTGACTAGTCTGGCTGGGATCCTGCTATCCAGGACCCCAGCCTATCTGCTTCCTCCCTAAACTGATGTGAGTACCCTAGGTACATACCAATTGGATACTGAGGACATCCTATCATCCCCTTGTAGATGGTACTCTAGGTACCCAGGGCATGGGTCCCTCAGAGGCCTACCAGGGGCTGCAGCACTTATTGTGCCACCCCTGGGACAGCCATACAAACTGACACCACCAGATCACTACTGTAGTCTGGGACAGCCATACAAACTGACACCACCAGACCACTACTGTAGTCTGGGTAAGGTGGTGCTTGCACCCCTTACAGGGATATAGGTATCCTGTATCCCACTTAATACAACACATATATCCTCATAGGTCACCCCTAAGGCAGGCCTTGCTAATTCTACAAGGCAGGGTGCTGAGATATGTGTGAGAGGGAACCCCTACCTGAGTAGGGCCCCTCTGCAACCTTCGTAAAACTATTGCTGAGTTGTTTGTAGTGCAGCCATTCCATATACTCTTAACCGCATTATAAGTAATCGCGATAGCGTGATACCTTGAGAGTGGCTGCACAGAACCATGTCGTGTTTGGTGTCAAACAAGTAGGAATCATACCCCCAATCCAGCCATGGGACTGAGGGCATGATTCCCCCCTGCTAGAGGGGTGATATGGGAAAAGCGGCAGATTTTAGAAACCAATTTCAAAGTGCACACGTAGTACAAAATAGATGCTACCCGCCACCCACACAACTCTGGCTGCCTGTTGCTGGGCAGAACTCCAGCCACGGCAGCTGGACAATAGGGATCCTGTTGCAGGGAGGTGTTCCCACCTCCCCAGACAGACTATGTGGATTGGAACTGGGTGGGTGCACCATAGGATGTCTTTCAGACTTGCACGTAGGCTTCTCCAGTGCCTACTTCTGCATACACCGCCTCAAACTGGTTCAGGGGCATCCTGTCCCCTGCCCAGGCGTGAAACCACACAAAGGGGATAGGGTGTAGCCACCCTTTCCCGCCTGAACTCTCATTGGTGGGCTCTGATCTGGACACTCCCCTAATCTTTGGATAAAGGTGAATACAGGGTCCCTAGAGCCTCAGATTATTCTTGGACTTTACAGACTTGAACTTCGATTTGCTGCCACGCAGCTGAATGAAGAAATCTCCCTTAGGGTAAAGGAGTTACCCCCCTGCTTGGCAGGCACCTGAAACACTGCAAGTGACCTGATTGGAACTTCGCTGGTCCTACGGACATTGACAACTCTTTCCTACCTTGAGGTGGGTTTCCAAGCTTCCCAGAGGCCAGTGAGTGTGCACAGCAAAGCTCAGCACCGTGGACCCCGTGGGTGCCAAGATCCCTAATACCCCAGGATACCGGCCACCTCTTGCACAGCACACGACCCGACAAGTGGGAAAGTTGTGCTTTGGCCCATTATTGAGCCAACCTCTCAGCATCATCTGTGCCAAAGATTGACGCCCTAGCCCGCTCCGGCGACCCGTGGGCGCATCTTTACACACACCAAATTTCTGCCTCCCGCGGTCCCTTGTCTCTCGACTGGTGGGCCCTGGCGGAGGTCAATCTTCACTTCCAAGAGTTCCCCTGATTGCTCCAGGCCTGCTCTTCAGTCTCCTCGCTGGAGAACTTGCTCAAACCTTGTGGGTCTGCACCAGTAGCTGTTTTGTGATTCTTGCATGGGTTGCGGTTGCGAATACTTAGTGGATCCAATCCGGACACTAACACCGCAGCGACCCTCATCTTTTATGGGACAGTCGCCCTCCAGAAGCTGGCCTTCCTTGACACCTCCTGGACCCCGTGGCTGATGATCCAAGCTACACCTCTTCTACCTGGAAGCACCCGACATTGAAGGGCTCTTTCTCCTGAGCCCCTTGGTCACTGTGCCGTGACCCAGACTCTGTCCCCTCTGCTTTCAGGTCCTTCTCTTCAAGCTCTACATCTTCAATCTTCACGACATCGACAACGCTTCTTGCTAGCAGCAGTTCTTCACGTTTTGCCATTGAAAATCAGCCCGCGACCCGACATCGAAAACGACCTATGCACCCGGCTTCCCTGGGGCAGGTAACAGTGGTACCTCGGGGGTGTGGGCCCTTCAAAAGCTTAACTCTAAAGTATTGAACTTGAACTCCTGCTAGAAGTGTTTTTAATCTCGTAAAATTAAACTGCAACATTTTCCATAGGCTTTAATAGAGATCCCGACAGTAGCTTCTGCCACTGCACGCGTCTCCCGTGGGTCCCCTTCCTCACTACCTTGGGTGGTTTCACAAGGTGCAGCGACCCTAAATGCCCTAGGCATTGTCTGTAGAATTGTCGTGGTTCTTATACCACTTTTTTTATATATGGTTTGGTCTCCCCCTTGGGCCCTATGATTCCAGTGCTATTTATTGTAACTATCAATGCTTGTTTGAATTGTATCTTTACCTCCAGCCTCATAAAGAGACTAGTGGGATTATTCTTAGAATAAATACATATATTTTATATGTATACCTGTGTGGACTACTCTTTCATTTGGTTATTCAAGAGGTTATTATGGTAAAAGAATAAGCTTAACACTCCTTCAAGACTTAGCCTGAAGGCTGCTCTCCACAGCTACCACTAGGATAGCTTTCTTTAAAGGTTGTCTTAAACCTATCATCAATAAGAGTCGAATTGGACTGCTGCAAGGTGGCCACTATAACTAGAGGACAGCATATGCCAGGCCAACTTCTCACAGTACCATAAACTGAGATTCTCTGTCTCTGCAGCCCAGTATATTTCTGGTCTTCCTGATTTGACTCCTCCAACTGCTTACCACTCCTGACTGAGAACATTTTTGGCGTGAGTATTCTAAAAATTACCGTTTGGTCACTCAGAACTTGGCAGTTAGAATCTGGAGACCTATGCTAGGTAAGGTCATTTGTGAGATAGTGAGAGAAGTGCGCCGGCTGCACAGATAAACGTGAGGTATAAAGTGAGATAACTTGAGATATAAAGTGAGACGTAAAAAGTGATATAGAGCAATATAACGTGATACAGTGATACAAAGTGATAAAGTGATAACGTGATACAAAGAGATAAAGTGATAAAGTGATATATAGTGATATGGAAATGGAAATTGGCCAATATGTGATGAGAATGTGAGAAATACATAAAATGCAATTTATGTAGGCAGGTAATGAGAAACTTTTGTAAACTTGAACGACACACTTTGAGTTAAGTGCTACTTTGTGTATAATATTGTATATGCTGCAGTATTCTTGGCATGCCTGTTCTTAGCACACATCGTAGAATGTGTTGCTTTCTTGGAGGTACCATTATGGAACTTGTATGAAATCAGCCGGCTCCCCTAGAGGGGATACCTAACTAGGATTAGGTATAAAAAAACATATTTCTTCCTCAGTGACTAGTACACCGAGGAACTAAATATGTACATAGAAAGGATCCTGGTCTTTGCACTTAGTAACATTCATAAGTGGTGATATGCAGAGCGATTTTTTCTTGGTGTTCTGCCAACCAAAACTAGTGAATTTGGTGCATTTTGGCTTCTTGAAAATGGAAAAGTCTTTTTTTGGGCTGTTTTTGAACTACTTTTGAGAGCTTTTCTTGTAAATATGACTTACAACTAGTATTTGCAAATGGTTTGGTTTAAGAGCAGTCTGTGGGCTGTCTTTTGTTTCTGTCCTAAGTGTTGATCTGTGGGTTAAATGTGTGTTTAAATGTCTATGTGGTTTGTCATTAGTGGTACTTGTGTGAGTAAGTAGCGATTGCGCTCTTGGTGCAAGAATGGCTAGCCTTAAGCGCGCTCTATTGTGTGTTCTGAGTGTATGACCCCCTTCTGAAAATGTCTGGAATGAGCTCAATGTGTTTTATTTTGTCATCATTCTGTTATGCAAAATATCATTAAAATAAAAATATATTTTAAAATAATCCAGCAATGAATCATATCATATATGCTAAATAGCTGCACGCTATCATTAAATTGACAGAGTAAGACACTATACATGTGTGCAAATTGCCACAATGCTAAAGATAAAATTAGAATTCACATTGAATAGGAATAAAAAAGACCTCAAAAACGAAATTGTGTATTTTGCAATAAATAAACTAAAATACAAAATGTCACAGCATTTATCCTTATGTATTAGGTATTAAAAGGCATTCACATTATCTGAGTGAGTTGGTTGTTTTTAAACTAAACACACATTACAGAACGATAGATTTGTGCTGGCTCGACAGGCTGGCTTGAAAGGCATGAGAATTCGGCGCCTGCGAATCACAAGCAGGTGTGTCAGCACGTGGGTATTTCTGACTCCAGGCCACAGAAAGAGAGAATGCTGAACTCCACTAAATCTTAAGTCAGTGCAAACACGGTGTAAAACCCTGCATTTCAGACTGCTGTTTTAAAAGTTAGAAATACAGTTTCATTATTTTGGACAACAGAGAACAGATTGACAGTAGGGATTTTCCTTTCTTAATGCCTTTTTACATAAGCACATCCGTGGTTCTGATGTTAAATAATGACTGTCTTTTAAAAGTGGCGCAGACTTTCATGTTTCAAGTTAGGCTTCTGTGCTTAGGGTTATGAATGAATGCGTTTAAATATGATAGGCAAGGGATGCAGCTTGCTTTTTATATGTGGACTCATCAAAATTTTTGGATTCATTAAAACAAATTAAAATTATTTTGATTATATAAAAAAAAGTTATTAAAGATACGTGCATTAAATTCGATTTTTAATATTTATAATGCCTAATAATGATACTGTGAACTCCTAGCATCGAAATTGAATTTAAGCAGTGCTGTACCGCAATATGAGGAAACTTAAATGTGAAATGTCACTCTGCGCAGGCGTACAGAACTCATTTTTATAAGGGTATACATTATATATTTCTGATGCCACATCTCTGGAATGTGTAGGGAACATTTTGGGGATGACTATTATGCAAAAACATTGTAGGATATTCATTTTTAAGTGTCCCAAACATCAAAGTCGAAATTGGGTAAAATTCACTATTTAAAAGCAATTCTGCAACTCAGTGCAGCTTTTAAACTGCCATAGGCTTCAGTAAATGCACACATTTAAGTATAACACAAACAGCTGACATCTATACTGCTAGACAAGCACTCAGCACACTGCTTACAAATATAAATATGTATTAAAAAACAGCAGAAGTTATTAAGCTTACCTCTGAATTGCTGGTAGACAGGAATGGAATGGGTTTGCTGTTCAGCCCTCAGTCTCCAGGGTCACTTTGAATTGGGAGAACCGCATGGAAACCCTTGCACACAAAATGGGACAGATGCTAAAGGGTTAAAGGTCGAGTTCTACATTTAGAAGCCTAGCAGGGCTCAGAGCAAGGTTTGCTTTGACATTTCGACCTTTGAAACCTTTTGAAAGACGAGATGTCAGGGCTGGGAGAGAAAGAGAGGTTTTGCTTACTTTTTTTTGGTAAAAGCAAGTTTTTGTGCACTCATATGAACAAAAGGCAATATAATGGTATATGTGAGCTCTGATTAAGAGAATGGCTATGCCATGTATATAGCACTAATGCTTTTAGGGCTGAGTTAAGGAGGCAATGGGATTTAGTTTGAATTCATGCACCCGCATGTTCCACTTGTACACTTGCTAAAGGAATTGGTGGTTGGTTATTCATGTTCTTTAGCTAATTCAATGTGCTATTTACCTCCTATAACTTTGTTTATGCCCAGTTGCTACAAATAGGGGTTGATAGTGTTGACAGAAGTGAAACCTGTTACAGGTTTCCTACTGTCAAAATGGGGGAAGGAGGCTAGCTCCTCTACAAATTAAGGGTAGGCAAATTTATGTTTTCTCTCTCTTTTTCTCAATTTCTTTTGAGCCTGTCTAAACTGTCCATGAAATAGCCATGAGACATTTAATTAGCCATTCAGCAATAGTGTTTTAAAAATTGTTAGCATTAATAAAATGAATAAATAAATATGCTATGTTACTGCCCATCCTGTCTGATGAAAATATGAAAGGATGAGTAGTCTAGATTGCTGTTCCCTTATTTGATCCTTAAGGGGAACTAGCTATGGGTAGTTTTTGTTCTAAAGGTGATAACACCACTATTGTTTATGTTATTCTCATGCTACATACAGTTTTGCAAGGGCATTGCTAGTCTTTTATTAGCTAGTCTGTGTAAATAAACTGACAGTCCTTACTAGAGCTGATGTTGCATAGTTTGGATCGTGAAAAGTAGAATGCAGGAAAGATGCCCATGTGATCCTTAGCAAACAATTTTTAGGAAAATATTGTTTTATACGAGTTTGTTTGTCACAATATGTTCTGCTGGAGAAGTTTATGTACCCATTATGTTGAAGTTTTTGGTTCTTTATGTAATAGGAATCCCTGTTAAATTAGCAATTTTAGATTTTCCTGTTGCTCCTATAACATGAGAGCATGGTCCTAAGCGTACAATGTAGGTGCTTTTATTAAGAGAAATCATTTTACAAGTGTCTGCAGTCCTGTACAAGTAATACAAAGTCTATGAGTAAAAGTGTAGAACATTTCCTTTTTTCTTAAGGGTCTTCAGATTAATAATATAGGAATACACAGATGTAAGGATTTGGAGTATGTCTGTGTTGTTTTTCTCTTTTCCTCAGAATTTAGTAAATGAACACAGACTTCCTTGGCTGCTTGGGATTGGGTGACATATTACTCTTGTCAGTTCATCAAAGAGTTCCTTTTATACTTGCCAATAGGTCCAGTCTGTTGTTTTTTTTTACTCTCGCATAGATGAAAGTGGTTCTTCGGTGCCTTGCTAATATATAGGGCGTCCCAAGACTAGGAAGTATTCTGAGACTATCCTCTCTGTTGATAGATTATTTCTGTGCCTTGTCTAAAGACCTTTTTGTTCTGTCCACCAATAGATATTTGCTGCCTTACAACCATTGCCAGAGGGGCCCGGACATCAGATCCAGCCTAGGGAGTCAGCACCAGTCCAGCTTGAAGCCAAGGTGAAGGTAACCAGCACAGGCATTGCTGGCAACTAGGACCTCAGTGAAGGCGGAAGGCCGGAAGCACTGGGATGTGAAGTGTGTACCCCTGCCACTGTCTTGGGCGAAAGACGGGGTCACAAATAAGAAAGGAGAAATCGTGGATCAAGTTTTTGATGCCCAGCTGAGAGAGTCACAGACCGATCAGAACGGCAAGGTTGTTTTTGCTTGAGGTGACCCCCTTTGAAACAAGGGTTGCTTCAGAGATCCTAGCATCAGGCCTCTGAATCCTGGTCCCAAAGTGACTGCAAGTATGCACCTTTCGTTTGTTGGTTAAGAGATACCTGGGCACACTGGATGCAATGTGTGGCCCCAACGAAAGAGCAGTGCGCCAGCGGAGCAATACAGGAGTTAGGGGAGGACTTGAGTTCAGGGTACAGGTGCTGTGTCTCTGGTGCCTGTTAGATTGAAGTGAAGAAAACTGGTGCACTGCCTGAGACACTGGACAGGATCGCTGAGGGCATTTGCCCTGGTGGGTGATTGCCCTATCCTGAAAGAAGTAACTTTTCCTTTGAAACTGGGGTGTGATTCCTGAGTTGCGAGTTGTGCAGCTCCACGTGGGAACAACAAGAGCCTGCCTGTGAGGCTCAAACGGACACAGGGAGAAGACTCCCCTCTGGCTGGTTGTACAGCGGCTTTAATTTTCCCAAGGACTTCTTCTTTTTTGTTAAAAATTTCCCCTTTATTCGTCCCATTTTTGAGGAGGAGCAGCCCTTTGCGGCTCCTCGTCCTAATTCTCATGGCCCTGTGTGGTCCTCCTGGTCCCCTGGAACCAGGATAGTTTTTGTAATAATATGTCCGACTGCTTTAATATTTGCATTAAGAATAATGTTTATTCTGCGAGAGAAAAGTTCATCTGAGCAGTTGACAAATGTTACTTTACCCTTTCCTTGATTATAATGATTGATACTCTAGCCCTCATAAAGGAAACACTGGAAAAGTCTAGTGAAAATGTTTTTATTAGATATGTGCTGTTGGCTATTCTGAAGTGGAAATGGATGGTCGCTGAAATGGGGGAACAACCTTTACAACGCAACTTTTACAACGCACTACCATTACAACGCATTTTTTACAACGCATAATCCATTACAACGCATGACATTACAACGCATGACACTACAACGCATTTTTAAAAACTACCTTTACAACGCATTCCATTACAACGCATACTACCATTACAACGCATACCATTACAACGCATAATATTACACTATACTATCCAACACTTACCCTACTGATGCACCCCCTGGAGTTAGAATAGTAATTTTTACCCCTATACTATCCAACACTTACCCTACTGATGCACCCCCTGGAGTTAGAATAGTAATTTTTACCCCTATACTATCCAACACTTACCCTACTGATGCACCCCCTGGAGTTAGAATAGTAATTTTTACCCCTATACTATCCAACACTTACCCTACTGATGCACCCCCTGGAGTTAGAATAGTAATTTTTACCCCTATACTATCCAACACTTACCCTACTGATGCACCCCCTGGAGTTAGAATAGTAATTTTTACCCCTATACTATCCAACACTTACCCTACTGATGCACCCCCTGGAGTTAGAATAGTAATTTTTGCCCCTATACTATCCAACACTTACCCTACTGTTGCACCCCCTGGAGTTAGAATAGTAATTTTTACCCCTATACTATCCAACACTTACCCTACTGATGCACCCCCTGGAGTTAGAATAGTAATTTTTACCCCTATACTATCCAACACTTACCCTACTGATGCACCCCCTGGAGTTAGAATAGTAATTTTTACCCCTATACTATCCAACACTTACCCTACTGATGCACCCCCTGGAGTTAGAATAGTAATTTTTACCCCTATACTATCCAACACTTACCCTACTGTTGCACCCCCTGGAGTTAGAATAGTAATTTTTACCCCTACACTATCCAACACTTACCCTACTGTTGCACCCCCTGGAGTTAGAATAGTAATTTTTACCCCTATACTATCCAACACTTACCCTACTGTTGCACCCCCTGGAGTTAGAATAGTAATTTCTACCCCTATACTATCTAATACTTACCTTAAATGTAATTTAATATTATGCGTTGTAATGGTATGCGTTGTAAAGGTAGTATGCGTTGTAATGGTAATGCGTTGTAAAGGTATTTTTTAAAAATGCGTTGTAGTGTCATGCGTTGTAATGTCATGCGTTGTAATGGATTATGCGTTGTAAAAAATGCGTTGTAAGTGCATGCGTTGTAAAAGTGTGCGTTGTAACGTCATACATCCGCTGAAATGCATAGGAGCCTTGAAAATGCTTTTACTGGATAGTTCTAGGATTTGCTTACGACTAGAAAGTTAATAATTCTGTTTGTAATAATATTCATTACTCTCTCCTGCTATCTGTATGACCCAATGCTCTGTTCCCATTGTACTCCTGCCTATACCTTATATATACCCGCTTACTGAAATGTTTAGAATGTAAAATGCCCACCTAGCAATGAATTAGGATATTGATAAATTTATGAAAATTAATGTGCAAATATTTTCTGTGTTCCTACTGGATCATAGGAATGTCTTTAGCTTATGCTAAAAGGACCATCTGTTAAAGATTACAGGGATCTGTTAGCATGAGCTGAAAGCCATTTTGTACTTGGCAGCCATTTTAGTTAGCTATGTGCTAGCCATTTGCTTTCTCCCTCTTCCAGAGCCCTGCACATGCTCAGAAGGGCCTAGCTAGTAGAATGCACCTGCTCCTAGTATAGAACTGTCAGGCTGTTCTAACTGATGTCAGCAACTTATTACTCCTCCTACTAGTTGACTATGCATTTTCTGTATGACCATCTATGTGTGTAACTCTTCTCATGTGTACTTGTACCACCTTCTTGTGAGCCCCTCTCTGGGTATATAAGGCCCCTGTTCTCTGTACTCCTTAGAATGCCTCCTACAGTGACTTGAGATTAATGTGTGACGCAATCTCCCTCATCTGAGGTTAATAAAAAAGATGTCTTTTATATTACAGCTTCTGTGCCAATCTCTTCTTTGTTGGTTTAAAAGGACCCGGTGTATCAGTGAAACCCCTGAGAAGGATTTGATTTCTTCAGTGGCAAGAGCTATCCTGAGTGTATTCTCAAGAGTAGGCTTTCCTAAGGAGGTCGTATCTGACAGAGAGGCAAACTTCATGTCTAGTTACTTGACTGCTATGTGGAAGGAGTGTGGAGTGAACTACAAATTCATCACACCCTATCACACAAAATGCAATGGTTTAGTTGAGAGATTCAACAAAACCTTAAAGGGCATGATTAAAGGACTCCCAGAGAAGCTTAGGCAAAAATGGGACCTACTCTTGCCCTGCCTTTTGTTTGCATACAGGGAGGTGTCTCAGAAGGGGGTTGGCTACAGCCCCTTTGAACTTTTGTTTGGTCACCCTGTCAGGGGTCCATTGTCTTTGGTGAAGGAAGGATGGGAGTTACCTCTCAAGCCCCCAAAGCAAGACATAGTGGACTATGTACTTGGTCTCCGCTCCAGGATGGCTGAGTACATGACAAAGGCAAACAAAAACCTTGAGGCTAGCCAGGAACTGCAAAAAACCTAGCATGACCAAAAGGCTGTACTGACTGTTTATCAGCCAGGACAGAAAGTGTAGGTGTTGGAGCCTGTGGCCCCAGCAGCCCTCCAGGACAAAATGAGTGGCCCCCATACCATTGTTGATCAGAAAGGGGAGGTTACTTACTTGGTAGACCTTGGAACCCCTAGGAGTCCCCACAGGGTACTTCACGTCAACAGACTTAAACCATATGTTGACAGGGCAGACATGGGCTTGTTCATGGCTAATGATGAAGGACAGGAGGAAGAGAGTGACCCACTCCCTGACCTGCTTTCTCAGAACCCTGATGATGGGTCAGTTGATAGTGTAGCCTTGGCAGGCAGCCTCACTGCCCAGCAGCAAACTGACTGCAGAAACCTTCTCAGCCAGTTTAGACATATGTTTTCTCTGACTCCAAGTCAGACCACCTGGCGCACTCATGAAGTGGACACTGGGGACAGTCTACCTGTGAAGAATAAGATCTACATGCAACCTGACCATGTCAAGGACTGTATAAGGACAGAAGTCCAAAAGATGTTGGATTTGGGTGTGATTGAACCCTTAGTTAGCCCTTGGGCTAGTCCAGTAGTCCTGGTACCTAAACCTCACACCACAGATGGCAAGAGAGAAATTAGGTTTTGTGTAGACTACAGGGGTCTCAATGCAGTCACTAGGACTGATACCCATCCCATGCCCAGGGCAGATGAGCTAATAGATACTTTGGCCTCAGCCAAGTTTCTAAGCACATTTGACCTGACAGCTGGCTACTGGAAGATCAGACTAGCTGATGATGCAAAGCCAAAGACAGCATTTTCTACCCCTAGTGGGCACTATCAGTTTGTGGTAATGCCCTTTGGTTTGAAGAATGCACCTGCCACTTTCCAAAGGTTGGTGAATCAAGTCCTTACAGGCCCGGAAGACTATAGTACAGCATATCTAGATGATATTGCTGTCTTTAGCTCCACCTGGGAGGATCACCTGGTCCACCTGAGGAATGTTTTGGAGGCCCTGCAAAAAGCAGGCCTAACTATCAAGGCTACGAAGTGCCAGATAGGGCAGAGCAGGTTGTGTACCTGGACCACCTTGTAGGTGTAGGCCAGGTTCAACCATTGCAGAACAAAATCCAGACCATAATGGAATGGGTTGCTCCAGCTACCCAGACTCAGGTGAGAGCCTTCTTAGGCCTGACTGGGTACTATAGGAGATTTGCCAAGGGGTATGGAACAATAGTGACACCCCTGAATGACTTAACTTCTAAAAAGATGCCCAAAAAGGTTCAGTGGACAGCTAGCTGTCAAAAGGCATTTGATGACCTGAAGCAGGCCATGTGCACTGCTCCCATTCTGCAGAGTCCTGACTACTCCAAGAAGTTCATTGTCCAAACAGATGCATCTGAATTGGGGTAGGGGCTGTACTGTCACAAGTGAATGAAGAAGGTCAGGATCAGCCAGTAGCTTTCATAAGCAGAAGGCTGACCCCTAGAGAGAAACGTTGGTCAGCCATTGAGAGGGAGGCCTTTGCTGTGGTTTGGACTCTGAAGAAGTTGAGACCATACTTGTTTGGTATTCACTTCCTTGTTTAGACAGACTATAAGCCCCTCTTATGGCTAAAACAAATGAAGGGTGAAAACCCCAAACTGCTTAGGTGGTCCATTTCCCTACAGGGGATGGACTTTACAGTGGAACATAGACCTGGGAGTACCCATGCCAATGCAGATGGACTCTCTAGGTATTTCCACTTAGAACATGAAGACTCAACTGGTCAAGGTTAGTTTAATATTCCTGTGTTTGGGAGGGGGGGTTGTGTAGGAGTGTAGGATCTGCTTCACATGGGTACCCCCACTTTTTGCTGGTGTTTCACTGTTTTTCGACCTTAGTCTGGCTGTGGCCCTGCTAGTCAGGACCACAGCCTACCTGTTTCCTCTCTAAAATGGTTTGCATGTACATTAGGTACATATCTAAAATTCTGGAGTGCCTTATAAGCCCCTAGTACATGGTATACTATGTACCTAGGGCATCGGTACCTCAGAGGCTGAAGCATGTATTATGCCACCCCTGGGAAGCACTCCAAAATGACACCACTGGTCTGCTACTGCAGCCTGGGTAAGGGTGTGCTTGCACCCCTTACTGTGGTATCGGCTACCTATATCACTACCATTGCACACACATATAAAACCTATAAGTTACTCCTAGGGCAGGCCTTAACAATCCTGAAGGCAGAGTGCTTGGTTTTTATGTGAAAGGGTGCCCCTGCATGAGCAGAGCCCGTCTGCAGCGCTCGGAGGATCTCCTCTGATGCTGTTTGTGGTGCAGCCTGACTATATACTATTAAGTGCATTATAACCTCGCGGTAAAGGCTAACTTTGGACTGGCTGCACAGAAACATTTCATGTTTGGTGCCAAATGCTTTGGAATACTACCCTCCCACCAGTTCTGGCAGCGGGGGTAGCATTCCACCCTTCTAGAGGGAGAAACATGTTCACACTGGTCTAACCCGGTAGGACTTTCTAGAGCCCTGGCATCACAAAATGGATGCCGCTGCCACAGACACGGGTCTGGCCTCCTGCTGCTGACCGAAACTCCGGCAGGGGAGACCTGGACAATAGGTTTCCTGTCCCTGGGAGGTGTAACCACCTCCCCAGACAGGCAGATGTGTATTGGGGCTGCGCGGGAGCGCCCTCCGATGCTTTGAAGTCATGCACTGGGGGCACACTTGGTGTCCCTGTGCATAGTCCAGTTCAAACCGGTTGCAGGGGCTACCTGCCCCTACTCTGGCGTGAAACTGGACAAAGGAAATGGGTGTAACCATCCCTCTTTCCAAACCCTCCCATAGGTGGGTCCCTAGAGTATGTCCAACACCCAAACTTAGTATAAGTATGGGAACTCAGTCCTTGCGACTTTAGATTACCCTGGACGAAACTCTGCAACATATATCCTGGACCTTCGATGTTCTACTTTGACTAGAAGACTGAAGAAATCTCCCTTGGGGTCAAGGAGTGACTCCCCTGCTTGGCAGGCACCAAAGAAGCAACTGTCCGGTCTGCAATTCCGAAGCTCCCGTTGGACGCCGAAGTCTCTGCATCACCAGAGGTGGATTTCCTGACTTCCCCGAGGCTACCCTGAGTCCACAGCAAAGAGGAGGCCCGTGGCTATCTTGGGTGATGAGGAACCGTGACCCCTGGACAACGCGTACTATTGCTTCTTGTGTTTTCCTGAAGTTCTACTTTGGGCTCCGAGTAGCCCCAGCCTTGAGCACTGACTGCACCGACGATCTCTGGCCTCCACTCCATGAGTGACCCGTGGGCCAGTTTCCAGTGAGACTGCTCGAGGCTCCATCGCAATCACTAGCCCGTTGGCTAGTAGGTCCCCACAAAGGCAACTCCACTTCTGCTTGGGCTTTCCTGGTTGCTCCAGACGTGCCCTGACTTACCCTTGCTAGGTGAGTTCCTCAGACTTTGCTGGTCTGCACCGATGTCCTTCTTCTCTTTCCACGAGACTTGCCGTTGCCAAGGCTTGTTGGGTCCATTCTTGTTGCCAACACCGCAGCACTCGACAGACTTTGTGGCACAGCTGGAATCCCGCTCGTGGACTTTGTCGATGCCTCCTGGACCTCGTGGCTGACGAGTCAAGGCACCTGTCAACTCACCTGAAGCACCCGACATCTGTGGGCATTGGTCCATCCTGCCCCCGGTCACTGGCAAGTGACCCAGACTCTGCCCCCTCTGCTTTCAGGTTCCTTACATCCTAGATCCAGGCTTGGATCTCTGCGGACACTTCTCCTCTTCACGGCAGCAGCACTTTTTCGCCAGCTTCTATTGAAATCGACGACGCGACCCGACACCAAAAGACACCTATGCACCCGGCTTCCCTGGGTGAGGTAACACGAGTACTCCAGTGCTCCCGTGGGTGCTCTCCCTGGAACTGCTTAAGTCCAAAAGGGTTTGGTCCTGACTCGATTCTAAGTGTCCCTAATCTTTAAATTTCCAACCGCGACATTGCCCATAGAAGCTAACGGGATCCCGCGGCTGTGTTCACACACTGCACATGGCCCCCGTGGGTCCGCTGTGTCACTACCTTGGGTGGTTCCTTGGGGTCCCAGTGATTCTACAGGCTCTAGGCCCTGTGTCTAGTTCAGTCGTGGTTCTTATACCACTTTTTTGGTATATGGTTTGGTACACCCCTAGTGCCCAAACGTGTATTTGTGCTAATATTGTTGATAACTAGCTTGTAACCAAAGTACTTCGAACTCCAGTCGCATTAAGATACTAGAGGGGTGTGTTTGATCTTAAATACACATATTTGAAATATATACCTGGTGTGGTTGTCCTTTCGGTTGATCATTCAAGAGATTATAGACTGGTAAAACAAGCTGCTTTACATTCCTTCAAGATTTAGCCTGGAGGCTGCTCTCCATAGCCACCACTAGGATAGCTTTCAATAAAGGTTGTCTTTAACCAATCACCATAAGGGGTTGTTTGGACTGATACAAGGTGCCCACTAGAACTAGTGGACAGCATACATCAGGCCAACTTCTCACAGTGTGTGTTGCACACTTTTCTTGGTGGTGTGAGTTGAACACATGCTTTGGTGAGGTGTGTTGCACACATACATTGGTGGTGTGTGTTGCTTACATTCACCAGTGATGGGTTTTGCTCACCTTCTTTGGTGGTGTGAGTTGCATACATTCTGTGGTGATGTGTTTTGCACACCTTGTTTGGTGGTGTGAGGTGTACACATTCTGTGGTGGTGTGAGTTACACTCATACTTCGGTGGTGTGTGTTGCACACATTCTTTGGTGGTGTGTGTTGTACACACTCTGTGATGGTTTGACTTGCACACATACGTTTTGGTGGTGTGTGATTCACACATTCCCAAAGTACATAAAGATTTAAGAACACCTCCAGGTAGACCTATTATTTCAGGTATTGGAGGTAGTACTGAGCGGATTTCAGAATACATAGAGATATATTTAAAACCAATAGTGTATAATTTACCATCTTACATAGAAGACACTAAGGACTTACTAAACAAATTGGAACATTTCATTTGGCAACAGGAATTGACCTTAGTGACTTTAGATGTTAGCTCCCTTTACACCAGTATCCCACCAGATAAAGGTATGGAAGCCCTGACATATTATCTATCCAAACGAGATGCCACACTCTATGACCACACTAAAATGATACTGGAACTGACCAATTTGACGCTTGACAACAACTTTTTCAAGTATAAAGATAACTGGTATAAGCAACACTCAGGTGTGGCTACGGGGGCCAAATGTTCTCCATCCTTTGCTAATATTTACATGGGTTTCTTCGAGCAACATCATATTTGGACATCATGTCCAACTACACTGACTAATAACATAGTGTATTGGGGTCGTTTTATCGACGATGTTCTTATGATCTGGAACGGGACTGACTGTACTTTACATGAATTCATCATGTACTTGAACAACAACACATACAATCTCAACTTTACGTACACCTATAACAAAGACCATATTGACTTTCTTGATGTGACTCTATTTGTTCACGATGACATCTTACAATCTAAACTATTTCGCAAAACAACTGCGTGTAATTCTTTATTACGTGCCACCAGCTCACATCCAAGTTCTCAGATAAGGGCTATTCCGTTTGGCGAAATTATCCGCCTTCGTAGGAATTGTAGCCAGGATTCATCTTTTCAACAAGAAATTGTTAAACAGACACGGGTCTGGCCTCCTGCTGGTGACCGAAACTCCGGCACGGGAGGCCTGGGCAATAGGTTTCCAGTCACAGGGAGGTGTAACCACCTCCCCAGACAGGCAGATGTATATTGGGGCAGGGTGGGTGCATTCAGAGAATGCTTTTGAGACACTGCCTGGGGCACACAAGGTGTCCCTGTGCATAGCCCAGTTCAAACCGGTTGCAGGGGCACTCGGCCCCTGCTCTGGCGCGAAACTGGACAAAGGGGAAGTGATGTAACCTCCCCCACCCCTGGCCCACCCATAGGTGGAGCCTTAGAGTTAGTCCATCCCCTAAACTTAGTATAAGTATAGGAATCCAGTCCCTAGGATTTTAGATTACCCTGGACGAACCTCTGAAACATATATCCTGGACCTTCGACTTTCTATCACAACTAGAAGATGGAAGAAATCTCCCTTGGGGTCAAGGAGTGACTCCCCTGCTTGGCAGGCACCAAAGAAGCAACTGACTGGTCTGCATTACTGAAGCTCCCGCCGGACACCAAAGTCTCTGCATCCCCAGAGGTGGATTTCCAGACTTCCCCGAGGCTACCCTGAGTCCACAGCAAAGTTGAGGCCCGTGGCTATTGTGGGTAACGTGGAACCGTGACCCCTGGACACCGTGAACTTTTGCAGCAACAACACCTTCCTGGTCATCTTCGCAGTTATGCTTTGGGCTCCGAGAAGCCCCAGCCATGAGCACCTCCTGCACCAAAGATTGTTGGCCTCCACTCCATGAGTGACCCGTGGGCCAGCTCCAAGTGTGACCGCTCGAGGCTCCTTCGCGATCACTAGCCCGTTGGCTAGCAGGTCCCCACAAAGGCAACTCCACTTCTACTTGTGCTTTTCTGATTGCTCCAGACTTGCTCTTACTTACCCTTGCTGGGTGAGTCCATCAAATCTTGCTGATCTGCACCGCAGTCATTTCTCTGATTTCCTGAGACTTGCCGTTGCCAAGGCTTGTTGGGTCCTTCCTCATTGCCGACACCGCAGCACTCGACAGACTTCATGGGACAGCTCGAATCCGGCTCATGGACTTCATTGACCACTCCTGAACCTCGTGGCTGAAGAGTCAAGACACCCATCAACTCACCTGAAGCACCCCACATCTGTGGGCATTGATCCATCCGGCCCTCGGTCACTGGCAAGTGACCCAGACTCCGTCCCCTCTGCTTTCAGGTTCCTTACATCCTAGATACAGGCTTGGATCTCTCCGGACACTTCTCCTCTTCACGGCAGCAGCAGTTCTTTGCAGGCTTCCATTGGAATCGACGACACGACCCGACACCAAAAGACACCTATGCACCCGGCTTCCCTGGGTGAGGTAACTCAAGTACTCCAGTACTCTCGAGAGTGCTAGCCCTAGAACTGTCTAAGTCCAAAAGGGTTTGGTCCTAGTTCGATTAGAAGTGTCCCTAATCTTTAAAATTCCAACCGCGACATTCCCCATAGAAAGTAATAGGAACCCGCGGTTGTGTTTCCACACTGCATACGGCTCCCGTGGGTCCCCTGTATCACTACCTTGGGTGGTTCTTTGGGGTCCCAGCGATTCTAGAGGTAATAGGCACCTTGCCTATTTCAGTCGTGGTCCTTATACCACTATTTTAGTATATGGTTTGGTACGCCCCTAGGGCCCAAACGTGTATTTGTGCTTTTACTGATGCGTAAACACTTGTAACTGAAGTACTTCGAACTCCAGTCTCATAAAGAGACTAGAGGGGTGTGTATTATCTTAAATACATATATTTTGAATATATACCTGGTATGGTTGTCTTTTCATTTGATCATTCAAGAGATTATAGACTGGTAAAACAAGCTGCTTTACATTCCTTCAAGACTTAGCCTGAAGGCGGCTCTCCATAGCTACCACTAGGATAGCTTTCACATAAGGTTGTCTTTAACCTTTCACCATAAGGGGTTGTTTCGACTGATACAGGGTGCCCACTATAATTAGTGGACAGCATATATCAGGCCACCTTCTCACTTCGGTGTGCAGCATGTGGGATTCCAGCTTGCTATTGTTTTACCAGATAATCTCAATTGAATTGATCAACTGAAAACCACTAAAGGTACCTGAGGTACATATAATATCAAGTTTAGCTAAAGTAAGTTCTACTGAACTTAGAGTTGTGTGTTAAGGGATAGCACACCCTTTCTACAACTCAAGAGAGTTTAGTAGGCCACACTAGTGTAGGTAGTGTAATACACCACACCACATTAGTAATGTCTAACCAGCCAGGAACCACTGATTCCCTACCAGGGACCAGTGAGATCCTTCCCTACAAGTATGAGGATCTCTCCTTTGGTAGACTTAGGGCCTTATGCACCATTAGGAAGCTGAAGACAGGCAAAAGTCCATCCACCCAGCATCTCATAAAGATACTTAAGCTGGATGATATCACAGGGCCTAGTGGGCCTGATGGGGTAGACAGTGTGGGTGGGGCAGCGCCTGAGGGTGGGTCCAGGGGTGGACACTCCCCTGACCCTAACTCTGATGTTGACCAGACTGGTGACAATGACCAGACTCTGGTGAACACAGACCACCAGGATGAGGATTAGGATGATGACAATAATGCTCCTTCCTTCATTCCTCCTGGTAGGCCAGACAACAGGGCTAGAAGGGATAGATCTCTGTCAAGGGGATCTCTTCAGTCTAACTCCTGTATTGGAACCTCTGTTTCTTCTCGGGAGGGAAACCTCCCAGGGGAGGAGAGAGAGACTGCTGAAGTATGAGCAAGACAAGTTCAACCTCAGAAAGCAGCAGATGGCCTTAGATAGGGAAGCCCTGGAGCTCTACAGAGCTACTAAAAAGGAGGGACTAGAGTCCCTTGGTGGCAGCAATTTCCCTAGAGATAGGGAGAGGTCTTATGACCATAGAAACCTAAGTAAGATTGTCCCTCCCTACCAGAGTGGGGATGACATCCACAAATGAATAACTTCCTTGGAGAGGGCCTGTAAAGTACAGAAGGTCCCTCAAGGTCAGTGGGCAGCAATCTTGTGGCTCTCCTTTGCAGACAAAGGTAGAGACAAGCTCCTCACTGTAAGAGAAGAGGATGCTGATGATTACAAAGTCTTGAAAAGTGCTCTGATAGATGGTTTTGGCCTAACCACAGAACAATACAGGTTAAAGTTCAGAGATACCCAAAAGGCAAAGAATCAGGACTGGGTTGACTTTGTTGACTGTGCTGCTAAGGCTCTGGAATGTTGATTATTGGGCAGTAAAGTGTGTGACTTCAAAGGATTGTACGATCTGATAATGAGGGAGCAGATTCTTAATAACTGTCAAAATCAGCTGTTGCACCAGTACCTGGTAGACTGTGATCTGACCTCTCCCCAAGAATGGGGAAAGAAGGCAGACAAATGGGTCAGAACCAGGGTGAGGCAGAAGGTACAGAACCAATGTTACTACAAGGGTAAAGACCAGAAGACTTCACAAGGGCCCCAAAAATCTTCTTCAGGGGGGGATTCCCAGCCAGACAAGGGAAAAGGCCAAAAGAAGACCTGGTGCAAAATCTGTAAGCAGAACACTCACTGGACTAGTGACTGCACCAAGGCTAAAGAAAATACTCTAACCACCACCAATGTCCCTAAGGCCCCTAGTACAGTTGCAATTGGTGGTGGGAATACAGAGAATAAGGGTGTAGTAGGGTTGACCCTGGTTTCTGAGATGGACTCTGGCCTAGTCAGAGTACCAACTCAGGCTGTGCTTGTCAGTGATGGGGGCATGGATATGTCCCCCTTTGTGAGTCCCAGTAACCTGGGCAAATACAGACAGCAGCCTTTAATTAATGGAGTACAAGCATGGGCATTCAGGGACACAGGAGCAAGTGTCACAATGGTGACAAAAGATCTTGTGGATCCTGGACAGATCATACTTGGTGAAATGTACCAAGTGACCAATGCTAGCAATGTCCGAACCAACAATTCTCTGGCAGTTGTTAACTTCTCCTGGGGAGGGGTAACTGGCCTTAAGAAGGTTGTGGTAAGTGCAGACCTACCAGTACAATGCTTGCTTGGCAATGATCTGGAAACTTCAGCTTGGGCTGAAGTTGAACTCAGGACTCATCCAGAAATGTTAGGGATCTCTGCACATGTCTTTGCTGTGACTAGGTCACAGGCAAAAATGTCAAAAGCTGGACAGGCCCTGGATTCTGGAATAATGGACCAGGTGCCTCACAAGAGGAGGAGCAGTAGGGTTAAGGCAGAGCCTTCCCACCTGTCTCCTCAGGGAGATGATCTTGAGCCTGAAGACGGAACTGTCCCAGAGGAGCTGGAACCTGACCAGGTTGCGTTCTTGGGGGCAGGGGGCCCTTCCAGGTCTGACCTGAGCCAGGAGCAGAAAACCTGCCCTCTCTTGAAACCCTCAGACAGCAAGCTGCTGATGAGGCTGCTGGGAATGCTAGTGGCACCCATAAAGTTTATTGGGATGATGAACCACTATACTCAGAGAGTAGAGACCCCAAGCCTGGTGCAGCCAGGAGGTTAGTTATACCTATGAAGTTTAGGGGTTTCCTATTGACACTAGCCCATGATATTCCCCTAGCAGGACACTTAGGCCAGAACAAGACTTGGGACAGAATTCTTCCTCACTTTAACTGGCCACACATGTCTGAAGACACAAAGGAGTTTTGTCGCTCCTGTGTAACCTGCCAAGCCAGTGCCAAAGCAGGTGGCACTACAAAGGCCCCCCTGATACCACTACCTGTGGTGGGGGTTCCCTTTGAGAGGGTGGGGTTTGACATTGTTGGTCCCATGGATCCTCAAACAGCATCTGGGCACAGGTTTATACTGGTGATAGTGGATCATGCCACCAGGTATCCAGAAGCAATTCCCCTTAGGACCACTACAGCACCTGTGGTGGCAAGAGCTCTCTTAAGTGTGTTCTCAAGAGTAGGTTTTTCAAAGGAGGTAGTATCTGACAGAGAGGCAAACTTTATGTCAAGTTACTTAACTGCAATGTGGAAGGAGTGTGGAGTGAATTACAAATTCACCACACCCTATCACCCACAATGCAATGGTTTAGTTGAAAGGTTCAACAAAACCTTAAAGGGCATGATCAAAGGACTCCCAGAGAAGCTTAGGCGAAAATAGGACCTTCTCTTGCCCTGCCTTTTATTTGCATACAGGGAGGTGCCTCAGAAGGGGGTTGGCTACAGCCCATTTGAACTTCTGTTTGGTCACTCTGTCAGGGGTCTATTGTGTTTGATGAAGGAAGGATGGGAGTTACCTCTCAAGCCCCCAAAACAAGACATAGTGGACTATGTACTTGGTCTCCGCTCCTGGATGGCTGAGTATATAAAAAGCCAAACAAAAACCTTGAGGCTAGCCAGGAACTGCATGTTGGAGCCGGCCTCGTGGCGTGGTCTTGTTCCCCCTCGCTCAGCTGCACGAGGTCCCATGCACCTCGGGGCTCCTCCATCTTGGATTACACGTCACCCCACGTGACCACCTCCGTGACCCTGCTCTACCCGGCCTCGGTCCCAGCGAGGCCCGACATCGAGGCGCCCACCCCTGGCCCGGGGGATACCACGTGAGCCCTTCCCACTCCCGGCGGAGGGCAGTATCGATGGGACCCCCAACCGTCCTTCCACACCTAGGTGCGACCGCCCCACAGCTCTCTGGGGCCTGGCGCCTCTCCTGCTGGGCGTCTGGCCGCGCCCTATCCGGCCTCTCCGCCCTCCTGGGCGCAAGGGTCCGGACATCAAGGGGCTCAAGACCTATATCTGGGGCGACCCGACAACAAGATGTCAGTTGTATCCTGGAGTCAAGAGCCCTGCTGATCGGATCGCGGCTGACCCTACGGAGAAAAGACTCTTCCTGAAACTACCTGCTGAGCCCTGCTGACGACGTCGCGGCTCGACCTTGTTGCAACAGACCATCAGAGCCCAGCTGACCTCGTCGCGGCTCGACCGAAGCGGACCTACCACCGGAGCCCTGCTGACTGTGTCGCGGCTCGACCCAAGCGGAACTACCACCCGAGCCCTGCTGACACCGTCGCGGCTCTCCCCGACCGAGCCGCTCTGAGACCAGCATCCAAGGTCTGGCGCAGAGCCCTCCCGTACCTGGTTGGTACTAAGACTGTCCCGCTACCCTATTCCTTCCAAGACATTGAGACTCTTGCTGGATCTCTCGATCCCACTGTACATATTGAACGTGCTCCTTTTTTTGATATATAAAGAACCAAGATAAGCAACTGAGACGGAGTCCTGTGTGGTGGTGTTACTGGGCCTAGTACGATTATAGGAGAAGGACCTCTCCTAGGAGGCTTCTCAGCGGCGCTCGGCTATAATTTGGCGGTAGGAAGGTGCCGGAGTAGTCCCTCCGACTCCCCGGTGGTCCTCCCTCCAACACTGCAAAAAGCCTGGCATGACCAAAAGGCTGTACTGACTGTTTATCATCCAGGACACAAAGTGTGGGTGTTGGAGCCTGTGGCCTCAGCAGCTCTCCAGGACAAGTGGAGGGGACCCCACACTATTGTTGAACAGAAAGGGGAGGTTACCTACTTGGTAGACCTTGGAACCCCCAGGAGTCCCCATAGGGATCTCCATGTCAACAGGCTAAAGCCATATGTGAACAGGGCTGACATGGGCTTGCTCATGGCAACTGATGAGGGACAGGAGGAAGAGAGTGACCCATTCCCTGACCTCCTCTCACAGAACCCTGATGATGGGTCAGTGGATGGTGTAGCCTTGGCAGGCAGCCTCACTGCCCAGCAGCAAACTGACTGCAGACATGTTCTCAATCAGTACAGACACATGTTTTCACTGACTCCAAGTCAGACTACCTGGTGCACTCATGACGTGGACATTGGGGACAGTCTGCCTATTAAAAATAAGATTTATAGGCAACCTGACCATGCCAGGGACTGTATCAGGACAGAAGTCCAGAAAATGTTGGATTTGGGAGTTATTGAACCCTTAGACAGCCCTTGGGCTAGTCCAGTGGTCCTTGTGCCAAAACCTCACACCAGTGGTGGAAAAAGAGAGATGAGGTTTTGTGTGGACTACAGGGGTCTCAATGCAGTCACTAGGACTGATGCCCATCCCATCCCCAGGGCAGATGAGCTAATAGATACTTTGGCCTCAGCCAAGTTTCTAAGCACATTTGACTTGACAGCTGGCTACTGGCAGATCAGACTAGCTGATGATGCAAAGCCAAAGACAGCATTTTCTACCCCTAGTGGGCACTATCAGTTTGTGGTAATGCCCTTTGGTTTGAAGAGTGCACCTGCCACTTTCCAAAGGTTGGTGAATCAAGTCCTTACAGGCCTGGAAGACTTTAGTGCAGCATGTCTAGATGATATTGCTGTCTTTAGCTCCACCTGGGAGGATCACCTGGTCCACCTAAGGAATGTTTTGGAGGCCCTGCAAAAGGCAGGCCTAACTATCAAGGTTACTAAGTGCCAGATAGGGCAGAGTCAGGTTGTGTACCTGGGCCACTTTGTAGGTGGAGGCAAGGTTCAACCATTGCAGAGCAAGATCCAGACCATAATGAAATGGACTGCTCCAACTACCCAGACTCAGGTGAGAGCCTTCTTAGGCCTGACTGGGTACTATAGGAGATTTGTCAAAGGGTATGGATCAATAGTGACACTCTTGAATGACTTAACTTCCAAGAAAATGCCCAAAAAGGTTCAGTGGACAACTAGCTCTCAAAGGCATGTGATGACCTGAAGCAGGCCATGTGTACTGCTCCTATTCTGCACAGTCCTGACTACTCCAAAAAGTTCATTGTTCAAACTGAAGCATCTGAATTGGGGGTAGGGGCTGTACTGTCACAATTGAATGAAGAAGGTCAGGATCAGCCAGTAGCTTTCATAAGCAGAAGGCTGACCCCCTAGAGAGAAAGGTTGGCCAGCCATTGAGAGGGAGGCCTTTGCTGTGGTTTTGGCTCTGAAGTAGTTGAGGCCATACTTGTTTGGTACTCACTTCCTTGTTCAGACAGACCGTAAGCCCCTCTTATGGCCAAAACATATGAAGGGTGAAAATCCCAAACTGCCTAGGTGGTCCATTTCCCTACAGGGGATGGACTTTACAGTGGAACATAGACCTGGGAGTAACCATTCCAATGCAGATGGACTCTCTAGGTATTTCCACTTAGAACATGAAGACTCAACTGGTCATGGTTAGTTTAATGTCCCTGTGTTTGGGGGGGTGGTTGTGTAGGAAAGTAGGATCTGCTTCACATGGGTACCCCCACTTTTTGCTGGTATTTCACTGTTTTTCGACTTTAGTCTGGCTGTGGCCCTGCTAATCAGGACCACAGCTTAGCTGCGTCCTCTCTAAAATAGTTTCCATGTACATTAGGTACATATCTAATTGGATTCTGGAGTGCCTTATAAGCCCCTAGTATATGGTATATTATGTACCTAGGGCATAGGTACCTCAGAGGCCTACCAGGGGCTGCAGCATGTATTATGCCACCCCTGGGAAGCACTCCAAAATGACACCACAGGTCTGCTACTGCAACCTGGGTAAGGGTGTGCTTGCAGCCCTTACTGTGGTATAGGCTACCTATATCACTACCTTATACAGACACATATAAACCTATAAGCCACTCCAATGGCAGGCCTTGACAATCCTGAAGGCAGAGTGCTTGGTTTTATGTGAGAGGGTGCCCAAGCATGAGCTGAGCCCCTCTGCAGCATTCGGAAATACTTCCTTATGCCTGTTCTGTGATACAGCCATACCATATACTCTTAAGTGCATTATAACCTCGTGGTAAATGCTAACTTTGGGATGGCTGCATCAAAATATGTTGTGTTTGGTGTCAAACGCTTTGGAATACTACCCCCCTGCCAGTTCTGGCGGTGGGGGTAGCATTCCACCTTTCTAGAGGGAGAGACATGTTCACTCTGGCTTAACCCGGTTAAATCCTTTCAAAGCCCTGGGATCACAAAATGGATGCCACTGCCACAGACACGGGTCTGGCCTCCTGCTCCTGACCGAAACTCCAGCAGGGGAGGCCTCGACAATATGTTTCCTGTCACAGGGAGATGTAACCACCTCCCCAGACAGGCAGATGTGTATTGGGGCAGAGTGGGTGCATTAACAGAATGCTTTTGAGACACTGCCTGGGGCACACATGGTGTCCCTCTGCATAGCCCAGTTCAAACCGGTTGCAGGGGCACTCAGCCCCAGCTCTGGTGTGAAACTGGACAAAGGAGAAGGGGTGTAACCACCCCCACCCCAGGCCCACCCATAGGTGGAGCCTTAGAGTTAGTCCATTCCCTAAACTTAGTATAAGTATAGGAATCCAGTCCCTAGGATTTTAGATTACCCTGGACAAACCTCTGAAACATATATCCTGGACCTTCGACTTTGTATCACGACTAGAAGATGGAAGAAATCTCCCTTGGGGTCAAGGAGTGACTCCCCTGCTTGGCAGGCACCAAAGAAGCAACTGACCAGTCTGCATTACTGAAGCTCCCGCCGGACCCCGAAGTCTCTGCATCCCCAGATGTGGATTTCCAGACTTCCCCGAGGCTACCCTGAGTCCACAGCAAAGCTGAGGCCCGTGGCTATCGTGGGTAACGTGGAACCATGACCCCTGGACACCGTCAACTTTTGCAGCAACAACACCTTCCTGGTCATTCTCGAAGTTGTGCTTTGGGCTCCCAGTAGCCCCAGCCATGAGCACCTCCTGCACCGAAGACTGTTGGCGTCCACTCCATGAGTGACCCGTGGGTCAGCTCCAAGTGGGACCGCTCGAGGCTCCTTCGCGATCACTAGCCCGTTGGCTAGCAGGTCCCCACAAAGGCAACTCCACTTCTACTTGTGCTTTTCTGGTTGCTCCAGACTTTCTCTTACTTACCCTTGCATCAGACCTAGCTGGTCTGCACTGCAGTCCTTTCTCTGATTTCCTGAGACTTGCCGTTGCCAAGGCTTGTTGGCTCCTTCCTGGTCACCGACACTGCAGCACTCTACACACTTCATGGGACAGCTCGAATCCAGCTCATGGAATTCGTCGACAACTCCTGGACCTCGTGGCTGAAGAGTCAAATCACCCATCAACTCACCTGAAGCACCCGACATCTGTGGGCATTGGTCCATCCTGCCCTAGGTCACTGGCAAGTGACCCAGACTCTGTCCCCTCTGCTTTCAGGTTCCTTACATCCTAGATCCAGGCTTGGATTTCTCCGGACACTTCTCCTCTTCACGGCAGCAGCAGTTCTTTGCAGGCTTCCATTGGAATCAACAACGCGACCCAACACCAAAAGACACCTATGCACCTGGCTTCCCTGGGTGAGGTAACTTAAGTACTCTGGTACTCTCGAGGGTGCTAGCCCTAGAACTGTCTAAGTCCAAAAGGGTTTGGTCCTAGTTTGATTAGAATTGTCCTTAATCTTTAAAATTCCAACTGCGACATTCCCCATAGAAAGTAATAGGAACCCGCGATTGTGTTTCCACACTGCATACGGCTCCCCTGGGTCCCCTGTGTCACTGCCTTGGGTGGTTCCTTGGGGTCCCAGTGATTCTAGAGGTAATAGGCACTTTGCCTATTTCAGTCGTGGTTCTTATACCACTATTTTAGTATATGGTTTGATACGCCCCTAGGGTCTAAACGTGTATTTGTGCTTTTACTGATGCTTAAACACTTGTAACGGAAGTACTTCGAACTCCAGTCTCATAAAGAGACTAGAGGGGTGTGTATTATCTTAAATACATATATTTTGAATATATACCTGGTGTGGTTGTCTTTTCATTTGATCATTCAAGAGATTATAGACTGGTAAAATAAGCTGCTTTACATTCCTTCAAGACTTAGCCTGAAGGCTAATCTCCATAGCTACCACTAGGATAGCTTTCACATAAGGTTGTCTTTAACCTATCACCACAAGGGGTTGTTTGGACTGACACAGGGTGCCCACTAGAACTAGTGGACAGCATATATCAGGCCACCTTCTCACAGTGGGTGTTGTACACATTTTGTTGTGGTGTGAATTGCACACATTCTTTGGTGGCATGTGTTGCACACATTCTTTGATGGTGTGTTGCACACACTCTGTTGTGGTTTGACTTGCACACACATTTTGGTGGTGTGTTGCACACATACTTTGGTGGCGTGTGCTGCAGACACTCTGGTGTTTTGACTTGCACGCATTCTTTGGTGGTGTGAGTTACACACATTCTTTGGTGGTGTGTGTTGCACACATTCTTTGGTGGTGTGAGTTACACATATTCTATGGTGGTGTGTGTTGCACACACTCTTTGGTGGCTTGACATGCACACATTCTTTGGTGGTGTGTGTTACACATTCTTTGGTGGTATGTGTTGCACACATTCTTTGGTGGTGTGTGTTGCACACATTATGTGGTGGTCTGTGTTGCAGACTTTGGTGGTGTGTGTTGCACACACTCTGCAGTGGTTTGACTTGCTGTTGGAAAGGCGTTCGCCGGAGGGGGGTTCGGTACACGTCTTGCCCACCCCTTTGACCCACCCTTCCCAAGTAGGCCGAACCAGGCGCGCACACCCTGAACTTACACTACGAACAGAGAGACACCACACGTATTCTTCGTAGGACGATAGTTTCTTATATCGAAGGGTTCAAGGGATCTTTATGATCCAAGGAGTAAGTAGTACATCAGCGGCACAAGATACTACAAATCGGTGGTAGGGGAATGGGGGTAGCGGGACAGTCTTTGAAGGTAGTGTCTCTGCAAAGTACCCTGCGGATAGCTCACAATCCTCGAGCTGGAGGGTGTTGTTTTTCTGGGCGATCTCTTGCCAAGTCGTCCTCGAGGGGAGCGCCGCGAGTAACTCAGCAGGCACAGATAGTCGGAGTTCGGGAGCCGCGATCTCGTCAGCAGGGCTCAGATGGTTCAATGGCTGGGGGCCGCGAGTCACTCAGCAGGCCCAGGTGGTTCGGAGTTCGGGAGCCGCGATCTCGTCAGCAGGGCTCAGATGGTTCAATGGCTGGGGGCCGCGAGTCACTCAGCAGGCCCAGGTGGTGCGGAGTTCGGGAGCCGCGATCTTGTCAGCAGGGCTCAGATGGTTCAATGGCTGGGGGCCGCGAGTCACTCAGCAGGCCTAGGTGGTTCGGTATTCGGGAGCCGCGACAGCGTCAGCAGGCTTCGATGGTTCCAGGTCTTCTCTGCCATTCGTCCCTCCGGCACCCCCTATTATACTCCCCCTGTCCTTTGAAGTCCGGAGTCCTCGCAGAGGGGGGTCTTGGGTGACTGAGGGGGTTCGGCGGGATTTCCTGCCGCTCGTTTCTTTGGTCTTTTCAGGTGGGTCTGGGAGGGTCCCCAGACGCTCGGCAGGCGAGGCGCCTGCTCCCCAGGGGCCTGGTGGCCGATCGAGCCCTCCCGGGGGTAGGCGATCCAAGGTGCGACTGGGCTGGCGCCTCTTGGTCTGGCTCGGGGGTTCCCGCTCCCTCGGTCGGACATGCGTGGTAGGGTGTCGAGTCTGTCGGGGACTCTGGCCGGCCCTCGGATCTGTGTGGATGGGGCAGCCGGAGCCGGAGATGCCGTGTCTTGGGGGTGGTTGCAGGTTGGCAAGATGATCGGGAGGGCATACGCCGTGAGGCCGGTCTCACACTTGCACACACTTTTTGGTGGTGTGTTGCACACATTCCTTGGTTGTGTGAGTTACACACATTCTTTGGTGGTGTGTGTCGCACTCATTGTTTGGTGGTGTGTGTTGCACACATTCTTTGGTCGTGTGTGTTGCACATATTGTTTGGTGGTGTGAGTTAAATACATTCTTTGGTGGTCTGTATTGCACACATGCTTTGGTGGTGTGTGTTGCACACATTCCGTTTTGTGTGATTTGCACTCATGCGTTGATGGTGTGTTGCACACATTCTTTGGTTGTGTGTGTTGCACACATTCTGTGGTGGTGTGAGTTGCAATCATGCTTTGGTGGTGTGTTGTACACATTCTATGGTGGTGTGTGTTGCACACATGCTTTGGTGGTGTGAGTTAAACACATTCTTTGGTGGTGTGTGTTGCACACAATATGTTGTGGTCTGTGTTGCAGACTTTGGTGGTGTGAGTTGCACACACTCTGCAGTGGTTTGACTTGCACACATGTTTTGCTGGTGTGTTGCACACATTCTTTGGGGGTGTATTGCACACATTCTTTGGTGGTGTGTGTTGCACACAATCTTTGGTGGTGCATGTTGCACACATTCTTTGGTGGTGTGTGTTGCACACAATCTTTGGTGGGTGTTGCACACATTCTTTGGTGGTGTGTGTTGCACACATTTTTAGGTGGTGTGTGTTGCACACATTCTTTGGTGGTGTGTGTTGCACACATTCTTTGGTGGTGTGTGTTGCACACATTCTGTGGTGGTGTGTGTTGCACACATTCTGTGATGGTGTGTGTTGCACACATTCTTTGGTGGTGTGTGTTGCACACATTCTTTATTGGTGTGAGTTGCACACATTCTTTGGTGGTGCGAGTTGCACACATTCTTTTGTGTGTGTTGCACACATTCTTTGGTGGTGTGTTGACACACATTCTTTGGTGGTGGGTGTTGCACACATTCTCTGGTGGTGTGTGTTGCACACATTCTTTGGTGGTGTGTGTTGCACACAATCTTTGGTGGGTGTGGCACACATTCTTTGCTGGTGTGTATTGCACACAATCTTTGGTGGTGTGTGTTGCACACATTCTTTGGTGGTGTGTGTTGCACACATTCTTTGGTGGTGTGTGTTGCACACACTCATTGGTGGTGTGAGTTGCACACTATCTTTGGTGGTGTGTGTTGCACACATTCTTTGGTGGTGTGTGCTGCACACATTCTTTGGTGGTGTATGTTGCACACATTCTTTGGTGGTGTGTGTTGCACACATTCTTTGGTGGGTGTTGCACACATTCTTTGGTGGTGTGTGTTACACACAATCTTTGGTGGACGTTGAACACAATCTTTGGTGGGTGTTGCACACATTCTTTGGTGGTGTGTGTTGCACACATTCTTTGGTGGTGTGTGGTGCACACATTCTTTGGGGGATGTTGCACACATTCTTTGGGGGGGTTGCACACATTCATTGGTGGTGTGAGGTGCACACAATCTTTGGTGGTGTGTGTTGCCCACATTCTTTGGTGGTGTGTGTTGCACACATTATTTGGTGGTGTGAGTTGCACTCATTCTTTGATGGTGTGTGTTGCACACATTCTTTGATGGTGTGTGCTGCACACATTCTTTGGTAGTGTGTGTTGCACATATTCTTTGTTGGTGTGTGTTGTACACATTCTTTGGTGGTGTGTGTTGCACACATTCTTTGGTGGTGTGAGTTACACATATTCTGTGGTGGTGTGTGTTGCACACACTCTGTGGTGGTTTGACTTGCACACATTCTTTGGTGGTGTGTGTTACACACATTCTTTGGTGGTGTGTGTTGCACATATTCTGTGGTGGTGTGTGTTGCACACACTCTGTGGTGGTTTGACTTGCACACATTCTTTGGTGGTGTGTGTTACACATTCTTTGGTGGTATGTGTTGCACACATTCTTTGGTGGTGTGTGTTGCACACATGCTTTGATGGTGTGAGTTACACACATTCTTTGGTGGTGTGTGTTGCACACATTATGTGGTGGTCTGTGTTGCAGACTTTGGTGGTGTGTGTTGCACACACTCTGCAGTGGTTTGACTTGCACACACTTTTTGGTGGTGTGTTGCACACATTCCTTGGTTGTGTGAGTTACACACATTCTTTGGTGGTGTGTGTCGCACTCATTGTTTGGTGGTGTGTGTTGCACACATTCTTTGGTCGTGTGTGTTGCACATATTGTTTGGTGGTGTGAGTCAAATACATTGTTTGGTGGTCTGTGTTGCACACATTCTTTGGTGGTGTGTGTTGCACACATTCCGTTTTGGTGTGATTTGCACTCATGCTTTGATGGTGTGTTGCACACATTCTTTGGTTGTGTGTGTTGCACACATTCTGTGGTGGTGTGAGTTGCAATCGTGCTTTGGTGGTGTGTTGTACACATTCTATGGTGGTGTGTGTTGCACACATGCTTTAGTGGTGTGAGTTAAACACATTCTTTGGTGGTGTGTGTTGCACACAATATGTTGTGGTCTGTGTTGCAGACTTTGGTGGTGTGAGTTGCACACACTCTGCAGTTGTTTGACTTGCACACATGTTTTGGTGGTGTGTTGCACACATTCTTTGGGGGTGTATTGCACACATTCTTTGGTGGTGTGTGTTGCACACAATCTTTGGTGGTGCATGTTGCCCACATTCTTTGGTGGTGTGTGTTGCACACATTCTTTGGTGGTGTGTGTTGCACACATTCTTTGGTGGTGTGTGTTGCACACATTCTGTGGTGGTGTGTGTTGCACACATTCTGTGGTGGTGTGTGTTGCACACATTCTTTGTTGGTGTGTGTTGCACACATTCTTTGGTGGTGCGAGTTGCACACATTCGTTTGTGGTGCGAATTGCACACATTCTTTGGTGGTGTGTGTTGCACACATTCTTTGTTGGTGTGAGTTGCACACATTCTTTGGTGGTGCGAGTTGCACACATTCTTTTGTGGTGCGAATTGCACACATTCTTTGGTGGTGTATGTTGCACACATTCTTTTGTGGTGTGTGTTGCACACAATCTTTGGTGTGTGTTGCACACATTCTTTGGTGGTGTGTTGACACACATTGTTTGGTGGTGGGTGTTGCACACATTCTTTGGTGGTGTGTGTTGCACACATTCTTTGGTGGTGTGTGTTGCACACAATCTTTGGTGGGTGTGGCACACATTCTTTGGTGGTGTGTATTGCACACAATCTTTGGTGGTGTGTGTTGCACACATTCTTTGGTGGTGTGTGTTGCACACATTCTTTGGTGGTGTGTGCTGCACACATTCTTTGGTGGTGTATGTTGCACACATTCTTTGGTGGTGTGTGTTGCACACATTCTTTGGTGGGTGTTGCACACATTCTTTGGTGGTGTGTGTTGCACACAATCTTTGGTGGACGTTGAACACAATCTTTGGTGGGTGTTGCACACATTCTTTGGTGGTGTGTGTTGCACACATTCTTTTGTCATGTGTGGTGCACACATTCATTGGGGGATGTTGCACACATTCTTTGGGGGGGTTTGCACACATTCATTGGTGGTGTGAGGTGCACACAATCTTTGGTGGTGTGTGTTACACACATTCTTTGGTGGTGTGTGTTGCACACATTATTTGGTGGTGTGAGTTGCACTCATTCTTTGATGGTGTGTGTTGCACACATTCTTTGATGGTGTGTGCTGCACACATTCTTTGGTAGTGTGTGTTGCACATATTCTTTGTTGGTGTGTTTTGCACACATTCTTTGGTGGTGTCTGTTGCACACATTCTTTGGTGGTGTGTGTTGCACACAATCTTTGGTGGTGTGTGTTGCACATATTCTTTGGTGGGTGTTGCACACATTCTTTGGTGGTGTGTATTGCACTCAATCTTTGGTGGTGTGTGTTGCACACATTCTTTGGTGGTGTGTGTTGCATGCATTCTTTGGTGGTGTGTGTTACACGCATTCTTTGGTGGTGTGTGTTGCACTCATTCTGTGGTGGTGTGTGTTGCCCACATTCTTTGTTGGTGTGTGTTGCACACATTCTTTGGTGGTGTGTGTTGCACACATTCTTTGGTGGTGTGTGTTGCACACATTCTTTGGTGGTGTGTGTTGCACACATTCTTTGGTGGTGTGTATTGCACACAATATTTGGTGGTGTTTGTTGCTCACATTCTTTGGTGGTGTGTGTTGCACACATTCTTTGATGATGTGTGTTTCATGCATTCTTTGGTGGTGTGTGTTGCACACATTCTGTGGTGGTGTGTGCTGCACACATTCTTTGGTAGTGTGTGTTGCACATATTCTTTGTTGGTGTGTGTTGCACACATTCTTTGGTGGTGTGTGTTGCACACATTCTTTGGTGGTGTGTGTTGCACACATTATTTGGTGGTGTGAGTTGCACTCATTCTTTGATGGTGTGTGTTGCACACATTCTTTGATGGTGTGTGCTGCACACATTCTTTGGTAGTGTGTGTTGCACATATTCTTTGTTGGTGTGTGTTGCACACATTCTTTGTTGGTGTGTGTTGCACACATTCTTTGGTGGTGTGTGTTGCACACAATCTTTGGTGGTGTGTGTTGCACACATTCTTTGGTGGGTGTTGCACACATTCTTTGGTGGTGTGTATTGCACACAATCTTTGGTGGTGTGTGTTGCACACATTCTTTGGTGGTGTGTGTTGCATGCATTCTTTGGTGGTGTGTGTTACACGCATTCTTTGGTGGTGTGTGTTGCACTCATTCTGTGGTGGTGTGTGTTGCACACATTCTTTGTTGGTGTGTGTTGCACACATTCTTTGGTGGTGTGTGTTGCACACATTCTTTGGTGGTGTGTGTTGCACACATTCTTTGGTGGTGTGTATTGCACACAATATTTGGTGGTGTGTGTTGCTCACATTCTTTGGTGGTGTGTGTTGCACACATTCTTTGATGATGTGTGTTTCACGCATTCTTTGGTGGTGTGTGTTGCACACATTCTGTGGTGGTGTGTGTTGCACACATTCTTTGGTGGTGCAAGTTGCACACATTCTTTGGTGGTGTGTGTTGCACACATATGTTGGTGGTGTGTGTTGCACCACACATTATTTGGTGGTGTGTGTTGCACACATTCTCTGGTGGTGGGTGTTGCACACATATGTTGGTGGTGTGTGTTGCTCACATTCTTTGGTGGTGTGTGTTGCACACATTCTTTGGTGGTGTGTGTTGCACACATATGTTGGTGGTGTGTGTTGCACCACACATTCTTTGGTGGTGTGTGTTGCACACATTCTCTGGTGGTGTGTGTTGCACACATATGTTGGTGGTGTGTGTTGCTCACATTCTTTGGTGGTGTGTTGCACACATTCTTTGGGGGGGTGAGTTGCACATATTGTTTGGTGGTGTGAGTTGCACACATTCTTTGGTGTTGTGTGTTGCACACATTCTTTGGTGGTGCGAGTTGCACACATTCTTTGGTGGTGTGTGTTGCACACATATGTTGGTGGTATGTGTTGCACCACACATTCTTTAGTGGTGTGTGTTGCACACATTCTCTGGTGGTGTGTGTTGCACACATATGTTGGTGGTGTGTGTTGCACACATTCTTTGGTGGTGTGTGTTGCACACATATGTTGGTGGTGTGTGTTGCACCACACATTCTTTGGTGGTGTGTGTTGCACACATTCTCTGGTGGTGTGTGTTGCACACATATGTTGGTGGGGTGTGTTGCTCACATTCTTTGGTGGTGTGTGTTGCACACATATGTTGGTGGTGTGTGTTGCTCACATTCTTTGGTGGTGTGTGTTACACACATTCTTTGGTGGTGTGTGTTGCACACATTCTTTGGTGGTGTGTGCTGCACACATTCTTTGGTGGTGTATGTTGCACACATTCTTTGGTGGTGTGTGTTGCACACATTCTTTGGTGGGTGTTGCACACATTCTTTGGTGGTGTGTGTTACACACAATCTTTGGTGGACGTTGAACACAATCTTTGGTGGGTGTTGCACACATTCTTTGGTGGTGTCTGTTGCACACATTCTTTGGTGGTGTGTTGTGCACACATTCTTTGGGGAGGTTGCACACATTCTTTGGGGGGGTTTGCACACATTCATTGGTGGTGTGAGGTGCATACAATCTTTGGTGGTGTGTGTTGCACACATTCTTTGGTGGTGTGTGTTGCACACATTATTTGGTGGTGTGAGTTGCACTCATTCTTTGATGGTGTGTGTTGCACACATTCTTTGATGGTGTGTGCTGCACACATTCTTTGGTAGTGTGTGTTGCACATATTCTTTGTTGGTGTGTGTTGCACACATTCTTTGGTGGTGTGTGTTGCACACATTCTTTGGTGGTGTGTGTTGCACACAATCTTTGGTGGTGTGTGTTGCACAAATTCTTTGGTGGTGTGTGTTGCATGCATTCTTTGGTGGTGTGTGTTACACGCATTCTTTGGTGGTGTGTGTTGCACTCATTCTGTGGTGGTGTGTGTTGCCCACATTCTTTGTTGGTGTGTGTTGCCCACATTCTTTGGTGGTGTGTGTTGCACACATTCTTTGGTGGTGTGTGTTGCACACATTCTTTGGTGGTGTTTGTTGCTCACATTCTTTGGTGGTGTGTGTTGCACACATTCTTTGATGATGTGTGTTTCACGCATTTTTTGGTGGTGTGTGTTGCACACATTCTGTGGTGGAGTGTGCTGCACACATTCTTTGGTAGTGTGTGTTGCACATATTCTTTGTTGGTGTGTGTTGCACACATTCTTTGGTGGTGTGTGTTGCACACATTCTTTGGTGGTGTGTGTTGCACACATTATTTGGTGGTGTGAGTTGCACTCATTCTTTGATGGTGTGTGTTGCACACATTCTTTGATGGTGTGTGCTGCACACATTCTTTGGTAGTGTGTGTTGCACATATTCTTTGTTGGTGTGTGTTGCACACATTCCTTGTTGGTGTGTGTTGCACACATTCTTTGGTGGTGTGTGTTGCACACAATCTTTGGTGGTGTGTGTTGCACACATTCTTTGGTGGGTGTTGCACACATTCTTTGGTGGTGTGTATTGCACACAATCTTTGGTGGTGTGTGTTTGACACTTTCTTTGGTGGTGTGTGTTGCATGCATTCTTTGGTGGTGTGTGTTACACGCATTCTTTGGTGGTGTGTGTTGCACTCATTCTGTGGTGGTGTGTGTTGCACACATTCTTTGTTGGTGTGTGTTGCACACATTCTTTGGTGGTGTGTGTTGCACACATTCTTTGGTGGTGTGTGTTGCACACATTCTTTGGTGGTGTGTATTGCACACAATATTTGGTGGTGTGTGTTGCTCACATTCTTTGGTGGTGTGTGTTGCACACATTCTTTGATGATGTGTGTTTCACGCATTCTTTGGTGGTGTGTGTTGCACACATTCTGTGGTGGTGTGTGTTGCACACATTCTTTGGTGGTGCAAGTTGCACACATTCTTTGGTGGTGTGTGTTGCACACATATGTTGGTGGTGTGTGTTGCACCACACATTCTTTGGTGGTGTGTGTTGCACACATTCTCTGGTGGTGGGTGTTGCACACATATGTTGGTGGTGTGTGTTGCTCACATTCTTTGGTGGTGTGTGTTGCACACATTCTTTGGTGGTGTGTGTTGCACACATATGTTGGTGGTGTGTGTTGCACCACACATTCTTTGGTGGTGTGTGTTGCACACATTCTCTGGTGGTGTGTGTTGCACACATATGTTGGTGGTGTGTGTTGCTCACATTCTTTGGTGGTGTGTTGCACACATTCTTTGGGGGGGTGAGTTGCACATATTGTTTGGTGGTGTGAGTTGCACACATTCTTTGGTGTGTGTTGCACACATTCTTTGGTGGTGCGAGTTGCACACATTCTTTGGTGGTGTGTGTTGCACACATATGTTGGTGGTATGTGTTGCACCACACATTCTTTAGTGGTGTGTGTTGCACACATTCTCTGGTGGTGTGTGTTGCACACATATGTTGGTGGTGTGTGTTGCACACATTCTTTGGTGGTGTGTGTTGCACACATATGTTGGTGGTGTGTGTTGCACCACACATTCTTTGGTGGTGTGTGTTGCACACATTCTCTGGTGGTGTGTGTTGCACACATATGTTGGTGGGGTGTGTTGCTCACATTCTTTGGTGGTGTGTGTTGCACACATATGTTGGTGGTGTGTGTTGCTCACATTCTTTGGTGGTGTGTGTTACACACATTCTTTGGTGGTGTGTGTTGCACACATTCTTTGGTGGTGTGTGCTGCACACATTCTTTGGTGGTGTATGTTGCACACATTCTTTGGTGGTGTGTGTTGCACACATTCTTTGGTGGGTGTTTGTAGGAGAGTAGGGTCTGCTATCCTATGGTCACCCCAAATTTTTGCTTTTTGCTTCACTGGTTTTTGACATATTGAGGCTGTGGGCCTGCCAATCAGACCCCCAGCCTGCTGTTCTCTCTACTAAATTAAAACTATGCACCCTAGGTGCATAACCAATTGGAAGTGGATCACCCTGTCAGCCCCTGTACCAGTGTACACTAGGTACCCAGGGCATTGGTGTACCCAAGGCCTGCCAGGGGCTGCAGCATGTATTATGCCACCCCAGGCTTGGCCTAACAATCTGACACAACTGGCTGATCACTCAGCTGGGGTAAGTTGGTGTAATCACCTCTTACTTAGGTGTAGTATACCTATACCTAACCTTAAATGGGACACCTGGTAACCTATAAGTCACTCCTATGGCAGGCCTTAACAATCCTGAAGGCAGAGTGCTTGGTTCCATGTGAGATGGTGCTCTGGCATGAGCTGAGCCTGTCTGCAGTGGTCGGAACAACTTCCTTCTACTGTTTCCAGATATCGTCATACCATATACTCTTAAGTGCATTATGAACCTCGCGGTTAAATGCTATCTTTGGTTTGGCTTTATCAAAACATGTCGAGTAAGGTGTCATACGAATTGGAATACTAACCCCTCGCCAATTCTGGCGACGGGGTTAGCATTCCACCCGTCTAGAGGGACACGACATGTACAGTACCTGAAACCCGGGTAAAATCAGACATAGCCTCAGCTCCACAAAATGGATGCTGCCACCACAGACACAAGTCTGCCCTCCTGCTGCTGGGAGTCCTTCCAGCTTGGGAGGTGTGGACAAAGGGTTTCCTGCCAGGGGAGGTGCGTGCACCACCCCAGACAGGATTTTGTGTATTGGTCAGGTAGGGCTTGAAAGAAACCAGACATGCCTGTGGCTCACAAGGAGCCTCGGTGCATATGCCAGTTCAAACCGGTCCTGGGGCACACCAGTCCCGGGCCTGGGGCGAGCTGGACAAAGGATTGGGGGTGTAACCACCCCCCTTCCTGGTCCCACCCATAGGGAGGGACCTAGCAGGTAGTCCGGCCCCTAGAATCCGAATAAAGGTAGGAGCTGTGTCCTAAGACTTCAGACATCCTGGAATCAACTTGAAACTAAGAAGAAGACGGGAACTTCGACATTCTGCTGCACAGAAGACTGAAGAAAATCTCCCCTGTGGTCAGGGAGTGACCACCTTGCTAACGCAAGCACCATCCAGCGAATCAACGTCTGCTTTGCCGCCGCCTCCCGCCGGAGCCCGAGCCCAGAGACTGACAAGACCTGGACCTCCAGACCTCTCACCGCCCGATCCACAGTCCCTGCAAAGAGGAGACCCGTGGAGGCACCGAGACACGTGGAGCCAGCCATCTTGGAACGACTACGACAAGCTGACCAGTGCAACAACCGAGGCTCCCTCCAAGTTGTGCTTTGGGTCCTGAGAAGCCCAACCCTCGAGCAGCATCTGCACCAAAGGTGAGCCCTCCAGCATCTCCACGATCTGCGTGGGGCCCTTCTGCATTTTGCCACTCGACGCGCCTAACCGGTTGCTGGCCCGCTGGCTAGTGGCCATCTTGGCGACGAAATCTACGACAAACACCGCTGGTCTGGTTGCTCCAGACTGGCCCTTGCTCCCCTCCAAAGGAGCAATCCCTCTGACCTTGCTGGTCAGAACCAACAGCTGATTTCCGAATCCTCCTGCAATTGCTTTTGCCAAGGCTTGTTTGCTTCGATCAAGTCGCCGACACCGCCGACAGCGAGAGCCTGCGTGGGACAGCTCGTGAGCCGACTCCTGGACGTCGTCGACCTTCAGGGACCACGTGGCTGCGGAGACAAGCTACCCCTCATCACCTGTTTGCACCCGACATCGCCTGGTACCCACCTGGTGCCACGCTGGTCACTGGCTAGTGACTGTGAACACTGTCCCCTCTGCTTACAGGTCTTCAACATCTCCGATCCACTCTTGGATCCACTGCATCTCTTCCCGACCGACCGCCTGCAGCATCTTTGTCCCAGGCTCAACGGAACAGATAGAAGAAACCCGACGCACTTTGAGGCCTATGCACCCGCTTCCTGTGGGTGAGGTAAAGCTGGTACTCCGGTGCCCATGTGTAGTAATACATCTCTAGTGCCTGTGTTCCAAATCTTAAGTTCCTAGGTCATCCGGAAGATTCCTTTTGCAGTAACTTTGTACTTTTTACGCACCCATTGAAACCTATGGGAGCACGCGTGTGACTATTTGCTCTGCACACGCCACCCGTGGACCTCCTGGTCACTAACTGACGTTAGCTCCTTGTAGGCCCAGCGATTCTAGAGGCCCTAGGCCTTTTCCCTTTTCTGTTCGTGGTACTTATACCACTATTTTAGTATATGGTTCGAGTGGCCACCAGGGCCTATCCATATAAAGTGCAACTTCTGTGTATTCTGTGATAATCTTGTTTGACGATTTGTGCTCCTGTGCTCATAAAGAGACTAGGGGTTACTTTGAGAAATAAATACATATATATTTTGAATATATATCTGTGTGGTGTCCTTTCATTGGTATAAAAGGGGGTTACTATTGGTAAAACAGCTGGCTTAACACGCTTCACGAGTTTAGCCTCAAAGACTGCTTAGCCTACGCTACCACTAGGGCAGCTAGTCCGAAAAGGTTGACTTACAACCACACCATAAGGGTTGCTTGGCATGGTACAAGGTGGTCACTAGAACTAGTGAACAGCATATACCAGGCCAACTTCTCACATTGGTGAGCAGCGGTTGGATTTGAGCTTGCTGTGTTTTACCATTGTAATCTCTTGGTTACCAATTGAAAGATCACATAGGTACCTGTAGGTACATATAAAACAAGATTAGATATACATAAGTTCTACTGAACTTAGTTGTTGTAGAGCAAAGGGAGTAGCACACCCTGACTACAACTACTAGATAGGTTTAGTAGGTAAACCCAAGTGTAGGTAGATTGCAACACATCCACCCACACTTAAGAGCAATGGCCGGGGCAGAGGGGTCCACTGTACCCATCTCTGTTGAGAGTGACCCCCAGAGGGCACCATCCAGCTTTGCTACCCTTAATCAGAATGAGCTCAGGCATTTGGCAACTCTTAGAGGCCTTAAACAGCCCAAGAACCCAAACTCTGCTGAGCTCAGAGAGCTCTTACAGAATGATGAGAATCAGAGAGCACTCAAGAAAGCTTCCCAGTTAGCCCCCTTAGGGACAGGAACAGGAGGCCCCCCTTCTAAAGATGCCACTGAAGTACCCCTTCCCAATAGTCACCCCTTAGATGGGATGCCTACCACAGAGGATGAGAGTGAAAAGGATACTGACAGTAGTGAGGATGAAGGGAGAACTAGCCCAGTGCCAAGTGTTATACTTGGCCCAGCTAAACCAAGGCTATTGGGGACTGACAGTGGGTTCAACCCACTAGATCTCCCCAGTGGACTTAACACAGGGCTTGGAAGGCAAAGGAATCGCTCAGGTGACTCCAATGCTTCCCATGGCTCTAGAGGCTCTCAAGGTCACTCCAGGAGAAGGATGACCACCCCTCAGAGGAGGGAACATGAGGCCAAGATGCAAGATGCCCAGCTGAGGATCAGGAAGCAGGAGCTAGAAGTAGCCCTGATGGAAGAGAAACTTAGCAAGGCTAGACAGCATAAAGAGAGTGGGTCTATACCCACTGGTGGCAGCATTGTCCCTAAGGACAAAGATAGGGTTTTCGATAATAGAAACCTGTCTAAGGTTGTGCCCCCCTACAAAAGTGGGGATGACATCCACAAGTGGATAACTGCTCTTGAGAGAGCCTGCAAAGTACAGCAGGTTCCTGAAGATCAGTGGGCAGCAATCCTCTGGCTCTCCTTTGAAGGAAGAGGCAGAGACAGACTCCTCACTGTTAGAGAAGAGGATGTCAGAAACTACAGAGTCCTGAAGAGTGTTCTAGTTGATGGGTTAGGCTTAACCACTGAGCAGTACAGGTTAATGTTCAGAGACACCCAAAAGACACAGACTCAGGACTGGTCTGAATACATTGAATGTGCCACTAAGGCTTTGGAGGGTTGGTTGCTGGGAAGTAAGGTATCTGATTTTACAGGATTGTATAATTTGATGATGAGAGAACAGATTTTAAATAACTGTCAAAACCAGCAACTGCATCAACACTTGGTTGACTCTGATCTGACCTCTCCCCAAGAATTGGGAAAGAAGGCAGACAAATGGGTCAGAACCAGGGTTAAGCAAAAGAACCAGAACCAGGGCCAAGGGGGTGATCAGAAGAAAACAGACCAAAAGGGTGGAGATCAGAAACCTAAAGACCAGAAGTCTTCAACAGGGCCCCAAACTACTGCTAAGGAGGGTGGGTCCCAACAGTCCAAAAAGAAGAAAGAAGGTCAAAAGAAACCCTGGTGCAATCATTGCAAAAATACAACTCACTGGACTAGTGATTGCAAAAAGGGTGGAGCCCCCAACACTGTTGCCCCTAAGGCACCTGCTCCCAGTACTACTGTTAGCAGTGTTGGTCCCCAGACAAAGGGTGTAGTGGGAATCACTATGGGAACTGAAGGAGATTCTGACTTAGACAGAACCCTTACACAGGCTGTCTTGATCTGTGATGGGGACATTGATTTGTCCCTGACTGTGAGCCCCAGTAACCTGGGCAAGTACAGACAGACTCCTTTAATTAATGACAAAGTGGCTCAAGCCTACAGGGACACATGTGCCAGTGTCACTATGGTGACACCAGGCTTTGTGGATCCTGGACAGTACATACCAGGTGAGAACTACCTGGTGACCAATGCCAGCAATGCCACTACTTCACATAGTGTGGCAGTTGTTAACTTCTCATGGGGAGGGGTAACTGGCCTCAAAAGGGTTGTGGTTAGTGCAGACCTCCCAGTAGAATGTTTGTTGGGCAATGACCTAGAGAGTTCTCTATGGTCAGAAGTGGAGTACAGGACTCATGCAGAGATGTTAGGTATATCATCACATGTCCTTGCTGTGACCAGGTCACAGGCCAAAAAGTGCCTCACTGAACCTCAGGTCTTGGATCCTGGAACAATGGACCAAGTACCTACCAAGAAGAAGAACAGGAGGGTCAAGGCTGTGCCTTCCCCCCTGCCTCAGAGTGATGATCAGCCTTCCCAGGAAGCTGATCTAGAGGACCCTGAAGGAACTGTCCCTGAAGAGCTTGAACCTGATCAGGTTGAGTTTCTGGGGACAGGGGGACCTTCAAGGGCTGACTTGAGGCAGGCTCAGTTATCCTGTCCCTCTCTTGAACCCCTCAGACAGCTGGCTGCTGCTGAGGCTGCTGGGAATGCTCAAGGTACCCATAAAGTGTATTGGGATGAAGGGCTCCTTTATTCAGAGGCTAGAGACCCCAAGCCTGGTGCAACCAGGAGGTTGGTTATACCTCTGCAATTTAGGGGCTTCCTTCTTACCTTGGCCCATGACATTCCTTTAGCAGGACACCTAGGCCAGAACAAGACCTGGGACAGACTTGTCCCTCACTTTCACTGGCCTCATATGAATGAAGATACAAAGGAGTTTTGTCGCTCCTGTGTTACCTGCCAAGCCAGTGGCAAATCAGGTGGCACAACAAAGGCCCCCCTGATACCACTACCTGTGGTGGGGGTTCCCTTTGAAAGAGTGGGAATAGACATAGTGGGTCCCATGGATCCTCCCACTGCATCTGGGCACAGATTTATACTGGTGGTAGTGGATCATGCCACCAGGTATCCAGAGGCAATTCCCCTTAGGACCACTACAGCTCCTGTTGTGGCCAGGGCCCTGCTGGGAGTATTCTCCAGAGTGGGGTTTCCTAAGGAGGTAGTATCTGACAGAGGTACCAACTTTATGTCAGGATACTTGACAGCTATGTGGAAGGAATGTGGTGTCAACTACAAGTTCACCACCCCTTATCACCCACAATGCAATGGGCTTGTTGAGAGATTCAACAAGACCCAAAAGGGTATGATCAAAGGATTACCTGAAAAGCTCAGGCGAAGATGGGACATCCTTCTACCCTGCCTTCTGTTTGCTTACAGAGAGGTCCCACAAAAAGGAGTTGGCTACAGCCCCTTTGAATTGTTGTTTGGGCACCCTGTGAGAGGCCCACTGTGTTTGGTGAAGGAAGGATGGGAGTTACCTCTCAAAAAGCCTAAGCTAGACATAGTGGACTATGTACTTGGTCTCCGCTCCAGGATGGCTGAGTATATGGAGAAGGCATCTAAAAACCTTGAGGCAAGCCAGGCCTTACAGAAAGCTTGGCATGACCAAAAGGCTGTCTTGGTTGAGTATCAGCCAGGACAGAAGGTATGGGTGTTGGAGCCAGTGGCCCCAGCAGCACTCCAAGACAAATGGTCTGGACCCCATACAATCCTGGAAAAGAAGGGAGAGGTCACCTACTTGGTGGACCTAGGAACTCCCAGGAGTCCCCACAGGGTACTCCATGTTAACAGGCTTAAAGCATATGTTGACAGGGCAGACATGGGCTTGCTCATGGCTACAGATGAGGGACAGGAGGAAGAGAGTGACCCTCTCCCAGACCTGTTGTCTCAGAACCCTGAAGATGGCTCAGTTGAAGGAGTGACCCTTGGAGGCAACCTCACTGCCCATCAGCAGACTGAATGTAGACAGGTTCTACAATCATTTTCACATATGTTTTCCTTGATACCTAGTCAAACTGACTGGTGTACCCATGTTGTGGACACTGGTGACAGTCTGCCTGTAAAGAACAAACTTTACAGACAACCTGACCACGTCAGGGACTGTATAAAGGCTGAGGTACATAAAATGCTGGAATTAGGTGTCATTGAACCCTCAGAGAGCCCCTGGGCTAGCCCAGTGGTTCTGGTCCCCAAACCTCACACCAAAGATGGCAAGAGAGAGATGAGGTTCTGTGTGGACTACAGAGGACTCAATGCTGTCACCAGGACAGATGCACACCCTATTCCAAGGGCAGATGAGCTCATAGACAAACTAGCTTCTGCAAAGTTTTTGAGCACATTTGACTTGACAGCTGGCTATTGGCAAATCAGGTTAGCTGAGGAGTCTAAGGCCAAAACAGCATTCTCAACCCCAGGTGGGCATTATCAGTTTGTGGTGATGCCCTTTGGTCTGAAGAATGCACCTGCCACCTTCCAAAGGCTGGTGAACCAAGTCCTTACTGGGTTGGATGACTTTTGCGCAGCATATCTTGATGACATTGCTGTCTTTAGTTCCACCTGGGAGGATCACCTGATCCACCTGAAGAAGGCTCTTGAGGCTCTGCAAAGGGCAGGCCTCACTATCAAGGCTACTAAGTGCCAGATAGGGCAGAGTAAGGTTGTGTATTTGGGCCACCTTGTAGGTGGGGGCCAAGTTCAACCACTGGAGAGTAAGATACAGTCCATCAAGGATTGGTCCCCTCCAACCACCCAGACTCAAGTTCGAGCTTTCTTGGGCTTGACTGGGTATTACAGGAAGTTTGTTAAGAACTATGGGTCCATTGTGACTCCTCTTAATGATCTGACATCCAAGAAGATGCCCAAAAAGGTTCAGTGGACAGTAAGCTGTCAAAAGGCATTTGATGACCTGAAGGAGGCCATGTGCTCTGCACCTATCCTGAAAAGTCCTGACTACTCCAAAGAGTTTATTGTCCAAACAGATGCTTCTGAGTTGGGTGTGGGAGCTGTGCTGTCACAACTTAATGTAGATGGTCAAGACCAACCCATTGCTTTTATTAGCAGAAGGTTGACCCCCAGAGAGAAGAATTGGTCAGCTATTGAGAGGGAGGCCTTTGCTGTGGTGTGGGCCCTGAAGAAGCTGAGGCCATACTTGTTTGGCACTCACTTCAAGATTCAGACCGACCATAAGCCCCTCTTGTGGCTAAATCAGATGAAGGGTGAAAACCCCAAACTGCTTAGGTGGTCCATTTCCCTACAGGGGATGGACTTTACAGTGGAGCACCGGCCAGGTACTGACCATGGGAATGCAGATGGTCTCTCCAGGTACTTCCACTTAGGACATGAAGACGAGACTGGTCAAGGCTAGTTTAATGTCCCAGCGTTTGGGGGGGGGTTGTGTAGGAGAGTAGGGTCTGCTATCCTATGGTCACCCCAAATTTTTGCTTTTTGCTTCACTGGTTTTTGACATATTGAGGCTGTGGGCCTGCCAATCAGACCCCCAGCCTGCTGTTCTCTCTACTAAATTAAAACTATGCACCCTAGGTGCATAACCAATTGGAAGTGGATCACCCTGTCAGCCCCTGTACCAGTGTACACTAGGTACCCAGGGCATTGGTGTACCCAAGGCCTGCCAGGGGCTGCAGCATGTATTATGCCACCCCAGGCTTGGCCTAACAATCTGACACAACTGGCTGATCACTCAGCTGGGGTAAGTTGGTGTAATCACCTCTTACTTAGGTGTAGTATACCTATACCTAACCTTAAATGGGACACCTGGTAACCTATAAGTCACTCCTATGGCAGGCCTTAACAATCCTGAAGGCAGAGTGCTTGGTTCCATGTGAGATGGTGCTCTGGCATGAGCTGAGCCTGTCTGCAGTGGTCGGAACAACTTCCTTCTACTGTTTCCAGATATCGTCATACCATATACTCTTAAGTGCATTATGAACCTCGCGGTTAAATGCTATCTTTGGTTTGGCTTTATCAAAACATGTCGAGTAAGGTGTCATACGAATTGGAATACTAACCCCTCGCCAATTCTGGCGACGGGGTTAGCATTCCACCCTTCTAGAGGGACACGACATGTACAGTACCTGAAACCCGGGTAAAATCAGACATAGCCTCAGCTCCACAAAATGGATGCTGCCACCACAGACACAAGTCTGCCCTCCTGCTGCTGGGAGTCCTTCCAGCTTGGGAGGTGTGGACAAAGGGTTTCCTGCCAGGGGAGGTGCGTGCACCACCCCAGACAGGATTTTGTGTATTGGTCAGGTAGGGCTTGAAAGAAACCAGACATGCCTGTGGCTCACAAGGAGCCTCGGTGCATATGCCAGTTCAAACCGGTCCTGGGGCACACCAGTCCCGGGCCTGGGGCGAGCTGGACAAAGGATTGGGGGTGTAACCACCCCCCTTCCTGGTCCCACCCATAGGGAGGGACCTAGCAGGTAGTCCGGCCCCTAGAATCCGAATAAAGGTAGGAGCTGTGTCCTAAGACTTCAGACATCCTGGAATCAACTTGAAACTAAGAAGAAGACGGGAACTTCGACATTCTGCTGCACAGAAGACTGAAGAAAATCTCCCCTGTGGTCAGGGAGTGACCACCTTGCTAACGCAAGCACCATCCAGCGAATCAACGTCTGCTTTGCCGCCGCCTCCCGCCGGAGCCCGAGCCCAGAGACTGACAAGACCTGGACCTCCAGACCTCTCACCGCCCGATCCACAGTCCCTGCAAAGAGGAGACCCGTGGAGGCACCGAGACACGTGGAGCCAGCCATCTTGGAACGACTACGACAAGCTGACCAGTGCAACAACCGAGGCTCCCTCCAAGTTGTGCTTTGGGTCCTGAGAAGCCCAACCCTCGAGCAGCATCTGCACCAAAGGTGAGCCCTCCAGCATCTCCACGATCTGCGTGGGGCCCTTCTGCATTTTGCCACTCGACGCGCCTAACCGGTTGCTGGCCCGCTGGCTAGTGGCCATCTTGGCGACGAAATCTACGACAAACACCGCTGGTCTGGTTGCTCCAGACTGGCCCTTGCTCCCCTCCAAAGGAGCAATCCCTCTGACCTTGCTGGTCAGAACCAACAGCTGATTTCCGAATCCTCCTGCAATTGCTTTTGCCAAGGCTTGTTTGCTTCGATCAAGTCGCCGACACCGCCGACAGCGAGAGCCTGCGTGGGACAGCTCGTGAGCCGACTCCTGGACGTCGTCGACCTTCAGGGACCACGTGGCTGCGGAGACAAGCTACCCCTCATCACCTGTTTGCACCCGACATCGCCTGGTACCCACCTGGTGCCACGCTGGTCACTGGCTAGTGACTGTGAACACTGTCCCCTCTGCTTACAGGTCTTCAACATCTCCGATCCACTCTTGGATCCACTGCATCTCTTCCCGACCGACCGCCTGCAGCATCTTTGTCCCAGGCTCAACGGAACAGATAGAAGAAACCCGACGCACTTTGAGGCCTATGCACCCGCTTCCTGTGGGTGAGGTAAAGCTGGTACTCCGGTGCCCATGTGTAGTAATACATCTCTAGTGCCTGTGTTCCAAATCTTAAGTTCCTAGGTCATCCGGAAGATTCCTTTTGCAGTAACTTTGTACTTTTTACGCACCCATTGAAACCTATGGGAGCACGCGTGTGACTATTTGCTCTGCACACGCCACCCGTGGACCTCCTGGTCACTAACTGACGTTAGCTCCTTGTAGGCCCAGCGATTCTAGAGGCCCTAGGCCTTTTCCCTTTTCTGTTCGTGGTACTTATACCACTATTTTAGTATATGGTTCGAGTGGCCACCAGGGCCTATCCATATAAAGTGCAACTTCTGTGTATTCTGTGATAATCTTGTTTGACGATTTGTGCTCCTGTGCTCATAAAGAGACTAGGGGTTACTTTGAGAAATAAATACATATATATTTTGAATATATATCTGTGTGGTGTCCTTTCATTGGTATAAAAGGGGGTTACTATTGGTAAAACAGCTGGCTTAACACGCTTCACGAGTTTAGCCTCAAAGACTGCTTAGCCTACGCTACCACTAGGGCAGCTAGTCCGAAAAGGTTGACTTACAACCACACCATAAGGGTTGCTTGGCATGGTACAAGGTGGTCACTAGAACTAGTGAACAGCATATACCAGGCCAACTTCTCACAGTGTTGCACACATTCTTTGGTGGTGTGTGTTACACACAATCTTTGGTGGACGTTGAACACAATCTTTGGTGGGTGTTGCACACATTCTTTGGTGGTGTCTGTTGCACACATTCTTTGGTGGTGTGTTGTGCGCACATTCTTTGGGGATGTTGCACACATTCTTTGGGGGGGTTTGCACACATTCATTGGTGGTGTGAGGTGCATACAATCTTTGGTGGTGTGTGTTGCACACATTCTTTGGTGGTGTGTGTTGCACACATTATTTGGTGGTGTGAGTTGCACTCATTCTTTGATGGTGTGTGTTGCACACATTCTTTGATGGTGTGTGCTGCACACATTCTTTGGTAGTGTGTGTTGTACATATTCTTTGTTGGTGTGTGTTGCACACATTCTTTGGTGGTGTGTGTTGCACACATTCTTTGGTGGTGTGTGTTGCACACAATCTTTGGTGGTGTGTGTTGCACAAATTCTTTGGTGGTGTGTGTTGCATGCATTCTTTGGTGGTGTGTGTTACACGCATTCTTTGGTGGTGTGTGTTGCACTCATTCTGTGGTGGTGTGTGTTGCCCACATTCTTTGTTGGTGTGTGTTGCCCACATTCTTTGGTGGTGTGTGTTGCACACATTCTTTGGTGGTGTGTGTTGCACACATTCTTTGGTGGTGTTTGTTGCTCACATTCTTTGGTGGTGTGTGTTGCACACATTCTTTGATGATGTGTGTTTCACGCATTCTTTGGATGTGTGTGTTGCACACATTCTGTGGTGGAGTGTGCTGCACACATTCTTTGGTAGTGTGTGTTGCACATATTCTTTGTTGGTGTGTGTTGCACACATTCTTTGGTGGTGTGTGTTGCACACATTCTTTGGTGGTGTGTGTTGCACACATTATTTGGTGGTGTGAGTTGCACTCATTCTTTGATGGTGTGTGTTGCACACATTCTTTGATGGTGTGTGCTGCACACATTCTTTGGTAGTGTGTGTTGCACATATTCTTTGTTGGTGTGTGTTGCACACATTCCTTGTTGGTGTGTGTTGCACACATTCTTTGGTGGTGTGTGTTGCACACAATCTTTGGTGGTGTGTGTTGCACACATTCTTTGGTGGGTGTTGCACACATTCTTTGGTGGTGTGTATTGCACACAATCTTTGGTGGTGTGTGTTTGACACTTTCTTTGGTGGTGTGTGTTGCATGCATTCTTTGGTGGTGTGTGTTACACGCATTCTTTGGTGGTGTGTGTTGCACTCATTCTGTGGTGGTGTGTGTTGCACATATTCTTTGTTGGTGTGTGTTGCACACATTCTTTGGTGGTGTGTGTTGCACACATTCTTTGGTGGTGTGTGTTGCACACATTCTTTGGTGGTGTGTATTGCACACAATATTTGGTGGTGTGTGTTGCTCACATTCTTTGGTGGTGTGTGTTGCACACATTCTTTGATGATGTGTGTTTCACGCATTCTTTGGTGGTGTGTGTTGCACACATTCTGTGGTGGTTTGTGTTGCACACATTCTTTGGTGGTGCAAGTTGCACACATTCGTTTGTGGTGCGAATTGCACACATTCTTTGGTGGTGTGTGTTGCACAAATTCTTTGTTGGTGTGAGTTGCACACATTCTTTGGTGGTGCGAGTTGCACACATTCTTTTGTGGTGCGAATTGCACACATTCTTTGGTGGTGTATGTTGCACACATTCTTTTGTGGTGTGTGTTGCACACAATCTTTGGTGTGTTGCACACATTCTTTGGTGGTGTGTTGACACACATTCTTTGGTGGTGGGTGTTGCACACATTCTTTGGTGGTGTGTGTTGCACACATTCTTTGGTGGTGTGTGTTGCACACAATCTTTGGTGGGTGTGGCACACATTCTTTGGTGGTGTGTATTGCACACAATCTTTGGTGGTGTGTGTTGCACACATTCTTTGGTGGTGTGTGTTGCACACATTCTTTGGTGGTGTGTGTTGCACACACTCATTGGTGGTGTGAGTTGCACACTATCTTTGGTGGTGTGTGTTGCACACATTCTTTGGTGGTGTGTGCTGCACACATTCTTTGGTGGTGTATGTTGCACACATTCTTTGGTGGTGTGTGTTGCACACATTCTTTGGTGAGTGTTGCACACATTCTTTGGTGGTGTGTGTTGCACACAATCTTTGGTGGACGTTGAACACAATCTTTGGTGGGTGTTGCACACATTCTTTGGTGGTGTGTGTTGCACACATTCTTTGGTGGTGTGTGGTGCACACATTCTTTGGGGGATGTTGCACACATTCTTTGGGGGGGTTTGCACACATTCATTGGTGGTGTGAGGTGCACACAATCTTTGGTGGTGTGTGTTGCACACATTATTTGGTGGTGTGTGTTGCACACATTATTTGGTGGTGTGAGTTGCACTCATTCTTTGATGGTGTGTGTTGCACACATTCTTTGATTGTGTGCTGCACACATTCTTTGGTAGTGTGTGTTGCACATATTCTTTGTTGGTGTGTGTTGCACACATTCTTTGGTGGTGTGTGTTGCACACATTCTTTGGTGGTGTGTGTTGCACACAATCTTTGGTGGTGTGTGTTGCACATATTCTTTGGTGGGTGTTGCACACATTCTTTGGTGGTGTGTATTGCACACAATCTTTGGTGGTGTGTGTTGCACACATTCTTTGGTGGTGTGTGTTGCATGCATTCTTTGGTGGTGTGTGTTACAAGCATTCTTTGGTGGTGTGTATTGCACACATTCTGTGGTGGTGTGTGTTGCCCACATTCTTTGTTGGTGTGTGTTGCACACATTCTTTGGTGGTGTGTGTTGCACACATTCTTTGGTGGTGTGTGTTGCACACATTCTTTGGTGGTGTGTGTTGCACACATTCTTTGGTGGTGTGTGTTGCACACATTCTTTGGTGGTGTGTCTTGCACACAATATTTGGTGGTGTTTGTTGCTCACATTCTTTGGTCGTGTGTGTTGCACACATTCTTTGATGATGTGTGTTTCACGCATTCTTTGGTGGTGTGTGTTGCACACATTCTGTGGTGGTGTGTGCTGCACACATTCTTTGGTAGTGTGTGTTGCACATATTCTTTGTTGGTGTGTGTTGCACACATTCTTTGGTGGTGTGTGTTGCACACATTCTTTGGTGGTGTGTGTTGCACACATTATTTGGTGGTGTGAGTTGCACTCATTCTTTGATGGTGTGTGTTGCACACATTCTTTGATGGTGTGTGCTGCACGCATTCTTTGGTAGTGTGTGTTGCACATATTCTTTGTTGGTGTGTGTTGCACACATTCTTTGTTGGTGTTTGTTGCACACATTCTTTGGTGGTGTGTGTTGCACACAATCTTTGGTGGTGTGTGTTGCACACATTCTTAGGTGGGTGTTGCACACAATCTTTGGTGGTGTGTGTTGCACACATTCTTTGGTGGTGTGTGTTGCACTCATTCTGTGGTGGTGTGTGTTGCATGCATTCTTTGGTGGTGTGTGTTACACGCATTCTTTGGTGGTGTGTGTTGCACTCATTCTGTGGTGGTGTGTGTTGCCCACATTCTTTGTTGGTGTGTGTTGCCCACATTCTTTGGTGGTGTGTGTTGCACACATTCTTTGGTGGTGTGTGTTGCACACATTCTTTGGTGGTGTTTGTTGCTCACATTCTTTGGTGGTGTGTGTTGCACACATTCTTTGATGATGTGTGTTTCACGCATTCTTTGGTGGTGTGTGTTGCACACATTCTGTGGTGGAGTGTGCTGCACACATTCTTTGGTAGTGTGTGTTGCACATATTCTTTGTTGGTGTGTGTTGCACACATTCTTTGGTGGTGTGTGTTGCACACATTCTTTGGTGGTGTGTGTTGCACACATTATTTGGTGGTGTGAGTTGCACTCATTCTTTGATGGTGTGTGTTGCACACATTCTTTGATGGTGTGTGCTGCACACATTCTTTGGTAGTGTGTGTTGCACATATTCTTTGTTGGTGTGTGTTGCACACATTCCTTGTTGGTGTGTGTTGCACACATTCTTTGGTGGTGTGTGTTGCACACAATCTTTGGTGGTGTGTGTTGCACACATTCTTTGGTGGGTGTTGCACACATTCTTTGGTGGTGTGTATTGCACACAATCTTTGGTGGTGTGTGTTTGACACTTTCTTTGGTGGTGTGTGTTGCATGCATTCTTTGGTGGTGTGTTTTACACGCATTCTTTGGTGGTGTGTGTTGCACTCATTCTGTGGTGGTGTGTGTTGCACACATTCTCTGTTGGTGTGTGTTGCACACATTCTTTGGTGGTGTGTGTTGCACACATTCTTTGGTGGTGTGTGTTGCACACATTCTTTGGTGGTGTGTATTGCACACAATATTTGGTGGTGTGTGTTGCTCACATTCTTTGGTGGTGTGTGTTGCACACATTCTTTGATGATGTGTGTTTCACGCATTCTTTGGTGGTGTGTGTTGCACACATTCTGTGGTGGTTTGTGTTGCACACATTCTTTGGTGGTGCAAGTTGCACACATTCGTTTGTGGTGCGAATTGCACACATTCTTTGGTGGTGTGTGTTGCACACATTCTTTGTTGGTGTGAGTTGCACACATTCTTTGGTGGTGCGAGTTGCACACATTCTTTTGTGGTGCGAATTGCACACATTCTTTGGTGGTGTATGTTGCACACATTCTTTTGTGGTGTGTGTTGCACACAATCTTTGGTGTGTTGCACACATTCTTTGGTGGTGTGTTGACACACATTCTTTGGTGGTGGGTGTTGCACACATTCTTTGGTGGTGTGTGTTGCACACATTCTTTGGTGGTGTGTGTTGCACACAATCTTTGGTGGGTGTGGCACACATTCTTTGGTGGTGTGTATTGCACACAATCTTTGGTGGTGTGTGTTGCACACATTCTTTGGTGGTGTGTGTTGCACACATTCTTTGGTGGTGTGTGTTGCACACACTCATTGGTGGTGTGAGTTGCACACTATCTTTGGTGGTGTGAGTTGCACACATTCTTTGGTGGTGCGAGTTGCACACATTCTTTTGTGGTGCGAATTGCACACATTCTTTGGTGGTGTATGTTGCACACATTCTTTTGTGGTGTGTGTTGCACACAATCTTTGGTGTGTTGCACACATTCTTTGGTGGTGTGTTGACACACATTCTTTGGTGGTGGGTGTTGCACACATTCTTTGGTGGTGTGTGTTGCACACATTCTTTGGTGGTGTGTGTTGCACACAATCTTTGGTGGGTGTTGCACACATTCTTTGGTGGTGTGTATTGCACACAATCTTTGGTGGTGTGTGTTGCACACATTCTTTGGTGGTGTGTGTTGCATGCATTCTTTGGTGGTGTGTGTTACAAGCATTCTTTGGTGGTGTGTATTGCACACATTCTGTGGTGGTGTGTGTTGCCCACATTCTTTGTTGGTGTGTGTTGCACACATTCTTTGGTGGTGTGTGTTGCACACATTCTTTGGTGGTGTGTGTTGCACACATTCTTTGGTGGTGTGTGTTGCACACATTCTTTGGTGGTGTGTGTTGCACACATTCTTTGGTGGTGTGTCTTGCACACAATATTTGGTGGTGTTTGTTGCTCACATTCTTTAGTCGTGTGTGTTGCACACATTCTTTGATAATGTGTGTTTCACGCATTCTTTGGTGGTATGTGTTGCACACATTCTGTGGTGGTGTGTGCTGCACACATTCTTTGGTAGTGTGTGTTGCACATATTCTTTGTTGGTGTGTGTTGCACACATTCTTTGGTGGTGTGTGTTGCACACATTCTTTGGTGGTGTGTGTTGCACACATTATTTGGTGGTGTGAGTTGCACTCATTCTTTGATGGTGTGTGTTGCACACATTCTTTGATGGTGTGTGCTGCACGCATTCTTTGGTAGTGTGTGTTGCACATATTCTTTGTTGGTGTGTGTTGCACACATTCTTTGTTGGTGTTTGTTGCACACATTCTTTGGTGGTGTGTGTTGCACACAATCTTTGGTGGTGTGTGTTGCACACATTCTTAGGTGGGTGTTGCACACAATCTTTGGTGGTGTGTGTTGCACACATTCTTTGGTGGTGTGTGTTGCACTCATTCTGTGGTGGTGTGTGTTGCATGCATTCTTTGGTGGTGTGTGTTACACGCATTCTTTGGTGGTGTGTGTTGCACTCATTCTGTGGTGGTGTGTGTTGCCCACATTCTTTGTTGGTGTGTGTTGCCCACATTCTTTGGTGGTGTGTGTTGCACACATTCTTTGGTGGTGTGTGTTGCACACATTCTTTGGTGGTGTTTGTTGCTCACATTCTTTGGTGGTGTGTGTTGCACACATTCTTTGATGATGTGTGTTTCACGCATTCTTTGGTGGTGTGTGTTGCACACATTCTGTGGTGGAGTGTGCTGCACACATTCTTTGGTAGTGTGTGTTGCACATATTCTTTGTTGGTGTGTGTTGCACACATTCTTTGGTGGTGTGTGTTGCACACATTCTTTGGTGGTGTGTGTTGCACACATTATTTGGTGGTGTGAGTTGCACTCATTCTTTGATGGTGTGTGTTGCACACATTCTTTGATGGTGTGTGCTGCACACATTCTTTGGTAGTGTGTGTTGCACATATTCTTTGTTGGTGTGTGTTGCACACATTCCTTGTTGGTGTGTGTTGCACACATTCTTTGGTGGTGTGTGTTGCACACAATCTTTGGTGGTGTGTGTTGCACACATTCTTTGGTGGGTGTTGCACACATTCTTTGGTGGTGTGTATTGCACACAATCTTTGGTGGTGTGTGTTTGACACTTTCTTTGGTGGTGTGTGTTGCATGCATTCTTTGGTGGTGTGTTTTACACGCATTCTTTGGTGGTGTGTGTTGCACTCATTCTGTGGTGGTGTGTGTTGCACACATTCTTTGTTGGTGTGTGTTGCACACATTCTTTGGTGGTGTGTGTTGCACACATTCTTTGGTGGTGTGTGTTGCACACATTCTTTGGTGGTGTGTATTGCACACAATATTTGGTGGTGTGTGTTGCTCACATTCTTTGGTGGTGTGTGTTGCACACATTCTTTGATGATGTGTGTTTCACGCATTCTTTGGTGGTGTGTGTTGCACACATTCTGTGGTGGTTTGTGTTGCACACATTCTTTGGTGGTGCAAGTTGCACACATTCGTTTGTGGTGCGAATTGCACACATTCTTTGGTGGTGTGTGTTGCACACATTCTTTGTTGGTGTGAGTTGCACACATTCTTTGGTGGTGCGAGTTGCACACATTCTTTTGTGGTGCGAATTGCACACATTCTTTGGTGGTGTATGTTGCACACATTCTTTTGTGGTGTGTGTTGCACACAATCTTTGGTGTGTTGCACACATTCTTTGGTGGTGTGTTGACACACATTCTTTGGTGGTGGGTGTTGCACACATTCTTTGGTGGTGTGTGTTGCACACATTCTTTGGTGGTGTGTGTTGCACACAATCTTTGGTGGGTGTGGCACACATTCTTTGGTGGTGTGTATTGCACACAATCTTTGGTGGTGTGTGTTGCACACATTCTTTGGTGGTGTGTGTTGCACACATTCTTTGGTGGTGTGTGTTGCACACACTCATTGGTGGTGTGAGTTGCACACTATCTTTGGTGGTGTGTGTTGCACACATTCTTTGGTGGTGTGTGCTGCACACATTCTTTGGTGGTGTATGTTACACACATTCTTTGGTGGTGTGTGTTGCACACATTCTTTGGTGAGTGTTGCACACATTCTTTGGTGGTGTGTGTTGCACACAATCTTTGGTGGACGTTGAACACAATCTTTTGTGGGTGTTGCACACATTCTTTGGTGGTGTGTGTTGCACATATTCTTTGGTGGTGTGTGGTGCACACATTCTTTGGGGGATGTTGCACACATTCTTTGGGGGGGTTTGCACACATTCATTGGTGGTGTGAGGTGCACACAATCTTTGGTGGTGTGTGTTGCACACATTCTTTGGTGGTGTGTGTTGCACACATTATTTGGTGGTGTGAGTTGCACTCATTCTTTGATAGTGTGTGTTGCACACATTCTTTGATTGTGTGCTGCACACATTCTTTGGTAGTGTGTGTTGCACATATTCTTTGTTGGTGTGTGTTGCACACATTCTTTGGTGGTGTGTGTTGCACACATTCTTTGGTGGTGTGTGTTGCACACAATCTTTGGTGGTGTGTGTTGCACATATTCTTTGGTGGGTGTTGCACACATTCTTTGGTGGTGTGTATTGCACACAATCTTTGGTGGTGTGTGTTGCACACATTCTTTGGTGGTGTGTGTTGCATGCATTCTTTGGTGGTGTGTGTTACACGCATTCTTTGGTGGTGTGTATTGCACACATTCTGTGGTGGTGTGTGTTGCCCACATTCTTTGTTGGTGTGTGTTGCACACATTCTTTGGTGGTGTGTGTTGCACACATTCTTTGGTGGTGTGTGTTGCACACATTCTTTGGTGGTGTGTGTTGCACACATATGTTGGTGGTGTGTGTTGCACCACACATTCTTTGGTGGTGTGTGTTGCACACATTCTCTGGTGGTGTGTGTTGCACACATATGTTGGTGGTGTGTGTTGCTCACATTCTTTGGTGGTGTGTTGCACACATTCTTTGGGGGGGTGAGTTGCACATATTGTTTGGTGGTGTGAGTTGCACACATTCTTTGGTGTGTGTTGCACACATTCTTTGGTGGTGCGAGTTGCACACATTCTTTGGTGGTGTGTGTTGCACACATATGTTGGTGGTATGTGTTGCACCACACATTCTTTGGTGGTGTGTGTTGCACACATTCTCTGGTGGTGTGTGTTGCACACATATGTTGGTGGTGTGTGTTGCACACATTCTTTGGTGGTGTGTGTTGCATACATATGTTGGTGGTGTGTGTTGCACCACACATTCTTTGGTGGTGTGTGTTGCACACATTCTCTGGTGGTGTGTGTTGCACACATATGTTGGTGGGGTGTGTTGCTCACATTCTTTGGTGGTGTGTGTTGCACACATATGTTGGTGGTGTGTGTTGCTCACATTCTTTGGTGGTGTGTGTTACACACATTCTTTGGTGGTGTGTGTTGCACACATTCTTTGGTGGTGTGTGCTGCACACATTATTTGGTGGTGTATGTTGCACACATTCTTTGGTGGTGTGTGTTGCACACATTCTTTGGTGGGTGTTGCACACATTCTTTGGTGGTGTGTGTTACACACAATCTTTGGTGGACGTTGAACACAATCTTTGGTGGGTGTTGCACACATTCTTTGGTGGTGTCTGTTGCACACATTCTTTGGTGGTGTGTTGTGCACACATTCTTTGGGGATGTTGCACACATTCTTTGGGGGGTTTGCACACATTCATTGGTGGTGTGAGGTGCATACAATCTTTGGTGGTGTGTGTTGCACACATTCTTTGGTGGTGTGTGTTGCACACATTATTTGGTGGTGTGAGTTGCACTCATTCTTTGATGGTGTGTGTTGCACACATTCTTTGATGGTGTGTGCTGCACACATTCTTTGGTAGTGTGTGTTGCACATATTCTTTGTTGGTGTGTGTTGCACACATTCTTTGGTGGTGTGTGTTGCACACATTCTTTGGTGGTGTGTGTTGCACACAATCTTTGGTGGTGTGTGTTGCACAAATTCTTTGGTGGTGTGTGTTGCATGCATTCTTTGGTGGTGTGTGTTACGCGCATTCTTTGGTGGTGTGTGTTGCACTCATTCTGTGGTGGTGTGTGTTGCCCACATTCTTTGTTGGTGTGTGTTGCCCACATTCTTTGGTGGTGTGTGTTGCACACATTCTTTGGTGGTGTGTGTTGCACACATTCTTTGGTGGTGTTTGTTGCTCACATTCTTTGGTGGTGTGTGTTGCACACATTCTTTGATGATGTGTGTTTCACGCATTCTTTGGATGTGTGTGTTGCACACATTCTGTGGTGGAGTGTGCTGCACACATTCTTTGGTAGTGTGTGTTGCACATATTCTTTGTTGGTGTGTGTTGCACACATTCTTTGGTGGTGTGTGTTGCACACATTCTTTGGTGGTGTGTGTTGCACACATTATTTGGTGGTGTGAGTTGCACTCATTCTTTGATGGTGTGTGTTGCACACATTCTTTGATGGTGTGTGCTGCACACATTCTTTGGTAGTGTGTGTTGCACATATTCTTTGTTGGTGTGTGTTGCACACATTCCTTGTTGGTGTGTGTTGCACACATTCTTTGGTGGTGTGTGTTGCACACAATCTTTGGTGGTGTGTGTTGCACACATTCTTTGGTGGGTGTTGCACACATTCTTTGGTGGTGTGTATTGCACACAATCTTTGGTGGTGTGTGTTTGACACTTTCTTTGGTGGTGTGTGTTGCATGCATTCTTTGGTGGTGTGTGTTACACGCATTCTTTGGTGGTGTGTGTTGCACTCATTCTGTGGTGGTGTGTGTTGCACATATTCTTTGTTGGTGTGTGTTGCACACATTCTTTGGTGGTGTGTGTTGCACACATTCTTTGGTGGTGTGTGTTGCACACATTCTTTGGTGGTGTGTATTGCACACAATATTTGGTGGTGTGTGTTGCTCACATTCTTTGGTGGTGTGTGTTGCACACATTCTTTGATGATGTGTGTTTCACGCATTCTTTGGTGGTGTGTGTTGCACTCATTCTGTGGTGGTGTGTGTTGCACACATTCTTTGTTGGTGTGTGTTGCACACATTCTTTGGTGGTGTGTGTTGCACACATTCTTTGGTGGTGTGTGTTGCACACATTCTTTGGTGGTGTGTATTGCACACAATATTTGGTGGTGTGTGTTGCTCACATTCTTTGGTGGTGTGTGTTGCACACATTCTTTGATGATGTGTGTTTCACGCATTCTTTGGTGGTGTGTGTTGCACACATTCTGTGGTGGTTTGTGTTGCACACATTCTTTGGTGGTGCAAGTTGCACACATTCGTTTGTGGTGCGAATTGCACACATTCTTTGGTGGTGTGTGTTGCACACATTCTTTGTTGGTGTGAGTTGCACACATTCTTTGGTGGTGCGAGTTGCACACATTCTTTTGTGGTGCGAATTGCACACATTCTTTGGTGGTGTATGTTGCACACATTCTTTTGTGGTGTGTGTTGCACACAATCTTTGGTGTGTTGCACACATTCTTTGGTGGTGTGTTGACACACATTCTTTGGTGGTGGGTGTTGCACACATTCTTTGGTGGTGTGTGTTGCACACATTCTTTGGTGGTGTGTGTTGCACACAATCTTTGGTGGGTGTGGCACACATTCTTTGGTGGTGTGTATTGCACACAATCTTTGGTGGTGTGTGTTGCACACATTCTTTGGTGGTGTGTGTTGCACACATTCTTTGGTGGTGTGTGTTGCACACACTCATTGGTGGTGTGAGTTGCACACTATCTTTGGTGGTGTGTGTTGCACACATTCTTTGGTGGTGTGTGCTGCACACATTCTTTGGTGGTGTATGTTACACACATTCTTTGGTGGTGTGTGTTGCACACATTCTTTGGTGAGTGTTGCACACATTCTTTGGTGGTGTGTGTTGCACACAATCTTTGGTGGACGTTGAACACAATCTTTTGTGGGTGTTGCACACATTCTTTGGTGGTGTGTGTTGCACATATTCTTTGGTGGTGTGTGGTGCACACATTCTTTGGGGGATGTTGCACACATTCTTTGGGGGGGTTTGCACACATTCATTGGTGGTGTGAGGTGCACACAATCTTTGGTGGTGTGTGTTGCACACATTCTTTGGTGGTGTGTGTTGCACACATTATTTGGTGGTGTGAGTTGCACTCATTCTTTGATAGTGTGTGTTGCACACATTCTTTGATTGTGTGCTGCACACATTCTTTGGTAGTGTGTGTTGCACATATTCTTTGTTGGTGTGTGTTGCACACATTCTTTGGTGGTGTGTGTTGCACACATTCTTTGGTGGTGTGTGTTGCACACAATCTTTGGTGGTGTGTGTTGCACATATTCTTTGGTGGGTGTTGCACACATTCTTTGGTGGTGTGTATTGCACACAATCTTTGGTGGTGTGTGTTGCACACATTCTTTGGTGGTGTGTGTTGCATGCATTCTTTGGTGGTGTGTGTTACACGCATTCTTTGGTGGTGTGTATTGCACACATTCTGTGGTGGTGTGTGTTGCCCACATTCTTTGTTGGTGTGTGTTGCACACATTCTTTGGTGGTGTGTGTTGCACACATTCTTTGGTGGTGTGTGTTGCACACATTCTTTGGTGGTGTGTGTTGCACACATATGTTGGTGGTGTGTGTTGCACCACACATTCTTTGGTGGTGTGTGTTGCACACATTCTCTGGTGGTGTGTGTTGCACACATATGTTGGTGGTGTGTGTTGCTCACATTCTTTGGTGGTGTGTTGCACACATTCTTTGGGGGGGTGAGTTGCACATATTGTTTGGTGGTGTGAGTTGCACACATTCTTTGGTGTGTGTTGCACACATTCTTTGGTGGTGCGAGTTGCACACATTCTTTGGTGGTGTGTGTTGCACACATATGTTGGTGGTATGTGTTGCACCACACATTCTTTGGTGGTGTGTGTTGCACACATTCTCTGGTGGTGTGTGTTGCACACATATGTTGGTGGTGTGTGTTGCACACATTCTTTGGTGGTGTGTGTTGCACACATATGTTGGTGGTGTGTGTTGCACCACACATTCTTTGGTGGTGTGTGTTGCACACATTCTCTGGTGGTGTGTGTTGCACACATATGTTGGTGGGGTGTGTTGCTCACATTCTTTGGTGGTGTGTGTTGCACACATATGTTGGTGGTGTGTGTTGCTCACATTCTTTGGTGGTGTGTGTTACACACATTCTTTGGTGGTGTGTGTTGCACACATTCTTTGGTGGTGTGTGCTGCACACATTCTTTGGTGGTGTATGTTGCACACATTCTTTGGTGGTGTGTGTTGCACACATTCTTTGGTGGGTGTTGCACACATTCTTTGGTGGTGTGTGTTACACACAATCTTTGGTGGACGTTGAACACAATCTTTGGTGGGTGTTGCACACATTCTTTGGTGGTGTCTGTTGCACACATTCTTTGGTGGTGTGTTGTGCACACATTCTTTGGGGATGTTGCACACATTCTTTGGGGGGTTTGCACACATTCATTGGTGGTGTGAGGTGCATACAATCTCTGGTGGTGTGTGTTGCACACATTCTTTGGTGGTGTGTGTTGCACACATTATTTGGTGGTGTGAGTTGCACTCATTCTTTGATGGTGTGTGTTGCACACATTCTTTGATGGTGTGTGCTGCACACATTCTTTGGTAGTGTGTGTTGCACATATTCTTTGTTGGTGTGTGTTGCACACATTCTTTGGTGGTGTGTGTTGCACACATTCTTTGGTGGTGTGTGTTGCACACAATCTTTGGTGGTGTGTGTTGCACAAATTCTTTGGTGGTGTGTGTTGCATGCATTCTTTGGTGGTGTGTGTTACGCGCATTCTTTGGTGGTGTGTGTTGCACTCATTCTGTGGTGGTGTGTGTTGCCCACATTCTTTGTTGGTGTTTGTTGCCCACATTCTTTGGTGGTGTGTGTTGCACACATTCTTTGGTGGTGTGTGTTGCACATATTCTTTGTTGGTGTGTGTTGCACACATTCTTTGGTGGTGTGTGTTGCACACATTCTTTGGTGGTGTGTGTTGCACACAATCTTTGGTGGTGTGTGTTGCACAAATTCTTTGGTGGTGTGTGTTGCATGCATTCTTTGGTGGTGTGTGTTACACGCATTCTTTGGTGGTGTGTATTGCACACATTCTGTGGTGGTGTGTGTTGCCCACATTCTTTGTTGGTGTGTGTTGCACACATTCTTTGGTGGTGTGTGTTGCACACATTCTTTGATGATGTGTGTTTCACGCATTCTTTGGTGGTGTGTGTTGCACACATTCTGTGGTGGTGTGTGCTGCACACATTCTTTGGTAGTGTGTGTTGCACATATTCTTTGTTGGTGTGTGTTGCACACATTCTTTGGTGGTGTGTGTTGCACACATTCTTTGGTGGTGTGTGTTGCACACATTATTTGGTGGTGTGAGTTGCACTCATTCTTTGATGGTGTGTGCTGCACGCATTCTTTGGTAGTGTGTGTTGCACATATTCTTTGTTGGTGTGTGTTGCACACATTCTTTGTTGGTGTTTGTTGCACACATTCTTTGGTGGTGTGTGTTGCACACAATCTTTGGTGGTGTGTGTTGCACACATTCTTAGGTGGGTGTTGCACACAATCTTTGGTGGTGTGTGTTGCACACATTCTTTGGTGGTGTGTGTTGCACTCATTCTGTGGTGGTGTGTGTTGCATGCATTCTTTGGTGGTGTGTGTTACACGCATTCTTTGGTGGTGTGTGTTGCACTCATTCTGTGGTGGTGTGTGTTGCCCACATTCTTTGTTGGTGTGTGTTGCCCACATTCTTTGGTGGTGTGTGTTGCACACATTCTTTGGTGGTGTGTGCTGCACACATTCTTTGGTGGTGTTTGTTGCTCACATTCTTTGGTGGTGTGTGTTGCACACATTCTTTGATGATGTGTGTTTCACGCATTCTTTGGTGGTGTGTGTTGCACACATTCTGTGGTGGAGTGTGCTGCACACATTATTTGGTAGTGTGTGTTGCACATATTCTTTGTTGGTGTGTGTTGCACACATTCTTTGGTGGTGTGTGTTGCACACATTCTTTGGTGGTGTGTGTTGCACACATTATTTGGTGGTGTGAGTTGCACTCATTCTTTGATGGTGTGTGTTGCACACATTCTTTGATGGTGTGTGCTGCACACATTCTTTGGTAGTGTGTGTTGCACATATTCTTTGTTGGTGTGTGTTGCACACATTCCTTGTTGGTGTGTGTTGCACACATTCTTTGGTGGTGTGTGTTGCACACAATCTTTGGTGGTGTGTGTTGCACACATTCTTTGGTGGGTGTTGCACACATTCTTTGGTGGTGTGTATTGCACACAATCTTTGGTGGTGTGTGTTTGACACTTTCTTTGGTGGTGTGTGTTGCATGCATTCTTTGGTGGTGTGTGTTACACGCATTCTTTGGTGGTGTGTGTTGCACTCATTCTGTGGTGGTGTGTGTTGCACACATTCTTTGTTGGTGTGTGTTGCACACATTCTTTGGTGGTGTGTGTTGCACACATTCTTTGGTGGTGTGTGTTGCACACATTCTTTGGTGGTGTGTATTGCACACAATATTTGGTGGTGTGTGTTGCTCACATTCTTTGGTGGTGTGTGTTGCACACATTCTTTGATGATGTGTGTTTCACGCATTCTTTGGTGGTGTGTGTTGCACACATTCTGTGGTGGTTTGTGTTGCATTTGTGTTGCACACATTCTTTGGTGGTGCAAGTTGCACACATTCGTTTGTGGTGCGAATTGCACACATTCTTTGGTGGTGTGTGTTGCACACATTCTTTGTTGGTGTGAGTTGCACACATTCTTTGGTGGTGCGAGTTGCACACATTCTTTTGTGGTGCGAATTGCACACATTCTTTGGTGGTGTATGTTGCACACATTCTTTTGTGGTGTGTGTTGCACACAATCTTTGGTGTGTTGCACACATTCTTTGGTGGTGTGTTGACACACATTCTTTGGTGGTGGGTGTTGCACACATTCTTTGGTGGTGTGTGTTGCACACATTCTTTGGTGGTGTGTGTTGCACACAATCTTTAGTGGGTGTGGCACACATTCTTTGGTGGTGTGTATTGCACACAATCTTTGGTGGTGTGTGTTGCACACATTCTTTGGTGGTGTGTGTTGCACACATTCTTTGGTGGTGTGTGTTGCACACACTCATTGGTGGTGTGAGTTGCACACTATCTTTGGTGGTGTGTGTTGCACACATTCTTTGGTGGTGTGTGCTGCACACATTCTTTGGTGGTGTATGTTGCACACATGCTTTGGTGGTGTGTGTTGCACACATTCTTTGGTGAGTGTTGCACACATTCTTTGGTGGTGTGTGTTGCACACAATCTTTGGTGGACGTTGAACACAATCTTTTGTGGGTGTTGCACACATTCTTTGGTGGTGTGTGTTGCACATATTCTTTGGTGGTGTGTGGTGCACACATTCTTTGGGGGATGTTGCACACATTCTTTGGGGGGGTTTGCACACATTCATTGGTGGTGTGAGGTGCACACAATCTTTGGTGGTGTGTGTTGCACACATTCTTTGGTGGTGTGTGTTGCACACATTATTTGGTGGTGTGAGTTGCACTCATTCTTTGATAGTGTGTGTTGCACACATTCTTTGATTGTGTGCTGCACACATTCTTTGGTAGTGTGTGTTGCACATATTCTTTGTTGGTGTGAGTTGCACACATTCTTTGGTGGTGTGTGTTGCACACATTCTTTGGTGGTGTGTGTTGCACACAATCTTTGGTGGTGTGTGTTGCACATATTCTTTGGTGGGTGTTGCACACATTCTTTGGTGGTGTGTATTGCACACAATCTTTGGTGGTGTGTGTTGCACACATTCTTTGGTGGTGTGTGTTGCATGCATTCTTTGGTGGTGTGTGTTACACGCATTCTTTGGTGGTGTGTATTGCACACATTCTGTGGTGGTGTGTGTTGCCCACATTCTTTGTTGGTGTGTGTTGCACACATTCTTTGGTGGTGTGTGTTGCACACATTCTTTGGTGGTGTGTGTTGCACACATTCTTTGGTGGTGTGTGTTGCACACATTCTTTGGTGGTGTGTGTTGCACACATTCTTTGGTGGTGTGTCTTGCACACAATATTTGGTGGTGTTTGTTGCTCACATTCTTTGGTGGTGTGTGTTGCACACATTCTTTGATGATGTGTGTTTCACGCATTCTTTAGTGGTGTGTGTTGCACACATTCTGTGGTGGTGTGTGCTGCACACATTCTTTGGTAGTGTGTGTTGCACATATTCTTTGTTGGTGTGTGTTGCACACATTCTTTGGTGGTGTGTGTTGCACACATTCTTTGGTGGTGTGTGTTGCACACATTATTTGGTGGTGTGAGTTGCACTCATTCTTTGATGGTGTGTGTTGCACACATTCTTTGATGGTGTGTGCTGCACGCATTCTTTGGTAGTGTGTGTTGCACATATTCTTTGTTGGTGTGTGTTGCACACATTCTTTGTTGGTGTTTGTTGCACACATTCTTTGGTGGTGTGTGTTGCACACAATCTTTGGTGGTGTGTGTTGCACACATTCTTTGGTGGTGTGTGTTGCACACATTCTTTGGTGGTGTGTATTGCACACAATATTTGGTGGTGTTTGTTGCTCACATTCTTTGGTGGTGTGTGTTGCACACATTCTTTGATGATGTGTGTTTCATGCATTCTTTGGTGGTGTGTGTTGCACACATTCTGTGGTGGTGTGTGCTGCACACATTCTTTGGTAGTGTGTGTTGCACATATTCTTTGTTGGTGTGTGTTGCACACATTCTTTGGTGGTGTGTGTTGCACACATTCTTTGGTGGTGTGTGTTGCACACATTATTTGGTGGTGTGAGTTGCACTCATTCTTTGATGGTGTGTGTTGCACACATTCTTTGATGGTGTGTGCTGCACACATTCTTTGGTAGTGTGTGTTGCACATATTCTTTGTTGGTGTGTGTTGCACACATTCTTTGTTGGTGTGTGTTGCACACATTCTTTGGTGGTGTGTGTTGCACACAATCTTTGGTGGTGTGTGTTGCACACATTCTTTGGTGGGTGTTGCACACATTCTTTGGTGGTGTGTATTGCACACAATCTTTGGTGGTGTGTGTTGCACACATTCTTTGGTGGTGTGTGTTGCATGCATTCTTTGGTGGTGTGTGTTACACGCATTCTTTGGTGGTGTGTGTTGCACTCATTCTGTGGTGGTGTGTGTTGCACACATTCTTTGTTGGTGTGTGTTGCACACATTCTTTGGTGGTGTGTGTTGCACACATTCTTTGGTGGTGTGTGTTGCACACATTCTTTGGTGGTGTGTATTGCACACAATATTTGGTGGTGTGTGTTGCTCACATTCTTTGGTGGTGTGTGTTGCACACATTCTTTGATGATGTGTGTTTCACGCATTCTTTGGTGGTGTGTGTTGCACACATTCTGTGGTGGTGTGTGTTGCACACATTCTTTGGTGGTGCAAGTTGCACACATTCTTTGGTGGTGTGTGTTGCACACATATGCTGGTGGTGTGTGTTGCACCACACATTCTTTGGTGGTGTGTGTTGCACACATTCTCTGGTGGTGGGTGTTGCACACATATGTTGGTGGTGTATGTTGCTCACATTCTTTGGTGGTGTGTGTTGCACACATTCTTTGGTGGTGTGTGTTGCACACATATGTTGGTGGTGTGTGTTGCACCACACATTCTTTGGTGGTGTGTGTTGCACACATTCTCTGGTGGTGTGTGTTGCACACATATGTTGGTGGTGTGTGTTGCTCACATTCTTTGGTGGTGTGTTGCACACATTCTTTGGGGGGGTGAGTTGCACATATTGTTTGGTGGTGTGAGTTGCACACATTCTTTGGTGTTGTGTGTTGCACACATTCTTTGGTGGTGCGAGTTGCACACATTCTTTGGTGGTGTGTGTTGCACACATATGTTGGTGGTATGTGTTGCACCACACATTCTTTAGTGGTGTGTGTTGCACACATTCTCTGGTGGTGTGTGTTGCACACATATGTTGGTGGTGTGTGTTGCACACATTCTTTGGTGGTGTGTGTTGCACACATATGTTGGTGGTGTGTGTTGCACCACACATTCTTTGGTGGTGTGTGTTGCACACATTCTCTGGTGGTGTGTGTTGCACACATATGTTGGTGGGGTATGTTGCTCACATTCTTTGGTGGTGTGTGTTGCACACATATGTTGGTGGTGTGTGTTGCTCACATTCTTTGGTGGTGTGTGTTACACACATTCTTTGGTGGTGTGTGTTGCACACATTCTTTGGTGGTGTGTGCTGCACACATTCTTTGGTGGTGTATGTTGCACACTTTCTTTGGTGGTGTGTGTTGCACACATTCTTTGGTGGGTGTTGCACACATTCTTTGGTGGTGTGTGTTACACACAATCTTTGGTGGACGTTGAACACAATCTTTGGTGGGTGTTGCACACATTCTTTGGTGGTGTCTGTTGCACACATTCTTTGGTGGTGTGTTGTGCACACATTCTTTGGGGATGTTGCACACATTCTTTGGGGGGGTTTGCACACATTCATTGGTGGTGTGAGGTGCATACAATCTTTGGTGGTGTGTGTTGCACACATTCTTTGGTGGTGTGTGTTGCACACATTATTTGGTGGTGTGAGTTGCACTCATTCTTTGATGGTGTGTGTTGCACACATTCTTTGATGGTGTGTGCTGCACACATTCTTTGGTAGTGTGTGTTGCACATATTCTTTGTTGGTGTGTGTTGCACACATTCTTTGGTGGTGTGTGTTGCACACATTCTTTGGTGGTGTGTGTTGCACACAATCTTTGGTGGTGTGTGTTGCACAAATTCTTTGGTGGTGTGTGTTGCATGCATTCTTTGGTGGTGTGTGTTACACGCATTCTTTGGTGGTGTGTGTTGCACTCATTCTGTGGTGGTGTGTGTTGCCCACATTCTTTGTTGGTGTGTGTTGCCCACATTCTTTGGTGGTGTGTGTTGCACTGTTAGAAAAGGTAGATGGACCGGGAGGGTCGGCCGGGGTCAGGAGGAGAGGTCTCCGGGGAGAGCCGTCTCCAGCGATCGTACAGACAAGTAACTTCCCCCCCCCCCCACAGACAGATATCACACACGGATAAGGTTCAGTGATCTTTATAGGCACTTATTTAAGGTACGGAAAAATGGTACAAGGAGGTCTGGACTCAGGGGTCCCCTCGATTAGAGTCTCGTAAGGTAGGGAAGGGGGTAGCGGGACAGTCTATTTACCAATCAGGTAACTCGGATGAGATGGTGATGAGCTCACAATCCTCGAGCTTGGTGGTTAGGTGGTATGGGCCGCGGCAGCGCCAGCAGGTCCCGGTGTGGATGGTCGATACAACGGGCCGCGGCAGCGCCAGCAGGTCCCTGGAAGATGAACGGTCCGCGGCAGCGCCAGCAGGTCCCGGTGAGGATGGTCGTTACAACGGGCCGCGGCAGCGCCAGCAGGTCCCAGGAAGATGAAGGTTGCAGAGGGCCGCGGCAGCGCCAGCAGGTCCCGGTGAGGATGGTCGGTACAACGGGCCGCGGCAGCGCCAGCAGGTCCCAGGAAGATGAAGGTTGCAGAAGGCCGCGGCAGCGCCAGCAGGCAGGACGATGGTTCACAAGAGCGGGCTACGGCAGCGCCAGTAGACCGTCAGGGTTGAGTTCACTCGGTGTCTCTCGACTCCAGGATACAACTGCCTTCCTGCTCCGGAGCTGTCTTAGTTATAGGGCTGGTGCCCTTTGATGTCCGGACCCTCGCACTTGGAGGTCGGAGGGTCCGGGATGAAGGTGTCCAGACACCCAGCAGGGGGTGGAGCCAGCGCCTGGGGGCTGCTGGAGGCGATCGGCACCTGGCGGGGGAAGAGCTCTTGACGCTTCGTTCTCCCATTGACCTGCCAAGTGGTCCGCTCACCTCCTGGGTGGATGGTGGTGCCGGGATGTCGGGGCCGGCCAGGCCCGGGGTTAGGGTCGAGGTGAGGCCACGCGGCCGCGTGGTGCAGGGCCCAAGATGGCGGCTTGACCTGGCCGGGGAAGCCGGTGGGGCTGGACCCCGTGATGAGTAGGGGTCCGAGGGCAGAGGGTCCGTCGGGAGACGGAGTACAGGGGCTTGTCACGGGGGTATGCCGGGTGGGCCGGAGCTCGGGCCCTGTCGTGCGGGGGGGGGAGCCAGCCCTCTGTGTGGCCTGTCCAACATGCGTCCCCCCCAGCTGAAGGCGGGGAGAGTCACCCATCTCCTTGGGGACTCTCTTCGTCGAGGCGGAAAAAGCGGGACAGGCCGTCCGCGTTGGCGTGGTCTTGGCCTGGCCGGTGCTCCACAGTGAAGTCCATTCCCTGCAGGGAAATGGACCAGCGCAAGAGTTTTGGGTTCTCCCCCCGCATCTGCATCAGCCATTGCAGGGGTCGATGGTCGGTTTGTACCCGGAAGTGGGTACCGAAGAGATAGGGCCGGAGCTTTTTGAGGGCCCACACTACTGCAAATGCCTCCCTCTCGATCGTGCTCCAACGCTGTTCTCGGGCCAGGAGACGTGGACTGATGAAGGCCACCGGCTGGTCATGACCTTCGGGGTTCAGCTGAGAGAGGACGGCCCCGATGCCGTGGTCGGAGGCGTCGGTCTGTACTACAAATTCCCGACTGTAATCGGGGGCCTGGAGCACCGGGGCGGTGCACAGGGCGGCCTTCAGCTCCTCGAAGGCCGCTTGACACTCAGGAGTCCAGTGGACCCGCTTCGGTTGATTCTTGGATGTGAGTCCCGTGAGGGGCCCCACGATGCTGCCGTAGTCCTTCACGAACCGCCGGTAGTAGCCGGTGAGCCCCAAGAAGGCTCGGACCTCGGTCTGGGTGACGGGGGGCTGCCAGGACTGGATGGCAGCAATCTTAAGTTGTAGTGGGGCCACCAGCCCGCTTCCCACTTGGTGCCCCAGGTAGGTCACAGACCCTTGGCCAATTTGGCACTTGCCGGCTTTAATGGTGAGGCCGGCCCGCTGGAGGGCTTGGAGGACCTCTTGGAGGTGACGGAGGTGGTCGGACCAGTGGCGGCTGTATACAGCGATATCGTCCAGGTAGGCAGCGCTGAATTCTTCGAGCCCTGCCAAGACCTGGTTCACAAGACGTTGGAATGTGGCGGGGGCATTCTTCATGCCAAAGGGCATGACCTTAAATTGATAGTGGCCATCGGGGGTGGAGAAGGCTGACCGTTCCTGAGCCCTGGGTGTGAGGCCGATCTGCCAGTAGCCCGCCGTCAGGTCGAAGATACTAAGGTAGCGGGCGGCCCCCAGCCGGTCGATCAGCTCGTCTGCTCGGGGGATGGGATGAGCGTCGGTCCGGGTGACAGCGTTCAAGCCCCGGTAGTCGACGCAGAATCTCAGTTCAGGGGCGGTGCCGGGGGCAGCGGCCTTGGGAACTAATACAACCGGACTGGCCCAGGGACTGTCCGAGGGCTCGATGACCCCGATCGTGAGCATCTTGGCCACTTCCTCCTGTATGCAGGCCCGTACCCGATCTGGTACGCGGTAGGCCCGGTGCCGGACAGGGGGACTGTCCCCGGTGTCTACGTCGTGCAAACACCAGGGGGTGACCCCGGGGGTGAGGGAGAACAGGGCAGCGAACTGCAGCAGGAGGTCCCGGCAGTCCTGGCGTTGCTCCGAAGTGAGGGCGTCGGAGAGCCGGACCCCATCCACGGAGCCGTCCTTCTCCTGAGTCTTTAAGAGATCCGGGAGGGGCTCGGAGTCTTCTTCTGTACCACTGTCGGTCGCCATCAGGAGGCTTAGTTCGGAGCGCACAAAGTGCGGTTTGAGCCGGTTGGTGTGGAGGACCCGCAGGGGGTTCCGGGTGGACCCCATGTCGATGAGATAAGTGACGGGGCTTTTGCGCTCGACCACTTTGAAGGGCCCCGTCCACTTATCTTGCAGGGCACACGGTTCGGTGGGGGACATTACCCATACTTGCTGCCCCGGCTCGAATTCCACGGAGGAGGCATTGTGGTCATACCACCTCTTCATGTCTTCCTGGCTGGCCTCGAGGTTCGCCTTGGCAATCTCCCTGAAGCGCCGGGTCTGGTTTCGTAAGGCCAGGAGGTATTTGAAGACGTCTGGAGGGGTCGTTAGGGGGGCCAACTCCCAGCCCTCCTTCACGAGGCTGAGGGGCCCTCGCACAGGGTGTCCGTATAGGAGTTCAAAGGGGCTAAAGCCGAGGGACTTCTGGGGTACTTCTCGGTAGGCGAAGAGGAGGCACGGGAGCAGTACATCCCACTGGCGACGGAGAGGCTCTTCCAATCCCCCAATCATCCCTTTGAGAGTGCGGTTGAACCGCTCCACTAGTCCGTTTCCTTGGGGGTGATAGGGGGTCGTGAATCTGTATGTGACCCCGCATTGTTGCCAGAGGGACTTCATGTACTTCGATATGAAGTTCGTACCTCGGTCGCTGACGACTTCTCGGGGGAAGCCTACCCGGGAGAAGATCCCCATCAGGGCCCGGCCAACCACTGGAGCGGTCACGGTCCGTAGGGGCACCGCCTCGGGATAGCGGGTGGCATGGTCCACTAGTACCAAGATGAACCTGTGTCCTTGTGCCGTGCGAGGGTCCAGCGGCCCCACAATGTCTATCCCCACCCTCTCGAACGGGGTGGTGACCACCGGGAAGGGTTGTAGAGGAGCCTTAAGCTTCCGGCCACTCTTCCCGCTTGCTTGGCATGTGGGGCACGATCGGCAGTGGTTCAGGACGTCATTCCTCATTTTTGGCCAGAAAAAGTGGGTCACCAGTCGACTGTACGTTTTATCTTGGCCCAGGTGCCCAGCCAGGGGGACATCGTGGGCTAGGTTGAGTAGAAAGTCTCGGAAGCGGAGCGGTACCACCAGAACTCGACTGGCCCCCAGCTCGGCGATTCTTTGCTCGCTGTAGAGCAGGTCGTTATCCCAGTAGACCCAGTGGCTTCCGGTGGTGTCCCCGGCGGCTTGGGTGCTGGCTTGTTGGCGAAGTCCCTCGAGGGAGGGACAGGTCTTTTGCTCCTGGCGGAACTGTTCTTGGGTGGGCCCCCCCTCTTGCCGCCACTGAGCCAGATCCGGAAGGTCCTGGGGTTGCGCGTTTTCTTCGGGGGCCGGGTCTGGGAGGTCGGCCTCGCCGTTGTCCTCTACGGGGGCAACCGGGGGCGGAGGTGCCGGCCATTCGGTGTCTTCTGATCGGGGGGCGGCCCGGCTGGCCATGGATCGGGTGGTTATGCAGGCCCAGTCCGGGAGGCCCAGCATCCCCAAGTGCTCTCTTCTCTCGACGGTGGCCCACGGGGAACTCTCGAGGTCATTCCCCAGGAGGCAGTCCACGGGGGCATCGTCCCGGACCGTCACTTTCAGTAGGCCGGAGACCCCTCCCCATTCAAACGGGACGCAGGCCATCTTGCACATGCTTTCAGAGTTATCTGCCGAGCGGACGGGGCAGAGAATGTTCGGCAAGATCTGCTCGGGCTTCACCAGGTGACAGCGGACGGCCGTCACGCTGGCGCCGGTGTCGCGCAAGGCCTCAGCTCTCTGTCCATTAATGGTCACCCACTGACCGTATTTCCTGGTGTTGGCGGGTAGGGGAGCCCGCGGAACCATGTCTCTTCCCCCTAAGCATGCCAGGACCATGGCGGCCGGTTCCCACCCTTGCTGGTCCGGCTCACACTCCTCGGGACCCTCCAACGACTGCTCCTCCCCCAGGGCAGCGGCAGCTACCTGGCGGGGTTTGGGCGTTTGGTTCAGCGGGCAGTTCGGATCGTTGGCGTAGTGGCCTAGTCGCTGGCATCTGTGGCACGTGACGTTGGCTCGGTACCCAGGCCGCAACGGGGGGTTGCCCCGGCCGGCCGGCGGCGGGGTGCTGGCCACGGTTGTTGCTGGCAAGGCGTCTCTCCCCCGCCCCTGGCCTCCTCCTCCTCCCCGAGGACGGTGCTGGCCTTGGTTGCTTCTGTTCTGGTCGTGTGGCCCTTTCCGACCCACTCGGGTGCTCTCCCACTGGTCAGCTTCGGCGGCGAGCTGCCGGGGGTCAGTCAGCTTACTGTCGAGTAGATGCTGCCGGAGCTCGACGAAGCAGTTGTTTGACAGGTGTTCCCATATCATGAGGTTGAAGAGCTGTTCGTAGGTGGTGACCTGACTTCCCTTGATCCAACCCTCGAAGGCCCGGCTGAAATAGTTCACGTATTCCACCCAAGTGGTACCTGGGATCCGGGTGCAATCCCTGAACCTCTGGCGGTACATCTCGGGCGTGAGGCCGTAGCGGGTGAGGAGGGCAGCCTTCATGTGGTCGTAGGACGACATTTGGTGATCGGGGAGCTGCAGCAGGGCATCGCGACCCTCGTTGATAAATCTCCCCCAAAGTCCGGCTCCCCAATCACTCCGGTCGATCCGGTGGGAGGTCATTGCGATCTCATAGGCCTTAAACCATTGTTGTATGTCGTCTCCTCGGACATACTCGCGGACCACATCCTTGGGGATGTGAACTTTTTTCTCAGTTGGTCCCGGGGTGTGTGGTCTTTCAGGCACCCCCAAGTCCTTATGCTGTTTGCGCAGTTCTATCTCTGCCAATTGGCGCTCGTGCTCGAGCGTTATCTTTTTCTCTTCCAGCTCTCTCTGTCTCTGTTTTTCTTCTCGCTCCTCTCGAATCCGCATATGCTCGAGGTTGAGTTTCTGTTCAGCTAACTTGAGCTCCCCATCCATCTTGAGTCGTGCCATCTCTAATTCGTGCAGTCTGACTCTGTCTCTTTCTCGTATCTCCTCCGGTGAGAGGCCCGTTCCCCGTTCCTCGGGAGTCGTGGCGTTCCCCTCTGGTGTAACGCTGTTTTGGTCTGGTGTGACGCTGCTTTGGTCGGAGGGTCTTGCGACCCCCGTTTCTGTCCACGACTCAAGGGCGTGCTTTAGGTCATCCTTGGTACTCAGGCCAGTGGTAGCAATGCCAAGCTCTATGCAAAATTGTCTCAGTTCGCGGTGGTTGTACTCCTCTAGTTTCTCCATTTGGAACTTCTCGGTGGAGCTGCTATCTTTGGTCGACATCGTGCTTTGTCGTGGGGTGAGCTACTCTCTGTACGATTACGCGTTGATTCGGATCGCGCCGCTGGCCACCAATGTTAGAAAAGGTAGATGGACCGGGAGGGTCGGCCGGGGTCAGGAGGAGAGGTCTCCGGGGAGAGCCGTCTCCAGCGATCGTACAGACAAGTAACTTCCCCCCCCCCCACAGACAGATATCACACACGGATAAGGTTCAGTGATCTTTATAGGCACTTATTTAAGGTACGGAAAAATGGTACAAGGAGGTCTGGACTCAGGGGTCCCCTCGATTAGAGTCTCGTAAGGTAGGGAAGGGGGTAGCGGGACAGTCTATTTACCAATCAGGTAACTCGGATGAGATGGTGATGAGCTCACAATCCTCGAGCTTGGTGGTTAGGTGGTATGGGCCGCGGCAGCGCCAGCAGGTCCCGGTGTGGATGGTCGATACAACGGGCCGCGGCAGCGCCAGCAGGTCCCTGGAAGATGAACGGTCCGCGGCAGCGCCAGCAGGTCCCGGTGAGGATGGTCGTTACAACGGGCCGCGGCAGCGCCAGCAGGTCCCAGGAAGATGAAGGTTGCAGAGGGCCGCGGCAGCGCCAGCAGGTCCCGGTGAGGATGGTCGGTACAACGGGCCGCGGCAGCGCCAGCAGGTCCCAGGAAGATGAAGGTTGCAGAAGGCCGCGGCAGCGCCAGCAGGCAGGACGATGGTTCACAAGAGCGGGCTACGGCAGCGCCAGTAGACCGTCAGGGTTGAGTTCACTCGGTGTCTCTCGACTCCAGGATACAACTGCCTTCCTGCTCCGGAGCTGTCTTAGTTATAGGGCTGGTGCCCTTTGATGTCCGGACCCTCGCACTTGGAGGTCGGAGGGTCCGGGATGAAGGTGTCCAGACACCCAGCAGGGGGTGGAGCCAGCGCCTGGGGGCTGCTGGAGGCGATCGGCACCTGGCGGGGGAAGAGCTCTTGACGCTTCGTTCTCCCATTGACCTGCCAAGTGGTCCGCTCACCTCCTGGGTGGATGGTGGTGCCGGGATGTCGGGGCCGGCCAGGCCCGGGGTTAGGGTCGAGGTGAGGCCACGCGGCCGCGTGGTGCAGGGCCCAAGATGGCGGCTTGACCTGGCCGGGGAAGCCGGTGGGGCTGGACCCCGTGATGAGTAGGGGTCCGAGGGCAGAGGGTCCGTCGGGAGACGGAGTACAGGGGCTTGTCACGGGGGTATGCCGGGTGGGCCGGAGCTCGGGCCCTGTCGTGCGGGGGGGGGAGCCAGCCCTCTGTGTGGCCTGTCCAACATGCACACATTCTTTGGTGGTGTGTGTTGCACACATTCTTTGGTGGTGTTTGTTGCTCACATTCTTTGGTGGTGTGAGGTGCATACAATCTTTGATGATGTGTGTTTCACGCATTCTTTGGTGGTGTGTGTTGCACACATTCTGTGGTGGAGTGTGCTGCACACATTCTTTGGTAGTGTGTGTTGCACATATTCTTTGTTGGTGTGTGTTGCACACATTCTTTGGTGGTGTGTGTTGCACACATTCTTTGGTGGTGTGTGTTGCACACATTATTTGGTGGTGTGAGTTGCACTCATTCTTTGATGGTGTGTGTTGCACACATTCTTTGATGGTGTGTGCTGCACACATTCTTTGGTAGTGTGTGTTGCACATATTCTTTGTTGGTGTGTGTTGCACACATTCCTTGTTGGTGTGTGTTGCACACATTCTTTGGTGGTGTGTGTTGCACACAATCTTTGGTGGTGTGTGTTGCACACATTCTTTGGTGGGTGTTGCACACATTCTTTGGTGGTGTGTATTGCACACAATCTTTGGTGGTGTGTGTTTGACACTTTCTTTGGTGGTGTGTGTTGCATGCATTCTTTGGTGGTGTGTGTTACACGCATTCTTTGGTGGTGTGTGTTGCACTCATTCTGTGGTGGTGTGTGTTGCACACATTCTTTGTTGGTGTGTGTTGCACACATTCTTTGGTGGTGTGTGTTGCACACATTCTTTGGTGGTGTGTGTTGCACACATTCTTTGGTGGTGTGTATTGCACACAATATTTGGTGGTGTGTGTTGCTCACATTCTTTGGTGGTGTGTGTTGCACACATTCTTTGATGATGTGTGTTTCACGCATTCTTTGGTGGTGTGTGTTGCACACATTCTGTGGTGGTGTGTGTTGCACACATTCTTTGGTGGTGCAAGTTGCACACATTCTTTGGTGGTGTGTGTTGCACACATATGTTGGTGGTGTGTGTTGCACCACACATTCTTTGGTGGTGTGTGTTGCACACATTCTCTGGTGGTGGGTGTTGCACACATATGTTGGTGGTGTGTGTTGCTCACATTCTTTGGTGGTGTGTGTTGCACACATTCTTTGGTGGTGTGTGTTGCACACATATGTTGGTGGTGTGTGTTGCACCACACATTCTTTGGTGGTGTGTGTTGCACACATTCTCTGGTGGTGTGTGTTGCACACATATGTTGGTGGTGTGTGTTGCTCACATTCTTTGGTGGTGTGTTGCACACATTCTTTGGGGGGGTGAGTTGCACATATTGTTTGGTGGTGTGAGTTGCACACATTCTTTGGTGTGTGTTGCACACATTCTTTGGTGGTGCGAGTTGCACACATTCTTTGGTGGTGTGTGTTGCACACATATGTTGGTGGTATGTGTTGCACCACACATTCTTTGGTGGTGTGTGTTGCACACATTCTCTGGTGGTGTGTGTTGCACACATATGTTGGTGGTGTGTGTTGCACACATTCTTTGGTGGTGTGTGTTGCACACATATGTTGGTGGTGTGTGTTGCACCACACATTCTTTGGTGGTGTGTGTTGCACACATTCTCTGGTGGTGTGTGTTGCACACATATGTTGGTGGGGTGTGTTGCTCACATTCTTTGGTGGTGTGTGTTGCACACATATGTTGGTGGTGTGTGTTGCTCACATTCTTTGGTGGTGTGTGTTACACACATTCTTTGGTGGTGTGTGTTGCACACATTCTTTGGTGGTGTGTGCTGCACACATTCTTTGGTGGTGTATGTTGCACACATTCTTTGGTGGTGTGTGTTGCACACATTCTTTGGTGGGTGTTGCACACATTCTTTGGTGGTGTGTGTTACACACAATCTTTGGTGGACGTTGAACACAATCTTTGGTGGGTGTTGCACACATTCTTTGGTGGTGTCTGTTGCACACATTCTTTGGTGGTGTGTTGTGCACACATTCTTTGGGGATGTTGCACACATTCTTTGGGGGGGTTTGCACACATTCATTGGTGGTGTGAGGTGCATACAATCTTTGGTGGTGTGTGTTGCACACATTCTTTGGTGGTGTGTGTTGCACACATTATTTGGTGGTGTGAGTTGCACTCATTCTTTGATGGTGTGTGTTGCACACATTCTTTGATGGTGTGTGCTGCACACATTCTTTGGTAGTGTGTGTTGCACATATTCTTTGTTGGTGTGTGTTGCACACATTCTTTGGTGGTGTGTGTTGCACACATTCTTTGGTGGTGTGTGTTGCACACAATCTTTGGTGGTGTGTGTTGCACAAATTCTTTGGTGGTGTGTGTTGCATGCATTCTTTGGTGGTGTGTGTTACACGCATTCTTTGGTGGTGTGTGTTGCACTCATTCTGTGGTGGTGTGTGTTGCCCACATTCTTTGTTGGTGTGTGTTGCCCACATTCTTTGGTGGTGTGTGTTGCACACATTCTTTGGTGGTGTGTGTTGCACACATTCTTTGGTGGTGTTTGTTGCTCACATTCTTTGGTGGTGTGTGTTGCACACATTCTTTGATGATGTGTGTTTCACGCATTCTTTGGATGTGTGTGTTGCACACATTCTGTGGTGGAGTGTGCTGCACACATTCTTTGGTAGTGTGTGTTGCACATATTCTTTGTTGGTGTGTGTTGCACACATTCTTTGGTGGTGTGTGTTGCACACATTCTTTGGTGGTGTGTGTTGCACACATTATTTGGTGGTGTGAGTTGCACTCATTCTTTGATGGTGTGTGTTGCACACATTCTTTGATGGTGTGTGCTGCACACATTCTTTGGTAGTGTGTGTTGCACATATTCTTTGTTGGTGTGTGTTGCACACATTCCTTGTTGGTGTGTGTTGCACACATTCTTTGGTGGTGTGTGTTGCACACAATCTTTGGTGGTGTGTGTTGCACACATTCTTTGGTGGGTGTTGCACACATTCTTTGGTGGTGTGTATTGCACACAATCTTTGGTGGTGTGTGTTTGACACTTTCTTTGGTGGTGTGTGTTGCATGCATTCTTTGGTGGTGTGTGTTACACGCATTCTTTGGTGGAGTGTGTTGCACTCATTCTGTGGTGGTGTGTGTTGCACATATTCTTTGTTGGTGTGTGTTGCACACATTCTTTGGTGGTGTGTGTTGCACACATTCTTTGGTGGTGTGTGTTGCACACATTCTTTGGTGGTGTGTATTGCACACAATATTTGGTGGTGTGTGTTGCTCACATTCTTTGGTGGTGTGTGTTGCACACATTCTTTGATGATGTGTGTTTCACGCATTCTTTGGTGGTGTGTGTTGCACACATTCTGTGGTGGTTTGTGTTGCACACATTCTTTGGTGGTGCAAGTTGCACACATTCGTTTGTGGTGCGAATTGCACACATTCTTTGGTGGTGTGTGTTGCACAAATTCTTTGTTGGTGTGAGTTGCACACATTCTTTGGTGGTGCGAGTTGCACACATTCTTTTGTGGTGCGAATTGCACACATTCTTTGGTGGTGTATGTTGCACACATTCTTTTGTGGTGTGTGTTGCACACAATCTTTGGTGTGTTGCACACATTCTTTGGTGGTGTGTTGACACACATTCTTTGGTGGTGGGTGTTGCACACATTCGTTGGTGGTGTGTGTTGCACACATTCTTTGGTGGTGTGTGTTGCACACAATCTTTGGTGGGTGTGGCACACATTCTTTGGTGGTGTGTATTGCACACAATCTTTGGTGGTGTGTGTTGCACACATTCTTTGGTGGTGTGTGTTGCACACATTCTTTGGTGGTGTGTGTTGCACACACTCATTGGTGGTGTGAGTTGCACACTATCTTTGGTGGTGTGTGTTGCACACATTCTTTGGTGGTGTGTGCTGCACACATTCTTTGGTGGTGTATGTTGCACACATTCTTTGGTGGTGTGTGTTGCACACATTCTTTGGTGAGTGTTGCACACATTCTTTGGTGGTGTGTGTTGCACACAATCTTTGGTGGACGTTGAACACAATCTTTGGTGGGTATTGCACACATTCTTTGGTGGTGTGTGTTGCACACATTCTTTGGTGGTGTGTGGTGCACACATTCTTTGGGGGATGTTGCACACATTCTTTGGGGGGGTTTGCACACATTCATTGGTGGTGTGAGGTGCACACAATCTTTGGTGGTGTGTGTTGCACACATTATTTGGTGGTGTGTGTTGCACACATTATTTGGTGGTGTGAGTTGCACTCATTCTTTGATGGTGTGTGTTGCACACATTCTTTGATTGTGTGCTGCACACATTCTTTGGTAGTGTGTGTTGCACATATTCTTTGTTGGTGTGTGTTGCACACATTCTTTGGTGGTGTGTGTTGCACACATTCTTTGGTGGTGTGTGTTGCACACAATCTTTGGTGGTGTGTGTTGCACATATTCTTTGGTGGGTGTTGCACACATTCTTTGGTGGTGTGTATTGCACACAATCTTTGGTGGTGTGTGTTGCACACATTCTTTGGTGGTGTGTGTTGCATGCATTCTTTGGTGGTGTGTGTTACAAGCATTCTTTGGTGGTGTGTATTGCACACATTCTGTGGTGGTGTGTGTTGCCCACATTCTTTGTTGGTGTGTGTTGCACACATTCTTTGGTGGTGTGTGTTGCACACATTCTTTGGTGGTGTGTGTTGCACACATTCTTTGGTGGTGTGTGTTGCACACATTCTTTGGTGGTGTGTGTTGCACACATTCTTTGGTGGTGTGTCTTGCACACAATATTTGGTGGTGTTTGTTGCTCACATTCTTTGGTGGTGTGTGTTGCACACATTCTTTGATGATGTGTGTTTCACGCATTCTTTGGTGGTGTGTGTTGCACACATTCTGTGGTGGTGTGTGCTGCACACATTCTTTGGTAGTGTGTGTTGCACATATTCTTTGTTGGTGTGTGTTGCACACATTCTTTGGTGGTGTGTGTTGCACACATTCTTTGGTGGTGTGTGTTGCACACATTATTTGGTGGTGTGAGTTGCACTCATTCTTTGATGGTGTGTGTTGCACACATTCTTTGATGGTGTGTGCTGCACGCATTCTTTGGTAGTGTGTGTTGCACATATTCTTTGTTGGTGTGTGTTGCACACATTCTTTGTTGGTGTTTGTTGCACACATTCTTTGGTGGTGTGTGTTGCACACAATCTTTGGTGGTGTGTGTTGCACACATTCTTAGGTGGGTGTTGCACACAATCTTTGGTGGTGTGTGTTGCACACATTCTTTGGTGGTGTGTGTTGCACTCATTCTGTGGTGGTGTGTGTTGCATGCATTCTTTGGTGGTGTGTGTTGCCCACATTCTTTGTTGGTGTGTGTTGCCCACATTCTTTGGTGGTGTGTGTTGCACACATTCTTTGGTGGTGTGTGTTGCACACATTCTTTGGTGGTGTTTGTTGCTCACATTCTTTGGTGGTGTGTGTTGCACACATTCTTTGATGATGTGTGTTTCATGCATTCTTTGGTGGTGTGTGTTGCACACATTCTGTGGTGGAGTGTGCTGCACACATTCTTTGGTAGTGTGTGTTGCACATATTCTTTGTTGGTGTGTGTTGCACACATTCTTTGGTGGTGTGTGTTGCACACATTCTTTGGTGGTGTGTGTTGCACACATTATTTGGTGGTGTGAGTTGCACTCATTCTTTGATGGTGTGTGTTGCACACATTCTTTGATGGTGTGTGCTGCACACATTCTTTGGTAGTGTGTGTTGCACATATTCTTTGTTGGTGTGTGTTGCACACATTCCTTGTTGGTGTGTGTTGCACACATTCTTTGGTGGTGTGTGTTGCACACAATCTTTGGTGGTGTGTGTTGCACACATTCTTTGGTGGGTGTTGCACACATTCTTTGGTGGTGTGTATTGCACACAATCTTTGGTGGTGTGTGTTTGACACTTTCTTTGGTGGTGTGTGTTGCATGCATTCTTTGGTGGTGTGTGTTACACGCATTCTTTGGTGGTGTGTGTTGCACTCATTCTGTGGTGGTGTGTGTTGCACACATTCTTTGTTGGTGTGTGTTGCACACATTCTTTGGTGGTGTGTGTTGCACACATTCTTTGGTGGTGTGTGTTGCACACATTCTTTGGTGGTGTGTATTGCACACAATATTTGGTGGTGTGTGTTGCTCACATTCTTTGGTGGTGTGTGTTGCACACATTCTTTGATGATGTGTGTTTCACGCATTCTTTGGTGGTGTGTGTTGCACACATTCTGTGGTGGTTTGTGTTGCACACATTCTTTGGTGGTGCAAGTTGCACACATTCGTTTGTGGTGCGAATTGCACACATTCTTTGGTGGTGTGTGTTGCACACATTCTTTGTTGGTGTGAGTTGCACACATTCTTTGGTGGTGCGAGTTGCACACATTCTTTTGTGGTGCGAATTGCACACATTCTTTGGTGGTGTATGTTGCACACATTCTTTTGTGGTGTGTGTTGCACACAATCTTTGGTGTGTTGCACACATTCTTTGGTGGTGTGTTGACACACATTCTTTGGTGGTGGGTGTTGCACACATTCTTTGGTGGTGTGTGTTGCACACATTCTTTGGTGGTGTGTGTTGCACACAATCTTTGGTGGGTGTGGCACACATTCTTTGGTGGTGTGTATTGCACACAATCTTTGGTGGTGTGTGTTGCACACATTCTTTGGTGGTGTGTGTTGCACACATTCTTTGGTGGTGTGTGTTGCACACACTCATTGGTGGTGTGAGTTGCACACTATCTTTGGTGGTGTGTGTTGCACACATTCTTTGGTGGTGTGTGCTGCACACATTCTTTGGTGGTGTATGTTGCACACATTCTTTGGTGGTGTGTGTTGCACACATTCTTTGGTGAGTGTTGCACACATTCTTTGGTGGTGTGTGTTGCACACAATCTTTGGTGGACGTTGAACACAATCTTTTGTGGGTGTTGCACACATTCTTTGGGGGATGTTGCACACATTCTTTGGGGGGGTTTGCACACATTCATTGGTGGTGTGAGGTGCACACAATCTTTGGTGGTGTGTGTTGCACACATTCTTTGGTGGTGTGTGTTGCACACATTATTTGGTGGTGTGAGTTGCACTCATTCTTTGATAGTGTGTGTTGCACACATTCTTTGATTGTGTGCTGCACACATTCTTTGGTGGTGTGTGTTGCACACAATCTTTGGTGGTGTGTGTTGCACACATTCTTTGGTGGTGTGTGTTGCACACATTCTTTGGTGGTGTGTATTGCACACAATATTTGGTGGTGTTTGTTGCTCACATTCTTTGGTGGTGTGTGTTGCACACATTCTTTGATGATGTGTGTTTCATGCATTCTTTGGTGGTGTGTGTTGCACACATTCTGTGGTGGTGTGTGCTGCACACATTCTTTGGTAGTGTGTGTTGCACATATTCTTTGTTGGTGTGTGTTGCACACATTCTTTGGTGGTGTGTGTTGCACACATTCTTTGGTGGTGTGTGTTGCACACATTATTTGGTGGTGTGAGTTGCACTCATTCTTTGATGGTGTGTGTTGCACACATTCTTTGATGGTGTGTGCTGCACACATTCTTTGGTAGTGTGTGTTGCACATATTCTTTGTTGGTGTGTGTTGCACACATTCTTTGTTGGTGTGTGTTGCACACATTCTTTGGTGGTGTGTGTTGCACACAATCTTTGGTGGTGTGTGTTGCACACATTCTTTGGTGGGTGTTGCACACATTTTTTGGTGGTGTGTATTGCACACAATCTTTGGTGGTGTGTGTTGCACACATTCTTTGGTGGTGTGTGTTGCATGCATTCTTTGGTGGTGTGTGTTACACGCATTCTTTGGTGGTGTGTGTTGCACTCATTCTGTGGTGGTGTGTGTTGCACACATTCTTTGTTGGTGTGTGTTGCACACATTCTTTGGTGGTGTGTGTTGCACACATTCTTTGGTGGTGTGTGTTGCACACATTCTTTGGTGGTGTGTATTGCACACAATATTTGGTGGTGTGTGTTGCTCACATTCTTTGGTGGTGTGTGTTGCACACATTCTTTGATGATGTGTGTTTCACGCATTCTTTGGTGGTGTGTGTTGCACACATTCTTTGGTGGTGTGTGTTGCACACATTCTTTGGTGGTGCAAGTTGCACACATTCTTTGGTGGTGTGTGTTGCACACATATGCTGGTGGTGTGTGTTGCACCACACATTCTTTGGTGGTGTGTGTTGCACACATTCTCTGGTGGTGGGTGTTGCACACATATGTTGGTGGTGTGTGTTGCTCACATTCTTTGGTGGTGTGTGTTGCACACATTCTTTGGTGGTGTGTGTTGCACACATATGTTGGTGGTGTGTGTTGCACCACACATTCTTTGGTGGTGTGTGTTGCACACATTCTCTGGTGGTGTGTGTTGCACACATATGTTGGTGGTGTGTGTTGCTCACATTCTTTGGTGGTGTGTTGCACACATTCTTTGGGGGGTGAGTTGCACATATTGTTTGGTGGTGTGAGTTGCACACATTCTTTGGTGTTGTGTGTTGCACACATTCTTTGGTGGTGCGAGTTGCACACATTCTTTGGTGGTGTGTGTTGCACACATATGTTGGTGGTATGTGTTGCACCACACATTCTTTAGTGGTGTGTGTTGCACACATTCTCTGGTGGTGTGTGTTGCACACATATGTTGGTGGTGTGTGTTGCACACATTCTTTGGTGGTGTGTGTTGCACACATATGTTGGTGGTGTGTGTTGCACCACACATTCTTTGGTGGTGTGTGTTGCACACATTCTCTGGTGGTGTGTGTTGCACACATATGTTGGTGGGGTATGTTGCTCACATTCTTTGGTGGTGTGTGTTGCACACATATGTTGGTGGTGTGTGTTGCTCACATTCTTTGGTGGTGTGTGTTACACACATTCTTTGGTGGTGTGTGTTGCACACATTCTTTGGTGGTGTGTGCTGCACACATTCTTTGGTGGTGTATGTTGCACACTTTCTTTGGTGGTGTGTGTTGCACACATTCTTTGGTGGGTGTTGCACACATTCTTTGGTGGTGTGTGTTACACACAATCTTTGGTGGACGTTGAACACAATCTTTGGTGGGTGTTGCACACATTCTTTGGTGGTGTCTGTTGCACACATTCTTTGGTGGTGTGTTGTGCACACATTCTTTGGGGATGTTGCACACATTCTTTGGGGGGGTTTGCACACATTCATTGGTGGTGTGAGGTGCATACAATCTTTGGTGGTGTGTGTTGCACACATTCTTTGGTGGTGTGTGTTGCACACATTATTTGGTGGTGTGAGTTGCACTCATTCTTTGATGGTGTGTGTTGCACACATTCTTTGATGGTGTGTGCTGCACACATTCTTTGGTAGTGTGTGTTGCACATATTCTTTGTTGGTGTGTGTTGCACACATTCTTTGGTGGTGTGTGTTGCACACATTCTTTGGTGGTGTGTGTTGCACACAATCTTTGGTGGTGTGTGTTGCACAAATTCTTTGGTGGTGTGTGTTGCATGCATTCTTTGGTGGTGTGTGTTACACGCATTCTTTGGTGGTGTGTGTTGCACTCATTCTGTGGTGGTGTGTGTTGCCCACATTCTTTGTTGGTGTGTGTTGCCCACATTCTTTGGTGGTGTGTGTTGCACACATTCTTTGGTGGTGTGTGTTGCACACATTCTTTGGTGGTGTTTGTTGCTCACATTCTTTGGTGGTGTGTGTTGCACACATTCTTTGATGATGTGTGTTTCACGCATTCTTTGGTGGTGTGTGTTGCACACATTCTGTGGTGGAGTGTGCTGCACACATTCTTTGGTAGTGTGTGTTGCACATATTCTTTGTTGGTGTGTGTTGCACACATTCTTTGGTGGTGTGTGTTGCACACATTCTTTGGTGGTGTGTATTGCACACAATATTTGGTGGTGTGTGTTGCTCACATTCTTTGGTGGTGTGTGTTGCACACATTCTTTGATGATGTGTGTTTCACGCATTCTTTGGTGGTGTGTGTTGCACACATTCTGTGGTGGTTTGTGTTGCACACATTCTTTGGTGGTGCAAGTTGCACACATTCGTTTGTGGTGCGAATTGCACACATTCTTTGGTGGTGTGTGTTGCACACATTCTTTGTTGGTGTGAGTTGCACACATTCTTTGGTGGTGCGAGTTGCACACATTCTTTTGTGGTGCGAATTGCACACATTCTTTGGTGGTGTATGTTGCACACATTCTTTTGTGGTGTGTGTTGCACACAATCTTTGGTGTGTTGCACACATTCTTTGGTGGTGTGTTGACACACATTCTTTGGTGGTGGGTGTTGCACACATTCTTTGGTGGTGTGTGTTGCACACATTCTTTGGTGGTGTGTGTTGCACACAATCTTTGGTGGGTGTGGCACACATTCTTTGGTGGTGTGTATTGCACACAATCTTTGGTGGTGTGTGTTGCACACATTCTTTGGTGGTGTGTGTTGCACACATTCTTTGGTGGTGTGTGTTGCACACACTCATTGGTGGTGTGAGTTGCACACTATCTTTGGTGGTGTGTGTTGCACACATTCTTTGGTGGTGTGTGCTGCACACATTCTTTGGTGGTGTATGTTGCACACATTCTTTGGTGGTGTGTGTTGCACACATTCTTTGGTGAGTGTTGCACACATTCTTTGGTGGTGTGTGTTGCACACAATCTTTGGTGGACGTTGAACACAATCTTTTGTGGGTGTTGCACACATTCTTTGGGGGATGTTGCACACATTCTTTGGGGGGGTTTGCACACATTCATTGGTGGTGTGAGGTGCACACAATCTTTGGTGGTGTGTGTTGCACACATTCTTTGGTGGTGTGTGTTGCACACATTATTTGGTGGTGTGAGTTGCACTCATTCTTTGATAGTGTGTGTTGCACACATTCTTTGATTGTGTGCTGCACACATTCTTTGGTGGTGTGTGTTGCACACAATCTTTGGTGGTGTGTGTTGCACACATTCTTTGGTGGTGTGTGTTGCACACATTCTTTGGTGGTGTGTATTGCACACAATATTTGGTGGTGTTTGTTGCTCACATTCTTTGGTGGTGTGTGTTGCACACATTCTTTGATGATGTGTGTTTCATGCATTCTTTGGTGGTGTGTGTTGCACACATTCTGTGGTGGTGTGTGCTGCACACATTCTTTGGTAGTGTGTGTTGCACATATTCTTTGTTGGTGTGTGTTGCACACATTCTTTGGTGGTGTGTGTTGCACACATTCTTTGGTGGTGTGTGTTGCACACATTATTTGGTGGTGTGAGTTGCACTCATTCTTTGATGGTGTGTGTTGCACACATTCTTTGATGGTGTGTGCTGCACACATTCTTTGGTAGTGTGTGTTGCACATATTCTTTGTTGGTGTGTGTTGCACACATTCTTTGTTGGTGTGTGTTGCACACATTCTTTGGTGGTGTGTGTTGCACACAATCTTTGGTGGTGTGTGTTGCACACATTCTTTGGTGGGTGTTGCACACATTTTTTGGTGGTGTGTATTGCACACAATCTTTGGTGGTGTGTGTTGCACACATTCTTTGGTGGTGTGTGTTGCATGCATTCTTTGGTGGTGTGTGTTACACGCATTCTTTGGTGGTGTGTGTTGCACTCATTCTGTGGTGGTGTGTGTTGCACACATTCTTTGTTGGTGTGTGTTGCACACATTCTTTGGTGGTGTGTGTTGCACACATTCTTTGGTGGTGTGTGTTGCACACATTCTTTGGTGGTGTGTATTGCACACAATATTTGGTGGTGTGTGTTGCTCACATTCTTTGGTGGTGTGTGTTGCACACATTCTTTGATGATGTGTGTTTCACGCATTCTTTGGTGGTGTGTGTTGCACACATTCTTTGGTGGTGTGTGTTGCACACATTCTTTGGTGGTGCAAGTTGCACACATTCTTTGGTGGTGTGTGTTGCACACATATGCTGGTGGTGTGTGTTGCACCACACATTCTTTGGTGGTGTGTGTTGCACACATTCTCTGGTGGTGGGTGTTGCACACATATGTTGGTGGTGTGTGTTGCTCACATTCTTTGGTGGTGTGTGTTGCACACATTCTTTGGTGGTGTGTGTTGCACACATATGTTGGTGGTGTGTGTTGCACCACACATTCTTTGGTGGTGTGTGTTGCACACATTCTCTGGTGGTGTGTGTTGCACACATATGTTGGTGGTGTGTGTTGCTCACATTCTTTGGTGGTGTGTTGCACACATTCTTTGGGGGGTGAGTTGCACATATTGTTTGGTGGTGTGAGTTGCACACATTCTTTGGTGTTGTGTGTTGCACACATTCTTTGGTGGTGCGAGTTGCACACATTCTTTGGTGGTGTGTGTTGCACACATATGTTGGTGGTATGTGTTGCACCACACATTCTTTAGTGGTGTGTGTTGCACACATTCTCTGGTGGTGTGTGTTGCACACATATGTTGGTGGTGTGTGTTGCACACATTCTTTGGTGGTGTGTGTTGCACACATATGTTGGTGGTGTGTGTTGCACCACACATTCTTTGGTGGTGTGTGTTGCACACATTCTCTGGTGGTGTGTGTTGCACACATATGTTGGTGGGGTATGTTGCTCACATTCTTTGGTGGTGTGTGTTGCACACATATGTTGGTGGTGTGTGTTGCTCACATTCTTTGGTGGTGTGTGTTACACACATTCTTTGGTGGTGTGTGTTGCACACATTCTTTGGTGGTGTGTGCTGCACACATTCTTTGGTGGTGTATGTTGCACACTTTCTTTGGTGGTGTGTGTTGCACACATTCTTTGGTGGGTGTTGCACACATTCTTTGGTGGTGTGTGTTACACACAATCTTTGGTGGACGTTGAACACAATCTTTGGTGGGTGTTGCACACATTCTTTGGTGGTGTCTGTTGCACACATTCTTTGGTGGTGTGTTGTGCACACATTCTTTGGGGATGTTGCACACATTCTTTGGGGGGGTTTGCACACATTCATTGGTGGTGTGAGGTGCATACAATCTTTGGTGGTGTGTGTTGCACACATTCTTTGGTGGTGTGTGTTGCACACATTATTTGGTGGTGTGAGTTGCACTCATTCTTTGATGGTGTGTGTTGCACACATTCTTTGATGGTGTGTGCTGCACACATTCTTTGGTAGTGTGTGTTGCACATATTCTTTGTTGGTGTGTGTTGCACACATTCTTTGGTGGTGTGTGTTGCACACATTCTTTGGTGGTGTGTGTTGCACACAATCTTTGGTGGTGTGTGTTGCACAAATTCTTTGGTGGTGTGTGTTGCATGCATTCTTTGGTGGTGTGTGTTACACGCATTCTTTGGTGGTGTGTGTTGCACTCATTCTGTGGTGGTGTGTGTTGCCCACATTCTTTGTTGGTGTGTGTTGCCCACATTCTTTGGTGGTGTGTGTTGCACACATTCTTTGGTGGTGTGTGTTGCACACATTCTTTGGTGGTGTTTGTTGCTCACATTCTTTGGTGGTGTGTGTTGCACACATTCTTTGATGATGTGTGTTTCACGCATTCTTTGGTGGTGTGTGTTGCACACATTCTGTGGTGGAGTGTGCTGCACACATTCTTTGGTAGTGTGTGTTGCACATATTCTTTGTTGGTGTGTGTTGCACACATTCTTTGGTGGTGTGTGTTGCACACATTCTTTGGTGGTGTGTGTTGCACACATTATTTGGTGGTGTGAGTTGCACTCATTCTTTGATGGTGTGTGTTGCACACATTCTTTGATGGTGTGTGCTGCACACATTCTTTGGTAGTGTGTGTTGCACATATTCTTTGTTGGTGTGTGTTGCACACATTCCTTGTTGGTGTGTGTTGCACACATTCTTTGGTGGTGTGTGTTGCACACAATCTTTGGTGGTGTGTGTTGCACACATTCTTTGGTGGGTGTTGCACACATTCTTTGGTGGTGTGTATTGCACACAATCTTTGGTGGTGTGTGTTTGACACTTTCTTTGGTGGTGTGTGTTGCATGCATTCTTTGGTGGTGTGTGTTACACGCATTCTTTGGTGGTGTGTGTTGCACTCATTCTGTGGTGGTGTGTGTTGCACACATTCTTTGTTGGTGTGTGTTGCACACATTCTTTGGTGGTGTGTGTTGCACACATTCTTTGGTGGTGTGTGTTGCACACATTCTTTGGTGGTGTGTATTGCACACAATATTTGGTGGTGTGTGTTGCTCACATTCTTTGGTGGTGTGTGTTGCACACATTCTTTGATGATGTGTGTTTCACGCATTCTTTGGTGGTGTGTGTTGCACACATTCTGTGGTGGTGTGTGTTGCACACATTCTTTGGTGGTGCAAGTTGCACACATTCTTTGGTGGTGTGTGTTGCACACATATGTTGGTGGTGTGTGTTGCACCACACATTCTTTGGTGGTGTGTGTTGCACACATTCTCTGGTGGTGGGTGTTGCACACATATGTTGGTGGTGTGTGTTGCTCACATTCTTTGGTGGTGTGTGTTGCACACATTCTTTGGTGGTGTGTGTTGCACACATATGTTGGTGGTGTGTGTTGAACCACACATTCTTTGGTGGTGTGTGTTGCACACATTCTCTGGTAGTGTGTGTTGCACACATATGTTGGTGGTGTGTGTTGCTCACATTCTTTGGTGGTGTGTTGCACACATTCTTTGGGGGGGTGAGTTGCACATATTGTTTGGTGGTGTGAGTTGCACACATTCTTTGGTGTGTGTTGCACACATTCTTTGGTGGTGCGAGTTGCACACATTCTTTGGTGGTGTGTGTTGCACACATATGTTGGTGGTATGTGTTGCACCACACATTCTTTGGTGGTGTGTGTTGCACACATTCTCTGGTGGTGTGTGTTGCACACATATGTTGGTGGTGTGTGTTGCACACATTCTTTGGTGGTGTGTGTTGCACACATATGTTGGTGGTGTGTGTTGCACCACACATTCTTTGGTGGTGTGTGTTGCACACATTCTCTGGTGGTGTGTGTTGCACACATATGTTGGTGGGGTGTGTTGCTCACATTCTTTGGTGGTGTGTGTTGCACACATATGTTGGTGGTGTGTGTTGCTCACATTCTTTGGTGGTGTGTGTTACACACATTCTTTGGTGGTGTGTGTTGCACACATTCTTTGGTGGTGTGTGCTGCACACATTCTTTGGTGGTGTATGTTGCACACATTCTTTGGTGGTGTGTGTTGCACACATTCTTTGGTGGGTGTTGCACACATTCTTTGGTGGTGTGTGTTACACACAATCTTTGGTGGACGTTGAACACAATCTTTGGTGGGTGTTGCACACATTCTTTGGTGGTGTCTGTTGCACACATTCTTTGGTGGTGTGTTGTGCACACATTCTTTGGGGATGTTGCACACATTCTTTGGGGGGGTTTGCACACATTCATTGGTGGTGTGAGGTGCATACAATCTTTGGTGGTGTGTGTTGCACACATTCTTTGGTGGTGTGTGTTGCACACATTATTTGGTGGTGTGAGTTGCACTCATTCTTTGATGGTGTGTGTTGCACACATTCTTTGATGGTGTGTGCTGCACACATTCTTTGGTAGTGTGTGTTGCACATATTCTTTGTTGGTGTGTGTTGCACACATTCTTTGGTGGTGTGTGTTGCACACATTCTTTGGTGGTGTGTGTTGCACACAATCTTTGGTGGTGTGTGTTGCACAAATTCTTTGGTGGTGTGTGTTGCATGCATTCTTTGGTGGTGTGTGTTACACGCATTCTTTGGTGGTGTGTGTTGCACTCATTCTGTGGTGGTGTGTGTTGCCCACATTCTTTGTTGGTGTGTGTTGCCCACATTCTTTGGTGGTGTGTGTTGCACACATTCTTTGGTGGTGTGTGTTGCACACATTCTTTGGTGGTGTTTGTTGCTCACATTCTTTGGTGGTGTGTGTTGCACACATTCTTTGATGATGTGTGTTTCACGCATTCTTTGGATGTGTGTGTTGCACACATTCTGTGGTGGAGTGTGCTGCACACATTCTTTGGTAGTGTGTGTTGCACATATTCTTTGTTGGTGTGTGTTGCACACATTCTTTGGTGGTGTGTGTTGCATACATTCTTTGGTGGTGTGTGTTGCACACATTATTTGGTGGTGTGAGTTGCACTCATTCTTTGATGGTGTGTGTTGCACACATTCTTTGATGGTGTGTGCTGCACACATTCTTTGGTAGTGTGTGTTGCACATATTCTTTGTTGGTGTGTGTTGCACACATTCCTTGTTGGTGTGTGTTGCACACATTCTTTGGTGGTGTGTGTTGCACACAATCTTTGGTGGTGTGTGTTGCACACATTCTTTGGTGGGTGTTGCACACATTCTTTGGTGGTGTGTATTGCACACAATCTTTGGTGGTGTGTGTTTGACACTTTCTTTGGTGGTGTGTGTTGCATGCATTCTTTGGTGGTGTGTGTTACACGCATTCTTTGGTGGAGTGTGTTGCACTCATTCTGTGGTGGTGTGTGTTGCACATATTCTTTGTTGGTGTGTGTTGCACACATTCTTTGGTGGTGTGTGTTGCACACATTCTTTGGTGGTGTGTGTTGCACACATTCTTTGGTGGTGTGTATTGCACACAATATTTGGTGGTGTGTGTTGCTCACATTCTTTGGTGGTGTGTGTTGCACACATTCTTTGATGATGTGTGTTTCACGCATTCTTTGGTGGTGTGTGTTGCACACATTCTGTGGTGGTTTGTGTTGCACACATTCTTTGGTGGTGCAAGTTGCACACATTCGTTTGTGGTGCGAATTGCACACATTCTTTGGTGGTGTGTGCTGCACAAATTCTTTGTTGGTGTGAGTTGCACACATTCTTTGGTGGTGCGAGTTGCACACATTCTTTTGTGGTGCGAATTGCACACATTCTTTGGTGGTGTATGTTGCACACATTCTTTTGTGGTGTGTGTTGCACACAATCTTTGGTGTGTTGCACACATTCTTTGGTGGTGTGTTGACACACATTCTTTGGTGGTGGGTGTTGCACACATTCGTTGGTGGTGTGTGTTGCACACATTCTTTGGTGGTGTGTGTTGCACACAATCTTTGGTGGGTGTGGCACACATTCTTTGGTGGTGTGTATTGCACACAATCTTTGGTGGTGTGTGTTGCACACATTCTTTGGTGGTGTGTGTTGCACACATTCTTTGGTGGTGTGTGTTGCACACACTCATTGGTGGTGTGAGTTGCACACTATCTTTGGTGGTGTGTGTTGCACACATTCTTTGGTGGTGTGTGCTGCACACATTCTTTGGTGGTGTATGTTGCACACATTCTTTGGTGGTGTGTGTTGCACACATTCTTTGGTGAGTGTTGCACACATTCTTTGGTGGTGTGTGTTGCACACAATCTTTGGTGGACGTTGAACACAATCTTTGGTGGGTATTGCACACATTCTTTGGTGGTGTGTGTTGCACACATTCTTTGGTGGTGTGTGGTGCACACATTCTTTGGGGGATGTTGCACACATTCTTTGGGGGGGTTTGCACACATTCATTGGTGGTGTGAGGTGCACACAATCTTTGGTGGTGTGTGTTGCACACATTATTTGGTGGTGTGTGTTGCACACATTATTTGGTGGTGTGAGTTGCACTCATTCTTTGATGGTGTGTGTTGCACACATTCTTTGATTGTGTGCTGCACACATTCTTTGGTAGTGTGTGTTGCACATATTCTTTGTTGGTGTGTGTTGCACACATTCTTTGGTGGTGTGTGTTGCACACATTCTTTGGTGGTGTGTGTTGCACACAATCTTTGGTGGTGTGTGTTGCACATATTCTTTGGTGGGTGTTGCACACATTCTTTGGTGGTGTGTATTGCACACAATCTTTGGTGGTGTGTGTTGCACACATTCTTTGGTGGTGTGTGTTGCATGCATTCTTTGGTGGTGTGTGTTACAAGCATTCTTTGGTGGTGTGTATTGCACACATTCTGTGGTGGTGTGTGTTGCCCACATTCTTTGTTGGTGTGTGTTGCACACATTCTTTGGTGGTGTGTGTTGCACACATTCTTTGGTGGTGTGTGTTGCACACATTCTTTGGTGGTGTGTGTTGCACACATTCTTTGGTGGTGTGTGTTGCACACATTCTTTGGTGGTGTGTCTTGCACACAATATTTGGTGGTGTTTGTTGCTCACATTCTTTGGTGGTGTGTGTTGCACACATTCTTTGATGATGTGTGTTTCACGCATTCTTTGGTGGTGTGTGTTGCACACATTCTGTGGTGGTGTGTGCTGCACACATTCTTTGGTAGTGTGTGTTGCACATATTCTTTGTTGGTGTGTGTTGCACACATTCTTTGGTGGTGTGTGTTGCACACATTCTTTGGTGGTGTGTGTTGCACACATTATTTGGTGGTGTGAGTTGCACTCATTCTTTGATGGTGTGTGTTGCACACATTCTTTGATGGTGTGTGCTGCACGCATTCTTTGGTAGTGTGTGTTGCACATATTCTTTGTTGGTGTGTGTTGCACACATTCTTTGTTGGTGTTTGTTGCACACATTCTTTGGTGGTGTGTGTTGCACACAATCTTTGGTGGTGTGTGTTGCACACATTCTTAGGTGGGTGTTGCACACAATCTTTGGTGGTGTGTGTTGCACACATTCTTTGGTGGTGTGTGTTGCACTCATTCTGTGGTGGTGTGTGTTGCATGCATTCTTTGGTGGTGTGTGTTGCCCACATTCTTTGTTGGTGTGTGTTGCCCACATTCTTTGGTGGTGTGTGTTGCACACATTCTTTGGTGGTGTTTGTTGCTCACATTCTTTGGTGGTGTGTGTTGCACACATTCTTTGATGATGTGTGTTTCATGCATTCTTTGGTGGTGTGTGTTGCACACATTCTGTGGTGGAGTGTGCTGCACACATTCTTTGGTAGTGTGTGTTGCACATATTCTTTGTTGGTGTGTGTTGCACACATTCTTTGGTGGTGTGTGTTGCACACATTCTTTGGTGGTGTGTGTTGCACACATTATTTGGTGGTGTGAGTTGCACTCATTCTTTGATGGTGTGTGTTGCACACATTCTTTGATGGTGTGTGCTGCACACATTCTTTGGTAGTGTGTGTTGCACATATTCTTTGTTGGTGTGTGTTGCACACATTCCTTGTTGGTGTGTGTTGCACACATTCTTTGGTGGTGTGTGTTGCACACAATCTTTGGTGGTGTGTGTTGCACACATTCTTTGGTGGGTGTTGCACACATTCTTTGGTGGTGTGTATTGCACACAATCTTTGGTGGTGTGTGTTTGACACTTTCTTTGGTGGTGTGTGTTGCATGCATTCTTTGGTGGTGTGTGTTACACGCATTCTTTGGTGGTGTGTGTTGCACTCATTCTGTGGTGGTGTGTGTTGCACACATTCTTTGTTGGTGTGTGTTGCACACATTCTTTGGTGGTGTGTGTTGCACACATTCTTTGGTGGTGTGTGTTGCACACATTCTTTGGTGGTGTGTATTGCACACAATATTTGGTGGTGTGTGTTGCTCACATTCTTTGGTGGTGTGTGTTGCACACATTCTTTGATGATGTGTGTTTCACGCATTCTTTGGTGGTGTGTGTTGCACACATTCTGTGGTGGTTTGTGTTGCACACATTCTTTGGTGGTGCAAGTTGCACACATTCGTTTGTGGTGCGAATTGCACACATTCTTTGGTGGTGTGTGTTGCACACATTCTTTGTTGGTGTGAGTTGCACACATTCTTTGGTGGTGCGAGTTGCACACATTCTTTTGTGGTGCGAATTGCACACATTCTTTGGTGGTGTATGTTGCACACATTCTTTTGTGGTGTGTGTTGCACACAATCTTTGGTGTGTTGCACACATTCTTTGGTGGTGTGTTGACACACATTCTTTGGTGGTGGGTGTTGCACACATTCTTTGGTGGTGTGTGTTGCACACATTCTTTGGTGGTGTGTGTTGCACACAATCTTTGGTGGGTGTGGCACACATTCTTTGGTGGTGTGTATTGCACACAATCTTTGGTGGTGTGTGTTGCACACATTCTTTGGTGGTGTGTGTTGCACACATTCTTTGGTGGTGTGTGTTGCACACACTCATTGGTGGTGTGAGTTGCACACTATCTTTGGTGGTGTGTGTTGCACACATTCTTTGGTGGTGTGTGCTGCACACATTCTTTGGTGGTGTATGTTGCACACATTCTTTGGTGGTGTGTGTTGCACACATTCTTTGGTGAGTGTTGCACACATTCTTTGGTGGTGTGTGTTGCACACGATCTTTGGTGGACGTTGAACACAATCTTTTGTGGGTGTTGCACACATTCTTTGGGGGATGTTGCACACATTCTTTGGGGGGGTTTGCACACATTCATTGGTGGTGTGAGGTGCACACAATCTTTGGTGGTGTGTGTTGCACACATTCTTTGGTGGTGTGTGTTGCACACATTATTTGGTGGTGTGAGTTGCACTCATTCTTTGATAGTGTGTGTTGCACACATTCTTTGATTGTGTGCTGCACACATTCTTTGGTAGTGTGTGTTGCACATATTCTTTGTTGGTGTGTGTTGCACACATTCTTTGGTGGTGTGTGTTGCACACATTCTTTGGTGGTGTGTGTTGCACACAATCTTTGGTGGTGTGTGTTGCACATATTCTTTGGTGGGTGTTGCACACATTCTTTGGTGGTGTGTATTGCACACAATCTTTGGTGGTGTGTGTTGCACACATTCTTTGGTGGTGTGTGTTGCATGCATTCTTTGGTGGTGTGTGTTACACGCATTCTTTGGTGGTGTGTATTGCACACATTCTGTGGTGGTGTGTGTTGCCCACATTCTTTGTTGGTGTGTGTTGCACACATTCTTTGGTGGTGTGTGTTGCACACATTCTTTGGTGGTGTGTGTTGCACACATTCTTTGGTGGTGTGTGTTGCACACATTCTTTGGTGGTGTGTGTTGCACACATTCTTTGGTGGTGTGTCTTGCACACAATATTTGGTGGTGTTTGTTGCTCACATTCTTTGGTGGTGTGTGTTGCACACATTCTTTGATGATGTGTGTTTCACGCATTCTTTAGTGGTGTGTGTTGCACACATTCTGTGGTGGTGTGTGCTGCACACATTCTTTGGTAGTGTGTGTTGCACATATTCTTTGTTGGTGTGTGTTGCACACATTCTTTGGTGGTGTGTGTTGCACACATTCTTTGGTGGTGTGTGTTGCACACATTATTTGGTGGTGTGAGTTGCACTCATTCTTTGATGGTGTGTGTTGCACACATTCTTTGATGGTGTGTGCTGCACGCATTCTTTGGTAGTGTGTGTTGCACATATTCTTTGTTGGTGTGTGTTGCACACATTCTTTGTTGGTGTTTGTTGCACACATTCTTTGGTGGTGTGTGTTGCACACAATCTTTGGTGGTGTGTGTTGCACACATTCTTAGGTGGATGTTGCACACAATCTTTGGTGGTGTGTGTTGCACACATTCTTTGGTGGTGTGTGTTGCATGCATTCTTTGGTGGTGTGTGTTACACGCATTCTTTGGTGGTGTGTGTTGCACTCATTCTGTGGTGGTGTGTGTTGCACACATTCTTTGTTGGTGTGTGTTGCACACATTCTTTGGTGGTGTGTGTTGCACACATTCTTTGGTGGTGTGTGTTGCACACATTCTTTGGTGGTGTGTGTTGCACACATTCTTTGGTGGTGTGTATTGCACACAATATTTGGTGGTGTGTGTTGCTCACATTCTTTGGTCGTGTGTGTTGCACACATTCTTTGATGATGTGTGTTTCACGCATTCTTTGGTGGTGTGTGTTGCACACATCCTGTGGTGGTGTGTGTTGCACACATTCTTTGGTGGTGCAAGTTGCACACATTCTTTGGTGGTGTGTGTTGCACCCATATGTTGGTGGTGTGTGTTGCACCACACATTCTTTGGTGGTGTGTGTTGCACACATTCTCTGGTGGTGGGTGTTGCACACATATGTTGGTGGTGTGTGTTGCTCACATTCTTTGGTGGTGTGTGTTGCACACATTCTTTGGTGGTGTGTGTTGCACACATATGTGGTGGTGTGTGTTGCACCACACATTCTTTGGTGGTGTGTGTTGCACACATTCTCTGGTGGTGTGTGTTGCACACATATGTTGGTGGTGTGTGTTGCTCACATTCTTTGGTGGTGTGTTGCACACATTCTTTGGGGGGGTGAGTTGGACATATTGTTTGGTGGTGTGAGTTGCACACATTCTTTGGTGTTGTGTGTTGCACACATTCTTTGGTGGTGAGAGTTGCACACATTCTTTGGTGGTGTGTGTTGCACACATATGTTGGTGGTATGTGTTGCACCACACATTCTTTGGTGGTGTGTGTTGTACACATTCTCTGGTGGTGTGTGTTGCACACATATGTTGGTGGTGTGTGTCGCACACATTCTTTGGTGGTGTGTGTTGCACACATATGTTGGTGGTGTGTGTTGCACCACACATTCTTTGGTGGTGTGTGTTGCACACATATGTTGGTGGTGTGTGTTGCTCACATTCTTTGGTGGTGTGTGTTACACACATTCTTTGGTGGTGTGTGTTGCACGCATTCTTTGGTGGTGTGTGTTGCACACATTCTTTTGTGGTGTGTGTGGCACACATTCTTTGGTGGTGTGTGTTGCACACATTCTTTGGTGGTGTGATTTGCACACATTCTTTGGTGGTGTGTGTTGCACACATATGTTGGTGGTGTGTGTTCCTCACATTCTCTGTTGGTGGTGTGTTGCACACATTCTTTGGTGGTGTATGGTGCACACATTATTTGGTGGTGTATGGTGTACACAATCTGTGGTGTGTGTTGCACACATGCTTTGGTGGTGTGTGTTGCACACATTCTTTGGTGGTGTGTGTTGCACACAATCTTTGGGTGTGTGTTGCACACATATGTTGGTGGTGTGTGTTGCACACATTCTCTGGTGGTGTGTGTTGCATACATATGTTGGTGGTGTGTGTTGCTCACATTCTTTGGTGGTGTGTGTTTCACTCATTCTTTGGTGGTGTGTGTTGCACACATATGTTGGTGGTGTGTGTTGCACACATTCTTTGGTGGTGTGTGTTGCACACATATGTTGGTGGTGTGTGTTGCACACATTCTCTGGTGGCGTGTGTTGCACACATATGTTGGTGGTGTGTGTTGCACACATTCTTTGGTGTTGTGTGTTGCACACATTCTTTGGTGGTGCGAGTTGCACATATTCTTTGGTGGTGTGTGTTGCACACATATGTTGGTGGTATGTGTTGCACCACACATTTTTGGTGGTGTGTGTTGCACACATTCTCTGGTGGTGTGTGTTGCACACATATGTTGGTGGTGTGTGTTGCACACATTCTTTGGTGGTGTGTGTTGCACACATATGTTGGTGGTGTGTGTTGCACACATTCTCTGGTGGTGTGTGTTGCACACATATGTTGGTGGTGTGTGTTGCTCACATTCTTTGGTGGTGTGTGTTGCACACATATGTTGGTGGTGTGTGTTGCTCACATTCTTTGGTGGTGTGTGTTACACACATTCTTTGGTGGTGTGTGTTTCACGCATTCTTTGGTGGTGTGTGTTGCACACATTCTTTTGTGGTGTGTGTTGCACACATGCTTTGGTGGTGTGTGTGGCACACATTCTTTGGTGGTGTGTGTTGCACACATTCTTTGGTGGTGCGATTTGCACACATTCTTTGGTGGTGTGTGTTGCACACATATGTTGGTGGTGTGTGTTCCTCACATTCTTTGGTGGTGGTGTGTTGCACACATTCTTTGGTGGTGTATGGTGCACACATTATTTGGTGGTGTATGTTGCACACAGTCTGTGGTGTGTGTTGCACACATGCTTTGGTGGTGTGTGTTGCACACATTCTGTGGTGGTGTGTGTTGCACACATTCTGTGGTGGTGTGTGTTGCACACATTCTTTGGGGGTGTTGCACACATTCTTTGGTGGTGTATGTTACGCACATTCTTTGGTGGTGTGTGTTGCACACATTCTTTGGTGGTGTGTGTTGCACACATATGTTGGTGGTGTGTGTTGCACAACACATTCTTTGGTGGTGTGTGTTGCACACATTCTCTGGTGGTGTGTGTTGCACACATATGTTGGTGGTGTGTGTTGCTCACATTCTTTGGTGGTGTGTGTTTCACTCATTCTTTGGTGGTGTGTTGCACACATTCTTTGGGGGGGTGAGTTGCACATATTGTTTGGTGGTGTGAGTTGCACACATTCTTTGGTGTTGTGTGTTGCACACATTCTTTGGTGGTGCGAGTTGCACACATTCTTTGGTGGTGTGTGTTGCACACATATGTTGGTGGTATGTGTTGTACCACACATTCTTTGGTGGTGTGTGTTGCACACGTTCTCTGGTGGTGTGTGTTGCACACATATGTTGGTGGTGTGTGTTGCACACATTCTTTGGTGGTGTGTGTTGCACACATATGTTGGTGGTGTGTGGTGCACCACACATTCTTTGGTGGTTTGTGTTGCACACATTCTCTGGTGGTGTGTGTTGCACACATATGTTGGTGGTGTGTGTTGCTCACATTCTTTGGTGGTGTGTGTTGCACACATATGTTGGTGGCGTGTGTTGCTCACATTCTTTGGTGGTGTGTGTTACACACATTCTTTGGTGGTGTGTGTTTCACGCATTCTTTGGTGGTGTGTGTTGCACACATTCTTTTGTGGTGTGTGTTGCACACATGCTTTGGTGGTGTGTGTGGCACACATTCTTTGGTGGTGTTTGTTGCACACATTCTTTGGTGGTGTGATTTGCACACATTCTTTGGTGATGTGTGTTGCACACATATGTTGGTGGTGTGTGTTCCTCACATTCTTTGGTGGTGGTGTGTTGCACACATTCTTTGGTGGTGTATGGTGCACACATTATTTGGTGGTGTATGTTGCACACAGTCTGTGGTGTGTGTTGCACACATGCTTTGGTGGTGTGTGTTGCACACATTCTTTGGTAGTGTGTGTTGCACACAATCTTTGGTGGTGTGTGTTGCACACATATGTTGGTGGTGTGTGTTGCACCACACATTCTTTGGTGGTGTGTGTTGCACACATTCTCTGGTGGTGTGTGTTGCACACATATGTTGGTGGTGTGTGTTGCTCACATTCTTTGGTGGTGTGTGTTTCATTCATTCTTTGGTGGTGTGTTGCACACATTCTTTGGGGGGGTGAGTTGCACATATTGTTTGGTGGTGTGAGTTGCACACATTCTTTGGTGTTGTGTGTTGCACACATTCTTTGGTGGTGCGAGTTGCACACATTCTTTGGTGGTGTGTGTTGCACACATATGTTGGTGGTATGTGTTGCACCACACATTCTTTGGTGGTGTGTGTTGCACACATTCTCTGGTGGTGTGTGTTGCACACATATGTTGGTGGTGTGTGTTGCACACATTCTTTGGTGGTGTGTGGTGCACCACACATTCTTTGGTGGTTTGTGTTGCACACATTCTCTGGTGGTGTGTGTTGCACACATATGTTGGTGGTGTGTGTTGCTCACATTCTTTGGTGGTGTGTGTTGCACACATATGTTGGTGGTGTGTGTTGCTCACATTCTTTGGTGGTGTGTGTTACACACATTCTTTGGTGGTGTGTGTTTCACGCATTCTTTGGTGGTGTGTGTTGCACACATTCTTTTGTGGTGTGTGTTGCACACATGCTTTGGTGGTGTGTGTGGCACACATTCTTTGGTGGTGTTTGTTGCACACATTCTTTGGTGGTGTGATTTGCACACATTCTTTGGTGATGTGTGTTGCACACATATGTTGGTGGTGTGTGTTCCTCACATTCTTTGGTGGTGGTGTGTTGCACACATTCTTTGGTGGTGTATGGTGCACACATTATTTGGTGGTGTATGTTGCACACAGTCTGTGGTGTGTGTTGCACACATGCTTTGGTGGTGTGTGTTGCACACATTCTTTGGTAGTGTGTGTTGCACACAATCTTTGGTGGTGTGTGTTGCACACATATGTTGGTGGTGTGTGTTGCACCACACATTCTTTGGTGGTGTGTGTTGCACACATTCTCTGGTGGTGTGTGTTGCACACATATGTTGGTGGTGTGTGTTGCTCACATTCTTTGGTGGTGTGTGTTTCATTCATTCTTTGGTGGTGTGTTGCACACATTCTTTGGGGGGGTGAGTTGCACATATTGTTTGGTGGTGTGAGTTGCACACATTCTTTGGTGTTGTGTGTTGCACACATTCTTTGGTGGTGCGAGTTGCACACATTCTTTGGTGGTGTGTGTTGCACACATATGTTGGTGGTGTGTGTTCCTCACATTCTTTGGTGGTGGTGTGTTGCACACATTCTTTGGTGGTGTATGGTGCACACATTATTTGGTGGTGTATGTTGCACACAGTCTGTGGTGTGTGTTGCACACATGCTTTGGTGGTGTGTGTTGCACACATTCTGTGGTGGTGTGTGTTGCACACATTCTGTGGTGGTGTGTGTTGCACACATTCTTTGGGGGTGTTGCACACATTCTTTGGTGGTGTATGTTACGCACATTCTTTGGTGGTGTGTGTTGCACACATTCTTTGGTGGTGTGTGTTGCACACATATGTTGGTGGTGTGTGTTGCACAACACATTCTTTGGTGGTGTGTGTTGCACACATTCTCTGGTGGTGTGTGTTGCACACATATGTTGGTGGTGTGTGTTGCTCACATTCTTTGGTGGTGTGTGTTTCACTCATTCTTTGGTGGTGTGTTGCACACATTCTTTGGGGGGGTGAGTTGCACATATTGTTTGGTGGTGTGAGTTGCACACATTCTTTGGTGTTGTGTGTTGCACACATTCTTTGGTGGTGCGAGTTGCACACATTCTTTGGTGGTGTGTGTTGCACACATATGTTGGTGGTATGTGTTGTACCACACATTCTTTGGTGGTGTGTGTTGCACACGTTCTCTGGTGGTGTGTGTTGCACACATATGTTGGTGGTGTGTGTTGCACACATTCTTTGGTGGTGTGTGTTGCACACATATGTTGGTGGTGTGTGGTGCACCACACATTCTTTGGTGGTTTGTGTTGCACACATTCTCTGGTGGTGTGTGTTGCACACATATGTTGGTGGTGTGTGTTGCTCACATTCTTTGGTGGTGTGTGTTGCACACATATGTTGGTGGTGTGTGTTGCTCACATTCTTTGGTGGTGTGTGTTACACACATTCTTTGGTGGTGTGTGTTTCACGCATTCTTTGGTGGTGTGTGTTGCACACATTCTTTTGTGGTGTGTGTTGCACACATGCTTTGGTGGTGTGTGTGGCACACATTCTTTGGTGGTGTTTGTTGCACACATTCTTTGGTGGTGTGATTTGCACACATTCTTTGGTGATGTGTGTTGCACACATATGTTGGTGGTGTGTGTTCCTCACATTCTTTGGTGGTGGTGTGTTGCACACATTCTTTGGTGGTGTATGGTGCACACATTATTTGGTGGTGTATGTTGCACACAGTCTGTGGTGTGTGTTGCACACATGCTTTGGTGGTGTGTGTTGCACACATTCTTTGGTAGTGTGTGTTGCACACAATCTTTGGTGGTGTGTGTTGCACACATATGTTGGTGGTGTGTGTTGCACCACACATTCTTTGGTGGTGTGTGTTGCACACATATGTTGGTGGTGTGTGTTGCTCACATTCTTTGGTGGTGTGTGTTTCATTCATTCTTTGGTGGTGTGTTGCACACATTCTTTGGGGGGGTGAGTTGCACATATTGTTTGGTGGTGTGAGTTGCACACATTCTTTGGTGTTGTGTGTTGCACACATTCTTTGGTGGTGCGAGTTGCACACATTCTTTGGTGGTGTGTGTTGCACACATATGTTGGTGGTATGTGTTGCACCACACATTCTTTGGTGGTGTGTGTTGCACACATTCTCTGGTGGTGTGTGTTGCACACATATGTTGGTGGTGTGTGTTGCACACATTCTTTGGTGGTGTGTGTTGCACACATATGTTGGTGGTGTGTGTTGCACCACACATTCTTTGGTGGTGTGTGTTGCACACATTCTCTGGTGGTGTGTGTTGCACACATATGTTGGTGGTGTGTGTTGCTCACATTCTTTGGTGGTGTGTGTTGCACACATATGTTGGTGGTGTGTGTTGCTCACATTCTTTGGTGGTGTGTGTTACACACATTCTTTGGTGGTGTGTGTTTCACACATTCTTTTGTGGTGTGTGTTGTACACATGCTTTGGTGGTGTGTGTGGCACACATTCTTTGGTGGTGTGTGTTGCACACATTCTTTGGTGGTGCAATTTGCACACATTCTTTGGTGGTGTGTGTTGCACACATATGTTGGTGGTGTGTGTTCCTCACATTCTTTGGTGGTGGTGTGTTGCACACATTCTTTGGTGGTGTATGGTGCACACATTATTTGGTGGTGTATGTTGCACACAGTCTGTGGTGTGTGTTGCACACATGCTTTGGTGGTGTGTGTTGCACACATTCTGTGGTGGTGTGTGTTGCACACATTCTGTGGTGGTGTGTGTTGCACACATTCTGTGGTGGTGTGTGTTGCACACATTCTTTGGGGGGTGTTGCACACATTCTTTGGTGGTGTATGTTACACACATTCTTTGGTGGTATGTGTTGCACACATTCTTTGGGGGGCTGTTGGAAAGGCGTTCGCCGGAAGGGGGTCTGATACACGTCCTGCCCACCCCTTTGACCCACCTCTCCCAAATAAGCCGAACCAGGCGCGCACACCCTGAACTGCACTGTGAACAGAGGGACACCACACATATTCTTTGTAGGACGATAAGTTCTTTTATCGATGATTTCAAGGGATCTTTATGACCCAAAAGGCAGATAGTACAGCAGTGGCACAACGTACCACAAGTCAGTCGTGGGGAATGGGGGTAGCGGGACAGTCTTTCAAGATAGTGTCTCTGCGAAATACCCTGCGGAAGCTCACAATCCTCGAGCTGGAGGGTGTCGTGTCTCTGGGCGATCTCTTCCCGAGTCGTCCTCAAGGGGAGCGCCGCGAGTCTCTCAGCAGGCACAGGTGGTCGGAGTTCGGGAGCCGCGATTCCGTCAGCAGGGCTCAGATGGTTCAATAGCTGGGGGCCGCGAGTCACTCAGCAGGCCTAGGTGGTTCAGTGTTCGGGAGCCGCGACCTAGTCCGCAGGGCTCAGATGGTTCAATAGCAAGAGGCCGCGAGTCACTCAGCAGGCCCAGGTGACTTCAGCGTTCAGGAGCCGCGACAGCGTCTGCAGGCTCAGATGGTTCCAGTTCTTCTCTGTCCTTGTTTCTCCGGCACCCCTTGTTATACTCCGCTGGTTCTTTGAAGTCCAGAGTGCTCGCAGAGGGGGGACTGAGGTGACGGAGGGGGTTCGGCGGGATTTCCTGCCGCTCACTTCTTTGGTCTTTTCAGGTGGGCCTGGGAGGGACCCCAGACGCTCGGTAGGGGAGGCGCCTGCTCCCCAGGGGCCTGGTGGCCGATTGAGTCCTCCCGGGGAAGGCGACCCGAGGTGTGACTGGGCTGGCGCCTCTGGGTCTGTGTTGAGGCTCCCGCTTCCTTGGTTGGACATGCGTGGTAGGGTGGTGAGTTGGTCAGGCCTCTGGCCGGCCCGCGGATCGGGGGTGGCTGGGGCGGCCGGAGTCGGGGATGTCGTGTCTTGAGGGTGGTTGCAGGTTGGCTGGATGATGGAGAGGGCCACGCCGTGAGGCCAGTCTCACACGCGTCCCCCCAAGCTGAAAGGCGTGGAGAACTACCCATCCACTGGGGGGTTCTCCTCGCCGAAGCGGAAGAACCGGGACAGGCCGTCGGCGTTGGCATGATCCGTCCCGGGGCGATGTTCGACAGTGAAATCCATCCCTTGGAGGGAGATGGACCATTGTAGTAGCTTGGGGTTCTCCCCCCTCATCCGCATTAGCCATTGCAAGGGACGGTGGTCCGTCTGTACTCGAAAATGGGTTCCGAACAAGTAGGGCCGCAGTTTCTTGAGGGCCCAGACTACGGCAAAGGCCTCTCGCTCTATAGTACTCCAACGCTGCTCTCTCGGCAGCAGCCTTCGGCTGATGAAAGCTATGGGCTGATCAATGCCCTTGTCGTCGAACTGCGAGAGCACGGCCCCGATGCCATGTTCGGATGCGTCGGTCTGGACCACGAACTCTTGGGAGTAGTCGGGGGCCTTGAGTACGGGAGCGGTGCACATGGCGGTTTTCAAGGCGTCGAACGCCTGCTGGCACTGGGGGGTCCACTGCACCTTCTGCGGAAGCTTCTTGGAGGTCAATTCTGTGAGGGGCCCTGCGATACTACCATAATTTTTAATGAACCTCCGGTAGTACCCCGTAAGGCCCAGGAAGGCCCGAACCTCTGTCTGCGTGGTGGGGGGCTCCCAGGACTTGATGGCATCGATCTTCGGCTGGAGAGGGGTGACCTGGCCGCTGCCCACCTGATGCCCCAGGTAGACCACGGAGCCTTGTCCGAGCTGGCATTTGCTGGCTTTCACTGTCAGGCCTGCTCGGCGCAGGGCCATTAGTACTTGTCGGAGGTGCTGGAGATGCTCGTGCCATTGAGAGCTGAATACGGCGATGTCGTCAAGGTACGCTGCGCTGAACTCCTCGAGTCCGGCCAGGACCTTGTTCACCAACCGCTGGAACGTGGCTGGGGCGATTTTCATTCCGAACGGCATGACCCTGAAGCGGTAGTGGCCATCTGGCGTGGAGAAGGCAGAGCGCTCTTTCGCCCCTTCCGTGAGAGCGATCTGCCAGTACCCGCAGGTCAGGTCGAAAGTGCTGAGGAACTGGGCGGCCCCCAGGCGGTCGATGAGCTCGTCGGCTCGGGGAATAGGGTGAGCGTCTGCCCGGCTGACCGCGTTGAGCCCCCGATAGTCTACACAGAATCTTAGTTCGGGGGCGACCCCTGGGGAGGCCGCCTTCGGGACCAGAACCACCGGGCTGGCCCAGGGGCTGTCGGAGGGCTCGATGACCCCTAGGTTGAGCATTTTCTGTACCTCGGTCTTGATGCAGGTGCGGACCCGGTCAGGCACCCGGTAGGCTCGGTGTTTCACAGGCGGGCAGTCGCCGGTGTCCACGTCGTGGACACACCAGTCGGTCACCCTTGGAATGAGGGAGAAGAGGTCTGCGAATTGTCCGAGCAGCTGGCGGCAGTCGTCGGCCTGCTGGGGAGTGAGGGTGGCCGACAGTGTCACACCCTCCACGGAACCGTCCAGTTCTTTCGTGCACAGGAGGTCGGGCAGGGGTTCAGTGTCTTCTTCTGCCCCCTCATCGGTGGCCAGTAGCAAACTCAATTCTGTCCTTACGAAGTGGGGCTTGAGACGGTTTACGTGGAGGACCCGGAGGGGGTTCCGTGGGGACTGTACGTCGACCAGATACGTGACCTGGCTCTTCCGTTCGACCACCTTGAATGGGCCAGTCCATTTGTCTTGTAGGGCGCAGGGTTTCACCGGAGCCATGACCCAAACCTGCTGGCCCGGCTGGAACTCGACCAGGGTTGCGTTCTGGTCATACCAGCGCTTCATTTCTTCTTGGCTGGCCTCGAGGTTAGCCTCTGCAAGTTCTCTAAACTTCCTTGTCTGGTTGCGGAGCGCCAGGATGTAGCGGAACACATCAGGGGGTGTCCCCCGGGGGCTTGTCTCCCAGCCCTCTTTGACCAGGCTCAGGGGCCCTCGGACGGGGTGTCCGTATAGCAGTTCGAAGGGGCTGAACCCCAGAGACTTTTGGGGAACTTCTCGGTACGCGAACAGGAGGCAAGGGAGGAGGACGTCCCATCTCCGGTGCAGGGGCTCTTCGAGGCCCAGGATCATCCCCTTCAGGGTTCGGTTGAAGCGTTCCACCAGGCCGTTGCCCTGGGGGTGGTAGGGGGTCGTGAACTTATACGTGACTCCGCACTGCTGCCACAGGGACTTCATGTAGCGGGATATGAAGTTAGTGCCGCGATCACTCACAACCTCGCGTGGAAATCCGACACGGGAGAAGATCCCCATGAGAGCCCGGCCCACCACGGGAGCCGTCACGGTGCGGAGGGGGATGGCCTCGGGGTAGCGGGTGGCATGGTCCACCAGGACAAGGATGAATCTGTGGCCCTGGGCGGTCTTCGGATCCAGGGGTCCCACGATGTCGATGCCGACCCGCTCGAACGGGGTACTCACAACGGGGAACGGTTGTAAGGGAGCTTTGAGTTTTCCGCCACTCTTCCCACTGCCCTGGCACGTGAGGCATGATTTGCAGTGTGCTTCTACATTCGCTCGCATCTTGGGCCAATAGAAGTGGGTAACCAATCGCTGATATGTCTTGTCTTGGCCTAAGTGGCCTGCCAAGGGTACATCGTGGGCCAGGCCCAGGAGGAGGCTCCGGAACCGCAGGGGTACCACCAGTACTCGTGCTGCGCCGAGCTCGGCGGACTTTTGCTCGCTGTAGAGGAGGCCATTGTCCCAATAGACCCAATGGGTTCCGGTTTGGTCACCGGCGGCCTGGGCTTCGGCTTGTTGTCTAAGTCCCTCGAGGGAGGGGCAAGTGGTCTGTTCCTGGCAGAACTCTTCGCGGGAGGGCCCCCCTTCGCAGTGCCACTGGGCCAACTCGGGCAGTTCTTCGAGTTCCATCGGGGCCTCTGGGGCGGAAGGTTCCGGTCCTTCCCCTGGGTTAGTGTCTCCTTCTTCCTCGGAAGGAGGGTTGTCTGATTCTGGTAGGGGGTCCCTGCTCTCGGGGAAAGTGTTCGGTAAGAGGGCTTCACCGCCCTTGGAGGGGGCCACTCGTGCGGTCATGGAGCGCGTGGTGGCGCAGACCCATTCTGGTAGGCCCATCATCTCCAGGTGGGCTCTTCGTTCTACCTGCCCCCACGGGGAACTCTCCAGGTCGTTGCCCAGGAGGCAGTCTACGGGCTGCGAGGTCCGGACCGCTACCTTCAGTTCTCCGGAGACCCCTCCCCACTCGAAGGGCACCAGGGCCATCTGGCAGAGGCTTTCAGAATTGTCGGAGGATACGACCGGACAGAGGGCTCCGGCTAGGATCTGGTCTTCGGAAATTAGGCTGCGGTGGACCGCGGTGACACTCGCCCCGGTGTCGCGAAGGCCCTCGACTCGGTGGGCGTTGATGGTCACCCGCTGTCGGTACTTTTCTGTGTTGGCGGGCAAGGGTGTCCCGGGGACCATTTCTCGATCACCAAGGGAGACCAGGGCCATGGCCGCTGGTTCCCATTCCTCGGAGTCTTCCATTTCTTCCCCCAGAGCCACGGAGGCCATCTGCCGGGTCGGGGAGTTGGTCGTGGTGGTTCGCTGATACTGGGGACACTGGGGGTCATTGGCGTAGTGTCCGGGCTGCTGGCAGCGGAAGCAGGTGATCCTAGCTCGTGGACCTGGTCGTCCTGGGGCTCCGGTGCTGGCTGGAGACTGGGCCGAACCCGCCGCTGGTGGGCTGCTGGGGGGGCTGGTGGAGGACCCCCCGGCAAAGTCTCTTGGTCGGCCGTGGTTCCCTCCGCCCCTCTGGCGGGGGGGACCCTGACTGTGGCGGCCGTAGTCCCCCACGGGGCCCCGGGTGGCCCGGGTGTTCACCCAACGATCAGCCTCAGCGGCCAGCTTCCGAGGATCGGTGAGTTTACTGTCTAGGAGATGCTGGCGCAGTTCTATAAAGCAATTGGCCGCTAAATGTTCCCAGGCGATCAGGTCGAACAGTTCTTCGAAGGTGGAGACCTTGCTGCCCTTGATCCACCCGTCCAAGGCTCGGCTGTAAAAGTTCACGTATTCGACCCACGTGGTGCCCGGTATCTTTTTGCAATCTCGGAACCGTTGTCGGTACATTTCGGGGGTGAGTCCGTACCGGCCCACGAGGGCTTCCTTCATGTGGCTGTAGGAGTTCATGACCGCGGAGGGCAGATCGAGCAGAGTGTCCCTTCCTTCGCTTAAGAACCGGCCCCATAGGCCAGCCCCCCAATCCTTCTGCGGGACTCGGTGAGAGGTCATGGCGACTTCGTAGGCCTTGAACCACTGCTGGATATCATCGTTCTTATAATACTCCTTGACCACATCCTTGGGGATGTGAACTTTGGTTTCCCCGGCGGGAGCGGGCTGTGGATTCCCGGGCGGCTGTGACTTTTCGTGTCTAGCCCGCCACTCAATCTCCTTCAGGCCGCGTTCATGTTCTAGCTGGAGTTTCTTTTCGTCGTGCTCCCTTTGGAGTCTCTTCTCTTCGAGTTCCCCTTGTAGCCGTAACTGCTCGACGGCTAACTTCTTCTCTGCCAGTTTTATCTCTCCCTCGATTTTTAGTTTTGCCAGTTCCAGTTCGTGGTTGCGGCTTCTCTCTCGGTCCGCTAGTTCCTCGGGGGACAGGTTCCCCTCTGGCCCGTTGTTTCTCACCGGGGTGCTTGTTTGTTCATGGGTAGAGTCTTCTTCCGTTTGGGTCGGGGGCGCCCCCGTCTCGACCCAGGCTTTCAGTACTTTCTGGAAGTCTTCCTTTGTGCTTAGTCCGGTGGTAGCGATGCCAAGGTCTTTGCAAAACTGTTTGAGTTCTCTATGCGTGTAATAGTCCAATTGATCCTCTCGGAACGGTGAGCTTATTTCGGTACCTGCGGCACCCAGGGGGGTTTCTCCTTCCATCTCTGTTTGGCAGTGCGTCAGTCGTTCACTGCACGCTCTCTTTCGGTGTCAGCTCGGATCCCGTCGTCTGCCACCAAATGTTGGAAAGGCGTTCGCCGGAAGGGGGTCCGATACACGTCCTGCCCACCCCTTTGACCCACCTCTCCCAAATAAGCCGAACCAGGCGCGCACACCCTGAACTGCACTGTGAACAGAGGGACACCACACGTATTCTTTGTAGGACGATAAGTTCTTTTATCGATGATTTCAAGGGATCTTTATGACCCAAAAGGCAGATAGTACAGCAGTGGCACAACGTACCACAAGTCAGTCGTGGGGAATGGGGGTGGCGGGACAGTCTTTCAAGATAGTGTCTCTGCGAAATACCCTGCGGAAGCTCACAATCCTCGAGCCGGAGGGTGTCGTGTCTCTGGGCGATCTCTTCCCGAGTCGTCCTCAAGGGGAGCGCCGCGAGTCTCTCAGCAGGCACAGGTGGTCGGAGTTCGGGAGCCGCGATTCCGTCAGCAGGGCTCAGATGGTTCAATAGCTGGGGGCCGCGAGTCACTCAGCAGGCCTAGGTGGTTCAGTGTTCGGGAGCCGCGACCTAGTCCGCAGGGCTCAGATGGTTCAATAGCAAGAGGCCGCGAGTCACTCAGCAGGCCCAGGTGACTTCAGCGTTCAGGAGCCGCGACAGCGTCTGCAGGCTCAGATGGTTCCAGTTCTTCTCTGTCCTTGTTTCTCCGGCACCCCTTGTTATACTCCGCTGGTTCTTTGAAGTCCAGAGTGCTCGCAGAGGGGGGACTGGGGTGACGGAGGGGGTTCGGCGGGATTTCCTGCCGCTCACTTCTTTGGTCTTTTCAGGTGGGCCTGGGAGGGACCCCAGACGCTCGGTAGGGGAGGCGCCTGCTCCCCAGGGGCCTGGTGGCCGATTGAGTCCTCCCGGGGAAGGCGACCCGAGGTGTGACTGGGCTGGCGCCTCTGGGTCTGTGTTGAGGCTCCCGCTTCCTTGGTTGGACATGCGTGGTAGGGTGGTGAGTTGGTCAGGCCTCTGGCCGGCCAGCAGATCGGGGGTGGCTGGGGCAGCCGGAGTCGGGGATGTCGTGTCTTGAGGGTGGTTGCAGGTTGGCTGGATGATGGAGAGGGCCACGCCGTGAGGCCGGTCTCACAGGGGCGTTGCCCACATTCTTTGGTGGTGTGTTGCACACATTCTGCGGTGTGTGTTGCACACATTCTTTGGTGGTGTGTTGACACGTTTTGGTGGTTTTCTGATACTTTCTGTCCCGTTCCCGTGTACAGCGGACGGATTGCTAAACATGGACCCTTCCGTCTGTTTTTTGAGCAGCAGAATGTTCCTGATTCGCCTTTGAACACGGAGGCTGCTGCTGGCTCTCGTGTAAGAGTCTGTGCCACAACATCTGGAGCCATTCCAGCGGGTCCAGGAAGTGGATTAAAGCGAGTAAGAACCGTGAAGGAGGCAAACCTCACCTGCGGGGTGGCCCCAGAAGTGCCTCTCTGGAGAAAGGTGGGCGACAGCTCACCGCAGCTGCTCTAAAGACATGTGCCACTCAAAGATATCCCTTCAGAGACAGTTCTGCAGCCACTCCAGAGTAGGTACAGTGGAGTCATGTGTGCCTCGGCACCAGAGGTGTCTCTCTGGAGACAGCTGTGCACCAGCTCCAGAGGTGGTACAGTAGAGTCATGTGTGCCTCGGCACCAGAGATGTCTCTCTAGAGACACTTGTGCAAGTGCTCCAGAGTCATCCCTTTAGAGACAGCTGTGCAGCAGCTCCAGAGTAGGTACAGTGGAGTTATGTGTGCCTCGGCACCAGAGGTGTCTCTCTGGAGACAGCTGTGCATCAGGTCCAGAGGTGGTACAGTAGAGTCATGTGTGCATCGGCTTCAGAGGTGTCTCTCTAGAGACACTCGTGCAAGTGCTCCAGAGTCATCCCTTTAGAGACAGCTGTGCAGCAGCTCCAGAGTAGGTACAGTGGAGTCAGGTGTGCCTCGGCACCAGAGGTGTCTCTCTGGAGACAGCTGTGCATCAGCTCCAGAGGTGGTACAGTAGAGTCATGTGTGCATCGGCTTCAGAGGTGTCTCTCTAGAGACACTCGTGCAAGTGCTCCATAGTCATCCCTTTAGAGACAGCTGTGCAGCAGCTCCAGAGTAGGTACAGTGGAGTCAGGTGTGCCTCGGCACCAGAGGTGTCTCTCTGGAAACAGCTGTGAATCAGCTCCAGAGGTGGTACAGTGGAGTCAGGTGTGCATCTGCTCCAGAGGTGCCACTCTAGAGACACTGCAAAGGCTTCAGAGACATCCCTTTAGAGACAGCTGAGCGCCATTTCCAGAGGTGGTACATTAGAGTCTAAGCCTAAGAGATGTCTCTCTAGAGTTGTGTACAGAAGATCCGGAGGTGCCACTATAGCGACACTTGTGCAAGGGCAGAGACAGCGGTGCAGCAGCTTCAGAGGTGGTACAGTAGTGTCAAGAGTGCATCGGCTCCAGAGATGTCTCTGCAGAGACATGTACAGAAGCTCTGGAGGTGTCACTCTAGAGACATTTGTGCAAGTGCTCCAGAACCATCACTTTAGAGACAGCGGTGCAGCAGCTCCAGAGGTGGTACAGTAGTGTCAGCTGTGCATCGGCACCAGAGGTGTCTCCCTGGAGACAGCTGTGCACCAGTTCCAGAGGTGGTACAGTAGTGTCAGGTGTTCATTGGCCCCAGAGATGTCTCTGTAGAGATGAGTACAGAAGCTCCATAGGTGCCGCTAGAGACACTTGTGCAAGAGCTCCGGTGCCATCCCTTTAAAGACAGCTGTGCACCAGTTCCAGAGGTGGTACAGTGGAGTCAGGTGTGCTTCGGCACCAGAGGTGTCTCTCTGGAGACAGGTGTGCTCCAGCTCCAGAGGTGGTACAGTAGCGTCAGGTGTGCATCGGCTTTAGAGGTGTCTCTCTAGAGATGTGTACAGAAGCTCCAGAGGTGCCGCTAGAGACAATACATGGACTCCAGAGTCATCCCTTTAGAGACAGATGTGCAGCAGCTCCAGAGATTGTACAGTAGTGTCAGGTGTGCATCAGCACCAAAGGTGTCTCTCTAGAGACATGTACAGAATCTCCAGTGCTGCTGCTCTAGAGACACTTGTGCAAGGGCTCCGGCGCCATCACTTTAGAGACAGCTGTGAGCAGTTCCAGCGGTGGTACAGTAGAGGCCGGTGTGCATCGGCTCCATAGGTGTCTCTCTAGAGATGTGTACAGAAGCTCCAGAGGTGCCACTAGAGACACTGCAAGGGCTTCAAATATATCCCGTTAGAGACAGCTGTGCAGTAGCTCCAGAGGTGGTACAGTAGAGGCAGGTGTGCATCGGTCTCAGAGGTGTCTTTCTAGAGGTGTGTACAGAAGCTCCAGAGGTGCCACTAGAGACACTGCAAGGGCTTTAGAGATATCCCTCTAGAGACAGCTGTGCAGTATCACCAGAAGCGTGTCTCTGGAGACAGATGTGCACCAACTCCAGAGGCGGTACAGTAGCTCCATGTGTGCATCGGCCTCAGAGGTGTCTCTGTAGAGATGTATGTAGAGAATCTCCAGAAGTGCTTTTCTAGAGACACTTGTGCAAGGGCTCTAGAACCATCACTTTAGAGACAGCGGTGCAGCAGTTCCAGAGGTGGTACAGAAGTGTCAGGTGTGCATCGGCTCCAGAGATGTCTCTGTAAAGACGTGTACAGAAGCTCCAGAGCTGCTGCTCTAGAGACACATGTGCAAGGTCTCCGATGCCATTCCTTTAGAGACAGCGGTGCAGCAGCTCCAGAGGTGGTACAGAAGTGTCAGGTGTGCATCGGCTCCAGAGATGTCTCTGTAAAGACGTGTACAGAAGCTCCAGAGCTGCTGCTCTAGAGACACATGTGCAAGGTCTCCGATGCCATTCCTTTAGAGACAGCGGTGCAGCAGCTCCAGAGGTGGTACAGTAGTGTCAGGTGTGCATCGGCTCCAGAGATTTCTCTCTAGAGACGTGTGCAGAAGCTCCAGAGGTGTCAGTCTAGAGACACTTCTGCAAGTGTTCCAGGGTCATCCCTTTAGAGACAGCGGTGCTGCAGCTCCAGAGGTGGTACAGTAGCGTCAGGTGTGCATCGGTTTCAGAGACTGCTAAGCAGCAGCACCAGTCAGAGGCATATAGTATCACCAGTGCTGTCCCTCTAGAGATAGGTATGAAGCAGCTCCAGATGTGTTCCTCTAGGACAGGTGTGCAATGTTCCCAGCGACAGATGTGCAGCAGTTGCAGAGCCTGCTGTGAAGCAGCAGCAGCGTGAGTCACAGGAGTGGAGTAGCACCAGTGCTGTCCCTCTAGATGTAGGTGTAAAGCAGCTCCAGATGTGTTCCTCTAGGACAGGTGTGCAATGTCCCCAGCGACAGATGTACAGCAGTTGCAGAGCCTGCTATGAACCAGCAGGAGCGTGAGTCACAGGAGTAGAGTAGCACCAGTGCTGTCCCTCTAGATGTAGGTGTAAAGCAGCTCCAGATGTGTTCCTCTAGGACAGGTGTGCAATGTCCCCAGCGACAGATGTACAGCAGTTGCAGAGCCTGCTATGAACCAGCAGGAGCGTGAGTCACAGGAGTAGACTAGCACCAGTGCTGTCCCTCTAGAGATAGGTATGAAGCAGCTCCAGATGTGTTCCTCTAGGACAGGTGTGCAATGGCCCCAGCGACAGATGTGCAGCAGTTGCAGAGCCTGCTATGAAGCAGCAGCAGCGTGAGTCACAGGAGTAGACTAGCACCAGTTCTGTCCCTCTAGATGTAGGTGTATGTGAGAAGTTGGCCTGGCATATGCTGGTCACTAGTTATAGTGGCCACCTTGCACCAGTCCAATTGGACTCTTATGGTAGATAGGTTTAAGACAACCTTTTAAAGAAAACTATCCTAGTGGTAGCTGTGGAGAGCAGCCTTCAGGCTAAGTCTCTGAGGAATGTAAAGCAGCTTGTTTTACCTTATAATCTCTTGAATTACCAAATGAAAAGGACACCACACAGGTATATATATCAAATATATATGTATTTATTTATAGATACACTCTACTAATCTCTTTGTGAGATTAGAACCCAGATACACATTCAAATGTCAACAGTTGTCAATAAATTAAGCACAAATATGGCTGTAGCCCTAGGGGTGTATCTGACCATATACTAAGAAAATGGTTTAACAAACTCGACTTGCAAAATGACAAAGCCTAGGGCGTTGGGAATCGCTGGGGCTTCACTACTGCAGTGTTAGCAGGTTAGTAACAAGCCCACGGGAGACGCGGGCAGAGTCTAAACACAGCCACGGGTTTCCTATAGGTTACAATGGAGCAAGTCGCGGTTTGTATTTTAAAGTTTTAGGGCACTTCGAAGAAGTCAACAAGCAAGCCACTTACAGGGTAAGTATTTCGAGGGCCAACACACACTTGGGCACTGAAGTGCACGAGTTACCTCACCCAGGGAAGCCGGGTGCATAGGTGTCTTTTGGTGTCGGGTCGCGATGCTGTTTTCAATGGAGACCAATGAAGACTTGCTGCTTGAGACGACTGAAGAGGTGTCCGCTGGAATCCGAAGATGGATTGAAGTTGAAGAGGACCTGAAAATTGAGGGGACAGTGTTCAAAGTCACTTGCCAGTGACCGGTGGCCAGCAGGATGGATAACCACTGATGTTGCGTCGTTTCAGGTCATCGATGGTGATTTGTCTCCTCGCTCACGAGGTCCAGGAGAGATCGACAATGACCAGCAGCTGGATTCGGAGCGTCCCACTTTTTCTGCAGCTGGTGACGGTATTGGCAACCGAATTGGAACCAACAAGCCTTAGCAACTGCAAGTCTTGTGTGGAATGAAGATTGACGATGATGCAGACCAGCAAGGTCTGATGGACTTTCCCAGCAAGGGTGAGTGAGGGCAGGCCTGGAGCAACCAGAAGAGCCCTTGAAGTTGATGAGAAAGTCTTCGGGTGAGTCACTAGCCAACGGGCAAGTAACCGCAAAGATGCCTTTGCAGGACAAGTTCCACAGGAGCCCACGGTCACTCGGGACGGGGTAGGCTGCTGATTTTTGGTACCAGACCTGCTAGGGACTTGGACTACAGATGGTCCAAAGCACAAGTTCGTAGACCATTGTTCAGGGTTTGCACTCGAAATCAGTGCACGGTTCCCTGGTATTGCTGTTCCTCGTCACTCGTGGGGTCCAGATGCCACAGCTTCGCTGGGGACTCAAAATGGCCGTCGAGAGGTCAGGAAATTTGCTTCAGGGGATGCAGGGACTTCGGACTCCGGCGGGAGCGATGAAGTTTGCAACCGTTGAGTAAAGTTACTGGTGCCTGCCAAGCAGGGGAGTCACTCCTTGACTCCAAAGGAGATTCTTCAGTCTTCCAGAGATAGTGGAACGTCGAAGGGCCAGGATTCTTCTTTGTAGAGCGTCGTCCAGGGTAATCTGAGTTGCATTGGCAATGCTTGGTATCTTATAGTGAAGATAGGGGAGGGACTAGCTCTATGACCACTCCTCTAGGAGGGGGAGGGTCAGGGTAGTGGGTGGTTACACCCACTTCCCTTTGTCCAGTTTCGGGCCAGAGCAGGGGCAGGTAGCCCCTGAACCGGTTTGAGCTGGCATATGCACAGAGGAGCCTACTGCTCCCCCAGTGCAGGACTTCAAAGCACTCTTAGAGTGCACCCGCCCAGCTCCAATACACTAAATCCTGTCTGGGAGGTGGTGACACCTCCCTGTGACAGGATACCCTTTGTTGGGCTTCCTCCACTGCGAGTTTCGGTCAGCAGCAGGAGGGCAGCCCAGTGTCTGTGCTGGTGGCATCCATTTTGTGATGCCAGGGCTCTAGAAGATTTCTACCGTTTAGTACAGTGGGTACATGTCGTCCCCTCTAGAAGGGTGGGATCATACTCCTGGTGTGGGGGTATGATTCCAAGTTGTTTGACACCAAACACGACATGTTTTGATGCAGTCATTCCGAAGTTAGCATTTACCGCGAGGTTATAATGCACTTAAGAGTATATGGTTTAACCGCATCCACAAACAGCAGCAGAGAATAGACTCTGCCAGCTGCAGAGGGGTCCTGCTCACGCAAAAGCACCCCCTCACATAGTAAACCAAGCACCCTGCCCTCAGGATTATTAGGGCCTGCAAGAGGGTTGACTGATAGGTTTATATGTGTGTGTATGGTGAGATATAGGAACCTATACCTCAGTGAGGAGTGCTAACACTATCTCACACACGCTGCAGTAGCAGGCCTGTGGTGTCAGATTGTGAATGCTTCCCAGGGGTGGCATAATACATGCTGCAGCCCCTGGTAGGCCTGTGAAGTACCAATGCCCTAGGTACCTAAGGTACCATATACTAGGGGCTCATAAGGTACCACAGTATCCAATCACTAGTGCATCTAATATGCACACCAAGTTGTTTTAGAGAGATCAGTGAGACTGGGGCCCTGATTGGCAGGGACCCAGCCAGACTATAGTCAGAAACCAGTGTATACATCAGAAAAAAAGTGTGGGCAACATAAGTGCAGATCCTACTCTCCTACAGTGTAAAGCAGCTCCAGATGTGTTCCTCCAGAGACAGGTGCACTGTGACCACAGAGACAGGTGTTCAGCAGTTTCTGAGACTGCTAAGCAGCAGTGCCAGTCACAAGCATACAGTAGGTCCAGTGGTGTCTCTCTAGAGAGAGTGGTGAAGCAGTTCCAGATGTGTTCCTCTAGAAACAGATGTGCAGTGGACCCAGAGACAGGTGTGCCATAGTTTCAGAGACTGCTAAGCATCAGTGCCGGTCACACACGCGCGATGGCTTGAGTGGTGTCCCTCTAGAGACGGATGTTCAATGGCCCCAGCGACAGATGTGAAGCAGTTTCAGAGCCTGCTATGAAGCAGCAGCAGCGTGAGTCACAGGAGTAGAGTAGCACCAGTGCTGTCGCTCATGATGTAGGTGTGAAGCGGCTCCAGATGTTGTCCTCTAGTGAAGGGTGTGCAGCGGCCCCAGAGACGGGTGTGAGCAGTTTCAGAGGCTGCTACACAGCAGTGCGAGTCACACGTTGAGTTAACGGTGCCTTTGTTTCTGCAGCTACGTGGACCAGGTGCCTCTAAGGGCGACAAGGAATGGTGTACGAGCTGTCCCACGTCTGATGTCGCTATCCAGGGGGTCAGTGTCTAGCGGGAGCACCCACAGGCCTTGGCAACGGCAACACGTGGAAGAAGACCAAAATGAATGGTGTTGGGACCAGCAAGGCCCACATTCAAGTGAGACAGGGTAGGCCCCAGGCAAGCAGGGGAGCCTACTGGAAGCAAAGGAGACCCTCGACAGGGCCCGGGGATTTCTGGAAACAAGAGTTGCCCAGCCTTAGCGATGGCCAGCCAACGCGGTCCACAGGAGCTCGGTTCCAGCAGTGTCGACGAGGGATCCTGGCCTCAGACTCTTGTCTGAAGACAGTACAGGCCTGGAGGAAGTTGTAGAACCGTCACCTGTGTTACCGACCCGGTGGGAGGCCAGGATCAGCAATCGGTCAGCTGTGTTGCGGTGCCTGCGGATGCAGGATTGTGACTCCTTCACTCCAAGGGAGATTCCTTCGGGTGTCTTTCGATGTCCACAGGACCTGGAAGGGACCTGTATGGAGCACGGACACTGACGGTGCAGCGGGCTTGCAGAACGAAGAGATCAGAAGCAGACGGAGTCTTCCCGGTTACAGTCTCGGCTCCAAAAGCGTAGTCCGATGCAACCAGTCTGACACGATCTGCACGACTCGGGCGGAATGTACTGACGGTTGAAGAGAACACAGATTTGATCTGTATCGAATCCCACAACGAATCTAGGAACCCACCCTCAGGTAAGTCCTTAAGTACCCTAAGGAAAGGGTTGGACGATTCAGGGTTCCCTCCCAGGGGAGGGGGTTGGAAAGTGGGGAGGATACTCCTATGTCCTTCGTCCAGTTTTGTGCCAGAGCGGGAGCCAACGGCTCCCCGAACTGGTTTGAGCTGAACTATGCAAGGAGGGCACCAAATGTGCCCCTCAAGCAGTCTGAGTGGCGCTGGCAAGCGCCCCACCCTGTCCCAATACACTAAGTCCTGTCTGGGATGTGGTCACGCCTCCCTGTGGCAGGCTACCTATTGTTGTGCCTTCCCCTGCTCGAGCTTGGCTCAGCAGAAGGAGGGCAGAAACGTGTCTCTGGTCGGCAGTAGCCCTGGCTTGCTGTCCGGTTCTGGAAGACTAGTACCAGGAGCACCGAGGGCCTCCCGGAGGGGCCCCACAGTGCATGGAATCATACCTCCCGCACCGTTTACGGTGTGGGTGTATGATTCCAAATTGTTTGATGGCAAACATGACAGGTTTCATTACAGCCACTTTAGAGATGGTCATCGCGCAATGACGCATGGCCCCTCTCTATCGTAATGGCTGGTTCGCTGGCAACCCAGGAGAATGGACTCCGATGGTTGCAGGGGTGTCCTGCTCATGCAGGGGCACCCTCACTCTTAGAACCCAGCACCCTGCCTTTAGCGCTGAAAGGCCTGCTAGAGGGGTGACTTAGAGGTTTTAAGTGCGGCGAGGTTAGATGGAAGCTGACTTATCTTTCGTGAGAGGTGACGCACCAACTCACGCAGGCTGCCAAGGCAGGCCTGTAGCCAGCGTTTGGAGGGTTCCTTATGGGTGGCATAATACATGCTGCAGCCCATGCGGGACCCCTAGTGTACCTAGGCCCCCAGGTACCTTAGTGCCATATACTAGGGTCTTACAAGGGTACACCAGCTGCCAATTAGAAATGTACCAAGGTACTCACCACAGCCAATTTAGGGAGGAAGCGCAGAGACTGGGGTCCTGGTTAGCAGGGTCCCAGTCAGACTAGTCAGAAAACACTACGACACCAGCACAAAGCAGGGGTAACCATGAAAGGGGAGCCTACTTTCCTACAGAAGGTGTATCCTGTGGATAGACAGTGAGGGGAGGTGTAACCTATGGACAGACAGTGAGGGGAGGTGTAACCTATGGACAGACAGTGAGGGGAGGTGTAACCTGTGGACAGACAGTGAGGGGAGGTGTAACCTATGGACAGACAGTGAGGGGAGGTGTAACCTGTGGACAGACAGTGAGGGGAGGTGTAACCTATGGACACACAGTGAGGGGAGGTGTATCCTGTGAAGAGTTTGGGAGTTTGGGGCTGTATCCTGTGGACAGTGAGGGGAGATGTATCCTGTGGACAGACAGTGTGGGGGCTTGAGGCTAATGAACAGGTAAGACGGACTGTGGGTGGTCTGCGGGTTTGTGGACATTGTCAGACCCCGCAATGCGCCTACACCCATGGATAGCGCTTCTACGACGTGAGGAGCTAGACGTAGTAGGCCGGAGTGGATGAGGGACGTGAACACACGGACAGACAAGAAGACCCCATCGTTCCCCTTGCATTCTGGGATTTAGAGTTCTGTGGTCATAACGGGAGAGACGTTGTTTGGATTTTGCCGAGATTCCGGCATCAGTGGTTGCACTACGTTGAAAATCAACTTGTAGTGACATGAAACCGCGCGCCCTGATTGGCTGCAGCTGTGAGGGACGGGGGAGCTCAGCCATGTGGAGGGCTTTTAGGGGGAGGGGCAGGCACCACTGACGTCAGATGGGGAGGGGCCCGGTTGCATACAGTGGCAAAGATAGGGAAAAAAATAACTTCAAATAACTAAGTTTTGAGAAAGGAGGGGCCGGGATGCGGGGGCGCAGGCGGACCGCCGGAGCAGCCTTTTGTCTTCCAGTCTCGCAACTCTTCAGAAGTTCGTAAACTTTTACTTATAAGAAAGAGCGAAGAGCCCGCAGCCGGCCCGGGGCCCCTGGAGGGACCCCCACCCTTGGCATCTGGAGACGCGTCTATTTTAGGGCTGGTTCCCACGTTGGAGGCTCCACGGAACCGCGGATCGTCCGGGGGCGCCGCGCAGCTGGCTCCAGCGGTGCCCGGAGCTCCGGACCCTGGACTGGTGGGTTCTGCGGGGAGATCTGGGCTGGACGCAGTCAGGAGGGGAGTCATTCCTGCCGGAGAGTAAAGGGGAGGCGGAGGCGGCGCTGCAGCTGCTGGGACTGGCCAAGTGACCACAGGCGCCAGCGGGAGAGGAGGGCTGGGGCAGTGACACGAGGGCAGAACCGGAGGGGCAGCAACCTGGCTGGAGAGCTGGGCACAGGAAGGTGGACGGAGGAACCAGAGGGGCAGAGAGAGGGGACCCCGCATGAGAACCAGAGGAGAACCAGAGGGCAGAGACAGGGAACCCACTGAGAACCAGAGACAAGAGTCTGGGCAGAAGAACCGGAGGACAGAGCCAGGGGAACCCCGCAGGAGAACCAGAGACAAGAGTCTGGACAGAAGAACCGGAGGACAGAGCCAGGAGAACCAGAGGAGAACCAGAGACAAGAGTCTGGACAGAAGAACCGGAGGACAGAGCCAGGAGAACCAGAGGAGAACCAGAGACAAGAGTCTGGACAGAAGAACCAGAGGGCAGAGACAGGGGAACCCCGCAGGAGAACCAGAGGAGAACCAGAGACAAGAGTCTGGACAGAAGAACCGGAGGACAGAGACAGGGAACACACTAAGAACTAGAGAAGAACCAGAGACAAGAGTGGACAGAAGAACCGGAGGACAGAGCCAGGGGAACCCCGCAGGAGAACCAGAGACAAGAGTCTGGACAGAAGAACCAGAGGGCAGAGACAGGGGACACTCTGAGAACCAGAGGAGAACCAGAGACAAGAGTCTGGACAGAAGAACCGGAGGACAGAGCCAGGGGAACCCCGCAGGAGAACCAGAGGAGAACCAGAGACAAGAGTCTGGACAGAAGAACCGGAGGACAGAGCCAGGGGAACCCCGCAGGAGAACCAGGCACGGCGAGCAGACACGAGGGCAGAGACGGTAGAACCGGAAAGAGAAGCAGACAAGGGAGCTCCAGAGGAGAACCTGCGAGAACCAGATACAAGACCCTTGAAGGTGGAACCAGAAAGAACAACAAGACAAGTGACCGCAACTGGAGAACCAGAAACGAGAGCCAGGACAGGAGAACCAGAGGGCAGAGACAGGGGACACTCTGAGAACCAGAGGAGAACCAGAAACGAGAGCCAGGACAAGAGAACCAGGCAGAAGAACCGGGGGACTAAATGTCAGAAGTGAAAAGACTCGTGAGACACGGACAAGGGAGACAATCGGAGAAGAGTTCAGAGTCTGGGTGAAAACCTGACCAGAGAGCCAGAGGCGAACCAGAAACGAGTCCAAACTAGAGCGGGAAACCAGAAGGAGAGCCAGCTGGGGAGAACCAGGCGTGAGAACTGGACAGGAGGCCCAGACAGAAGAACCAGACAGAAGAACCAGGCAGGAGGCCCAGACAGAAGAACCAGGCAGGAGGCCCAGACAGAAGAACCAGGCAGGAGGCCCGGACAGAAGAACCAGACAGAAGACCCAGGCAGGAGGCCCAGACAGAAGAACCAGGCAGGAGGCCCAGACAGAAGAACCAGGCAGAAGACCCAGGCAGGAGGCCCAGACAGAAGAACCAGGCAGGAGGCCCGGACAGAAGAACCAGGCAAGAGGCCCGAACAGAAGAACCAGACAGAAGACCCAGGCAGGAGGCCCAGACAGAAGAACCAGGCAGGAGGCCCGGACAGAAGACCCAGGCAGGAGAACCAGGCAGGAGGCCCAGACAGAAGAACCAGGCAGGAGGCCCAGACAGAAGAACCAGGCAGAGGCCCGGACAGAAGACCCAGGCAGGAGGCCCAGACAGAAGAACCAGGCAGGAGGCCCGGACAGAAGACCCAGGCAGGAGAACCAGGCAGGAGGCCCAGACAGAAGAACCAGGCAGGAGGCCCAGACAGAAGAACCAGGCAGGAGGCCCGGACAGAAGAACCAGACAGAAGACCCAGGCAGGAGGCCCAGACAGAAGAACCAGGCAGGAGGCCCAGACAGAAGAACCAGGCAGAAGACCCAGGCAGGAGGCCCAGACAGAAGACCCAGGCAGGAGGCCCAGACAGAAGAACCAGGCAGGAGGCCCGGACAGAAGACCCAGGCAGGAGAACCAGGCAGGAGGCCCAGACAGAAGAATCAGGCAGAAGGCCCAGATAGAAGAACCAGGCAGGAGGCCCAGACAGAAGAATAAGGCAGGAGGCCCGGACAGAAAAAACAGATAGAAGAACCAGGCAGGAGGTCCAGATAGAAGAACCAGGCAGGAGGCCCGGACAGAAGAACCAGACAGAAGAACCAGGCAGGAGGCCCAGACAGAAGAACCAGGCAGGAGGCCCAGACAGAAGAACCAGGCAGGAGGCCCAGGCAGGAGGCCCAGGCAGGAGAACCAGGCAGGAGGCCCAGGCAGGAGAACCAGGCAGGAGGCCTGGAGGGAGCGAAGAGTCTGAGCAGACACCCCGAGTGGATGACCCGGAAGGAGGATTGACCCAGAGAACCAGACACAAGAACTGTGTGAGAAACTACCAGGAGAACACAAGAACCGGACAAGAGAATCAGACGAGACAGATGCACAGCCAGGAAGGGACAGGCGCTCATGAGAGCTGCGCTGGAGAACCAGGAGCCGACCCCTGACACTGGTACAACTGCCCCCTGTTGTTCTGAAGCCCCCGGGCCGCAGGCGGCTGATACCGGGAGAGTGGGTGTTATTTTCGGTTGTCCCTGGAGCTCTGCGCCCTGCGCGTCGGAGTGACGCCATATCCGCTCTGTCTGTAGAGTATGGGCTTCTCTCTTCGAGGTGTGACTGAGGCATCGAGGCGCTAGACCAGGCACCACGTTTAACTGGTTGGCGCACACAGCGCTACAACCCACCCGGACCCGCTGTAGGGGTCCTTTGGGGGCGCTCGCCAGCTCGGGTCCCTTCTGGGCCCAGCACCCCGTTCCTCAGGAGCCATGGGCCCCCCATCTCTCCAAGGTTTTCGCCACAGACACCACCTGAACCAGGAGATGACATGTCAAGGCCTCGCCCTGGACTAGCCACTGGCCCAGAGTCCCGGCCTAGACACCCCCAGACCTCACCAGGAGCCGGCGTGACCTCTGACCCGGCCAACCATCGCCACCCTGTGTCCATGGGGCTCTCGGCCGGCAGACGGCTGGGGTTCCAGCAGGGCCCCTACAGCCTGGACACTGGGGGGGCTTCTGCAGCCGCGGGGGCTGCCCCAGGGCGCCCGGAGATGCTCTGATTCTGGTGTGTGTGCCCTCTTCACCCCGAAGGATGCAGCTGAACAGCCCACGGAGGATGGCACCGCTGAACTGCCCCCCTGGCAGCCCCCCGGAGCACCAGGCCAGGCGCCTCTCCTGCCGCCCGGCCGCGGGGCCCCCTCCCCCGCCGCCCCCGCCGCACAGACACGGTAAGGCTGCCGGCGCTGCTTCAGAATAGGATATTGTGAGTTTCTGGTACCCAGTGACGCAGGCATGTGTTTCCCAGCAGGAGCAGCCGGCACGTGTTTCGCTCCGGCTGAGGCCCCTCCCCAGGTGAAATGTTATAGTAAACCACCGTGAGTCCCCCCCATCTCTGGGGTATCCCCACTCTTGGACCTGTCACCTGGGCCGTCACCGTCCATGGGCACGTGTGTTTATGTTAAAGTCCTTTAAGGGTCATGGGACGTGGACTCCCACGAACTTGACCTTTGCCCTGGGCTGCAATGGATGCCCTGAGCCGATGGGTCAGTCTGGGCGAAACACGTGTCGGCCGAGTCTCGTCCGCGCGCTGTACATAATATTGGAGCTGACGTTTGAAATTCACTGTCTCTCTTGACCCGAGGATTGGAGTTGTCGTGGGAATTTCTGAATTGTTTTTCACAGAGGCCTTAGTGCAAAGCAGCTGACGTCATCATTTTTCTGTGTAGCGCTGGTAGCAGAGGCTCCCATTTCATAGCACTAAGTAGGTGTTATTAACCAACTGAAAGGTTGTAAAGGCAGTAAAGCTGATATGAGCCGGTCAGCGGGGATTTGAACCCGTGACCCGCACGTGCCATTGATCTAAGCAGCGCGTGCATGAACTCAGTAAGGTGACTCCTCCCCCGCGACTGTCACATTCCAAACGTGCAGCTCTTTTGATGGTATCAAAGCTTTCCAAATGGGGACACAATAAAAACAAGAAGACCGCCTAGGACAAGGCTGAGGGTCATGTCAGGTGCCAAGGCTGAGGGTCGAGTCAGGGTCCAAGGCTGAGGGTCGTAGGCTGAGGGTCGTGTCAGGGGCCAAGGCTGAGGGTCGTGTCAGGGTCCAAGGCTGAGAGTCGTGTCAGGGTCGTAGGCTGAGGGTCGTGTCAGGGTCCAAGGCTGAGGGTCGTGTCAGGGTCCAAGGCTGAGGGTCGAGTCAGGGTCCAAGGCTGAGGGTCGTAGGCTGAGGGTCGTGTCAGGGGCCAAGGCTGAGGGTCGTGTCAGGGTCCAAGGCTGAGAGTCGTGTCAGGGTCCAAGGCTGAGGGTCGTGTCAGGGTCCAAGGCTGAGGGTCTTGTCAGGGGACAAGGCTGAGGGTCATGTCAGGTGCCAAGGCTGAGGGTCGTGTCAGGGTCCAAGGCTGAGGGTCGTAGGCTGAGGGTCGTGTCAGGGTCCAAGGCTGAGAGTCATGTCAGGGTCCAAGGCTGAGGGTCGTGTCTGGGTCCAAGGCTGAGGGTCGTGTCAGGGTCCAAGGCTGAGAGTCGTGTCAGGGTCCAAGGCTGAGGGTCGTGTCAGGGTCCAAGGCTGAGGGTCGTAGGCTGAGGGTCGTGTCAGGGTCCAAGGCTGAGAGTCGTGTCGGGGTCCAAGGCTGAGGGTCGTGTCAGGGTCCAAGGCTGAGGGTCGTGTCAGGGTCCAAGGCTGAGGGTAGTGTCAGGGTCCAAGGCTGAGGGTCATGTCAGGGTCCAAGGCTGAGGGTCGTAGGCTGAGGGTCGTGTCAGGGTCCAAGGCTGAGGGTCGTGTCAGGGTCCAAGGCTGAGGGTCGAGTCAGGGTCCAAGGCTGAGGGTCGTGTCAGGGTCCAAGGCTGAGGGTCGTGTCAGGGGCCAAGGCTGAGGGTCGTGTCAGGGTCCAAGGCTGAGAGTCGTGTCAGGGTCCAAGGCTGAGGGTCGTGTCAGGGTCCAAGGCTGAGGGTCTTGTCAGGGGACAAGGCTGAGGGTCATGTCAGGTGCCAAGGCTGAGGGTCGTATCAGGGTCCAAGGCTGAGGGTCCTGTCAGGGTCCAAGGCTGAGAGTCGTGTCAGCGGCCAAGACTGAGGGTCGTGTCAGGGTCCAAGGCTGAGGGTCGTGTCAGGGTCCAAGGCTGAGGGTCGTGTCAGCGGCCAAGGCTGAGGGTCGTGTCAGGGGCCAAGGCTGAGGGTCGTGTCAGGTTCCAAGGCTGAGGGTCGTGTCAGGGTCTAAGGCTGAGAGTCGTGTCAGGGTCCAAGGCTGAGGGTCGTGTCAGGGTCCAAGGTAGAGGGTCGTGTCAGGGTCCAAGGCTGATGGTAGTGTCAGGGTCCAAGGCTGAGGGTCGTGTCAGGGTCCAAGGCTGAGGGTCGTGTCAGGATCCAAGGCTGAGGGTCGTGTCAGGGTCCAAGGCTGAGGGTCGTGTCATGGTCCAAGGCTGAGGGTCGTGTCAGGGTCCAAGGCTGAGGGTCGAGTCAGGGTCCAAGGCTGAGGGTCGTGTCATGGTCCAAGGCTGAGGGTCGTGTCAGGGTCCAAGGCTGAGGGTCGTAGGCTGAGGGTCGTGTCAGGGTCCAAGGCTGAGGGTCGTGTCAGGGTCCAAGGCTGAGGGTCGTGTCATGGTCCAAGGCTGAGGGTCGTGTCAGGGTCCAAGGCTGAGGGTCGCAGGCTGAGGGTCGTGTCAGGGTCCAAGGCTGAGGGTCGTGTCAGGGGCCAAGACTGAGGGTCGTGTCAGGGTCCAAGGCTGAGGGTCGTGTCAGGGGCCAATACTGAGGGTCGTGTCAGGGGCTAAGGCTGAGGGTCGTGTCAGGGTCCAAGGCTGAGGGTCGTGTCAGGGTCCAAGGCTGATGGTAGTGTCAGGGTCCAAGGCTGAGGGTCGTATCAGGGTCCAAGGCTGAGGGTCCTGTCAGGGTCCAAGGCTGAGGGTCGTGTCAGGGGCCAATACTGAGGGTCGTGTCAGGGTCCAAGGCTGAAGGTCGTAGGCTGATGGTAGTGTCAGGGTCCAAGGCTGAGGGTCGTGTCAGGGTCCAAGGCTGAAGGTCGTGTTAGGGTTCAAGGCTGAGGTTAGTGTCAGGGTTCAAGGCTGATGGTAGTGTCAGGGTCCAGGATTGAGGGTCGTGTCAGGGTCCAAGGCTCAGGGTCGTGTCAGGGGCCAAGGCTGAGGGTCGTATCAAGGTCCAAGGCTGAGGGTCGTCTCAGGGTCCAAGGCTGAGGGTCATGTCATGGTCCAAGGCTGAGGGTCGAGTCAGGGTCCAAGGCTGAGGGTCGGAGGCTGAGGGTCGTGTCAGGGTCCAAGGCTGAGGGTCGTGTCATGGTCCAAGGCTGAGGGTCGTGTCAGGGTCCAAGGCTGATGGTGGTGTCAGGGTCCAAGGCTGAGGGTCGTGTCAGGGTCCAAGGCTGAGGGTCGTGTCAGGGTCCAAGGCTGAGGGTCGTGTCATGGTCCAAGGCTGAGGGTCGTGTCAGGGTCCAAGGCTGAGGGTCGTAGGCTGAGGGTCGTGTCAGGGTCCAAGGCTGAGGGTCGTATCAGGGTCCAAGGCTGAGGGTCGTGTCAGGGTCCAAGGCTGAGGGTCGTGTCATGGTCCAAGGCTGAGGGTCGTGTCAGGGTCCAAGGCTGAGGGTCGCAGGCTGAGGGTCGTGTCAGGGTCCAAGGCTGAGGGTCGTGTCAGGGGCCAAGACTGAGGGTCGTGTCAGGGTCCAAGGCTGAGGGTCGTGTCAGGGGCCAATACTGAGGGTCGTGTCAGGGGCTAAGGCTGAGGGTCGTGTCAGGGTCCAAGGCTGAGGGTCGTGTCAGGGTCCAAGGCTGAGGGTCGTGTCAGGGTCCAAGGCTGATGGTAGTGTCAGGGTCCAAGGCTGAGGGTCGTATCAGGGTCCAAGGCTGAGGGTCCTGTCAGGGTCCAAGGCTGAAGGTCGTGTCAGGGGCCAATACTGAGGGTCGTGTCAGGGTCCAAGGCTGAGGGTCGTAGGCTGAGGGTCGTGTCAGGGTCCAAGGCTGAGGGTCGTGTCAGGGTCCAAGGCTGAGGGTCGTGGCAGAGTTCAAGGCCGAGGTTAGTGTCAGGGTTCAAGGCTGATGGTAGTGTCAGGGTCCAAGATTGAGGGTCGTGTCAGGGTCCAAGGCTGAGGGTCGTGTCAAGGGCCAAGGCTGAGGGTCGTATCAAGGTCCAAGGCTGAGGGTCGTCTCAGGGTCCAAGGCTGAGGGTCGTGTCATGGTCCAAGGCTGAGGGTCGAGTCAGGGTCCAAGGCTGAGGGTCGTAGGCTGAGGGTCGTGTCAGGGTCCAAGGCTGAGGGTCGTGTCATGGTGCAAGGCTGAGGGTAGTGTCAGGGTCCAAGGCTGAGGGTAGTGTCAGGGTCCAAGGCTGAGGGTCGTGTCAGGGTCCAAGGCTGAGGGTCGTGTCATGGTCCAAGGCTGAGGGTCGAGTCAGGGTCCAAGGCTGAGGGTCGTAGGCTGAGGGTCGTGTCAGGGTCCAAGGCTGAGGGTCGTATGCTGAGGGTCATGTCAGGGTCCAGGGCTGAGGGTGATGTCAGGGTCCAAGGCTGAGGGTTGTGTCAGGGTCCAAGGCTGAAGGTAGTGTCAGGGTCCAAGGCTGAGGGTCGTGTCAGGGTCCAAGGCTGAGGGTCGTGTCAGGGTTCAAGGCTGATGGTAGTGTCAGGGTCCAAGGCTGAGGGTCTTGTCAGGGTCCAAGGCTGAGGGTCGTGTCAGGGGCCAAGGCTGAGGGTCGTGTCAGGGGCCAAGGCTGAGGGTCGTGTCAGGGGCCAAGGCTGAGGGTCGTGTCAGGGTCCAAGGCTGAGGGTCATGTCAGGGGCCAAGGCTGAGGGTCGTGTCAGGGTCCAAGGCTGAGGGTCGTGTCAGGGTCCAAGGCTGAGGGTCGTAGGGCAGGGTCGTGTCAGGGTCCAAGGCTGAGGGTCGTATCAGGGTCCAAGGCTGAGGGTCGTGTCAGGGTCCAAGGCTGAGGGTCGTGTCATGGTCCAAGGCTGAGGGTCGTGTCAGGGTCCAAGGCTGAGGGTCGCAGGCTGAGGGTCGTGTCAGGGTCCAAGGCTGAGGGTCGTGTCAGGGGCCAAGACTGAGGGTCGTGTCAGGGTCCAAGGCTGAGGGTCGTGTCAGGGGCCAATACTGAGGGTCGTGTCAGGGGCTAAGGCTCAGGGTCGTGTCAGGGTCCAAGGCTGAGGGTCGTGTCAGGGTCCAAGGCTGATGGTAGTGTCAGGGTCCAAGGCTGAGGGTCGTATCAGGGTCCAAGGCTGAGGGTCCTGTCAGGGTCCAAGGCTGAGGGTCGTGTCAGGGGCCAATACTGAGGGTCGTGTCAGGGTCCAAGGCTGAGGGTCGTAGGCTGAGGGTCGTGTCAGGGTCCAAGGCTGAGGGTCGTGTCAGGGTCCAAGGCTGAGGGTCGTGGCAGAGTTCAAGGCCGAGGTTAGTGTCAGTGTTCAAGGCTGAGGGTCGTGTCAGGGTCCAAGATTGAGGGTCGTGTCAGGGTCCAAGGCTGAGGGTCGTGTCAAGGGCCAAGGCTGAGGGTCGTATCAAGGTCCAAGGCTGAGGGTCGTCTCAGGGTCCAAGGCTGAGGGTCGTGTCATGGTCCAAGGCTGAGGGTCGAGTCAGGGTCCAAGGCTGAGGGTCGTAGGCTGAGGGTCGTGTCAGGGTCCAAGGCTGAGGGTAGTGTCAGGGTCCAAGGCTGAGGGTAGTGTCAGGGTCCAAGGCTGAGGGTCGTGTCAGGGTCCAAGGCTGAGGGTCGTGTCATGGTCCAAGGCTGAGGGTCGAGTCAGGGTCCAAGGCTGAGGGTCGTAGGCTGAGGGTCGTGTCAGGGTCCAAGGCTGAGGGTCGTATGCTGAGGGTCATGTCAGGGTCCAGGGCTGAGGGTGATGTCAGGGTCCAAGGCTGAGGGTCGTGTCAGGGTCCAAGGCTGAAGGTAGTGTCAGGGTCCAAGGCTGAGGGTCGTGTCAGGGTCCAAGGCTGAGGGTCGTGTCAGGGTTCAAGGCTGATGGTAGTGTCAGGGTCCAAGGCTGAGGGTCTTGTCAGGGTCCAAGGCTGAGGGTCATGTCAGGGGCCAAGGCTGAGGGTCGTGTCAGGGGCCAAGGCTGAGAGTCGTGTCAGGGGCCAAGGCTGAGGGTCGTGTCAGGGTCCAAGGCTGAGGGTCATGTCAGGGGCCAAGGCTGAGGGTCGTGTCAGGGTCCAAGGCTGAGGGTCGTGTCAGGGTCCAAGGCTGAGGGTCGTAGGCTGAGGGTCGTGTCAGGGTCCAAGGCTGAGGGTCGTATCAGGGTCCAAGGCTGAGGGTCGTGTCAGGGTCCAAGGCTGAGGGTCGTGTCATGGTCCAAGGCTGAGGGTCGTGTCAGGGTCCAAGGCTGAGGGTCGCAGGCTGAGGGTCGTGTCAGGGTCCAAGGCTGAGGGTCGTGTCAGGGGCCAAGACTGAGGGTCGTGTCAGGGTCCAAGGCTGAGGGTCGTGTCAGGGGCCAATACTGAGGGTCGTGTCAGGGGCTAAGGCTGAGGGTCGTGTCAGGGTCCAAGGCTGATGGTAGTGTCAGGGTCCAAGGCTGAGGGTCGTATCAGGGTCCAAGGCTGAGGGTCCTGTCAGGGTCCAAGGCTGAGGGTCGTGTCAGGGGCCAATACTGAGGGTCGTGTCAGGGTCCAAGGCTGAGGGTCGTAGGCTGAGGGTCGTGTCAGGGTCCAAGGCTGAGGGTCGTGTCAGGGTCCAAGGCTGAGGGTCGTGGCAGAGTTCAAGGCCGAGGTTAGTGTCAGGGTCCAAGGCTGAGGGTCGTGTCAGGGTCCAAGGCTGAAGGTCATGTTAGGGTTCAAGGCTGAGGTTAGTGTCAGGGTTCAAGGCTGATGGTAGTGTCAGGGTCCAAGATTGAGGGTCGTGTCAGGGTCCAAGGCTGAGGGTCGTGTCAGGGGCCAAGGCTGAGGGTCGTATCAAGGTCCAAGGCTGAGGGTCGTCTCAGGGTCCAAGGCTGAGGGTCGTGTCATGGTCCAAGGCTGAGGGTCGAGTCAGGGTCCAAGGCTGAGGGTCGTAGGCTGAGGGTCGTGTCAGGGTCCAAGGCTGAGGGTAGTGTCAGGGTCCAAGGCTGAAGGTAGTGTCAGGGTCCAAGGCTGAGGGTCGTGTCAGGGTCCAAGGCTGAGGGTCGTGTCAGGGTCCAAGGCTGAGGGTCGAGTCAGGGTCCAAGGCTGAGGGTCGTAGGCTGAGGGTCGTGTCAGGGTCCAAGGCTGAGGGTCGAGTCAGGGTCCAAGGCTGAGGGTCGTAGGCTGAGGGTCGTGTCAGGGTCCAAGGCTGAGGGTCGTATGCTGAGGGTCATGTCAGGGTCCAGGGCTGAGGGTGATGTCAGGGTCCAAGGCTGAGGGTCGTGTCAGGGTCCAAGGCTGAAGGTAGTGTCAGGGTCCAAGGCTGAGGGTCGTGTCAGGGTCCAAGGCTGAGGGTCGTGTCAGGGTTCAAGGCTGATGGTAGTGTCAGGGTCCAAGGCTGAGGGTCTTGTCAGGGTCCAAGGCTGAGGGTCGTGTCAGGGGCCAAGGCTGAGGGTCGTGTCAGGGTCCAAGGCTGAGGGTCGTGTCAGGGGCCAAGGCTGAGGGTCGTGTCAGGGGCCAAGGCTGAGGGTCATGTCAGGGGCCAAGGCTGAGGGTCGTGTCAGGGTCCAACGCTGACGGTCGTGTCAGGGGCCAAGACTGAGGGTCATGTCAGGGGCCAAGACTGAGGGTCGTGTCAGGGTCCAACGCTGAGGGTCGTGTCAGGGTCCAAGGTTGAGGGGCGTGTCAGGGTCCAAGGCTGAGAGTCGTGTCAGGGTCCAACGCTGAGGGTCGTGTCAGGGTCCAAGGCTGAGGGTCGTGCCAGGGTCCAAGGCTGAGGGTCGTGTCAGGGTCCAAGGCTGAGGGTCGTGTCAGGGGCCAAGACTGAGGGTCGTGTCAGGGTCCAAGGCTGAGGGTCGTGTCAGGGGCCAAGACTGAGGGTCGTGTCAGGGTCCAAGGCTGAGGGTCGTGTCAAGGGCCAAGGCTGAGGGTCGTGTCAGGGTCCAAGGCTGATGGTAGTTTCAGGGTCCAAGGCTGAGGGTCGTGTCAGGGTTCAAGGCTGAGGTTAGTGTCAGGGTTCAAGGCTGATGGTAGTGTCAGGCTCCAAGGCTGAGGGTCGTGTCAGGGTCCACGGCTGAGGGTCATGTCAGGGTTCAATGCTGAGGTTAGTGTCAGGGTTCAGGGCTGATGGTAGTGTCAGGGTCCAAGACTGAGGGTCGTGTCAGGGTCCAAGGCTGAGGGTCGTGTCAGGGGCCAAGGCTGAGGGTCGTATCAGGGTCCAAGGCTGAGGGTCGTGTCAGGGTCCAAGGCTGAGGGTCATGTCATGGTCCAAGGCTGAGGGTCGAGTCAGGGTCCAAGGCTGAGGGTCGTAGGCTGAGGGTCGTGTCAGGGTCCAAGGCTGAGGGTCGTGTCATGGTCCAAGGCTGAGGGTAGTGTCAGGGTCCAAGGCTGAGGGTCGTAGGCTGAGGGTTGTATGCTGAGGGTCGTGTCAGGGGCCAATACTGAGGGTCTTGTCAGGGGCCAAGGCTGAGGGTCGTGTCAAGGGCCAAGGCTGAGGGTCGTGTCAGGGTCCAAGGCTGATGGTAGTTTCAGGGTCCAAGGCTGAGGGTCGTGTCAGGGTCCAAGGCTGAGGGTCGTGTCAGGGTCCAAGGCTGAGGGTCGTGTCAGGGTCCAAGGCTGATGGTAGTTTCAGGGTCCAAGGCTGAGGGTCGTGTCAGGGTCCACGGCTGAGGGTCATGTCAGGGTCCAAGGCTGATGGTAGTTTCAGGGCCCAAGGCTGAGGGTCGTGTCAGGGGCCAAGGCTGAGGGTCGTGTCAGGGTCCAAGGCTGCGGGTGGTGTCGGGGTCCAAGGCTGAGGGTCGTGTCAGGGGCCAAGGCTGAGGGTCGTGTCAGGGTCCAAGGCTGAGGGTCGTGTCAGGGTCCAAGGCTTAGGGTCGTGTCAGGGGCCAAGGCTGATGGTAGTTTCAGGGTCCAAGGCTGAGGGTCGTGTCAGGGTCCAAGGCTGAGGGTCGTGTCAGGGTCCAAGGCTGAGGGTCGTGTCAGGGTCCAAGGCTGAGGGTCGTGTCAGGGGCCAAGGCTGAGGGTCGTGTCAGGGGCCAAGGCTGAGGGTCGTGTCATGGTCCAAGGCTGAGGGTCGTGTCAGGGGCCAAGGCTTTGGGTCTTGTCAGGGCCCAAGGCTGAGGGTCTTGTCAGGGGCCAAGGCCGAGGGTAGAGTCAGGGGCCAAGGCCGAGGGTAGAGTCAGGGCCAAGGCTGAGGGTCTTGTAAGGGGCCAAGGCTGAGGGTCGTGTCAGGGCCAAGGCTGAGGGTCGTGTCAGGGCCCAAGGCTGAGGGTCGTGTCAGGGCCAAGGCTGAGGGTCGTGTCAGGGCCCAAGGCTGAGGGTCGTGTCAGGGTCCAACGCTGAGGGTCGTGTCTGGGTCCAAGGCTGAGGGTCGTGTCTGGGTCCAAGGCTGATGGTAGTGTCAGGGTCCAAGACTGAGGGTCGTGTCAGGGTCCAAGGCTGAGGGTCTTGTCAGGGGCCGGCATCTGGGACCCTCGCAGCGAGGCTTCGGGCCGGAGTTCGTCCTCGCCAAATTCGCAGTCCGCGGCCTGGTTTGGAGTCTGGGCGAGTTCAGGGGTCATGCCCAAGGACTTAAAGTTACTCCAATGGTCTGATGGAATTGACCGGCAGAGGTAAGTCATCCTACCACACACCCTATTTAGAGCAGAGAGCTTTTTTCACTGTCCTTCACTGTCCAGTATACCCTGGCAGTGAGGGTCACTTAAAAAAGAAGAGAAAATGACCCTACACCATGCAAGAAAACTCGTAGTTTTTTGTTTTTTTTAAAGAAACTCCGCTTCAACAGTTTGTTTTTGAAGAATAAAAAAACTTTGTAAAAGTTTGATGGCCATCCATGATGTTTGAGGGCACCGTCTGTCAAACGCTTCCTGCAGTGAGTACAGAGGTGTGCGGAGCAGGCGAGTCTGGGCAGGGCAGCAGAAATAAAGTCCCCTCCACCCTGGCTGCTTTCGCTCTGTCCACCAAACCCTCAGGCGGCTGCCTAGAGTGTCGCAGCGAGCGCGGGGCAGAGGGTTGGGATGCCACCCGAGGGACTGGCAGGGCTCGCCCATCGCCCCCTGGGTGCGCTGCTGCCAGTGAGAGACCTGGAAACCTCAGCCTGGCGCAGCGCTCCAAGCCTGGTGCTGCCAACATTTGTGAATTCCGAAAAGGAGTAAATTCACATCTATTCAAGGGTTACTTTTGTGGGTGGAGATTCGCTACTTTTTAGGTAAACTGGTCATTATATATCTTAAAATTCCTGAAGCAAAAAATAAACAAGGTAACACCTCTTAGCGAAATCGGAAGTAAGAGGAAACCCAACACAGAGGTACAGACCCCACGCAGGGCCCCCAGACCCCTCTGGCCAGCCAAGAATGCACGCACCAAGCATCCCCCGCCCTCCCCGGTGCTATGATCCTGCGTGCGGCCTGCCACCGCATCCTGAGGCACCAAGGCGTTGTTCTTTCCACTCAGCAGCTCCTTGTCAGCACCCCCAGCAGGGGGCGCCCGCATCACCTCAGATCTAGGCGCTTTGAAAGACCCTGCCTCGCTCAGACGCTCTCTGCGCCTCCAGAGCGCTCCCTCTGTGCCATCGCGGTCATCAGTGGCCGCACCATAGACTGACAGCAGCAGCCCCAGCCCCATCTCCCCTGTGCTGCTGAAGCGCTCTTGCTCCTGTCTTCCCTCCCCCCCCCCCCCCCCCCCCGTTTTTGAGTGCCTTCTCCTTGCTTTTCATAAAAAACAAATAGAAAGCAGTTAGCAACCCCAGCGCCTTGAGGTCCTCACGGGTGAGTTCAGCGCTCCATAAATCTTGATTGGTTGACTGATTGTTCTGTCTTCGATCTTCTCCAGAGCTGGTGCTAAGAGGCATCAGTTGATGGTTTTAAGACATCCTGGTCTATCCTTGCAGGATTCTCCAGAGATACTCTAGGGGGCGTGATATTTTCATAACACAAACCTATCCGAAAGGCAGCGGAGCACTGGACCGGTCCAAAGGCAGAAACACGGTCAACTTGTCCGTCAGAGGAAGCTCGGCTCTGAAACTAGAAGTGACTGCTACTGTGTGTGATGAAGTGTTCTTTAGAGAGGTGCACCCTCAGCTCTTTCTTAAATTGGAGCAGGGTTTTGGCGGTCCTGATGGATACGGGGATGTTGGACTTGGCCCTTTTTGCAGGGTCATCCCTGAACTTTTTACCTTCCTCCTGTATTTTTTCTGACCTGTTGGTGGCTGTTCTATGACTCTGGGCACCTTACCACTGCTGATCAGTGCTAAGGTGCATATGCTCTCCCTACTGTAAAATGTATATGTTGGTTGGATTCCATGATTGGCTTATTTGGTTTACTGTCAGATCCCAGTAAAGTGCACCAGGAGTGCCAGGGCTTGTAAATACAAATGCTGCTGGTGGGCTTGCAGCACTGGTTGTGCCACCCACAGAAGCGGCCTGGTAAAATGTGTCAAGGTCTGCCATTGCAGAACCTGCGTGCAGTCTGGTACTGTCGCGCTGATTGCGCAAGTGCACCCACTTGCCAGTCCCTAAACCTTCCCTTAACTTCATGTTAGTCACCCCTAAGGTAGGCCCAAGGGCAGGGTGCATTGTAGCATAAGGTAGGACAAGCCCTGATGTGCGTGGCATGTCCTAATAGTGAATTACAGCCATTTTCGTTTTTCACTATTGTATGGCTACCTGTTCTCATAGGCCAGAATGGGCGGTTAGGATTGTTCCATCCTATGATCCTAACCGACCCAGGGAACATGGTAGAAAATCGAGTTTAGTATGCCTGAAATCAGAATAATAAGGTAAATCTTCTAGTAAGGTTTATTTTAATATTCTGCGTTTGCAAATGCCACTTTTAGAAAGCTGGTATTTGCTTGCCTAACCATTTCAGCCGCCTCTGCGTGATGTGTATCTGCTGTCTGGCTTGTGTGAGTGACAGGGCTGGGGAAACCCAGATGGGCAGGGCTAGGCAGCCTGGTGGTGAATAGGACGATCGACAGGTAGATGGGTGGGAGGAGTACACCTGGACTCTGAATAGGGCTGTGCTCTGCCACCACAATACTGGCTCCGCCCCCTGTGGAGCGTCTGATGGCTATGCCCTGCACCCTGAAAGAAGAAGACTGCATCGTATCAACAAAGTGCTCCAGAACTGGACTGAACTAGGCAAGGGCCCCCCTGGCCTGGGAGAACAAAGGATTTGTGGTATAAATGTAGGAGCCCTGCTCCTAAGAAACTAGATCCTGTCCTGCCAAGAAGAAACCTCTGTCCGACGAGGAGGAACCGAGAAAGCTGCATGGAGGAGTACTGTCCCTGACCTGGGGGATTGGCCTGCAGTGGTTGCCTTGCTGCTGAAGAAGAGGAAGAAAAGAACCAAGAAACTTTTACTTTGACTTGTGCTGAAAAGATCTCCAAGGGCTTGTGAGTGAGCTTGCCCCCTGAATGAAGTCCCAGGACCAGTGGACTTCACCACGTGAGATTGCCTTGGAAAACGGACCGTTTTCCCCGCATCTTCGACTCGAACTGCTGTGCACGTCTCGCTAATCGCAGCGTATCCCCTGCAAGCTGGTATCCCGCTGTCCGGCCCGACCAACGCATCTGAGGCCCCTCTACGAGCCGTAGCTCGCACCATGAAGGAAGGTAACCCCGGCCTGAGTAACGTGACTTACAGGCCCCTACGAGCCCCAGTGTGCACCGTGACTGAAGGACATTGACCCGTACTCCTTGCACCCCCTCCGGACCGTACTACCAGCGTGCGCGCCTCTCCCCTGCTTTGGGAAAGGCTGCAGCGCGTATGGTGGTCGCGTACGTCTCCTTGTCCGGAGCGTACTGTTCGTCTGTTGCCAGCACTCCTCAGAGTCAAGACCCGCGATCCCGGTATGACGCGTACACAGCGCCTGGAAAGAGAGAGCCGTACCTTCGCGCCGTCCCTGGAAGCTGCGCCCGCCCAAGGTCCAACGTACTGTAGTACGCGCCGCCCCCCAGAGGACATCGCACTGTACAGCCCGCTTGTTACCCACGAAGTGTCCGTGTCAACCCAAGGACTCAAGGTACTGTGCCGTTCGCACCGTAGGGTGGACGCTTCATTTCCGAAGCGCCTGCGGTGCGTATGTGAGACCCGTTCCCCCATCTATGTTAGTCGCGCACGAAGCGTACACCTAGGAACGAAGCACATAGACTACCCTGAACAACGCTAAGCTCAAGAACGCTGTATAAACAAGTATTGTGGTCATTCTAAATGTAACTTTGGTCTTGTGCTAAGTCTGATAAAGAAAGTATAAAGCATTATTTTTTATATATATCCCGGTGTGGAATCCATTTGTGGAGGGTCATTGGATTACTGTGTGTGTGTTCACAAACGCTTAACCTAAACACTCTGGGATAGGCCTTGTCTGCTCGCGCCAAGCTACCTAGAGGGTGAGTAGGGGTTATTGTTAGAGTGTGCCACCTTACCCTGACAGGAAGAAAGACTCTCTGCTTGTCCCAGGTACCTACCTGTGCCAACCAGATAATCCGGATTCTAACAGGGATGTTGTTCCAGATCCTGGGTGCACAGATGCTGGGTCGGTCCTGATGGACAGGGATGTTGTTCCAGACCCTGTGTGCACAGATGCTGGGTCGGTCCTGATGGATACAGGGATGTTGTTCCAGACCCTGGGTGGACAGATGCTGGGTCGGTCCTGATGGACACAGGGATGTGGTTCCAGATCCTGGGTGCACAGATGCTGAGGCGGTCCTGATGGGCAGGGATGCTGTTCCAGATCCTGGGTGCACAGATGCTGTGGAAGTCCTGATGCATCCAGGGATGTTGTTCCAGATCCTGGGTGCACAGATGCCATGTCAGTCCTGATGGATACAGGGATGTTGTTCCAGACCCTTGGTGCACAGATCCTGGGGTGGTCCTGATGGGCAGGGATGTTGTTCCCGATCCTGGGTGTACAGATGTTGAGGTGGTCCTGATGGAAACAGGGATGTTGTTCTCGATCCTGGGTGCACAGATGCTGGGTCGGTCGTGATGGAAACAGGGATGTTGTTCCAGACCCTGGGTGCACAGATGCTGGGTCGGTCGTGATGGAAACAGGGATGTTGTTCCAGATCCTGGGTGCACAGATGCTGCGGTGGACCTGATGGATACGGGGATGTTGTTCCAGACCCTGGGTGCACAGATGCTGCTGTGGTCCTGATGGATACGGGGATGTTGTTCCTGATCCTGGGTGCACAGATGCTGGGTCGGTCCTGATGGATACGGGGATGTTGTTCCAGACCCTGGGTGCACAGATGTTGCTGTGGTCCTGATGGATACGGGGATGTTGTTCCTGATCCTGGGCGCACAGATGTTGAGGTGGTCCTGATGGAAACAGGGATGTTGTTCCAGATCCTGGGTGCACAGATGCTGAGGCGGTCCTGATGGATACAGGGATGTTGCCCCAGATCCTGGGTGTACAGATGCTGTGGTGGTCCTGATGTATACGGGGATGTTGTTCCAGATCCTGGGTGTACAGATGTTGAGGTGGTCCTGATGGAAACAGGGATGTTGTTCCAGATCCTGGGTGCACAGATGCTGAGGCGGTCCTGATGGATACAGGGATGTTGCCCCAGATCCTGGGTGTACAGATGCTGTGGTGGTCCTGATGGATGCAGGGATGTTGTTCCAGATCCTGGGTGCACAGATGCTGGGGTGGTCCTGATGGATCCAGGGATGTTGCCCCAGATCCTGGGTGCACAGATGCTGCGGCGGTCCTGATGGAAACAGGGATGTTATTCTTGATCCTGGGTGCACAGATGCTGGGTCGGTCCTGATGGAAACAGGGATGTTGTTCCAGATCCTGGGTGCACAGATGCTGGGGTGGTCCTGATGGATATAGGGATGTTATTCCAGATCCTGGGTGCACAGATCCTTGGGTGGTCCTGACGGACTCAATGATGTTGTTCCAGATCCTGGGTGCACAGATGATGATGTGGTCCTGATGGATACAGAGATGTTGATCCAGATCCTGGGTGCACAGATGCTGTTGTGGTCCTGATGGGCACAGGGATGTTGTTCCAGATCCTGGGTGCACAGATGCTGCTGTGGTCCTGATGGATACAGGGATGTTGTTCGAGATCGTGGGTGCACAGATGCTGGTGCGGTCCTGATGGACACAGAGATGTTGTTCCAGGTCCTGGGTGCACAGATGCTGGGGCGGTCCTGATGGATACAGGGATGTTGTTCGAGATCGTGGGTGCACAGATGCTGGGGCGGTCCTGATGGACACAGAGATGTTGTTCCAGGTCCTGGGTGCACAGATGCTGGGGCGGTCCTGATGGATACAGGGATGTTGTTGCAGATCCTGGGTGCACAGATGCTTCTGCTGTCCTGATGGATACAGGGATGTTGTTGCAGATCCTGGGTGCACAGATGCTGGGGTGGTCCTGATGGAAACAGGGATGTTGTTCTCGATCCTGGGTGCACAGATGCTGCGGTGGTCCTGATGGATACAGGGATGTGGTTCCAGATCCTGGGTGCACAGATGCTGCGGTGGTCCTGATGGATACAGGGATGTGGTTCCAGATCCTGGGTGCACAGATGCTGCTGCTGTCCTGATGGATACAGGGATGTTGTTGCAGATCCTGGGTGCACAGATGCTGGGGTGGTCCTGATGGAAACAGGGATGTTGTTCTCGAACCTGGGTGCACAGATGCTGCGGTGGTCCTGATGGATACAGGGATGTGGTTCCAGATCCTGGGTGCACAGATGCTGCTGTGGTCCTGATGGATACAGGGATCTTGTTCCTGATCCTGGTTGCACAGATCCTGGGTCGGTCCTGATGGATACGGGGATGTTGTTCCAGATCCTGGGCGCACAGATGCTGTGGTTGTCCTGATGGATACGGGGATGTTGTTCCAGATCCTGGGTGCACAGATGCTGTGGTTGTCCTGATGGATACGGGGATGTTGTTCCAGATCATGGGTGCACAGATGCTGGGCGGTCCTGATGGATACGGGGATGTTGATCTGGATCCTGGGTGCACAGATGCTGGGGCGGTCCTGATGGATAGAGGGATGTTGTTCCAGACCCTGGGTGCACAGATGCTGCGGTGGTCCTGATGGATACAGGGATGTTGTTCCAGACCCTGGGTGCACAGATGCTGCGGTGGTCCTGATGGATACAGGGATGTTGTTCCAGACCCTGGGTGCACAGATGCTGCGGTGGTCCTGATGGATACGGGGATGTTGTTCCAGACCCTGGGTGCACAGATGCTGCGGTGGTCCTGATGGATACAGGGATGTTGTTCCAGACCCTGGGTGCACAGATGCTGCGGTGGTCCTGATGGATACAGGGATGTTGTTCCAGACCCTGGGTGCACAGATGCTGCGGTGGTCCTGATGGATACAGGGATGTTGTTCCAGACCCTGGGTGCACAGATGCTGCGGTGGTCCTGATGGATACAGGGATGTTGTTCCAGACCCTGGGTGCACAGATGCTGCGGTGGTCCTGATGGATACAGGGATGTTGTTCCAGACCCTGGGTGCACAGATGCTGCGGTGGTCCTGATGGATACAGGGATGTGGTTCCAGATCCTGGGTGCACAGATGCTGCGGTGGTCCTGATGGATACAGGGATGTTGTTCCAGACCCTGGGTGCACAGATGCTGCAGTGGTCCTGATGGATACAGGGATGTGGTTCCAGATCCTGGGTGCACAGATGCTGCTGTGGTCCTGATGGATACAGGGATGTTGTTCCGGATCCTGGGTGCACAGATGCTGGGGGGGTCCTGATGGATACAGGGATGTGGTTCCAGATCCTGGGTGCACAGATGCTGCGGTGGTCCTGATGGATACAGGGATGTTGTTCCAGACCCTGGGTGCACAGATGCTGCGGTGGTCCTGATGGATACAGGGATGTTGTTCCAGACCCTGGGTGCACAGATGCTGCGGTGGTCCTGATGGATACAGGGATGTTGTTCCAGACCCTGGGTGCACAGATGCTGCGGTGGTCCTGATGGATACAGGGATGTGGTTCCAGATCCTGGGTGCACAGATGCTGCTGTGGTCCTGATGGATACAGGGATGTGGTTCCAGATCCTGGGTGCACAGATGCGGCTGTGGTCCTGATGGATACAGGGATGTTGTTCCGGATCCTGGGTGCACAGATGCTGGGGTGTGATGGATACAGGGATGTGGTTCCAGACCCTGGGTGCACAGATGCTGCGGTGGTCCTGATGGATACAGGGATGTTGTTCCAGACCCTGGGTGCACATATGCTGCGGTGGTCCTGATGGATACAGGGATGTTGTTCCAGACCCTGGGTGCACAGATGCTGCGGTAGTCCTGATGGATACAGGGATGTTGTTCCAGACCCTGGGTGCACAGATGCTGCGGTGGTCCTGATGGATACAGGGATGTTGTTCCAGACCCTGGGTGCACAGATGCTGCGGTGGTCCTGATGGATACAGGGATGTGGTTCCAGATCCTGGGTGCACAGATGCTGCGGTGGTCCTGATGGATACAGGTTTGTTGTTCCAGATCCTGAGTGCACAGATGCTGCTGCGGTCCTGGTGGATACAGTGATGTTGCCCCAGATCCTGGGTGCACAGATGCTGGGGCGGTCTTGATGGATACAGGGATGTGGTTCCAGATCCTGGGTGCACAGATGCTGCTGTGGTCCTGATGGATACAGGGATGTTGTTCCGGATCCTGGGTGCACAGATGCTGGGGTGGTCCTGATGGATACAGGGATGTGGTTCCAGATTCTGGGTGCACAGATGGCAAAGGCCTGTTGCCTTGAGTTATTTTTTTCTTTTTTGTACTTCATCTCCAAGCTGATGGTGTCCACAAATATCGAGCTGGCTAGAGTGTTGGCCGTGTACCCAGGCAGGTATGCTTGGGTTTAGCCGTACTTAGGGTCAGGATGACACCTGTGCGTGTGCACCAGCAGATGTTCTTGTAGAGCTGCTAGAATTGTGCATTTCACATCGGTCCCTGTCGAGTATCAGTGCAAGGCGGTCAGTGCCTGGTGAAGACTGATGTCGTATGATCTAAGAATATGACATTAACGTACAAAAGAGCACGTATGTGCATGGGTCCGGGGGTCGGGGGCACCCTGCGTCACGTTCTAGGGGTGTTATTAGATCTGTGATATCAGCTGAAAAGCGGGTGGGCGCTCACGGGCATCGCACCTTACTTCCTGTGCACTGGAGATCACCTTGGAATAAACACCAGGTCCAGTCCCCTCTGCTGAGTGAGCCACAGAGGTGCACTCCATCCAACCCTGTCACACAGCAGCGTCTCCCGGCTAACCCATCGAAGGGCGAACTGAAGGCGATGGATGACCCCCTGGGTCCAGAGGTGCACTCCATCCAACCCTGTCACTCAGCAGCCTCTGTCGGCTGACCCATCGAAGGGCACACTGAAGGCGATGGATGACCCCCTGGGTCCAGAGGTGCCCTCCATCCAACCCTGTCACTCAGCAGCCTCTCCCGGCTAACCCATCGAAGGGCGAACTGAAGGCGATGGATGACCCCCTGGGTCCAGAGGTGCACTCCATCCAACCCTGTCACTCAGCAGCCTCTGTCGGCTGACCCATCGAAGGGCACACTGAAGGCGATGGATGACCCCCTGGGTCCAGAGGTGCCCTCCATCCAACCCTGTCACTCAGCAGCCTCTCCCGGCTAACCCTACGAAGGGCGAACTGAAGGCGATGGATGACCCCCTGGGTCCAGAGGTGCACTCCATCCAACCCTGTCACTCAGCAGCCTCTGTCGGCTGACCCATCGAAGGGCGAACTGAAGGCGATGGATGACCCCCTGGGTCCAGAGGTGCACTCCATGCAACCCTGTCACTCAGCAGCCTCTGTCGGCTGACCCATCGAAGGGCACACTGAAGGCGATGGATGACCCCCTGGGTCCAGAGGTGCACTCCATCCAACCCTGTCACTCAGCAGCCTCTCCCGGCTAACCCATCGAAGGGCGAACTGAAGGCGATGGATGACCCCCCGGGTCCAGAGGTGCACTCCATCCAACCCTGTCACTCAGCAGCCTATGTCGGCTGACCCATCGAAGGGCGAACTGAAGTCGATGAATGACCCCCTGGGTCCAGAGGTGCACTCCATCCAAACCTGTCACTCAGCAGCCTCTGTCGGCTGACCCGTCGAAGGGCGAACTGAAGGCGATGGATGACCCCCTGGGTCCAGAGGTGCACTCCATCCAACCCTGTCACTCAGCAGCCTCTGTCGGCTGACCTGTCGAAGGGCAAACTGAAGTCGATGAATGACCCCCTGGGTCCAGAGGTGCACTCCTTCCAACCCTGTCACTCAGCAGCCTATGTCGACTGACCCATCGAAGGGCGAACTGAAGGCGATGGATGACCCCCTGGGTCCAGAGGTGCACTCCATCCAACCCTGTCACTCAGCAGCCTCTGTCGGCTGACCCGTCGAAGGACGAACTGAAGGCGATGGATGACCCCCTGGGTCCAGAGATACACTCCATCCAACCCTGTCACTCAGCAGCCTCTGTCGGCTGACTCGTCGAAGGGCAAACTGAAGTCGATGGATGACCCCCTGGGTCCAGAGGTGCACTCCATCCAACCCTGTCACTCAGCAGCCTCTGTCGGCTGACCCGTCGAAGGGCGAACTGAAGTCGATGGATGACCCCCTGTGTCCAGAGATACACTCCATCCAACCCTGTCACTCAGCAGCCTCTGTCGGCTGACCCGTCGAAGGGCGAACTGAAGTCGATGGATGACCCCCTGGGTCCAGAGGTGCACTCCATCCAACCCTGTCACTCAGCAGCCTCTGTCGGCTGACCCATCGAAGGGCACACTGAAGGCGATGGATGACCCCCTGGGTCCAGAGGTGCACTCCATCCAACCCTGTCACTCAGCAGCCTCTCCCGGCTAACCCATCGAAGGGCGAACTGAAGGCGATGGATGACCCCCTGGGTCCAGAGGTGCCCTCCATCCAACCCTGTCACTCAGCAGCCTCTGTCGGCTGACCCGTCGAAGGGCACACTGAAGGCGATGGATGACCCCCCGGGTCCAGAGGTGCACTCCATCCAACCCTGTCACTCAGCAGCCTATGTCGGCTGACCCATCGAAGGGCGAACTGAAGTCGATGAATTACCCCCTGGGTCCAGAGGTGCACTCCATCCAAACCTGTCACTCAGCAGCCTCTGTCGGCTGACCCGTCGAAGGGCGAACTGAAGGCGATGGATGACCCCCTGGGTCCAGAGGTGCACTCCATCCAACCCTGTCACTCAGCAGCCTCTGTCGGCTGACCTGTCGAAGGGCAAACTGAAGTCGATGAATGACCCCCTGGGTCCAGAGGTGCACTCCTTCCAACCCTGTCACTCAGCAGCCTATGTCGACTGACCCATCGAAGGGCGAACTGAAGGCGATGGATGACCCCCTGGGTCCAGAGGTGCACTCCATCCAACCCTGTCACTCAGCAGCCTCTGTCGGCTGACCCGTCGAAGGACGAACTGAAGTCGATGGATGACCCCCTGGGTCCAGAGATACACTCCATCCAACCCTTTCACTCAGCAGCCTTTGTCGGCTGACCCGTCGAAGGGTGAACTGAAGTCGATGGATGACCCCCTGGGTCCAGAGGTGCACTCCATCCAACCCTGTCACTCAGCAGCCTCTGTCGGCTGACCCGTCGAAGGGCGAACTGAAGGCGATGGATGACCCCCTGGGTCCAGAGGTGCACTCCATCCAACCCTGTCACTCAGCAGCCTCTGTCGGCTGACCCGTCGAAGGGCGAACTGAAGGCGATGGATGACCCCCCGGGTCCAGAGGCGCACTCCATCCAACCCTGTCACTCAGCAGCCTCTCCCGGCTGACCCGTAGAAGGGCGAACTGAAGGCGATGGATGACCCCCTGGGTCCAGAGGTGCACTCCATCCAACCCTGTCACTCAGCAGCCTCTGTCGGCTGACCCGTCGAAGGGCGAACTGAAGGCAATGGATGACCCCGCACGCCCAGCCTGTGACCCATCATGGCTGCAGCCCCCCCATACCAGACCTAAATCCCCCCCAGAATATTGGGATAGTTATCCACTTCGGCGAGGGCCCCCCCTCCCGGAGCCCTGGGAGTGCCCAAGAGTAGCCAGGTTGGTTCCTGGAAGTCAGGAGATTTGGTTTCAGCAGGCACTGGGCTCGAACCCTTCCAAGATGGATATGTGCACCTTCTTCTGTTCTTTGATATCAGCTTAATATTTACCAACTCCCTCCCATGATCCTCTTCCTTCTGTGCTTGCTCATCTGCCCCTGCTCACTACCAGTTGATTGAATTTATTTCCGGTTGAATGTCAGAACCGCGCAGGAATTTACCGCGCCTGCCTTAACAACGGCGTCCGAACCACGAATGCATCTTTACAACGCACGCTGTTGCAGCGACTTGCCTTAGGGGGCGCGCTGGACGTTGGAATAGTTTAATTTACTATTCCAACTCCCGTCTGTGCAACAGCAGGGAAAGCGTTGGACTTCAAGTCCAACATCAGCCCAACAACACTTTCCTTAAGGCAAGTTGTTGAAACGACTCGCGTGGTAACGGAATGCGTTGTAAAGATCATTCGTGGTTCGGACCGCATTATTAAGACACCGCATGGTAACGGTCGCGATGTAATGGCTGTTTCCCGTTATTTCTGTCCTGATATTGTATTGTGCCACAGAGTAACTTTTAATTCAGATCAACTGAGTATGAATCTTCCTATACAAGTATGAATCTTCCTATAGGAATATGACGCTTCCTATAGGAGCATGAATCTTACTGTAGGCATATGAATCTTTCTAAAAGAGTATAAATCTTCCTATAAGAGTATTAACCGTCCTAAACGAGTATGAATCTTCCTATAAGAGTATGAATCTTCCTAAACGAGTATGAATCTTCCTATACGAGTATGAATCTTCCTAAACGAGTATGAATCTTCCTAAACGAGTATGAATCTTCCTATACGAGTATGAATTTTCCTATAAGAGTATTAACCTTCCTATATGAGTATACATCTTTCTATATGAGTATGACCCTTCCTATATGAGTATGAATCTTCCTATAGGAGTATGAATCTTCCTATACGAGTATGAATCTTTCTATATGAGTATGATCCTTCCTATATGAGTATGACTCTCCCTATAGGAGTATGACCCTTCCTATACAAGTGTGAATCTTCCTATATGAGTATGAATCTTCCTATAGGAGGATGACCCTTCCTATACAAGTGTGAATCTTCCTATATGAGTATGAATCTTCCTATAGGAGTATACATCTTTCTATATGAGTATGACCCTTCCTATAGGAGTATGACTCTTCCTATACGAGTGTGAATCCTCCTATATGTATTCCAGGCCTCACAGACCATGCTTCTCGCAGGGAAGGGCGCCTTCTCTCGGTCTGGTCTGTAGAGGGAGCTCCGGGTTTTCGCTCGTGAGATGGACACCGCATCAGACCAGATTTGTGACTTTTCCCCGGGAATTGTCTCCAGACCCCGCTTCGAACTTTGCACAAAGTCAGCATACTCTTCTGGAATACAGAGAAGTCTGGGATTCCTGGACTAAAACCTGTTTCTGATTTTATTACTACAGCCTGGTTGTGACACCACTTTACACTTGTAATATGAAAATTGCATTGCTACTCTATAGAAATAAGATATTACAGTCGAGTTGCCACGTCACAATGCCTGTTGCCTCTCCTCTCTGCCCAGCCTGCCTGCCAGCCTGGCATGGACCGCGGAGGGTCCATGCCCCTCGCCAGCTGCCAGGGTGCGGCCATGCCTTTAGCATCTCATCTGCACTAATCACACAGCCACGCTGCATATGCGCGGCTTCACAAGGCTGTGTGATCTCTCCCATAACAAGGGAGAGGAAACGCATCACTGGGGGGGAAGAAACCATTGCAACCAGTGGAGGGGTGCACGCTGCCACCTCTCGGCTCCAACCCCGGAGAATGACATCAAGTAAACCAGCAGGACATCTCCCCACCCCTCTCCCACATAATTAACAGGTTCATTGAAGCCACACAAGTCTCTGTAAACACGTCATTGGCATCAAACTTGTCTGTTTCGCTGCCCCCTACTGGTACCCGTTTCACGTGATCCCTCCGCTCACCGCGTCTCCGGCCATCCTGGAAGTTGCGGTGCGTCCCTGGCCAACAATATTTCTCTTTGTAAACCCCAGAATCCTCCGCTTCCAGTCTCAGTGGCAGTCGTAACAGAGAATCTCTCTGAGCGTTGCCACATGCTGCCACATATGCTACCACATATGGATACCTCTGACGCCCAAATGCGAAGCTCGCCACTCTCGCCGACCCGTTCATCTCCCCGCTAGAATGCAAGGCTGGGCGAAGGGGCTTGTGACCTGTTTTCAGTTTAAACTGCAGGCCCCATGACTATCATCTCTCCGCGCTGTGGTCAAAGCCCCCCATCCACTAACTGGAAACGGGCATTCACTGCCACTTGGTGACCTGGAAGATAATGCCACTGGCTGTTCTTGGCAGCCTTAAACTTGTGTTTAAGCCGCCACAAGCCTTGGCCACTGACACCAACCATCAATTTATATTACAGTTTCATGTCAAATGCCCTCTAAATGCTTGAGATTTCTTTTCTTGTTATTTCGAAATCGTTTGTTACTCACTCAATCGGAACACCCCACCACCCTCATTGCTCAACAATTTTATTAGCAACATATTCCACAAAGGTGGTGTACGATTCAACAAGGTTCATAGGCAATCTCAACTGGTAGGGTTGGAGCCACTCTGATCCTCCGTACCACATCTTCCTTGGGGATCGCCCCTTTATCGCAAACGGTATAACCTAAATTCTATATGTCCCTCATTATAGGTTTGCATTTCTCTCTTTCTCTGGAGTTAGTTCTACATCTATCAGGCTGTTCAATACTCTCAGCAAGACTTCATCATACTTGTTTTCTGTTCGCCTCCCTGCACCAAGATGTCTTCTCGGAACTACAAGGTGTACAATTGAATGCCCCCAGAGAGGTTTCTCATTAGCCTCTAAAAGACTCTGGTGGCAGACATCAACCAAATGGTAGAGGATTAAATTCAATTACTTTCAATTTGATAAAAGCAGTCCATGCCTTGGAAGAGGGATGCAAACACATTTATTGGTATGCAGGTGATACATCTAAGGACATGAGAATCTTTGCTCAATAGATTACCAGTACAAATTCATTTGTGAGGCAGTGAAACCCATCCATGACTGTGTTTTGATATAAACTTTTGAGATCTACACAAAATCTACAATGTCCATCACCTTTTTCCGTAAACATGAAGAGTGAAAACCATTCTGATGGATGAACAGGCTCAATTGATCTGTTCCTCACTATCAGTGGCAGCAAATATCATTTATAAGTGGGGGGCCGGGTGGAAGGGGCGCGGGGGAGTGCAGTGGGGAGCACGCAGGGGATGAATAAAAAAAGTACCTCATGATGACGGCTGCCTCGCCTCTCGCTGCTTCTCTGCTGCTCCCAGCAGTCACCGGGGCAGCATCACAGACTACCCATCCAATCCCACGCTGCTCTCAAGCATGAGAGCAGCGCGGGGATTGGCCTGAGCAGACTGAAAAGACACTCGCTCAGGCACAGGGAGCCTGTGCTGTTTCTCCAACTCTGCAGTGTAATAGAGCCGGTCTCGAGAATGCAAAGTGTGCATGTCAGTTTGGTCACCCTGAGACGGCCGGCCAAACTGACATGCTCACTTACAAGTGCACTCCACTCCTCCTCCCCCCTCCTACGGCCCGCCCCGCCCCTCCCTGAACACGCTAGCTCAGAGCGAGCAGCAAAAAAAAAAAAAAACAGTGGTAAAATATAATTTCATTTTTCCGCTGCTGGCTCTGAGCCAGTGGGGCAACGCTCCACAACGCTGAAATTCATCTTAAACCATGTTCTGAGTATTATGGCACCCTCTCACATTATAATTCTGTCAACACACCCACTCAACTTAGACTTGTGAGTTTAGAGCGCCCCTTGTAATGACAATTGGAGAAGTCCTTTTTTGATTGACTTTATAATAAGGTGAACGAAGAACCTCATTTCGAATTAATGGTGAGACGCGTATAAACAATGGTTGCTTCATCAGGGCTTTGAAACAATGTAATCTATCAAAATAGGAACACATGCTTGTCGGTAATTTGCTGACAGGTTTGGGGGTACCACGCCCCTCTCTTCAACAAAAGGCGTGCTGGTACTCAAAGAATCCCATTAGGACACAGATCTTAGCACTCTCACAAGAAATGTAGATTGAACAACACTCTTACTGACGTCATAAATTCATTTGCAAATGAACCCTCGTAGTTAGCTACATTATTACATACAGCGGTGACGCCGCTTTGCTGCAGTTCACTGTTCCTACAGCCGAAGTGCGTGCACTTTCATCGTTCCTGGTCTGAACACTTACCGAGGGCGCCCTTGGTCTTCGCTGGAGAGTGGGGAGTTAAAATAAAGCGTATTGCAGACCAGGGGCGTAACACAGGCCCCCGCATCCCCAGCACAGTACTCAGGTCTGAGCTATCTGGATAAAATCCGGATTGGGGCCCCCTCCGTGTACATTGCAGGGGGGCCCTTAAACTTTCGTTACGCCACTGTTCCAGACTGTGCATTCGACCCTGTCTCACTAGACTTTCTTTTGTGGCCAGCGGCTTAGACCTCCCCTTTCGCCTCATGCCCCCAGGCTTCATATCAAGGTCTGGCCACGGTATCCTGGTTCCAAACATTCCTAATGGCATTCACTGGTTAGAGGAGGCATACCCTGAAGCAGAGATCAGACTCGGGACCTGGGTTCGATTCCCGACGCGGCAGGGTCCAGAGCCCAATTGTCCACGGACTCGATAATTCTCGCTTCGGTGCCCACTCTAAGCACGAGTTCACACTATGCAGCTCTGGGCAACAAGCCTGCTTAATCTCCACAACGGCCCCCCGCGGCGGGATGCCTGGCTTTCACCTTGGGGATGCCCAGTACGGGTTATCTTACAGGGAAAAACCAGGACGGGTTCCCAATGCAAGCGCCAAGATGCCCGTAGGGTGATAGCTGCGCTCTATAAGTACATCAATCAATCAATCATTAGCGTGCGTAGCACCAACATCCATGGTTCGTTGCACCTTCATTCGCCTTACATGTTATGTGTTATGTTATGTTAAAATTATTTCTAGAGCGCGCGTACACCCAAAGGTTTCATGGCGCTGTGGCAAAGGTGCACTAAATCAGGAGGTTACTGGTAAGCTTGGGTGAAGAGGAAAGTTTTGAGAAGAGATCTGAAGTGCGGCAGGGAGGTTTCAAGTCTGAGATCCAAAGGAAGGGAGTTCCACATCTGCGGTGCCAGAAAGGAGAAAGAAAGTCCGCCGTGTTTTTTTCCGTTTGTAACGAACCGGGGCGAGAAGGTTGGAGTGAGACGAACGAAGTGCACGAGTGGGAGAATAGCGAGAAATTAAAGAAGAGATGAAGGCAGGTGTCTTGTAGGTAAGGGCTTTGAAGATAGTGCAGCCCAGTTTAAACAAACAACGTTTGTCAACCGGGAGCCAGTGAAGAAGTTTCAGCAGTGGACGGATGTGTTGAGTGCGTGATTGGTGAGTAATGAGGCGGGCGGCCTGATTCTGAACCAACTGAAGTCGGTGAAGTTGGTAGGAGGGGATGCCAACATAGAGAGAGTTGGCATAATCTATCCGTGAAATGACCAAGGCCAAGAGAGCTACAGTGAGGGCCTCGGTGGTAAGAAATCTGGCAATCTTCCGAATTCTGCGTAAATGGAAGAAGCAAGAAGATGTAACTGCTCCAATCTGGGGGTTCATGGACAGATCACTGCTAATGATCACTCCAAGGCTTTTGACCGATTTAGAGGGTAGAGGAGGATTTCCTAGCGAGAGGTGCCAAAAATTGTTGTTCCAGGGGTTTGAGGGGCCGGTCAAAACAAGCTCGGTCTTATCAGGGTTGAGCTTGAGTTGACTGGTATTCATCCAGTCCCTGATAAAGCATAAAGTGGCCTGAAAGCTAGATATGGACGCAGCAGAGGAGTTAATGTTGAAGACAAGTTGAAGGTCGTCTGCATAGTTGAAGCAAACCACTTCGAAATTACGGAGCGAGTAAATGAGAGGGACCATATATAGGTTAAAAAGAAGGGGCGAGAGGGAAGAACCTTGTGGGACACCACAAGTTAGAGGGGTCTTTTTGGCAGAGAAAGTGGCCAGGCGAACGGCCTGCGAGCGGTCTCCCAAAAAGGAAGAGATCCATTTTAGGGCCATGCCCTGAATGCCAGCATCCCGGACACGGTCGATCAGAAGGTTATGATCGACCGTGTCGAAGGTGGCCGATAGATCTAAAAGAACAAGCACTTGGGAGAGATTGTGGTCCGCACCCCGGCGAATCTTAAAGCAAAAACAAGCATTTACAATGCAATGGTCTCGGCATTGGTAAAGTTAGAGCTATTGGCATTGCTCATGACATTATTTTTGTTTATGTTTTTAAAACATGTAAAGAAACGGCATTGTCATGAGCAATGACAATAGCTCTAACTTTAACAATGCCGAGACCGTTGCATTGTAAATGCTTGTTGTGCCTTGTTATCGCGGAGCTCGGACACACATACGGATCTGGCATCTCGCGCATTTTGTAATTATTCAGTAACATACCATCACCAATCGCATAAGACGCTAGGTAAAACAAGCGTTGGTTGCTAATTTATCACCTCACATCTCAGTGCCAATCTCTTAAGATCTGGGGGCAGCAGTCACAGCTATGCGGCAAACGGAGCACCGGCCCTGGGGCACTGATTGCAGGAAGGGTCGTGACTTAAAAAAAAAATGCTTGTGCTAAGCTTCTTTCGGGTTCTCCGCCCCTCGCTCCATGGCACTCAGATGAGAACTGTGCCTCCGCATAAACCCTCCCCTCCCCGCTCTATCTATGTGGGGCCGCACTTCCAGCTCTGCGCACAAGCTATAACTATAACAAAATAATGTAGGAGCCATTACTGGCTGTGGATTAATCTGCACTTATAGGCAGAGCAGAGGAATGCACTTTCAAGCATTATGACCTAATCACAAGCCTTGCTAATGTTTTTGTTCTTTTTACAGACTAACGTAGATAATTTCTCCACAGCTTTTATTTATTTTTATACTTCACACGCAAACTGCAAACATCGAAATGGTACACAGAAGGCTAGTGAAAACTCGGAGGCTCGGAATTGTAATAATTATCCAGCCATCCCCTTCAAGTACACCACTACCATCGTAGCAACAGACAGTCAAGTCAGGGTGAGCACTGAGCTGAGGAAAGAAGCACAGAAAATTAACCCCTTTGCAGGCCAGACGTGGTGAGGAACCAGTTTTGTTTTTTGGGAGCCTTCCCCGGCAAGAAACTGCTGGTTACTCAGATCGAGGGCTGCGGCTCGCCTCAGTAATTGCAGCGCGGCTCCAAGCCCCTCGGGCCGCTGATCCGGGCCAACGCTCTCAGGACGGGCTAAGCCGAGGCTTCAGGCCTCTGTGTCCGACGGAAGCTGGGGCCACTGACCTGGCCGTCATCCTAAGGCTGAGCCGACGCTGATTGGACAGGAGAAGGGCCCCGGCCTTAGGTAGGGCCCCAGGGGACTGGGCAGCGCACCGAAGCCGTCAGCGGCCTGGAGATGATGTCATTGGCTGAGCCAGGCAGCGCAGGGCAAGCGTCCGAGAACGGCAATGCGCGTGCACGCGCACTGACATGCAGGCTGCGCACGCTCATATGTAAAGCACACATGCATGCACAGGTGCAAACTCCAGGAACCATGCGCAAACACCAGCAGGTCCAAAGGACGACCCGACAGACACACTCAATCAATCAATCAATCAATCAATCAATCAGTGACACTTGTAAAGCGCGCTACATACCCGTAGGGTCTCAAGGCGCTGGGGGGGGGGGGGGTGCCGCTACTGCTCGAACAGCCAGGTCTTCAGCTTCTTCCTGAAGGAGAGGTGGTCTTGGGTCAGGCGCAGGTCGGACGGGAGGGAGTTCCAGGTCTTGGCGGCCAGGTAGGAGAAGGACCTTCCTCCTGTAGTTGCTCTGCGGATGCGGGGGACGGCGGCGAGGGCGTGGTTGGCTGATCGGAGGTGGCGTTTGGGAGCGTAGAAGTTGACTCGGTTGTTGAGGTAGCTCGGGCCTTGGTCGTGTAGGGCTTTGTGTGCGTGGGTGAGGAGGCGGAAGGTGATTCTCTTGTTGATGGGGAGCCAGTGAAGGTCTCTCAGATGTCCGGAGATGTGGCTGGATCGTGGGATGTCGAGGATGAGTCTGGCTGAGGCGTTTTGGATCCGCTGGAGTCTCTTCTGGAGCTTGGCGGTGGTCCCGGCGTAGAGGGCGTTGCCGTAGTCCAGTCGGCTGGTGACGAGGGCCTGGGTGACGGTCTTCCTGGTCTCTGTGGGGATCCACCAGAAGATCTTCCGTAGCATGCGTAGGATGTTGAAGCACGCCGAGGAGACGCTGTTGACTTGCCTGGTCATGGAGAGGGAGGAGTCCAGGATGAAGCCCAGGTTACGTGCGTGGTCTGTCGGTTTGGGTGCGGTGCCCAGGGCGGGAGGCCACCAGGAGTCGTCCCAGGCGGAGGGAGAGGAGCCCAGGATGAGGACCTCCGTCTTGTCCGAGTTCAGTTTCAGGCGGCTGGTCGTCATCCATTCGGCTACCTCTTTCATCCCTTCGTGTAGGTTGGCTCTGGCGGCGGCGGGGTTGTTGGTCAGGGAGAGGATCAGCTGGGTGTCGTCGGCGTAGGAGATGATGCTGAGGTGGTGTTTGCGTACGATGGCCGCGAGGGGGCTCATGTAGACGTTGAAGAGGGTGGGGCTCAGGGATGATCCTTGGGGGACGCCGCAGATGACTTCGGAGGCCTCTGACTTGTAAGGTGGTAGGCGGACTCGCTGTGTTCATGCGTACAGGCAAACATACCTACCTCGCCCATACACACAGACAAATAGACACACAAACATATGCTAAGAGGCGCCTGCAGACAGACCAACAGACACATGCACTCATGGAGACAGGCCATCAGGCTCCTACAGACAGGGCAACAGACATATAGCCACATGCACTCATGCAGACAGGCCAACAGACATACAGACACATGAACTCGTGCACACAGGCCATGAGACAGGTCAGGAGCTAGCAGCCGGGCACTGAGACCACAGAGCACCTGAAGCTTGGAACAGCGCCGCGAAGCCGGCCACGAGTCCGTACAACTGGGCCTTTGCATCGTCTAGTGGCCCCTCCCCCCACATCAGCGTTCTGAGGCGCTCCCTTAGGGGATCCCAAAGCTCCCATCCATTGTGCGGCGCCGACAGGACTAATAGAAGCGTCGATGGAGAGGGGAAAGCCTCACGCACACCCCATTAGTTCCCGACTGCCAATAATCTGCAGCCGAGGGCCGATCGATGGAGTGAATGGTGGTTTGTCAGGGGAGGATCGATCAGTGGCGCGTGGACATCACCCCCTCATGACAGAACCCACACTCTGCTGGGAGAGCCTCCCTCAGTTCCCGGGTCACGAAACCGGGGCATTACAGGGTTCGGGGATCGCCCCGTGCTATAACAGTGGCATGCAGTAGGGTGCACGAGAAAAAAAATAAAAAATAGTGCTTTTAGTGCCACCCTGAGGCGGGCATTAGCGTCAATGAAATATGTCGTTATTTCTAAGTGCCGCCCTGGTCAACACAGCATTTCTCTCAAGCGGCCTTTACACTGAGCTGAACATCACCCTGTATTTAAACATGCGTGTCCCTCCTCAGGGTGCTAGATAAGCAGAATTGCAGCCCAAAAAAGTAGTGTATTGCTGTGACTCACCTTACTGTTTTGCTTTTTTCGCTAATAGAAAATAAATTAGGAAATAACAGTTCTGGTGACTTGTGGTGTCTCACAATTTCTTAGAATGCTAAGTCGGTTGTGAAACAGACATCCGGTCACTCACAGCAACGAGTCGCTCTTTTCAAGAAAGTTCAGCGAGCTGTGGCTGTATAAATCCGATACTTTGGAATGCAAATAATGCTACGCAAGCTCGTACAAAAAATGGCCGGCGAGTCACCAACATTCCCTGGATGCGAAGTACACTGGCACAGTGGCACATTACAGACTCGGAAACCCACTGAAATGCTTTGTTCCTTTCCGAAACACTGGGCAGCCTAGGCCACAGCAGACCCGTGACTGTTTTCCGGCATGATATGCTGCCATGTTTCAGAGCTCACCGCCGCCTTCCACCCCCCAGTCTGTGACATGCCACATACGGCATAGTTTGCCGATGACCCCGAGCCATGGTCAGATCGACGCGTGCTTAAGATGCGGAATAGACTTATTTCTAAAGGAAGTGTACACCCCAAGTAGAGAAATAAAGGCGAGCTCTGTGCAAATGCAAAGATGTCTTGTAGGGTTACTTTCATTTTCACCGCCTTTCCCCTCGCCCCGGTCGCTGGATTCCAGCTTGCTGACGCAATCTCCCCCGTATACTCTGACCCGTTCGAAGACCTCGCTGCAGGTCCCAGGACAATCAATGCACTATATATAGACCGCGGCTGGAGGGAGGAGTCGCTAAAAGCCAGGAACATGCATTCACAACAGGTGAGTGGCAGCAACCGACATCTCTCAATTCATACAGTAATGTTGACAGGATCTGATCCAACAAAGCGTGAGTAGCGCACGGAGAACAAAGGGGAAAACATCTCGCGCTACTACGGGCCGGGATGTTTTTTCATCGCAGTCTGTAAAGAGGGAGAAAACAAGGAGATCAGGTGAGGGAGCAACACCGGGACACCACCGCCTTTCTCCGAGGCACAGCAGAAAATGCCTCGGAGAAAGGCAGTGTCCTTTTCGGATTGGGGGGCGTGTTTTGCTGTTGTCTCCTCCCTGAGACTTCTCGCAAAAAACACGCCCCCCGATCCGAAAAGGACGGGGCAGGATTAGAGTGACGGGACCTCTTCTCCAATGGCTGGCCAGCATTTACTAGGCCAGCCAATGGAGAACAGGGAAGAAGAGGGGCGGGTTCAAGCCCCTCTTCACCCAAGTCATTATGTCTCGCGAGCGAGACTGCGCAAGCGCAGCCATCGCTAGCCGAGACCTAAAAATGGGACATTTTACAAACATAGAAGAAGGACTATAATGTTACATCAAGCGAGCGCACGAATGACAGCGCGCCTCAGCAGAGAATTACAAACAGGCAGTAAAATAATTTTTAAACCCAGTAGTTTGCCTGTGAATTAAATTGCTTTCTTGGAACAACTGCTAACTATCCCTGCTTTGTAAAACATAAAAAAAGACCTCCCCCAATTTTTAGTTGACCCTCTCCAAAAACCGGGACATGAGCTAAATTTCCTGAAATCTGCCGGAACAGCTGGTGAAAAACGGGGACCGTCCGGGCAAATCCGGGACGCCTGGTCACCCCACATTACACTAAACAAGCCTTGCGTCTCTCCTGCCCTCCCCTACACAGGAGCCGTGTTCATGTTCTCTGACCCTCCCCCTCCTATCCATGCCTCTCTCCTCTCCCTACAATCCTTGCCAAAGGTCCCTTCTACCTGCACCTGCGGCTCTCTCTAGTGAGGGCCGAGCCGCTCGTAATCTGCTGTGTAAAGCTTGGAGTCCTCTTGCCCCCTCCGACTAGACTACTTTTAGTTGCACCCACCTTCACCCCCCCCCCCCCCCCCCCCGCGGTGACTCCACTTTGGGATGAAATGGATTTCGTCCCTGTCTTTCCTGCACCTGTCTAATGTCGCAGCGAGAGGGTCTCAGCTGAGAGCAGTCTTTCGTATATGTGTTTGTAGCATTCCACCGTCAGCTCACCCGTGAGGGTCTCAAGGCACCTGTCTACTGTCCCTCCCATCTCAGCTGTGCTGCAGTCTCTCGCAGCGAGGGGGTCTCGGCCGAGAGCAGTCTTTCGTGTATGTGTTTGTTGCATTGCACCGTCAGCTCACCCGTGAGGGTCTCACCCGTGAGGGTCTCAAGGCACCTGTCTAATGTCCCTCCTATCTCAGCTGCGCTGGCAGTCTCTCGCAGCGAGGGGGTCTCGGCCGAGAGCAGTCTTTCGTGTATGTGTTTGTAGCATTGCACCGTCAGCTCACCCGTGAGGGTCTCACCCGTGAGGGTCTCAAGGCACCTGTCTAATGTTCCTCCTATCTCAGCTGTGTTGGCGGCCTCTCGCAGCGAGGGGGTCTCGGCCGAGAGCAGTCTTTCGTGTATGTGTTTGTAGCATTGCACCGTCAGCTCACCCGTGAGGGTCTCGAGGCACCTGTCTAATGTCCCTCCTATCTCAGCTGTGCTGGCGGTCTCTCGCAGCGAGAGGGTCTCAGCTGAGAGCAGTCTTTTGTGCATGTGTTTGTAGCATTGCACCGTCAGCTCACCCGTGAGGGTCTCGAGGCACCTGTCTAATGTCCCTCCTATCTCAGCTGTGCTGCAGTCTCTCGCAGCGAGGGGGTCTCGGCAGAGAGCAGTCTTTCGTGTATGTGTTTGTAGGATTGCACCGTCAGCTCACCCGTGAGGGTCTCACCCGTGAGTAATCACAGCCCCAGACAGAAACCCGGCTACACCCGGGCACCGTTCCGTGGAGGTGGCCCTGGTCTGTTTACCTCCACGAGGGCAGAGGTAAGGTCCCTGCTCAAACATACCTTCTTCTCCTCGGGCATGCTGCTCCCATGACCCCCAGGGTCCTAGCGAGGATGGCAGAGAGGGGGCTGGGGAGGGGAGGTGGGTATGCCATGGGTAGGCACGCACAGATGTGCACATTATTGAGGAAGCCGGCCCTCGCCTCGCACACATCTGGTTCCTGTTCTGGGTCCCAGGTCTGCGCATCGCCCCTTTGGGTTCTTTCCACGGGCCTTCTTCGGGGCTTCTCTTGAAGGACAGGTATGGAGGGGGCTCCTCGGAGCCCACGGGACGTGGCACCGTGAGCGGGCTCCTTGTGGAAGGACTGACGCTGCCCTATAGAGATGCGCTCACACGTCAACGTCAGCAGCTTCCGTGGAGGCCCACAGGTTGTTTTCATGTGGGCAGAAGTGAGTGGGTAGAAATAGGCACCATAGCGTGCCAGCGGTTTGTAGACTCGTCGCCCGCGCCCTGCATTTGTCCTCGAGCTCTAGAGTCACTCTGAAGACCACCGACACCCCCTGAACCACCGACACCCCCACACCCCACTGACATCACCTTAACCACCGACACCCCACTGACTGTACCTGAACCACCGACACCCCACTGACTGTACCTGAACCACCGACACCCCCACTGACTGTACCTGAACCACCGACACCCCACTGACTGTACCTGAACCACCGACACCCCACTGACCTGACTGTACCTGAACCACCGACACCCCACTGACTGTACCTGAACCACCGACACCCCACTGACTGTACCTGAACCACCGACACCCCACTGACTGTACTTGAACCACTGACACCCCCACTGACTGTACCTGAACCACCGACACCCCTCTGACTGTACCTGAACCACCGACACCCCACTGACTGTACCTGAACCACTGACACCCCACTGACTGTACCTGGACCACCAACACCCCCACTGACTGTACCTGGACCACCGACACCCCACTGACTGTACCTGAACCACTGACACCCCACTGACTGTACCTGAACCACCGACACCCCCACTGACTTTACCTGAACCACCGACACCCCACTGACTGTACCTGAACCACCGACACCCCCACTGACTGTACCTGAACCACCGACACCCCTCTGACTGTACCTGAACCACCGACACCCCACTGACTGTACCTGAACCACCGACACCCCACTGACTGTACCTGAACCACTGACACCCCACTGACTGTACCTGGACCACCAACACCCCCACTGACTGTACCTGGACCACCGACACCCCACTGACTGTACCTGAACCACTTGCACCCCACTGACTGTACCTGAACCACCGACACCCCCACTGACTTTACCTGAACCACGACACCCCACTGACTGTACCTGAACCACCGACACCCCCAGTGACTGTACCTGAACCACCGACACCCCCACTGACTGTACCTGGACCACCAACACCCCCATTGACTGTACGTGAACCACCAACACCCCACTGACTGTACGTGAACCACCAACAAACGCACTGACTGTACCTGGACCACCGACACCCCCACTGACTGTACCTGGACCACCAACACCCCCACTCACTGTACCTGAACCACCGACACCCCCACTGACTATACGTGAACCACCGACACCCCACTGACTGTACGTGAACCACCAACAAACGCACTGACTGTACCTGAACCACCAACACCCCCACTGACTGTACCTGAACCACCGACACCCCCACTGACTGTACCTGGACCACCAACACCCCCACTGACTGTACCTGGACCACCAACACCCCCACTGACTGTACCTGAACCACCGACACCCCACTGACTGTACCTGAACCACTGACACCCCACTGACTGTACCTGAACCACTGACACCCCACTGACTGTACCTGAACCACTGACACCCCACTGACTGTACCTGAACCACCGACACCCCACTGACTGTACCTGAACCACCGACACACCGACACCCCACTGACTGTGCCTGAACCACTGACACCCCACTGACTGTACCTGAACCACCGACACCCCTCTGACTGTACCTGAACCACCGACACCCCACTGACTGTACCTGAACCACCGACACCCCTCTGACTGTACCTGAACCACCGACACCCCCACTGACTGTACCTGGACCACCAACACCCCTCTGACTGTACCTGAACCACCGACACCCCCACTGACTGTACCTGGACCACCAACACCCCACTGACTGTACGTGAACCACCAACAAACGCACTGACTGTACCTGGACCACCAACACCCCCACTGACTGTACCTGAACCACCGACACCCCCACTGACTGTACCTGAACCACCGACACCCCCACTGACTGTACCTGAACCACCGACACCCCCACTGACTGTACCTGGAACACCAACACCCCCACTCACTGTACCTGAACCACCGACACCCCACTGACTGTACCTGAACCACTGACATCCCCACTGACTGTACCTGAACCACCGACACCCCTCTGACTGTACCTGAACCACCGACACCCCTCTGACTGTACCTGAACCACCGACACCCCACTGACTGTACCTGAACCACCGACACCCCTCTGACTGTACCTGAACCACCGACACCCCCACTGACTGTACCTGGACCACCAACACCCCTCTGACTGTACCTGAACCACTGACACCCCCACTGACTGTACCTGGACCACCAACACCCCACTGACTGTACGTGAACCACCAACAAACGCACTGACTGTACCTGGACCACCAACACCCCCACTGACTGTACCTGAACCACCGACACCCCCACTGACTGTACCTGAACCACCGACACCCCCACTGACTGTACCTGGACCACCAACACCCCCACTGACTGTACCTGAACCACCGACACCCCCACTGACTGTACCTGAACCACCGACACCCCCACTGACTTCACCTTAACCACAGACACCCCACTGACTGTACGTGAACTACCGAGACCCGCACTGACTTTACCTGAACCACCGACACCCCCACTGACTTCGCCTGAACCACCTACACCACCACTGACTGTACCTGAACCACCGACACCACCATTGACTGTACCTGAACCACCGACACCCCCACTGACTGTACCTGGACCACCAACACCCCTCTGACTGTACCTGAACCACCGACACCCCCACTGACTGTACCTGGACCACCAACACCCCACTGACTGTACGTGAACCACCAACAAACGCACTGACTGTACCTGGACCACCAACACCCCCACTGACTGTACCTGAACCACCGACACCCCCACTGACTGTACCTGAACCACCGACACCCCCACTGACTGTACCTGGAACACCAACACCCCCACTCACTGTACCTGAACCACCGACACCCCACTGACTGTACCTGAACCACTGACATCCCCACTGACTGTACCTGAACCACTGACATCCCCACTGACTGTACCTGAACCACCGACACCCCTCTGACTGTACCTGAACCACCGACACCCCACTGACTGTACCTGAACCACCGACACCCCACTGACTGTACCTGAACCACTGACACCCCACTGACTGTACCTGAACCACTGACACCCCACTGACTGTACCTGGACCACCGACACCCCCACTGACTGTACCTGAACCACCGACACCCCACTGACTGTACCTGAACCACTGACACCCCACTGACTTTACCTGAACCACCGACACCCCCACTGACTTTACCTGAACCACCGACACCCCCACTGACTGTACCTGGACCACCAACACCCCCACTGACTGTACGTGAACCACCAACACCCCACTGACTGTACGTGAACCACCAACAAACGCACTGACTGTACCTGGACCACCGACACCCCCACTGACTGTACCTGGACCACCAACACCCCCACTCACTGTACCTGGACCACCAACACCCCCACTCACTGTACCTGAACCACCGACACCCCCACTGACTATACGTGAACCACCGACACCCCACTGACTGTACGTGAACCACCAACAAACGCACTGACTGTACCTGAACCACCAACACCCCCACTGACTGTACCTGAACCACCGACACCCCCACTGACTGTACCTGGACCACCGACACCCCCACTGACTGTACCTGGACCACCAACACCCCCACTGACTGTACCTGAACCACCGACACCCCACTGACTGTACCTGAACCACTGACACCCCACTGACTGTACCTGAACCACTGACACCCCACTGACTGTACCTGAACCACCGACACCCCACTGACTGTACCTGAACCACCGACACCCCACTGACTGTACCTGAACCACCGACACCCCACTGACTGTACCTGAACCACCGACACCCCTCTGACTGTACCTGAACCACCGACACCCCTCTGACTATACCTGAACCACCGACACCCCTCTGACTGTACCTGGACCACCAACACCCCCACTGACTGTACCTGGACCACCAACACCCCTCTGACTGTACCTGATCCACCGACACCCCCACTGACTGTACCTGGACCACCAACACCCCACTGACTGTACGTGAACCACCAACAAACGCACTGACTGTACCTGGACCACCAACACCCCCACTGACTGTACCTGAACCACCGACACCCCCACTGACTGTACCTGAACCACCGACACCCCCACTGACTGTACCTGGAACACCAACACCCCCACTCACTGTACCTGAACCACCGACACCCCACTGACTGTACGTGAACCACCAACAAACGCACTGACTGTACCTGGACCACCAACACCCCCACTGACTGTACCTGAACCACCGACACCCCCACTGACTGTACCTGAACCACCGACACCCCCACTGACTGTACCTGGAACACCAACACCCCCACTCACTGTACCTGAACCACCGACACCCCACTGACTGTACGTGAACCACCAACAAACGCACTGACTGTACCTGAACCACCGACACCCCCACTGACTGTACCTGAACCACCGACACCCCCACTGACTGTACCTGAACCACCGACACCCCCACTGACTGTACCTGGACCACCAACACCCCACTGACTGTACGTGAACCACCAACAAACGCACTGACTGTACCTGGACCACCAACACCCCCACTGACTGTACCTGAACCACCGACACCCCCACTGACTGTACCTGAACCACCGACACCCCACTGACTGTACGTGAACCACCAACACCCCCACTGACTGTACCTGGACCACCAACACCCCACTGACTGTACCTGAACCACCGACACCCCCACTGACTGTACCTGGACCACCAACACCCCCACTGACTGTACCTGGACCACCAACACCCCCACTGACTGTACCTGAACCACCGACACCCCACTGACTGTACGTGAACCACCAACAAACGCACTGACTGTACCTGGACCACCAACACCCCCACTGACTGTACCTGAACCACCGACACCCCCACTGACTGTACCTGAACCACCGACACCCCCACTGACTGTACCTGGACCACCAACACCCCCACTGACTGTACCTGAACCACCGACACCCCCACTGACTGTACCTGAACCACCGACACCCCCACAGACTTCACCTTAACCACAGACACCCCACTGACTGTACGTGAACTACCGAGACCCGCACTGACTTTACCTGAACCACCGACACCCCACTGACTGTACCTGAACCACCGACACCCCTCTGACTGTACCTGAACCACCGACACCCCCACTGACTGTACCTGGACCACCAACACCCCTCTGACTGTACCTGAACCACCGACACCCCCACTGACTGTACCTGGACCACCAACACCCCACTGACTGTACGTGAACCACCAACAAACGCACTGACTGTACCTGGACCACCAACACCCCCACTGACTGTACCTGAACCACCGACACCCCCACTGACTGTACCTGAACCACCGACACCCCCACTGACTGTACCTGAACCACCGACACCCCCACTGACTGTACCTGGAACACCAACACCCCCACTCACTGTACCTGAACCACCGACACCCCACTGACTGTACCTGAACCACTGACATCCCCACTGACTGTACCTGAACCACCGACACCCCTCTGACTGTACCTGAACCACCGACACCCCTCTGACTGTACCTGAACCACCGACACCCCACTGACTGTACCTGAACCACCGACACCCCTCTGACTGTACCTGAACCACCGACACCCCCACTGACTGTACCTGGACCACCAACACCCCTCTGACTGTACCTGAACCACTGACACCCCCACTGACTGTACCTGGACCACCAACACCCCACTGACTGTACGTGAACCACCAACAAACGCACTGACTGTACCTGGACCACCAACACCCCCACTGACTGTACCTGAACCACCGACACCCCCACTGACTGTACCTGAACCACCGACACCCCCACTGACTGTACCTGGACCACCAACACCCCCACTGACTGTACCTGAACCACCGACACCCCCACTGACTGTACCTGAACCACCGACACCCCCACTGACTTCACCTTAACCACAGACACCCCACTGACTGTACGTGAACTACCGAGACCCGCACTGACTTTACCTGAACCACCGACACCCCCACTGACTTCGCCTGAACCACCTACACCACCACTGACTGTACCTGAACCACCGACACCACCACTGACTGTACCTGAACCACCGACACCCCCACTGACTGTACCTGGACCACCAACACCCCTCTGACTGTACCTGAACCACCGACACCCCCACTGACTGTACCTGGACCACCAACACCCCACTGACTGTACGTGAACCACCAACAAACGCACTGACTGTACCTGGACCACCAACACCCCCACTGACTGTACCTGAACCACCGACACCCCCACTGACTGTACCTGAACCACCGACACCCCCACTGACTGTACCTGGAACACCAACACCCCCACTCACTGTACCTGAACCACCGACACCCCACTGACTGTACCTGAACCACTGACATCCCCACTGACTGTACCTGAACCACTGACATCCCCACTGACTGTACCTGAACCACCGACACCCCTCTGACTGTACCTGAACCACCGACACCCCACTGACTGTACCTGAACCACCGACACCCCACTGACTGTACCTGAACCACTGACACCCCACTGACTGTACCTGAACCACTGACACCCCACTGACTGTACCTGGACCACCGACACCCCCACTGACTGTACCTGAACCACCGACACCCCACTGACTGTACCTGAACCACTGACACCCCACTGACTTTACCTGAACCACCGACACCCCCACTGACTTTACCTGAACCACCGACACCCCCACTGACTGTACCTGGACCACCAACACCCCCACTGACTGTACGTGAACCACCAACACCCCACTGACTGTACGTGAACCACCAACAAACGCACTGACTGTACCTGGACCACCGACACCCCCACTGACTGTACCTGGACCACCAACACCCCCACTCACTGTACCTGGACCACCAACACCCCCACTCACTGTACCTGAACCACCGACACCCCCACTGACTATACGTGAACCACCGACACCCCACTGACTGTACGTGAACCACCAACAAACGCACTGACTGTACCTGAACCACCAACACCCCCACTGACTGTACCTGAACCACCGACACCCCCACTGACTGTACCTGGACCACCGACACCCCCACTGACTGTACCTGGACCACCAACACCCCCACTGACTGTACCTGAACCACCGACACCCCACTGACTGTACCTGAACCACTGACACCCCACTGACTGTACCTGAACCACTGACACCCCACTGACTGTACCTGAACCACCGACACCCCACTGACTGTACCTGAACCACCGACACCCCACTGACTGTACCTGAACCACCGACACCCCACTGACTGTACCTGAACCACCGACACCCCTCTGACTGTACCTGAACCACCGACACCCCACTGACTGTACCTGAACCACCGACACCCCTCTGACTGTACCTGAACCACCAACACCCCCACTGACTGTACCTGGACCACCAACACCCCTCTGACTGTACCTGATCCACCGACACCCCCACTGACTGTACCTGGACCACCAACACCCCACTGACTGTACGTGAACCACCAACAAACGCACTGACTGTACCTGGACCACCAACACCCCCACTGACTGTACCTGAACCACCGACACCCCCACTGACTGTACCTGAACCACCGACACCCCCACTGACTGTACCTGGAACACCAACACCCCCACTCACTGTACCTGAACCACCGACACCCCACTGACTGTACGTGAACCACCAACAAACGCACTGACTGTACCTGGACCACCAACACCCCCACTGACTGTACCTGAACCACCGACACCCCCACTGACTGTACCTGAACCACCGACACCCCCACTGACTGTACCTGGAACACCAACACCCCCACTCACTGTACCTGAACCACCGACACCCCACTGACTGTACGTGAACCACCAACAAACGCACTGACTGTACCTGAACCACCGACACCCCCACTGACTGTACCTGAACCACCGACACCCCCACTGACTGTACCTGAACCACCGACACCCCCACTGACTGTACCTGGACCACCAACACCCCACTGACTGTACGTGAACCACCAACAAACGCACTGACTGTACCTGGACCACCAACACCCCCACTGACTGTACCTGAACCACCGACACCCCCACTGACTGTACCTGAACCACCGACACCCCACTGACTGTACGTGAACCACCAACACCCCCACTGACTGTACCTGGACCACCAACACCCCACTGACTGTACCTGAACCACCGACACCCCCACTGACTGTACCTGGACCACCAACACCCCCACTGACTGTACCTGGACCACCAACACCCCCACTGACTGTACCTGAACCACCGACACCCCACTGACTGTACGTGAACCACCAACAAACGCACTGACTGTACCTGGACCACCAACACCCCCACTGACTGTACCTGAACCACCGACACCCCCACTGACTGTACCTGAACCACCGACACCCCCACTGACTGTACCTGGACCACCAACACCCCCACTGACTGTACCTGAACCACCGACACCCCCACTGACTGTACCTGAACCACCGACACCCCCACTGACTTCACCTTAACCACAGACACCCCACTGACTGTACGTGAACTACCGAGACCCGCACTGACTTTACCTGAACCACCGACACCCCCACTGACTTCGCCTGAACCACCGACACCACCACTGACTGTACCTGAACCACCGACACCACCACTGACTGTACCTGAACCACCAACACCCCCACTGACTTCCCCTGAACCACCGACACCCCCACTGACTTTACCTGAACCACCGACCAACACCCCCACTGACTTTACCTAAACCACGAATCACCCCACCAACACCCCCACTGGCTGTACCTGAACCACCGACACCACCACTGACTGTACCTGAACCACCGACACCCCACTGACTTTACCTGAACCACCAACACCGCCACTGACTTCACCTTAACCACCGACACCCCACTGACTGTACGTGAACCACCAACACCCGCACTGACTTTACCTGCACCACCGACACCCCCACTGACTTCACCTTAACCACTGACACCCCACTGACTTACGTGAAACACCCGCACTGACTTTCCCTGGGGCCCACTCGCCTCCCTGCCCTGACTCCTCCAGATGATGTGGGTCTGTGCTGTGCATGTCCACCTCTTCCAAATTTGGCTACATTCAATTCTGCCTTCATGCTGGGGCACACATCTGTGGTCTGTCATCATTGTGGGGCCCAGCAGTGGCGTGTCAGCAGTGAGGCGCACAACAGTGGCGTGTCAGCAGTGAGGCGCACAACAGTGGCCTGTCAGCAGTGGTGTGTCAGCAGTGAGGTGTCAGCAGTGAGGCACACAGCAGTGGTGTGTCAGCAGTGAGGCACAGAGGAGCGTGTCAGCAGTGATGCACACAGCAGTGGCATGTCAGCAGTGAGGTGCACAGCAGTGGCGTCTCAGCAGTGAGGCGCACAGCAGTGGCATGTCAGCAGTGAGGCGCACAACAGTGGCGTGTCAGCAGTGAGGCGCACAATAGTGGCATGACAGCAGTGAGGCGCACAACAGTGGCGTGTCAACAGTGGGATGCACAGCTGTGGTTTGTTATCATTGTGGGGTTCATCAGTGGACTGTTATCATCACCAGGGAGCAAAGCAGAGGTCTTTCATCAATGGGGTGCACAGCTGTGGCCTGTCATCAGGGCGCATAGCTGTGATCTGTCATCGGGGCGCACAGCTGTTGTTTCTCATTATTGTGGGGCCCAGCAGTGGCGTGTCAGCAGTAGGGTGCACAGCAATTGTCCGTCGTCATTGAAAAGCACAGCAATGGTGTGTCAACAGTGAGGCGCACAGCAGTGGAATGTCAGCAGTGGTGTGTCAACAGTGAGGCGCACAGCAGTGGTGTGTAGGCAGTGAGGCACACAGCAGTGGCATATCAGCAGTGGTGTGTCAGCAGTTTTGCGTCAGCAGTTTTGTGTCAGCAGTGAGGCACACAACAGTGGTCTGTCAGCAGTGGGGCACACATCAGTGGTCTGTCAGCAGTGGGGTGCACGCCGTGGTCTGTCATTATTGTGGGGCCCAGCAGTGGTGTGTCAACAGTGGAGTGTCAGCAGTGAGGTGCACAGCAGTGGTGTGTCAGCAGTAAGGCAAACAGCAGTGGCATGTCAACAATGGCGTATCAGCAGTGGTGTGTCAGCAGTGAGATGCACAACAGTGGCGTGTCAGCAGTGGGGTACACAGCAGTGGTGTGTCACAAGTGGGGAGCACAGCACTTACCTGTCATCATTGGGATGTACAGCAGTGGTGCGTCAGCAAGCAGTGGGGTGTCAGCAGTGAGACGCACAGCAGTGGTGTGTCAGCAGTGGTGTGTCAGCAGTGGTGTGTCAGCAGCAATGTGTCAGAAGTGGTGTGTCAGCAGTGAGGCGCACAGCAGTGAGGCGCACAGCAGTGGCATGTCAGCAGTGGTGTGTCAACAGTGAGGTGGACAACAGTGGTGTGTTAGCAGTGAGGCACACAGCAGTGGCGTATCAGCAGTGGTGTGTCAGCAGTTCTGTGTCAGCAGTTTTGTGTCAGCAGTGAGGCACACATCAGTGGTCTGTCAGCAGTGGGGCACACAGAAGTGGTCTGTCAGCAGTGGGGTGCACAGTAGTGGTGTGTCACAAGTGAGGAGCACAGCACTTACCTGTCATCATTGGGATGTACAGCAGTGGTGTGTCAGCAGTGGTGTGTCAGCAGTGATGCGCACAGCAGTCGTGTGTAAGCAGTGGTGTGTCAGCAGTGGTGTGTCAGCAGCGATGTGTCAGAAGTGGTGTGTCAGCAGTGGTGTGTCAGCAGTGTTGTGCCAGCAGTGGTGTGTCAGCAGCAGCCTGTCAGCAGTGGTGTGTCAGCAGTGCCTTGTCAGCAGCGTTGTCTCAGCAGTGGCTTGTCAGCAGTGGTGTGTCAGCAGTGGTGTGTCAGCAGCGATGTGTCAGAAGTGGTGTGTCAGCAGTGAGGCGCACAGCAGTGAGGTGCACAGCAGTGGCGTATCAGCAGTGGCGTATCAGCAGTTTTGTGTCAGCAGTGGGGCACACAGAAGTGGTCTGTCAGAAGTGGGGTGCACAGCAGTGGAATGTCACAAGTGGGGAGCACAGCACTTACCTGTCATCATTGGGATGTACAGCAGTGGTGTGTCAGCAGTGGTGTGTCAGCAGTGAGGCGCACAGCAGTAGTGTGTCTGCAGTGGTGTGTCAGCAGTGGTGTGTCTGAAGTGGTGAGTCAGCAGTGAGGCACACAGCAGTGAGGCGCACAGCAGTGGCGTGTCAGCAGTGGTGTCTCAGCAGCAGTGTGTCAGCAGTGGCTTGTCAGCAGTGGTGTGCCAGCAGTGGTGTGTCAGCAGTGTTGTGCCAGCAGTGGTGTGTCAGCAGTGGGGCACACAGAAGTGGTCTGTCAGAAGTGGGGTGCACAGCAGTGGAATGTCACAAGTGGGGAGCACAGCACTTACCTGTCATCATTGGGATGTACAGCAGTGGTGTGTCAGCAGTGGTGTGTCAGCAGTGAGGCGCACAGCAGTGGTGTGTCAGCAGTGGTGTGTCAGCAGTGGTGTGTCCGAAGTGGTGAGTCAGCAGTGAGGCACACAGCAGTGAGGCACACAGCAGTGGCGTGTCAGCAGTGGTGTCTCAGCGGCAGTGTGTCAGCAGTGGCTTGTCAGCAGTGGTGTGCCTGCAGTGGTGTGCCAGCAGTGTTGTGCCAGCAGTGGTGTGTCAGCAGCAGCCTGTCAGCAGTAGCGTGTCAGCAGTAGCATGTCAGCAGTAGCATGTCAGCAGTGGTGTGTCAGCAGTGGCATGTCAGCAGTGGTGTGTCTGCAGTAGCTTGTCAGCAGTGGTTTGTCAGCAGCAGCGTGTCAGCAGTGGTGTGTCAGCAGCGGCGTGTCAGCAGTGGCTTGTCAGCAGCGGCGTGTCAGCAGCGGCGTGTCAGCAGTGGCGTCTCAGCAGTGGCATCTCAGCAGTGTTGTGTCAGCAGTGTTGTCTCAGCAGTGGCGTGTCAGCCGTGGTGTGTCAGCAGTAGCTTGTCAGCAGCGTCGTGTCTGCAGTGATGTGTCTGCAGTGGCATGTCAGCAGTAGCGTGTCAGCAGTGGTGTGTCTGCAGTGGCGTGTCAGCAGTGGTGTGTCTGCAGTGGCCTGTCAGCAGCAGCGTGTCAGCAGTGGTGTGTCTGCAGCGGCATGTCAGCCGTGGTGTGTCGCAAGTAGCTTGTCAGCAGTGATGTGTCAGCAGCGTCATGTCAGCAGTGGTGTGTCTGCAGTGGCGTGTCAGCAGTGGTGTGTCTGCAGTGGCATGTTGTAGGAGAGTAGGATCTGCACTTGTGTTGCCCCCACCTTTTTTCTGATGTATACACTGGTTTCTGGCTATAGTCTGGCTGGGTCCCTGCTAATCAGGGCCCCAGTCTAACTGATCTCTCTAAACAACTTGGTGTGCATATTAGATGCACTAGTGATTGGATACTGTGGTACCTTGTGAGCCCCTAGTATATGGTACCTTAGGTACCTAGGGCATTGGTACTTCACAGGCCTACCAGGGGCTGCAGCATGTATTGTGCCACCCCTGGGAAGCATTCACAATCTGACACCACAGGCCTGCTACTGCAGCCTGTGTGAGGTAGTGTTAGCACTCCTCACTGAGGTATAGGTTCCTATATCTCACCATACACACACATATAACCCTATCAGTCAACCCTATGGTAGGCCCTATCAATCCCAAGGGCAGGGTGCTTGGTTTACTATGTGATGGGGTGCTTCTGCCTGAGCAGGACCCCTCTGCAGCTGGCAGAGTCTATTCTCTGCTGCTGTTTGTGGATGCGATTAAACCATATACTCTTAAGTGCATTATAACCTCGCGGTAAATGCTAACTTTGGAATGACTGCATCAAAACATGTCGTGTTTGGTGTCAAACAACTTGGAATCCTACCCCCACACCAGTAACTGGTGTGGGGGTAGGATCCCACCCTTCTAGAGGGGACGACATGTACACACTGTACTACACGGTAGAAATCATCTAGAGCCCTGGCATCACAAAATGGATGCCACCAGCACAGACACCGGGCTGCCCTCCTGCTGCTGACCGAAACTCGCAGTGGAGGGAGCACAACAAAGGGTTTCCTATCACAGGGAGGTGTCACCACCTCCCAGACAGGAATTAGTGTATTGGAGCTGGGTGGGTGCACTCTTAGAGTGCTTTGAAGTCCTGCACTGGGGGAGCAGTAGGCTCCTCTGTGCATATGCCAGCTCAAACCGGTTCAGGGGCTACCTGCTCCTGCTCTGGCGCGAAACTGGACAAAGGGAAGTGGGTGTAACCACCCACTACCCTGACCCTCCTAGAGGAGTGGCCATAGAGCTAGTCCCTCCCCTATCTTCACTATAAGATAGCAAGCATTGCCAATGCAACTCAGATTACACCTGGACGACGCTCTACAAAGAAGAATCCTGGCTCTTCGACGTTCCACTATCTCTGGAAGACTGAAGAATCTCCCTTGGAGTCAAGGAGTGACTCCCCTGCTTGGCAGGCACCAAAACTCTTCTACAACGGTTGCAAACTTTACCGCTCCTGCCAGAGCCCGAAGTCCCTGCATCCCCTGAAGCAGATTTCCTGACCTCTCGACGGCCATTTTGAGTCCCCAGCGAAGCTGTGGCATCTGGACCCCACGAGTGACGAGGAACAGCAATACCAGGGAACCGTGCACTGATTTCGAGTGCAAGCCCTAATCTACGTTCAACAAAGTTGTGCTTTGGACCACTTGTTGTCCAAGTCCCTAGCAGGTCTAGTACCGAAATTCAGCGGCCTACCCCATCCCGAGTGACCGTGGGCTGTTGTTAAACTTTTCTTGCAAAGGCGTCTTTGCGGTTGCTTGCCCATTGGCTAGTAACTCACCTGAAGACTTCCACATCAACTTCAAGGGCTCGCCTAGTTGCTCTGGGCCTGCTCACTTACCCTCGCTGGGTAAGTCCATCAGACCTTGCTGGTCTGCACCATTGCCAATCTTCATTCCACACGAGACTTGCGGCTGCCAAGGCTTGTTGGCTCCAATCCGGGTGCCGACACCGTCAACAGCTGCAGACGTTGTGGGACCTCCTGAATCCAGCTGCTAGTCATCGTCAAACCATCCTGGACCTCGGGAGCGAAGAGACAAAACACCATCATCGACCTGAAGAGACGCGACAGCTGTGGTCATCCATCTTGCTGGCCACCGGTCACTGGCAAGTGACTCTGAACTCTGTCCCCTCAATTTCTAGGTCTTCTGCAACTCCAATCCATCGTTGGATTCGAACGGACACCTCTCCAGTCGTCACAAGCAGCAAGTCTTCAGTGTTCTCCATTGAAAACAGCATTGCGACCCGACACCAAAGGACACCTATGCACCCGGCTTCCCTGGGTGAGGTAACTCGTGCACTCCGGTGACCAAGTGTGTGTTGGCTCTCAAAATACTTACCCTGTAAGTTGCTTGCCTGTTGACTTTTGCGAAGTGCCCTAAAACTGTAATTTACAAACCGCGACATTTGCCATTGAAACGTATAGGAAACCTGCGTGTGTGTTTAGACACTGCACACGTCTCCTGTGGGCTGGCTACTTACCTGCTAACACTGCAGAAGTGAAGCCCCAGCGATTCCCAAGGCCCTAGGCCTCTTCATTTTGCAAGTCGAGTTTGTTACACCATTTTTTTAGTATATGGTCTGGTACGCCTCTAGGGCTACAGCCATATTTGTGCTTAATTTATTGAGAACTGTTGATCTTTTGAATGTTTACCTGGCTCTAATCTCATAAAGAGATTAGTAGAGTATATTTAGAAATAAATACATATATATTTGATATATATACCTGTGTGGTGTCTTTTCATTTGGTAATTAAAGACATTATAAGGTAAAACAAGCTGCTTTACATTCCTCAGAGACTTAGCCTGAAGGCTGCTCTCCACAGCTACCACTAGGATAGCTTTCTTTAAAGGTTGTCTTAAACCTATCTACCAAGAGTCGAATTGGACTGGTGCAAGGTGGCCACTATCACTAGTGACCAGCATATGCCAGGCCAACTTCTCACACATGTCAGCAGTGGTGTGTCATCAGTGGCGTGTCTGCAGTGGCGTGTCAGCAGTGGCGTTTTAAGCAGCAGCGTGTCAGCGGTGTTAGCTCAGCAGTGGTGTGTCTGCAGTGGCGTGTCTGCAGTGGTGTGTCAGCAGTTTTGTGTCAGCAGTGAGGCACACATCAGTGGTCTGTCAGCAGTGGGGTGCACAGTAGTGGTGTGTTACAAGTGGGGAGCACAGCACTTACCTGTCATCATTGGGATGTACAGCAGTGGTGTGTCAGCAGTGGTGTGTCAGCAGTGAGGCGCACAGCAGTGGTGTGTAGGCAGTGGTGTGTCAGCAGTGGTGTGTCAGCAACGATGTGTCAGAAGTGGTGTGTCAGCAGTGAGGCGCACAGCAGTGAGGTGCACAGCAGTGGCGTGTCAGCAGTGGTGTCTCAGCAGCAGCGTGTCAGCAGTGGCTTGTCAGCAGTGGTGTGTCAGCAGTGTTGTGCCAGCAGTGGTGTGTCAGCAGCAGCCTGTCAGCAGTGGTGTCAACAGTGCCTTGTCAGCAGTGGCTTGTCAGCAGTGGTGTGTCAGCAGTGGTGTGTCAGCAGCGATGTGTCAGAAGTGGTGTGTCAGCAGTGGTGTGTCAGCAGTGGTGTGCCAGCAGTGGTGTGTAAGCAGCAGCCTGTCAGCAGTGGTGTGTCAGCAGTGCCTTTTCAGCAGTGTTGTCTCAGCAGTGGCTTGTCAGCAGTGGTGTGTCAGCAGTGGTGTGTCAGCAGCGATGTGTCAGAAGTGGTGTGTCAGCAGTGAGGTGCACAGCAGTGAGGTGCACAGCAGTGAGGTGCACAGCAGTGGCGTATCAGCAGTGGCGTATCAGCAGTTTTGTGTCAGCAGTGGGGCACACAGAAGTGGTCTGTCAGAAGTGGGGTGCACAGCAGTGGAATGTCACAAGTGGGGAGCACAGCACTTACCTGTCATCATTGGGATGTACAGCAGTGGTGTGTCAGCAGTGGTGTGTCAGCAGTGAGGCGCACAGCAGCAGTGTGTCAGCAGTGGTGTGTCAGCAGTGGTGTGTCCGAAGTGGTTAGTCAGCACTGACGCACACAGCAGTGAGGCACACAGCAGTGGCGTGTCAGCAGTGGTGTCTCAGCAGCAGTGTGTCAGCAGTGGCTTGTCAGCAGTGGTGTGCCAGCAGTGGTGTGTAAGCAGTGTTGTGCCTGCAGTGGTGTGTCAGCAGCAGCCTGTCATCAGTAGCGTGTCAGCAGTAGCATGTCAGCAGTGGTGTGTCAGCAGTGGTGTGTCAGCAGTGTTGTCTCAGCAGTGGCTTATCAGCAGTGGTGTGTCAGCAGTGGCATGTCAGCAGTGGTGTGTCTGCAGTAGATTGTCAGCAGTGGTTTGTCAGCAGCAGCGTGTCAGCAGTGGTGTGTCAGCAGCGGCATGTCAGCAGTGGCGTTTACAGCAGCAGCGTGTCTGCAGTGGCGTGTCTGCAGTGGCGTGTCTGCAGTGGCGTGTCTGCAGTGGTGTGTCTGCAGTGGTGTGTCAGCAGTGGCGTGTCTGCAGTGGCGTGTCAGCAGTGGCGTGTCAGCAGTGGCGTGTCAGCAGTGTTAGCTCAGCAGTGGTGTGTCTGCAGTGGTGTGTCTGCAGTTGTGTGTCTGCAGTGGTGTGTCTGCAGTGGCGTGTCTGCAGTGGCGTGTCTGCAGTGGCGTGTCGGCAGTGGCATGTCAGCAGTGGCGTGTCAGCAGTGGCGTGTCTGCAGTGGTGTGTCTGCAGTGGCGTGTCTGCAGTGGCGTGTCTGCAGTGGCGTGTCAGCAGTGGCGTGTCAGCAGTGGCGTGTCTGCAGTGGTGTGTCTGCAGTGGTGTGTCTGCAGTGGTGTGTCAGCAGTGGTGTGTCAGCAGTGGTGTGTCTGCAGTGGCGTGTCTGCAGTGGCGTGTCTGCAGTGGCGTGTCTGTAGTGGCGTGTCTGCAGTGGCGTGTCAGCAGTGGCGTGTCAGCAGTGGTGTGTCTGCAGTAGCGTGTCAGCAATGGCTTGTCAGCAGTGGTGTGTCAACAGTGAGGTGCACAGCAGTGGTGTGTTAGCAGTGAGGCACACAGCAGTGGTGTATCAGCAGTGGTGTGTCAGCAGTTTTATGTCAGCAGTTGTGTGTCAGCAGTGAGTCACACATCAGTGAGGCGCACAGCAGTGGCGTGTCAGCAGTGGTGTCTCAGCAGCAGCGTGTCAGCAGTTGCTTGTCAGCAGTGTTTTGCCAGCAGTGGTGTGTCAGCAGCAGCCTGTCAGCAGTGGTGTGTCAGCAGTAGCGTGTCAGCAGTAGCGTGTCAGCAGTGGCGTGTCAGCACTAGCTTGTCAGCAGTGGTTTGTCAGCAGCAGCGTGTCAGCAGTGGTGTGTCAGCAGTGTTGTGTCAGCAGTGGCATGTCAGCCGTGGTGTGTCAGGAGTGTTGTGTCTGCAGTAGCTTGTCAGCAGTGATGTGTCAGCAGCGTCATGTCAGCAGTGGTGTGTCTGCAGTGGCGTGTCAGCAGCGGTGTGTCTGCAGTGGCATGTCAGCAGTGGTGTGTCAGCAGTGGCGTGTCTGCAGTGGCGTGTCAGCAGTGGCGTTTTCAGCAGCAGCGTGTCAGCAGTTTTAGCTCTGCAGTGGTGTGTCTGCAGTGGCGTGTCTGCAGTGGTGTGTCTGCAGTGGTGTGTCTGCAGTGGTGTGTCAGCAGTGGTGTGTCAGCAGTGGTGTGTCTGCAGTGGCGTGTTATCAGTGGCGTGTCTGCAGTGGCATGTCTGCAGTGGTGTGTCAGCAGTAGCGTGTCAGCAGTGAGGCGCACAGCAGTGGCTTGTCAGCAGTGGTGTGTCTGCAGTGGCGTGTCTGCAGTGGCGTGTCTGCAGTGGCGTGTTTGCAGTGGCGTGTCTGCAGTGGCGTGTCAGCTCAACAGTGGCTTGTCAGCAGTGTTGTCTCAGCAGTGGCTTGTCAGCAGCAGCGTTTCAGCAGTGTTAGCTCAGCAGTGGGGTGTCTGCAGTGGTGTGTCTGTAGTGGCGTGTCAGCACTAGCGTGTCTGCAGTGTTGTGTCTGCAGTGTTGTGTCAGCAGTGGCGTGTCAGCAGTGGTGTGTCAGCAGTAGCGTGTCAGCAGTGGTGTGTCAGCAGTGTTAGCTCAGCAGTGGTGTGTCTGTAGTGGCTTGTCAGCAGTAGTGTGTCAGCAGTGTTGTGTCAGCAGTGTTGTGTCAGCAGTGACGTGTCAGCAGTGTTGTCTCAGCAGTGGCTTGTCAGCAGCAGCGTTTCAGCAGTGTTAGCTCGGCAGTGGTGTGTCTGCAGTGGTGTGTCAGCAGTGGCGTGTCTGTTGTGGCGTGTCAACAGTAGCGTGTCAGCAGTGGCGTGTCAGCAGTGGTGTGTCTGCAGTGGTGTGTCAGCAGTGGTGTGTCTGCAGTGGTGTGTCTGCAGTGGTGTGTCTGCAGTGGTGTGTCTGCAGTGGCGTGTCTGCAGTGGCGTGTCAGCAGTGGCGTGTCAGCAGTAGCATGTCAGCAGTGGTTTGTCTGCAGCGGCGTGTCAGCCGTGGTGTGTCAGCAGTGTTGTGTCTACAGTAGCTTTTCAGCAGTGATGTGTCAGCAGCGTCATGTCAGCAGTGGTGTGTCTGTAGTGGTGTGTCAGCAGTGGTGTGTCTGCAGTGGCATGTCAGCAGTGGCATGTCAGCAGTGGTGTGTCAGCAGTGGTGTGTCTGCAGTTGCGTGTCAGCAGTGGTGTGTCACCAGCACCGTGTCAGCAGTGTTATCTCAGCAGTGGTGTGTCTGCAGTGGCGTATCAGCAGTGGTGTGTCTGCAGTGGCATGTCAGCAGTAGCGTGTCTGCAGTGGTGTGTCTACAGTGGTGTGTCAGCAGTGTTGTTTCAGCAGTGGCGTGTCAGCAGTGGTGTGTCAGCAGTGGTGTGTCAGCAGTAGCGTGTCTGCAGCAGCGTGTCAGCAGTGTTTGATCAACAGTGGCTTGTCAGCAGTGTTGTCTCAGCAGTGGCTTGTCAGCAGCAGCGTGTCAGCAGTGTTAGCTCAGCAGTGGGGTGTCTGCAGTGGCGTGTCTGTAGTGGCGTGTCAGCACTAGCGTGTCAGCAGTGGTGTGTCTGCAGTGTTGTGTCAGCAGTGGCGTGTCAGCAGTGTTAGCTCGGCAGTGGTGTGTCTGCAGTGGTGTGTCTATAGTGGCGTGTCTGTAGTGGCGTGTCAACAGTAGCATGTCAGCAGTGGCGTGTCTGCAGTGGCGTGTCAGCAGTAGCGTGTCAGCAGTGGTGTATCAGCAGTGGTGTGTCAGCAGTGGCGTGTCAGCAGTGGCGTGTCAGCAGTGGTGTGTCAGCAGTGGCGTGTCTGCAGTGACGTGTCTGCAGTTGCGTGTCTGCAGTTGCATGTCAGCAGTGACGTATCAGCAGTGGTGTGTCAGCAGTGGATTGTCAGCAGTGGCGTGTCAGCAGTGGCGTGTCAGCAGTGGCGTGTCAGCAGTGGCGTGTCTGCAGTTGCGTGTCAGCAGTGACGTATCAGCAGTGGCGTGTCACTCTCCATGGAAGCCCCTCTCATACAGGTCTCACCAGTTCCAGTGTTCACTGATATTCACCACGTTCACGCTCCTCTCTCAGACCACCCACGGTGCGCTGGGGGTGCAGCCCGCCCCGCCCGCTGCTCTGCCTCATTACCGTAGTCACCACCTCATTACAGCTTTCCCGAAAAGGGGGGGGGGGCAGAACACCCAGGCCGTGCTTACGAGGCAGGAGTGAAGCTGGTTACAGCTCCTGGTCGTTCGTGCCACGTGTAGTAGGGTAGACACCAGCCTTCGTCCCTGCCTGCGGCGCCAGGTTTGACTCGGTAATAACTCGCCGTAAGCTGGGGTCGGCCAGAGCTGCCCCTTCACCCGGAACGTGTCAGCATGTGAGCGCAGGGAACCGGGACAGTGCAGGGCCGGCTTAGCGCTGGTGGCGCCCCCTGCCATATTCATTAATGGCGCCCCCACATCCCATGACCGCCTCCTCGGGTTCTCTCACTACCACCAGACAAAAGTGCCCCTCTTCTCTCTAATCATAAGTTGTTGCTAAACAAAGCGCCCCCCCTGAGGCCAGCGCCCCCTCCACAGGTCAGCGCCCAGTGCGGCTGCACCAGTTGCACTGCCCTAAAGCCGGCCCTGATAAAGTAAGGTTCTAGCAGGTTCCGGTCCAGAGATTCGATTCTAAGCAGCCCCATAGCGCTTAGACGACAGGGTGCTATAAATAGAATCATGTGGAGGGGGCCCCAGGAACGGTCACCTCTGGAGATTACAAGCTCCCAGCAGCGTCTGGACACCGAGGCCCTCCGAGGTCACAGCAGGTGAGGGCTTCTGGCCGGAAAGGGGCCCGGTGCCAGACTGAGAGCCCCACTACTGAGGTAGAGGCCTCTGTGGGCCCCTGTGACGGGGCCCCAGTCAGGCGCATCGGATACGAGGATGCTAGACACAGACATAGCGCCCAAATAGGGTCTGTAAGGAGGACTGATCTGCAGGGGCTGGTTGGTTGGGATTTTTCATATATTTCCCCTGGTAGCAGAAGTAACGGGGAGCTGCGTGCTCCCACAAACTCCGGTGGGTCAGGGGGCAATACAAGCTCGCACCGACTTTTTTTGGGCGTGGCCATCGATGGTGCCAGTGGTGCAGTTGCACCGGGGCCGAGAGGGTTGAGGGGTCCACTGGACTCAGATTGTTGCTGTATTTCAAGACCTTACCAGTGGTCCATTGCTTGAACTAGGGTCCATGCCATGGCATCCCTGCTCTGCCACTGTGGGGCTGACCTTTGACCCAAGCACGTCCTCCAATCTCAGATGACGCAAGATGCGGGGTCAGGGCAGCTCTGCCAAGAGTGAACCCTTCCCCCATGCTTCTGTATCTTTACACAAGTAAGAGAGGTTCTCGGAGGCTGGTAGGTAAAGAAGCGCCAATGTGGAGTCCGGCTCCGGCGAGGCGCTACTAGAACCTCATTCATGACGGAGAGGGTCTTGAACGGACTCTGTTTCGCCAGCAACCGGTGATCCGCGGCAGGACCACCAGGGGGTGGGGCCTGCTTCTGTGTGGCCACCAGGGGGCGGGGCCTTCCCTGCGTGGCCACCAGGGGGCGGGGCCTGCTTCTGTGTGACCACCAGGGGGCGGGCCTGCCTCCTTACGTTTAAAGAATCCACCGTCACCTGCATTATTCAGGCTGCCCGCCGCCTCCCACCCCCTCTGGGACCGGCACAAGTGCAGCTGAAAGAAGAGGGGGGGGGGGGGGGGGGGGGTGAATACAGCCGGTCCTATTAACTAGCAGAAGAGAACAAAACGCTTACATAGCGCTTAATGGTAATGGGGCTCCTGCGCGACTTCAAATCCCTGCACGTGGCAGGAAAATAAAGGAGTGGGCGCGTGAGAGGAGAGTATGTCACACCGCGTGTCTTGGTGTTCCGTAGCGCTTAACTCTGTCCCAGGTAGGGTGACCAACTGGCATTGGTGCAAATTCAGGATGGTGAGTGTAAAAATTCAGGAGAAAGGGTCAAAATTCAGGACACAAATTCAGGACAGGAGGTCAAAATTCAGGACAAAACTTCAGGACAATAGGTAAGTTTTACAGACACACCGGAGGAGGCCGCGCAATAGTATATAAGTAAGCCCAGCCATATCCAAACATATTCAACCATTTGCCAAACCTATCCATCATGTATCCTTCCATCTATCATTTCGCTCATCCATCCCTTCACTCATCCATCCATTATCCATCCATCCACCCTTTCACCCTATCCATCTGTACACTCATCCATCCACTCTTCTACCCATCCATCCATTCACTCATCCATCCAGCCATTTACCCTTTCACCCATCCAGCCATCCTTTCACTTACTCATCCATCCACCCAGTCACTCATCCTTCCACCCATCCCCCCTTTGTCATCCATCCATCCTCCCTTTCTCTCTCCATCGACCCTTTCACTTAGCCATCCTTCCTTCCATCCATCCACCCACCCACCCATCCATCTACTCATGAATCCATCCATTGACCCTATCACTCATCCATCCTTTCTCTCATCCATTTAGCCTTTCACTCCTTCACTCATCTATTCATCCTTTTGTCTACCTACCCTCCCTTTCACTCACTCATCCATCCTTACATCCACCCTTTCACTCATCCATCCATCCATTCACCCTTGCACTTATCAATTCATCAATCCATCCATCATTTCACTCATCCATCCACCCACTCACTCATCATCCACCTTTTCACTCATCCATCCTTTCACTCATCCATACACCGTTTTACCCATCCAGCTACCCTTCCACCCATACATCCAGCTATTTACCTTTTCTCTCATCCATCCTTCCACTCACTCAATCCATCCATCCTCTCTCATTATCCATTTATTCAATCTTTCATTCATCCATTCACCCTTTCACTAATTCATCCAGCCATCCACCCATCCCTTCACTTACTCACCTTTTCATATTAATTTTGAGCTGAGCCTTTTTGAGAAGAGGCCCATCAAGAACTTCACCCTAACTGCAGGAGCCATTCCAGGACTGGGACAGAAGCCACCCAGGGCGGAGACAGGATCCACCACGGGGGGGGGGGGCAGGAGCCATCACAGGCGGAGGGGGGACAGGAGCCACCACATGGGGGGACAGGAGCCATCACTGGGGGGTAACAGGATCCACCAGGGTGGGCACAGGGGTGGGCATGCAGTATTCAAGTATCATCTTGGCCCCTCCAGGGTGGGGGTAGGGCTCCTCACCACCTCCTCCTTGACAAGACAATTAGAGGACAGGCTCTCTTTCCAAAATGGTAGTTTTGCCATCCCCCACTGTGATGTACAGTACTTAAAGGAGATACTCCAAGAGAACTGATTTAACTGATTGTCCTCCATACTTTGTTAATCAGTGAGGGTGCGATTGCGCCATTTCTTTATTTTATTACAATATAGACTGCATGTTTGAAGAACCGAGGTTTGCTTACAATTTAGTAACAGTAATTAAGGTCTGTGAAGAGAACCACGTGCTGCCTCGGTGTAATCAGGGCCGGTTCTACGATTTTTGGGGCCCTGGGTAGGAAGGGAATGTGTGAGGCCCCTCTAAATTGCAGAGACATGAGGTGTTCAGGGCTGTTTGCATCGGAATAGATGCCCCTGCGCCTGAAGCTGCAGCCCCTCCCTCTCAGTCACCTTCACGCCCCTCTTAACAGCTCATCAAGGGCGGAAGGTGTGAGGGTTGCGATCCCGCTGTGCCTCTCCAATGCTGCTGGGGATCTGAGCTTTGGTGCTGCATCGGAGTCTGTTGCACCCACCTCAGCAGCATCGGAGTCAAGCAGAGAGGTGGGTGGAAGCTGTGCCGGCTTTAGGGTGGTGCGACCGGTGCCCGGGTAAAATTACGGACAAATGGCGTCCGTTAAAGAATCCTTCACGGACAACGGACAGACGGCCGAAATTACGGACTGTCCGTGAAATTTACGGATGGTTGGTCACCCTAGTCCCAGGGCGCTTGAAACCGTCGCAGGGGGCGGGGAGAGTCTGAGGTGTGCACCAGTGGCCCCCTCCCCCCCCCCATCTGCTAGAACAGAGTACCCCGGGATCCTGCTGAGGGCCGGAATAAAGCGAAGGACAGGAAGGGGCAGTTACATGCTCTCCAGGGGCCCAGGGCTGGGTCTCGGATCCATCATCTGCTCTGATGAGGGCAGTGCCCATTTGAGGGTCCCGGAGACCCCGCCACCTGCCCTGATAAGGGTACTGTCCAGGCCATAGTCCGGGAGCCCCAACTCACACCCCCCCTCCACCGGCTCTGGGGGGGATGAGGGCAGTGCCCAGGTGAGGGTCGCACAACCCCTGCCACCTGCTCTGATGGGGATGAGGGCAGTGCCCATGCCCAGACATGGGTTTTGAAGCCCCCACCTGCTGGAATGGGGGATATGGGCAGTGCCCGTGGGTATCCAGCAGTGCCCAGGCCAGAGCCTGGAAGCCCCCTCCACACACACCCCCTTCACCAGCTCTGACAGAGGATGAGGGTAGTGCCCAGGCGAGGGCCTGGAAGCCCCCACCACACACACCCCCTTCACCAGCTCTGACAGAGGATGAGGGTAGTGCCCAGGCGAGGGTCTAGCAGCCCTGCCTGGTCTGATGGGAATGAGGCACTGCCCAGACATGGAAGTTTTCTTGGCTGCCAACACTTCAACCAGGAAGTACCACAAAAAAGTGACAAATAAAGAAAAGGGGCAGGGTAGGAATACCCTGACCCCCCAGATATGGTGGGGGGTTCCCACAGGGACCCCACCGGGGTTTACAAGCATTTTTTTAAAAACATTTTCAGCGGGAGTTGTGCCAGATCCGCTAATCCCACCGAAAATCAAAACAAAAATGAAGCACGGGTTGCTATGCTTCATTATTAATTAGCCCCCGGGTGGGCCAGGTCCTGGGGGCATTTTGTAACTAAGGGAGGGGGCACACAAGACCCCACTCCTGGGGCTTATTCTGCCCCGAGGATCACCACCTCCCCAGGGTCTCGTTAATAGTTCATGCAGGGAAGGCCCGTACGGCCTCCCCTGCTACCCCACTGACCACCACCACCCTGGGGCTTTTCTTAAAAGATGTGAAGGGGCTTTAATTTTGAAATAAAGCCAAAGGGGCATACCGCCACTTACTGGAGGCAACAGGAGTAGTCCTTGGGGCCACCTTCCCCTCCTGTTACCTTCAGTCAGTCCCACGCTGAGAGATAGCTGGGAGGTCTTCGTGGCCCCGCCCCCTTTCTCCATCATGCTGCAAACACGCCTCCCGGCGCACTACTGGTTGGGGGATGAAGCCCCCTTGGCTGCTAAGGGTCCTTGGGAGTGAACAACCCCTCCTGTTACCTCCAGTAAGTCCCACAGAGTGGGCTTGCTAAGAGGTCTTTGGAGGCCACGCCCCTTTCTCCACCACTCTGCAAACGCGATTACTACTTAAAAAACATAGAAATTCACAGAAAAAAACAAAGGTTGCACGGCCATTATAGTTAGGGTCAGGTTTTACTGCGAAAGCAGCTCAGATGTGGAACAAATTACCAGCTCCATTACGATCTCACTCGGACTTATTAAAATTCAGAAGATCACTGAAGACCTGGCTATTTCCTCATTAATAATCAGTTTTAGCTTCAGACCTCCATCTGTTGTTTTTCTTGCATAGTGGTAATAACTAGCGCCAGGATAGCGTTCTTGGTCACAGTGCGCTTTATACGTACCACCGACTAATTCTACTACTTTCACTCATACAAACCAATGAAATTCAGCATTTATAGTGAGCTAACTATAACTCGTGCCCCCACAATGCACTGCTTATGACATCACATATTATATCAGTCATGACATGGTCAGTGACATCTCTGATGACATCTCAATTGACATCATCCACAAAATCACTAAAGCGCCTACTCACACCCCATAGAACCTTTCATACACCCACTCCAGCACAACCATACACAAACACATTCACAGACCCATACCAGTACTTACACACCCAGTCACTGATTCATAGATCTACACATGCATCCACTAACTCACCCATACAGCCACTCATACACTCACTCAATCACTAATGCAGCCACTGACATAGCCACTCATACACCCATACAGCCACTCACACACTGAGTCGGTCACCCATAGAGCTACTCACACACCTACTCACTCATCCATACAGTCAATGAGACAGCCACTTACTCACCCACATACTTACACACACACCCACTTACTTAAGCATACAGATACTAACACGTACTCACTCACCTATACAGTCACTGACACCAGCACACCCTCACCCATGCAGCCACTCTCACATTCACTCATTTACCCAGTCACTCATATACCCCATCACTTACTTATGGTGCCTTTCACATACCTAGCTACTCACCCATATACCACTGACACATCTAGTCACTCACCCACACAACCACACACATACTCACTCACCCGTACAGCCCCTCACAGACATACTCACTAACCCATACAGCTACTGACTCACCCACTCACTCATCCATACAGGCAGTCGTACACCCATTCACCCACCCACACAGACACTCAGACACCCCTACAGGTTTTCAGATAAACAATCACTCGCCCGTACAGCCCCTCGGGTACCCACTCACACTCCCATACAGCCACTTAGACACCAGCTGGGAGACTGATACAGACATTCACACAACCAGTCACACCCATACATTCACTGAGACCACAAATCACTCACTTATACAGTTGGTCTTGCACCCACTGAATCATCCATACAGACTCTCATGCACCCACTGATTCACCAATACACCTTGCTATATATATTTAACACTCATAACCTTTTTTAAAACACTCACAGTCACTGGATGATGTCATCAGTGATGCCATTTGAGATCTCATCAGTTATGTCATTGACAATGTCATGAGTGTAGTAATATGTGAGGTCCTCAGCAGTGCATTGCTGGGGCGTACGTTATAGTTACCTTAGCTAACCATAACTGCTGAATTTCACTGGCTTTGTACGACTGAAACCTGAGCCTAACTATAATGTCCCTGTAACCTTTGTTTTTTTCAGTGAATATATGTGTATATATATATATATATATATATATATTCACTTAAAAAACCATAGGTTTCACACACGTTATAGTTAGGAATTAGCATTTAAAAAACCTTGCAAATTCACTGAAAAAACCATAGGTTTCACACGTTATAGTTCGCTGGACATTTCACTCGTAAAAAACCATTGAAATTCCCCCGTTATAGTTAGTTCAGCTAACTATAACTCGCGCGACCGCAATCCACTGCTGATTTTTTTTTTTTTCGATCGCACAAACTGCATGCGTGCACTCCTTTCATAACACATGCAGAACTCCAAAGTGCTTGGAAAAACCTGTGATGAAGATGTTTGTCTCCGAAACGCGTTGGGTTTGTTTCGGCTTGGTACCGAAAAATAAAAACTTTTCCCAAACACATCGAGCTTTGGTGTCAAACCCTGCAGGTGGCCCTTAAGCAAGATCCAAAAATGGGGAATGTTCCCCCAGCACCGGGTGTCATGGGGGGTTGCAGTCCATGGTAGGTTTGCAGGGCCTCCTGCCCTCTTCCCTAGCACCGGGTGTAATGGGTGGGGGTGCAGACCATGGGAGGCTTGCAGGGCCTTCTGCCCTTTCCCCTAGCACCGGGTGTCATGGGTGGTGCAGTCCAGGGGAGGCTGGAACTTCTCCTGCCCTTACCTCCTTGCAGGGCAAGTAGAGTCGAGTCATTCACAAGTTAAGCTCCGCTGCCTCAAAAAGGATTGTTCGTGCTGACTTCTCCAAAACCCTACAGTTGTCTTTGAGTCGGCCTATGATGGACACATTACTGACTTCGCCCCAGCCCTAAAGGACATCCAGAGGCTCCCACCTTCCCTTCAAGCCCGCTGTCTTTTCAGACTCTGAAGGGACCTTTTACGTTTTTCAGGTCTTGCCTAGCGAATGCAGCGCATGCACTGCTTCGCTTGGCGAGACTCGATTGTTGTGGCTTTGGTGAGCGAAGGGGGACAAACCATGTGCGCGCACGGACAGGCGATGTGCATGCGCATGGCGTCTCCTCTGCCTCACAAGCTCCCACTGCGCGCTCACACTACAAGTCTGACACGCGCTTGTTCATATTCCTCCCATTTTCGTCTGCGGCTTGATGTGCCTTTGCTCTGCCACAGATAAGTGAGCAGTAAAAGTGATTTATTCTGTGTTAACCTTAAGATGTACTTCAGCACTCGTGTATCAATTGCGCCTTCTACTGGTCATTCAACGCATGCCAAAGTGGCTGTCGCGTTTCCCTGCTGCATGTGTACTGAAAATGAATGTTTCATTATATTGGTGAAAGTCAGATAGCCTACCTTTTTCCTAAAACAGATAAGTAGGGAACAGACAAACCCATGATTGAAGTAACAAATACATTGTCTGCAATGACAATGCGACCACATTCTGGAATTATTCAGACCTAGCGGTGCCAAAAATTAAATCTGCAACTCAGCTTTAACTGGGAATGAATAAGTGGATTTGTAGAGTGTACGGCTGCTCCTAGGAATAACGGGAATAACGCTGGAGTAAGGGTGCAAAACAGGGTGCGAAAGTTGCCCAAACAAGCCCCACCCACCCATTACCAGTGATGGTTTCCTTGTGTAAAAAAAAAGGCAAAAAGCGAGAAGAGGATGAAAGAAAGCGAGACATTGAGGCAGGAAAGCGAGAGAGAATACCCCTGTGTGTGCACGTATGTGTGTGTGTGTGTTTGTTTTTAACCCACATTGTGGGGACTAGACCGACTTTAATAATGTTGTTAAACTCTAAAAAGAATCAAAGAAACACCTTATTGTGTAAACCACAACGCTACCTATACTGGCTCCCACAGTGAGCTTAAGTATCAAAAGTGTATAAGAACACTAGAAGCACGGAAATGCTTACTCTGATCCTGTGTGTTTTCTGTGGGCTAGTGGTCATGTACTCAATGGCACTAGAACTAGGGGTGCTGGACGAGCGGCAGCACCCCTATAAAATATGAAAGGGTTAAGATAGACCAAGAACAACAATGGCACAATGTGTCGGCTGCAGCTCTTACCTTTAAACAAGCATGTCAAAATCTTAATAACGGTGCTTAATTTGAGCCGGTGGTTTGCAATGCTCTGCACCAGCACTTAATTGTCTACAGCTGACCTTGTGACTGTCTGCCACAAGGTGGCACTGTCTGGCTAATTTAGAGATGATTACAACAACAGTCAATTATTCATTTAACATACATTAAAAATGACTTTTACCTGCCGTCCTGGCATTTTCAAAGCTTTGGCGGCCTGGATTAGTCCGAATTGTCACACTTGTGTGACTTGTTAGTAGTTGTGTTGTTACTGTCGTTGGCAGCGCTGGCAGGGGCGATGCGTGGTGCAAGCTGCAGGGTGTCCTGATGGGAGCCCTGGCAGGGGCGATGCGCGATGCAAGCTGCAGCGGTGTCCTGATGGGAGCCCTGGCACTTATTTTTTTACAAATTAAGCACTGCTTAGTACTCGGTGGTGCTGGAACTGCATGTTCACAGGTGCATCACCGGTAACATATTGTTACTTACTCGTGACATATTCTCGTGCCTCCCTTTGATTATCGTGTCACATGCATAGAGGTGTGCGAGCCAACACATTACCAGGGACAGTCAAGTCCGACCGAGCCTATGGCCGTGCTTGGCTGTAAGAGCCCATGCACGAGGTGAGCCCTGAAAAAAGTAGCATGTAAATCATGCATTAACCATCAGGTAAAAATACAAAAATACTATAAGGTCTATTTACAATTGTAATTTTTCTTTATTTCTTTAACCCCTTCGCTGCGGCGGGAATTCCGCCGCAGCGCTGGGGGGTGCGGGGGGGCAGCGCGGTGGCGCTGTGCTCATGACGGAGCCACTCAGTCATGAGCCACGGTTGAGCTGTGCTCATGACGGAGTGGTTCCGTCATGACTCCGCCCAGTTGCGTTGTTCCCCCGCACAGGCGGGGAAACAGCGCCGCATGGGCGGAGCGGCCGCCAACGGTCGTGGCATGACGGAACCGCTCCGTCATGAGCACACGGCAACCGTGGCTCATGACGGAGCGGTTCCGTCATGAGCGGGGAAGGGGTTAACATGCGGAAGTATTTCTTCTTAGCACATCAGGTTATATCATTGCACTGAGAAGTATTTGTTAGACCTGGCACCTTGGCGTGAGTCTCCCTCCCTCTTTTTTGTCGCTGTGCCTCATGTGTTTTTATGGTGTTGGCCGCTCAGCGCACTGTGCCACTACCAACCAGTGCCACAGTGCAAGTGCTCCCTATGTAAAATGTATATGTTGGTTGGATTCCATGATTGGATTATTTGGTTTACTATCAGACCCCAGTAAAGTGCACCAGGAGTGCCAGGTCGTGTAAATACAAATGCCGCTGGTGGGCTTGCAGCACTGGTTGTGCCACCCACAGAAGCGGCCTGGTAAAATGTGTCTAGGGTCTGCCATTGCAGGACCCGCGTGCAGTCTGGTACTGACATGCTGACTGGCAAGTGCCCACACTTGCCAGTCCCTGAACCTTCCCTTAACTTCATGTTAGTCACCCCTCTGGTAGGCTCAAGGGCAGGGTGCGTTGTAAGCCTAAGGTAGGACAAGCCCTGATGTGCGTGGCATGTCCTAATAGTGAATGACCGCCATTTTCGTTGTTCACTATTGTAAGGCTAACCTGTTCTCATAGGCCAGAATGGGCGGTTAGGATTGTTCCATCCTATGATCCTAACCGACCCAGGGAACATGGTAGGAGATCGAGTTTAGTATGCCTGAACTCAGAATAATAAAATACATTTATTTTAATACTCTGTCTGAGGCAGAGCACAGGTCTTTTGTGGGGACTGAGGCAGACGCAGGTCTCTTGTGGGGACTGAGGCAGAGCACAGGTCTCTTGTCGGGACTGAGGCAGAGCACAGGTCTCTTGTGGGGACTGAGGCAGAGCACAGGTCTCTTGTGGGGACTGAGGCAGAGCGGGGACTGAGGCAGAGCACAGGTCTCTTGTGGGGACTGAGGCAGAGCGGGGACTGAGGCAGAGCACAGGTCTCTTGTGGGGACTGAAGCAGAGCACAGGTCTCTTGTGGGGACTGAGGAAGAGCACGGGTCTCTTGTGGGGACTGAGGCAGAGCGGGGACTGAGGCAGAGCACAGGTCTCTTGTGGGGACTGAGGCAGAGCGGGGACTGAGGCAGAGCACAGGTCTCTTGTGGGGACTGAGGCAGAGCACAGGTCTTTTGTGGGGACTGAGGCAGACGCAGGTCTCTTGTGGGGACTGAGGCAGAGCACAGGTCTCTTGTGGGGACTGAGGCAGAGCGCAGGTCTCTTGTGGGGACTGAGGCAGAGCACAGGTCTCTTGTGGGGACTGAGGCAGAGCAGGGACTGAGGCAGAGCACAGGTCTCTTGTGGGGACTGAGGCAGAGCGGGGACTGAGGCAGAGCACAGTTCCCTTGGGACTGAGGCAGAGCGGGGACTCAGGCAGAGCACAGGACTCTTGTGGGGACTGAGGCAGAGCGCAGGTCTCTTGTGGGGACTGAGGCAGAGCGGGGACTGAGGCAGAGCACAGGTCTCGAGCGGGGACTGAGGCAGAGCACAGGTCTCGAGCGGGGACTGAGGCAGAGCACGGGTCTCTTGTGGGGACTGAGGCAGAGCGGGGACTGAGGCAGAGCACAGGTCTCTTGTGGGGACTGTGGGGACTGAGGCAGAGCGGGGACTGAGGCAGAGCACAGGTCTCTTGTGGGGACTGTGGGGACTGAGGCAGAGCGGGAACTGAGGCAGAGCACAGGTCTCTTGTGGGGACTGTAGGGACTGAGGCAGAGCGGGGACTGAGGCAGAGCACAGGTCTCTTGTGGGGACTGTGGGGACTGAGGCAGAGCGGGGACTGAGGCAGTGCACAGGTCTCTTGTGGGGACTGAGGCAGAGCGGGGACTGAGGCAGAGCACAGGTCTCTTGTGGGGAGTGAGGCAGAGCACAGGTCTCTTGTGGGGACTGAGGCGGAGCACAGGTCTCTTGTGGGGAGTGAGGCAGAGCACAGGTCTCTTGTGGGGAGTGAGGCAGCGCACAGGTCTCTTGTGGGGACTGAGGCAGAGCGGGGACTGAGGCAGAGCACAGGTCTCGAGCGGGGACTGAGGCAGAGCACGGGTCTCTTGTGGGGACTGAGGCGGAGCACAGGTCTCTTGTGGGGACTGAGGCAGAGCGGGGACTGAGGCAGAGCACAGGTCTCTTGTGGGGACTGAGGAAGAGCACAGGTCTCTTGTGGGGATTGAGGCAGAGCGGGGACTGAGGCAGAGCACAGGTCTCTTGTGGGGACTGAGGCAGAGCGGGGACTGAGGCAGAGCACAGGTCTCTTGTGGGGACTGAGGCAGAGCACAGGTCTTTTGTGGGGACTGAGGCAGACGCAGGTCTCTTGTGGGGACTGAGGCAGAGCACAGGTCTCTTGTGGGGACTGAGGCAGAGCACAGGTCTCTTGTGGGGACTGAGGCAGAGCACAGGTCTCTTGTGGGGACTGAGGCAGAGCGGGGACTGAGGCAGAGCACAGGTCTCGAGCGGGGACTGAGGCAGAGCACGGGTCTCTTGTGGGGACTGAGGCGGAGCACAGGTCTCTTGTGGGGACTGAGGCAGAGCGGGGACTGAGGCAGAGCACAGGTCTCTTGTGGGGACTGAGGCAGAGCGGGGACTGAGGCAGAGCACAGGTCTCTTGTGGGGACTGAGGCAGAGCACAGGTCTCTTGTGGGGACTGAGGCAGAGCGGGGACTGAGGCAGAGCACAGGTCTCTTGTGGGGACTGAGGCAGAGCACAGGTCTTTTGTGGGGACTGAGGCAGACGCAGGTCTCTTGTGGGGACTGAGGCAGAGCACAGGTCTCTTGTGGGGACTGAGGCAGAGCACAGGTCTCTTGTGGGGACTGAGGCAGAGCACAGGTCTCTTGTGGGGACTGAGGCAGAGCGGGGACTGAGGCAGAGCACAGGTCTCTTGTGGGGACTGAGGCAGTGCGGGGACTAAGGCAGAGCACAGTTCTCTTGGGACTGATGCAGAGCGGGGACTCAGGCAGAGCACAGGACTCTTGTGGGGACTGAGGCAGAGCGCAGGTCTCTTGTGGGGACTGAGGCAGAGCGGGGACTGAGGCAGAGCACAGGTCTCGAGCGGGGACTGAGGCAGAGCACGGGTCTCTTGTGGGGACTGAGGCAGAGCGGGGACTGAGGCAGAGCACAGGTCTCTTGTGGGGACTGTGGGGACTGAGGCAGAGCGGGGACTGAGGCAGAGCACAGGTCTCTTGTGGGGACTGTGGGGACTGAGGCAGAGCGGGGACTGAGGCAGAGCACAGGTCTCTTGTGGGGACTGTGGGGACTGAGGCAGAACGGGGACTGAGGCAGTGCACAGGTCTCTTGTGGGGACTGAGGCAGAGCGGGGACTGAGGCAGAGCACAGGTCTCTTGTGGGGAGTGAGGCAGAGCACAGGTCTCTTGTGGGGACTGAGGCAGAGCAGGGACTGAGGCAGAGCACAGGTCTCTTGTGGGGACTGAGGCAGCGCACAGGTCTCTTGTGGGGACTGAGGCAGCGCACAGGTCTCTTGTGGGGACTGAGGAAGAGCACAGGTCTCTTGTGGGGACTGAGGCAGCGCACAGGTCTCTTGTAGGGACTGAGGCAGAGCACAGGTCTCTTGTGGGGACTGTGGGGACTGAGGCAGAGCGGGGACTGAGGCAGAGCACAGGTCTCTTGTGGTGACTGAGGCAGCGCACGGGTCTCTTGTGGGGACTGAGGCAGAGCGGGGACTGAGGCAGAGCACAGGTCTCTTGTGGGGACTGTGGGGACTGAGGCAGAGCGGGGACTGAGGCAGTGCACAGGTCTCTTGTGGGGACTGAGGCAGAGCGGGGACTGAGGCAGAGCACAGGTCTCTTGTGGGGAGTGAGGCAGAGCACAGGTCTCTTGTGGGGACTGAGGCAGAGCGGGGACTGAGGCAGAGCACAGGTCTCTTGTGGGGACTGAGGCAGAGCACAGGTCTCTTGTGGGGACTGAGGCAGCGCACAGGTCTCTTGTGGGGACTGAGGCAGTGCACAGGTCTCTTGTGGGGACTGAGGCAGAGCACAGGTCTCTTGTGGGGACTGAGGCAGAGCGGGGACTGAGGCAGAGCACAGGTCTCTTGTGGGGACTGAGGCAGCGCACAGGTCTCTTGTAGGGACTGAGGCAGAGCACAGGTCTCTTGTGGGGACTGTGGGGACTGAGGCAGAGCGGGGACTGAGGCAGAGCACAGGTCTCTTGTGGGGACTGAGGCAGAGCACAGGTCTCTTGTGGGGACTGAGGAAGAGCACAGGTCTCTTGTGGGGACTGAGGCAGAGCGGGGACTGGGGCAGAGCACGGGTCTCTTGTGGGGACTGAGGCAGAGCGGGGACTGAGGCAGAGCACAGGTCTCTTGTGGGGACTGAGGCAGCGCACGGGTCTCTTGTGGGGACTGAGGCAGCGCACAGGTCTCTTGTGGGGACTGAGGCAGAGCGGGGACTGAGGCAGCGCACAGGTCTCTTGTGGGGAGTGAGGCAGAGCACAGGTCTCTTGTGGGGACTGAGGCAGCGCACAGGTCTCTTGTGGGGAGTGAGGCAGAGCACAGGTCTCTTGTGGGGACTGAGGCAGAGCACAGGTCTCTTGTGGGGACTGAGGCAGCGCACAGGTCTCTTGTGGGGACTGAAGCAGCGCACAGGTCTCTTGTGGGGACTGAGGCAGCGCACAGGTCTCTTGTGGGGACTGAGGCAGAGCACAGGTCTCTTGTGGGGACTGAGGCGGAGCACAGGTCTCTTGTGGGGACTGAGGCAGAGCATGGTCTCTTGTGGGGACTGAGGCAGAGCACAGGTCTCTTTGTGGGGACTGAGGCCGAGCACCGGTCTCGAGTGGGGACTGAGGCAGAGCACAGGTCTCTTGTGGGGACTGAGGCAGCGCACAGGTCTCTTGTGGGGAGTGAGGCAGAGCGGGGACTGAGGCAGAGCACAGGTCTCTTGGGAGTGAGGCAGAGCACAGGTGTCTTGTGGGGACTGAGGCGGAGCACAGGATTCTTGTGGGGAGTGAGGCAGAGCACAGGTCTCTTGTGGGGAGTGAGGCAGCGCACAGGTCTCTTGTGGGGACTGAGGCAGCGCACAGGTCACTTGTGGGGACTGAGGCAGAGCACAGGTCTCTTGTGGGGACTGAGGCGGAGCACAGGTCTCTTGTGCGGAGTGAGGCAGCGCACAGGTCTCTTGCGGGGACTGAGGCAGAGCACAGGTCTCTTGTGGGGACTGAGGCGGAGCGGGGACTGAGGCAGAGCACAGGTCTCTTGTGGGGACTGAGGCGGAGCACAGGTCTCTTGTGGGGACTGAGGCGGAGCGGGGAGTGAGGCAGCGCACAGGTCTCTTGTGGGGAGTGAGGCAGAGCACAGGTCTCGAGCGGGGACTGAGGCAGAGCACGGGTCTCTTGTGGGGACTGGGGCAGCGCACAGGTCTCTTGTGGGCAGATGGAAGTTCAGGCGGTGGTTGATGTACGCTGGTCCCTGTTTGTGCAGAGCTTTGTAGACCTGCGTGAGGGTCTTGAACCCGCATCTCTTCTGGATAGGAGGGGGGCTGTGGTTTCGGGGTGGGGGTGATGTTGTTCCGTCGGGGGAGCTCCAGGATGAGTCTGGCTGTGGTGTTCTGGGTAGAGAGCGTTGCCGTAGTCGTGGCGGCTGGTGAGGGGCGCCTGAGTGAGGGTCTCCTGGTGTTGGTTGGGGTCATGCGCGCCGGACGCCCCCTACCTTCTGCGGCAGTGAAGCACTGACTGAGGAGCAGCGCCCCCACCTCCCAGCCCCCCCACCCCAAAACCCTGGTGCCCTCTGCAGGAGTAAGGTATTGACTCAGTGGGAGTGTAGTGCCCCCTCCCGCCCCTCCATCAAGCCCTCTCCCACCCTCTGAGGGCCTGGAGGTCTCTGCGGGAGCGAAGTCCTGACTGTGGAGCGGCGCCGCGCCCCCTCCTCCAAGCCCCCACCTCCACCCCAAGAGCCGAATGCCCTCTGCAGGAGTAAGGTATTGACTGAGGAGTGTAGTGCCCCCTCCCCCAAGCCCTCTCCCACCCTGGAGGGCTCTGCGGGAGTGAAGTCCTGACTGTGGGGCAGCGCCCCCTCCTCCCAGTCCACCCCCCACCCCCAGGAGGACGGTGAGTGACGGCTCTTGTTAAGTGAGTGGACTGTGCATCGATCTGTGCTGGGACAGGACCCTCGGGCTGGTGTCAGATGCCCAGAGGTGGGGTGGGGACAGTGGGCAGTGCTTCTCCATGAGGGGGGAGGGGCGAGATCCAAAGAGGCCCCTCCCTCATGTGACTGGCTGCCCCCCCCCCCCGCCCCTTTACCTTACGGTGTGTATTTATTATTTCGTGAACATGAGCACGTGACGCTGCCTCTGAGCTCGTGGGCACGTGCAGCGCCCCCCCCCCCCCATGTCCACCTCTTCTCTGCCCATGGTAGTTGCAGACACACATCTCCTCTGATGAAAAAAGAAAATCAGAAGCACGAGGATTCAAAGAAAACAAGCACTGGCGCCGCCATATATTGGCCGTGGAAAGCATGCATTTTTTTTTCTTGCAAGCAAATGTAATATGTAAAAAATATTGTATAAAATATAAAAATGGTAAAAGTTAGGAAAGGCCCAGTACGCAGCCCTGGCACTGAAGTGCACTCCCTCTTAGACACGTGAGCACATGTGGTAAAACTCCTGTCACTCACAGTGAGGAGAGCCAATGGCTGAAGAGCGCTGACCACTGCACCCTGCTGACTACTGTGGTGGGCGGAAGCAACATCAGAATGACAGCTGAACAGACCAATGGATGAAGGAGGCTAGCCGAAGCCCCCTCTTTCTATCAATATTTGTATTTTAATTAGAATTTTGTGGGATACCATGAGGCTGCCTCTAGGCCAGACCCAAAATGGGACAAGAGAACCTCCTCATACCTGGCACGGGGCAGCATTAGAGCGGGTTCGCCCAGGGCAGGGCGCAGGCGCTCATTGGGCAGTGGGCCTGATGATGGTGGACATCATGGGCTCATGTGAGGGTGCGGGGAGAGCTGTGCATGCTGAACCACGCAGGAGTACGCTGTTACCTCTGCAGGAGCTGTACATAAATATCCCTGCTGGAGTGCGCTGTTACCTGTGCAGGAGCTGTATATACTCAGGCCTGCTGGAGTGCGCTGTTACCTGTGCAGGAGCTGTATATACTCAGGCCTGCAGGAGTGCGCTGTTACCTGTGCAGGACTGTACATACATATCCCTGCTGGAGTATCCTTTTACCTGTGCAATAGCTGTATATACTCAGGCCTGCAGGAGTACGCTGTTACCTGTGCAGGACTGTACATACGGAATACCGCAGGATTACGCTGTTACCTGTGCAGGAGCTGTATATACTCAGGCCTGCTGGAGTGCGCTGTTACCTGTGCAGGAGCTGTATATACTCAGGCCTGCAGGAGTGCGCTGTTACCTGTGCAGGACTGTACATACATATCCCTGCTGGAGTATCCTTTTACCTGTGCAATAGCTGTATATACTCAGGCCTGCAGGAGTACGCTGTTACCTGTGCAGGACTGTACATACGGAATACCGCAGGATTACGCTCTTACCTGTGCAGGAGCTGTATATACTCAGGCCTGCAGGAGTGCGCTGTTACCTGTGCAGGACTGTACATACATATCCGTGCTGGAGTATGCTGTTACCTGTGCAATAGCTGTATATACTCGGGCCTGCAGGAGTACGCTGTTACCTGTGCAGGACTGTACATACTGAATGCCGCAGGAGTACGCTGTTACCTGTGCAGAAGCTGTATATACTCAGGCCTGCAGGAGTACGTTGTTACCTGTGCAGGAGCTGTACATACATATCCCTGCTAGAGTACGCTGTTACCTATGTAGGAACTATACATACTTAGGCGTGCAGGAGTGCGCTGGTACCTGTGCAGGAGCTGTATATACACAGGCCTGCAGGAGTACGCTGTTACCCGTGCTGTAGCTCTACATACTCAGGCCTGCAGGGGTGCGCTATTACCTTTGCAGGAGCTGTACAAACTTAACCTTGCAGGAGTACGCTGTTACCGGTGCAGGAGCTATACATACTGAAACCCGCAGGAGTACGCTGTTACCTGTTCAGGAGCTGTACATACATATCCCTACTGGAGTACGCTATGCAGGAACTGTACATGATTAGGCCTGCAGGAGTACGCTGTTACCTGTTCAGGAGCTGTACATGTTTCGGCCTGCAGGAGTACGCTGATAGTCCTGCAGGAGTATATCTTTATACTCATCGTTAATTCATAACTAGCTCTGAAGCGCTGCGATGCCTCAGTATTGGCAATGCAGCGCTTTGCAAGCTTCTGTTGACCTAGGTGCAACCCTACGGCGAGCTCTGTCGGCTGGAGTGCTTCAGTCTGCTCCGGGGGCCTCCTTCCTGTCCCCGGGATCCAGCTGTGACTACCCCCCCCCCCCCCCCCCCAACCCGCCCAGTTTCATTTCCGTCCACATCAGACTCGACACCACTCATGATGGCCCAGGGGCCTCCTCTCTGCGGGGACTGGGACAGGAGGTGGCGCTGTACGTCAACTCTGGGGTGCACTGACAGAGCTCTGTGCGGGCCCAGTACAGGACAGTACAGGCTGCTGCTGGTCATCGTACAGAGACGTCACCAGACCGGGCTCGAGTCACAGTACTAGACCCACAGGAGCTGCTACAGGCCAGGACTGGGGTGCACCGACAGAGCTCGGCGCTGACCTCAGTACTGGAACCACAGGAGCTGCTGCAGGCCAGGACTGAGGTGCACCGACAGAGCTCGGCGCTGACCTCGGTACTAGAACCACAGGAGCTGCTGCAGTTCAGTACTGAGGTGCACTGACAGAGCTCGGCGCTGACCTCGTTACTGGAACCACAGGAGCTGCTGCAGGCCAGGACTGAGGTCCATCGACAGAGCTCCGTGCTGACCTCGGTACTGGAACCACAGGAGCTGCTGCAGTTCAGTACTGAGGTGCACTGACAGAGCTCGTCGCTGACCTCGTTACTGGAACCACAGGAGCTGCTGCAGGCCAGGACTGAGGTGCACGGACAGAGCTCGGCGCTGACCTCAGTACTAGACCCACAGGAGCTGCTGCACGCCAGGACTGAGGTGCACCGACAGAGCTCGGCGCTGACCTCAGTACTAGACCCACAGGAGCTGCTGCAGGCCAGGACTGAGGTGCACCGACAGAGCTCGGCGCTGACCTCGGTACTGGACCCACAGGAGCTGCTGCAGGCCAGGACTGAGGTGCACCGACAGAGCTCCGTGCTGACCTCGGTACTGGAACCACAGGAGCTGCTGCAGGCCAGGACTGAGGTGCACCGACAGAGCTCGGGGCGGACCTCGGTACTAGACCCACAAGAGCTGCTGCAGGCCAGGACTGAGGTGCACTGACAGAGCTCGGCGCTGATCTCAGTACTAGACCCACAGGATCTGCTGCAGGCCAGCATTGAGGTGCATTGACAGAGCTCGGCGCTGACCTCGGTACTAGAACCACAGGAGCTGCTGCAGGCCAGGACTGAGGTGCACCGACAGAGCTCGGCGCTGACCTCGGTACTGGAACCACAGGAGCTGATGCAGGCCAGGACTGAGGTGCACCGACAGAGCTCCGTGCTGACCTCGGTACTGGAACCACAGGAGCTGCTGCAGGCCAGGACTGAGGTGCACCGACAGAGCTCGGGGCGGACCTCGGTACTAGACCCACAGGAGCTGCTGCAGGCCAGGACTGAGGTGCACCGACAGAGCTCGGCGCTGACCTCGGTAGTGGACCCACAGGATCTGCTGCAGGCCAGGACTGAGGTGCACCGACAGAGCTCGGCGCTGACCTCGGTACTAGACCCACAGGAGCTGCTGCAGGCCAGGATTGAGGTCCATCGACAGAGCTCGGCGCTGGCCTCGGTACCAGAGTCACAGGAGCTGCTGCAGACCGGGATTGAGGTGCACCGACAGAGCTCGGTGCTGACCTCAGTACTGGAACCACAGGAGCTGCTGCAGGCCAGGACTGAGGTGCACCGACAGAGCTCCGTGCTGACCTCGGTACTGGAACCACAGGAGCTGATGCAGACCGGGATTGAGGTGCACCGACAGAGCTTGGGGCAGACCTCAGTACTGGAACCACAGGAGCTGCTGCAGGCCAGGACTGAGGTGCACCGACAGAGCTCGGGCGGACCTCAGTACTGAGATATGAGGAGCTACTGCAGGCCGGGACTGAGGTGCACCGACAGAGATCGGGGCGGACCTCAGTAATGGAAGCACAGGAGCTGCTGCAGGCCGGGACTGAGGTGCACCGACAGAGCTCCGTGCTGACCTCGCTACTGGAACCACAGGAGCTGCTGCAGGCCAGGACTGAGGTGCACCGACAGAGCTCGGCGCTGGCCTTGGTACTGGAACCACAGGAGCTGATGCAGACCGGGATTGAGGTGCACCGACAGAGCTTGGGGCAGACCTCAGTACTGGAACCACAGGAGCTGCTGCAGGCCAGGACTGAGGTGCACCGACAGAGCTCGGTGCTAATCTTAGCTCTAGGATGTGAGGAAAGGCTCCATGTTATGGTTGAGGTGCACTGACAGAGCTCTGCCCTGATCCTCTGTCTAGGATATTTAGTGATGGGACATGCTATGATTGAGGTGCACTGACAGAGCTCTATGTTAAGCCTAGCTCTAGGATGTGAGTAAATGGGGCATGGTATGGTTGAGGTGCACTGACAGAGCTCTGCCCTGATCCTATGTCTATGATATTTAGTGATGGGACATGCTATGGTTGAGGTGCACTGACAGAGCTCAGTGTTGAGCCTAGGTCTAGGATGTGAGTAAATGGGGCATGTTATGGTTGAGGTGCACTGACCGAGCTCTATGTTGAGCCTAGCTCTAGGATGTGAGGAGATGAGACATGCTATGGTTGAGGTGCTCTGACAGAGCTCTATGTTAAGCCTAGCTCTAGGATGTGAGTAAATGGGGCATGTTATGGTTGAGGTGCACTGACAGAGCTCTGCCCTGATCCTATGTCTATGATATTTAGTGATGGGACATGCTATGGTTGAGGTGCACTGACAGAGCTCAGTGTTGAGCCTAGGTCTAGGATGTGAGGAGATAACATGTTATGGTTGAGGTGCACTGACAGAGCTCTGCCCTGATCCTATGTCTATGATATTTAGTGATGGGGCATGTTATGGTTGAGGTGCACTGACAGAGCTCAGTGTTGAGCCTTGCTCTAGGATATTTAGTGATGGGGCATGCTATGGTTGAGGTGCACTGACAGAGCTCTATGTTGAGCCTTGCTCTAGGATGTGAGGAGATGGGACATGTTATGGTTGAGGTGCACTGACAGAGCTCTGCACTGATCCTAGTTCTAGGATATTTAGAGATGGGGCATGTTATGGTTGAGGTGCTCTGACAGAGCCCAGTGTTGATCCTAGCTCTAGGATGTGAGGAGGTGGTACATGTTATGGTTGAGGTGCACTGACAGAGCTCTGCCCTGATCCTATGTCTAGGATATATAGTGATGAGACATGTTATGGTTGAGGTGCACTGACAGAGCTCAGTGTTGAGCCTAGCTCTAGGATGTGAGGAGATGAGACATGCTATGGTTGAGGTGCACTGACAGAGCTCAGTGTTTATCCTAGCTCTAGGATGTTAGGAGATGGGTACATGTTATGGTTGAGGTGCACTGACAGAGCTCAGTGTTTATCCTAGCTCTAGGATGTTAGGAGATGGGGCATGTTATGGTTGAGGTGCACTGACAGAGCTCTGTGTTGAGCCTAGCTCTAGGATGTGAGTAAATGGGGCATGTTATGGTTGAGGTGCACTGACAGAGTCCTGTGTTGAGCCTAGCTCTAGGATGTGAGTAAATGGGGCATGCTATGGTTGAGGTGCACTGACAGAGCTCTGCCCTGATCCTCTGTCTATGATATTTAGTGATGGGTCATGCTATGGTTGAGGTGCACTGACGGAGCTCTATGTTGAGCCTAGCTCTAGGATGTGAGGAGATGAGACATGTTATGGTTGAGGTGCACTGACAGAGCTCTGCACTGATCCTAGTTCTAGGATATTTAGTGATGGGGCATGCTATGGTTGAGGTGCACTGACAGAGCTCAGTGTTGAGCCTAGCTCTAGGATGTGAGGAGATGAGACATGCTATGGTTGAGGTGCACTGACAGAGCTCAGTGTTTATCCTAGCTCTAGGATGTTAGGAGATGGGGCATGTTATGGTTGAGGTGCACTGACAGAGCTCTGTGTTGAGCCTAGCTCTAGGATGTGAGTAAATGGGGCATGTTATGGTTGAGGTGCACTGACAGAGTCCTGTGTTGAGCCTAGCTCTAGAATGTGAGTAAATGGGGCATGCTATGGTTGAGGTGCACTGACAGAGCTCTGCCCTGATCCTCTGTCTATGATATTTAGTGATGGGTCATGCTATGGTTGAGGTGCACTGACAGAGCTCTATGTTGAGCCTAGCTCTAGGATGTGAGGAGATGAGACATGTTATGGTTGAGGTGCACTGACAGAGCTCTGCACTGATCCTAGTTCTAGGATATTTAGAGATGGGGCATGTTATGGTTGAGGTGCTCTGACAGAGCCCAGTGTTGATCCTAGCTCTAGGATGTGAGGAGGTGGTACATGTTATGGTTGAGGTGCACTGACAGAGCTCTGCCCTGATCCTATGTCTAGGATATATAGTGATGAGACATGTTATGGTTGAGGTGCACTGACAGAGCTCAGTGTTGAGCCTAGCTCTAGGATGTGAGGAGATGAGACATGCTATGGTTGAGGTGCACTGACAGAGCTCAGTGTTTATCCTAGCTCTAGGATGTTAGGAGATGGGTACATGTTATGGTTGAGGTGCACTGACAGAGCTCAGTGTTTATCCTAGCTCTAGGATGTTAGGAGATGCGGCATGTTATGGTTGAGGTGCACTGACAGAGCTCTGTGTTGAGCCTAGCTCTAGGATGTGAGTAAATGGGGCATGTTATGGTTGAGGTGCACTGACAGAGTCCTGTGTTGAGCCTAGCTCTAGGATGTGAGTAAATGGGGCATGCTATGGTTGAGGTGCACTGACAGAGCTCTGCCCTGATCCTCTGTCTATGATATTTAGTGATGGGTCATGCTATGGTTGAGGTGCACTGACAGAGCTCTGTGTTGAGCCTAGCTCTAGGATGTGAGGAGATGAGACATGTTATGGTTGAGGTGCACTGACAGAGCTCTGCACTGATCCTAGTTCTAGGATACTTAGTGATGGGGCATGCTATGGTTGAGGTGCACTGACAGAGCTCAGTGTTGAGCCTAGCTCTAGGATGTGAGGAGATGAGACATGCTATGGTTGAGGTGCACTGACAGAGCTCAGTGTTTATCCTAGCTCTAGGATGTTAGGAGATGGGGCATGTTATGGTTGAGGTGCACTGACAGAGCTCTGTGTTGAGCCTAGCTCTAGGATGTGAGTAAATGGGGCATGCTATGGTTGAGGTGCACTGACAGAGCTCTGCCCTGATCCTCTGTCTATGATATTTAGTGATGGGGCATCCTATGGTTGAGGTGCACTGACAGAGCTCAGTGTTGAGCCTAGGTCTAGGATGTTAGTAAATGGGGCATGTTATGGTTGAGGTGCACTGACCAAGCTCTGTGTTGAGCCTAGCTCTAGGATGTGAGTAAATGGGGCATGTTATGGTTGAGGTGCACTGACCGAGCTCAGTGTTTATCCTAGCTCTAGGATGTTAGGAGATGAGACATGTTATGGTTGAGGTGCACTGACAGAGCTCTGCACTGATCCTAGTTCTAGGATATTTAGAGATGGGGCATGTTATGGTTGAGGTGCTCTGACAAAGCCCAGTGTTGAGCCTAGCTCTAGGATGTTAGGAGATGGGGCATGTTATGGTTGAGGTGCACTGACAGAGCTCTGTGTTGAGCCTAGCTCTAGGATGTGAGTAAATGGGGCATGCTATGGTTGAGGTGCACTGACAGAGCTCTGCCCTGATCCTCTGTCTATGATATTTAGTGATGGGGCATCCTATGGTTGAGGTGCACTGACAGAGCTCAGTGTTGAGCCTAGGTCTAGGATGTTAGTAAATGGGGCATGTTATGGTTGAGGTGCACTGACCAAGCTCTGTGTTGAGCCTAGCTCTAGGATGTGAGTAAATGGGGCATGTTATGGTTGAGGTGCACTGACCGAGCTCAGTGTTTATCCTAGCTCTAGGATGTTAGGAGATGAGACATGTTATGGTTGAGGTGCACTGACAGAGCTCTGCACTGATCCTAGTTCTAGGATATTTAGAGATGGGGCATGTTATGGTTGAGGTGCTCTGACAAAGCCCAGTGTTGAGCCTAGCTCTAGGATGTGAGGAGATGGGGCATGTTATGGTTGAGGTCCACTGACAGAGCTCAGTGTTGAGCCTAGCTCTAGGATGTGAGGAGATGAGACATGTTATGGTTGAGGTGCACTGACAGAGCCCAGCGTTGATCCTAGCTCTAGGATGTTAGGAGATGGGTACATGTTATGGTTGAGGTGCACTGACAGAGCTCTGCACTGATCCTAGTTCTAGGATATTTAGAGATGGGGCATGTTATGGTTGAGGTGCTCTGACAGAGCCCAGCGTTGATCCTAGCTCTAGGATGTGAGGAGGCGGGACATGTTATGGTTGAGGTGCACTGACAGAGCTCCTTGTGGAGCCAGTATTGGAATAACAGGACGCGCTGCAGCCGGCACGGAGGGGCACTGCCCGAGGTCTTAAGTGTCATGAAGGGTAGCAATGTAGGATTTAAGGGCAGTGTGAAACCCGGGGCCGAGAACCGGTTTATGGAGCGCGCAAAGCTACCTGTCTGCACAGGGGGTCTCCAAACCGACAGGGGTGCCGGTGGGGGGTAGGGAGGCAGGAGTGCCCCGTGCCACACACAGTCATTGCCCGGTGTTAGCCGGAGGGTGTTGGGTAGAGCGGTTTACTACGCCTCCCAGTGCCCTGTGTCAGGTCGCCCGTCAGTGCCACGCACATTGCCCTGTGCACGGTAGCCCGTCAGTGCCACGCACATTGGTCTGAGTCGGCCAGTGACGGGTTAATGCCCCGGAGCGTCTGTGACACGTGCCTTGTCCGGTGGCTAACATCCGGGGGCAGAGGGGGTTAGATTGGACCCCAGTGCGACAGGCCGGTTGCCCTGTACAAAACAGTCCAGGGGCGCAGGAGGGAGCAGAGCCCTGGTCCCTGTGTGCCAGGAGTATCAGTCCACGTCAGACCACCGAGGGGCGGGGCTTGGCCTTCATGTATATGGCGAGCTGCTGCCCCGCCCTGTGGTGCAGCAACGATGCCATGGGCCAGTTCCTAACATGGGCCACAACAATGCCGCCCTATTTGTAGTAAAGACAAAAAGTATGCTCGGAATGCACCGCTCGCACCGCTGGGCACCGGTGCCACAACACTTACTGCACACTGTTGATAACTACGCCCAGTCGTCGTACCTCTGTGCTCGCTGAGAGCTGGTGGGGGGAGAGGGGGAGGGTACAGCCCCCACCCGGATGCAGTAAGGGCAGACTATCAGAGGACAACTAGGCCTATGGAGGGCCCAGGGTCACAGATGCCCCAGGGTGGGGAAGAGACACCCGTGGCCTGCATGGGGGACTGGGAAACAGTGCCAGGGGGCAGTAAGGCCTATGCCAGGGCTACCGCTGCCCCCTAGCAGGGCAAGGTATGTCCTGACCGCAGGGAGGACTAGAACGCAGTGACAGCGGCGCAGGGGCCTCTGCCAGGGCTTGGGCTTACCACAGCAGGGGGCACAGAGGCCTCTGCCAGTGTTGGACAGGCCTCACAGACGGCTTGCTCCCTCCCCGCTCGACAGGGCCCGAACTCCGGCCCACCTGGCATATCCCCACGACAAGCACCTGTACTCCGTCTCCCGACGGACCCTCTGCCCTCGGACCCCTACTCATCACGGGGTCCAGCCCCACCGGCTTCCCCGGCCGGGTCAAGCCGCCATCTGGGGCCCTGCACCACGCGGCCGCATGGCCTCCCCTCGACCCTAACCCCGGGCCTGGCCGGCCCCGACATCCCGGCACCACCATCCACCCAGGAGGTGAGCGGACCACTTGGCAAGTCAATGGGAGAACGAACTGTCAAGGGCTCTCCCCCGCCAGGTGCCGATCGCCCCCAGCTCCCCCAGGCACTGGCTCCACCCCCTGCTGGGTGTCTGGACACCTTCATCCCGGACCCTCCGACCTCCAAGTGCGAGGGTCCGGACATCAAAGGGCACCAGCCCTATAACTGAGGCAGCTCCGGAGCAGGAAGGCAGTTGTATCCTGGAGTCGAGAGACACCGAGCGAACTCAACCTTGACGGTCTACTGGCGCTGCCGTAGCCCGCTCTTGTGAACCATCGTCCTGCCTGCTGGCGCTGCCGCGGCCTTCTGCAACAGTCATCTTCCTGGGACCTGCTGGCGCTGCCGCGGCCCGTTGTAACGACCATCCTCACCGGGACCTGCTGGCGCTGCCGCGGACCGTACATCTTCCTGGGACCTGCTGGCGCTGGCGCGGCCCGTTGTAACGACCATCCTCACCGGGACCTGCTGGCGCTGCCGCGGACCGTATATCTTCCGGGGACCTGCTGGCGCTGCCGCGGCCCGTTGTATCGACCATCCACACCGGGACCTGCTGGCGCTGCCGCGGCCCGTACCACCTAACCACCAAGCTCGAGGATTGTGAGCGCATCATCATCTCATCCGAACTACCTGATTGGTAAATAGACTGCCCCGCTACCCCCTTCCCTACCTTGCGAGACGCTAATCGAGGGGACCCCTGAGTCCAGACCTCCTTGTACCATTCAACCGTACCTTAAATAAGTGCTTATAAAGAACGCTGAACCTTATCCGTGTGTGATATCTGTCTGTGGGGGGGGGGAAGTTACTTGTCTGTACGATCGCTGGAGACGGCTCTCCCCGGAGACCTATCCTCCTGACCCCGGCCGACCCTCCCGGTCCGTCTACCTTTTCTAACATTGGTGGCCAGCGGCGGGATCCGAATCAACACGTAATCGTACAGAGAGTAGCTCACCCCACGACAAAACACGATGTCGACCAAAGATAGCAGCTCCACCGAGAAGTTCCAAATGGAGAAATTAGAAGAATACAACCACCGCGAACTGAGACAATTTTGCATAGAACTTGGCATTGCTACCACCGGCCTGAGTACCAAGGATGATCTAAAGCGCGCTCTTGAGTCATGGACAGAAACTGGGGTCGCAGGACCCTCCGACCAAAGCAGCGTCACACCAGACCAAAACAGCATCACACCAGAGGGGAACGCCACGGCTCCCGAGGAGCGGGGAACGGGCCTCTCGCAGGAGGAGATACGAGAAAGAGACAGAGTCAGATTACACGAACTAGAGATGGCACGACTCAAGATGGATGGGGAACTCAAGTTAGCTGAACAGAAACTCAACCTCGAGCATATGCGGCTTCGAGAGGAACGAGAAGAGAAACAGAGACAGAGAGAGCTGGAAGAGAAAAAAATAACGCTCGAGCACGAGCGCCGACTGGCGGAAATAGAACTGCGCAAACAGAATAAGGAACTGGGGGTGCCTGAGCGACCACACACCCCGGGGCCAATTGAGAAAAAAGTTCACATCCCCAAGGATGTGGTCCGCGAGTATGTCCGAGAAGACGACATACAACAGTGGTTTAAAGCCTATGAGATCGCAATGACCTCCCACCGGATCGACCGGAGTGATTGGGGAGCCGGACTTTGGGGGAGATTTATCAACGAGGGTCGCGATGCCCTACTACAGCTCCCCGATCACCAAATGTCGTCCTACGACCACATGAAGGCTGCCCTCCTCACCCGCTACGGCCTCACGCCCGAGATGTACCGCCAGAGGTTCCGAGACTGCACCCGGATCCCAGGTACAACTTGGGTAGAATACGTGAACTATTTCAGCCGGGCCTTCGAGGGTTGGATCAAGGGAAGTCAGGTCACCACCTACGAACAACTCTTCAACCTGATGGTATGGGAGCACCTGTCAAACAACTGTTTCGTCGAGCTCAGGCAGCACCTACTCGACAGTAAGCTGACTGACCCCCGGCAGCTCGCCGCCGAAGCTGACCGATGGGAAAGCACCGAGTGGGCCGGAGAGGGCCACACGAGCAGAATCGAAGCAACCAAAGCCAGCACCGTCCCCGGGGTGGAGGAGGAGGCCAGGGGCGAGGGAGAGACGCCTTGCCGGCAACCCCCGTGGCCAGCACCCCGCCTCCGGCCGGCCGGAGCAACCCCCCGTTGCGTCCTGGGTTCCGGGCCAACGTCACGTGCCACCGATGCCAGCGAGTCGGCCACTACGCCAATGACCCGAGCTGCCCGCAGAACCAAACACCCAAGCCCCGCCAGGTAGCTGCCGCTGCCCTCGGGGAAGAGCAATCATCGGAGGGACCCGAAGAGTATGAGCCGGCCCAGCAAGGGTGGGAACCGGCCGCCATGGTCCTGGCATGCTTAGGGGGAAGAGACATGGTTCCGCGGGCTCCCCTACCCGCCAACACCAGAAAATACGGTCAGTGGGTGACCATTAATGGACAGAGAGCCGAGGCCTTGCGTGACACCGGCGCCAGCGTGACGGCCGTCCGCTGTCACCTGGTAAAGCCCGAGCAGATCCTGCCGAACATTCTCTGCCCCGTCCGCTCGGCGGATAACTCTGAGAGCATGTGCAAGATGGCCTGCGTCCCGTTTGAATGGGGAGGGGTCTCCGGCCTACTGAAGGTGACGGTCCGGGACGATGCCCCCGTGGACTGCCTCCTGGGGAATGACCTCGAGAGTTCCCCGTGGGCCACCGTCGAGAGAAGGGAGCACTTGGGGATGCTGGGCCTCCCGGACTGGGCCTGCGTAACCACCCGATCCATGGCCGCCCGTGCCGCCCCCCGATCAGAAGAAACCGAATGGCCAGCACCTCCGCCCCCGGTTGCCCCCGTAGAGGACAACGGCGAGTCCGACCTACCGGACCCGACTACCGAAGAAGACGCGCAACACCAGGACCTTCCGGATCTGGCTCAGTGGCGGCAAGAAGGGGGGCCCACCCAAGAACAGTTCCGCCAGGAACAAAAGACCTGTCCCTCCCTCGAGGGACTCCGCCAACAAGCCAGCACCCAAAACGCCGGGGACACCACCGGAACCCACTGGGTCTACTGGGATAACGACCTGCTCTACAGCGAGCAAAGAATCGCCGAGCTGGGGGCCGGTCGAGTTCTGGTGGTACCGCTCCGCTTCCGAGACTTTCTGCTCAACCTGGCCCACGATGTCCCCCTGGCTGGACACCTGGGCCAGGACAAAACGTACAGTCGCCTGGTGACCCACTTTTTCTGGCCGAAAATGAGGAATGACGTCCTGAACCACTGCCGATCTTGCCCCACATGCCAAGCCAGCGGGAAGAGTGGTCGAAAGCTGAAAGCCCCTCTGCAACCCTTCCCTGTGGTCACCACCCCGTTCGAGAGGGTGGGGATAGACATTGTGGGACCTCTGGACCCCCGCACGGCGCAAGGACACAGGTTCATCTTGGTACTAGTGGACCATGCCACCCGCTACCCCGAGGCGGTGCCCCTACGGACAGTGACCGCTCCGGTGGTTGGCCGGGCCCTGATGGGGATCTTCTCCCGGGTAGGCTTCCCCCGAGAAGTCGTCAGCGACCGAGGTACGAATTTCATATCCAAATACATGAAGTCCCTCTGGCAACAATGCGGGGTCACCTACAGATTCACGACCCCCTATCACCCCCAAGGGAACGGACTAGTGGAGCGTTTTAACCGCACTCTCAAAGGGATGATTGGGGGATTGGAAGAGCCTCTCCGTCGCCAGTGGGATGTACTGCTCCCGTGCCTCCTCTTCGCCTACCGGGAAGTTCCCCAGAAGTCCCTCGGTTTTAGCCCCTTTGAACTCCTCTACGGGCACCCTGTGCGAGGGCCCCTCAGCCTAGTCAAGGAAGGTTGGGAGATGGCCCCCCTCACGGCCCCTCCAGACGTCTTCAAATACATCCTGGCCTTACGAAACCAGACCCGGCGCTTCAGGGAGATGGCCAAGGCGAACCTCGAGGCCAGCCAGGAGGACATGAAGAGGTGGTATGATCACAATGCCTCCTCCGTTGAATTCGAGCCTGGGCAGCAAGTATGGGTGATGTCCCCCACCGAACCATGTGCCCTGCAGGATAAGTGGACGGGGCCCTTCAAAGTGGTCGAGCGCAAAAGCCCCGTCACTTACCTCATCGACATGGGGTCCTCCCGGAACCCCCTTCGGGTCCTCCACACCAACCGGCTCAAACCACACTTTGTGCGATCCGAACTAAGCCTCTTGATGGCTACAGACAGTGGCACGGAAGAAGACTCCGAGCCCCTCCCGGATCTCCTGAAGACTCAGGAGAAGGACGGCTCCGTGGACGGGGTCCGGCTCTCTGACGCCCTCACTTCGGAGCAACGCCAGGACTGCCGGGACCTCCTGCTGCAGTTCGCTGCCCTGTTCTCCCTCACCCCCGGGGTCACCCCCTGGTGTCTGCACGACGTAGACACCGGGGACAGTCCCCCTGTCCGGCACCGGGCCTACCGCGTACCAGATCGGGTACGGGCCTGCATACAGGAGGAAGTGGCCAAGATGCTCACGATCGGGGTCATCGAGCCCTCGGACAGTCCCTGGGCCAGTCCGGTCGTATTAGTTCCCAAGGCCGCTGCCCCCGGCTCCGCCCCTGAACTGAGATTCTGCGTCGACTACCGGGGCTTGAACGCTGTCACCCGGACCGACGCTCATCCCATCCCCCGAGCAGACGAGCTGATCGACCGGCTGGGTGCCGCCCGCTACCTTAGTATCTTCGACCTAACGGCGGGCTACTGGCAGATCGGCCTCACACCCAGGGCTCAGGAACGGTCAGCCTTCTCTACCCCCGATGGCCACTATCAATTTAAGGTCATGCCCTTTGGCATGAAGAATGCCCCCGCCACGTTCCAACGCCTTGTGAACCAGGTCTTGGCGGGACTTGAAGAATTCAGCGCTGCCTACCTGGACGATATCGCTGTATACAGCCGCCACTGGTCCGACCACCTCCGTCACCTCCAGGAGGTCCTACACGCCCTCCAGCGGGCCGGCCTCACCATTAAGGCCGGCAAGTGCCAGATTGGCCAAGGGTCTGTGACCTACCTTGGGCACCGAGTGGGGAGCGGGCTGGTGGCCCCACTACAACTTAAGATTGCTGCCATCCAGTCCTGGCAGCCCCCCGTCACCCAGACCGAAGTCCGAGCCTTCCTGGGGCTCACCGGCTACTACCGGCGGTTCGTGAAGGACTACGGCAGCATCGTGGGGCCCCTCACGGGTCTCACATCCAAGAACCAACCGAAGCGGGTCAACTGGACTCCGGATTGTCAAGCGGCCTTCGAGGAGCTGAAGGCCGCCCTGTGCACCGCCCCGGTGCTCCAGGCCCCCGATTACAGTCGGGAATTTGTGGTGCAGACCGACGCCTCCGACCACGGCATCGGAGCCGTCCTCTCTCAGTTGAACCCCGAAGGTCATGACCAGCCGGTGGCCTTCATCAGTCGACGTCTCCTGGCCCGAGAACAGCGTTGGAGCACCATCGAGAGGGAGGCATTTGCAGTAGTGTGGGCCCTCAAAAAGCTCCGACCCTATCTCTTCGGCACCCACTTCCGGGTACAAACCGACCATCGACCCCTGCAATGGCTGATGCAGATGCGGGGGGAAAACCCAAAACTCTTGCGCTGGTCCATTTCCCTGCAGGGAATGGACTTCACCGTGGAGCACCGACCAGGCCAAGACCACGCCAACGCGGATGGCCTGTCCCGCTTTTTCCGCCTCGACGAAGAGAGTCCCCAAGGAGATGGGTGACTCTCCCCGCCTTCAGCTGGGGGGGACGCATGTTGGACAGGCCTCACAGACGGCTTGCTCCCTCCCCGCTCGACAGGGCCCGAACTCCGGCCCACCTGGCATATCCCCACGACAAGCACCTGTACTCCGTCTCCCGACGGACCCTCTGCCCTCGGACCCCTACTCATCACGGGGTCCAGCCCCACCGGCTTCCCCGGCCGGGTCAAGCCGCCATCTGGGGCCCTGCACCACGCGGCCGCATGGCCTCCCCTCGACCCTAACCCCGGGCCTGGCCGGCCCCGACATCCCGGCACCACCATCCACCCAGGAGGTGAGCGGACCACTTGGCAAGTCAATGGGAGAACGAACTGTCAAGGGCTCTCCCCCGCCAGGTGCCGATCGCCCCCAGCTCCCCCAGGCACTGGCTCCACCCCCTGCTGGGTATCTGGACACCTTCATCCCGGACCCTCCGACCTCCAAGTGCGAGGGTCCGGACATCAAAGGGCACCAGCCCTATAACTGAGGCAGCTCCGGAGCAGGAAGGCAGTTGTATCCTGGAGTCGAGAGACACCGAGCGAACTCAACCTTGACGGTCTACTGGCGCTGCCGTAGCCCGCTCTTGTGAACCATCGTCCTGCCTGCTGGCGCTGCCGCGGCCTTCTGCAACAGTCATCTTCCTGGGACCTGCTGGCGCTGCCGCGGCCCGTTGTAACGACCATCCTCACCGGGACCTGCTGGCGCTGCCGCGGACCGTACATCTTCCTGGGACCTGCTGGCGCTGCCGCGGCCCGTTGTAACGACCATCCTCACCGGGACCTGCTGGCGCTGCCGCGGACCGTATATCTTCCGGGGACCTGCTGGCGCTGCCGCGGCCCGTTGTATCGACCATCCACACCGGGACCTGCTGGCGCTGCCGCGGCCCGTACCACCTAACCACCAAGCTCGAGGATTGTGAGCGCATCATCATCTCATCCGAACTACCTGATTGGTAAATAGACTGCCCCGCTACCCCCTTCCCTACCTTGCGAGACGCTAATCGAGGGGACCCCTGAGTCCAGACCTCCTTGTACCATTCAACCGTACCTTAAATAAGTGCTTATAAAGAACGCTGAACCTTATCCGTGTGTGATATCTGTCTGTGGGGGGGGGGAAGTTACTTGTCTGTACGATCGCTGGAGACGGCTCTCCCCGGAGACCTATCCTCCTGACCCCGGCCGACCCTCCCGGTCCGTCTACCTTTTCTAACAGCCAGGGTTAGGGGTTACCACAGCAGGGGGCACAGAGGCCTCTGCCAGGGCTTGGGGTTACCACAGCAGGGGGTACAGCGGCCTCTGCCAGGGCTTGGGCTTACCACAGCAGGGGGCACAGAGGCCTCTGCCAGGGTTGGGGTTACCACAGCAGGGGGCACAGAGGCCTCTGCCAGGGTTAGGGGTTACCACAGCAGGGGGCACAGAGGCCTCTGCAAGGGTTAGGGGTTACCACAGCAGGGGGCACAGAGACCACTGCCAGGGTTAGGGGTTACCACAGCAGGGGGCACAGAGGCCTCTGCCAGGGTTAGGGGTTACCACAGCAGGGGGCACAGAGGCCTCTGCCAGGGTTAGGGGTTACCACACCAGGGGGCATAGCGGCCTCTGCCAGGGCTTGGGGTTACCACAGCAGGGGGCACAGAGGCCTCTGCCAGGGCTTGGGGTTACCACAGCAGGGGGCACAGAGGCCTCTGCCAGGGTTAGGGGTTACCGTAGCAGAAGGGGTCCTCTGAAGGGTTAGGGGTTTCACAGCAGAGGGCACAGAGACCTCTGCCAAGGTCAGCCAGGGTTTTTTTTTTTTTTTTGCAGATTTAATATAGCGCGAACTCGACCCGAAGGTATCGGAGCGCTTTACATGAGCAGCGGTTACCTTACACAAGGACACATTCGGGCGCGGGGAGATCAAGGGATTTGCTCAGAATCACAGGATGTGGACTCGACCCCTGGGCTCGAACCCTGGTTTCCCAGCTCCGAAGTCGGCAGTCCTCAGTCAGACCACATCAGGCGCCCAACACCCATTGGTGTTCCACATCCTCTGTATACACACAGTCTATCGGCTGTATCATGGTGACTGCAAGTATGATGTAAACTAGGGCTTGTAGGCTACCACAAGAAGCGACAAATTGGGCCCGCAGTGGCCCACCCAAATGCACCCTCGGACCACCCAATTAAAAATTCCTGGAGCCGAGCCTGCAACGTGCACGAGCCATGCATGGCACAGATTTCATGAGAAGGGGCCGCCATGCCCAGTCTGTGGTGGGAGGGGTCGCCCAGCCATGAGGCCCTTTCTGTGGGGGCTGTCACCCGAACCCACCCTTCAGGTGATCTGGGAGAGCTCCTGCTCACCCCCTCCTACAGGTTCCCGCCGGAGGTACCCATTTTGGGTTCTTCATGGGTAATCATCCAGATGCCCACAGCCGACGTCCAACCCGTCAACCTGGGGGCGACCCCTCAAGGAAAAGCGGGTGCTTATGGGGGGAGAAACTGGAAACCATCACAGGACCCAGAGGTGAAAAAGAAATGTTTGCTGAAGTGTACGTTACTCTGCAGACAAGTTACATGAGGGGAAGTAGCAGGTACAATCCTTGGCGCCAACCTATGGGGCCAACCCTCAGTGCCAACCTATGGGGCTAACCCTCAGTGCCAACCTATGGGGCCAACCCTTGGTGCCAACCTATGGTGCCAACCTATGGGGCCAACCCTTGGTGCCAACCTATGGGGACGACCCTTAGTGCCAAAAAATGGGGCCGACCCTTAGTGCCAACCTATGGAGCCGACCCTTGGTGCCAACCTATGGGGCCAATCCTCAGTGCCAACCTATGGGATCAACCCTTGGTTCCACCTATGGGGCCTTCAGCTAAAGCAGGTGGCGAGCTGTGCAGCTGGGGCTCAAAGGGGCTCTGGAAGGGTTGTTGACAGAGTCCTAAAACTCTGGAAGAGGAAAGTGCTGACAGTGTGAGGGCGGGTGGTCTAGTGTCCTTCATGGGTGGAGGCCTCCGCGGTGCTGGGAGGGCCACCCCAGGGGTGCCTGTTGGCAGCTCTCAGCTGTCCTGGCAGTGCTAACGTCTTCTCACTCTCAGGTTAACTGTCCCTTATGGGCCTTTGGTGTGGGAGGGTCAGGGACAAGGGGCGGGGCTGCCATACGCCGAGAGGCCCTGCGCCAATCTTATAACTCTTCCTGGTGCAGGGTTGGCATGGATTGGGTTGGGGGTATTGTGTTGTACCAGTTTCACAACTCTTCAAGAATCAGGGTTGGCTTGGATTGGTTGAGGGTGTTGTGTTGTGCCCATTTTACACCTCACCTTGAATCAGGGCTGGCATTGATTGGTTGAGGGTATTGTGCTGTGCCAGTTTTACAACTCTTCTTGAATCAGGGCTGGCATTGATTGGTTGAGGGTATTGTGTTGTGCCAGGTTTACAACTCTTCTTGAATCAGGGCTGGCATTCATTGGTTGAGGGTATTGTGTTGTGCCAGTGTTACAACTCTTCTTGAATCAGGGCTGGCATTGATTGGTTGAGGGTATTGTGTTGTGCCAGGTTTACAACTCTTCTTGAATCAGGGCTGGCATTCATTGGTTGAGGGTATTGTGTTGTGCCAGTGTTACAACTCTTCTTGTATCAGGGCTGGCATTGATTGGTTGAGGGTATTGTGCTGTGCCAGTTTTACAACTCTTCTTGAATCAGGGCTGGCATTGATTGGTTGATGTGTTGTGTTGTGCCAGGTTTACAACTCTTCTTGAATCAGGGCTGGCATTGATTGGTTGAGGGTATTGTGCTGTGCCAGTTTTACAACTCTTCTTGAATCAGGGCTGGCATTGATTGGTTGAGGGTATTGTGTTGTGCCAGTTTCACAACTCTTCTTGAATCAGGGCTGGCATTGATTGGTTGAGGGTATTGTGTTGTGCCAGTTTCACAACTCTTCTTGAATAAGGGCTGGCATTGATTGGTTGAGGGTATTGTGTTGTGCCAGTTTCACAACTCTTCTTGAATCGGGGCTGGCATTGATTGGTTGAGGTGTTGTGCTGTGCCAGTTTCACAACTCTTCTTGAATCAGGGTTGGCATGGATTGGGTTGGGGGTATTGTGTTGTACCAGTTTCACAACTCTTCAAGAATCAGGGTTGGCTTGGATTGGTTGAGGGTGTTGTGTTGTGCCCATTTTACACCTCACCTTGAATCAGGGCTGGCATTGATTGGTTGAGGGTATTGTGCTGTGCCAGTTTTACAACTCTTCTTGAATCAGGGCTGGCATTGATTGGTTGATGTGTTGTGTTGTGCCAGTGTTACAACTCTTCTTGAATCCGGGCTGGCATTGATTGGTTGAGGGTATTGTGCTGTGCCAGTTTCACAACTCTTCTTGAATCCGGGCTGGCATTGATTGGTTGAGGTGTTGTGCTGTGCCAGTTTTACAACTCACCTTGAATCAGGGCTGGCATTGATTGGTTGAGGGTATTGTGTTGTGCCAGTTTCACAAGTCTTCTTGACTCAGGGCTGGCATGGATTGGTTGAGGTGTTGTGCTGTGCCAGTTTTACAAGTCTTCTTGACTCAGGGCTGGCATGGATTGGTTGAGGTGTTGTGCTGTGCCAGTTTCACAAGTCTTCTTGACTCAGGGCTGGCATGGATTGGTTGAGGTGTTGTGCTGTGCCAGTGTTACAAGTCTTCTTGACTCAGGGCTGGCATGGATTGGTTGAGGTGTTGTGCTGTGCCAGTTTCACAAGTCTTCTTGACTCAGGGCTGGCATGGATTGGTTGAGGTGTTGTGCTGTGCCAGTGTTACAAGTCTTCTTGACTCAGGGCTGGCATGGATTGGTTGAGGTGTTGTGCTGTGCCAGTTTCACAAGTCTTCTTGACTCAGGGCTGGCATGGATTGGTTGAGGTGTTGTGCTGTGCCAGTTTCACAAGTCTTCTTGACTCAGGGCTGGCATGGATTGGTTGAGGTGTTGTGCTGTGCCAGTTTCACAAGTCTTCTTGACTCAGGGCTGGCATGGATTGGTTGAGGTGTTGTGCTGTGCCAGTTTCACAAGTCTTCTTGACTCAGGGCTGGCATGGATTGGTTGAGGTGTTGTGCTGTGCCAGTTTCACAAGTCTTCTTGACTCAGGGCTGGCATGGATTGGTTGAGGTGTTGTGCTGTGTCAGGCCACTGCTTCTGAAAATCAGAGGCTGTCAGTCTGGAGCTCCTAAAGGGCTGATAGGGCTGGAAAGGAGTCAGTCATCAACCACCTGTTTGCATGCAGGGAAATCAAAACGCTTTGAAGCCTGGATAAGAGAGGGCATGATGGCTGACCGCGCCAGGCACACCGGACGGAGGCGGACCTTCCCTCCTACAGCCTTCCAGAGACCCTGTGGGCTACATACAAAGGTGAACTAGTGTGTGAGGGAAGTTACCCCAGCATGTTTGCTCGTACACTTTTAGTAACGTTACTACTTTTGCCTTTTCACCCTTTGCAAGTGTAGAGTCACTCAAAAGAATAGACTTACAAACCCCGCACCCCGAATCCAGGGGGTGGAGCCTCATTTTTTAGTGTAACGTTACTACTTGCAGGTGTAAACACAGAGGCCGAGGTCTCCCCGTGGTGCCGTGAAGTAAAGTCTCGGGACTCTGCAGGTGTCTGCAGGCCGGGCAGAGTAAATCAAAGACAGGAGGCTGTGATTGAAAGATACACAATGTCCATAAAAGGAAGTCTGTCAGGTTCATCCACCCCCCCCCCACCCTCTGAGGCTTCTCCGACTTCTGCATTCACCCTGCTTCCTTCCGCCCTCCACCCCCCCCCCCCCCCGTGTCTGGACCAGCGAGGCTTCCTTAAGGAGGGACAGAGCTGGGCCTCTCTCCTGTCTCTCACTGGTACCCTGCAGCCTCGGGCATCCTGCAGTCTCTCTTGAGCTCCATGCCTCTTGTCACGGCTCCTCTACATCCTGCAGTCTCTCACCGGTGTCCTTGCAGTCTCTCCGCAGCCCCCCTGCAGCCTGTCTTGTGTTCCCTGCATCCTGCAGTCTCTCACCGGTTTCCCTGCAGTCCCTCATCAGCCCCTGCAGCCTGTCTTGTGTTCCCTGCATCCTGCAGTCTCTCACCGGTGTCCTTGCAGTCTCTCCGCAGCCCCCCTGCAGCCTGTCTTGTGTTCCCTGCAGTCTCTCACCGGTGTCCTTGCAGTCTCTCCGCAGCCCCCCTGCAGCCTGTCTTGTGTTTCCTGCAGTCTCTCACCGGTGTCCTTGCAGTCTCTCATCAGTCCCCCTGCAGCCTGTCTTGTGTTCCCTGCAGTCTCTCACCGGTGTCCTTGCAGTCTCTCCGCAGCCCCCCTGCAGCCTGTCTTGTGTTCCCTTCAGTCTCTCACCGGTGTCCTTGCAGTCTCTCCGCAGCCCCCCTGCAGCCTGTCTTGTGTTCCCTGCAGTCTCTCACCGGTGTCCTTGCAGTCTCTCCGCAGCCTGTCTTGTGTTCCCTGCATCCTACAGTCTCTCACCGGTGTCCTTGCAGTCTCTCCGCAGCCCTCCTGCAGCCTGTCTTGTGTTCCCTGCAGTCTCTCACCGGTGTCCTTGCAGTCCCTCATCAGTCCCCCTGCAGCCTGTCTTGTGTTCCCTGCAGTCTCTCACCGGTGTCCTTGCAGTCTCTCCGCAGCCCCCCTGCAGCCTGTCTTGTGTTCCCTGCATCCTGCAGTCTCTCACCGGTTTCCCTGCAGTCCCTCATCAGCCCCTGCAGCCTGTCTTGTGTTCCCTGCATCCTGCAGTCTCTCACCGGTGTCCTTGCAGTCTCTCCGCAGCCCCCCTGCAGCCTGTCTTGTGTTCCCTGCAGTCTCTCACCGGTGTCCTTGCAGTCTCTCCGCAGCCCCCCTGCAGCCTGTCTTGTGTTTCCTGCAGTCTCTCACCGGTGTCCTTGCAGTCTCTCATCAGTCCCCCTGCAGCCTGTCTTGTGTTCCCTGCAGTCTCTCACCGGTGTCCTTGCAGTCTCTCCGCAGCCCCCCTGCAGCCTGTCTTGTGTTCCCTGCAGTCTCTCACCGGTGTCCTTGCAGTCTCTCCGCAGCCCCCCTGCAGCCTGTCTTGTGTTTCCTGCAGTCTCTCACCGGTGTCCTTGCAGTCTCTCATCAGTCCCCCTGCAGCCTGTCTTGTGTTCCCTGCAGTCTCTCACCGGTGTCCTTGCAGTCTCTCATCAGTCCCCCTGCAGCCTGTCTTGTGTTCCCTGCAGTCTCTCACCGGTGTCCTTGCAGTCTCTCCGCAGCCCTCCTGCAGCCTGTCTTGTGTTCCCTGCAGTCTCTCACCGGTGTCCTTGCAGTCTCTCCGCAGCCCCCCTGCAGCCTGTCTTGTGTTTCCTGCAGTCTCTCACCGGTGTCCTTGCAGTCTCTCATCAGTCCCCCTGCAGCCTGTCTTGTGTTCCCTGCAGTCTCTCACCGGTGTCCTTGCAGTCTCTCATCAGTCCCCCTGCAGCCTGTCTTGTGTTCCCTGCAGTCTCTCACCGGTGTCCTTGCAGTCTCTCCGCAGCCCTCCTGCAGCCTGTCTTGTGTTCCCTGCAGTCTCTCACCGGTGTCCTTGCAGTCTCTCCGCAGCCCCCCTGCAACCTGTCTTGTGTTCCCTGCAGTCTCTCACCGGTGTCCGGCGGGAGGCGGCGGCAAAGCAGACGTTCAATAGCTGGTTGGTGCTTGCGTTAGCAAGGTGGTCACTCCCTGACCATAGCGGAGATTTCCTTCTGTCCTCTGTGCAGCAGAACGTCGAAGTTCCCGTCTTCTTCTTGTAGTTAAGTTGATTCCAGGATGTCTGAAGTCTTAGGACACAGCTCCTACCTTTAAGCGGATTCTAGGGGCCGGACTACCTGCTAGGTCCCTCCCTAAGTGTGGGACCAGGAAGGGGGGTGGTTACACCCCCAATCCTTTGTCCAGCTCGCCCCAGGTCCGGGGCTGGTGTGCCCCAGGACCGGATTGAACTGGCATATGCACCGAGGCTCCTTGTGAGCCTCAGGCATGTCTGATTCCATTCAAGCCCTACCTGACCAATACGCAAAATCCTGTCTGGGGTGGTGCACGCACCTCCCCTGGCAGGAAACCCTTTGTCCACGTCTCCCAAGCTGGAAGGACTCCCAGCAGCAGGAGGGCAGACTTGTGTCGGTGGTGGCAGCGTCCATTTTGTGGAGCTGAGGCTATGTCTGATTTTACCCGGGTTTCAGGTGCTGTACATGTCGTGTCCCTCTAGAAGGGTGGAATGCTAACCCCGTCGCCAGAATTGGCGAGGTGTTAGTATTCCAATTCGTATGACACCTTACTCGACATGTTTTGGTAAAGCCAAACCAAAGATAGCATTTAACCGCGAGGTTCATAATGCACTTAAGAGTATATGGTATGACGATACCTGGAAACGGTAGAAGGAAGTTGTTCCGACCACTGCAGACAGGCTCAGCTCATGCCAGAGCACCATCTCACATGGAACCAAGCACTCTGCCTTCAGGATTGTTAAGGCCTGCCATAGGAGTGACTTATAGGTTAACATGTGTCCCATTTAAGGTTAGGTATAGGTATACTACACCTAAGTAAGAGGTGGATACACCAACTTACCCCAGCTGAGTGATCAGCCAGTTGTGTCAAATTGCTAGGCCAGGCCAGGGGTGGCACAATACATGCTTCAGCCCCTGGAAGGCCTTAGATACACCAATGCCCTGGGTACCTAGTGTACACTGGTACAGGGGGCTCACAGGGTGATCTAGTTCCAATTGGTTATGCACCTAGAGTGCATAGTGTCAATTTAGTAGAGAGAACAGCAGGCTGGGGGTCTGATTAGCAGGCCCACAGCCTCAATATGTCAAAAACCAGTGAAGCAAAAAGCAAAAATTTGGGGTGACCATAGGATAGCAGACCCTCCTCTCCTACACTCTGGCTGCCGAGTTCTGGGTGGTTGTTATTCTTCTAGTGAGTTGCTTGGTGATCCCGGTGCAGCGGGTGTTCCCATAGGACAACCTGCTGGCGACTAAGGCATGTGTGACCGTTGTTCTTGTGTTGCTTGGGAACCAGCATCTTCGGGGTGTGGAAGCAGGATGCAGTGACAACGTTGACTTGTGCAGTCATGTCTAATTTGCTGTCAATGATTACTCTGAGGTTCCTGGCATGGGAGCTGGGTGTGGGAGCGAGTTCGGCCAGCCACCAGTTGGAGTCCCACAGTGAAGTGTTCCTGCGGGAGATCACTATGTCTGTCTTGTCCGTGTTGAGCGTGAGACAGTTGGCTTTCAATTCATTTTGCAAATTCGGTCATGCAGGCGGTGAACTTGTTTCTTGTGTTGAGGGTCTTTGTTTGAGAGGAAGAGCACAAGTTGTGTGTCGTCAGCGTAGGAGAGTATGGCGATGGGTGCTCGGATGAGGTTGGCCAGAGGGATCATGTATGTGTTGAAGAGGCTGGGGCTGAGCTAGTAACATTGACAACTCCACAGATGAGTTTGCGCGCTTCCGAGGAGTAAGGTGCCAGGCTCCATTGGAGAGCGGGTCTTGGACGCTGATCTCGTGCAGCCGACGGATGAGGATGAGTTGTGAGACCACGTCAAATGCTGCGTCACCTCTACAAAATACCATGCGAATGTCCATACCTGCTGACGGTAGCGTCTTCGGGCTGATTTGAAGCTGTGTTTGTCCGTGGTGTCTTGAGTTCTGCATTTGCACTCCAGCTCCTTGCAGTGGTGTTTCATGAGCCCGAGTTCTTCCGTGCACCAGCTAGTCTGTGGTCGGGCTCATGCCGTTGGATGCCAGCGCATGCAGTGGTGTTTCATGAGCCCGAGTTCTTCCGTGCACCAGCTGGTCTGTGGTCGGACTCATGCCGTTGGATGCCAGCGCATGCAGTGGTGTTTCATGAGCCCGAGTTCTTCCGTGCACCGGCTAGTCTGTGGTCGGGCTCATGCCGTTGGATGCCAGCTCATGCAGTGGTGTTTCATGAGCCCGGGTTCAATCATGAGCCCGAGTTCTTCCGTGCACCAGCTAGTCTGTGGTCGGGCTCATGCCGGTGGATGCCAGCGCATGCAGTGGTGTTTCATGAGCCCGAGTTCTTCCGTGCACCGGCTAGTCTGTGGTCAGGCTCATGCCATTGGATGCCAGCGCATGCAGTGGTGTTTCATGAGCCCGAGTTCAATCATGAGCCCGAGTTCTTCCGTGCACCGGCTAGTCTGTGGTCGGCTCATGCCGGTGGATGCCAGCGCATGCAGTGGTGTTTCATGAGCCCGAGTTCGATCATGAGCCTGAGTTCTTCCGTGTACCGGCTAGTCTGTGGTCGGGCTCATGCCGGTGGATGCCAGCGCATGCAGTGGTGTTTCATGAGCCCGAGTTCTTCCGTGCACCGGCTAGTCTGAGGTCGGGCTCATGCCGTTGGATGCCAGCGCATGCAGTGGTGTTTCATGAGCCCGAGTTCTTCCGTGCACCGGCTAGTCTGTGGTCGGGCTCATGCCAGTGGATGCCAGCGCATGCAGTGGTGTTTCATGAGCCCGAGTTCTTCCGTGCACCGGCTAGTCTGTGGTCGGGCTCATGCCGTTGGATGCCAGCGCATGCAGTGGTGTTTCATGAGCCCTAGTTCTTCCGTGCACCGGCTGGTCTGTGGTCGGGCTCATGCCGTTGGATGCCAGCGCATGCAGTGGTGTTTCATGAGCCCGAGATCTTCCGTGCACCGGCTAGTCTGTGGTCGGACTCATGCCGGTGGATGCCAGCGCATGCAGTGGTGTTTCATGAGCCCGAGTTCTTCCGTGCACCGGCTGGTCTGTGGTCGGACTAATGCCGTTGGATGCCAGCGCATGCAGTGGTGTTTCATGAGCCAGAGTTCTTCCGTGCACCGGCTGGTCTGTGGTCGGACTCATGCCGGTGGATGCCAGCGCATGCAGTGGTGTTTCATGAGCCCGAGTTCTTCCGTGCACCGGCTGGTCTGTGGTCAAGCTCATGCCGTTGGATGCCAGCACATGCAGTGGTGTTTCATGAGCTCGAGTTCTTCCGTGCACCGGCTAGTCTGTGGTCGGGCTCATGCCGTTGGATGCCAGCGCATGCAGTGGCGTTTCATGAGCCCGAGGTCTTCCGGGCACTGGCTAGTCTGTGGTCGGGCTCATGCCGTTGGATGCCAGCGCATGCAGTGGTGTTTCATGAGCCCGAGTTCTTCCGTGCACCGGCTGGTCTGTGGTCGGACTCATGCCGTTGCATGCCAGCGCATGCAGTGGTGTTTCATGAGCCCGAGTTCAATCATGAGCCCGAGTTCTTCCTTGCACCAGCTAGTCTGTGGTCGGGCTCATGCCGTTGGATGCCAGCGCATGCAGTGGTGTTTCATGAGCCCGAGTTCTTCCGTGCACCGGCAAGTCTGTGGTCTGGCTCATGCCGTTGGATAGCAGCGCATGCAGTGGTGTTTCATGAGCCCGAGTTCTTCCGTGCACCAGCTAGTCTGTGGTCGGGCTCATGCCGTTGGATGCCAGCGCATGCAGTGGTGTTTCATGAGCCCGAGTTCTTCCGTGCACCGGCTAGTCTGTGGTCGGGCTCATGCCGTTGGATGCCAGCGCATGCAGTGGTGTTTCATGAGCCCGAGTTCTTCCGTGCACCGGCTGGTCTGTGGTCGGGCTCATGCCGTTGGATGCCAGCGCATGCAGGGGTCCAGTGGTTAAGGTTCTTGATGGCTTTCCACAGGTCGCTTGGTTTGGAGACCAGTGAAAGGTGCCACAAGTTAAATATTTCATTGCCACAGACCTGCCCAGTGGCACCCACCCCCTCTCAGGCTGCTGCTGTGGGGCCTTGGGAGGGAGTTATAACGCCCCCTCAGTACCAGTACAAGAGGGGGCCAGGCTGCAACCAATGGCCTGCAAAGTGGGAAACTGGGTTTGAGCCAACAGTTAAATCAATTTCGCTTTCTCCCTCTTTAACGACTGTTTAGCCCTTGCAAGGCAATGCTGTGAATCACTCCTCTATCACATATTGGCCTTTTTCACTATGGTTCAGTAATCCTGTCACCAGTGTCCATATGTGGGCTCTTTACGGTTACCACCTGACCAGTTCTTCACAGTAAAACTGGTTAAATAAGCATTGGCAAAGGCAATATGTCTGATCTTTGAGACCTATTGGCTTTCCCAATGCTGAGCCGCAAGGCTAAAGAATAAAAAAAAGCCAATGAGCGGCGACCTGCGTCGCCTCGTAGGCTCATTCCTACAAAATAACCAAAGAACACCGGAGCTTTTCATTTTTTGCTAACCGATCCAAGTTAGATTGGTTAATTTTCAAAAAGTGCAAATTGTGTTTTTTTAATAAAGTGGGTGAGGTGGAGGCAACTCAGCTGTAGGTAGGGGGAGCAACACGAAGGATGCAGGTGGGAAGCAGCGTGGAGGGTGTAGGTGGGGACGTGAAAAAGCAAACGGTCGCGGGAGGGAGCCGTGAGGAGCCCGGGTGGAGAAAACAAAATGGGCAAGAGAGGGGGCAAAGCGGGGCTGGAGGGCAGAATCTCACGGGCGAGAAAGCAACGCAGAGGGGAGCGCATCAAGGAGGGGGCAGGGGAGAAACACAAGGTGAGAGAGAGCAAAAAGGAGCATGGAGAGGGAAGAGAAGCACAGCTGGAAAACACATGCACCCATGTAGAGTGCTCAAGACTAAAGAACGCAGGACGTTCCCTAAAAGTGAGCAGTGGGAGGACACAAGTACATTGTCCTGGCTCTAGGGGAGGGACGGATACAAGATGGACAAGGCAAACCATTGAATAAGAAGCAGAAAAATTAAAGTGACAGTTAAGCCAACCAATGGTAGCAATGGGGTGCTCCAGGCCCCCCTGAGTTCTTGGTTAGTCCAGAATGCGCCTTTCACACCCAGAAACCTGCACTGTTTTTCAGTCTTCATCTAAAAAGAGGAAACTGTCAGAATCCATTATTGTTAACACATTGAAAGGTGCCCTTAAAGCAGCCAAGACCAAGTATTGTACACGTCACACTCAACCAGGGGAGCGGTGAATTCACACACATTATCATTCGAGCGCCTTGTACTGGCTTTGCAGCACCTCGTTACACACACCAATGGCTGGAGTCTCTCTCTGAGTGGGGTGACACCCTGGGGGCCTGTGGCTCGCTGTGCGGTAGGACTGAAGCGACACTGCACGGATGAGGGTCGAAGCCGGCCTGGGGCTGCTTGTATTAACTGTCAGAGTTCACCCCAGACTCTTGCTGTCTGCGCAGCACTGACTTCTAAAGGCTGGAGCTTGAGTGTGTAGGCAGAGTGTGCAAAAATAATGGAATGGAATGTGACTTTAGTAGTTAACAGAGACTAAGATTCCATCTATTACTTTATTTGTTGTACTTCCTTTCTATGATGTCATCAGCATCACCGTTGGTGTATTTTCTGTGACTTCATCAGAGGGGGTTAACGTCACGTCCGGTTTCCAGCTGATGATGGTGTAATGGTACGCCGCCGGTGGGTTGGGCTCCAGCTCTCCCCCCGTTGGAAGAGCGCCCCCCTCCTTCCGCACCGGAATGGCTCCGCTTCCCTCCCTTCCAGGACGCACTTCCGGCGCACGGCCGGTGGCAGGAAGCTGGGCTTTCCCTGGGACTCTTCCTCTGCCATGGATAGGTGGTTCGCTCAGGTCTCCAGTCGCTGCTATGGATTCCTAGCAGTCTGGCCTGTCACAGCGGTCCCTCACGCAGCAGCCTCTGAAGTGTGCCAGGCAGCGGTCGTGGCACACTGAAGCCTGTCGGAGCAGGCTGAGAGCCAGCAGGGCATCCCACTCGCCTCAGTACCGTGAACGTCACCTAAAGGCCAGGGGTAGCAGAAGTGACATCAGGCCTTTGACCTTCAGTTTCACTCACACACCTGCTTACACACACACACACACACACACACACACACTCTCTCTCAAGTAAACACAGCGTCACCCACAAGCACGCACGCAGCATACATCTAAAAGCATCAATGGACTTTCCAGCGGAGTGTACTCCATTTTTATATTACACTAATCGTAAATAATACATAATATTCACTAATAGTGTAATAAAAAGTAAGTAGAGCTCCAACCAACGTCCACAAGGACGCGCTGCCCCTGTGCCCTTGGCACTGATTTTGCCACCTCTGAGGCCAGGGATTTCAAAGGCAGTGGAAGGGGTTTCAAGGGGCAAGCTAGGGGTCCCAGCTGCGACCTCTGGTAACCCCTAAATAAAGTGCATGTCTCCAGTACACTTACCTCTAGCTCGAGAGATCGACCACGTCTGTGCCATTGACTATTGCCAGTGATTGCACAGCACGGCATCTGCGATATTGACTATTGCCAGTGATTGCACAGCACGGCACCTGCGCTATTGACTATTGCCAGTGATTGCACAGCACGGCATCTGCGCTATTGACTATTGCCAGTGATTGCACAGCACGGCATCTGCGATATTGACTATTGCCAGTGATTGCACAGCACGGCATCTGCGCTATTGACTATTGCCAGTGATTGCACAGCACGGCATCTGCGCCATTGACTATTGCCAGTGATTGCACAGCACGGCACCTGCGCTATTGACTATTGCCAGTGATTGCACAGCACGGCACCTGCGCTATTGACTATTGCCAGTGATTGCACGGCATCTGCGCTATTGACTATTGCCAGTGATTGCCCAGCACGGCACCTGCGCTATTGACTATTGCCAGTGATTGCACGGCATCTGCGCTATTGACTATTGCCAGTGATTGCACAGCACGGCATCTGCGATATTGACTATTGCCAGTGATTGCACAGCACGGCATCTGCGATATTGACTATTGCCAGTGATTGCACAGCACGGCACCTGCGCTATTGACTATTGTTAGTGATTGCACAGCACGGCATCCGTGCTATTGACTATTGCCAGTGATAACACGGTACGGCATCTGCGCTATTGACTATTGTCAGTGATTGCACAGCACGCCATCTGCGCTATTGACTATTGCCAGTGATTGCACAGCACGGCATCTGCGCTATTGACTATTGCCAGTGATTGCACAGCACGGCATCTGCGCTATTGACTATTGCCAGTGATTGCACAGCACGGCATCTGCGCTATTGACTATTGTCAATGATTGCACAGTATAGCATCTGTGCTATTGACTATTGTCAATGCGCCATTGACTATTGTCAATGATTGCACAGCACGGCACCTGCGCTACTGACTATTGTCAGTGATTGCACAGCACGGCATCTGCACTATTGACTATTGCCAGTGATTGCACAGCACGGCATCTGCGCTATTGACTATTGCCAGTGATTGCACAGCACGGCATCTGCGCTATTGACTATTGTCAATGATTGCACAGTATAGCATCTGTGCTATTGACTATTGCCAGTGATTGCACAGCACGGCATCTGCGCCATTGTCTATTGTCAGTGATTGCACAGCACGGCATCTGCGCCATTGACTATTGTCAATGATTGCACAGCACAGCACCTGCGCTATTGACTGTCAGTGATTGCACAGCACGGCATCTGCACTTTTGACTATAGTCAGTGATTGCACAGTACGGCATCTGTGCTATTGACTATTGTCAGTGATTGCACAGTGCGGCATCTGCGCTATTGACTATTGTCAGTGATAACACAGCACGGCATTTGGGCTATTGACTATTGTCAGTGATTGCACAGCACGGCATCTGGGCTATTGACTATTGTCAGTGATTGCACAGTACGGCATCTGGTCTATTGACTATTGTCAGTGACTGCACAGTACGGCATCTGGGCTATTGACTATTGTCAGTGATTGCACGACATCTGGGCTATTGACTATTGTCAGTAATTGCACGGCATCTGCGTCATTGACTATTGTCAATGATTGGACAGCACAGCATCTGCGCTATTGACTATTGTCAGTGATTGGACAGCACAGCATCTGCGCTATTGACTATTGTTAGTGATTGCACAGTACGGCATCTGCGTTATTGACTATTGTCAGTGATTGCACAGCACGGCATCTGTGCTATTGACTATGTCAGTGATTGCACGACATCTGCGCTATTGACTATTGTCTGTGATTGCACGGCATCTGCACTATTGACTATTGCCAGTGATTGCACAGTACGGCATCTGCGCTATTGACTATTGTCAGTGATTGCACAGCACGGCATCTGCGCTATTGACTATTGCCAGTGATTGCACAGCACGGCATCTGCGATATTGACTATTGCCAGTGATTGCACAGCACGGCATCTGCGCTATTGACTATTGCCAGTGATTGCACGGCATCTGCGCTATTGTCTATTGTCAGTGATTGCACAGCACGGCATCTGCGCCATTGTCTATTGTCAGTGATTGCACAGCACGGCATCTGCGCCATTGACTATTGTCAATGCGCCATTGAGTATTGTCAATGATTGCACAGCACGGCACCTGCGCTATTGACTATTGTTAGTGATTGCACAGCACGGCATCCGTGCTATTGACTATTGCCAGTGATAACACGGTACGGCATCTGCGCTATTGACTATTGTCAGTGATTGCACAGCACGCCATCTGCGCTATTGACTATTGCCAGTGATTGCACAGCACGCCATCTGCGCTATTGACTATTGCCAGTGATTGCACAGCACGGCATCTGCGCTATTGACTATTGCCAGTGATTGCACAGCACGGCATCTGCGCTATTGACTATTGTCAATGATTGCACAGTATAGCATCTGTGCTATTGACTATTGTCAATGATTGCACAGCACGGCATCTGCGCCATTGACTATTGTCAATGCGCCATTGACTATTGTCAATGATTGCACAGCACGGCACCTGCGCTACTGACTATTGTCAGTGATTGCACAGCACGGCATCTGCACTATTGACTATTGCCAGTGATTGCACAGCATGGCATCTGCGCTATTGACTATTGCCAGTGATTGCACAGCACGGCATCTGCGCTATTGACTATTGCCAGTGATTGCACAGCACGGCATCTGCGCTATTGACTATTGTCAATGATTGCACAGTATAGCATCTGTGCTATTGACTATTGCCAGTGATTGCACAGCACGGCATCTGCGCCATTGTCTATTGTCAGTGATTGCACAGCACGGCATCTGCGCCATTGACTATTGTCAATGATTGCACAGCACAGCACCTGCGCTATTGACTGTCAGTGATTGCACAGCAGGGCATCTGCACTTTTGACTATAGTCAGTGATTGCACAGTACGGCATCTGTGCTATTGACTATTGTCAGTGATTGCACAGTGCGGCATCTGCGCTATTGACTATTGTCAGTGATAACACAGCATGGCATCTGGGCTATTGACTATTGTCAGTGATTGCACAGTACGGCATCTGGTCTATTGACTATTGTCAGTGACTGCACAGTACGGCATCTGGGCTATTGACTATTGTCAGTGATTGCACGACATCTGGGCTATTGACTATTGTCAGTAATTGCACGGCATCTGCGTCATTGACTATTGTCAGTGATTGGACAGCACGGCATCTGCGCTATTGACTGTCAGTGATTGCACAGCACGGCATCTGCACTTTTGACTATAGTCAGTGATTGCACAGTACGGCATCTGTGCTATTGACTATTGTCAGTGATTGCACAGTGCGGCATCTGCGCTATTGACTATTGTCAGTGATAACACAGCACGGCATTTGGGCTATTGACTATTGTCAGTGATTGCACAGCACGGCATCTGGGCTATTGACTATTGTCAGTGATTGCACAGTACGGCATCTGGTCTATTGACTATTGTCAGTGACTGCACAGTACGGCATCTGGGCTATTGACTATTGTCAGTGATTGCACGACATCTGGGCTATTGACTATTGTCAGTAATTGCACGGCATCTGCGTCATTGACTATTGTCAATGATTGGACAGCACGGCATCTGCGCTATTGACTATTGTCAGTGATTGGACAGCACAGCATCTGCGCTATTGACTATTGTTAGTGATTGCACAGTACGGCATCTGCGTTATTGACTATTGTCAGTGATTGCACAGCACGGCATCTGTGCTATTGACTATGTCAGTGATTGCACGACATCTGCGCTATTGACTATTGTCTGTGATTGCACGGCATCTGCACTATTGACTATTGCCAGTGATTGCACAGTACGGCATCTGCGCTATTGACTATTGTCAGTGATTGCACAGCACGGCATCTGCGCTATTGACTATTGCCAGTGATTGCACAGCACGGCATCTGCGATATTGACTATTGCCAGTGATTGCACAGCACGGCATCTGCGCTATTGACTATTGCCAGTGATTGCACGGCATCTGCGCTATTGTCTATTGTCAGTGATTGCACAGCACGGCATCTGCGCCATTGTCTATTGTCAGTGATTGCACAGCACGGCATCTGCGCCATTGACTATTGTCAATGCGCCATTGAGTATTGTCAATGATTGCACATAACGGCACCTGCGCTATTGACTATTGTTAGTGATTGCACAGCACGGCATCCGTGCTATTGACTATTGCCAGTGATAACACGGTACGGCATCTGCGCTATTGACTATTGTCAGTGATTGCACAGCACGCCATCTGCGCTATTGACTATTGCCAGTGATTGCACAGCACGCCATCTGCGCTATTGACTATTGCCAGTGATTGCACAGCACGGCATCTGCGCTATTGACTATTGCCAGTGATTGCACAGCACGGCATCTGCGCTATTGACTATTGTCAATGATTGCACAGTATAGCATCTGTGCTATTGACTATTGTCAATGATTGCACAGCACGGCATCTGCGCCATTGACTATTGTCAATGCGCCATTGACTACTGTCAATGATTGCACAGCACGGCACCTGCGCTACTGACTATTGTCAGTGATTGCACAGCACGGCATCTGCACTATTGACTATTGCCAGTGATTGCACAGCATGGCATCTGCGCTATTGACTATTGCCAGTGATTGCACAGCACGGCATCTGCGCTATTGACTATTGCCAGTGATTGCACAGCACGGCATCTGCGCTATTGACTATTGTCAATGATTGCACAGTATAGCATCTGTGCTATTGACTATTGCCAGTGATTGCACAGCACGGCATCTGCGCCATTGTCTATTGTCAGTGATTGCACAGCACGGCATCTGCGCCATTGACTATTGTCAATGCGCCATTGAGTATTGTCAATGATTGCACAGCACGGCACCTGTGCTATTGACTATTGTTAGTGATTGCACAGTACGGCATCTGTGCTATTGACTATTGTCAGTGATTGCACAGTGCGGCATCTGCGCTATTGACTATTGTCAGTGATAACACAGCACGGCATTTGGGCTATTGACTATTGTCAGTGATTGCACAGCACGGCATCTGGGCTATTGACTATTGTCAGTGATTGCACAGTACGGCATCTGGTCTATTGACTATTGTCAGTGACTGCACGGTACGGCATCTGGGCTATTGACTATTGTCAGTGATTGCACGACATCTGGGCTATTGACTATTGTCAGTAATTGCACGGCATCTGCGTCATTGACTATTGTCAATGATTGGACAGCACGGCATCTGCGCTATTGACTATTGTCAGTGATTGGACAGCACAGCATCTGCGCTATTGACTATTGTTAGTGATTGCACAGTACGGCATCTGCGTTATTGACTATTGTCAGTGATTGCACAGCACGGCATCTGTGCTATTGACTATGTCAGTGATTGCACGACATCTGCGCTATTGACTATTGTCTGTGATTGCACGGCATCTGCACTATTGACTATTGCCAGTGATTGCACAGTACGGCATCTGCGCTATTGACTATTGTCAGTGATTGCACAGCACGGCATCTGCGCTATTGACTATTGCCAGTGATTGCACAGCACGGCATCTGCGATATTGACTATTGCCAGTGATTGCACAGCACGGCATCTGCGCTATTGACTATTGCCAGTGATTGCACGGCATCTGCGCTATTGTCTATTGTCAGTGATTGCACAGCACGGCATCTGCGCCATTGTCTATTGTCAGTGATTGCACAGCACGGCATCTGCGCCATTGACTATTGTCAATGCGCCATTGAGTATTGTCAATGATTGCACAGCACGGCACCTGCGCTATTGACTATTGTTAGTGATTGCACAGCACGGCATCCGTGCTATTGACTATTGCCAGTGATAACACGGTACGGCATCTGCGCTATTGACTATTGTCAGTGATTGCACAGCACGCCATCTGCGCTATTGACTATTGCCAGTGATTGCACAGCACGCCATCTGCGCTATTGACTATTGCCAGTGATTGCACAGCACGGCATCTGCGCTATTGACTATTGCCAGTGATTGCACAGCACGGCATCTGCGCTATTGACTATTGTCAATGATTGCACAGTATAGCATCTGTGCTATTGACTATTGTCAATGATTGCACAGCACGGCATCTGCGCCATTGACTATTGTCAATGCGCCATTGACTATTGTCAATGATTGCACAGCACGGCACCTGCGCTACTGACTATTGTCAGTGATTGCACAGCACGGCATCTGCACTATTGACTATAGCCAGTGATTGCACAGCATGGCATCTGCGCTATTGACTATTGCCAGTGATTGCACAGCACGGCATCTGCGCTATTGACTATTGCCAGTGATTGCACAGCACGGCATCTGCGCTATTGACTATTGTCAATGATTGCACAGTATAGCATCTGTGCTATTGACTATTGCCAGTGATTGCACAGCACGGCATCTGCGCCATTGTCTATTGTCAGTGATTGCACAGCACGGCATCTGCGCCATTGACTATTGTCAATGCGCCATTGAGTATTGTCAATGATTGCACAGCACGGCACCTGTGCTATTGACTATTGTTAGTGATTGCACAGTAGGGCATCTGTGCTATTGACTATTGTCAGTGATTGCACAGTGCGGCATCTGCGCTATTGACTATTGTCAGTGATAACACAGCACGGCATTTGGGCTATTGACTATTGTCAGTGATTGCACAGCACGGCATCTGGGCTATTGACTATTGTCAGTGATTGCACAGTACGGCATCTGGTCTATTGACTATTGTCAGTGACTGCACAGTACGGCATCTGGGCTATTGACTATTGTCAGTGATTGCACGACATCTGGGCTATTGACTATTGTCAGTAATTGCACGGCATCTGCGTCATTGACTATTGTCAATGATTGGACAGCACGGCATCTGCGCTATTGACTATTGTCAGTGATTGGACAGCACAGCATCTGCGCTATTGACTATTGTTAGTGATTGCACAGTACGGCATCTGCGTTATTGACTATTGTCAGTGATTGCACAGCACGGCATCTGTGCTATTGACTATGTCAGTGATTGCACGACATCTGCGCTATTGACTATTGTCTGTGATTGCACGGCATCTGCACTATTGACTATTGCCAGTGATTGCACAGTACGGCATCTGCGCTATTGACTATTGTCAGTGATTGCACAGCACGGCATCTGCGCTATTGACTATTGCCAGTGATTGCACAGCACGGCATCTGCGATATTGACTATTGCCAGTGATTGCACAGCACGGCATCTGCGCTATTGACTATTGCCAGTGATTGCACGGCATCTGCACTATTGTCTATTGTCAGTGATTGCACAGCACGGCATCTGCGCCATTGTCTATTGTCAGTGATTGCACAGCACGGCATCTGCGCCATTGACTATTGTCAATGCGCCATTGAGTATTGTCAATGATTGCACAGCACGGCACCTGCGCTATTGACTATTGTTAGTGATTGCACAGCACGGCATCCGTGCTATTGACTATTGCCAGTGATAACACGGTACGGCATCTGCGCTATTGACTATTGTCAGTGATTGCACAGCACGCCATCTGCGCTATTGACTATTGCCAGTGATTGCACAGCACGCCATCTGCGCTATTGACTATTGCCAGTGATTGCACAGCACGGCATCTGCGCTATTGACTATTGCCAGTGATTGCACAGCACGGCATCTGCGCTATTGACTATTGTCAATGATTGCACAGTATAGCATCTGTGCTATTGACTATTGTCAATGATTGCACAGCACGGCATCTGCACCATTGACTATTGTCAATGCGCCATTGACTATTGTCAATGATTGCACAGCACGGCACCTGCGCTACTGACTATTGTCAGTGATTGCACAGCACGGCATCTGCACTATTGACTATTGCCAGTGATTGCACAGCATGGCATCTGCGCTATTGACTATTGCCAGTGATTGCACAGCACGGCATCTGCGCTATTGACTATTGCCAGTGATTGCACAGCACGGCATCTGCGCTATTGACTATTGTCAATGATTGCACAGTATAGCATCTGTGCTATTGACTATTGCCAGTGATTGCACAGCACGGCATCTGCGCCATTGTCTATTGTCAGTGATTGCACAGCACAGCATCTGCGCCATTGACTATTGTCAATGATTGCACAGCACAGCACCTGCGCTATTGACTGTCAGTGATTGCACAGCACGGCATCTGCACTTTTGACTATAGTCAGTGATTGCACAGTACGGCATCTGTGCTATTGACTATTGTCAGTGATTGCACAGTGCGGCATCTGCGCTATTGACTATTGTCAGTGATAACACAGCACGGCATCTGGGCTATTGACTATTGTCAGTGATTGCACAGTACGGCATCTGGTCTATTGACTATTGTCAGTGACTGCACAGTATGGCATCTGGGCTATTGACTATTGTCAGTGATTGCACGACATCTGGGCTATTGACTATTGTCAGTAATTGCACGGCATCTGCGTCATTGACTATTGTCAATGATTGCACAGCACGGCATCTGCGCTATTGACTATTGTCAGTGATTGGACATCACAGCATCTGCGCTATTGACTATTGTCAGTGATTGCACAGTACGGCATCTGCGTTATTGACTATTGTCAGTGATTGCACAGCACGGCATCTGTGCTATTGACTATGTCAGTGATTGCACGACATCTGCGCTATTGACTATTGTCTGTGATTGCACGGCATCTGCACTATTGACTATTGTCAGTGATTGCACAGTACGGCATCTGGGCTATTGACTATTGTCAGTGATTGCACGGCATCTGCGCTATTGACTATTGTCAGTGATTGCACAGCACGGCATCTGTGCTATTGACTATTGTTAGTGATTGCACGGCATCTGCGCTATTGACTATTGTCAGTGATTGCACAGTACAGCATCTGTGCTATTGACTATTGTCAATGATTGCACAGTACGGCATCTGTGCTATTGACTATTGTCAGTGATTGCACAGTACGGCATCTGCGCTATTGACTATTGTCAGTGATTGCACAGTACGGCATCTGCGCTATTGACTATTGTCAGTGATTGGACAGCACGGTATCTGCGCTAATGGCTATTGTCAGTGATTGCACGGCATCTGCGTTATTGACTATTGTCAGTGATTGCACGGCATCAGCGCTATTGACTATAGTCAATGACTGCACAGTACGGCATCTGTGCTATTGACTATTGTCAGTGGTTGCACGGCATCTGCGCTATTGACTATTGCCAGTGATTGCACAGTACGGCATCTGCGCTATTGACTATTGTCAGTGATTGCACGGCATCTGGGCTATTGACTATTGCCAGTGATTGCACAGCACGGCATCTGCGCTATTGACTATTGCCAGTGATTGCACAGCACGGCATCTGCGATATTGACTATTGCCAGTGATTGCACAGCACGGCATCTGCGATATTGACTATTGCCAGTGATTGCACAGCACGGCATCTGCGCTATTGACTATTGCCAGTGATTGCACGGCATCTGCGCTATTGTCTATTGTCAGTGATTACACAGCACGGCATCTGCGCCATTGTCTATTGTCAGTGATTGCACAGCACGGCATCTGCGCCATTGACTATTGTCAATGCGCCATTGAGTATTGTCAATGATTGCACAGCACGGCACCTGCGCTATTGACTATTGTTAGTGATTGCACAGCACGGCATCCGTGCTATTGACTATTGCCAGTGATAACACGGTACGGCATCTGCGCTATTGACTATTGCCAGTGATTGCACAGCACGGCATCTGCGCTATTGACTATTGCCAGTGATTGCACAGCACGGCATCTGCGCTATTGACTATTGCCAGTGATTGCACAGCACGGCATCTGCGCTATTGACTATTGTCACTGATTGCACAGTATAGCATCTGTGCTATTGACTATTGTCAATGATTGCACAGCACGGCATCTGCGCCATTGACTATTGTCAATGCGCCATTGACTATTGTCAATGATTGCACAGCACGGCACCTGCGCTACTGACTATTGTCAGTGATTGCACAGCACGGCATCTGCACTATTGACTATTGCCAGTGATTGCACAGCATGGCATCTGCGCTATTGACTATTGCCAGTGATTGCACAGCACGGCATCTGCGCTATTGACTATTGCCAGTGATTGCACAGCACGGCATCTGCGCTATTGACTATTGTCAATGATTGCACAGTATAGCATCTGTGCTATTGACTATTGCCAGTGATTGCACAGCACGGCATCTGCGCCATTGTCTATTGTCAGTGATTGCACAGCACGGCATCTGCGCCATTGACTATTGTCAATGATTGCACAGCACAGCACCTGCGCTATTGACTGTCAGTGATTGCACAGCACGGCATCTGCACTTTTGACTATAGTCAGTGATTGCACAGTACGGCATCTGTGCTATTGACTATTGTCAGTGATTGCACAGTGCGGCATCTGCGCTATTGACTATTGTCAGTGATAACACAGCACGGCATTTGGGCTATTGACTATTGTCAGTAATTGCACAGTACGGCATCTGGTCTATTGACTATTGTCAGTGACTGCACAGTACGGCATCTGGGCTATTGACTATTGTCAGTGATTGCACGACATCTGGGCTATTGACTATTGTCAGTAATTGCACGGCATCTGCGTCATTGACTATTGTCAATGATTGCACAGCACGGCATCTGCGCTATTGACTATTGTCAGTGATTGGACATCACAGCATCTGCGCTATTGACTATTGTCAGTGATTGCACAGTACGGCATCTGCGTTATTGACTATTGTCAGTGATTGCACAGCACGGCATCTGTGCTATTGACTATGCCAGTGATTGCACGACATCTGCGCTATTGACTATTGTCTGTGATTGCACGGCATCTGCACTATTGACTATTGTCAGTGATTGCACAGTACGGCATCTGGGCTATTGACTATTGTCAGTGATTGCACGGCATCTGCGCTATTGACTATTGTCAGTGATTGCACAGCACGGCATCTGTGCTATTGACTATTGTTAGTGATTGCACGGCATCTGTGCTATTTACTATTGTCAGTGATTGCACGGCATCGGTGCTATTGACTATTGTCAGTGATTGCACAGTACAGCATCTGTGCTATTGACTATTGTCAATGATTGCACAGTACGGCATCTGTGCTATTGACTATTGTCAGTGATTGCACAGTACGGCATCTGCGCTATTGACTATTGTCAGCGATTGCACAGTACGGCATCTGCGCTATTGACTATTGTCAGTGATTGGACAGCACGGTATCTGCGCTAATGGCTATTGTCAGTGATTGCACGGCATCTGCGTTATTGACTATTGTCAGTGATTGCACGGCATCAGCGCTATTGACTATAGTCAATGACTGCACAGTACGGCATCTGTGCTATTGACTATTGTCAGTGGTTGCACGGCATCTGCGCTATTGACTATTGCCAGTGATTGCACAGTATGGCATCTGCGCTATTGACTATTGTCAGTGATTGCACGGCATCTGGGCTATTGACTATTGCCAGTGATTGCACAGCACGGCATCTGCGCTATTGACTATTGCCAGTGAATGCACAGCACGGCATCTTGCCAGTGATTGCACGGCATCTGCGCTATTGTCTATTGTCAGTGATTACACAGCACGGCATCTGCGCCATTGTCTATTGTCAGTGATTGCACAGCACGGCATCTGCGCCATTGACTATTGTCAATGCGCCATTGAGTATTGTCAATGATTGCACAGCACGGCACCTGCGCTATTGACTATTGTTAGTGATTGCACAGCACGGCATCCGTGCTATTGACTATTGCCAGTGATAACACGGTACGGCATCTGCGCTATTGACTATTGCCAGTGATTGCACAGCACGGCATCTGCGCTATTGACTATTGCCAGTGATTGCACAGCACGGCATCTGCGCTATTGACTATTGCCAGTGATTGCACAGCACGGCATCTGCGCTATTGACTATTGTCACTGATTGCACAGTATAGCATCTGTGCTATTGACTATTGTCAATGATTGCACAGCACGGCATCTGCGCCATTGACTATTGTCAATGCGCCATTGACTATTGTCAATGATTGCACAGCACGGCACCTGCGCTACTGACTATTGTCAGTGATTGCACAGCACAGCATCTGCACTATTGACTATTGCCAGTGATTGCACAGCATGGCATCTGCGCTATTGACTATTGCCAGTGATTGCACAGCACGGCATCTGCGCTATTGACTATTGCCAGTGATTGCACAGCACGGCATCTGCGCTATTGACTATTGTCAATGATTGCACAGTATAGCATCTGTGCTATTGACTATTGCCAGTGATTGCACAGCACGGCATCTGCGCCATTGTCTATTGTCAGTGATTGCACAGCACGGCATCTGCGCCATTGACTATTGTCAATGATTGCACAGCACAGCACCTGCGCTATTGACTGTCAGTGATTGCACAGCACGGCATCTGCACTTTTGACTATAGTCAGTGATTGCACAGTACGGCATCTGTGCTATTGACTATTGTCAGTGATTGCACAGTGCGGCATCTGCGCTATTGACTATTGTCAGTGATAACACAGCACGGCATTTGGGCTATTGACTATTGTCAGTGATTGCACAGTACGGCATCTGGTCTATTGACTATTGTCAGTGACTGCACAGTACGGCATCTGGGCTATTGACTATTGTCAGTGATTGCACGACATCTGGGCTATTGACTATTGTCAGTAATTGCACGGCATCTGCGTCATTGACTATTGTCAATGATTGCACAGCACGGCATCTGCGCTATTGACTATTGTCAGTGATTGGACAGCACAGCATCTGCGCTATTGACTATTGTCAGTGATTGCACAGTACGGCATCTGCGTTATTGACTATTGTCAGTGATTGCACAGCACGGCATCTGTGCTATTGACTATGTCAGTGATTGCACGACATCTGCGCTATTGACTATTGTCTGTGATTGCACGGCATCTGCACTATTGACTATTGTCAGTGATTGCACAGTACGGCATCTGGGCTATTGACTATTGTCAGTGATTGCACGGCATCTGCGCTATTGACTATTGTCAGTGATTGCACAGCACGGCATCTGTGCTATTGACTATTGTTAGTGATTGCACGGCATCTGCGCTATTTACTATTGTCAGTGATTGCACGGCATCGGTGCTATTGACTATTGTCAGTGATTGCACAGTACAGCATCTGTGCTATTGACTATTGTCAATGATTGCACAGTACGGCATCTGTGCTATTGACTATTGTCAGTGATTGCACAGTACGGCATCTGCGCTATTGACTATTGTCAGTGATTGCACAGTACGGCATCTGCGCTATTGACTATTGTCAGTGATTGGACAGCACGGCATCTGCGCTATTGACTATTGTCAGTGATTGTAGCAATGCATCTGCACTATTGACTATTGTCAGTGATTGCACAGTACGGCATCTGCGCTATTGACTATTGTCAGTGATTGGACAGCACGGCATCTGCGCTATTGACTATTGTCAGTGATTGTAGCAATGCATCTGCGTTATTGACTATTGTCAGTGATTGCACGGCATCAGCGCTATTGACTATAGTCAATGACTGCACAGTACGGCATCTGTGCTATTGACTATTGTCAGTGGTTGCACGGCATCTGCGCTATTGACTATTGTCAATGATTGCACAGTACGGCATCTGTGCTATTGACTATTGTCAATGATTGCAAAGTGCGACATCTGTGTTATTGATTATTTTCAGTGATTGGATGGCATCTGCGCTATTGACTATTGTCAGTGCTTGCACAGCACAGCATCTGCGCTATTGACTGTCAGTGATGGCACAGCACGGCATCTACGCTATTGACTATTGTCAGTGATTGCACGGCATCTGCACTATTGACAATTGTCAGTGATTGCACAGCACGGCATCTGCGCTATTGACTATTGTCAGTGATTGCACAGCATCTGCGCTATTGACTATTGTCAGTAATTGCACAGCACGTCATCTGCGCTATTGACTATTGTCAGTGATTGCACGGCATCTGCGCTATTGACTATTGTCAGTGATGGCACAGCACGGCATCTGCACTATTGACTATTGTCAGTGATTGCACGGCATCTGCACTATTGCCTATTGTCAGTGATTGCACAGCATCTGCACTATTGACTACTGTCAGTGATTGCACAGCACGGCATCTGCGCTATTGACTATTTCAGTGATTACACAGCATCTGCACTATTGACTATTGTCAGTGATTGCACAGCATGGCATCTGCGCTATTGACAATTGTCAGTGAATGAGCAGTACGGCATCTGCGCTATTGACTATTGTCAATGATTGCACAGTATGGCATCTGTGCTATTGACTATTGTGAGTGATTGCACGGCATCTGTGCTATTGACTATTGTCAGTGATTGCACAGCACGGCATCTGTGCTATTGACTATTGTCAGTGATTACACGGCATCTGCACTATTGGCTATTGTCAATGATTGCACAGCATGGCATCTGCGCTATTGACAATTGTCAGTGAATGAGCAGTACGGCATCTGCGCTATTGAATATTGTCAATGATTGCACAGTATGGCATCTGTGCTATTGACTATTGTGAGTGATTGCACGGCATCTGTGCTATTGACTATTATCAGTGATTGCACAGCAGGGCATCTGCGCTATTGACTATTGTGAGTGATTGCACGGCATCTGCGCTATTGACTATTGTCAGTGATTGCACAGTTCGGCATCTGGGCTATTGACTATTGTCAATGATTGCACAGTACCGTATCTGTGCTATTGACTATTGTCAGTGATTGCACGGCATCTGCGCTATTGACTATTGTCAGTGATTGCACGGCATCTGTGCTATTGACTATTGTCAGTGATTGCACAGCATCTGTGCTATTGACTATTGTCAGTGATAGCACGGCATCTGCACTATTGACTATTGTCAATGATTGCACATTACGGCATGTGCGCTCTTGAATATTGTCAGTGATTGCACAGCATCTGCACTATTGACTTTTGTCAGTGATTGCACAACACAGCATCTGCACTATTGATTATTGTCAGTGATTGCACGGCATCTGCGCTATTGACTATTGTCTGTGATTGCACGGCATCTGCACTATTGACTATTGTCAGTGATTGCACAGTACGGCATCTGGGCTATTGACTATTGTCAGTGAATGAGCAGTACGGCATCTGCGCTATTGAATATTGTCAATGATTGCACAGTATGGCATCTGTGCTATTGACTATTGTGAGTGATTGCACGGCATCTGTGCTATTGACTATTATCAGTGATTGCACAGCAGGGCATCTGCGCTATTGACTATTGTGAGTGATTGCACGGCATCTGCGCTATTGACTATTGTCAGTGATTGCACAGTTCGGCATCTGGGCTATTGACTATTGTCAATGATTGCACAGTACCGTATCTGTGCTATTGACTATTGTCAGTGATTGCACGGCATCTGCGCTATTGACTATTGTCAGTGATTGCACGGCATCTGTGCTATTGACTATTGTCAGTGATTGCACAGCATCTGTGCTATTGACTATTGTCAGTGATAGCACGGCATCTGCACTATTGACTATTGTCAATGATTGCACATTACGGCATGTGCGCTCTTGAATATTGTCAGTGATTGCACAGCATCTGCACTATTGACTTTTGTCAGTGATTGCACAACACAGCATCTGCACTATTGATTATTGTCAGTGATTGCACGGCATCTGCGCTATTGACTATTGTCTGTGATTGCACGGCATCTGCACTATTGACTATTGTCAGTGATTGCACAGTACGGCATCTGGGCTATTGACTATTGTCAGTGATTGCACGGCATCTGCGCTATTGACTATTGTCAGTGATTGCACAGCACGGCATCTGTGCTATTGACTATTGTTAGTGATTGCACGGCATCTGCGCTATTTACTATTGTCAGTGATTGCACGGCATCGGTGCTATTGACTATTGTCAGTGATTGCACAGTACAGCATCTGTGCTATTGACTATTGTCAATGATTGCACAGTACGGCATCTGTGCTATTGACTATTGTCAGTGATTGCACAGTACGGCATCTGCGCTATTGACTATTGTCAGTGATTGCACAGTACGGCATCTGCGCTATTGACTATTGTCAGTGATTGGACAGCACGGCATCTGCGCTATTGACTATTGTCAGTGATTGTAGCAATGCATCTGCACTATTGACTATTGTCAGTGATTGCACAGTACGGCATCTGCGCTATTGACTATTGTCAGTGATTGGACAGCACGGCATCTGCGCTATTGACTATTGTCAGTGATTGTAGCAATGCATCTGCGTTATTGACTATTGTCAGTGATTGCACGGCATCAGCGCTATTGACTATAGTCAATGACTGCACAGTACGGCATCTGTGCTATTGACTATTGTCAGTGGTTGCACGGCATCTGCGCTATTGACTATTGTCAATGATTGCACAGTACGCCATCTGTGCTATTGACTATTGTCAATGATTGCAAAGTGCGACATCTGTGTTATTGATTATTTTCAGTGATTGGATGGCATCTGCGCTATTGACTATTGTCAGTGCTTGCACAGCACAGCATCTGCGCTATTGACTGTCAGTGATGGCACAGCACGGCATCTACGCTATTGACTATTGTCAGTGATTGCACGGCATCTGCACTATTGACAATTGTCAGTGATTGCACAGCACGGCATCTGCGCTATTGACTATTGTCAGTGATTGCACAGCATCTGCGCTATTGACTATTGTCAGTAATTGCACAGCACGTCATCTGCGCTATTGACTATTGTCAGTGATTGCACGGCATCTGCGCTATTGACTATTGTCAGTGATGGCACAGCACGGCATCTGCACTATTGACTATTGTCAGTGATTGCACGGCATCTGCACTATTGCCTATTGTCAGTGATTGCACAGCATCTGCACTATTGACTACTGTCAGTGATTGCACAGCACGGCATCTGCGCTATTGACTATTTCAGTGATTACACAGCATCTGCACTATTGACTATTGTCAGTGATTGCACAGCATGGCATCTGCGCTATTGACAATTGTCAGTGAATGAGCAGTACGGCATCTGCGCTATTGACTATTGTCAATGATTGCACAGTATGGCATCTGTGCTATTGACTATTGTGAGTGATTGCACGGCATCTGTGCTATTGACTATTGTCAGTGATTGCACAGCACGGCATCTGTGCTATTGACTATTGTCAGTGATTACACGGCATCTGCACTATTGGCTATTGTCAATGATTGCACAGCATGGCATCTGCGCTATTGACAATTGTCAGTGAATGAGCAGTACGGCATCTGCGCTATTGAATATTGTCAATGATTGCACAGTATGGCATCTGTGCTATTGACTATTGTGAGTGATTGCACGGCATCTGTGCTATTGACTATTATCAGTGATTGCACAGCAGGGCATCTGCGCTATTGACTATTGTGAGTGATTGCACGGCATCTGCGCTATTGACTATTGTCAGTGATTGCACAGTACGGCATCTGCGCTATTGACTATTGTCAGTGATTGCACAGCACAGCATCTGTGCTATTGACTATTGTCAGTGATTACACGGCATCTGCACTATTGACTATTGTCAGTGATTGCACAGCATGGCATCTGCGCTATTGACAATTGTCAGTGAATGAGCAGTACGGCATCTACGCTATTGACTATTGTCAATGATTGCACAGTATGGCATCTGTGCTATTGACTATTGTGAGTGATTGCACGGCATCTGTGCTATTGACTATTATCAATGATTGCACAGAAGGGCATCTGCGCTATTGACTATTGTCAGTGATTGCACGGTGTAGGAACCTGGGGTCACCAGGCCCTAAGGGCGGTAACGTGGCGCGAGCCGGTCGGGCAACCAGAGGGCGATGTGTTAAGCAACCATACACCACACGCTTCTCATGGACTAGGGACACACACAATAAGGGACGCCACACCGTTCAAATTATGCAAATACTTCAAGTTTATCCAAGTATAGCTGGTCAGGTGCAGTTCAGGAAATAACAAGGCAATACATGACTTATAATACCATCATAACGTTACATTCGACACTCTGGGTGATGTTCATGCAGTGCCTAACCTTGTTCTAGTGCTGTGCGCGCTTACGTGAAGTCTTTCCCTGAACGAGCCGTCTAACTAAGCATGATACTTGAACGGGGACACATTGGGCTCACTAACATGGCGCCTGTGGAACTGAGCGCTCCTCGTAATCGATGGCCCCTGATCTTGTGAAGTAAAGCATATAAAACAAAGCGCTACGCGCAATCATTTGCAGGTAATTACAGTCAAGCAGAGCATATAATACAATACGTTACTCGTGATCCTGGTATGGCATTACCTTCGTGTAGAACATATAATACAATGCGCTACGCGCATCCCTTGGCATGTAATTACTGTCGAGTAGAGCATATAACACAAGGCGCTACTCGCATCTCCTGGCAAACAATTACTTTCGAGTAGAGCATATAACACAAGGCGCTACTCGCATTTCCTGGCAAACAATTACTTTCGAGTAGAGCATATAACACAAGGCGCTACTCGCACTTGTCGCTCCGGCTGGGGAAGCAGGGTCGGTGGCGGGAAGCGTCACACAAGGGTAAAGTTAGTCAGTTCTTTAGGCGGCTTCCAGCGGGGAGACTGACCGGACTTGCGGAGCGGGTCCCTATGCTCCGGTGCAGTTCACTTAGCACCACTTTCAGTCTTACAGAAGGGGGACACGGAACGGATCCCTCGGCGGGGTCTCTCCGTCGCGCAGCAGGGGAGGGGACTCCCACGGAGGGGACAACCCGGGCCAAGTGCGGTGTGGTTTCCATACCAGCAGGGGGCGCACCAGGGGGGATCTCGGCCTCCGGGCTTACCTCCGTCTCGGCGTCAGCAGGCGTCCGTCCTCACGACGATGGGGGAACTCGGCCCCAACCTTGCGCACCTCCTCACACGGCTGCGACGGCAGCGACGGGGCCCTGGGCTTCTCCTGGGCCTCGTGACACAGCAGGGCACTTCTCCAGGGCCTCGCGACACAGCAGGGCACTTCTCCAGGGCCTCGCGACACAGCAGGGCACTTCTCCAGGCCTCCAGGCCGCGGCGGTGAGTGCGCTGGCTTCGTCGTCGCAGGGGGGGCTCAAATTAAGGATGGGGATATGGTGCTCAGCGGAGCACGCTGCCGGGGGTCCCAGACCAGGGCAGGGAGCGCGGGGGTCACAGCGCTAGTACCTGGTCGATCCCCGGTGGCTTGGCAATCGGCTTAGCATTCAGTTTGATAGGCCAGCTTGGACACGCAGTCTCAGCTTTGGCATTCAAGGCTTACAGCTCGCTCTTGTCATGCAGTCTCAGTTCTTACAGTTAGGTTTCAGTTCTCAGTTGACAGATGAAGTCTTGTGGCGCAGATGTATCTGGCGCCCTTAAGGGGTTCTGTTACAGGGGTAGGGATGGAGAGGGCGACTAGGTCCTTCCTAGTCAGGTTGGCAGAGAGTCTCTGGGTCCTCCTACTACTGGGCAAGATCAGTGGGATTCACAGGGCACCTCACTCACTTAAGAGGCAGTACCTAAATCCTGTCACTCTCAGAGGCATAAGTCCCTGGCTAGGCCCTACCGCCTACACTCCTGGTGGATTCGTCCAGCTCTGCTTCACCCCAATGGCCAACTCACTACAAAAGTTTCCCTCCCACTCTTAAGTAGCCCTAGGTCAGGTGACCTCTAGCCAAGGCGGCAAAAGTAAAACCCCACCTCCCTTCTAGAAGGTTCCAGCTTCTTCCAGGAGCTTCCCCACTCTAACTATGGGACAAAAAGGCGGGCTGGTGTCGCAACATTGTTGTGGGTCCCAGCCAGCTCCTGGCAGCTAGGGTGCTACTATGAAAAACGACCACCCTGCAGTAGCAGGGGTCTGTGGCAGCCATCTTGGGCGAAATAAGCACCTGCACCTTAACATTACAAAAACGAAAAAAATGAGGGGAAAAGGGCCAAGTCCAACATAACCCCCTTCCAGCCGAAAGCCAGGGTAGACCGATCAATGCCTTGATGGTCTTCCCTGCTTGGGGCGAGAAAAGGTGGATGCAGGCCCGCAACGGTAGGAGCACCCGCAGGTTCTCCTCCGCTCTGGAACCCGATGGTTCCCTAACAAACCTCCCTGGACCAACGAAACCACCCCACTGGGGCTCCCTAGCTAGTTGTGGCCAGGACCGGCCCCTGGGACGTCCAGATGTCTCTGGCCCGGGTGATCTCGCGGAGTGGGGGGCAGTAGCCCCAGGCCTGTAGTGCCTGTTGACCACTCCGGTCCTCCTCCTTGCAGTCCTAAACTGCCTCTGGTCCTTCCACCTGGGGTCCACACCCTTAGGCTGACCAGCCTTCAGGGGCGAGGCTCTCCTCCCCCTAATTCTCCTTCTGGGGTTCCTCACCCTACCCTGCGAGGCACCCTCAAACCACCACTGTCTCCTCAGTACAGGGCCTTGACCCTTCAACTGATTCCTCAACCTAGGGTCTAAACCCTTAGGCCGAGCTGGTGCCCGAGGCGAGACCTTCCTCCCTCTGCACCCCCTTCCAGATTTCAGCACCCTCCTAACGGGAAAAGTACCCCTGGAAGTCAATTTCGGGGGGACCCTGTTAGCAGAGGCCCCACCCGCCAGGTCAGGCAACCCCTGAACCTGGCACCCCAGCCCAGGATCTAAACCCTGAAACTGGGCCAACCCCAGAACCTCAGGCGCGCTGGTTACAGTCGCCCTGGGTCCTCCTGACACTAGGGGCTCCCCTGCACTGGATGGCACATCAGGACAGCCTAGGCTCCCAACCTGGGGCTCCCTTGCGGAACTCTCCAGGCCCTGAGACTTCGGTTGGGGCACCTCGGGACACCTCCCCGTCTCACGCCTTCCTACAGATAGGTCGTGAGGCCCTACAACCCTCTCTCCCTGGGACCTAGCTGGGCTATCTGCCACTCCTCCCACCTCGCTGGGTTGGGAGATCCCTGCACCACCCCCTTCAGGTTCACACCCCAATGCCTCCTCAGACACCCTAGTGATGTCATCCTGGGGTAAATAAAATCCTAGCTCCTGTGGAGCTTCCGGTATGCTGCCACCAGTGTCCTCACTGGACACACTCACCTGGAGGGCACGCAGCTCCAACTCCTTCATCCGAAGCTCGTGCGCCATCCTCCTCTCCTCCATTGCCCATTTCTTATTCTCCCTTTCTTGTTCCAATCTGGCTAGTTCCCATCTTAATTGCCTCTCTTCCCTTCTGTCCTCATACTCCTTTGGAGACACGCTCCTACTAGACCCTGTCCTACTACTGGCCCCAGAACGTCTCCCTGGGGGCACATTTTCAGACTCCTCTATGTTTACAATGTCTAGGACTTCTTGGGCGCTCTCCTCCTGAGGTGCATCTGGCGCCCCCTGTCCCTCATCCCCTCTCCCTTCTGGGTGGGCTTCTACCCATGCCCTAATGGCGGTACGGAGTTCCGGCGCTTTGGCCCTCCGCATCCCAGGCACCCCCAACTCCTGCGCGAACACCCTTAGTTGCTTCACAGTGTACCCCTCGAGGTCAGCTAACCGGAATTCCATTCTAGCAGGTGGGGACCTAGACACTAAGGAGAAAAATTCCTAGGGTATAGGCAACAGTTAACGGCTCACCAGGCTTCTTGCACTCTCAACCTGGACAGTGGAACTAACAATGCAGCAATCAATGTTTTCAGAGCTTTGGAACACAACAGGCGTTTAATTGTGGCGCCCTTCGCCTCACGGAAGGGTGCTGTATGGTCACAGGTCCCAAGGATCCCACCGCTGGCCAACAATGTAGGAACCTGGGGTCACCAGGCCCTATAGGCGGTAGCGTGGCGCGAGCCGGTCGGGCAACCAGAGGGCGATGTGTTAAGCAACCATACACCACACGCTTCTCATGGACTAGGGACACACACAATAAGGGACGCCACACCGTTCAAATGATGCAAATACTTCAAGTTTATACAAGTATAGCTGGTCAGGTGCAGTTCAGGAAATAACAAGGCAATACATGACTTATAATACCATCATAACGTTACATTCGACACTCTGGGTGATGTTCATGCAGTGCCTAACCTTGTTCTAGTGCTGTGCGCGCTTACGTGAAGTCTTTCCCTGAACGAGCCGTCTAACTAAGCATGATACTTGAACGGGGACACATTGGGCTCACTAACATGGCGCCTGTGGAACTGAGCGCTCCTCGTAATCGATGGCCCCTGATCCTGTGAAGTAAAGCATATAAAACAAAGCGCTACGCGCAATCATTTGCAGGTAATTACAGTCAAGCAGAGCATATAATACAATACGTTACTCGTGATCCTGGTATGGCATTACCTTCGTGTAGAACATATAATACAATGCGCTACGCGCATCCCTTGGCATGTAATTACTGTCGAGTAGAGCATATAACACAAGGCGCTACTCGCATCTCCTGGCAAACAATTACTTTCGAGTAGAGCATATAACACAAGGCGCTACTCGCATTTCCTGGCAAACAATTACTTTCGAGTAGAGCATATAACACAAGGCGCTACTCGCACTTGTCGCTCCGGCTGGGGAAGCAGGGTCGGTGGCGGGAAGCGTCACACAAGGGTAAAGTTAGTCAGTTCTTTAGGCGGCTTCCAGCGGGGAGACTGACCGGACTTGCGGAGCGGGTCCCTATGCTCCGGTGCAGTTCACTTAGCACCGCTTTCAGTCTTACAGAAGGGGGACACGGAACGGATCCCTCGGCGGGGTCTCTCCGTCGCGCAGCAGGGGAGGGGACTCCCACGGAGGGGACAACCCGGGCCAAGTGCGGTGTGGTTTCCAGACCAGCAGGGGGCGCACCAGGGGGGATCTCAGCCTCCGGGCTTACCTCCGTCTCGGCGTCAGCAGGCGTCCGTCCTCACGACGATGGGGGAACTCGGCCCCAACCTTGCGCACCTCCTCACACGGCTGCGACGGCAGCGACGGGGCCCTGGGCTTCTCCTGGGCCTCGCGACACAGCAGGGCACTTCTCCAGGGCCTCGCGACACAGCAGGGCACTTCTCCAGGGCCTCACGACACAGCAGGGCACTTCTCCAGGGCCTCGCGACACAGCAGGGCACTTCTCCAGGCCTCCAGGCCGCGGCGGTGAGTGCGCTGGCTTCGTCGTCGCAGGGGGGGCTCAAATTAAGGATGGGGATATGGTGCTCAGCGGAGCACGCTGCCGAGGGTCCCAGACCAGGGCAGGGAGCGCGGGGTCACAGCGCTAGTACCTGGTCGATCCCCGGTGGCTTGGCAATCGGCTTAGCATTCAGTTTGATAGGCCAGCTTGGACACGCAGTCTCAGCTTTGGCATTCAAGGCTTACAGCTCGCTCTTGTCATGCAGTCTCAGTTCTTACAGTTAGGTTTCAGTTCTCAGTTGACAGATGAAGTCTTGTGGCGCAGATGTATCTGGCGCCCTTAAGGGGTTCTGTTACAGGGGTAGGGATGGAGAGGGCGACTAGGTCCTTCCTAGTCAGGTTGGCAGAGAGTCTCTGGGTCCTCCTACTACTGGGCAAGATCAGTGGGATTCACAGGGCACCTCACTCACTTAAGAGGCAGTACCTAAATCCTGTCACTCTCAGAGGCATAAGTCCCTGGCTAGGCCCTACCGCCTACACTCCTGGTGGATTCTTCCAGCTCTGCTTCACCCCAATGGCCAACTCACTACAAAAGTTTCCCTCCCACTCTTAAGTAGCCCTAGGTCAGGTGACCTCTAGCCAAGGCGGCAAAAGTAAAACCCCACCTCCCTTCTAGAAGGTTCCAGCTTCTTCCAGGAGCTTCCCCACTCTAACTATGGGACAAAAAGGCGGGCTGGTGTCGCAACATTGTTGTGGGTCCCAGCCAGCTCCTGGCAGCTAGGGTGCTACTATGAAAAACGACCACCCTGCAGTAGCAGGGGTCTGTGGCAGCCATCTTGGGCGAAATAAGCACCTGCACCTTAACATTACAAAAACGAAAAAAATGAGGGGAAAAGGGCCAAGTCCAACACACGGCATCTGCGCTATTGACTATTGTCAGTGATTGCACAGTACGCATCTGGGCTATTGACTATTGTCAATGATTGCACAGTACCGTTTCTGTGCTATTGACTATTGTCAGTGATTGCACGGCATTTGTGCTATTGACTATTGTCAGTGATTGCACGGCATCTGCACTATTGACTATTGTCAATGATTGCACAGCACGGCATCTGCGCTATTGAATATTGTCAGTGATTGCACAGCATCTGCACTATTGACTTTTGTCAGTGATTGCACAACACGGCATCTGCACTATTGATTATTGTCAGTGATTGCACGGCATCTGCGCTATTGACTATTGGCAGTGATTGCACAGTACGGCACTATTGTCAGTGATTGCACAGCACGGCATCTGTGCTATTGACTATTGTCAGTGATTACACGGCATCTGCACTATTGACAATTGTCAGTGAATGAACAGTATGACAGCTGCGCGATTGACTATTGTCCATGATTGCACTGTACGGCATCTGTGCTATTGACTATTGTGAGTGATTGCAGAGCACGGCATCTGCGCTATTGTCTATTGTCAGTGATTGCACGGCATCTGCGCTATTGACTATTGTCAGTGATTGCACAGCACGGCATCTGCGCTATTGACTATTGCCAGTGATTGCACAGTACGGCATCTGGGCTATTGACTATTGTCAATTATTGCACAGTACCGTATCTGTTCTGTTGACTATTGTTAGTGATTGCACGGCATCTGCGATATTCACTATTGTCAGTGATTGCACAGCACGGCATCTGCAATATTGACTATTGTCAATGATTGCACAGCACGGCATCTGCGCTATTGACTATTGTCAATGATTGCACAGTACGGCATCTGCGCTATTGACTATTGTCAGTGATTGCACAGCATGGCATCTGTGCTATTGAGTATTGTCAGTGAGTGCACGGCACCTGGGCTATTGACTATTGTCCGTGATTGCACAGTAAGGCATCTGCGCTATTGACTATTGTCAGTGATTGCACGGCATCTGCGCTATTGAGTATTGTCAGTGATTGGACGGTACGGCATCTGTGCTTTTGACTATTGTCAGTGATTGGACAGTACGGCATCTGCGCTATTGACTATTGTCAGTGATTGGACACCACAGTATCTGCGCTTTTGAGTATTGTCAGTGATTGCACGGCATCTGCACTATTGAGTATTGTCAGTGATTGCACGGCATCTGCGCTATTGATTATTGTCAGTGATTGCACAGCACGGCATCTGAGCTATTGACTATTGTCAATGATTGCACAGTACGGCATCTGTGCTATTGACTATTGTCAATGATTGCACAGTACAGCATCTGTGCTATTGACTTTTGTCAGTGATTGGACAGCACGGCATTGTCGATATTGACTATTGTCAGTGTGCACGGCATTGGCGCTATTGGGTATTGTCAGTGATTGCACGGAGTCTGCGTTAGTGACTATTGTCAATGATGGCAGAGTACTGAGTCTGCACCATTGACTATTGACAGTGATTGCACGCCACAGCATCTGCGCTATTGACTACTGTCAATGATTGCACAGCATCTGCGCTAGTGACTATTGTCAGTGATAGCACGGCATCTGCGCTATTGACTATTGTCAATGATTGCACAGTGCGGCATCTGCGCTATTGACTATTGTCAGTGATTGCACGGCATCTGCGCTATTGACTATTGTCAATGATGCACAGCACGGCATCTGCGCTACTGACAATTGTCAGTGATTGAACAGTACGGCACCTGCGCTATTGAAAATTGTCAATGATACACAGTACAGCATATGCGCTATTGACTATTGTCAGTGATTACACAGAGTCTGCGCTATTGCCTATTGTCAATGATTGCACAGTGTGGCATCTGCGCTATTGGCTATTGTCAGTGATTGCACGGCATCTGTGCTATTGACTATTGTCAATGATTGCACAGTACGGCATCTGTGCTATTGACTATTGTCAGTTATTGCATGGCATCTGCGCTATTGATTCTTGACAATGATTGCACAGTATGGCATCTGTGCTATTGAGTATTGTCAGTGATTGCACGGCATCTGCGCTATTGACTATTGTCAGTGATTGCACCGTACAGCATCTGTGCTATTGACCATTGTCTGTGATTGCACGGCATCTGCGCTATTGACTATTGTCAGTGATTGCACAGCACGGCATCTGCGCTATTGAGTATTGTCAGTGATTGCACGGCATTTGCGCTATTGACTATTGTCAGTGATTGCACCGTACATCATCTGTGCTATTGACCATTGTCTGTGATTGCATGGCATCTGCACTATTGACTATTGTCAGTGATTGCACAGCACGGCATCTGCGCTATTGACTATTGTCAGTGATTGCGCATCACGGCATCTGCGCTATTGAGTATTGTCAGTGATTGCACAGCACGGCATCTGCGCTTTTGACTATTGTCAGTGATTGCACAGCACGGCATCTTCACTATTGACTATTGTCAGTGGTTGCACAGCACGGCATCGGCGCTATTGACTATTTTCAGTGCTTGCAGAGCATCTATGCTATTGACTATTGTCAGTGATTGCAGAGCACGGCATCTGCGCTATTGACTATTGTCAGTGATTGCACAGTACGGCATCTGGGCTATTGACTATTGTCAATGATTGCACAGTACCGTATCTGTGCTATTGACTATTGTTAGTGATTGCACGGCATCTGCGAAATTCACTATTGTCAGTGATTGCACAGCACGGCATCTGCAATATTGACTATTGTCAATGATTGCACATTACGGCATATGCGCTATTGACTATTGTCAATGATTGCACAGTACGGCATCTGCGCTATTGACTATTGTCAGTGATTGCACAGTACGGCATCTGCGCTATTGACTATTGTCAGTGATTGCACGGCATCTGCGCTATTGACTATTGTCAATGATTGCACAGTACGGCATCTGCGCTATTGACTATTTTCAGTGATTGCACAGTAAGGCATCTGCACTATTGACTATTGTCAGTGATTGCACAGCACGGCATCTGCGCTATTGAGTATTGTCAGTGATTGGACGGTACGGCATCTACGCTATTGACTAATGTCAGTGATTGGACAGCACGGTATCTGCGCTTTTGAGTATTGTCAGTGATTGCACAGTAAGGCATCTGCGCTATTGACTATTGTCAGTGATTGCACAGTAAGGCATCTGCACTATTGACTATTGTCAGTGATTGCACAGCACGGCATCTGCGCTTTTGAGTATTGTCAGTGATTGCATGGTGTTAGACCTGTCAGCCCTAGGGTGGTCTTTCCCTGTATTTTTGCCCTTGCCTCATTTTTTCCACCCTCTTTTTCGTTGGCCTTAGGTCTCCGAGCGCCTTTCCACTGCTAAACAGTGTTAAGGGGTAGGTGCTCTCTTCCCCCAAGATGGCTGCCACAGGCCCCTGCTACTGTGGAGTGGCCTTTTTAGTAGCACCCTAGTTGCCAGGAGCTGGCTGGGACCCTACAACAATGTTGCGACATCAGCCCGCCTTTTTGTCCTATAGCTAGAGTGGGGAAGCTCCTGGAACTTGCTGGAACCTTCTAGAAGAAGGGTGGGGTTTTGCTTTTGCCGCCTTAGAGCGTGGTCACCTGACCTAGGGCTACTTAAGGAAAGGAGGGAACATTTTTTAGTCAGTTGGGGCGACGCAGACCTGGGGGAACCTACGCAGGAGTTTTAGCTAGTAGGGCCTAGTCAGGGACCTATGCCACTGAAAGTGACAGGGCTTAGGTGCTGCCTTTTAAGTTGAGTGAGGGATCCTTAACTAGCCCACTGATCTGGCCCAGAGGGAGGGGAACCCAGGGACAACCTACCAAGCCTGACTAAGGACTCTTGTCAAGCACCAACTCAAAACTACCCCCCCCCCCCTCAAGAAACTAACCCCCAAGGGCGCAGGAATCAACAAGCACCGAAGAAGAACTTTTAATCATCACAGAACTGCTGGGGGATCAGCCAGGTAACAGCGCTGTGACACCCCCGCGCTCCCTGGCTCCACCTGGGATCCCCCCACCCTTTACCACAGCCTCACCGTCGTGGGACTTGGCCCTCTGAACTAGCCTGCCCAGGGCTGGCGCGCTAGCCCTCTGCTGAGCGCCCACTGAAATCGCCCCCACACTGCAGGCCAGACCGTAATTCCCCGCCCCCTGGCTGTGAGGGTGCCCGCAAGAAATCGCTCAACCGCTGCGGCCCAGGGCAGTGTAGACTGTCCCTGTCACCCCCGGGGCCCGCGGGGAAGACCGGGGACCCGTCGCGGTCGTCGCCGCCTCTGCAACGCAGCCCTCCAGGGCCGCCGGCATCCTACGAAGGCCTCGCTGGGCCTGGAGGCCGTCGCCTCAGGTCACGTGACGGCGGCGGGCTGCGTAACACCGCCCCCGCCGACTGCCGAGTGGTATGGGAGGCCGTGCCCCCGCAGGCCGCGCTGCTGTTGGAGGCTGCGGGCGCGCCTCCACCACAATCTTCGCCGCCGGTCCCCGGGTCCCAAGAGCCTTCGGAGGGCCCGGGCCCGGGACCGGCCTCCACTCAGCGCGGGGCCCACCGGCCAGCCCCGAGACCCGCCGGAGGCCCCCCACAGCACTGCGCTTCCCCGACGCCCCCCTTGTAGCCGGGCAACCCCGGGAGGCACGCACGGCAACCCCCGAGGATGAGGCTCAGAGGAGAGCGAGCCACCGCCGATCGAAGACAGTCGCAAGGGCCCGAGGAGGTCGAAACCACAGGTAACCCCCGGGGAGGAGGGCGGAAGGCCGGAGAGAGGCCCAGAGTTCGCCCCTCCCCCGGGGTAGTCTATCCTTGGGCCCTGTTGGCCCCCACTTGGCCCAGGACGGGGATATCACTGCCCAAGGGAGCTACTGTTGGTATCTACCGCCCAGGCTGTGGAGGAGGTATAATCTTGCCGGACAGACAGTGCTTTGTACATAAGGTGGTGACGATGAATTAATGCCATGCTCGCCCCTAATGGAACGCTGATCCTTGCTTCCTGAACTGGTTTTTGGAGCCTCAGGAGATTGGGCTAATGCCTAATAGTCGAGTGGTGGCCTAGTTGCCGTGGTTCACATTCTAATGAATTGCCCAGTTTAGCGCTATGGTTCCATGCCATGTCTGAGGCGCTAATGCTTTGCTATGTGTAGCGCTATGTCAAATGCCATGTTCTAAAGCGCTATTGCCTTGCTATGTGCAGCGCTATGTCAAATGCCATGTTCTAAAGCGCTATTGCCTTGCTATGTGCAGCGCTATGTCAAATGCCATGTTTTAAAGCGCTATTGCCTTGCTATGTGCAGCGCTATGTCAAATGCCATGTTTTAAAGCGCTATTCCCTTGCTATGTGCAGCGCTATGTTAAATGTCATGTTTTAAAAGCGCTATTGAATTGCTATGTGCAGCGCTTTGCGTAAACGCTGTGTTTGACGCTCCCCAGGATCACCAGGTGTCGTGCTTTGATTCAAGGCCAGGTTTTGATGTTGGAATGAACTGCTAATCTATTCATAATGAAATGCTTTTGATCCTAAGGTTGATCTAGATAAAACTGATTGGTTTTATTCAAACTACTGTGTGGTGTCAATTATTGCGTGCGTTTCCTGTCTCAGTGGATGTGTGTGCTGTATGGTCACTTTACACGTAAGCCCTTGGATGCCTAACTGCTCGAGTCACGCTACCCCTTAGAGCCTGGTGACCCTCGGTCCTACATTGTTGGCCAGCGGTGGGATAAGGACCTGTGACTATACAGCACCCTCCAGTGAGACGGAGGGCGCTGCAATTAGACGCCTATTGTGTATGTTAGGTCTGCATGCTTTATTGCTGCATTAATTGTCCCCCACTGTCTAGACTGAGTGTGTGGAGGCCTGGTTAGCCCAGTACTGTTACCTGCATCCTAGTATTTTTTCCTTGATGTCTAGGTCCCCACCTGTCACAATGGAGTTCCAGTTAGCCAACCTTGAGGGGTATACAGTAAGGCAGCTGAGAGAATTCGGGCAGGGGATGGGGGTGCCGGGGGTGCGGAGAGCCAAAGGACCGGAACTCCATACAGCCTTGAGGGCACGGGTTGAGGCCCACCCAGAGGGGAGAGGGGATGGGGGACAGGAGGGGCAGGGTGCACCTCAGGAGGAGAGCGCGCTGGAGGAGCTAGACCTGCTCAATGTTGATATGTCTGAAAATGTGCCACCAAGGAGACGTTCCGGAGCAAGCAGTAGGACAGGGTCTAGGAGGAGCGCGTCTCCAGAAGAGTAAGAGGATAGGAGGGAGGAGAGGCAGTTGAAGTGGGAGCTAGCCAAATTAGAGCAAGAAAGAGAAAACAAGAGATGGGCAATGGAAGAAAAGAAGCTGGCGCACGAGCTGCAGCTTAAAGAGTTGGAGCTGCGAGCTCTACAGTTGAATGTGTCAGGTAAAGATAATGGTGGCAGCGTACCAAAGGCTCATCAGGAGCTAAAATTTTATCTGCCCAAGGATGTGATTGCCAGTTACACGGTGGGAGATGACATCGCCAAGTGGCTGGAGGCATATGAGGTGGCCTTGACAGCCCATGGGGTACCTGAAAGCAACTGGGGAGGGGGGGGTGGCCTGTATCGATACATACCTCCCAATGTCAGGGACACCCTTTTGTATCTAGCAAAGGCGGATCAGGTCAGGTATGCCCCCATGAAAGAGGCGCTACTTAAGAAATTTGGCCTCAACCCTGAAAGGTATCGGCAGAAGTTCCGTGGCAGCCATAAGCTGTCCACGCAAAATTAGGTGGATTTTTTTGATTATGCCCGTAAGGCGCTAGATGCTTGGGTGCGTGGCAGCGAAGCACATGATTACGAGGGCTTATACAATCTGTTTTTAAGAGAGCACCTCTTGGATAAGTGTTTTCCGGAGCTGCGCCAACATCTGGTGGACCGCAGGTTAACTGATCCCCGTGAGCTTCCGGAAGAGGCGGACATTTGGGTTAGCACCCGGGTGTCTCACAAGGGCCCCGGGGGAGATGGCCCGAAAGGCGGACAGGGTTTCCCACAAAAGAAAGAGGGGGGAGATAAAAAGGTGGAGTTCTCGCAAGCCCCACAAACCAGACAGTTTGGGAAAGGAGTAGGGACCCCACCTCAGTCCAATTCCCCAAAGCCCACCTACCCTGACAAGAGTCAGCAGCCAAGGATTGTGCGGTGCTATGAATGTGGGGAGATTGGACTCTACAAGGGCGATCCTAAGTGTCGCAAGAGACCCCCAGCGAGCAGGAAGAGCCCCGGGGTGGCTAGTGTAGCGCTTGGGGTGGAGCTGCCCCTAGGTAGGGAAGGGGAGTGGACAGGCCTGACCCTGGTTTCACTCGGGGATTGAGAGATGGTCCCAGTGGTGTCCCTACCCCCGAACACTGCTAAATACCAGCAGAGGGTGAGAGTTAACGGGGAGGAGGTGGAGGCTCTGAGGGACACAGGTGCCAGCATGACCACCGTAGTGAGGCGGCTGGTATCCCCAGAGCAGGTAGTCCCCGATGAGTTCCATTCGGCCGTGTTGGCTGACGGCAGTGTGAGTCACTATCCAGTGGCTCAAGTTCCCTTTGAGTGGGGAGGAGTCAAAGGCCTAATGAGAGTTGCGGTGAGCCCTGCCTTGCCTGTGGGGTGCTTACTAGGGAACGATCTCGAGCACACCGAATGGAAAGATGTGGAATTTCAAGCCCTTACTGAGATGCTGGGGTTACCAGGATGGACTTGCGTAGTCACGCGGTCCATGGCTGCCCGGCATGGAACTCAACCCGGGTTGGAGCCTGGGATAATGGCCCAACCCAACGCCGATTGTGGAGAGGAGAATGTGGTGGAGGACACGCCCCGTGTGATGGATGGGGAGCCCGCGGAGGTACCCCCGGAGTCCGCGGAGGTGGATGTCGTTCCCGTGGGGGACTTGCCGACCCTTGCCGACTGGCATGTGGAAGGAGGGCCTACCCGGGAGTAATTTTGTCAGGCGCAAAGGGAGTGCCCCACGCTTGATGGCATGCGGCGGCAGGCCGAAGCCCAAGCAGCCAATCAGGAGACTGGCGGTTATCACGTGTATTGGGAGGATGGCCTCCTGTACAGTGAGCCTAAGGTTCCGGTGCATGGATCTTCGAGGGCCTTAGTGGTCCCCCAATGCTACCGGGCCTTCCTGTTGGAGTTGGCACACAAAATACCCTTAGCCGGACACCTGGGCAAGGACAAAACCTTTGCGCGGTTGGTCCCACATTTTTATTGGCCCAGGATGAGAGTTGCCTCTGACACCTATTGTAAGACCTGTAAGTCTTGCCAGGCGAGTGGCAAGACGGGAACTAAACTGAAGGTCCCTTTGGAACCGCTCCCGGTGGTCGGGACCCCTTTTGAGCGGGTCGGAATCGACATTGTTGGGCCGTTGGACCCTCCGAACTCAGCGGGACACTGGTTCATTTTGGTATTAGTGGACCACGCCACGCGGTACCCGGAGGCTATTCCTCTGAGGACCATCACTGCACCGGTGGTGGCGCGGGCCTTGTTGGGGATTTTTACCTGAGTGGGATTCCCCAAGGTCGTGGTGTCAGACAGGGGCACGAATTTCATGTCGGCCTATATGCAGGCCATGTGGAAGGAGTGTGGGGTAACCTATCGGTTCTCCACTCCTTACCACCCCCAGACTAACGGGCTCATAGAGCGCTTCAACAAAATGCTAAAAGGGATGATCCAGAGCCTACCAGAGGACTTGAGGCGGAAATGGGACGTCCTCCTCCCTTGCCTGCTGTTCTCATACCGTGAGGTGCCGCAGAAGGGAGTCTGGTTCAGCCTTTTTGAGCTGCTCTATGGCCATCCCATTAGGGGGCCCCTCAGCCTAGTGAAGGAGGGGTGGGAGAAGACTTCGAAGAAGCTTCCCTGTGATATTGTCAGCTACATGCTGGCATTCCGCTGCCAGATGGCCAAGCTGTGGAAGGCAGCCTCAGAGAATCTGGAGGCCAGCCAAGCCGTCATGAAGGAGTGGTATGACCGCAACGCTCGGACGGTAGAGTTGGACGCTGGACAGAAGGTGTGGGTCATGGAGCCTGGGGAGCTTAGTGCCCTCCAGGACCGGTGGACTGGTCCGTACGAAATTGTGGATGGACGAGGCCAGACTACCTATGTCGTTGACTTGAAGACCCCCCGTCAGCCCCATTGGGTGCTCCACGTCAACTGCCTGAAGCCGCACCATGAGCGATCTGAGCTTGCTCTCCTCATGGTGACGGATGGGAGCGAGGAGGAAGAGTGAGAGGCTCTTCCTGACCTTCTGGCGGCCCAGGAGAAGGATGGATCGGTGGAGGGCGTGATCCTCTCCCCATCCTTGACCCCAGAGCAACAGAGGGACTGCCACCAGGTTTTGGGGCAGTACGCCTCATTGTTCTACCTCATGCCTGGAATCACTCATCTGTGTACCCATGATGTGGACACAGGAGACAGCCCACCAGTAAACAACAAGTCTTACCGGCTATCTGACCGAGTGAAGAACAGCATCCAGAGTGAGGTCGTGAAAATGCTGGAGCTGGGGGTGATCGAACCATCCAGCAGCCCGTGGGCTAGTCCGGTGGTGTTGGTGCCGAAAGCGGCCCCACCGGGCACCACACCAGAACTTCGGTTCTGTGTGGACTACAGGGGATTGAACTCTGTCACGACAGACGCTCACCCGATCCCACGAGCAGACGAGCTGGTGGACCGGCTGGGAGCAGCCCGGTACCTCAGCACCATTGATCTGACGTCAGGGTACTGGCAAATTGCCATGGCCGATGGAGCGAGGGAGAAAACGGCGTTCTCCACCCCCGAGGGTCACTTCCAATTCAGAGTGATGCCCTTCGGGCTCAAGAATGCTCCGGCCACCTTCCAGCGGTTGGTGAACCAGGTGCTATCTGGCCTGGAGTCCTTCTCAGCGGCATATCTGGATGACATAGCTGTCTTCAGTAGCACCTGGGAGGACCATCTGCAGCACCTCCAGGAGGTATTGCAGGCTCTGCAACGTGCTGGTCTGACTATCAAGGCCAGCAAGTGCCAGATTGGACAGGGATCTGTTGTTTACCTGGGACACCTGGTGGGCGGGGGTAAGGTGCAACCCCTCCAGGCCAAAATAGAAACCATCATGGCCTGGGAGCCCCCCAAGACCCAAACTGAGGTCCGAGCTTTCCTCGGCCTCACTGGGTATTACCGCCGGTTTGTCAAGGGATATGGTACCACCGTAACCCCCTTGACAGAAATGACGTCCAAGAAGCAGCCACGTAAAGTAATCTGGACGGCTGCTTGCCAGGAGGCATTCGAAACTCTGAATTATGCTATGTGTACTGCTCCGGTGCTTGCGACACCGGACTTCGCAAAAGAATTCATTGTACAGACGGACGCCTCAGAGCACGGCATAGGTGCGGTGCTCTCGCAACTCAACACCGAAGGCCAAGACCAACCTGTGGCCTTTATCTCCAGAAGACTCCTCCCTCGGGAACAACGATGGAGCACCATCGAGCGAGAAGCCTTTGCGGTGGTCTGGGCTCTGAAGAAGTTGAGGCCATACCTCTTTGGCTCTCACTTCCTGATTCAGACGGACCACCGCCCCCTTCGCTGGCTCATGCAGATGAGAGGCGAAAACCCCAAGTTGCTAAGGTGGTCCATTTCCCTACAGGGGATGGACTTTCGGGTGGAACATCGGCCCGGAGTTGACCACGCCAATGCTGACGGTCTCTCCCGGTTTTTCCGCAAAGCGATGAGAACTCCCTAGAGGTTGGGTAGCTCTCCCCTCTTTCGGCTGGGGGGGGACGCGTGTTAGACCTGTCAGCCCTAGGGTGGTCTTTCCCTGTATTTTTGCCCTTGCCTCATTTTTTCCACCCTCTTTTTCGTTGGCCTTAGGTCTCTGAGCGCCTTTCCACTGCTAATCAGTGTTAAGGTGCAGGTGCTCTCTTCCCCCAAGATGGCTGCCACAGGCCCCTGCTACTGCGGAGTGGCCTTTTTAGTAGCACCCTAGTTGCCAGGAGCTGGCTGGGACCCTACAACAATGTTGCCTTTTTGTCCTATAGCTAGAGTGGGGAAGCTCCTGGAACTTGCTGGAACCTTCTAGAAGAAGGGTGGGGTTTTGCTTTTGCCGCCTTAGAGCGTGGTTACCTGACCTAGGGCTACTTAAGGAAAGGAGGGAACATTTTTTAGTCAGTTGGGGCGACGCAGACCTGGGGGAACCTACGCAGGAGTTTTAGCTAGTAGGGCCTAGTCAGGGACCTATGCCACTGAAAGTGACAGGGCTTAGGTGCTGCCTTTTAAGTTGAGTGAGGGATCCTGAACTAGCCCACTGATCTGGCCCAGCGGGAGGGGAACCCAGGGACAACCTACCAAGCCTGACTAAGGACTCTTGTCAAGCACCAACTCAAAACTCCCCCTTCCCTCAAGAAACTAACCCCCAAGGGCGCAGGAATCCACAAGCGACGAAGAAGAACTTTTAATCATCACAGAACTGCTGGGGGATAAGCCGGGTAACAGCGCTGTGACACCCCCGCGCTCCCTGGCTCCACCTGGGATCCCCCCACCCTTTACCACAGCCTCACCGTCGTGGGACCTGGCCCTCTGAACTAGCCTGCCCAGGGCTGGCGCACTGGCCCTCCGCTGAGTGCCCACTGAAATCGCCCCCACACTGCAGGCCAGACCGTAATTTCCCCCCACCCTCTGGCTGTGGGGGTGCCCGCAAGAAATCACTCACCGCTGCGGCCCAGGGCCGTGTAGACTGTCCCTGTCACCCCCGGGGCTCGGGGGGAAGGCCGGGGCCCCGTCGCGGTCGTCGCCGCCTCTGCAATGCGGCCCTCCACAAGGTGAGGGCCGCCGGCATCCTAGGAAGGCCTCGCTGGGCCTGGAGGCCGTCGCCTCAGGTCACGTGACGGGGGCGGGCTGCGTAACGCCATCCCTGTCGACTGCCGAGTGGTGTCGGAGGCCGCGCCCCCGCAGGCCGCGCTGCTGTTGGCGGCTGCGGGCGCGCCTCCACCACAACCTTCGCCGCCGATCCCAAGAGCCTTCGGAGGGCCCGGGACCGGCCTCCACTCAGCACGGGGCCCACCGGCCGGCCCCGAGACCCGCCAGAGGCCCCCACAGCACTGCGCTTCCCCGACGCCCCCCTCGTAGCCGGGCAACCCCGGGAGGCACGCACGGCAACCCCCGAGGATGAGGCTCAGAGGAGAGCGAGCCACCGCCGATCGAAGACAGTCGCAAGGGCCCGAGGAGGCCGAAACCACAGGTAACCCCCGGGGAGGAGGACGGAAGGCCGGAGAGAGGCCCAGAGTTCGCCCCTCCCCCGGGGTAGTCTATCCTTGGGCCCTGTTGGCCCCCACTTGCCCCAGGACGGGGATATCACTGGCCAAGGGAGCTACTGTTGGTATCTACCGCCCAGGCTGTGGAGGAGGTATAATCTTGCCGGACAGACAGTGCTTTGTACATAAGGGGGTGACGATGAATTAATGCCATGCTCGCCCCTAATGGAACGCTGATCCTTGCTTCCTGAACTGGTCCTTGGAGCCTCAGGGGATTGGGCTAATGCCTAATAGTCAAGTGGTGGCCTAGTGGCCGTGGTTCACATTCTAATGAATTGCCCAGTTTAGCGCTATGGTTCCATGCCATGTCTGAGGCGCTAATGCTTTGCTATGTGCAGCGCTATGTCAAATGCCATGTTCTAAAGCGCTATTGCCTTGCTATGTGCAGCGCTATGTCAAATGCCATGTTCTAAAGCGCTATTGCCTTGCTATGTGCAGCGCTATGTCAAATGCCATGTTTTAAAGCGCTATTCCCTTGCTATGTGCAGCGCTATGTCAAATGCCATGTTTTAAAGCGCTATTGCCTTGCTATGTGCAGCGCTATGTTAAATGCCATGTTTTAAACGCTGTGTTTGACGCTCCCCATGATCACCAGGTGTCGCGCTTTGATTCAAGGCCAGGTTTTGATGTTGGAATGAACTGCTAATCTGTTCATAATTAAATGCTTTTGATCCTAAGGTTGATCTAGATAAAACTGATTGGTTTTATTCAAACTACTGTGTGGTGTCAATTATTGTGTGCGTTTCCTGTCTCAGTGGATGTGTGTGCTGTATGGTCACTTTACACGTAAGCCCTTGGATGCCTACCTGCTCGAGTCACGCTACCCCCTTAGGGCCTGTTGACCCCCGGTCCTACACACGGCATCTGCGCTATTGAGTATTGTCAGTGATTGCACGGCATCTGCACGATTGAGTATTGTCAGTGATTGCACAGCACGGCATCTGTGCTATTGACTATTGTCAATGATTGCACAGTAGGGCATCTGTGCTATTGACTATTGTCAGTGATTGCACGGCATCTGCGCTATTGAGCATTGTCAATGATTGCACAGCACGGCATCTGTGCTATTGACTATTGTCAGTGATTGGACAGCACGGCATCGTCGATATTGACTATTGTCAGTGATTGCACGGAATCTGCGCTATTGACTATTGTCAGTGATTGCACAGCACGGCATCTGCGCTATTGACAATTGTCAGTGATTGAACAGTACGGCATCTGCACTATTGACTATTGTAAATGATTGCACAGTACAGCATCTGTGCTATTGACTCTTGTGAAATATTGCACGGCATCTGCGCTATTGACTACTGTCAGTGATTGCACAGTACGGCATCTGCGCTATTGACTATTGTCAATGATACACAGTACAGCATATGCGCTATTGACTATTGTCAGTGATTACACAGAATCTGCGCTTTTGCCTATTGTCAAAGATTGCAACCTGCGGCATCTGTGCTATTGGCTATTGTCAGTGATTGCACAGCATATGCGCTATTGACTATGGTCAGTGATTGCACAGTACGGCATCTGTGCTATTGACTATTGTCAGTTATTGCACGGCATCTGCACTATTGACTATGGTCAGTGATTGCACAGCACGGCATCTGCGCTATTGACTATTGTCAGTGATTGCACATCACGGCATCTGCGCTATTGAGTATTGTCAGTGATTGTACAGCACGGTAGCTGCGCTTTTGACTATTGTCAGTGATTGCACAGCACGGCATCTGCACTATTGACTATTGTCAGTGGTTGCACAGCATGGCATCTGCGCTATTGACTATTGTCATCGAATGCAGAGCACGGCATCTGCGCAATTGACTATTGTCAGTGATTGCACGGCATCTGCGCTATTGACTATTGTCAGTGATTGCAGATCACGGCATCTGCGCTATTGAGTATTGTCAGTGATTGTCCAGCACGGCATCTGCACTTTTGACTATTGTCAGTGATTGCACAGCACGGCATCTGCACTATTGACTATTGTCAGTGGTTGCACAGCACGGCATCTGCGCTATTGACTATTGTCAGTGATTGCACGGCATCTGCGCTATTGACTATTGTCAATGATTGCACAGTACGGCATCTGCGCTATTGACCATTATCAGTGATTGCACGGCATCTGCGCTATTGACTATTGTCACTGATTGCACGGCATCTGCGCTATTGAGTATTGTCACTGATTGCACGGCATCTGCGCTATTGACTATTGTCAATGATTACACAGCATCTGCATCCGCGTTATTGACTATTGTCAGTGATTGCACTGTGTTGCAAAGTCATCCTGTGCCCTGGGCACCCCCCAACTTTTTGCTGACTGGAACTAGTGGTAACTGACTCTGACTGACCCTGGGCTCTGCCTAACCAGGCCCAGGGCCAGTGCCAAGCTGAAAGGAACACATTAGAATACAGTTAAAACACCCAACATACACTAGGGTACACTATGGTTTGGTGGGGTACCCCTGTAATTGGCATGACCTACCCCATAAGCCCCTAGTATCTAATGAGGCAGGGGATTGAAACTACCTAGAAGTCCCCAGTACCCTGGGGCATGGCAGTTTAGAGGCCAACAGCTTTTTCTGCACTAGCATGTGTGCAGTGCTGAAGCCTGAGGTCAGTTTAAAAGCAGCACTGGGTGCTAGGACTGCTTTGAAACAGTAAATCGCTGATCAAATTCGACTTTGATACTAGAAACACAGTAAAAGGAGAATCTGCAATATTTCACAGATTCAGAACCCCTAAAGTCTCCCCTAGTTGCACAGGGGGTGGGGGTCCTGTAGAAATTAGCGAAATACTTATAAAATATGTTTTTATAAGCCCTGGTGCTAGAAGACTGGCCCAAGTCATTTTCCCCATTGCAAACCCCATGACCCATAGGTTAACATGGTAGGAATTTAATGATTAATAAATATTGATAGGAGAGGACTTCCCAGAATGGTAGTAGTAAATCCAACAATATTATATTGTTGAATGTCTCCTAAAGTGTACATACAAGAAGTTAAAAGACTTTCTTGTTTGTAAGTCCAAATTCAGCCTTCCAGTGGATTAGCCAGGCTGCTTTGAAGAGGTGATAAAGGGCCACTCTGCTGGGAGGGCAGTGTGCTAGTCTATAGGAATGCCAGGCCAGGAGGTGGAGTCGTAAACTATGCTCTTCAAAGGCAGAGGGGAGGCCTGGTTCAGTTTCACTCTGACACTCTTGACCCAGAGTCAGGGCTAGGCTTAAGGAAGGTATGTGCAGATGGTAGGGGGAGAGTCCATGGAAATAAACCATCCCAGGGGGTGTGTTTAGCCAGCTCTTACCTCCTTGCTGGAAAATCAGCCATTATGGATTTGGAAGAATGATGCACTCTGGGACAACAAAATGCCACACTCTGCAGGATGTGGTCATCACTATGAGGAGTTACCCTGCTTTCATTGGTCAGAGGTGACCTGTGGCTTGACCCAGAGAATTTTGAAGTATCTGAGAGGGGCAGAGCCCTCCAGATCTGCTGCTTGAAACTTACTGAAGCAAGACGTGCCCTGCTGCAAAGTTCTGCTGTGCAAAGACTTCTAAGGCCTGACCTCTGAAAACTGCACCATCTGAAAACTGCAGCCCTGTGGATTACCTTGCTACAAAAGGACTAAGAAGTAGACTCCCTGCAAGCTACAGGTTAACAGAGCTCACCTGGACATCCCCACAAAGAATCCCCAGCCTGGAGTACCAGTGGATTTGAAAGGGTTTTGTTCAAGTGGATTGCGGAATTGAAGTTTCACACTTTCAAGGACCCTCTTGGAGATTCCAGAACCTTGGACTGTGTGTTGGATACTTTGGGACCCGCAAGTAGAACTTCAGGAAGGAGTTCTAACTGGACCCGCCTGCTGGAGAAGGCGGCACTGCACAGTGGTGAGACATTCTCCAGAACCATTTCTAAAGGTGTGTCCCTGTGAAAGAAAACGAAATGACTAAAAGGGGCACTGTTGGTTTCTAAGCACTAGAAAGTGACTAATCTTTACAAATTCATATCTCTGGTTCCGTGCAGTGGATTTTTTTCGTTTTGTCGTCATTTAAAAGATAAAAATATTACCTATTTTTATAAATTGGTGTTGGATTTTTATTTTGTGTTGTGTCTTAATTATTTACTGAAATGGTGTTCTTAAATGCTTTACATACCTATCTTTGAAGTTAAGCCTGTCTGCTCGCAGCCACGTTACCAAGGGTTGAGCATAGGAATAATTTTCTAAGACCTATGCTGGGTCCTATCATGTGTTAGTGGCCTTATTGCCAGTGGCAGACCTACATTTGCCCCTACCAATAACCCACTTTCCAACATTTGGTGGCAGCGGTGGGATGAGGACTTGCATTTAAAGCGTACACCTTTCAGTAAAGTGAATTGAGATTGTAAAAATCCTCTAAATTGCCTGAGAACAAAACTTTTGAGTTTGATTTTGGGAATTTGGACTAAACAGTTTTAATCCATTGTTTTGATTTTCACAAATTGTTCTAAGTCTGTTGTGCCTAGTTATTGTGACCCAAAACTAGGGAACCATGGAGCTGGACCTGGCTAAACTGTCCCAGTTCGCAGTGGGTGATCTCAGGGTACAGTGTAGGCTTAGGGGGCTGCCTGCTTCCAACAAGTTTAAGAAGACAACGTTGCTTAAGTCCCTAACGGCCTGGGCTGGGGTAGCTGAGGAGACGTAAGGGGGGGTGGAGGGTGAGCCCCCAAACCTCACCCCAGAGGGAGGTGAGGATGATGCCTCTTCCATTTTTTCTATTGTTAGCCATATGATTCCAGGTGGTGGGAGGGGGGAAGGGTCCCTTACTCAGGTACCACTACTGTCCCTTTCAGAGAGACAGCTTCAGGCTCAATTAGAGTTGATTGCCTTGGAGAAGGAGCAATTCGAACTGGCTAAGAGAAGATGGGAGAGGGAGGAGGAGAAGAGGAATGGTGGCAGCGAAAGTGAAGAAGATGTTGAGATGTCCAGGGGTGGTAGATTTGAACCTAAACTTCCCAAGGGCATAGTACCTAAGTACACTGAGGGGGGTGACCAGAAGAAAGGAGGACAGGTCCCTCCCCAGGGGAAAGCCCAGGGAAATGAAGGTCAAAAACCTAAGTAGTCCTCCAAAGACCCACAAAAACCTGCACAAGGAGGGGGGGGGGGCCGAGCCAACCCAAATTCAAAGGGAGGGGGTTTCAGGGAAAGAATGGTAGGTTCTTTGATCTCTCAAAGGTGGGTATGTGCTTTGACTGTAACCAGCCAGGGCACAAACAGGGAGATGCTGTCTGCGCCAAGAAGCTCCCCCCTAAGGGGCCATCCACAGGGATTGCCAGTGTCAGTGTAGGGGTGGAGAGTGGTGCCCCAGAGAGGGGTAGTCAGGTGGTGGAAGCAACCTTAGTGTCCCTGGGTGGGGTGAATATTGAAATCCTTGCTGCCTTAGCTCCAAACATGGACAAGTACAGGCAGAGGCCTAACGTGAATGGGGCTGCGGTTGAGGCTATCAGAGACACTGGGGCTAGTGTAACTATGGTACTGGATGAACTGGTGCCTCCAGAGAGGTTGTTACCTGGTGAGTTTCACCAGGTGACATATGCAGACAGCACTACCAAACTCCATCCTATTGTTGTGGTGGATTTGGAATGGGGAGGTGTGACAGGCCCTATGAAGGTAGCTGTGTCAGAGGTGCTCTCAGTCCAGTGTTTACTGGGCAATGATCTTGAAGCCTCTGTGTGGTCAGAGGTGGAGAGAGGACTCCATATGAAAATATTGGAGCTCCCTGCGTGGGTATGTGCTGTGACTAGGTCACAGACTAGCCAGAAGGGAGGGGCTGGACACTTGGACCCTGGAACAAAGGGTCAAGCATCCAAGGACAAGGGCACTGGGCCTGGTGACCCAGCCCAGGGAACTCCAGAGGTGCAGGAAGAATCTAACCCTGATGGGGAGGATCTGGCCTCTGAGGGAGGGACTCCATCCCCGCCAGAGCTGTCAGATTTGGCAGAACTGACAGGAGCAGGTGGACCCTCCAGAGAGGAGTTCAGTCAGGGACAGCGTGACTGTCCCACCCTTGAGAGCTTGAGGCGGTGCTGTCAGGAGTGCCAGCCACAGGTCAGGCCAGTAACTCTGAGTCGCCCGTGGGACTGGGACAGAGTCAGTCACATGTTAGGACAGTGGAGTGCACACAGCATCAGTCATTTCTCAGGCCTCAGGTGCCTCTGAAAGGTCAGTGGGGTTAGGCCAGAGTCAGTCACCTGTTAGGGCAATGGAGAGCAGATAGTATCACCCATTTGTCAGGCCGGTGCCTCTGAAAGATTAGTAGGGTTGGGACAGAGTCAGGCATACGTTAGACCGGTGAAGTTGTGACAGAACCCTGAGGGCCCGTAGGGTTGGACCACCATCCATCACAAGTTGGGCCTATAGAATTCAGATGTTGCCAGCCAGTTGCCAGGCCGGTGCCTGTGGACGGCCGTTGGCATTGGGACAAAGGTAGCCCGATGCCAGGCCGGTGCCTGTGGACGGCCGGTGGCATTGGGACAGAGCCAGGTCTGATGCCAGGCTGGTGGCATTGGGACAGAGCCAGTCAAATGCCAGGCCGGTGCCTGTGGACGACCGGTGGCATTGGGACAAAGGCAGCCCGATGCCAGGCTGGTGCCTGTGGATGGCCGGTGGCATTGGGACAAAGTCAGCCCGATGCCAGGCTGGTGCCCGTGGACGGCCGGTGGCCTTGGAGCAGTCAAATACCAGGCTGCTGCCTCTGAAATGCCATCAGGGCCGGTCAGTAACATGCCAGCCAGTACCCCTGAAAGGCCAGTGCGTGCTATGAGCTGTGCACAGGAGCCCCCGGCCAGTCCCTGCTGTGAGCTGTGCACAGGAGCCCCCGGCCAGTCCCTGCTGTGAGCTGTGCACAGGAGCAGCCCCGGCCAGTCCCTGCTGTGAGCTGTGCACAGGGAGGCTGAGGCCGGTCCCTGCTGTGAGCTGTGCACAGGAGCCCTCGGCCAGTCCCTGCTGTGAGCCATGCACAGGAGCCCCCGGCCAGTCCCTGCTGTGAGCTGTGCACAGGATCCCCCGGCCAGTCCCTGCTGTGAGCTGTGCACAGGAGCCCCCGGCCTGTCCGTGCTATGACCTGGGCACGGGAGCCCCCGGCCGGTCCCTGCTGTGAGCTGTGCACAGGAGCCCTCGGCCAGTCCCTGCTGTGAGCCATGCACAGGAGCCCCCGGCCAGTCCCTGCTGTGAGCTGTGCACAGGAGCCCCCGGCCGGTCCCTGCTGTGAGCTGTGCACAGGGAGGCTGAGGCCGGTCCCTGCTGTGAGCTGTGCACAGGAGCCCCCGGCCGGTCCCTGCTGTGAGCTGTGCACAGGAGCCCCCGGCCGGTCCCTGCTGTGAACTGTGCACAGGAACCCCCGGCCGGTCCCTACTGTGAGCTGTGCACAGGGAGGCTGAGGCCGGTCCCTGCTGTGAGCTGTGCACAGGAGCCCCCGGCCGGTCCCTGCTGTGAGCTGTGCACAGGGAGGCTGAGGCCGGTCCCTGCTGTGAGCTGTGCACAGGAGCCCCCGGCCGGTCCCTGCTGTGAACTGTGCACAGGAACCCCGGCCGGTCCCTGCTGTGAGCTGTGCACAGGGAGGCTGAGGCCGGTCCCTGCTGTGAGCTGTGCACAGGAGCCCCCGGCCGGTCCCTGCTGTGAGCTGTGCACAGGGAGGCTGAGGCCGGTCCCTGCTGTGAGCTGTGCACAGGGAGGCTGAGGCCGGTCCCTGCTGTGAGCTGTGCACAGGAGCCCCCGGCCGGGAGCCCCCGGCCGGTCCCTGCTGTGAGCTGTGCACAGGGAGGCTGAGGCCGGTCCCTGCTGTGAGCTGTGCACAGGAGCCCCCGGCCGGTCCCTGCTGTGAGCTGTGCACAGGAGCCCCCGGCCGGTCCCTGCTGTGAACTATGCACAGGAACCCCCGGCCGGTCCCTACTGTGAGCTGTGCACAGGGAGGCTGAGGCCGGTCCCTGCTGTGAGCTGTGCACAGGAGCCCCCGGCCGGTCCCTGCTGTGAGCTGTGCACAGGGAGGCTGAGGCCGGTCCCTGCTGTGAGCTGTGCACAGGAGCCCCCGGCCGGTCCCTGCTGTGAACTGTGCACAGGAACCCCGGCCGGTCCCTGCTGTGAGCTGTGCACAGGGAGGCTGAGGCCGGTCCCTGCTGTGAGCTGTGCACAGGAGCCCCCGGCCGGTCCCTGCTGTGAGCTGTGCACAGGGAGGCTGAGGCCGGTCCCTGCTGTGAGCTGTGCACAGGGAGGCTGAGGCCGGCCCCTGCTGTGAGCTGTGCACAGGGAGGCTGAGGCCGGTCCCTGCTGTGAGCTGTGCACAGGAGCCCCCGGCCGGGAGCCCCCGGCCGGTCCCTGCTGTGAGCTGTGCACAGGGAGGCTGAGGCCGGTCCCTGCTGTGAGCTGTGCACAGGAGCCCCCGGCCGGTCCCTGCTGTGAGCTGTGCACAGGAGCCCCCGGCCGGGAGTCCCCGGCCGGTCCCTACTGTGAGCTGTGCACAGGGAGGCTGAGGCCGGTCCCTGCTGTGAGCTGTGCACAGGAGCCCCCGGCCGGTCCCTGCTGTGAGCTGTGCACAGGGAGGCTGAGGCCGGTCCCTGCTGTGAGCTGTGCACAGGAGCCCCCGGCCGTTCCCTGCTGTGAACTGTGCACAGGAACCCCGGCCGGTCCCTGCTGTGAGCTGTGCACAGGGAGGCTGAGGCCGGTCCCTGCTGTGAGCTGTGCACAGGAGCCCCCGGCCGGTCCCTGCTGTGAGCTGTGCACAGGGAGGCTGAGGCCGGTCCCTGCTGTGAGCTGTGCACAGGGAGGCTGAGGCCGGTCCCTGCTGTGAGCTGTGCACAGGAGCCCCCGGCCAGGAGCCCCCGGCCGGTCCCTGCTGTGAGCTGTGCACAGGGAGGCTAAGTCCGGTCCCTGCTGTGAGCTGTGCACAGGAGCCCCCGGCCGGTCCCTGCTGTGAGCTGTGCACAGGGAGGCTGAGGCCGGTCCCTGCTGTGAGCTGTGCACAGGAGCCCCCGGCTGGTCCCTGCTGTGAACTGTGCACAGGAACCCCGGCCTGTCCCTGCTGTGAGCTGTGCACAGGAGCCCCCGGCTGGTCCCTGCTGTGAACTGTGCACAGGAACCCCGGCCGGTCCCTGCTGTGAGCTGTGCACAGGGAGGCTGAGGCCGGTCCCTGCTGTGAGCTGTGCACAGGAGCCCCCGGCCGGTCCCTGCTGTGAGCTGTGCACAGGGAGGCTGAGGCCGGTCCCTGCTGTGAGCTGTGCACAGGAGCCCCCGGCCGGTCCCTGCTGGGAGCTGTGCACAGGGAGGCTGAGGCCGGTCCCTGCTGTGAGCTGTGCACAAGGAGGCTGAGGCCGGTGCTGTGAGGCTTGGGTCCTCTCCCTCACTCGCTCTTCCTCGCCACGAGCCTGTGTGGTTAGGAGGGAATGTGCTCTCTCAGTAGGAAATGCCATTGGGTGAGAGGGAGGGGAGATCAGAGGCGGGCAGGCCGAGGGCCTCTCCCTTTCCTGCTTCTGCAGTGGGCGCTTTCTGACGCCAGCCTCGGAGAGAGGGGAGCCCCCCCTCCAAGGCCCCTACCCCGGCGGAGCCCTCTGGAGCAGGGGGCAGACACTGAATGCAGACCCAGTGTCTGGCGCCGCCTGGCGGCTGCAGCATCCCTGTTTGCCCCCTCTCCTGCCCCTGTCACACCGTGCCCTCCCTCTCTCTCTCTCGCCCTCTTTTCTCTTACTCTCCCTCCTCGCCCTATCAACTCTCTCTTATTCTCTTGTATCTTCCCCCTGGTCTCTTTCACTTTCTCTCTCCCTCTCTCTATTATTTGACACTACTCGTTCTCCCCTACCCTCTTTTACTTTCTCTCTCTCCTCACTCTGTTATTTTGTACTCCGCTACCCCCTAGTTTCTTTCCCTTTCTCTTTCACCCCTCCCAGTAATGCAGTTTCTGTAGGTGGACATGCATAGTGTAAACCTGGATAGAAGGGCGTGGGTGGGGCGCTATGAGTCCACCGATACTGTCCGGAGGGCAGTGGTGTGGCTGACACTGGACAGACTGCTAAAGTCAAGGCGGAAGGAAGGAAGGGTGACAGGAGTGCTGGGGGTCAGGGGTCAAGTGACGTGATCGTCTCTGCTCCTCTCTTTTACAGCCTCCTTTCATTCTCTCTCCTCTCTTACCCCCCTTGTCCCATGTCATTCATATATATATATATATATATATATATATATATATATATATATATATATATATACTGTGAAGATGCACTCCTGTCGGAAAACGTAGCCCTCCGAGGGGTGGCACAGCGCCGGTGGAGTAACCCGGTAATTTAAGTCCTTGTAAAACGGAGTTCCAACTGTGCTCTCAGGTCAAGGAAAAAGACACCACACCATCCAAGTTGCTTCAAGGGGGTTTATTACTTCATAAACCCAACGTGACGCGTTTCACCCTCACGGGCTTGCTCACACACCGTTATGCTACCGGACCGCCGTATACATACTGAAATTGTATATACATCGACATTGAAAGAGGACTTTCGCAAGGGTTATTCGGCGCCATGTTGGAACAGTAAATATTTGAACAAATGCCAGTACTTTGTAGGCGCCATTGTATAACGGTAACATAAATCGTATATTTAGTCCAAACATTCTCCTTGCTTGTTTGCAAACAAACATTAATGGACTGTGTCAAGACATGTTTTGTAATTTCAACAAAGACATTCTAATACTCAGGAAAACAACTGAATCTTGCTCCTATAGAGAAAAGAGTATTTCAGCGCCATTTTGGAACAGTAATTCTTTGAATAAATGACAGTACTAGTAGTGTAAACCTGGATAGAAGGGCGTGGGTGGGGCGCTATGAGTCCACCGATGCTGTCCGGAGGGCAGTGGTGTGGCTGACACTGGACAGACTGCTAAAGTCAAGGCGGAAGGAAGGAAGGGTGACAGGAGTGCTGGGGGTCAGGGGTCAAGTGACGTGATCGTCTCTGCTCCTCTCTTTTACAGCCTCCTTTCATTCTCTCTCCTCTCTTACCCCCCTTGTCCCATGTCATTCATATATATATATATATATATATATATATATATTTTTTTTTTTTTTTTTAATGCAGTTTTATAAAGCGCGAACTCGACCCGAAGGTATTGGAGCGCTTTACACGAGCACCGGTTACCTTACATATTCAGGCGCGGGGAGACTAAGTGATTTGCCAAGAATCACAGGATGTGGAGTCGACCCCGAGGCTCAAACCTTGGTCTCCCAGCTCCAAAGTCGGCAGCTCTAGCCGTCCGACCACATCCTCTCCCTCTCGCGAGGTTTCACTGGTGTGGCTTCCGGTGTTCCAACCTGCTGGAGCTTCAGAGCTTCTCATTGGTTCCAGCCTCTGGTGACATCATGCGTTGACACGTCTTCTGCTGCATTTTCTCCTGGTCTGCTTTTTCCAGAAGTGTAATTATGTGCTCATCCTCAGCCTGGGCACTCACTAATACTGAAAGGTCACCAGAGGTCATAGGTACGACCCTCTAGTGCCTTATGGAGCCCCTGACACTGCCTTTGCCACGCATTGCTTCAGAGGTGGGTGTGTTATTGGGTCGGCTGGATTCCGTCATCGCCCTTATTGGGCCAGCTGGATTACGTCCTCGCCCTTATTGGGTCAGCTGAATTCCATCCTCGCCCTTATTGGCCAGCTGAATTCCGTCCTCCCCTTTATTGGGTCAGCTGGTTCCATCCTCCTTACATTCTGCTGATTCTAGCTCATGCTCACCCATTGCTTACCATTTGCTTGCTTGATTGTGACTCCTATTTGCTGTCTCCTAATTGGCCTGCGCATGCTGACTTCACTTCTTCTTCTTTCCTGTGGAGCATGGATCAAGTACTGATCGCTTCATCTCGATTAATGTCCTTTTGCTGCTCACACAGTGATTGAGGTACTATTGTCTTCATCCCCTGTTTTCCGTGTCTGTGTTGCTTCTTCTCCTCCCACCCCTGTCAATGTTGCTTCTATCCTCCCACTTACACCCTCTAGTTATCCATGTTGTGTCTTCCCTCCCACCTCCCCATTGTCTGTGTTGCTTCTTCCCTCCCACGGCCCCTCCCGTTGTCTGTGTTGCTCCTTCCATCCCACCACCCTGTTGTCTGTGTAGCTCCTTCCCTCCCGTCCCCTCTCCTATTGTCTGTGTTGCTTCTTCCCTCTCACCGCCCCTCCCGTTGTCCTTGTTGTTACTTCCCTCCCACCACCCCTCTCGTTGTCTGTGTTGCTTCTTCCCACCCACCGCACCTCCTATTGTCCGTGTTGCTTCTTCACTCCCACCGCCCCTCTCGTTGTCTGTGTTGCTTCTTCCCACCCACCGCACCTCCGATTGTCCGTATTGCTTCTTCACTCCCACCGCCACTCTCGTTGTCTGTGTTGCTTCTTCCCTCCTATTGTCCATGTTGCTTCTTCACTCCCACCGCCCCTCTCATTGTCTGTGTTGCTTCTTCCCTCCCACTGCCCCTCTCGTTTTCTGTGTTGCTTCTTCCGTCCCACCTCCCCTCTCGTTGTCTGTGTTGCTTCTTCACTCCCACCGCCCCTCCCATTGTCCATGTTACTTCTTCCTTCCCACCCCCCTCCCGTTGTCTGTGTTGCATCTTCCCTCGCACCACCCCCGTTGTTCGTGTTGCTTCTTCCCTCCCACCACCCCTCCCATTGTCTGTGTTGCTTCTTCCCTCCCACCGCCCCTCCCATTGTCTGTGTTGCTTCTTCCCTCCTACCTCCCCTCCCATTATCTGTGTTGCTCCTTCCCTCCCTCTGCCAGTCCTGTTGTCCGTGTTGCTTCTTCCCTCCCATCACCCCTCCCATTGTCTGTGTTGCTTCTTCCCTCCCACCTCCCCTGCCATTATCTGTGTTGCTCCTTCCCTCCCACCACCCCACCCATTGTCTGTGTTACTCCTTCCCTCCCACCGCCCCTCCCATTGTCTGCATTGCTTCTTCCCTCCCACCGCCCCTCCCGTTGTCTCTGTTGCTTATTCCCTCCTATTGTCCGTGTTGCTTCTTCCCTCTCACTACCCCTCTCGTTGTCTGTGTTGCTTCTTCCCTCTCACCGCCCCCCTGTCTGTGTTGCTTCCTCCCTCTTAACGCCCCTCCCATTGTCTGTGTTGCTTCTTCCCTCCCACCGCCCCACCTATTGTCCGTGTTGCTTCTTCCCTCCCACTGCCCCTCCTATTGTCCGTGTTGCTTCTTCCCTCTCACCGCCCCTCTCGTTGTCTGAGTTGCATCTTCCCTCTCACCGCCCCCGTTTTCTGTGCTGCTTCTTCCCTCTCACCGCCCCTCCCGTTGTCTGTGTTGCTTCTTCCCTCTCACCACCCCTCCCGTTGTCTGTGTTGCTTCTTTCCTCTCACTGCCCCTCCCGTTGTCTGTGTTGCTTCTTCCCTCCCACCGCCCCTCCCATTGTCAGTGTTGCTTCTTCCCTCCCACTGCCCCTCCCGTTGTCCGTGTTGCTTCTTCCCTCTCACCGCCCCTCCCATTGTCCGTGTTGCTTCTTCCCTCCCACTGCCCCTCCCGTTGTCCATGTTGCTTCTTCCCTCTCACCGGCCCACCTGTTGTCTGTGTTGCTTCTTCCCTCCCTCCGCCAGTCTTGTTGTCTGTGTTGCTTCTTCCCTCCCACCACCCCTCCCGTTGTCTGTGTTGCTTCTTTTCCCTCTCACCACCCCTACCGTTGTCTGTGTTGCTTCTTCCCTCCCACTGCCCCTCCTGTTGTCTTTGTTGCTTCTTCCCTCTCACCGCCCCCCCCTGTTATCTGTGTTGCTTCTTCCCTCTAACCGCCCCTCCCGTTGTCTGTGTTGCTTCTTCCCTCTCACCGCCCCCCCTGTTATCTGTGTTGCTTCTTCCCTCTAACCGCCCCTCCCGTTGTCTGTGTTACTTCTTCCCTCCCACCGCCCCTCCCGTTGTCTGTGTTGCTTCTTCCCTCCCTCCACCAGTCCTGTTGTCTGTGTTGCTTCTTCCCTCTCACCGCCACTCCCGTTCTCTGTGTTGCTTCTTCCCTCTCACCGTCCCTCCCGTTGTCTGTGTTGCTTATTCCCTCCCATGCCCCTCCTGTTGTCTGTGTTGCTTCTTCCCTCCCACGCCCCTCCCGTTGTCTGTGTTGCTTCTTCCCTCCCACGCCCCTCCCGTTGTCCGTTGTTGGACAGGCCTCACAGACGGCTTGCTCCCTCCCCGCTCGACAGGGCCCGAACTCCGGCCCACCTGGCATATCCCCACGACAAGCACCTGTACTCCGTCTCCCGACGGACCCTCTGCCCTCGGACCCCTACTCATCACGGGGTCCAGCCCCACCGGTTTCCCCGGCCGGGTCAAGCCGCCATCTGGGGCCCTGCACCACGCGGCCGCATGGCCTCCCCTCGACCCTAACCCCGGGCCTGGCCGGCCCCGACATCCCGGCACCACCATCCACCCAGGAGGTGAGCGGACCACTTGGCAAGTCAATGGGAGAACGAACTGTCAAGGGCTCTCCCCCGCCAGGTGCCGATCGCCCCCAGCTCCCCCAGGCACTGGCTCCACCCCCTGCTGGGTGTCTGGACACCTTCATCCCGGACCCTCCGACCTCCAAGTGCGAGGGTCCGGACATCAAAGGGCACCAGCCCTATAACTGAGGCAGCTCCGGAGCAGGAAGGCAGTTGTATCCTGGAGTCGAGAGACACCGAGCGAACTCAACCTTGACGGTCTACTGGCGCTGCCGTAGTGTAACGCCCTGAACGTCTCAGGATCGTTTAACAGACACGACAATGAGGACGCAACCACTTGTGAAGGGTTAGTTCTTTTAATGAAGGCAAATAAAATACAAAGAACAAACAAAAGTTATAGTCACTGGAATCCTCCAGGCTAAGTACGTTACCAGCCCACAGCACGGATGGTCCTAACCGTCCTCTGCATATACGCCGATCCCGGCGTATGCCAACAGAGGGCAGAAATGAAATGGCCGACAATGCCAATCGGTAGGCTGTGAGGGGCACGAAGAGTGTTGGGGAGAATCGAGGAGTCAGGGAAACACCCAGCCGGGGTCTCTACCTGAAGGGAGCAGCCGCTCAACCTCTTCCTCAGACTGCACCGGGACGCGGAGTCACCTCCTGGTGATGCGTCACCGATACCCCAATCACAAGCAAGAAGACTGAACCGAGAGCAGCCGCTCGATCGATCCTGTGGACTTCCGAGTCTGTAACGCGGCAAACACCTCCTGGTGTGCGTTTACAGCTGGCAGTCCCTGTGTCTCTGGTCGGGCTGGGAGTTACGACTCCAACCAGCAAAAGCGCCACTGCGCTTGGACTCAGCCGAGTCAAAAAGCGAAGCTCAATGGTTGACCGGTAGAGCTTCCGGGTCCTTCACAGGTGACGATGGGGCAAGACACGGCCCAGGGAGTAACGACTCGACCTACCTCCGTTCTTGCCTTACTGGAGCACCACTCCGGAACACTGCTCTTCACGAAGCAGGTACGTCGGTGTAAACACAATATCCGACAGCCTTGTACCTCCCGGTTCCTCCCTTTATAGGGCGTGTTTTCCTTGAGTTATGTAACAGCTCTCCTGTTTACATAAGGGCGTGTTTCCCTTGAGTTATGTAACAGCTCTCCTGTTTACATAAGGGCGTGTTTCCTTTCCCTTGAGTTATGTAACAGCTCTCCTGTTTACATAAGGGCGTGTTTCCCTTGTATGACAGGAATTCTTGACAGTACATCCTCCCTCTCAGCGGCTCCCCACGGGTCCAGCGCTGGCAGGAAAACGCCGATGGAACAAGGAGACCAAGCGCGGAGCATGAACCCCTTCAGCCGGTTCCCATGAATGCTCCTCCGGGCCATAGCCTTTCCACGCAACCAGGTACCACAGCTTCCCCCTGCGCCATTTGGACGCCCGTATGCCCGACACTTCATACTCCACCTCCGACTCCACGCATACCGGCCTAGGTGTCCCAGACGGCTTGGAGGGTGCTGGTTTGAGCAATGATACATGAAAGACAGGGTGTATCCGCAATGACTGGGGCAAGCACACCTTCACGTTCACGGGACCCATACACCTGGTAATTCGATAGGGGCCCATGTACTTGGGATGGAACACACTGTTCTTTCGAAACCTCATGTTTCTTGTGGATATCCAGACGTAGTCTCCAGTGCGGTACAGTGGCCCGGGCCTTCTCTTCCTATCTGCCGCAGCCTTGTATCTTCTCTTGGCCTCTATTAGGACAGCCCTTGAGCGCATCAACGTGTCTTTTATGTGTGCCACCCTGTCCGCTGTGGCGGGAATCCTGTCCTCTCTGAACGGATGTAGAAATGGCAAGAACCTGGGATGTTGGCCATAGTTGCTATAGAACGGAGATGACTGTGTGGAGCTGTGAGTGGCGTTGTTATAGGCTATCTCTGCAACCCATAGCAAGTCGACCCATTCTTCCCTGCCCTGGTCCACAAAACATCGCAGATACTGTTTGAGCGTTTGGTTCAGGCGCTCGGTTTGGCCGTCCGTTTGAGGGTGGTAGCTGGTGGACAGGGCGGTCTTAACATGCAGCGCAGTGCACCAAGTTTTCCAGAATTGCGCAGTAAACTGCGACCCCCGGTCCGACACGATCACCCCAGGTAATCCATGCAGTCGTACCACATTCTGTAGGAGTAGTGACGCCAATTCCCCGGCCGTAGGGACTCTCTTGCAGGGGATGAAGTGCCCCATTTTCGTCAAGTAATCCACCACCACCAGTATTGCCGTCATCCCCTGGTCTACCGGTAGGCCCACCACGAAGTCCAGTGATATGCTATCCCATGGTCTATCCGGGGTCGGAAGTGGATGTAAGAGCCCTTGGGTTCGGCCATGGTCGGCCTTCATGGTAGCACACGTAGGACACTCCTGTCCCCACCTCCTGACATCCACTCTCATGGTTGGCCACCAGAAATGCCGTCCCATGCTAGCCACCGTTTTTTCAAAGCCCAAATGACCTGCGCATGGAGAGTCATGGCACCAGATGAATGCTTGTTTCCTTAGCCTAGGCGTGGGTATCAATAGGCACCTGCCCTTCAGGGGTATCCCGTCCTTCAGCTGCCATTCTCTGTGACTGAGGAGCCACCTCCGCCATGCGAATGACCTGATCCCTCTCTTTATTCCCCTCAGGAAAGTATCTGGTTGGATAACCCCCAATACCATCCTCGGGGAAATGATGGAACGCTCGGTTGCAGGCAATGGTTCCTTAACTGCAGATTGACGGGACAGGGCGTCCGCCTTACGGTTTTCCGTCCCCGGCCGATATGTGATGCGGAAGTTGAACCCCGCAAAGAAGATCATCCACCGCAGCTGCCTGGGAGAAAGGTGTCTAGTGGCCGTCATGAACTGTAGGTTCCGATGGTCCGTGTATACCGATACCACATGTCTTGCCCCCATCAACCAATGCCTCCATTCGGCGAAGGCGTCCTTGATTGCGAGAAGCTCCTTCTCCGCAATATGGTAGTTGCGTTCGGCGTCGTTGAGTTTGCGGGACATGTACGCAACGGGATGAAGCACCCCTGTGTCGTGGTTGCGTTGGGACAAGATAGCCCCCAGCGCCACATCCGACGCGTCCGCTTCCACCACGTAGGGGAGATCCGGATCGGGGTGAGCCAACACCGGCGCCTTACCAAAGGCGCTTTTCAGGGCCTCAAAGGCTTTGTTCGCTTCAGGGGACCAGACAAACTCCTTGGACTTCCTCAGTAGCTGTGTGATTGGGGCCACCACTCCTGAAAATCCATCTATAAACCGCCTGTAAAAGTTGGCGAAGCCAATGAAACTTTGGACGTCCTTCACGCTTTGGGGCACCGGCCATTCTTTCACCGCCTTGATCTTTCGTTCTGCCATCTCCTGTCCCTCTGGACTCAGCATCACTCCGAGGAATTCCACGGATGTGACGTGGAAGTCACACTTGCTGAGTTTACAAAACAGCATGTTTTCCCTCAGCTTTTGGAGCACAGCTTTGACGTGGTGTACGTGCTCCTCCACACTGGACGAATAGATGAGGATGTCGTCGATATATACGACCACGTAGATATCCAACTCCTCTCTGAATACCTCATTCAAAAAGTACTGAAAGGCTGCCGGGGCGTTGCACAGACCGAACGGCATGACGAGGTACTCAAAAAGGCCGAACCTGGTCTTAAAGGCGGTCTTCCACTCGTCTCCGTCCCTCATGCGCACCAGATGGTACGCCCCTTTCAAATCCAACTTTGTGTAGATACGAGCTTTCTTGACCTGTTCCAGAAGTACACTGATGAGAGGCAAGGGGTACCGATTTTTTATGGTTATCGCATTCAATGCCCTAAAGTCCACACAGGCTCTCAGCTCCCCATTAGCCTTCGGGATGAAGAAGAGTGGCGAGGCGGCCGGAGACTTGGACGGGCGGATGAATCCTAGCTTGAGGAGTTTATCCAGGTACCCCCGGAGATGCACGTTTTCAGGCTCCGTCAGGGCATACAGCCTGCCGCTGGGAACGCTGGCCCCTGGCACCAGGTCGATCTGGCAGTCAAACTGTCTATGTGGTGGTAGCACTTCCGCCTTCACCTCATCAAATACATCCTCAAAACTGTGATAAGCCTGGGGGAGAGCCACATCTTTTTCTGCCGCTGTAGCCACCGTCTGACTCCCGCTCTCATCTGCGTCAAGGGATTCCGTTCTTATTCCACAATGCAGGATGCAATACGGTGACGTCATTTCGATGCGATGTGTTGGCCAATCCACAAAGGGGTTGTGTTTCTGTAGCCACGGCAATCCCAATATGACGCCATATTGGGGCGCTCGGATGATGTTAAAATCGATTTGTTCCAAATGGTTCCTCCCATATCTCATCGGAAGGACCCCCGTGTGCTGACCGATGGGCCCCGTCACCAATCGCCTTCCGTCTACCGCATAGACGTCTTCGGGTACTGCTTTGGGAAGAAGCACTAGCCCTAGCCTGCATGCCTCGTTGTGGTCCATAAACATGCCAGTGGCCCCTGAATCCACCATGGCCACAACGGGTATCCACTGGTCATGCACTCCCACGTGCACCGTGATAAACAGGTGTCGTTGTCCCTTAGTGACCGAGTTGGAAAGTGAAGGGATGGATGAGTGACTCCGAGATGCCCCTTCTCTGGTCTTGGAGTCCTCTAGTTTTCCGCCGGTATGTCCACCACGGCTGTTACCGACCGGTTGGCCCGATAACGTGACGTCTTCGGTTTGGCAGGGCATTCACGTACGTAGTGGCCTTTTTTGCCACAATATAGGCACAATCCTTGTTTACGGCGTGACTCTTTCTCCGTGGCTGTGAGGCTCGCTCGTATTGCGCTGATGTCCATGGGTTCTCCCTTGGATGCGGTGGAAGTTTCAGGACTTCCCACCGTCACATAGGATGGAAGGGATTTTCCTTTTCTCCCATGATCCCCCTTTCTTTCACTTAGCCTATGTTCCAGCCGTAATACCAGGTTGATAAGGCCCTCACATGTCTTGGGTTGAGGGTCAATATGAGCCACGGCGTCCTTGAGCTCATCGCACAGCCCTTGATGGAAGAGCGCCGTCTGTTTAGCAACAGGCCACTTGGTTTCCGCAACCAGCCTTCGGAACGCGTTGAGATACTGCACCAGGTCGTTGGATCCCTGTCTCAACTCAAGCATTTCACGGTCCGCCGTGTACGAGTCAGCCCTTCTGTCGAATACCTTCAGGAATTCCTCGCGAAAAGCACCCCAATCACATAAGAGGGGGTCGTCCCTGCTCACCAGAGGTACGGCCCATTGTGCCGCGTTTCCAGCCAAATAGGATATAAGGAAAGCCACACGAGCCTGACTCGTGGGGAACGCCTTTGGTTTGCACGATAAATGTAGCGCCACTTGTGTGAGGAATACCTGCACTGTGTTAGGATCCCCACTGTACCTCTCTGGTGTTGCCAAGGGGATGGCTACCGGCATTTCCACTACTACCGCAGGGGTCTGGTTCGTGAGGGAGGTGCTGGGCGTGAGCGGGTCCAATTGGATAGCATCCAGTCTGGCTTTTACATCGGCTGTTTCTTGCCTAGAGGCAGCCACTTCAACTTGCATGGCCGCTAAAGCAGCCAGCACATCATCAAGTGTTGCCATGTCTGTTATCGACCGGGAGACAGTTAGTGTTATTAAGGTCGGATATTTTGTAACGCCCTGAACGTCTCAGGATCGTTTAACAGACACGACAATGAGGACGCAACCACTTGTGAAGGGTTAGTTCTTTTAATGAAGGCAAATAAAATACAAAGAACAAACAAAAGTTATAGTCACTGGAATCCTCCAGGCTAAGTACGTTACCAGCCCACAGCACGGATGGTCCTAACCGTCCTCTGCATATACGCCGATCCCGGCGTATGCCAACAGAGGGCAGAAATGAAATGGCCGACAATGCCAATCGGTAGGCTGTGAGGGGCACGAAGAGTGTTGGGGAGAATCGAGGAGTCAGGGAAACACCCAGCCGGGGTCTCTACCTGAAGGGAGCAGCCGCTCAACCTCTTCCTCAGACTGCACCGGGACGCGGAGTCACCTCCTGGTGATGCGTCACCGATACCCCAATCACAAGCAAGAAGACTGAACCGAGAGCAGCCGCTCGATCGATCCTGTGGACTTCCGAGTCTGTAACGCGGCAAACACCTCCTGGTGTGCGTTTACAGCTGGCAGTCCCTGTGTCTCTGGTCGGGCTGGGAGTTACGACTCCAACCAGCAAAAGCGCCACTGCGCTTGGACTCAGCCGAGTCAAAAAGCGAAGCTCAATGGTTGACCGGTAGAGCTTCCGGGTCCTTCACAGGTGACGATGGGGCAAGACACGGCCCAGGGAGTAACGACTCGACCTACCTCCGTTCTTGCCTTACTGGAGCACCACTCCGGAACACTGCTCTTCACGAAGCAGGTACGTCGGTGTAAACACAATATCCGACAGCCTTGTACCTCCCGGTTCCTCCCTTTATAGGGCGTGTTTTCCTTGAGTTATGTAACAGCTCTCCTGTTTACATAAGGGCGTGTTTCCCTTGAGTTATGTAACAGCTCTCCTGTTTACATAAGGGCGTGTTTCCTTTCCCTTGAGTTATGTAACAGCTCTCCTGTTTACATAAGGGCGTGTTTCCCTTGTATGACAGGAATTCTTGACACGTAGCCCGCTCTTGTGAACCATCGTCCTGCCTGCTGGCGCTGCCGCGGCCTTCTGCAACAGTCATCTTCCTGGGATCTGCTGGCGCTGCCGCGGCCCGTTGTAACGACCATCCTCACTGGGACCTGCTGGCGCTGCCGCGGACCGTACATCTTCCTGGGACCTGCTGGCGCTGCCGCGGCCCGTTGTAACGACCATCCTCACCGGGACCTGCTGGCGCTGCCGCGGACCGTATATCTTCCGGGGACCTGCTGGCGCTGCCGCGGCCCGTTGTATCGACCATCCACACCGGGACCTGCTGGCGCTGCCGCGGCCCGTACCACCTAACCACCAAGCTCGAGGATTGTGAGCGCATCATCATCTCATCCGAACTACCTGATTGGTAAATAGACTGCCCCGCTACCCCCTTCCCTACCTTGCGAGACGCTAATCGAGGGGACCCCTGAGTCCAGACCTCCTTGTACCATTCAACTGTACCTTAAATAAGTGCTTATAAAGAACGCTGAACCTTATCCGTGTGTGATATCTGTCTGTGGGGGGGAAGTTACTTGTCTGTACGATCGCTGGAGACGGCTCTCCCCGGAGACCTCTCCTCCTGACCCCGGCCGACCCTCCCGGTCCGTCTACCTTTTCTAACATTGGTGGCCAGCGGCGGGATCCGAATCAACGCGTAATCGTACAGAGAGTAGCTCACCCCACGACAAAACACGATGTCGACCAAAGATAGCAGCTCCACCGAGAAGTTCCAAATGGAGAAATTAGAAGAATACAACCACCGCGAACTGAGACAATTTTGCATAGAACTTGGCATTGCTACCACCGGCCTGAGTACCAAGGATGATCTAAAGCGCGCTCTTGAGTCATGGACAGAAACTGGGGTCGCAGGACCCTCCGACCAAAGCAGCGTCACACCAGACCAAAACAGCATCACACCAGAGGGGAACGCCACGGCTCCCGAGGAGCGGGGAACGGGCCTCTCGCAGGAGGAGATACGAGAAAGAGACAGAGTCAGATTACACGAATTAGAGATGGCACGACTCAAGATGGATGGGGAACTCAAGTTAGCTGAACAGAAACTCAACCTCGAGCATATGCGGCTTCGAGAGGAACGAGAAGAAAAACAGAGACAGAGAGAGCTGGAAGAGAAAAAAATAACGCTCGAGCACGAGCGCCGACTGGCGGAAATAGAACTGCGCAAACAGAATAAGGAACTGGGGGTGCCTGAGCGACCACACACCCCGGGGCCAATTGAGAAAAAAGTTCACATCCCCAAGGATGTGGTCCGCGAGTATGTCCGAGAAGACGACATACAACAGTGGTTTAAAGCCTATGAGATCGCAATGACCTCCCACCGGATCGACCGGAGTGATTGGGGAGCCGGACTTTGGGGGAGATTTATCAACGAGGGTCGCGATGCCCTACTACAGCTCCCCGATCACCAAATGTCGTCCTACGACCACATGAAGGCTGCCCTCCTCACCCGCTACGGCCTCACGCCCGAGATGTACCGCCAGAGGTTCCGAGACTGCACCCGGATCCCAGGTACAACTTGGGTAGAATACGTGAACTATTTCAGCCGGGCCTTCGAGGGTTGGATCAAGGGAAGTCAGGTCACCACCTACGAACAACTCTTCAACCTTATGGTATGGGAGCACCTGTCAAACAACTGTTTCGTCGAGCTCAGGCAGCACCTACTCGACAGTAAGCTGACTGACCCCCGGCAGCTCGCCGCCAAAGCTGACCGATGGGAAAGCACCCGAGTGGGCCGGAGAGGGCCACACGAGCAGAATCGAAGCAACCAAAGCCAGCACCGTCCTCGGGGTGGAGGAGGAGGCCAGGGGCGAGGGAGAGACGCCTTGCCGGCAACCCCGGTGGCCAGCACCCCGCCTCCGGCCGGCCGGAGCAACCCCCCGTTGCGTCCTGGGTTCCGGGCCAACGTCACGTGCCACCGATGCCAGCGAGTCGGCCACTACGCCAATGACCCGAGCTGCCCGCAGAACCAAACACCCCAGCCCCGCCAGGTAGCTGCCGCTGCCCTCGGGGAAGAGCAATCATCGGAGGGACCCGAAGAGTATGAGCCGGCCCAGCAAGGGTGGGAACCGGCCGCCATGGTCCTGGCATGCTTAGGGGGAAGAGACATGGTTCCGCGGGCTCCCCTACCCGCCAACACCAGAAAATACGGTCAGTGGGTGACCATTAATGGACAGAGAGCCGAGGCCTTGCGTGACACCGGCGCCAGCGTGACGGCCGTCCGCTGTCACCTGGTAAAGCCCGAGCAGATCCTGCCGAACATTCTCTGCCCCGTCCGCTCGGCGGATAACTCTGAGAGCATGTGCAAGATGGCCTGCGTCCCGTTTGAATGGGGAGGGGTCTCCGGCCTACTGAAGGTGACGGTCCGGGACGATGCCCCCGTGGACTGCCTCCTGGGGAATGACCTCGAGAGTTCCCCGTGGGCCACCGTCGAGAGAAGGGAGCACTTGGGGATGCTGGGCCTCCCGGACTGGGCCTGCGTAACCACCCGATCCATGGCCGCCCGTGCCGCCCCCCGATCAGAAGAAACCGAATGGCCAGCACCTCCGCCCCCGGTTGCCCCCGTAGAGGACAACGGCGAGTCCGACCTCCCGGACCCGACTACCGAAGAAGACGCGCAACACCAGGACCTTCCGGATCTGGCTCAGTGGCGGCAAGAAGGGGGGCCCACCCAAGAACAGTTCCGCCAGGAACAAAAGACCTGTCCCTCCCTCGAGGGACTCCGCCAACAAGCCAGCACCCAAAACGCCGGGGACACCACCGGAACCCACTGGGTCTACTGGGATAACGACCTGCTCTACAGCGAGCAAAGAATCGCCGAGCTGGGGGCCGGTCGAGTTCTGGTGGTACCGCTCCGCTTCCGAGACTTTCTGCTCAACCTGGCCCACGATGTCCCCCTGGCTGGACACCTGGGCCAGGACAAAACGTACAGTCGCCTGGTGACCCACTTTTTCTGGCCGAAAATGAGGAATGACGTCCTGAACCACTGCCGATCTTGCCCCACATGCCAAGCCAGCGGGAAGAGTGGTCGGAAGCTGAAAGCCCCTCTGCAACCCTTCCCTGTGGTCACCACCCCGTTCGAGAGGGTGGGGATAGACATTGTGGGACCTCTGGACCCCCGCACGGCGCAAGGACACAGGTTCATCTTGGTACTAGTGGACCATGCCACCCGCTACCCCGAGGCGGTGCCCCTACGGACAGTGACCGCTCCGGTGGTTGGCCGGGCCCTGATGGGGATCTTCTCCCGGGTAGGCTTCCCCCGAGAAGTCGTCAGCGACCGAGGTACGAATTTCATATCCAAATACATGAAGTCCCTCTGGCAACAATGCGGGGTCACCTACAGATTCACGACCCCCTATCACCCCCAAGGGAACGGACTAGTGGAGCGTTTTAACCGCACTCTCAAAGGGATGATTGGGGGATTGGAAGAGCCTCTCCGTCGCCAGTGGGATGTACTGCTCCCGTGCCTCCTCTTCGCCTACCGGTAAGTTCCCCAGAAGTCCCTCGGTTTTAGCCCCTTTGAACTCCTCTACGGGCACCCTGTGCGAGGGCCCCTCAGCCTAGTCAAGGAAGGTTGGGAGATGGCCCCCCTCACGACCCCTCCAGACGTCTTCAAATACATCCTGGCCTTACGAAACCAGACCCGGCGCTTCAGGGAGATGGCCAAGGCGAACCTCGAGGCCAGCCAGGAGGACATGAAGAGGTGGTATGATCACAATGCCTCCTCCGTTGAATTCGAGCCTGGGCAGCAAGTATGGGTGATGTCCCCCACCGAACCATGTGCCCTGCAGGATAAGTGGACGGGGCCCTTCAAAGTGGTCGAGCGCAAAAGCCCCGTCACTTACCTCATCGACATGGGGTCCTCCCGGAACCCCCTTCGGGTCCTCCACACCAACCGGCTCAAACCACACTTTGTGCGATCCGAACTAAGCCTCTTGATGGCTACAGACAGTGGCACGGAAGAAGACTCCGAGCCCCTCCCGGATCTCCTGAAGACTCAGGAGAAGGACGGCTCCGTGGACGGGGTCCGGCTCTCTGACGCCCTCACTTCGGAGCAATGCCAGGACTGCCGGGACCTCCTGCTGCAGTTCGCTGCCCTGTTCTCCCTCACCCCCGGGGTCACCCCCTGGTGTCTGCACGACGTAGACACCGGGGACAGTCCCCCTGTCCGGCACCGGGCCTACCGCGTACCAGATCGGGTACGGGCCTGCATACAGGAGGAAGTGGCCAAGATGCTCACGATCGGGGTCATCGAGCCCTCGGACAGTCCCTGGGCCAGTCCGGTCGTATTAGTTCCCAAGGCCGCTGCCCCCGGCTCCGCCCCTGAACTGAGATTCTGCGTCGACTACCGGGGCTTGAACGCTGTCACCCGGACCGACGCTCATCCCATCCCCCGAGCAGACGAGCTGATCGACCGGCTGGGTGCCGCCCGCTACCTTAGTATCTTCGACCTAACGGCAGGCTACTGGCAGATCGGCCTCACACCCAGGGCTCAGGAACGGTCAGCCTTCTCTACCCCCGATGGCCACTATCAATTTAAGGTCATGCCCTTTGGCATGAAGAATGCCCCCGCCACGTTCCAACGACTTGTGAACCAGGTCTTGGCGGGACTTGAAGAATTCAGCGCTGCCTACCTGGACGATATCGCTGTATACAGCCGCCACTGGTCCGACCACCTCCGGCACCTCCAGGAGGTCCTACACGCCCTCCAGCGGGCCGGCCTCACCATTAAGGCCGGCAAGTGCCAGATTGGCCAAGGGTCTGTGACCTACCTTGGGCACCGAGTGGGGAGCGGGCTGGTGGCCCCACTACAACTTAAGATTGCTGCCATCCAGTCCTGGCAGCCCCCCGTCACCCAGACCGAAGTCCGAGCCTTCCTGGGGCTCACCGGCTACTACCGGCGGTTCGTGAAGGACTACGGCAGCATCGTGGGGCCCCTCACGGGTCTCACATCCAAGAACCAACCGAAGCGGGTCAACTGGACTCCCGATTGTCAAGCGGCCTTCGAGGAGCTGAAGGCCGCCCTGTGCACCGCCCCGGTGCTCCAGGCCCCCGATTACAGTCGGGAATTTGTGGTGCAGACCGACGCCACCGACCACGGCATCGGAGCCGTCCTCTCTCAGTTGAACCCCGAAGGTCATGACCAGCCGGTGGCCTTCATCAGTCGACGTCTCCTGGCCCGAGAACAGCGTTGGAGCACCATCGAGAGGGAGGCATTTGCAGTAGTGTGGGCCCTCAAAAAGCTCCGACCCTATCTCTTCGGCACCCACTTCCGGGTACAAACCGACCATCGACCCCTGCAATGGCTGATGCAGATGCGGGGGGAAAACCCAAAACTCTTGCGCTGGTCCATTTCCCTGCAGGGAATGGACTTCACCGTGGAGCACCGACCAGGCCAAGACCACGCCAACGCGGATGGCCTGTCCCGCTTTTTCCGCCTCGACGAAGAGAGTCCCCAAGGAGATGGGTGACTCTCCCCGCCTTCAGCTGGGGGGGACGCATGTTGGACAGGCCTCACAGACGGCTTGCTCCCTCCCCGCTCGACAGGGCCCGAACTCCGGCCCACCTGGCATATCCCCACGACAAGCACCTGTACTCCATCTCCCGACGGACCCTCTGCCCTCGGACCCCTACTCATCACGGGGTCCAGCCCCACCGGTTTCCCCGGCCGGGTCAAGCCGCCATCTGGGGCCCTGCACCACGCGGCCGCATGGCCTCCCCTCGACCCTAACCCCGGGCCTGGCCGGCCCCGACATCCCGGCACCACCATCCACCCAGGAGGTGAGCGGACCACTTGGCAAGTCAATGGGAGAACGAACTGTCAAGGGCTCTCCCCCGCCAGGTGCCGATCGCCCCCAGCTCCCCCAGGCACTGGCTCCACCCCCTGCTGGGTGTCTGGACACCTTCATCCCGGACCCTCCGACCTCCAAGTGCGAGGGTCCGGACATCAAAGGGCACCAGCCCTATAACTGAGGCAGCTCCGGAGCAGGAAGGCAGTTGTATCCTGGAGTCGAGAGACACCGAGCGAACTCAACCTTGACGGTCTACTGGCGCTGCCGTAGCCCGCTCTTGTGAACCATCGTCCTGCCTGCTGGCGCTGCCGCGGCCTTCTGCAACAGTCATCTTCCTGGGATCTGCTGGCGCTGCCGCGGCCCGTTGTAACGACCATCCTCACTGGGACCTGCTGGCGCTGCCGCGGACCGTACATCTTCCTGGGACCTGCTGGCGCTGCCGCGGCCCGTTGTAACGACCATCCTCACCGGGACCTGCTGGCGCTGCCGCGGACCGTATATCTTCCGGGGACCTGCTGGCGCTGCCGCGGCCCGTTGTATCGACCATCCACACCGGGACCTGCTGGCGCTGCCGCGGCCCGTACCACCTAACCACCAAGCTCGAGGATTGTGAGCGCATCATCATCTCATCCGAACTACCTGATTGGTAAATAGACTGCCCCGCTACCCCCTTCCCTACCTTGCGAGACGCTAATCGAGGGGACCCCTGAGTCCAGACCTCCTTGTACCATTCAACCGTACCTTAAATAAGTGCTTATAAAGAACGCTGAACCTTATCCGTGTGTGATATCTGTCTGTGGGGGGGAAGTTACTTGTCTGTACGATCGCTGGAGACGGCTCTCCCCGGAGACCTCTCCTCCTGACCCCGGCCGACCCTCCCGGTCCGTCTACCTTTTCTAACATCCGTGTTGCTTCTTCCCTCTCACCGCCCCTCTCATTGTCTGTGTTGCTCCTTCCCTCCCACCGCCCCTCCCGTTGTCTGTGTTGCTTCTTCCCTCCCACTGCCCCTCCCGTTGTCCGTGTTGCTTCTTCCTGTGTTGCTTCTTCCCTCTCACCACCCCTCCCGTTGTCTGTTGCTTCTTCCCTCTCACCGCCCCTCCCGTTGTCTGTGTTGCTTCTTCCCTCCCACTGCCCCTCCTGTTGTCTTTGTTGCTTCTTCCCTCTCACCGCCCCCCGTTATCTGTGTTGCTTCTTCCCTCTCACTGCCCCTCCCGTTGTCTGTGTTGCTTCTTCCCTCCCTCCCCCAGTCCTGTTGTCCGTGTTGCTTCTTCCCTCCCACCGCCCCGCCCGTTGTCTGTGTTGCTTCTTCCCTCCCACCGCCCCTCCCGTTGTCTGTGTTGCTTCTTCCCTCCCTCCACCAGTCCTGTTGTCTGTGTTGCTTCTTCCCTCTCACCGCCACTCCTGTTGTCTGTGTTGCTTCTTCCCTCTCACTGCCCCCCTGTTATCTTTGTTGCTTCTTCCCTCTCACTGCCCCTCCCGTTGTCTGTGTTGCTTCTTCCCTCCCTCTGTCAGTCCTGTTGTCCGTGTTGCTTCTTCCCTCCCACCACCCCTCTCGTTGTCTGTGCTGCTTCTTCCCTCCCACCGCCCCTCCCGTTGTCTGTGTTGCTTCTTCCCTCCCTCCACCAGTCCTGTTGTCTGTGTTGCTTCTTCCCTCTCACCGCCACTCCAGTTGTCTGTGTTGCTTCTTCCTTCTCACTGCCCCTCCCGTTGTCTGTGTTGCTTATTCCCTCCCACCGCCCCTCCCGCTGTCTGTGTTGCTTCTTCCCTCCCACACCCCTCCCGTTGTCTGTGTTGCTTCTTCCCTCCCACGCCCCTCCCGTTGTCCGTGTTGCTTCTTCCCTCTCACCGCCCCTCTCATTGTCTGTGTTGCTCCTTCCCTCCCACCGCCCCTCCCGTTGTCTGTGTTGATTCTTACCTCCCACTGCTCCTCCCGTTGTCCGTGTTGCTTCTTCCTGTGTTGCTTCTTCCCTCTCACCACCCTTCCCATTGTCTGTTGCTTCTTCCCTCTCACCGCCCCTCCCGTTGTCTGTGTTGCTTCTTCCCTCCCTCTGCCAGTCCTGTTGTCCGTGTTGCTTCTTCCCTCCCTCTGCCAGTCCTGTTGTCTGTGTTGCTTCTTCCCTCCCACCGCCCCTCACATTGTCTGTGTTGCTTCTTTCCTCTCACCACCCCTCCCGTTGTCCGTTTTTCTTCTTCCCTCCCACTGCCCCTTCTGTTGTCTTTGTTGCTTCTTCCCTCTCACCGTCCCCCGTTATCTGTGTTGCTTCTTCCCTCTCACCACCCCTCCCATTGTCTGTGTTGCTTCTTCCCTCTCACTGCCCCTCCCGTTGTCTGTGTTGCTTCTTCCCTCCCTCCGCCAGTCCTGTTGTCCGTGTTGCTTCTTCCCTCCCACCGCCCCTCCCGTTGTCTGTGTTGCTTCTTCCCTCCCACCGCCCCTCCCGTTGTCTGTGTTGCTTCTTCCCTCTCACCGCCCCTCCCGCTGTCCGTGTTGCTTATTCTCTCCCACCGCCCCTCCTGTTGTCTGTGTTGCTTCTTCCCTCCCACGCCCATCCCGTTGTCCGTGTTGCTTCTTCCCTATCACCGCCCCTCTCATTGTCTGTGTTGCTCCTTCCCTCCCACCACCCCTCCCGTTGTCTGTGTTGCTTCTTCCCTCCCACTGCCCCTGCCGTTGTCCGTGGTGCTTCTTCCTGTGTTGCTTCTTCCCTCTCACCGCCCCTCCCGTTGTCTGTGTTGCTTCTTCCCTCCCTCTACCAGTCCTGTTGTCTGTGTTGCTTCTTCCCTCTCACTGCCCCTCCCGTTGTCTGTGTTACTTCTTCCCTCCCTCCGCCAGTCCTGTTGTCCGTGTTGCTTCTTCCCTCCCACCGCCCCTCCTGTTGTCTGTGTTGCTTCTTCCCTCCCACCACCCCTCCCGTTGTCAGTGTTGCTTCTTTCCTCTCACCACCCCTCCCGTTGTCCGTGTTTCTTTTTCCCTCTCACCGCCCCTCCCATTGTCTGTGTTGCTTCTTCCCTCCCTCCGCCCCTCCCGTTGTCCGTGTTTCTTCTTCCCTCTCACCGCCAGTCCTGTAGTCTGTATTGCTTCTTTCCTCTCACTGCCCCTCTCGTTGTCTGTGTTGCTTCTTCCCTCCTATCGCCAGTCCTGTAGTCTGTGTTGCTTCTTTCATCCCACCGCCCCTCCCATTGTCTGTGTTGCTTCTTCCCTCCTTCCGCCAGTCCTGTTGTCTGTGTTGCTTCTTCCCTCCCACCACCTCTCCTGTTGTCTGGGTTGCTTCTTCCCTCTCACCGCCCCTCCCGTTGTCTGTGTTGCTTCTTCCCTCCCTCCGCCAGTCCTGTTGTCTGTGTTGCTTCTTCCCTCCCTCCGCCCCTCCCGTTGTCTGTGTTGCTTCTTCCCACTCACTGCCCCTCCCATTGTCTGTGTTGCTTCTTCCCTCCCACTGCCCCTCCCGTTGTCCGTGTTGCTTCTTCCCTCTCACCGCCCCTCCCATTGTCCATGTTGCTTCTTCCCTCCCACTGCCCCTCCCGTTGTCCATGTTGCTTCTTCCCTCTCACCGCCCCACCCGTTGTCTGTGTTGCTTCTTCCCTCTCTCCGCCAGTCTTGTTGTCTGTGTTGCTTCTTCCCTCCCACCGCCCCTCCCGTTGTCCGTGTTGCTTCTTTTCCCTCTCACCACCCCTCCCGTTGTCTGTCTTGCTTCTTTTCCCTCTCACCACCCCTCCTGTTGTCTTTGTTGCTTCTTCCCTCTCACCGCCCCGTTATCTGTGTTGCTTCTTCCCTCTCACCGCCCCTCCCGTTGTCTGTGTTGCTTCTTCCCTCTCACTGCCCCTCCCGTTGTCTGTGTTACTTCTTCCCTCCCTCCGCCAGTCCTGTTGTCTGTGTTGCTTCTTCCCTCCCACGCCCCTCCCGTTGTCCGTGTTGCTTCTTCCCTCTCACCGCCCCTCTCATTGTCTGTGTTGCTCCTTCCCTCCCACCGCCCCTCCCGTTGTCTGTGTTGATTCTTACCTCCCACTGCTCCTCCCGTTGTCCGTGTTGCTTCTTCCTGTGTTGCTTCTTCCCTCTCACCACCCTTCCCATTGTCTGTTGCTTCTTCCCTCTCACCGCCCCTCCCGTTGTCTGTGTTGCTTCTTCCCTCCCTCTGCCAGTCCTGTTGTCCGTGTTGCTTCTTCCCTCCCTCTGCCAGTCCTGTTGTCTGTGTTGCTTCTTCCCTCCCACCGCCCCTCACATTGTCTGTGTTGCTTCTTTCCTCTCACCACCCCTCCCGTTGTCCGTTTTTCTTCTTCCCTCCCACTGCCCCTTCTGTTGTCTTTGTTGCTTCTTCCCTCTCACCGTCCCCCGTTATCTGTGTTGCTTCTTCCCTCTCACCACCCCTCCCATTGTCTGTGTTGCTTCTTCCCTCTCACTGCCCCTCCCGTTGTCTGTGTTGCTTCTTCCCTCCCTCCGCCAGTCCTGTTGTCCGTGTTGCTTCTTCCCTCCCACCGCCCCTCCCGTTGTCTGTGTTGCTTCTTCCCTCCCACCGCCCCTCCCGTTGTCTGTGTTGCTTCTTCCCTCTCACCGCCCCTCCCGCTGTCCGTGTTGCTTATTCTCTCCCACCGCCCCTCCTGTTGTCTGTGTTGCTTCTTCCCTCCCACGCCCATCCCGTTGTCCGTGTTGCTTCTTCCCTATCACCGCCCCTCTCATTGTCTGTGTTGCTCCTTCCCTCCCACCACCCCTCCCGTTGTCTGTGTTGCTTCTTCCCTCCCACTGCCCCTGCCGTTGTCCGTGGTGCTTCTTCCTGTGTTGCTTCTTCCCTCTCACCGCCCCTCCCGTTGTCTGTGTTGCTTCTTCCCTCCCTCTACCAGTCCTGTTGTCTGTGTTGCTTCTTCCCTCTCACTGCCCCTCCCGTTGTCTGTGTTACTTCTTCCCTCCCTCCGCCAGTCCTGTTGTCCGTGTTGCTTCTTCCCTCCCACCGCCCCTCCTGTTGTCTGTGTTGCTTCTTCCCTCCCACCACCCCTCCCATTGTCAGTGTTGCTTCTTTCCTCTCACCACCCCTCCCGTTGTCCGTGTTTCTTTTTCCCTCTCACCGCCCCTCCCATTGTCTGTGTTGCTTCTTCCCTCCCTCCGCCCCTCCCGTTGTCCGTGTTTCTTCTTCCCTCTCACCGCCAGTCCTGTAGTCTGTATTGCTTCTTTCCTCTCACTGCCCCTCTCGTTGTCTGTGTTGCTTCTTCCCTCCTATCGCCAGTCCTGTAGTCTGTGTTGCTTCTTTCATCCCACCGCCCCTCCCATTGTCTGTGTTGCTTCTTCCCTCCTTCCGCCAGTCCTGTTGTCTGTGTTGCTTATTATTTCCCACTGCCTCTCCCGTTGTCTGTTGCTTCTTCCCTTTCACCACCCCTCCCGTTGTCTGTGTTGATTCTTCCCTCCCTCTGACAGTCCTGTTGTCCGTGTTGCTTCTTCCCTCCCTCCACCAGTCCTGTTGTCTGTGTTGCTTCTTCCCTCCCACCGCCCCTCCCGTTGTCTGTGTTGCTTCTTTCCTCTCACCACCCCTCCCGTGTGTCTGTGTTTCTTCTTCCCTCCCACTGCCCCTCCTGTTGTCTTTGTTGCTTCTTCCCTCTCATCACCCCTCCCATTGTCTGTGTTGCTTCTTCCCTCTCACTGCCCCTCCCGTTGTCTGTGTTGCTTCTTCCCTCCCTCCGCAGGTCCTGTTGTCCGTGTTGCTTCTTCCCCCCGACCGCCTCTCCTGTTGTCTGTGTTGCTTCTTCCCTCTCACCGCCCCTCCCGTTGTCCGTGTTGCTTCTTCCCTCCCTCCGCCAGTCCTATTGTCAGTGTTGCTTCTTCCCTCCCACCGCCCCTCCCGTTGTCTGTGTTGCTTCTTCCCTCTCACTGCCCCTCCCATTGTCTGTGTTGCTTCTTCCCTCCCACCGCCCCTCCCATTGTCAGTGTTGCTTCTTCCCTCCCACTGCCCCTCCCATTGTCCTTGTTGCTTCTTCCCTCTCACCGCCCCTCCCATTGTCTGTGTTGCTTCTTCCCTCCCACTGCCCCTCCCGTTGTCCATGTTGCTTCTTCCCTCTCACCGCCCCACCCGTTGTCTGTGTTGCTTCTTCCCTCTCTCCGCCAGTCTTGTTGTCTGTGTTGCTTCTTCCCTCCCACCGCCCCTCCCGTTATCCGTGTTGCTTCTTTTCCCTCTCACCATCCCTCCCGTTGTCTGTGTTGCTTCTTTTCCCTCTCACCACTCCTCCCGTTGTCTGTGTTGCTTCTTCCCTCCCACTGCCCCTCCTGTTGTCTTTGTTGCTTCTTCCCTCTCTCTGCCCCTCCCGCTGTCTGTGTTGCTTCTTCCCTCCCTCCGCCAGTCCCGTTGCCCGTGCTGCTTCTTCCCTCACACCGCCCCTCCCGTTGTCTGTGTTGCTTCTTCCCTCCCACCGCCCCTCCCGTTGTCTGTGTTGCCTCTTCCCTCCATCCACCATTCCTGTTGTCTGTGTTGCTTCTTCTCTCTCACCGCCACTCCCGTTGTCTGTGTTGCTTCTTCCCTCTCACCGCCCCTCCCGTTGTCCGTGTTGCTTATTCCCTCCCACCGCCCCTCTCGTTGTCTGTGTTGCTTCTTCCCTCCCACACCCCTCCCGTTGTCTGTGTTGCTTCTTCCCTCCCACGCCCCTCCCGTTGTCCGTGTTGCTTCTTCCCTCTCAATGCCCCTCTCATTGTCTGTGTTGCTCCTTCCCTCCCACCACCCCTCCCGTTGCCTGTGTTGCTTCTTCCCTCCCACTGCCCCTCCCGTTGTCCATGTTGCTTCTTCCTGTGTTGCTTCTTCCCTCTCACCGCCCCTCCCGTTGTCTGTGTTGCTTCTTCCCTCCCTCTACCAGTCCTGTTGTCCGTGTTGCTTTTTCCCTCCCTCCGCCAGTCCTGTTGTCTGTGTTGCTTCTTCCCTCCAACCGCCCCTCCCGTTGTCTGTTGCTTCTTTCCTCTCACCACCCCTCCTGTTGTCCGTGTTTCTTTTTCCCTCTCACCGCCCCTCCCATTGTCTGTGTTGCTTCTTCCCTCCCTCCGCCCCTCCCGTTGTCCGTGTTTCTTCTTCCCTCTCACCGCCAGTCCTGTAGTCTGTGTTGCTTCTTTCCTCTCACTGCCCCTCTCGTTGTCTGTGTTGCTTCTTCCCTCCTATCGCCAGTCCTGTAGTCTGTGTTGCTTCTTTCATCCCACCGCCCTTCCCGTTGTCTGTGTTGCTTCTTCCCTCCTTCCGCCAGTCCTGTTGTCTGTGTTGCTTATTCCCTCCCACTGCCTCTCCTGTTGTCTGTGTTGCTTCTTCCCTCTTACCGCCCCTCCCGTTGTCCGTGTTGCTTCTTCCCTCCCTCCGCCAGTCCTGTTGTCTGTGTTGCTTCTTCCCTCCCACCACCTCTCCTGTTGTCTGGGTTGCTTCTTCCCTCTCACCGCCCCTCCCGTTGTCTGTGTTGCTTCTTCCCTCCCTCCGCCAGTCCTGTTGTCTGTGTTGCTTCTTCCCTCCCTCCGCCCCTCCCGTTGTCTGTGTTGCTTCTTCCCACTCACTGCCCCTCCCATTGTCTGTGTTGCTTCTTCCCTCCCACTGCCCCTCCCGTTGTCCGTGTTGCTTCTTCCCTCTCACCGCCCCTCCCATTGTCCACGTTGCTTCTTCCCTCCCACTGCCCCTCCCGTTGTCCATGTTGCTTCTTCCCTCTCACCGCCCCACCCGTTGTCTGTGTTGCTTCTTCCCTCTCTCCGCCAGTCTTGTTGTCTGTGTTGCTTCTTCCCTCCCACCGCCCCTCCCGTTGTCCGTGTTGCTTCTTTTCCCTCTCACCACCCCTCCCGTTGTCTGTCTTGCTTCTTTTCCCTCTCACCACCCCTCCTGTTGTCTTTGTTGCTTCTTCCCTCTCACCGCCCCGTTATCTGTGTTGCTTCTTCCCTCTCACCGCCCCTCCCGTTGTCTGTGTTGCTTCTTCCCTCTCACTGCCCCTCCCGTTGTCTGTGTTACTTCTTCCCTCCCTCCGCCAGTCCTGTTGTCCGTGTTGCTTCTTCCCTCCCACTGCCCCTCCCGTTGTCTGTGTTGCTTCTTCCCTCCCACCGCCCCTCCCGTTGTCTGTGTTGCTTCTTCCCTCTCACCACCCCTCCCGTTGTCCTTGTTTCTTTTTCCCTCTCACCGCACCTCCCATTGTCTGTCTTGCTTCTTCCCTCCCTCCGCCCCTCCCGTTGTCCGTGTTTCTTCTTCCCTCTCACCGCCAGTCCTGTAGTCTGTGTTGCTTCTTTCCTCTCACCGCCCCTCTCGTTGTCTGTGTTGCTTCTTCCCTCCCTCCGCCAGTCCTGTTGTCTGTGTTGCTTCTTCCCTCCCACCACCTCTCCTGTTGTCTGGGTTGCTTCTTCCCTCTCACCGCCCCTCCCGTTGTCTGTGTTGCTTCTTCCCTCCCTCCGCCAGTCCTGTTGTCTGTGTTGCTTCTTCCCTCCCTCCGCCCCTCCCGTTGTCTGTGTTGCTTCTTCCCACTCACTGCCCCTCCCATTGTCTGTGTTGCTTCTTCCCTCCCACTGCCCCTCCCGTTGTCCGTGTTGCTTCTTCCCTCTCACCGCCCCTCCCATTGTCCATGTTGCTTCTTCCCTCCCTCCGCCCCTCCCGTTGTCCGTGTTTCTTCTTCCCTCTCACCGCCAGTCCTGTAGTCTGTGTTGCTTCTTTCCTCTCACTGCCCCTCTCGTTGTCTGTGTTGCTTCTTCCCTCCTATCGCCAGTCCTGTAGTCTGTGTTGCTTCTTTCATCCCACCGCCCTTCCCGTTGTCTGTGTTGCTTCTTCCCTCCTTCCGCCAGTCCTGTTGTCTGTGTTGCTTCTTCCCTCCCACCACCTCTCCTGTTGTCTGGGTTGCTTCTTCCCTCTCACCGCCCCTCCCGTTGTCTGTGTTGCTTCTTCCCTCCCTCCGCCAGTCCTGTTGTCTGTGTTGCTTCTTCCCTCCCTCCGCCCCTCCCGTTGTCTGTGTTGCTTCTTCCCACTCACTGCCCCTCCCATTGTCTGTGTTGCTTCTTCCCTCCCACTGCCCCTCCCGTTGTCCGTGTTGCTTCTTCCCTCTCACCGCCCCTCCCATTGTCCATGTTGCTTCTTCCCTCCCACTGCCCCTCCCGTTGTCCATGTTGCTTCTTCCCTCTCACCGCCCCACCCGTTGTCTGTGTTGCTTCTTCCCTCTCTCCGCCAGTCTTGTTGTCTGTGTTGCTTCTTCCCTCCCACCGCCCCTCCCGTTGTCCGTGTTGCTTCTTTTCCCTCTCACCACCCCTCCCGTTGTCTGTCTTGCTTCTTTTCCCTCTCACCACCCCTCCTGTTGTCTTTGTTGCTTCTTCCCTCTCACCGCCCCGTTATCTGTGTTGCTTCTTCCCTCTCACCGCCCCTCCCGTTGTCTGTGTTGCTTCTTCCCTCTCACTGCCCCTCCCGTTGTCTGTGTTACTTCTTCCCTCCCTCCGCCAGTCCTGTTGTCCGTGTTGCTTCTTCCCTCCCACCGCCCCTCCCGTTGTCTGTGTTGCTTCTTCCCTCCCACCGCCCCTCCCGTTGTCTGTGTTGCTTCTTCCCTCTCACCACCCCTCCCGTTGTCCTTGTTTCTTTTTCCCTCTCACCGCCCCTCCCATTGTCTGTGTTGCTTCTTCCCTCCCTCCGCCCCTCCCGTTGTCCGTGTTTCTTCTTCCCTCTCACCGCCAGTCCTGTAGTCTGTGTTGCTTCTTTCCTCTCACCGCCCCTCTCGTTGTCTGTGTTGCTTCTTCCCTCCTATCGCCAGTCCTGTAGTCTGTGTTGCTTCTTCCCTCCCACTGCCCCTCCCGTTGTCCATGTTGCTTCTTCCCTCTCACCGCCCCACCCGTTGTCTGTGTTGCTTCTTCCCTCTCTCCGCCAGTCTTGTTGTCTGTGTTGCTTCTTCCCTCCCACCGCCCCTCCCGTTGTCCGTGTTGCTTCTTTTCCCTCTCACCACCCCTCCCGTTGTCTGTCTTGCTTCTTTTCCCTCTCACCACCCCTCCTGTTGTCTTTGTTGCTTCTTCCCTCTCACCGCCCCGTTATCTGTGTTGCTTCTTCCCTCTCACCGCCCCTCCCGTTGTCTGTGTTGCTTCTTCCCTCTCACTGCCCCTCCCGTTGTCTGTGTTACTTCTTCCCTCCCTCCGCCAGTCCTGTTGTCTGTGTTGCTTCTTCCCTCCCACGCCCCTCCCGTTGTCCGTGTTGCTTCTTCCCTCTCACCGCCCCTCTCATTGTCTGTGTTGCTCCTTCCCTCCCACCGCCCCTCCCGTTGTCTGTGTTGATTCTTACCTCCCACTGCTCCTCCCGTTGTCCGTGTTGCTTCTTCCTGTGTTGCTTCTTCCCTCTCACCACCCTTCCCATTGTCTGTTGCTTCTTCCCTCTCACCGCCCCTCCCGTTGTCTGTGTTGCTTCTTCCCTCCCTCTGCCAGTCCTGTTGTCCGTGTTGCTTCTTCCCTCCCTCTGCCAGTCCTGTTGTCTGTGTTGCTTCTTCCCTCCCACCGCCCCTCACATTGTCTGTGTTGCTTCTTTCCTCTCACCACCCCTCCCGTTGTCCGTTTTTCTTCTTCCCTCCCACTGCCCCTTCTGTTGTCTTTGTTGCTTCTTCCCTCTCACCGTCCCCCGTTATCTGTGTTGCTTCTTCCCTCTCACCACCCCTCCCATTGTCTGTGTTGCTTCTTCCCTCTCACTGCCCCTCCCGTTGTCTGTGTTGCTTCTTCCCTCCCTCCGCCAGTCCTGTTGTCCGTGTTGCTTCTTCCCTCCCACCGCCCCTCCCGTTGTCTGTGTTGCTTCTTCCCTCCCACCGCCCCTCCCGTTGTCTGTGTTGCTTCTTCCCTCTCACCGCCCCTCCCGCTGTCCGTGTTGCTTATTCTCTCCCACCGCCCCTCCTGTTGTCTGTGTTGCTTCTTCCCTCCCACGCCCATCCCGTTGTCCGTGTTGCTTCTTCCCTATCACCGCCCCTCTCATTGTCTGTGTTGCTCCTTCCCTCCCACCACCCCTCCCGTTGTCTGTGTTGCTTCTTCCCTCCCACTGCCCCTGCCGTTGTCCGTGGTGCTTCTTCCTGTGTTGCTTCTTCCCTCTCACCGCCCCTCCCGTTGTCTGTGTTGCTTCTTCCCTCCCTCTACCAGTCCTGTTGTCTGTGTTGCTTCTTCCCTCTCACTGCCCCTCCCGTTGTCTGTGTTACCTCTTCCCTCCCTCCGCCAGTCCTGTTGTCCGTGTTGCTTCTTCCCTCCCACCGCCCCTCCTGTTGTCTGTGTTGCTTCTTCCCTCCCACCACCCCTCCCGTTGTCAGTGTTGCTTCTTTCCTCTCACCACCCCTCCCGTTGTCCGTGTTTCTTTTTCCCTCTCACCGCCCCTCCCATTGTCTGTGTTGCTTCTTCCCTCCCTCCGCCCCTCCCGTTGTCCGTGTTTCTTCTTCCCTCTCACCGCCAGTCCTGTAGTCTGTATTGCTTCTTTCCTCTCACTGCCCCTCTCGTTGTCTGTGTTGCTTCTTCCCTCCTATCGCCAGTCCTGTAGTCTGTGTTGCTTCTTTCATCCCACCGCCCCTCCCATTGTCTGTGTTGCTTCTTCCCTCCTTCCGCCAGTCCTGTTGTCTGTGTTGCTTATTATTTCCCACTGCCTCTCCCGTTGTCTGTTGCTTCTTCCCTTTCACCACCCCTCCCGTTGTCTGTGTTGATTCTTCCCTCCCTCTGACAGTCCTGTTTTCCGTGTTGCTTCTTCCCTCCCTCCACCAGTCCTGTTGTCTGTGTTGCTTCTTCCCTCCCACCGCCCCTCCCGTTGTCTGTGTTGCTTCTTTCCTCTCACCACCCCTCCCGTGTGTCTGTGTTTCTTCTTCCCTCCCACTGCCCCTCCTGTTGTCTTTGTTGCTTCTTCCCTCTCATCACCCCTCCCATTGTCTGTGTTGCTTCTTCCCTCTCACTGCCCCTCCCGTTGTCTGTGTTGCTTCTTCCCTCCCTCCGCAGGTCCTGTTGTCCGTGTTGCTTCTTCCCCCCGACCGCCTCTCCTGTTGTCTGTGTTGCTTCTTCCCTCTCACCGCCCCTCCCGTTGTCCGTGTTGCTTCTTCCCTCCCTCCGCCAGTCCTATTGTCAGTGTTGCTTCTTCCCTCCCACCGCCCCTCCCGTTGTCTGTGTTGCTTCTTCCCTCTCACTGCCCCTCCCATTGTCTGTGTTGCTTCTTCCCTCCCACCGCCCCTCCCATTGTCAGTGTTGCTTCTTCCCTCCCACTGCCCCTCCCATTGTCCTTGTTGCTTCTTCCCTCTCACCGCCCCTCCCATTGTCTGTGTTGCTTCTTCCCTCCCACTGCCCCTCCCGTTGTCCATGTTGCTTCTTCCCTCTCACCGCCCCACCCGTTGTCTGTGTTGCTTCTTCCCTCTCTCCGCCAGTCTTGTTGTCTGTGTTGCTTCTTCCCTCCCACCGCCCCTCCCGTTATCCGTGTTGCTTCTTTTCCCTCTCACCATCCCTCCCGTTGTCTGTGTTGCTTCTTTTCCCTCTCACCACTCCTCCCGTTGTCTGTGTTGCTTCTTCCCTCCCACTGCCCCTCCTGTTGTCTTTGTTGCTTCTTCCCTCTCTCTGCCCCTCCCGCTGTCTGTGTTGCTTCTTCCCTCCCTCCGCCAGTCCCGTTGCCCGTGCTGCTTCTTCCCTCACACCGCCCCTCCCGTTGTCTGTGTTGCTTCTTCCCTCCCACCGCCCCTCCCGTTGTCTGTGTTGCCTCTTCCCTCCATCCACCATTCCTGTTGTCTGTGTTGCTTCTTCTCTCTCACCGCCACTCCCGTTGTCTGTGTTGCTTCTTCCCTCTCACCGCCCCTCCCGTTGTCCGTGTTGCTTATTCCCTCCCACCGCCCCTCTCGTTGTCTGTGTTGCTTCTTCCCTCCCACACCCCTCCCGTTGTCTGTGTTGCTTCTTCCCTCCCACGCCCCTCCCGTTGTCCGTGTTGCTTCTTCCCTCTCAATGCCCCTCTCATTGTCTGTGTTGCTCCTTCCCTCCCACCACCCCTCCCGTTGCCTGTGTTGCTTCTTCCCTCCCACTGCCCCTCCCGTTGTCCATGTTGCTTCTTCCTGTGTTGCTTCTTCCCTCTCACCGCCCCTCCCGTTGTCTGTGTTGCTTCTTCCCTCCCTCTACCAGTCCTGTTGTCCGTGTTGCTTTTTCCCTCCCTCCGCCAGTCCTGTTGTCTGTGTTGCTTCTTCCCTCCAACCGCCCCTCCCGTTGTCTGTTGCTTCTTTCCTCTCACCACCCCTCCTGTTGTCCGTGTTTCTTTTTCCCTCTCACCGCCCCTCCCATTGTCTGTGTTGCTTCTTCCCTCCCTCCGCCCCTCCCGTTGTCCGTGTTTCTTCTTCCCTCTCACCGCCAGTCCTGTAGTCTGTGTTGCTTCTTTCCTCTCACTGCCCCTCTCGTTGTCTGTGTTGCTTCTTCCCTCCTATCGCCAGTCCTGTAGTCTGTGTTGCTTCTTTCATCCCACCGCCCTTCCCGTTGTCTGTGTTGCTTCTTCCCTCCTTCCGCCAGTCCTGTTGTCTGTGTTGCTTATTCCCTCCCACTGCCTCTCCTGTTGTCTGTGTTGCTTCTTCCCTCTTACCGCCCCTCCCGTTGTCCGTGTTGCTTCTTCCCTCCCTCCGCCAGTCCTGTTGTCTGTGTTGCTTCTTCCCTCCCACCACCTCTCCTGTTGTCTGGGTTGCTTCTTCCCTCTCACCGCCCCTCCCGTTGTCTGTGTTGCTTCTTCCCTCCCTCCGCCAGTCCTGTTGTCTGTGTTGCTTCTTCCCTCCCTCCGCCCCTCCCGTTGTCTGTGTTGCTTCTTCCCACTCACTGCCCCTCCCATTGTCTGTGTTGCTTCTTCCCTCCCACTGCCCCTCCCGTTGTCCGTGTTGCTTCTTCCCTCTCACCGCCCCTCCCATTGTCCATGTTGCTTCTTCCCTCCCACTGCCCCTCCCGTTGTCCATGTTGCTTCTTCCCTCTCACCGCCCCACCCGTTGTCTGTGTTGCTTCTTCCCTCTCTCCGCCAGTCTTGTTGTCTGTGTTGCTTCTTCCCTCCCACCGCCCCTCCCGTTGTCCGTGTTGCTTCTTTTCCCTCTCACCACCCCTCCCGTTGTCTGTCTTGCTTCTTTTCCCTCTCACCACCCCTCCTGTTGTCTTTGTTGCTTCTTCCCTCTCACCGCCCCGTTATCTGTGTTGCTTCTTCCCTCTCACCGCCCCTCCCGTTGTCTGTGTTGCTTCTTCCCTCTCACTGCCCCTCCCGTTGTCTGTGTTACTTCTTCCCTCCCTCCGCCAGTCCTGTTGTCCGTGTTGCTTCTTCCCTCCCACTGCCCCTCCCGTTGTCTGTGTTGCTTCTTCCCTCCCACCGCCCCTCCCGTTGTCTGTGTTGCTTCTTCCCTCTCACCACCCCTCCCGTTGTCCTTGTTTCTTTTTCCCTCTCACCGCACCTCCCATTGTCTGTCTTGCTTCTTCCCTCCCTCCGCCCCTCCCGTTGTCCGTGTTTCTTCTTCCCTCTCACCGCCAGTCCTGTAGTCTGTGTTGCTTCTTTCCTCTCACCGCCCCTCTCGTTGTCTGTGTTGCTTCTTCCCTCCCTCCGCCAGTCCTGTTGTCTGTGTTGCTTCTTCCCTCCCACCACCTCTCCTGTTGTCTGGGTTGCTTCTTCCCTCTCACCGCCCCTCCCGTTGTCTGTGTTGCTTCTTCCCTCCCTCCGCCAGTCCTGTTGTCTGTGTTGCTTCTTCCCTCCCTCCGCCCCTCCCGTTGTCTGTGTTGCTTCTTCCCACTCACTGCCCCTCCCATTGTCTGTGTTGCTTCTTCCCTCCCACTGCCCCTCCCGTTGTCCGTGTTGCTTCTTCCCTCTCACCGCCCCTCCCATTGTCCATGTTGCTTCTTCCCTCCCTCCGCCCCTCCCGTTGTCCGTGTTTCTTCTTCCCTCTCACCGCCAGTCCTGTAGTCTGTGTTGCTTCTTTCCTCTCACTGCCCCTCTCGTTGTCTGTGTTGCTTCTTCCCTCCTATCGCCAGTCCTGTAGTCTGTGTTGCTTCTTTCATCCCACCGCCCTTCCCGTTGTCTGTGTTGCTTCTTCCCTCCTTCCGCCAGTCCTGTTGTCTGTGTTGCTTCTTCCCTCCCACCACCTCTCCTGTTGTCTGGGTTGCTTCTTCCCTCTCACCGCCCCTCCCGTTGTCTGTGTTGCTTCTTCCCTCCCTCCGCCAGTCCTGTTGTCTGTGTTGCTTCTTCCCTCCCTCCGCCCCTCCCGTTGTCTGTGTTGCTTCTTCCCACTCACTGCCCCTCCCATTGTCTGTGTTGCTTCTTCCCTCCCACTGCCCCTCCCGTTGTCCGTGTTGCTTCTTCCCTCTCACCGCCCCTCCCATTGTCCATGTTGCTTCTTCCCTCCCACTGCCCCTCCCGTTGTCCATGTTGCTTCTTCCCTCTCACCGCCCCACCCGTTGTCTGTGTTGCTTCTTCCCTCTCTCCGCCAGTCTTGTTGTCTGTGTTGCTTCTTCCCTCCCACCGCCCCTCCCGTTGTCCGTGTTGCTTCTTTTCCCTCTCACCACCCCTCCCGTTGTCTGTCTTGCTTCTTTTCCCTCTCACCACCCCTCCTGTTGTCTTTGTTGCTTCTTCCCTCTCACCGCCCCGTTATCTGTGTTGCTTCTTCCCTCTCACCGCCCCTCCCGTTGTCTGTGTTGCTTCTTCCCTCTCACTGCCCCTCCCGTTGTCTGTGTTACTTCTTCCCTCCCTCCGCCAGTCCTGTTGTCCGTGTTGCTTCTTCCCTCCCACCGCCCCTCCCGTTGTCTGTGTTGCTTCTTCCCTCCCACCGCCCCTCCCGTTGTCTGTGTTGCTTCTTCCCTCTCACCACCCCTCCCGTTGTCCTTGTTTCTTTTTCCCTCTCACCGCCCCTCCCATTGTCTGTGTTGCTTCTTCCCTCCCTCCGCCCCTCCCGTTGTCCGTGTTTCTTCTTCCCTCTCACCGCCAGTCCTGTAGTCTGTGTTGCTTCTTTCCTCTCACCGCCCCTCTCGTTGTCTGTGTTGCTTCTTCCCTCCTATCGCCAGTCCTGTAGTCTGTGTTGCTTCTTTCATCCCACCGCCCTTCCCGTTGGCTGTGTTGCTTCTTCCCTCTTACCGCCCCTCCCGTTTTCCGTGTTGCTTCTTCCCTCCCTCCGCCAGTCCTGTTGTCTGTGTTGCTTCTTCCCTCCCACCGCCTCTCCTGTTGTCTGGGTTGCTTCTTCCCTCTCACTGCCCCTCCCGTTGTCCGTGTTGCTTCTTCCCTCCCTCCGCCAGTCCTGTTGTCTGTGTTGCTTCTTCCCTCCCTCCGCCCCTCCCGTTGTCTGTGTTGCTTCTTCCCACTCACTGCCCCTCCCATTGTCTGTGTTGCTTCTTTTCCCTCTCACCCCCCCTCCTGTTGTCTTTGTTGCTTCTTCCCTCTCACCGCCCCGTTATCTGTGTTGCTTCTTCCCTCTCACCGCCCCTCCCGTTGTCTGTGTTGCTTCTTCCCTCTCACTGCCCCTCCCGTTGTCTGTGTTACTTCTTCCCTCCCTCCGCCAGTCCTGTTGTCCGTGTTGCTTCTTCCCTCCCACCGCCCCTCCCGTTGTCTGTGTTGCTTCTTCCCTCCCACCGCCCCTCCCATTGTCTGTGTTGCTTCTTCCCTCCCTCCACCAGTCCTGTTGTCTGTTTTGCTTCTTCCCTCTCACCGCCACTCCTGTTGTCTGTGTTGCTTCTTCCCTCCCACGCCCCTCCCATTGTCTGTGTTGCTTCTTCCCTCCCACGCCCCTCCCGTTGTCTGTGTTGCTTCTTCCCTCTCACCGCCACTCTCATTGTCTGTGTTGCTCCTTCCCTCACACCGCCCCTCCCATTGTCTGTGTTGCTTCTTCCCTCCCACTGCCCCTCCCGTTGTCTGTGCTGCTTGTTCCTGTGTTGCTTCTCCCTCTCACCACCCCTCCCATTGTCTGTTGCTTCTTCCCTCTCACCGCCCCTCCCGTTGTCTGTGTTGCTTCTTCCCTCCCACTGCCAGTCCTGTTGTCCGTGTTGCTTCTTCCTTCCCTCCGCCAGTCCTGTGGTCTGTGTTGCTTCTTCCCTCCCACCGCCCCTCCCGTTGTCTGTGTTGCTTCTTTCCTCTCACCACCCCTCCCGTTGTCTGTGTTTCTTCTTCCCTCTCACCGCCCCTCCCGTTGTCTGTGTTGCTTCTTCCCTCCCACTGCCCCTCCCGTTGTCTGTGTTGCTTCTTCCCTCCCACCACCCCTCCTGTTGTCTGTGTTGCTTCTTCCCTCTCACCGCCACTCCCGTTGTCTGTGTTGCTTCTTCCCTCTCACCGCCCCTCCCGTTGTCCGTGTTGCTTATTCCCTCCCACCGCCCCTCTCGTTGTCTGTGTTGCTTCTTCCCTCCCACACCCCTCCCGTTGTCTGTGTTGCTTCTTCCCTCCCACGCCCCTCCCGTTGTCCGTGTTACTTCTTCCCTCTCAATGCCCCTCTCATTGTCTGTGTTGCTCCTTCCCTCCCACCACCCCTCCCGTTGCCTGTGTTGCTTCTTCCCTCCCACTGCCCCTCCCGTTGTCCATGTTGCTTCTTCCTGTGTTGCTTCTTCCCTCTCACCGCCCCTCCCGTTGTCTGTGTTGCTTCTTCCCTCCCTCTACCAGTCCTGTTGTCCGTGTGGCTTTTTCCCTCCCTCCGCCAGTCCTGTTGTCTGTGTTGCTTCTTCCCTCCCACCGCCCCTCCCGTTGTCTGTGTTGCTTCTTTCCTCTCACCACCCCTCCTGTTGTCCGTGTTTCTTTTTCCCTCTCACCGCCCCTCCCATTGTCTGTGTTGCTTCTTCCCTCCCTCCGCCCCTCCCGTTGTCCGTGTTTCTTCTTCCCTCTTGTTAGAAAAGGTAGATGGACCGGGAGGGTCGGCCGGGGTCAGGAGGAGAGGTCTCCGGGGAGAGCCGTCTCCAGCGATCGTACAGACAAGTAACTTCCCCCCCCCCACAGACAGATATCACACACGGATAAGGTTCAGTGTTCTTTATAAGCACTTATTTAAGGTACGGTTAAACGGTACAAGGAGGTCTGGACTCAGGGGTCCCCTCGATTAGAGTCTCGCAAGGTAGGGAAGGGGGTAGCGGGACAGTCTATTTACCAATCAGGTAGTTCGGATGAGATGATGATGAGCTCACAATCCTCGAGCTTGGTGATTAGGTGGTATGGGCCGCGGCAGCGCCAGCAGGTCCCGGTGTGGATGGTCGTTACAACGGGCCGCGGCAGCGCCAGCAGGTCCCAGGAAGATGACTGTTGCAGAAGGCCGCGGCAGCGCCAGCAGGTCCCGGTGAGGATGGTCGTTACAACGGGCCGCGGCAGCGCCAGCAGGTCCCAGGAAGGTGAAGGTTGCAGAAGGCCGCGGCAGCGCCAGCAGGCAGGACGATGGTTCACAAGAGCGGCTACGGCAGCGCCAGTAGACCGTCAGGGTTGAGTTCACTCGGTGTCTCTCGACTCCAGGATACAACTGCCTTCCTGCTCCGGAGCTGCCCCAGTTATAGGGCTGGTGCCCTTTGATGTCCGGACCCTCGCACTTGGAGGTCGGAGGGTCCGGGATGAAGGGGTCCAGACACCCAGCAGGGGGTGGAGCCAGTGCCTGGGGGAGCTGGGGGCGATCGGCACCTGGCGGGGGAGAGCCCTTGACACTTCGTTCTCCCATTGACCTGCCAAGTGGTCCGCTCACCTCCTGGGTGGATGGTGGTGCCGGGATGTCGGGGCCGGCCAGGCCCGGGGTTAGGGTCGAGGGGAGGCCGTGCGGCCGCGTGGTGCAGGGCCCAAGATGGCGGCTTGACCCGGCCGGGAAAGCCGGTGGGGCGGGACCCCGTGATGAGTAGGGGTCCGAGGGCAGAGGGTCCGTCGGGAGACGGAGTACAGGTGCTTGTTGCGGGGATATGCCAGGTGGGCCGGGGTTCGGGCCCCGTCGAGCGGGGAGGGAGCGAGCCGTTTGTGAGGCCTGTCCAACATGCGTCCCCCCCAGCTGAAGGCGGGGAGAGTCACCCATCTCCTTGGGGACTCTCTTCGTCGAGGCGGAAAAAGCGGGACAGGCCATCTGCGTTGGCGTGATCTTGGCCTGGTCGGTGCTCCACGGTGAAGTCCATTCCCTGCAGGGAAATGGACCAGCGCAAGAGTTTTGGGTTCTCCCCCCGCATCTGCATCAGCCATTGCAGGGGTCGATGGTCGGTTTGTACCCGGAAGTGGGTACCGAAGAGATAGGGTCGGAGCTTTTTGAGGGCCCACACTACTGCAAATGCCTCCCTCTCGATGGTGCTCCAACGCTGTTCTCGGGCCAGGAGACGTCGGCTGATGAAGGCCACCGGCTGGTCATGACCTTCGGGGTTCAGCTGAGAGAGGACGGCCCCGATGCCGTGGTCGGAGGCGTCGGTCTGCACCACAAATTCCCGACTGTAATCGGGGGCCTGGAGCACCGGGGCGGTGCACAGGGCGGCCTTCAGCTCCTCGAAGGCCGCTTGACAATCAGGAGTCCAGTTGACCCGCTTCGGCTGGTTCTTGGATGTGAGACCCGTGAGGGGCCCCACGATGCTGCCGTAGTCCTTCACGAACCGCCGGTAGTAGCCGGTGAGCCCCAAGAAGGCTCGGACCTCGGTCTGGGTGACGGGGGGCTGCCAGGACTGGATGGCAGCAATCTTAAGTTGTAGTGGGGCCACCAGCCCGCTCCCCACTTGGTGCCCAAGGTAGGTCACAGACCCTTGGCCAATCTGGCACTTGCCGGCCTTAATGGTGAGGCCGGCCCGCTGGAGGGCTTGCAGGACCTCTTGGAGGTGGCGGAGGTGGTCGGACCAGTGGCGGCTGTATACAGCGATATCGTCCAGGTAGGCAGCGCTGAATTCTTCAAGCCCTGCCAAGACCTGGTTCACAAGGCGTTGGAACGTGGCGGGGGCATTCTTCATGCCAAAGGGAATGACCTTAAATTGATAGTGGCCATCGGGGTTAGAGAAGGCTGACCGTTCCTGAGCCCTGGGTGTGAGGCCGATCTGCCAGTAGCCCGCCGTTAGGTCGAAGATACTAAGGTAGCGGGCGGCCCCCAGCCGGTCGATCAGCTCGTCTGCTCGGGGGATGGGATGAGCGTCGGTCCGGGTGACAGCGTTCAAGCCCCGGTAGTCGACGCAGAATCTCAGTTCAGGAGCGGAGCCGGGGGCAGCGGCCTTGGGAACTAATACGACCGGACTGGCCCAGGGACTGTCCGAGGGCTCGATGACCCCGATCGTGAGCATCTTGGCCACTTCCTCCTGGATGCAGGCCCGTACCCGATCTGGTACGCGGTAGGCCCGGTGCCGGACAGGGGGACTGTCCCCGGTGTCTACGTCGTGCAAACACCAGGGGGTGACCCCGGGGGTGAGGGAGAACAGGGCAGCGAACTGCAGCAGGAGGTTCCGGCAGTCCTGGCGTTGCTCTGAAGTGAGGGCGTCCGAGAGCCGGACCCCGTCCACGGAGCCGTCCTTCTCCTGAGTCCTCAGGAGGTCCGGGAGGGGCTCGGAGTCTTCTTCTGTGCCACTGTCTGTAGCCATCAAGAGGCTTAGTTCGGAGCGCACAAAGTGCGGTTTGAGCCGGTTGGTGTGGAGGACCCGAAGGGGGTTCCGGGAGGACCCCATGTCGATGAGGTAAGTGACGGGGCTTTTGCGCTCGACCACTTTGAAGGGCCCCGTCCACTTATCTTGCAGGGCGCATGGTTCGGTGGGGGACATCACCCATACTTGCTGCCCCGGCTCGAATTCAACGGAGGAGGCATTGTGATCATACCACCTCTTCATGTCCTCCTGGCTGGCCTCGAGGTTCGCCTTGGCCATCTCCCTGAAGCGCCGGGTCTGGTTTCGTAAGGCCAGGATGTATTTGAAGACGTCTGGAGGGGTCGTTAGGGGGGCCATCTCCCAACCTTCCTTGACTAGGCTGAGGGGCCCTCGCACAGGGTGTCCGTATAGGAGTTCAAAGGGGCTAAAACCGAGGGACTTCTGGGGCACTTCCCGGTAGGCGAAGAGGAGGCACGGGAGCAGTACATCCCACTGGCGACGGAGAGGTTCTTCCAATCCCCCAATCATCCCTTTGAGAGTGCGGTTAAAACGCTCCACTAGTCCGTTCCCTTGGGGGTGATAGGGGGTCGTGAATCTGTAGGTGACCCCGCATTGTTGCCAGAGGGACTTCATGTACTTTGATATGAAATTCGTGCCTCGGTCGCTGACGACTTCTCGGGGGAAGCCTACCCGGGAGAAGATCCCCATCAGGGCCCGGCCAACCACTGGGGCGGTCACTGTCCGTAGAGGCACCGCCTCGGGGTAGCGGGTGGCATGGTCCACTAGTACCAAGATGAACCTGTGTCCTTCTGCCGTGCGGGGGTCCAGAGGTCCCACAATGTCTATCCCCACCCTCTCGAACGGGGTGGTGACCACCGGGAAGGGTTGTAGAGGGGCCTTCAGCTTCCGGCCACTCTTCCCGCTGGCTTGGCATGTGGGGCACGATCGGCAGTGGTTCAGGACGTCATTCCTCATTTTCGGCCAAAAAAAGTGGGTCACCAGGCGACTGTACGTTTTGTCCTGGCCCAGGTGTCCAGCCAGGGGGACATCGTGGGCTAGGTTGAGCAGAAAGTCTCGGAAGCGGAGCGGTACCACCAGAACTCGACCGGCCCCCAGTTCGGCGATTCTTTGCTCGCTGTAGAGCAGGTCGTTATCCCAGTAGACCCAGTGGGTTCCTGTGGTGTCCCCGGCGGTTTGGGTGCTGGCTTGTTGGCGGAGTCCCTCGAGGGAGGGACAGGTCTTTTGTTCCTGGCGGAACTGTTCTTGGGTGGGCCCCCCTTCTTGCCGCCACTGAGCCAGATCCGGGAGGTCCTGGTGTTGCGCGTCTTCCTCGGTAGTCGGGTCCGGGAGGTCGGTCTCGCCGTTGTCCTCTACGAGGGCAACCGGGGGCGGAGGTGCTGGCCATTCGGTTTCTTCTGATCGGGGGGCGGCACGTGCGGCCATGGATCGGGTGGTTATGCAGGCCCAGTCCGGGAGGCCCAGCATCCCCAAGTGCTCTCTTCTCTCGACGGTGGCCCACGGGGAACTCTCGAGGTCATTCCCCAGGAGGCAGTCCACGGGGGCATCGTCCCGGACCGTCACCTTCAGTAGGCCGGAGACCCCTCCCCATTCAAACGGGACGCAGGCCATCTTACACATGCTCTCAGAGTTATCTGCCGAGCGGACGGGGCAGAGAATGTTCGGCAGGATCTGCTCGGGCTTCACCAGGTGACAGCGGACGGCCGTCACGCTGGCGCCGGTGTCACGCAAGGCCTCGGCTCTCTGTCCATTAATGGTCACCCACTGACCATATTTTCTGGTGTTGGCGGGTAGGGGAGCCCGCGGAACCATGTCCCTTCCCCCTAAGCATGCCAGGACCATGGCGGCCGGTTCCCACCCTTGCTGGTCCGGCTCATACTCCTCGGGTCCCTCCGATGATTGCTCTTCCCCCAGGGCAGCGGCAGCTACCTGGCGGGGCTTGGGTGGTTGGTTTAGCGGGCAGTTCGGATCGTTGGCGTAGTGGCCTAGTCGCTGGCACCGGTGGCACGTGACGTGGGCTCGGTACCCAGGCCGCAATGGGGGGTTGCCCCGGCCGGCCGGAGGTGGGGTGCTGGCCACGGGTGTCGCTGGTAAGGTGTCTCTCCCTCGCCCCTGGCCCCCTCCTCCTCCCCGAGGACGGTGCTGGCCTTGGTTGCTTCTGTTCTGGTCGTGGGGCCCTCTCCGGCCCACTCGGGTGCTTTCCCACCGGTCAGCTTCGGCGGCGAGCTGCCGTGGGTCAGTCAGCTTACTGTCGAGTAGGTGCTGCCTGAGCTCGACGAAACAGTTGTTTGATAGGTGCTCCCATACCATAAGGTTGAAGAGTTGTTCGTAGGTGGTGACCTGATTTCCCTTGATCCAACCCTCGAAGGCCCGGCTGAAATAGTTCACGTATTCCACCCAAGTTGTACCTGGGATCCGGGTGCAATCTCTGAACCTCTGGCGGTACATCTCGGGCGTGAGGCCGTAGCGGGTGAGGAGGGCAGCCTTCATGTGGTCGTAGGACGACATTTGGTGATCGGGGAGCTGCAGCAGGGCATCGCGACCCTCGTTGATGAATCTCCCCCAAAGTCCGGCTCCCCAATCACTCCGGTCGATCCGGTGGGAGGTCATTGCGATCTCATAGGCTTTAAACCACTGTTGTATGTCGTCTTCTCGGACATACTCGCGGACCACATCCTTGGGGATGTGAACTTTTTTCTCAATAGGCCCCGGGGTGTGTGGTCGCTCAGGCACCCCCAGTTCCTTATTCTGTTTGCGCAGTTCTATTTCCGCCAGTCGGCGCTCGTGCTCGAGCGTTATTTTTTCTCTTCCAGCTCTCTTTGTCTCTGCTTTTCTTCTCGTTCCTCTCGAAGCCGCATATGCTCGAGGTTGATTTTCTGTTCAGCCAACTTAAGTTCCCCATCCATCTTGAGTCGTGCCATCTCTAATTCGTGTAATCTGACTCTGTCTCTTTCTCGTATCTCCTCCTGTGAGAGGCCCGTTCCCCGCTCCTCGGGAGCCGTGGCGTTCCCCTCTGGTGTGATGCTGGTTTGGTCTGGTGTGACGCTGTTTTGGTCGGAGGGTCCTGTGACCCCAGTTTCTGTCCATGACTCAAGAGCGCGCTTTAGATCATCCTTGGTACTCAGGCCGGTGGTAGCAATGCCAAGTTCTATGCAAAATTGTCTCAGTTCGCGGTGGTTGTATTCTTCTAATTTCTCCATTTGGAACTTCTCGGTGGGGCTGCTATCTTTGGTCGACATCGTGCTTTGTCGTGGGGTGAGCTACTCTCTGTACGATTACGCGTTGATTCGGATCGCGCCGCTGGCCACCAATGTTAGAAAAGGTAGATGGACCGGGAGGGTCGGCCGGGGTCAGGAGGAGAGGTCTCCGGGGAGAGCCGTCTCCAGCGATCGTACAGACAAGTAACTTCCCCCCCCCCAGACAGATATCACACACGGATAAGGTTCAGTGTTCTTTATAAGCACTTATTTAAGGTACGGTTAAACGGTACAAGGAGGTCTGGACTCAGGGGTCCCCTCGATTAGAGTCTCGCAAGGTAGGGAAGGGGGTAGCGGGACAGTCTATTTACCAATCAGGTAGTTCGGATGAGATGATGATGAGCTCACAATCCTCGAGCTTGGTGATTAGGTGGTATGGGCCGCGGCAGCGCCAGCAGGTCCCGGTGTGGATGGTCGTTACAACGGGCCGCGGCAGCGCCAGCAGGTCCCAGGAAGATGACTGTTGCAGAAGGCCGCGGCAGCGCCAGCAGGTCCCGGTGAGGATGGTCGTTACAACGGGCCGCGGCAGCGCCAGCAGGTCCCAGGAAGGTGAAGGTTGCAGAAGGCCGCGGCAGCGCCAGCAGGCAGGACGATGGTTCACAAGAGCGGCTACGGCAGCGCCAGTAGACCGTCAGGGTTGAGTTCACTCGGTGTCTCTCGACTCCAGGATACAACTGCCTTCCTGCTCCGGAGCTGCCCCAGTTATAGGGCTGGTGCCCTTTGATGTCCGGACCCTCGCACTTGGAGGTTGGAGGGTCCGGGATGAAGGGGTCCAGACACCCAGCAGGGGGTGGAGCCAGTGCCTGGGGGAGCTGGGGGCGATCGGCACCTGGCGGGGGAGAGCCCTTGACACTTCGTTCTCCCATTGACCTGCCAAGTGGTCCGCTCACCTCCTGGGTGGATGGTGGTGCCGGGATGTCGGGGCCGGCCAGGCCCGGGGTTAGGGTCGAGGGGAGGCCGTGCGGCCGCGTGGTGCAGGGCCCAAGATGGCGGCTTGACCCGGCCGGGAAAGCCGGTGGGGCGGGACCCCGTGATGAGTAGGGGTCCGAGGGCAGAGGGTCCGTCGGGAGACGGAGTACAGGTGCTTGTTGCGGGGATATGCCAGGTGGGCCGGGGTTCGGGCCCCGTCGAGCGGGGAGGGAGCGAGCCGTTTGTGAGGCCTGTCCAACACCTCTCACCGCCAGTCCTGTAGTCTGTGTTGCTTCTTTTCTCTCACTGCCCCTCTCGTTGTCTGTGTTGCTTCTTCCCTCCTATCGCCAGTCCTGTAGTCTGTGTTGCTTCTTTCATCCCACCGCCCTTCCCGTTGTCTGTGTTGCTTCTTCCCTCCTTCCGCCAGTCCTGTTGTCTGTGTTGCTTATTCCCTCCCACTGCCTCTCCTGTTGTCTGTGTTGCTTCTTCCCTCTTACCGCCCCTCCCGTTGTCCGTGTTGCTTCTTCCCTCCCTCCGCCAGTCCTGTTGTCTGTGTTGCTTCTTCCCTCCCACCGCCTCTCCTGTTGTCTGGGTTGCTTCTTCCCTCTCACCGCCCCTCCCGTTGTCCGTGTTGCTTCTTCCCTCCCTCCGCCAGTCCTGTTGTCTGTGTTGCTTCTTCCCTCCCTCCGCCCCTCCCGTTGTCTGTGTTGCTTCTTCCCACTCACTGCCCCTCCTATTGTCTGTGTTGCTTCTTCCCTCCCACTGCCCCTCCCGTTGTCCGTGTTGCTTCTTCCCTCTCACCGCCCCTCCCATTGTCCGTGTTGCTTCTTCCCTCCCACCACCCCTCTCGTTGTCTGTGCTGCTTCTTCCCTCCCACCGCCCCTCCCGTTGTCTGTGTTGCTTCTTCCCTCCCTCCACCAGTCCTGTTGTCTGCGTTGCTTCTTCCCTCTCACCGCCACTCCAGTTGTCTGTGTTGCTTCTTCCTTCTCACCGCCCCTCCCGTTGTCTGTGTTGCTTATTCCCTCCCACCGCCCCTCCCGCTGTCTGTGTTGCTTCTTCCCTCCCACACCCCTCCCGTTGTCTGTGTTGCTTCTTCCCTCCCACGCCCCTCCCGTTGTCTGTGTTGCTTCTTCCCTCTCACCGCTCCTCTCATTGTCTGTGTTGCTCCTTCCCTCCCACCGCCCCTCCCGTTGTCTGTGTTGCTTCTTACCTCCCACTGCTCCTCCCGTTGTCCGTGTTGCTTCTTCCTGTGTTGCTTCTTCCCTCTCACCACCCCTCCCATTGTCTGTTGCTTCTTCCCTCTCACCGCCCCTCCCGTTGTCTGTGTTGCTTCTTCCCTCCCTCTGCCAGTCCTGTTGTCCGTGTTGCTTCTTCCCTCCCTCTGCCAGTCCTGTTGTCTGTGTTGCTTCTTCCCTCCCACCGCCCCTCACATTGTCTGTGTTGCTTCTTTCCTCTCACCACCCCTCCCGTTGTCCGTTTTTCTTCTTCCCTCCCACTGCCCCTCCTGTTGTCTTTGTTGCTTCTTCCCTCTCACCTTCCCCCATTATCTGTGTTGCTTCTTCCCTCTCACCGCCCCTCCCATTGTCTGTGTTGCTTCTTCCCTCTCACTGCCCCTCCCGTTGTCTGTGTTGCTTCTTCCCTCCCTCCGCCAGTCCTGTTGTCCGTGTTGCTTCTTCCCTCCCACCGCCCCTCCCGTTGTCTGTGTTGCTTCTTCCCTCCCACCGCCCCTCCCGTTGTCTGTGTTGCTTCTTCCCTCTCACCGCCCCTCCCGCTGTCCGTGTTGCTTATTCCCTCCCACCGCCCCTCCTGTTGTCTGTGTTGCTTCTTCCCTCCCACGCCCATCCCGTTGTCCGTGTTGCTTCTTCCCTATCACCGCCCCTCTCATTGTCTGTGTTGCTCCTTCCCTCCCACCACCCCTCCCGTTGTCTGTGTTGCTTCTTCCCTCCCACTGCCCCTGCCGTTGTCCGTGGTGCTTCTTCCTGTGTTGCTTCTTCCCTCTCACCGCCCCTCCCGTTGTCTGTGTTGCTTCTTCCCTCCCTCTACCAGTCCTGTTGTCTGTGTTGCTTCTTCCCTCTCACTGCCCCTCCCGTTGTCTGTGTTACTTCTTCCCTCCCTCCGCCAGTCCTGTTGTCCGTGTTGCTTCTTCCCTCCCACCGCCCCTCCTGTTGTCTGTGTTGCTTCTTCCCTCCCACCACCCCTCCCGTTGTCAGTGTTGCTTCTTTCCTCTCACCACCCCTCCCGTTGTCCGTGTTTCTTTTTCCCTCTCACCGCCCCTCCCACTGTCTGTGTTGCTTCTTCCCTCCCTCCGCCCCTCCCGTTGTCCGTGTTTCTTCTTCCCTCTCACCGCCAGTCCTGTAGTCTGTATTGCTTCTTTCCTCTCACTGCCCCTCTCGTTGTCTGTGTTGCTTCTTCCCTCCTATCGCCAGTCCTGTAGTCTGTGTTGCTTCTTTTATCCCACCGCCCCTCCCATTGTCTGTGTTGCTTCTTCCCTCCTTCCGCCAGTCCTGTTGTCTGTGTTGCTTATTATTTCCCACTGCCTCTCCCGTTGTCTGTTGCTTCTTCCCTTTCACCACCCCTCCCGTTGTCTGTGTTGATTCTTCCCTCCCTCTGACAGTCCTGTTGTCCGTGTTGCTTCTTCCCTCCCTCCACCAGTCCTGTTGTCTGTGTTGCTTCTTCCCTCCCACCGCCCCTCCCGTTGTCTGTGTTGCTTCTTTCCTCTCACCACTCCTCCCGTGTGTCTGTGTTTCTTCTTCCCTCCCACTGCCCCTCCTGTTGTCTTTGTTGCTTCTTCCCTCTCACCACCCCTCCCATTGTCTGTGTTGCTTCTTCCCTCTCACTGCCCCTCCCGTTGTCTGTGTTGCTTCTTCCCTCCCTCCGCAGGTCCTGTTGTCCGTGTTGCTTCTTCCCCCCGACCGCCTCTCCTGTTGTCTGTGTTGCTTCTTCCCTCTCACCGCCCCTCCCGTTGTCCGTGTTGCTTCTTCCCTCCCTCCGCCAGTCCTATTGTCAGTGTTGCTTCTTCCCTCCCACCGCCCCTCCCGTTGTCTGTGTTGCTTCTTCCCTCTCACTGCCCCTCCCATTGTCTGTGTTGCTTCTTACCTCCCACCGCCCCTCCCATTGTCAGTGTTGCTTCTTCCCTCCCACTGCCCCTCCCATTGTCCTTGTTGCTTCTTCCCTCTCACCGCCCCTCCCATTGTCTGTGTTGCTTCTTCCCTCCCACTGCCCCTCCCGTTGTCCATGTTGCTTCTTCCCTCTCACCGCCCCACCCGTTGTCTGTGTTGCTTCTTCCCTCTCTCCGCCAGTCTTGTTGTCTGTGTTGCTTCTTCCCTCCCACCGCCCCTCCCGTTATCCGTGTTGCTTCTTTTCCCTCTCACCATCCCTCCCGTTGTCTGTGTTGCTTCTTTTCCCTCTCACCACTCCTCCCGTTGTCTGTGTTGCTTCTTCCCTCCCACTGCCCCTCCTGTTGTCTTTGTTGCTTCTTCCCTCTCTCTGCCCCTCCCGCTGTCTGTGTTGCTTCTTCCCTCCCTCCGCCAGTCCCGTTGCCCGTGCTGCTTCTTCCCTCACACCGCCCCTCCCGTTGTCTGTGTTGCTTCTTCCCTCCCACCGCCCCTCCCGTTGTCTGTGTTGCCTCTTCCCTCCATCCACCAGTCCTGTTGTCTGTGTTGCTTCTTCTCTCTCGCCGCCACTCCCGTTGTCTGTGTTGCTTCTTCCCTCTCACCGCCCCTCCCGTTGTCCGTGTTGCTTATTCCCTCCCACCGCCCCTCTCGTTGTCTGTGTTGCTTCTTCCCTCCCACACCCCTCCCGTTGTCTGTGTTGCTTCTTCCCTCCCACGCCCCTCCCGTTGTCCGTGTTGCTTCTTCCCTCTCAATGCCCCTCTCATTGTCTGTGTTGCTCCTTCCCTCCCACCACCCCTCCCGTTGCCTGTGTTGCTTCTTCCCTCCCACTGCCCCTCCCGTTGTCCATGTTGCTTCTTCCTGTGTTGCTTCTTCCCTCTCACCGCCCCTCCCGTTGTCTGTGTTGCTTCTTCCCTCCCTCTACCAGTCCTGTTGTCCGTGTTGCTTTTTCCCTCCCTCCGCCAGTCCTGTTGTCTGTGTTGCTTCTTCCCTCCCACCGCCCCTCCCGTTGTCTGTTGCTTCTTTCCTCTCACCACCCCTCCTGTTGTCCGTGTTTCTTTTTCCCTCTCACCGCCCCTCCCATTGTCTGTGTTGCTTCTTCCCTCCCTCCGCCCCTCCCGTTGTCCGTGTTTCTTCTTCCCTCTCACCGCCAGTCCTGTAGTCTGTGTTGCTTCTTTCCTCTCACTGCCCCTCTCGTTGTCTGTGTTGCTTCTTCCCTCCTATCGCCAGTCCTGTAGTCTGTGTTGCTTCTTTCATCCCACCGCCCTTCCCGTTGTCTGTGTTGCTTCTTCCCTCCTTCCGCCAGTCCTGTTGTCTGTGTTGCTTCTTCCCTCCCACCACCTCTCCTGTTGTCTGGGTTGCTTCTTCCCTCTCACCGCCCCTCCCGTTGTCTGTGTTGCTTCTTCCCTCCCTCCGCCAGTCCTGTTGTCTGTGTTGCTTCTTCCCTCCCTCCGCCCCTCCCGTTGTCTGTGTTGCTTCTTCCCACTCACTGCCCCTCCCATTGTCTGTGTTGCTTCTTCCCTCCCACTGCCCCTCCCGTTGTCCGTGTTGCTTCTTCCCTCTCACCGCCCCTCCCATTGTCCATGTTGCTTCTTCCCTCCCACTGCCCCTCCCGTTGTCCATGTTGCTTCTTCCCTCTCACCGCCCCACCCGTTGTCAGTGTTGCTTCTTCCCTCTCTCCGCCAGTCTTGTTGTCTGTGTTGCTTCTTCCCTCCCACCGCCCCTCCCGTTGTCCGTGTTGCTTCTTTTCCCTCTCACCACCCCTCCCGTTGTCTGTCTTGCTTCTTTTCCCTCTCACCACCCCTCCTGTTGTCTTTGTTGCTTCTTCCCTCTCACCGCCCCGTTATCTGTGTTGCTTCTTCCCTCTCACCGCCCCTCCCGTTGTCTGTGTTGCTTCTTCCCTCTCACTGCCCCTCCCGTTGTCTGTGTTACTTCTTCCCTCCCTCCGCCAGTCCTGTTGTCCGTGTTGCTTCTTCCCTCCCACCGCCCCTCCCGTTGTCTGTGTTGCTTCTTCCCTCCCACCGCCCCTCCCGTTGTCTGTGTTGCTTCTTCCCTCTCACCACCCCTCCCGTTGTCCTTGTTTCTTTTTCCCTCTCACCGCCCCTCCCATTGTCTGTGTTGCTTCTTCCCTCCCTCCGCCCCTCCCGTTGTCCGTGTTTCTTCTTCCCTCTCACCGCCAGTCCTGTAGTCTGTGTTGCTTCTTTCCTCTCACCGCCCCTCTCGTTGTCTGTGTTGCTTCTTCCCTCCTTGTTAGAAAAGGTAGACGGACCGGGAGGGTCGGCCGGGGTCAGGAGGAGAGGTCTCCGGGGAGAGCCGTCTCCAGCGATCGTACAGACAAGTAACTTCCCCCCCACAGACAGATATCACACACGGATAAGGTTCAGCGTTCTTTATAAGCACTTATTTAAGGTACGGTTGAATGGTACAAGGAGGTCTGGACTCAGGGGTCCCCTCGATTAGCGTCTCGCAAGGTAGGGAAGGGGGTAGCGGGGCAGTCTATTTACCAATCAGGTAGTTCGGATGAGATGATGATGCGCTCCCAATCCTCGAGCTTGGTGGTTAGGTGGTACGGGCCGCGGCAGCGCCAGCAGGTCCCGGTGTGGATGGTCGATACAACGGGCCGCGGCAGCGCCAGCAGGTCCCCGGAAGATATACGGTCCGCGGCAGCGCCAGCAGGTCCCGGTGAGGATGGTCGTTACAACGTGCCGCGGCAGCGCCAGCAGGTCCCAGGAAGATGTACGGTCCGCGGCAGCGCCAGCAGGTCCCAGTGAGGATGGTCGTTACAACGGGCCGCGGCAGCGCCAGCAGGTCCCAGGAAGATGACTATTGCAGAAGGCCGCGGCAGCGCCAGCAGGCAGGACGATGGTTCACAAGAGCGGGCTACGGCAGCGCCAGTAGACCGTCAAGGTTGAGTTCGCTCGGTGTCTCTCGACTCCAGGATACAACTGCCTTCCTGCTCCGGAGCTGCCTCAGTTATAGGGCTGGTGCCCTTTGATGTCCGGACCCTCGCACTTGGAGGTCGGAGGGTCCGGGATGAAGGTGTCCAGACACCCAGCAGGGGGTGGAGCCAGTGCCTGGGGGAGCTGGGGGCGATCGGCACCTGGCGGGGGAGAGCCCTTGACAGTTCGTTCTCCCATTGACTTGCCAAGTGGTCCGCTCACCTCCTGGGTGGATGGTGGTGCCGGGATGTCGGGGCCGGCCAGGCCCGGGGTTAGGGTCGAGGGGAGGCCATGCGGCCGCGTGGTGCAGGGCCCCAGATGGCGGCTTGACCCGGCCGGGGAAGCCGGTGGGGCTGGACCCCGTGATGAGTAGGGGTCCGAGGGCAGAGGGTCCGTCGGGAGACGGAGTACAGGTGCTTGTCGTGGGGATATGCCAGGTGGGCCGGAGTTCGGGCCCTGTCGAGCGGGGAGGGAGCAAGCCGTCTGTGAGGCCTGTCCAACACTCCTATCGCCAGTCCTGTAGTCTGTGTTGCTTCTTTCATCCCACCGCCCTTCCCGTTGTCTGTGTTGCTTCTTCCCTCTTACCGCCCCTCCCGTTTTCCGTGTTGCTTCTTCCCTCCCTCCGCCAGTCCTGTTGTCTGTGTTGCTTCTTCCCTCCCACCGCCTCTCCTGTTGTCTGGGTTGCTTCTTCCCTCTCACCGCCCCTCCCGTTGTCCGTGTTGCTTCTTCCCTCCCTCCGCCAGTCCTGTTGTCTGTGTTGCTTCTTCCCTCCCTCCGCCCCTCCCGTTGTCTGTGTTGCTTCTTCCCACTCACTGCCCCTCCCATTGTCTGTGTTGCTTCTTTTCCCTCTCACCCCCCCTCCTGTTGTCTTTGTTGCTTCTTCCCTCTCACCGCCCCGTTATCTGTGTTGCTTCTTCCCTCTCACCGCCCCTCCCGTTGTCTGTGTTGCTTCTTCCCTCTCACTGCCCCTCCCGTTGTCTGTGTTACTTCTTCCCTCCCTCCGCCAGTCCTGTTGTCCGTGTTGCTTCTTCCCTCCCACCGCCCCTCCCGTTGTCTGTGTTGCTTCTTTCCTCCCACCGCCCCTCCCGTTGTCTGTGTTGCTTCTTCCCTCCCTCCACCAGTCCTGTTGTCTGTTTTGCTTCTTCCCTCTCACCGCCACTCCTGTTGTCTGTGTTGCTTCTTCCCTCCCACGCCCCTCCCATTGTCTGTGTTGCTTCTTCCCTCCCACGCCCCTCCCGTTGTCTGTGTTGCTTCTTCCCTCTCACCGCCACTCTCATTGTCTGTGTTGCTCCTTCCCTCACACCGCCCCTCCCATTGTCTGTGTTGCTTCTTCCCTCCCACTGCCCCTCCCGTTGTCTGTGTTGCTTGTTCCTGTGTTGCTTCTCCCTCTCACCACCCCTCCCATTGTCTGTTGCTTCTTCCCTCTCACCGCCCCTCCCGTTGTCTGTGTTGCTTCTTCCCTCCCACTGCCAGTCCTGTTGTCCGTGTTGCTTCTTCCTTCCCTCCGCCAGTCCTGTTGTCTGTGTTGCTTCTTCCCTCCCACCGCCCCTCCCGTTGTCTGTGTTGCTTCTTTCCTCTCACCACCCCTCCCGTTGTCTGTGTTTCTTCTTCCCTCTCACCGCCCCTCCCGTTGTCTGTGTTGCTTCTTCCCTCCCACTGCCCCTCCCGTTGTCTGTGTTGCTTCTTCCCTCCCTACGTCAGTCCTGTTGTCCTTGTTGCTTCTTCCCTCCCACCGCCCCTCCCGTTGTCTGTGTTGCTTCTTCCCTCCCACCACCCCTCCTGTTGTCTGTGTTGCTTCTTCCCTCTCACCGCCACTCCCGTTGTCTGTGTTGCTTCTTCCCTCTCACCGCCCCTCCCGTTGTCCGTGTTGCTTATTCCCTCCCACCGCCCCTCTCGTTGTCTGTGTTGCTTCTTCCCTCCCACACCCCTCCCGTTGTCTGTGTTGCTTCTTCCCTCCCACGCCCCTCCCGTTGTCCGTGTTGCTTCTTCCCTCTCAATGCCCCTCTCATTGTCTGTGTTGCTCCTTCCCTCCCACCACCCCTCCCGTTGCCTGTGTTGCTTCTTCCCTCCCACTGCCCCTCCCGTTGTCCATGTTGCTTCTTCCTGTGTTGCTTCTTTTCTCTCACTGCCCCTCTCGTTGTCTGTGTTGCTTCTTCCCTCCTATCGCCAGTCCTGTTGTCTGTGTTGCTTATTCCCTCCCACTGCCTCTCCTGTTGTCTGTGTTGCTTCTTCCCTCTTACCGCCCCTCCCGTTGTCCGTGTTGCTTCTTCCCTCCCTCCGCCAGTCCTGTTGTCTGTGTTGCTTCTTCCCTCCCACCGCCTCTCCTGTTGTCTGGGTTGCTTCTTCCCTCTCACCGCCCCTCCCGTTGTCCGTGTTGCTTCTTCCCTCCCTCCGCCAGTCCTGTTGTCTGTGTTGCTTCTTCCCTCCCTCCGCCCCTCCCGTTGTCTGTGTTGCTTCTTCCCACTCACTGCCCCTCCTATTGTCTGTGTTGCTTCTTCCCTCCCACTGCCCCTCCCGTTGTCCGTGTTGCTTCTTCCCTCTCACCGCCCCTCCCATTGTCCGTGTTGCTTCTTCCCTCCCACTGCCCCTCCCGTTGTCCATGTTGCTTCTTCCCTCTCACCGCCCCACCCGTTGTCTGTGTTGCTTCTTCCCTCTCTCCGCCAGTCTTGTTGTCTGTGTTGCTTCTTCCCTCCCACCGCCCCTCCCGTTGTCCGTGTTGCTTCTTTTCCCTCTCATCACCCCTCCCGTTGTCTGTCTTGCTTCTTTTCCCTCTCACCACCCCTCCTGTTGTCTTTGTTGCTTCTTCCCTCTCACCGCCCTGTTATCTGTGTTGCTTCTTCCCTCTCACCGCCCCTCCCGTTGTCTGTGTTGCTTCTTCCCTCTCACTGCCCCTCCCGTTGTCTGTGTTACTTCTTCCCTCCTTCCGCCAGTCCTGTTGGCCGTGTTGCTTCTTCCCTCCCACCGCCCCTCCCGTTGTCTGTGTTGCTTCTTCCCTCCCACCGCCCCTCCCGTTGTCTGTGTTGCTTCTTCCCTCTCACCACCCCTCCCGTTGTCCGTGTTTCTTTTTCCCTCTCACCACCCCTCCCATTGTCTGTGTTGCTTCTTCCCTCCCTCCGCCCCTCCCGTTGTCCGTGTTTCTTCTTCCCTCTCACCGCCAGTCCTGTAGTCTGTGTTGCTTCTTCCCTCTCACCGCCCCTCCCGTTGTCCGTGTTGCTTATTCCCTCCCACCGCCCCTCTCGTTGTCTGTGTTGCTTCTTCCCTCCCACACCCCTCCCGTTGTCTGTGTTGCTTCTTCCCTCCCACGCCCCTCCCGTTGTCCGTGTTGCTTCTTCCCTCTCAATGCCCCTCTCATTGTCTGTGTTGCTCCTTCCCTCCCACCACCCCTCCCGTTGCCTGTGTTGCTTCTTCCCTCCCACTGCCCCTCCCGTTGTCCATGTTGCTTCTTCCTGTGTTGCTTCTTCCCTCTCACCGCCCCTCCCGTTGTCTGTGTTGCTTCTTCCCTCCCTCTACCAGTCCTGTTGTCCGTGTGGCTTTTTCCCTCCCTCCGCCAGTCCTGTTGTCTGTGTTGCTTCTTCCCTCCCACCGCCCCTCCCGTTGTCTGTGTTGCTTCTTTCCTCTCACCACCCCTCCTGTTGTCCGTGTTTCTTTTTCCCTCTCACCGCCCCTCCCATTGTCTGTGTTGCTTCTTCCCTCCCTCCGCCCCTCCCGTTGTCCGTGTTTCTTCTTCCCTCTCACCGCCAGTCCTGTAGTCTGTGTTGCTTCTTTTCTCTCACTGCCCCTCTCGTTGTCTGTATTGCTTCTTCCCTCCTATCGCCAGTCCTGTTGTCTGTGTTGCTTATTCCCTCCCACTGCCTCTCCTGTTGTCTGTGTTGCTTCTTCCCTCTTACCGCCCCTCCCGTTGTCCGTGTTGCTTCTTCCCTCCCTCCGCCAGTCCTGTTGTCTGTGTTGCTTCTTCCCTCTCACCGCCTCTCCTGTTGTCTGGGTTGCTTCTTCCCTCTCACCGCCCCTCCCGTTGTCCGTGTTGCTTCTTCCCTCCCTCCGCCAGTCCTGTTGTCTGTGTTGCTTCTTCCCTCCCTCCGCCCCTCCCGTTGTCTGTGTTGCTTCTTCCCACTCACTGCCCCTCCTATTGTCTGTGTTGCTTCTTCCCTCCCACTGCCCCTCCCGTTGTCCGTGTTGCTTCTTCCCTCTCACCGCCCCTCCCATTGTCCGTGTTGCTTCTTCCCTCCCACTGCCCCTCCCGTTGTCCATGTTGCTTCTTCCCTCTCACCGCCCCACCCGTTGTCTGTGTTGCTTCTTCCCTCTCTCCGCCAGTCTTGTTGTCTGTGTTGCTTCTTCCCTCCCACCGCCCCTCCCGTTGTCCGTGTTGCTTCTTTTCCCTCTCACCACCCCTCCCGTTGTCTGTCTTGCTTCTTTTCCCTCTCACCACCCCTCCTGTTGTCTTTGTTGCTTCTTCCCTCTCACCGCCCTGTTATCTGTGTTGCTTCTTCCCTCTCACTGCCCCTCCCGTTGTCTGTGTTGCTTCTTCCCTCTCACTGCCCCTCCCGTTGTCTGTGTTACTTCTTCCCTCCCTCCGCCAGTCCTGTTGTCCGTGTTGCTTCTTCCCTCCCACCGCCCCTCCCGTTGTCTGTGTTGCTTCTTCCCTCCCACCGCCCCTCCCGTTGTCTGTGTTGCTTCTTCCCTCTCACCACCCCTCCCGTTGTCCGTGTTTCTTTTTCCCTCTCACCACCCCTCCCATTGTCTGTGTTGCTTCTTCCCTCCCTCCGCCCCTCCCGTTGTCCGTGTTTCTTCTTCCCTCTCACCGCCAGTCCTGTAGTCTGTGTTGCTTCTTTCCTCTCACCGCCCCTCTCGTTGTCTGTGTTGCTTCTTCCCTCCTATCGCCAGTCCTGTAGTCTGTGTTGCTTCTTTCATCCCACCGCCCTTCCCGTTGTCTGTGTTGCTTCTTCCCTCTTACCGCCCCTCCCGTTTTCCGTGTTGCTTCTTCCCTCCCTCCGCCAGTCCTGTTGTCTGTGTTGCTTCTTCCCTCCCACCGCCTCTCCTGTTGTCTGGGTTGCTTCTTCCCTCTCACCGCCCCTCCCGTTGTCCGTGTTGCTTCTTCCCTCCCTCCGCCAGTCCTGTTGTCTGTGTTGCTTCTTCCCTCCCTCCGCCCCTCCCGTTGTCTGTGTTGCTTCTTCCCACTCACTGCCCCTCCCATTGTCTGTGTTGCTTCTTTTCCCTCTCACCCCCCCTCCTGTTGTCTTTGTTGCTTCTTCCCTCTCACCGCCCCGTTATCTGTGTTGCTTCTTCCCTCTCACCGCCCCTCCCGTTGTCTGTGTTGCTTCTTCCCTCTCTCTGCCCCTCCCGTTGTCTGTGTTACTTCTTCCCTCCCTCCGCCAGTCCTGTTGTCCGTGTTGCTTCTTCCCTCCCACCGCCCCTCCCGTTGTCTGTGTTGCTTCTTCCCTCCCACCACCCCTCCCGTTGTCTGTGTTGCTTCTTCCCTCCCTCCACCAGTCCTGTTGTCTGTTTTGCTTCTTCCCTCTCACCGCCACTCCTGTTGTCTGTGTTGCTTCTTCCCTCCCACGCCCCTCCCATTGTCTGTGTTGCTTCTTCCCTCCCACGCCCCTCCCGTTGTCTGTGTTGCTTCTTCCCTCTCACCGCCACTCTCATTGTCTGTGTTGCTCCTTCCCTCACACCGCCCCTCCCATTGTCTGTGTTGCTTCTTCCCTCCCACTGCCCCTCCCGTTGTCTGTGTTGCTTGTTCCTGTGTTGCTTCTCCCTCTCACCACCCCTCCCATTGTCTGTTGCTTCTTCCCTCTCACCGCCCCTCCCGTTGTCTGTGTTGCTTCTTCCTTCCCACTGCCAGTCCTGTTGTCCGTGTTGCTTCTTCCTTCCCTCCGCCAGTCCTGTTGTCTGTGTTGCTTCTTCCCTCCCACCGCCCCTCCCGTTGTCTGTGTTGCTTCTTTCCTCTCACCACCACTCCCGTTGTCTGTGTTTCTTCTTCCCTCTCACCGCCCCTCCCGTTGTCTGTGTTGCTTCTTCCCTCCCACTGCCCCTCCCGTTGTCTGTGTTGCTTCTTCCCTCCCTACGTCAGTCCTGTTGTCCTTGTTGCTTCTTCCCTCCCACCGCCCCTCCCGTTGTCTGTGTTGCTTCTTCCCTCCCACCACCCCTCCCGTTGTCTGTGTTGCTTCTTCCCTCCCTCCACCAGTCCTGTTGTCTGTGTTGCTTCTTCCCTCTCACCGCCACTCCCGTTGTCTGTGTTGCTTCTTCCCTCTTACCGCCCCTCCCGTTGTCCGTGTTGCTTATTCCCTCCCACCACCCCTCCCGTTGGCTGTGTTGCTTCTTCCCTCCCATGCCCCTCCCGTTGTCTGTGTTGCTTCTTCCCTCCCTCCGCAGGTCCTGTTGTCCGTGTTGCTTCTTCCCCCCGACCGCCTCTCCTGTTGTCTGTGTTGCTTCTTCCCTCTCACCGCCCCTCCCGTTGTCCGTGTTGCTTCTTCCCTCCCTCCGCCAGTCCTATTGTCAGTGTTGCTTCTTCCCTCCCACCGCCCCTCCCGTTGTCTGTGTTGCTTCTTCCCTCTCACTGCCCCTCCCATTGTCTGTGTTGCTTCTTACCTCCCACCGCCCCTCCCATTGTCAGTGTTGCTTCTTCCCTCCCACTGCCCCTCCCATTGTCCTTGTTGCTTCTTCCCTCTCACCGCCCCTCCCATTGTCTGTGTTGCTTCTTCCCTCCCACTGCCCCTCCCGTTGTCCATGTTGCTTCTTCCCTCTCACCGCCCCACCCGTTGTCTGTGTTGCTTCTTCCCTCTCTCCGCCAGTCTTGTTGTCTGTGTTGCTTCTTCCCTCCCACCGCCCCTCCCGTTATCCGTGTTGCTTCTTTTCCCTCTCACCATCCCTCCCGTTGTCTGTGTTGCTTCTTTTCCCTCTCACCACTCCTCCCGTTGTCTGTGTTGCTTCTTCCCTCCCACTGCCCCTCCTGTTGTCTTTGTTGCTTCTTCCCTCTCTCTGCCCCTCCCGCTGTCTGTGTTGCTTCTTCCCTCCCTCCGCCAGTCCCGTTGCCCGTGCTGCTTCTTCCCTCACACCGCCCCTCCCGTTGTCTGTGTTGCTTCTTCCCTCCCACCGCCCCTCCCGTTGTCTGTGTTGCCTCTTCCCTCCATCCACCAGTCCTGTTGTCTGTGTTGCTTCTTCTCTCTCGCCGCCACTCCCGTTGTCTGTGTTGCTTCTTCCCTCTCACCGCCCCTCCCGTTGTCCGTGTTGCTTATTCCCTCCCACCGCCCCTCTCGTTGTCTGTGTTGCTTCTTCCCTCCCACACCCCTCCCGTTGTCTGTGTTGCTTCTTCCCTCCCACGCCCCTCCCGTTGTCCGTGTTGCTTCTTCCCTCTCAATGCCCCTCTCATTGTCTGTGTTGCTCCTTCCCTCCCACCACCCCTCCCGTTGCCTGTGTTGCTTCTTCCCTCCCACTGCCCCTCCCGTTGTCCATGTTGCTTCTTCCTGTGTTGCTTCTTCCCTCTCACCGCCCCTCCCGTTGTCTGTGTTGCTTCTTCCCTCCCTCTACCAGTCCTGTTGTCCGTGTTGCTTTTTCCCTCCCTCCGCCAGTCCTGTTGTCTGTGTTGCTTCTTCCCTCCCACCGCCCCTCCCGTTGTCTGTTGCTTCTTTCCTCTCACCACCCCTCCTGTTGTCCGTGTTTCTTTTTCCCTCTCACCGCCCCTCCCATTGTCTGTGTTGCTTCTTCCCTCCCTCCGCCCCTCCCGTTGTCCGTGTTTCTTCTTCCCTCTCACCGCCAGTCCTGTAGTCTGTGTTGCTTCTTTCCTCTCACTGCCCCTCTCGTTGTCTGTGTTGCTTCTTCCCTCCTATCGCCAGTCCTGTAGTCTGTGTTGCTTCTTTCATCCCACCGCCCTTCCCGTTGTCTGTGTTGCTTCTTCCCTCCTTCCGCCAGTCCTGTTGTCTGTGTTGCTTCTTCCCTCCCACCACCTCTCCTGTTGTCTGGGTTGCTTCTTCCCTCTCACCGCCCCTCCCGTTGTCTGTGTTGCTTCTTCCCTCCCTCCGCCAGTCCTGTTGTCTGTGTTGCTTCTTCCCTCCCTCCGCCCCTCCCGTTGTCTGTGTTGCTTCTTCCCACTCACTGCCCCTCCCATTGTCTGTGTTGCTTCTTCCCTCCCACTGCCCCTCCCGTTGTCCGTGTTGCTTCTTCCCTCTCACCGCCCCTCCCATTGTCCATGTTGCTTCTTCCCTCCCACTGCCCCTCCCGTTGTCCATGTTGCTTCTTCCCTCTCACCGCCCCACCCGTTGTCTGTGTTGCTTCTTCCCTCTCTCCGCCAGTCTTGTTGTCTGTGTTGCTTCTTCCCTCCCACCGCCCCTCCCGTTGTCCGTGTTGCTTCTTTTCCCTCTCACCACCCCTCCCGTTGTCTGTCTTGCTTCTTTTCCCTCTCACCACCCCTCCTGTTGTCTTTGTTGCTTCTTCCCTCTCACCGCCCCGTTATCTGTGTTGCTTCTTCCCTCTCACCGCCCCTCCCGTTGTCTGTGTTGCTTCTTCCCTCTCACTGCCCCTCCCGTTGTCTGTGTTACTTCTTCCCTCCCTCCGCCAGTCCTGTTGTCCGTGTTGCTTCTTCCCTCCCACCGCCCCTCCCGTTGTCTGTGTTGCTTCTTCCCTCCCACCGCCCCTCCCGTTGTCTGTGTTGCTTCTTCCCTCTCACCACCCCTCCCGTTGTCCTTGTTTCTTTTTCCCTCTCACCGCCCCTCCCATTGTCTGTGTTGCTTCTTCCCTCCCTCCGCCCCTCCCGTTGTCCGTGTTTCTTCTTCCCTCTCACCGCCAGTCCTGTAGTCTGTGTTGCTTCTTTCCTCTCACCGCCCCTCTCGTTGTCTGTGTTGCTTCTTCCCTCCTTGTTAGAAAAGGTAGACGGACCGGGAGGGTCGGCCGGGGTCAGGAGGAGAGGTCTCCGGGGAGAGCCGTCTCCAGCGATCGTACAGACAAGTAACTTCCCCCCCACAGACAGATATCACACACGGATAAGGTTCAGCGTTCTTTATAAGCACTTATTTAAGGTACGGTTGAATGGTACAAGGAGGTCTGGACTCAGGGGTCCCCTCGATTAGCGTCTCGCAAGGTAGGGAAGGGGGTAGCGGGGCAGTCTATTTACCAATCAGGTAGTTCGGATGAGATGATGATGCGCTCCCAATCCTCGAGCTTGGTGGTTAGGTGGTACGGGCCGCGGCAGCGCCAGCAGGTCCCGGTGTGGATGGTCGATACAACGGGCCGCGGCAGCGCCAGCAGGTCCCCGGAAGATATACGGTCCGCGGCAGCGCCAGCAGGTCCCGGTGAGGATGGTCGTTACAACGTGCCGCGGCAGCGCCAGCAGGTCCCAGGAAGATGTACGGTCCGCGGCAGCGCCAGCAGGTCCCAGTGAGGATGGTCGTTACAACGGGCCGCGGCAGCGCCAGCAGGTCCCAGGAAGATGACTGTTGCAGAAGGCCGCGGCAGCGCCAGCAGGCAGGACGATGGTTCACAAGAGCGGGCTACGGCAGCGCCAGTAGACCGTCAAGGTTGAGTTCGCTCGGTGTCTCTCGACTCCAGGATACAACTGCCTTCCTGCTCCGGAGCTGCCTCAGTTATAGGGCTGGTGCCCTTTGATGTCCGGACCCTCGCACTTGGAGGTCGGAGGGTCCGGGATGAAGGTGTCCAGACACCCAGCAGGGGGTGGAGCCAGTGCCTGGGGGAGCTGGGGGCGATCGGCACCTGGCGGGGGAGAGCCCTTGACAGTTCGTTCTCCCATTGACTTGCCAAGTGGTCCGCTCACCTCCTGGGTGGATGGTGGTGCCGGGATGTCGGGGCCGGCCAGGCCCGGGGTTAGGGTCGAGGGGAGGCCATGCGGCCGCGTGGTGCAGGGCCCCAGATGGCGGCTTGACCCGGCCGGGGAAGCCGGTGGGGCTGGACCCCGTGATGAGTAGGGGTCCGAGGGCAGAGGGTCCGTCGGGAGACGGAGTACAGGTGCTTGTCGTGGGGATATGCCAGGTGGGCCGGAGTTCGGGCCCTGTCGAGCGGGGAGGGAGCAAGCCGTCTGTGAGGCCTGTCCAACACTCCTATCGCCAGTCCTGTAGTCTGTGTTGCTTCTTTCATCCCACCGCCCTTCCCGTTGTCTGTGTTGCTTCTTCCCTCTTACCGCCCCTCCCGTTTTCCGTGTTGCTTCTTCCCTCCCTCCGCCAGTCCTGTTGTCTGTGTTGCTTCTTCCCTCCCACCGCCTCTCCTGTTGTCTGGGTTGCTTCTTCCCTCTCACCGCCCCTCCCGTTGTCCGTGTTGCTTCTTCCCTCCCTCCGCCAGTCCTGTTGTCTGTGTTGCTTCTTCCCTCCCTCCGCCCCTCCCGTTGTCTGTGTTGCTTCTTCCCACTCACTGCCCCTCCCATTGTCTGTGTTGCTTCTTTTCCCTCTCACCCCCCCTCCTGTTGTCTTTGTTGCTTCTTCCCTCTCACCGCCCCGTTATCTGTGTTGCTTCTTCCCTCTCACCGCCCCTCCCGTTGTCTGTGTTGCTTCTTCCCTCTCACTGCCCCTCCCGTTGTCTGTGTTACTTCTTCCCTCCCTCCGCCAGTCCTGTTGTCCGTGTTGCTTCTTCCCTCCCACCGCCCCTCCCGTTGTCTGTGTTGCTTCTTTCCTCCCACCGCCCCTCCCGTTGTCTGTGTTGCTTCTTCCCTCCCTCCACCAGTCCTGTTGTCTGTTTTGCTTCTTCCCTCTCACCGCCACTCCTGTTGTCTGTGTTGCTTCTTCCCTCCCACGCCCCTCCCATTGTCTGTGTTGCTTCTTCCCTCCCACGCCCCTCCCGTTGTCTGTGTTGCTTCTTCCCTCTCACCGCCACTCTCATTGTCTGTGTTGCTCCTTCCCTCACACCGCCCCTCCCATTGTCTGTGTTGCTTCTTCCCTCCCACTGCCCCTCCCGTTGTCTGTGTTGCTTGTTCCTGTGTTGCTTCTCCCTCTCACCACCCCTCCCATTGTCTGTTGCTTCTTCCCTCTCACCGCCCCTCCCGTTGTCTGTGTTGCTTCTTCCCTCCCACTGCCAGTCCTGTTGTCCGTGTTGCTTCTTCCTTCCCTCCGCCAGTCCTGTTGTCTGTGTTGCTTCTTCCCTCCCACCGCCCCTCCCGTTGTCTGTGTTGCTTCTTTCCTCTCACCACCCCTCCCGTTGTCTGTGTTTCTTCTTCCCTCTCACCGCCCCTCCCGTTGTCTGTGTTGCTTCTTCCCTCCCACTGCCCCTCCCGTTGTCTGTGTTGCTTCTTCCCTCCCTACGTCAGTCCTGTTGTCCTTGTTGCTTCTTCCCTCCCACCGCCCCTCCCGTTGTCTGTGTTGCTTCTTCCCTCCCACCACCCCTCCTGTTGTCTGTGTTGCTTCTTCCCTCTCACCGCCACTCCCGTTGTCTGTGTTGCTTCTTCCCTCTCACCGCCCCTCCCGTTGTCCGTGTTGCTTATTCCCTCCCACCGCCCCTCTCGTTGTCTGTGTTGCTTCTTCCCTCCCACACCCCTCCCGTTGTCTGTGTTGCTTCTTCCCTCCCACGCCCCTCCCGTTGTCCGTGTTGCTTCTTCCCTCTCAATGCCCCTCTCATTGTCTGTGTTGCTCCTTCCCTCCCACCACCCCTCCCGTTGCCTGTGTTGCTTCTTCCCTCCCACTGCCCCTCCCGTTGTCCATGTTGCTTCTTCCTGTGTTGCTTCTTTTCTCTCACTGCCCCTCTCGTTGTCTGTGTTGCTTCTTCCCTCCTATCGCCAGTCCTGTTGTCTGTGTTGCTTATTCCCTCCCACTGCCTCTCCTGTTGTCTGTGTTGCTTCTTCCCTCTTACCGCCCCTCCCGTTGTCCGTGTTGCTTCTTCCCTCCCTCCGCCAGTCCTGTTGTCTGTGTTGCTTCTTCCCTCCCACCGCCTCTCCTGTTGTCTGGGTTGCTTCTTCCCTCTCACCGCCCCTCCCGTTGTCCGTGTTGCTTCTTCCCTCCCTCCGCCAGTCCTGTTGTCTGTGTTGCTTCTTCCCTCCCTCCGCCCCTCCCGTTGTCTGTGTTGCTTCTTCCCACTCACTGCCCCTCCTATTGTCTGTGTTGCTTCTTCCCTCCCACTGCCCCTCCCGTTGTCCGTGTTGCTTCTTCCCTCTCACCGCCCCTCCCATTGTCCGTGTTGCTTCTTCCCTCCCACTGCCCCTCCCGTTGTCCATGTTGCTTCTTCCCTCTCACCGCCCCACCCGTTGTCTGTGTTGCTTCTTCCCTCTCTCCGCCAGTCTTGTTGTCTGTGTTGCTTCTTCCCTCCCACCGCCCCTCCCGTTGTCCGTGTTGCTTCTTTTCCCTCTCATCACCCCTCCCGTTGTCTGTCTTGCTTCTTTTCCCTCTCACCACCCCTCCTGTTGTCTTTGTTGCTTCTTCCCTCTCACCGCCCTGTTATCTGTGTTGCTTCTTCCCTCTCACCGCCCCTCCCGTTGTCTGTGTTGCTTCTTCCCTCTCACTGCCCCTCCCGTTGTCTGTGTTACTTCTTCCCTCCTTCCGCCAGTCCTGTTGGCCGTGTTGCTTCTTCCCTCCCACCGCCCCTCCCGTTGTCTGTGTTGCTTCTTCCCTCCCACCGCCCCTCCCGTTGTCTGTGTTGCTTCTTCCCTCTCACCACCCCTCCCGTTGTCCGTGTTTCTTTTTCCCTCTCACCACCCCTCCCATTGTCTGTGTTGCTTCTTCCCTCCCTCCGCCCCTCCCGTTGTCCGTGTTTCTTCTTCCCTCTCACCGCCAGTCCTGTAGTCTGTGTTGCTTCTTCCCTCTCACCGCCCCTCCCGTTGTCCGTGTTGCTTATTCCCTCCCACCGCCCCTCTCGTTGTCTGTGTTGCTTCTTCCCTCCCACACCCCTCCCGTTGTCTGTGTTGCTTCTTCCCTCCCACGCCCCTCCCGTTGTCCGTGTTGCTTCTTCCCTCTCAATGCCCCTCTCATTGTCTGTGTTGCTCCTTCCCTCCCACCACCCCTCCCGTTGCCTGTGTTGCTTCTTCCCTCCCACTGCCCCTCCCGTTGTCCATGTTGCTTCTTCCTGTGTTGCTTCTTCCCTCTCACCGCCCCTCCCGTTGTCTGTGTTGCTTCTTCCCTCCCTCTACCAGTCCTGTTGTCCGTGTGGCTTTTTCCCTCCCTCCGCCAGTCCTGTTGTCTGTGTTGCTTCTTCCCTCCCACCGCCCCTCCCGTTGTCTGTGTTGCTTCTTTCCTCTCACCACCCCTCCTGTTGTCCGTGTTTCTTTTTCCCTCTCACCGCCCCTCCCATTGTCTGTGTTGCTTCTTCCCTCCCTCCGCCCCTCCCGTTGTCCGTGTTTCTTCTTCCCTCTCACCGCCAGTCCTGTAGTCTGTGTTGCTTCTTTTCTCTCACTGCCCCTCTCGTTGTCTGTATTGCTTCTTCCCTCCTATCGCCAGTCCTGTTGTCTGTGTTGCTTATTCCCTCCCACTGCCTCTCCTGTTGTCTGTGTTGCTTCTTCCCTCTTACCGCCCCTCCCGTTGTCCGTGTTGCTTCTTCCCTCCCTCCGCCAGTCCTGTTGTCTGTGTTGCTTCTTCCCTCTCACCGCCTCTCCTGTTGTCTGGGTTGCTTCTTCCCTCTCACCGCCCCTCCCGTTGTCCGTGTTGCTTCTTCCCTCCCTCCGCCAGTCCTGTTGTCTGTGTTGCTTCTTCCCTCCCTCCGCCCCTCCCGTTGTCTGTGTTGCTTCTTCCCACTCACTGCCCCTCCTATTGTCTGTGTTGCTTCTTCCCTCCCACTGCCCCTCCCGTTGTCCGTGTTGCTTCTTCCCTCTCACCGCCCCTCCCATTGTCCGTGTTGCTTCTTCCCTCCCACTGCCCCTCCCGTTGTCCATGTTGCTTCTTCCCTCTCACCGCCCCACCCGTTGTCTGTGTTGCTTCTTCCCTCTCTCCGCCAGTCTTGTTGTCTGTGTTGCTTCTTCCCTCCCACCGCCCCTCCCGTTGTCCGTGTTGCTTCTTTTCCCTCTCACCACCCCTCCCGTTGTCTGTCTTGCTTCTTTTCCCTCTCACCACCCCTCCTGTTGTCTTTGTTGCTTCTTCCCTCTCACCGCCCTGTTATCTGTGTTGCTTCTTCCCTCTCACTGCCCCTCCCGTTGTCTGTGTTGCTTCTTCCCTCTCACTGCCCCTCCCGTTGTCTGTGTTACTTCTTCCCTCCCTCCGCCAGTCCTGTTGTCCGTGTTGCTTCTTCCCTCCCACCGCCCCTCCCGTTGTCTGTGTTGCTTCTTCCCTCCCACCGCCCCTCCCGTTGTCTGTGTTGCTTCTTCCCTCTCACCACCCCTCCCGTTGTCCGTGTTTCTTTTTCCCTCTCACCACCCCTCCCATTGTCTGTGTTGCTTCTTCCCTCCCTCCGCCCCTCCCGTTGTCCGTGTTTCTTCTTCCCTCTCACCGCCAGTCCTGTAGTCTGTGTTGCTTCTTTCCTCTCACCGCCCCTCTCGTTGTCTGTGTTGCTTCTTCCCTCCTATCGCCAGTCCTGTAGTCTGTGTTGCTTCTTTCATCCCACCGCCCTTCCCGTTGTCTGTGTTGCTTCTTCCCTCTTACCGCCCCTCCCGTTTTCCGTGTTGCTTCTTCCCTCCCTCCGCCAGTCCTGTTGTCTGTGTTGCTTCTTCCCTCCCACCGCCTCTCCTGTTGTCTGGGTTGCTTCTTCCCTCTCACCGCCCCTCCCGTTGTCCGTGTTGCTTCTTCCCTCCCTCCGCCAGTCCTGTTGTCTGTGTTGCTTCTTCCCTCCCTCCGCCCCTCCCGTTGTCTGTGTTGCTTCTTCCCACTCACTGCCCCTCCCATTGTCTGTGTTGCTTCTTTTCCCTCTCACCCCCCCTCCTGTTGTCTTTGTTGCTTCTTCCCTCTCACCGCCCCGTTATCTGTGTTGCTTCTTCCCTCTCACCGCCCCTCCCGTTGTCTGTGTTGCTTCTTCCCTCTCTCTGCCCCTCCCGTTGTCTGTGTTACTTCTTCCCTCCCTCCGCCAGTCCTGTTGTCCGTGTTGCTTCTTCCCTCCCACCGCCCCTCCCGTTGTCTGTGTTGCTTCTTCCCTCCCACCACCCCTCCCGTTGTCTGTGTTGCTTCTTCCCTCCCTCCACCAGTCCTGTTGTCTGTTTTGCTTCTTCCCTCTCACCGCCACTCCTGTTGTCTGTGTTGCTTCTTCCCTCCCACGCCCCTCCCATTGTCTGTGTTGCTTCTTCCCTCCCACGCCCCTCCCGTTGTCTGTGTTGCTTCTTCCCTCTCACCGCCACTCTCATTGTCTGTGTTGCTCCTTCCCTCACACCGCCCCTCCCATTGTCTGTGTTGCTTCTTCCCTCCCACTGCCCCTCCCGTTGTCTGTGTTGCTTGTTCCTGTGTTGCTTCTCCCTCTCACCACCCCTCCCATTGTCTGTTGCTTCTTCCCTCTCACCGCCCCTCCCGTTGTCTGTGTTGCTTCTTCCTTCCCACTGCCAGTCCTGTTGTCCGTGTTGCTTCTTCCTTCCCTCCGCCAGTCCTGTTGTCTGTGTTGCTTCTTCCCTCCCACCGCCCCTCCCGTTGTCTGTGTTGCTTCTTTCCTCTCACCACCACTCCCGTTGTCTGTGTTTCTTCTTCCCTCTCACCGCCCCTCCCGTTGTCTGTGTTGCTTCTTCCCTCCCACTGCCCCTCCCGTTGTCTGTGTTGCTTCTTCCCTCCCTACGTCAGTCCTGTTGTCCTTGTTGCTTCTTCCCTCCCACCGCCCCTCCCGTTGTCTGTGTTGCTTCTTCCCTCCCACCACCCCTCCCGTTGTCTGTGTTGCTTCTTCCCTCCCTCCACCAGTCCTGTTGTCTGTGTTGCTTCTTCCCTCTCACCGCCACTCCCGTTGTCTGTGTTGCTTCTTCCCTCTTACCGCCCCTCCCGTTGTCCGTGTTGCTTATTCCCTCCCACCACCCCTCCCGTTGGCTGTGTTGCTTCTTCCCTCCCATGCCCCTCCCGTTGTCTGTGTTGCATCTTCCCTCCCACGCCCCTCCCGTTGTCCGTGTTGCTTCTTCCCTCTCACCGCCCCTCTCATTGTCTGTGTTGCTCCTTCCCTCCCACCGCCCCTCCCGTTGTCTGTGTTGCTTCTTCCCTCCCACTGCCCCTCCCGTTGTCCGTGTTGCTTCTTCCTGTGTTGCTTTTTCCTTCTCACCGCCCCTCCCGTTGCCTGTGTTGCTTCTTCCCTCCCTCCGCCAGTGCTGTTGTCCGTGTTGCTTCTTCCCTCCCATCACCCCTCCCATTGTCTGTGTTGCTTCTTCCCTCCCACCGCCCCTTCCGTTGTCCGTGTTTCTTCTTCCCTCTCACCGCCCCTCCTGTTGTCTTTGTTGCTTCTTCCCTCTCACCGCCCCCGTTATCTGTGTTGCTTCTTCCCTCTCACCGCCCCTCCCATTGTCTGTGTTGCTTCTTCCCTCCCGTTGTCCGTGTTGCTTCTTCCTGTGTTGCTTCTTCCCTCTCACCACCCCTCCCGTTGTCTGTTGCTTTTTCCCTCTCACCGCCCCTCCCGTTGTCTGTGTTGCTTCTTCCCTCCCTCCACCAGTCCTGTTGTCTGTGTTGCTTCTTCCCTCTCACCACCCCTCCCGTTGTCTGTTGCTTCTTCCCGCCCACTGCCCCTCCCGTTGTCCATGTTGCTTCTTCCCTCCCTCTGCCAGTCCTGTTGTCTGTGTTGCTTCTTCCCTCCCACCGCCCCTCCCACCGCCCCTCCCGTTGTCTGTGTTGCTTCTTTCCTCTCACCACCCCTCCCGTTGTCTGTGTTGCTTCTTCCCTCCCACCACCCCTCCCGTTGTCTGTGTTTCTTCTTCCCTCTCACCGCCCCTCCCGTTGTCTGTGTTTCTTCTTCCCTCTCACCGCCAGTCCTGTAGTCTGTGTTGCTTCTTCCCTCCCACCGCCCCTCCCACCGCCCCTCCCGTTTTCTGTGTTGCTTCTTCCCTCTCACCGCCCCTCCCGTTGTCTGTGTTGCTGCTTCCCTCCCTCCGCCCCTCCTGTTGTCTGTGTTGTACCTGTCCACCTCACACACACCAAAGGTGATGGCAGGCTTCTTGCAATATGTCTAACCACTGGCAATCGCTGGGGTAGCACTCCAACCCACTGTTCTGTTGCCCACCATGCCACCTCAGATGAAACCCACCCAGCCATCTTCAAACCAGTCTTGACCCTGCTCCAATGTAATCCAGCCCCACCTGCCGGCCAGGTCCTGTCATGACCTCTCTGGACTTTGCAGTTTTTTGTCTCTAAGACCTCTTCTCTCCCTGTCTCTCTCTTATTCTCCCCTCTCTCCCTTTTTCTCTCTCCCACTCTCTCTTCCTCTATCTTCTCTCCCTCTTTCTCTCTCTTATTCCCCCTCTCTCTCCCTGTCTCTCTCTTATTCTCCCCCCTTATTCTCCCCGTCTCTCCCTCTTTATCTCCCCCCCTCTCTCTTCCTCTCTCTCTCTGTTCCTCTCTTCCCCACTCCTTGACTCCGCCGCCCTGAAGCTCCCGCCCCAGCCCTACAGTGCTGGGTGACTGAGCCCAGGTCAGAGGAGCAGATGTTGCCCCAGCCCCCCCCCCTCAGACCCCCTCTCCCATCATCCACCCGAGGGTGGCATCTGCTGCCCCTCCCCAGCCCCCTCCCTCAGACCCCCTCTCCCATCATCCACCCGAGGGTGGCATCTGCTGCCCCTCCACAGCCCCCTCCCTCAGACCCCCTCTCCCATCATCCACCCGAGGGTGGCATCTGCTGCCCCTCCCCAGCCCCCTCCCTCAGACCCCCTCTCCCATCATCCACCCGAGGGTGGCATCTGCTGCCCCTCCCCAGCCCCCTCCCTCAGACCCCCTCTCCCATCATCCACCCGAGGGTGGCATCTGCTGCCCCTCCCCAGCCCCCCAGGCTGATTAGACTCAGCTGTTGCTCTCCTGGCTCCTGCCCCAGGGCAGGTGAGAGCCTCTCCCGCCGGCCCCGGACCCTCTGCTGGGGGGGGTGGGGGGGGGGGGGGGATGGTGCTTCAGTGCTCGTGAAACACTCATTCCTTCCGGTCCCTCTGACCTTTCACGTTCACCCTCTCCTGGTGTTCTTGCCCGCCATTAGCCCAAGGCATTGTCCTGGGGTCGGACCAGACAACTCACCCTCATGAGGGCAGACCTCAGCCACTGGGGGAGGGGAGAGGAGAGGTGAGGTTGGCCTACGTAGAGGGCGCAGCCTGACAACAGACCTCAGTCAGTGGTGGTGGTGGGGGGCGGGGGTAGTCGGATGGAGCAGCCTGGCATCAGACATCAGTCAGTGGTGGGGAGGGGGTTGGCGGAGGGCGCAGCCTGACAGCAGACCTCAGTCAGTGGTGGGGGGTAGACTGAGGGCACAGCCTGACAGCAGACCTCAGTCAGTGGTGGGGGGTAGACTGAGGGCACAGCCTGACAGCAGACCTCAGTCAGTGGTGGGGAGGGGGGAGGCGGAGGGCGCAGCCTGGCATCAGACCTCAGTCAGTGGTGGGGAGGGGTAGGCGGAGGGCACAGCCTGGCGGCAGAACTCAGTCATTGGTGGGGAGGGGGTAGGCGGAGGGCACAGCCTGACAGCAGACCTCAGTCAGTGGTGGGGAGGGGTAGGCGGAGGGCACAGCCTGGCAGCAGAACTCAGTCAGTGGTGGGGAGGGGGGAGGCGGAGGGCGCAGCCTGGCATCAGACCTCAGTCAGTGGTGGGGAGGGGTAGGCGGAGGGCACAGCCTGACAGCAGACCTCAGTCAGTGGTGGGGAGGGGGGAGGCGGAGGGCGCAGCCTGGCATCAGACCTCAGTCAGTGGTGGGGAGGGGTAGGCGGAGGGCACAGCCTGGCAGCAGAACTCAGTCATTGGTGGGGAGGGGGTTGGCGGAGGGCACAGCCTGACAGCAGACCTCAGTCAGTGGTGGGGAGGGGGTAGGCGGAGGGCACAGCCTGGCAGCAGAACTCAGTCATTGGTGGGGAGGGGGTAGGCGGAGGGCACAGCCTGACAGCAGACCTCAGTCAGTGGTGGGAGCGGGTAGGCGGAGGGGACAGCCTGACCTCAGTCAGTGGTGGGGAGGGGGTAGGCGGAGGGCGCAGCCAGGCAGCAGACCTCAGTCAGTGGTGGGTAGGGGGTAGGCTTAGGGCGCAGCCAGGCAGCAGACCTCAGTTAGTGGTGGGGAGGAGGTAGGCGGAGGGCACAGCCTGACAGCAGACCTCAGTTGGTGTGGGGGGGTTAGACGGAGGGTGCAGTCTGGCATTAGACCTCAGTCAGTGGTGGGGAGGGGGTTGGCGGAGGGCGCAGCCTGAAAGCAAACCTCAGTCAGTGGTGGGGGGTAGACTGAGGGCACAGCCTGACAGCAGACCTCAGTCAGTGGTGGGGAGGGGGGAGGCGGAGGGCGCAGCCTGGCATCAGACCTCAGTCAGTGGTGGGGAGGGGGTAGGCAGAGGGCGCAGCCTGACAGCAGACCTCAGTCAGTGGTGGGGAGGGGTAGGCGGAGGGCACAGCCTGGCAGCAGAACTCAGTCATTGGTGGGGAGGGGGTAGGCGGAGGGCACAGCCTGACAGCAGACCTCAGTCAGTGGTGGGAGCGGGTAGGCGGAGGGGACAGCCTGACCTCAGTCAGTGGTGGGGAGGGGGTAGGCGGAGGGCGCAGCCAGGCAGCAGACCTCAGTCAGTGGTGGGTAGGGGGTAGGCTTAGGGCGCAGCCAGGCAGCAGACCTCAGTCAGTGGTGGGGGGGTAGACGGAGGGCGCAGCCTGACAGCAGACCTCAGTCAGTGGTGGGGAGGGGGTAGGCGGAGGGCGCAGCCTGGCATCAGACCTCATTCAGTGGTGGGGAGGGGGTAGGCGGAGGGCACAGCCTGACAGCAGACCTCAGTCAGTGGTGGGGAGGAGGTAGGCGGAGGGGACAGCCTGACCTCAGTCAGTGGTGGGGAGGAGGTAGGCGGAGGGCACAGCCTGACAGCAGACCTCAGTTGGTGTGGGGGGGTTAGACGGAGGGTGCAGTCTGGCATTAGACCTCAGTCAGAGGTGGGGAGGGGGTAGGCGGAGGGCGCAGCATGACAGCAGACCTCAGTCAGGGGTGGGGTGGGGGTAGGCGAAGGGGGCAGACTGACAGCAGACCTCAGTCAGTGGTGGGGAAGGGGTAGGCAGAGGGCACAGCCTGACAGCAGACCTCAGTCAGTGGTGGGGAGGGGGTAGGCGGAGGGCGCAGCCTGACACTAGACCTCAGTCAGTGGTGGGGAGGGGGTAGGCGGAGGGCACAGCCTGGCATCAGACCTCAGTCAGTGGTGGGGAGGGGGTAGGCGGAGGGCACAGTCTGACATCAGACATCAGTCAGTGGTGGGGAGGGGGTTGGCGGAGGGCGCAGCCTGAAAGCAAACCTCAGTCAGTGGTGGGGGGTAGACTGAGGGCACAGCCTGACAGCAGACCTCAGTCAGTGGTGGGGAGGGGGGAGGCGGAGGGCGCAGCCTGGCATCAGACCTCAGTCAGTGGTGGGGAGGGGGTAGGCAGAGGGCGCAGCCTGACAGCAGACCTCAGTCAGTGGTGGGGAGGGGTAGGCGGAGGGCACAGCCTGGCAGCAGAACTCAGTCATTGGTGGGAGGGGGTAGGCAGAGGGCACAGCCTGACAGCAGACCTCAGTCAGTGGTGGGAGCGGGTAGGCGGAGGGGACAGCCTGACCTCAGTCAGTGGTGGGGAGGGGGTAGGCGGAGGGCGCAGCCAGGCAGCAGACCTCAGTCAGTGGTGGGTAGGGGGTAGGCTTAGGGCGCAGCCAGGCAGCAGACCTCAGTCAGTGGTGGGGAGGGGGTAGGCGGAGGGCGCAGCCTGGCATCAGACCTCATTCAGTGGTGGGGAGGGGGTAGGCGGAAAGCGCAGCCTGACAGCAGACCTCAGTCAGTGGTGGGGATGGGGTAGGCGGAGGGCACAGCCTGACAGCAGACCTCAGTTAGTGGTGGGGAGGAGGTAGGCGGAGGGGACAGCCTGACCTCAGTCAGTGGTGGGGAGGAGGTAGGCGGAGGGCACAGCCTGACAGCAGACCTCAGTCAGGGGTGGGGTGGGGGTAGGCGAAGGGGGCAGACTGACAGCAGACCTCAGTCAGTGGTGGGGAAGGGGTAGGCAGAGGGCACAGCCTGACAGCAGACCTCAGTCAGTGGTGGGGAGGGGTTAGGCGGAGGGCGCAGCCTGACACTAGACCTCAGTCAGTGGTGGGGAGGGGGTAGGCGGAGGGCACAGCCTGGCATCAGACCTCAGTCAGTGGTGGGGAGGGGGGAGGCGGAGGGCACAGTCTGACAGCAGACCTCAGTCAGGTCAGGTGAGGGGGCGCCTTGCTGTTAGCTCCAGCTTTTGAAAGCGATGGTTGAGGCTCTCAGGATGTCAATTCACCCAATGCCAGGCAGCTAGTGGAAGTGACTTAATGGACCGTTTGACCCCCAGTGATGTCACAGGGTTCACCTCGTGTCTCATCTTGATCTTCCCTCAGCCTTCTATTGGCTGCTTAGGGGCAGGAAGTGGAGCCCACAGGAAGTGACGCACTCTCCTGGAGTCCTCTTCACTCGCTGCTCTTGGCCCTGGCGCCTTGAGGCCCAGCTTCTGGGCGGCAGCTGCTGCCCCTCATGGGCATCCATGGACGGTGAGCTGAGCGGCTCAGCCCAGCTGCACCTACACACAACCAGAGAGATGGTAGAACTACAGGGTCGGGCCAAGCAAGGGAGGGGGAGCGGAGCCTCTCCCAGAAAATAAGGGTGGGGGGCGCAGCCGAGTGCAGAAACGGCAAACATGTTCAGTGTTTCATATAAAACATGATCCTACCCCTGGAGCAGCGCCGTCTGTAAGAAATTGTTTTATTTGTGGTGGGTGAGTGCCCACCTCAAGGAGTAATCCCAAACCGTGTCAGGGTGACCCCTCAAACTCACTGCATTAACGCGAGCTGCACCCCTGGTGGCGGTGGCAGTGGCCGACAGGCTTAACTCAGGGCGATGTGTGAAGTATGAATGCAGCGCCAGAACAGTCATAAAGCCAAACGCCGAGCAATGACCAGCCGAAAGCAAACACCTTGAAATGCAATAAACAGAATGAGACCAAAAAGCCAATAAGTCGAAGCAGAAATATGACTATGTAAAGTTTTAAGTAGATATATTGCCTTGAAAAAGTAAAGCCCCAATGATGGCCTCGTGGTACACAGGGACCGATGTGTCATTTCAAGCTGACCGCTCTGGAGCCCGGCCGGACTCACCGAATGGACTCTCGCAGTGGAAGTCTGGAAATGACAAACAGTTTGATCATGTTTGTAAGTCTCAATGGTCTAGAGCATGGGCACCCACAAACCTTCTGTCAGGGGACAGCATGATAATGTGGTTTGTGGCAGAGGGCCACACCGGAAGGGGTGGGGTTAATGGGGGTGGGGTCAGTGGGGGGGGCGGGGCTAGAGTTTTAAAAAATCAACCCATTTCCAAACATTAGACAATGCGACAATGCTGTGTTTCAAAAGCAGATGTAACTACAAAGAGCCCATTTTGATAATACTTTTTTATTAGCAGACAATAGCAATCTTAAGAGGCGCTGCATAGCTTCATGCACACTGTGACCCCTATTCCATCAGTCTCTCTCTCTCAGTCAGTCAGTCAGTCTCTCTCTCAGTCAGTCAATCTCTCTCTCAGTCAGTCAGTCTCTCTCTCAGTCAGTCAGTCTCTCTTTCTCAGTCAGTCTTTCTTTCTCTCTCAGTCAGTCTCTCTCTCTCAGTCAGTCAGTCTCTTTCTCAGTCAGTCAGTCTCTCTCTCAGTCAGTCGGTCTCTCAGTCAGTCAGTCAGTCTCTCTCTCAGTCTCTCTCTCTCTCTCTCAGTCAGTCACTCTCTCAGTCTCTCTTAGTCAGTCTCTCTCTGTCAGTCCCTCTCTCAGTCAGTCTCTCTCTGTCAGTCTCTCTCAGTTAGTCTCTCAGTCAGTCAGTCTCTCTCTCTCAGTCAGTCAGTCTCTTTCTCAGTCAGTCAGTCTCTCTCTCAGTCAGTCGGTCTCTCAGTCAGTCAGTCAGTCTCTCTCTCAGTCTCTCTCTCTCTCTCTCTCAGTCAGTCACTCTCTCAGTCTCTCTTAGTCAGTCTCTCTCTGTCAGTCCCTCTCTCAGTCAGTCTCTCTCTGTCAGTCTCTCTCAGTCAGTCTCTCAGTCAGTCAGTCTCTCTCTCTCAGTCAGTCAGTCTCTTTCTCAGTCAGTCAGTCTCTCTCTCAGTCAGTCGGTCTCTCAGTCAGTCAGTCAGTCTCTCTCTCAGTCTCTCTCTCTCTCTCTCTCTCAGTCAGTCACTCTCTCAGTCTCTCTTAGTCAGTCTCTCTCTGTCAGTCCCTCTCTCAGTCAGTCTCTCTCTGTCAGTCTCTCTCAGTCAGTCTCTCAGTCAGTCAGTCTCTCTCTCTCAGTCAGTCAGTCTCTTTCTCAGTCAGTCAGTCTCTCTCTGTCAGTCGGTCTCTCAGTCAGTCAGTCAGTCTCTCTCTCAGTCTCTCTCTCTCTCTCTCTCAGTCAGTCACTCTCTCAGTCTCTCTTAGTCAGTCTCTCTCTGTCAGTCCCTCTCTCAGTCAGTCTCTCTCTGTCAGTCTCTCTCAGTCAGTCTCTCAGTCAGTCAGTCTCTCTCTCTCAGTCAGTCAGTCTCACTCTCTACTCTCTCCGCTCTTCCTCCCTCTCCGCTCTTCCTCCCTCTCCACACTCTCTCTCCACACTCTCTCCACACTCTCTCTCCACACTCTCTCTCCACACTCTCTCGCCACACTCTTTCTCTCTCCACACTCTCTCTCTCTCCCCACTCTCTCTCCTCTCCACTCTCTATCCACTACCCCTCTCTCTCTCTCTTTCTTTCTCTCTGGAGGGTCATGGGGACATTACCTGGTTCACAAACGACGCCTTGGGGGAGGGGGCTTGCCAGTGCTTGCCCAGTTCCCCTTCCACCATCCTCCTGCTGTCCGTGGTCTTGCGTGCTCCCTCCCCCCTCTCACCATCCGTGTTCTTGGCTGCATCCGCCCCTCTCCCTCATGTTGCTTGCCCTTTTTGCCCTTCTCCTACTGTTGTTTGTTTTGGTGCCCGCTCCATCCCGCATTGCTTTCCCCTCCCATGTAACCTCGCCACAAAGAAAGACAAGCATTTGCAATGCAATAGGTCTCGCATTTGCTAGAGTTTAAGCTATTAGCATTATAAATGACAAAGCCTTTTATTTATCTGTTTTGATAATTAACACATAAATAAAATGCATTGTCATTTACAATGCCAATAACTCAAACTCTTGTAAATGGGAGACCTATCTCACTTCAAAGTAGCGGCCGCCATGTAAAAAGAAAGTGCGCATGGCACGCTGATTGTTGCAGAAAAGCATGTCATGCCTGCAGTAGGAGAAACTCATTAAAGAAAATAGTGCTTACAGACTAAGACATACCGTGTAACAACAGAAGTAAAAGGCCCAGTCCTCATGGGAGGTGTGTTCTACGCCACGGTGAACCCATGGAATTCTTTCTAACACCACTGTCTGGACCAACTGGGCTACCCCACTGGTACTCCCAAGCTGTCCGCGGCCAAGACCAGGCCCTAGGCCACCCAGGTGCCACCGGTCTTTGCCTAACCATAGAGTGGGGGGTAGGAACCCCTGGCACATAGCGGCCATTCTCCACTCTTCCTGTCTGCAAGACAGGACTAGATTGCCACTGGTTCTCCAGCCTAGGGTCTACACCCTCAGGCGGACCAGGAGTCTCAGGGAAGGCTCTCCTCCCCCTACCTCTTCTCCTAGGGTTCTTCCTCCTCTGGCGAGGGGTACACCTAGAACGCCATTCCAACCCAGGGTTTAACCCCTCAGGTTGTACCGGGGGCAGAGGTGGGCTCTCCCACCCTCTGCACCCCCTTCCAGAACCCTGCTCCCTACCAACTGGGGCGGTACCTCTGGAAGAAGAACCGGTCGGGACGCTGGTTACAGACGTCCCACTCTTCAGGTCAGGCTGATCCTGAACCTGGCCTCCCAACCTCGGGTCTAGAACCTTCGGTGGAATACTTGCCTGGCACTCCAGGACTTCTGGGGACTTACACACCATCCCCCTGAGGCTGACACATGACCCATACGTCGAGTGACTGTCTGTCTGGCGCGGATCTCCCGTCCCCTGTCCACCTGACAGTGCGTCGAGATCCCCCAGAACAGAAGTGGTGCCACCCTGGTCACTACACGGGATCCTAGCCCAACTGGGTAGTCCCTGACCCACAGGCTCTTCCACTGGGGAACTCATCCCCCAATCACTCCTCACGCTGGACTCCTGTACCCTCCCTACCGGAGCGGTACTGCCAGACTCTAGAACCACAGGAGCCCTGTTTACAGGCGCTCCAGGTCCTCTACTCACCAGGAGATCTTCCTCAAATGGGCTAACAGGACAGCCTAGGTCCCCAACTTGGTGTTCCCTCATGGAACCATCCAAGTCCTGAGGCAGGGTTTCGTACGTCCGGGGACCCTCGGTCACCCTCTCACTCCTGCTCCACTGAGCCAGGCAGTGAGCCCCTACACCCTCCTCGCTATCCTGGGACCTAGCTGGGCTACACTGAGCCTCTTCCACCACGCTGGGCTGGAAGATACCTGACCCACTACTTTTGGAGTCACTCCCTAATGACTCTAGAGAACCTCTAGCCCTTTCCCAGCGCTCTGCTTCCTCCGCAAGCTCAAGGGGCTCAGACAATCCACACCCCAACAGGTGTTGGCGCAACCCTGGCACACAACAACTGAGCAGGTGTTCTTTGAGAACCAGATTACACAGTATATCAAAATCACTTGCTGTGGAAATCCAATCAAACATTGCATCCTCACATCCATCCACAAACTCCTCCCAAGTCTGGTGAGACAGTTTCCTACTGCCCCTGAATTTTAACCTTAACTCCTCCTCCTGGGGAACAGGTACCCGACTGGGGGAACTGGGACTGGGGTTTCCTACACTGGAATCTATCTGGCTGCTACCACTGGACTCAACCCTCCCTGGGGAGTCCAGAAAATTAAAACTGCGCGCAGGGGATAGTCTACCCTCCAGAGCTACTTTGCCTCTGGTGGAGGCCCTCTCAGCCTCCTCTACCCTCTCCCGCGCCAAGACCCACTCAGTCTCTCGCTGTTGCTTCCTGGCCTCCAGCTGCGCCATAGCCTGAGCATGCTCTAACCTGAGCTTCTCTAACGCCAGCTGGTGCTCCCTTTCTTTCCTCCTATCTTCCCACTCCTCTGGGGATAGGGAAAGGGATGAGGCGCTGCCTCCTACGCTGGACCCAGCAAGGGACGCCCTACCTATGGGGTCCTCACTCTCTACTGGCGTCCAGGTATTGTCATCCTCTACCTCCTCTTCTGAATCTTCAGGGCTCCCCACAGACCCACCACCCTCCAGGTGTGAGGCCCGGGCCCTTTCCATACTGTGCTCAAGATCCCATGGACCCTTTTGCCATAGGACCAGGTGGTCCTGAAGTTCGTACAGAGTGTCGGACTCTCCCTCTGTACAGTACCTTTCTAACTCCTGCCTTTGGCGCCAAGCTAGCTCATAGGGATCACAAGCAGGCTCCATTCTGGCGGAAGTTATGGTGAAAAGATCACACAGGGAACCTAGGGGTCTGCGTTTAACAGGAGCACAAAATTCACAAAAAGATTCAGCAAGCTCTCTAACCCAGAGAACTCACACTCACTTGCCTAGTGCCACACACCATCCATCCACACACACAACCCTCCCCTCGGACTGGTAAGGCAGTTTCTACCACCCCTGATTCCTCAACCTGACCACCACGTGACACAGGTACCAACTCTGGGCGCAGGGCGGGGGACAAATGTACTGGACACTATTACGCTGCCACCACTGGATCCCACCCTCTGGTGAATCCAGAAAACACAATGCACTTAGGGGGATGATCTACCCTCCCGAGCTAGGGACACCTAACTCACAGTGCACAAAAACACATTTCCAAAGAAATGACAATTAAAAACAATCTTAAAACAATAATCCCTATACCATGTGATTTATCTAAATGCAGAGTTTTGTAGTGCGGCCAGTTGCCGCTGCGGTACAGCGCAAACGCAAGTCCAAATCCCACTGCTGATCACCAATGTTAGAAATGGGATTTCTGGTTGGCTAGGGCTTGCGCCAAAGCCAGGCAGAAACCACCACTCTAGTCAGGGCAAGGAAGGTACACGCAAAAGATAACCCCTGCTCACCCCCTTGGTAGCTTGGCACGAGCAGTCAGGCTTATCTCTGAGGCGATGTGTAAAGCGTTTGCGCGCGCACCCAGCAACAACACCCAAGGCCCACCACAAAGGAAACTCCACACAAGGTATTATATAAAAATAACCTTTGTATTATACACAACACATTAGATAAAAACACACACTTTACGATGTGCCAACAGGCACGGGCAGAATTTACAAGGGATTATATATACAGGGGACAGGGCCACATGGACCGCTGTCCGGAATTAGCACTTTGTAGAAATAGCACTTAGAACGTAGGAATCATATTTTAGAACATAGCACATACAATCACTGTAGCACTAAAAATAGAACATATAGCACACAACCAGTAACTACTGGTAACCAGAAAGTACCACCTACGCAACCCTAACCACCTTTAGGAATATATCACGCAGGGAACCAGGACCTCACTAGCACCACCTGTACTAGGGAGAAAACAACCACCTAAGTATCACAATACCTGTAGGGGTCTAAGCACATAAACACAGGATGCATAAAATACATTCAGAGGTGTAGGAAAGGTACAATGGCGCAAAAACTCACATTAGCCACTATCTGTGGCAATCCCTGGGCCAACTGGCCTAGTAGGGGCAAGGACGCCCTGTGTCCAGCAGAGTCAGGGCGCGCCAGCCAAAATGTAAATTATCCCCAACCTAAACGTGGCAGTTGCCCACTAAGTGCTGGGCAACTGGAGAAATGCTGGGGCCAACGTTGGAGCCTTCCCGGGCTCTGAAACAAATGAAATGCCCCCTAGAGCCTCGCAGGCTCTAAATAATACTGTGCTCTTCGTTGGAGCCTCGTGGGCGCAAGGGAAAATATTGGCCCCGTCGTTGGAGCCTCTCAGGGGCTCGAGAACGTAATGCTGCGACGTGGGAGTCCCTCTGGACTCTACAAAACAATGTGCCCTGTTGGAGCCTCACAGGGCTCGTGCTCTTAATAAAAATGCCCCCAAGAACGTGTGAGCCTCACTGGGCTCGTGCAACAAATAATGCCCCCGTAGAGCCTTCAAGGCTCTCAATGAGAATGCTCCAGCAGTTAGAGGGAGGGGGGCCTCGTTGGAGCGGCTCGCGCTCAAAAGACAAACGCGGCCTCAGTCGTTGGAGCCTTCTCGGGGCTCTGCACGGAGGAGAAACCGGCGGGGACACCCCCCACTTACCAGACTGGCGCGCGGCTCCTCGGGTTGGGTCTTCTCTCTCCGTGAAGACCTGCAGGGCTCCCTCCACACACGGGGGCCCTGCGCGGGGAGCCGCCGTCCTCACTCTCCCGATCGTCTTCTGCGGAGCAGACGTGCTCCTTACCCTGGGGACCCGGGACCTTCACCCTGGAGCGCGGGGAGGCGGGGTAGGCTCCCGCCTTCCTATTTCCTGTTCCTCGTTGTCCCGGTGGCCCGCCCCCGGCCCGCCTGACTTCCGGTTCGCCCAAGGGCCGCGGCGGTGATTTCTCTCGGCAATAAGAGGGGTAGGCTCCCTCGCGATGTGGAATATACGGCGGGGTGGGCACCCGCCGTGGAATTACGCCAAATAAGCGGGGTGGGCACCCGCCAACGACCCCGGCAATGTCCCTGGCAGGGTGGGCACCTGCCCGGGGAATTCGGAATCTGAAAAGACGGGGCAAACGCCGGGTGGGCACCGGCTTTCAGAAATAAAGCGCTCCGGCGCTAAACGGCAAATAAAAGCGCTTCCAGGCGCTTGAGGGACACAAATAAAGCGCTCCCAGCGCTTAGGCATAAAAAAAAAGCACCACAAAGTTCAGCAAAGTTCTTCCCTGCATGCAGCAGGGCAGGGGTGGGGGGCAAGGCTGGACCCAGAGCCAGCTCACTGGGCCTCCAGGCAGGGAGGTAATCCAAGTGGCGGTCCTCTGGTCCAGCAGCAGCAGCAGCCCCCCTCAGGTAAGATCCTGGCAGAGAACAGTTTCTGTGGGGACACAGCCCCATTTTTATACAGCAAACCCCTTTGTTCTGGGTTCAGGGTGAGGGGGAAAACCAGTCGCAGCTGGTTGGGGAGCACCCTTGATGTGCTCAGCCCCTCACTCTATTCATTGGCAGGGCTAGGGTCGTCAGTCGCACCGCAGGGGGCGGGGCCAGCATTGTGTGTGGAAAACCCTGTCCTATTCAGGACCCAGGTGTACTCCTCCCACCCATCTAGCTGCTGATCTCCCCATTCACCACTGGGTGACTCATCCTGACTCTGGGGAATCCCTAGCCCGTCACATGACATGACCAGCCAATCACGCGACAGACACACTGCACACAGAAGTGCCCACTTCTAGAAGTGGCACTTCCACACTAGGTACATGCACGCCGCACACATCATCGCGCAGCATTCACTCCCACGAGTCCGCACATACCAAACTCGGGCCTGCACACCCCACGCATCAGGAACTACTAGGGACACATACATTCCCCATGCATTCCTATGGGAGGGCAGGCCTATCTCACCACATGCACTCAGAGCGCGCACGCACTTTACCCTGGGACACAGGGAAAGTGCGCAGAAACCAAAAAATCACCACACCAAGTCACCAGTAAAAAGCAAAAAAAGTTCAGGGGTGAACCTGCCAGAAGGGCCAAGTCCAACAGGAGGTTACAAATGAAGACAAGGAGGGACTAACAAGCCTATTTACAAATCAGAAGTCAGCATTTACAACGGACAATGACACAAGCCAATGAAAAATATGGGCGGAGAGTGGGCGGAGCTTCAAGTCCATACTCGAATACAGCATGCCTCGCAGAGCAGCGCATGCGCTGCCCAGGCCCGACCTAAAAAAGCATTAGCAAAGCCAATAGGTATCACCTATACGAGATCTATTGTCATGTCAATGTTTTTTACCAAGGTTGTACGGCAGTGTGACCGCTGTACATGTCTGAAAGTAAAGAAAATAAAAGCACTATGATGCAGTCAACGTTGGCCGCATCATAGTGATTTTATTGTACTTTACTCTCAACCATTTTGCAGAACGGTCAGCTGCTGTGCAACATGGCTAAAAAAACATTGACTGGACCAATAGATGGTGTATAGGCGAGACCTGGTCGCTTTGCCAATCCTTGTTCTTTTTCCTAGGTAGGGGCTCAGCCGTGTTGTTTTCTGATGTCTGAGTGCAGATGTTTGTGCCTCTGAGGATAGCTTTGTTGGTCTCTGGAGTCTAAGGCGGGCATGATGTCTGTCTTTTGGCTGCCTGTCTGTCTGTGGGCAGTCTTCTTGTGTCTCTGATGTGTGGCGGCATCCAAGTTTGTCTCTGATGTCGGCTTTGTGAAGTCCCTGAGGGCAGCCATTTTGGATTTCCTAGTCCTCACTGCTTGGTCCCACCAGAGGACCTCAGAAACCACGTGGGCCTCATCTCTGAGACTGTGATGTCTGATTTAAGGGTGAGTTTCCTCCAGTGCCAACACCCTACATGATCCCCCTCAAGGCGCATGACTTAACCTCCCTACCCAGCCTTGCCAGGTTTGCCCTGTCCATGTAGGAGGTGCTTTCCCAGTCCAGGTTTTTTTTTTTAAATGTGGGACTTGTGGTATTGCTTATTTCATCATAAAATAGGACTACAAGTCCCAGAATTCAATGAAAAAACAGCCACACCACGCTTGGACCTGGTAAACTTGGCAGTTGTGTTCGACAGCATATATGTCAGACTCGGATGACTTGGTCACAGCAGCCTAACTGTGGTCTGCATGTGCAGACGATCACACAGTTCTCATGGAACCCCCTCCCAAATCAATGTTCCCCGATGACGCTCTGCCACCAAAGACACTTTCTCCAGAACTTTTGTTTAATTGTCTAATGCTGTCTGGGAGTTGCAGTTCGGTCTGCAGTGTATTGGACTCTTCTTGGTATTTCTGTAGCACTTTCAGGGCAGTTCCACGAGTAGCTACTCACTGTGGGGGCTCCTGAAATCCACAAATGGTTGCCCTGGCTCATTGAACCCACCTAGGGGGTCCCGGGCTCCAGTGGATCTAAGGGTACCCTGCCTCCTGTAAAACACGTAAGGGTCCCCTGTGATGTGCTATGGGGTGTTGTGATTGCTGAAACGAGGCTAGGAGGACCCCGTGGCTCTTTCAACCCACCCTGGGGCCCCTCTGGTCCTGTGATCCACACAGAGGCCCCCTGGCTCATGTGACTCATCTAGGAGGCTCATGTAAACCACTTATGGGTGCTGCAGCTGCTGCGATCCACCCAGGGGCACCATGTCTCCTCCAATTCACCCAGATGCACCATGGCTCCTCCAATCCACCCAGGGGCACCAGGACTCCTCCAATCCACCCAGAGGCACCATGGCGCCTCCAATCCACCGAGGAGCACCCTGGCTCCTCCAATCCACACAGGGGCACCATGGCTCCTCCAATCCACACAGGGGCACCATGGCTCCCCCAATCCACACAGGGGCACCATGGCTCCCCCAATCCAGCCAGGGGCACCAGGGCTCCCCCAATCCACCCAGGGGCACCATGGCCCCTCCAATCCACACAGGGGCACCATAGCTCCTCCAATCCACCCAGGGGCACCAGGACTCCTCCAATCCACCCAGAGGCACCATGGCTCCTCCAATCCATACAGGGGCACCATGCCTCCTCCAATCCACACAGGGGCACCATGGCTCCTCCAATCCACACAGGGGCACCATGGCTCCCCCAATCCACCCAGGGGCACCATGGCTCCTCCAATCCACCCAGGGGCACCATGGCTCCTCCAATCCACACAGGGGCACCATGGCTCCTCCAATCCACCCAGGGGCACCAGGACTCCTCCAATTCACCCAGGGGCACCATGGCTCCTCCAATCCACCCAGGGGCACCATGGCTCCTCCAATCCACCCAGGGGCACCATGGCTCCTCCAATCCACACAGGGGCACCATGGCTCCTCCAATCCACACAGGGGCACCATGGCTCTCCCAATCCACCCAGGGGCACCATGGCTCCTCCAATCCACACAGGGGCACCCTGGCTCCTCCAATCCACCCAGGGGCACCCTGGCTCCTCCAATCCACACAGGGGCACCATGGCTCCCCCAATCCACCCAGGGGCACCAGGGCTCCTCCAATCCACCCAGAGGCACCATGGCTCCTCCAATCCACACAGGGGCACCATGGCTCCCCCAATCCACCCAGGGGCACCATGGCTCCTCCAATCCACCCAGGGGCACCAGGACTCCTCCAATCCACACAGGGGCACCATGGCTCCCCCAATCCACACAGGGACACCATGGCTCATCCAATCCACACAGGGGCACCATGGCTCCCCCAATCCACCCAGGGGCACCATGGCTCCTCCAATCCACCAAGGGGCACCATGGCTCATCCAATCCACCAAGGGGCACCAGGGCGTCTCCAATCCACCTAGTGGCACCAGGGCTCCTCCAATTCACCCAGTGGCACCATGGCTCCTCCAATCCACCCAGGGGCACAATGGCTCATCCAATCGGCGGCTTTCGACACGGTCGATCACTCTATTTGATCGGCCGTGTCGAGGCCATCGGTATTAAACACAAAGCCAGAGATCTTATTACATCTTTCCTGGCTGACCGCAAACAGGCAGTTAAGTTAGGTACATTCACCTCTCCTACTTTCAGCCAACCTTGTGGAGTTCCACAGGGTTCCTCGCTAAGTCCGACCCTTTTCAATATCTATGTTTCGGACTTAGCGAGGGTAATAAAAGCTTATAACATCAACCTAACAACATATGCCGACGATACCCAGTTGGTACTATCCATACATAAAAACGGCTCCAAGATAGCAGCAAACTTCAAAGATGGCATGAGGGCCATCAGCAGTTGGATGGCTTCCAACTGTCTAAAACTTAACTCATCAAAGACGGAAGTCATGCTCTTTGGTAAGATTGAGCCTCTGTGGTCTCCCTTATGGTGGCCGGAGGAAATGGGGACTCCACCTCAACCAGTCAGTAAAGTCAGAAACCTGGGAGTAATATTTGATGATAAACTTCTTTTCCATCATCATGTGAACGCTGTAGTATCATCAACATTTAACATCTTAAGGAAAATAAAGAAACTTCTCCCATATCTTCCTACAACTACAGGAAAAACACTAATTTCAACACTGGTGTTTTCACGCACTGACTACTGCAATGCCCTCTTCCTCAATGCACAAAAAAAGGTCATCTCTAAACTTCAAATGATACAAAATGCCTCAGCTAGAGTTTTATTGGGCATTCCAAAATTTAGCTCTGTCTCTAGACATTTGGACCAACTGCATTGGCTTCCGGTCGTAAGTCGCACGAAATTCAAGGCCCTTTGTATTGTCCACAAGGCAATAAATAACATGGGACCTAAATTTCTTAGGAGTTCACTTAAGCCTTTATCAACCTCCAGAACGCTTCGTTCCAATACTGCTCATCTGCTTCATATACCCAGAACAAGGAAAGTTAACTGGGGAGACAGATGTTTCACCATCGCAGCTGCAAAACTATGGAACTCCCTTCCTTTTAATATAAAATCCAGTCCAACGCTGATCATCTTTAGAAAGCAGCTAAAGACATGGCTGTTTTCTCAACGACATGATTATTCATAAATCACTCTAAAACTGCTTCAGAGATTTACTTTACTGGTACCAGATATAGCTCTCAGCGCCGAGACACCTATGGGTAATTGCAGCGCTTTAAAAATCGCATAAATAAATAAATAAATAAATCCACCAAGGGGCACCAGGGCGTCTCCAATCCACCTAGTGGCACCGGGGCTCCTCCAATCAACCTAGGGGCACCATGGCTCCTCCAATCCACCCAGGAGCATAATGGCTCCTCCAATCCACCCAGGAGCACAATGGCTCCTCCAATCCACCGTGGGGCACCATGGCTCCTCCAATCCACCCAGGGACACCAGGGCTCTTCAAATCAACCCAGGGGCACCAGGGCTCCTCCTATCCACCCAGGGGCACCATGGCTCCTGTAATCCAACCAGGGGCACTATGGCTTCTCCAATCCACCCAGGGGCACCATGGCTCCTCCAATCCACCCAGGGGCACCATGGCTCCTCCAATCCACACAGGTGCACCATTGCTCCTCCAATCCACCCAGGGGCACCATGGCTCCTCCAATCCACCCAAGGCCACCATGGCTCCTCCAATCCACCCAAGGCCACCATGGCTCCTCCAATTCACCCAGGGGCACCCTGGCTCTTCCAATCCACTCAGGGGCACAGTGGCTCCTCCAATCCACCCAGGGGCACCATGGCTCCTCCAATCCACCCAGGAGCACAATGGCTCCTCCAATCCACCCAGGGGTACCATGGCTCCTCCAATCCACCGTGGGGCACCATGGCCCTTCCAACCCACCCAGGGGCACCATGGCTCCTCCAATCCACCCAGGGGCACCAGGGCTCTTCCAATCCACCCAGGGGCGCCAGGGCTCCTCCAATCCACCTAGTGGCACCAGGGCTCCCCCTATCCACCCAGGGGCACTATGGCTCTGCAATCCAACCAGGGGCAATATGGCTTCTCCAATCCACCCAGTGGCACCATGGCTCCTCCAATCCACCCAGGGGCACCATGGCTCCTCCAATCCACCCAGGGGCACCATGGCTCCTCCAGTCCACACAGGTGCACCATGGCTCCTCCAATCCACCCAAGGCCACCATGGCTCCTCCAATCCACCCAGGGGCACCAGGGATTCTCCTATCCACCCAGGGGCACCATGGCTCCTCCAATCCACCCAAGGCCACCATGGCTCCTCCAATCCACCCAGGGGCACCAGGGCTTCTCCAATCCACCCAGGGGCACCAGGGCTCCTGTAACTTACGAATGGGTGTCCTGCCCCTTAAACTCACTTTGGGAGACCCCTAGACTCGTATGACCTTCCTTTTGGTCCTAAGCTCCTGACACACATCTTGGGGTGTCCAGGCTCCTGCAGACTGCCATATTCTCTGTATCAGTTAATGCAAAGTTGTCTGCATCAGTTGACCCCATGTTGTTGCATCAGTTGACCCCGTGTTGTTGTATCAGTTGATGCTAGGTTGTCATATCAGTTGACGCCATGTTGTCTGCATCAGTTGACGCCATGCTGCCTGCATCAGTTGACGCCATGCTGTCTGTATCAGTTGACGCCATGTTTTGTATCAGTTGACGCCATGGTGTCTGCATCAGTTGACGCCATGTTGTTGTATCAGTTGACACCATGGTATCTGCATCAGTTGTCGCCATGTTGTTGTATCAGTTGACGCCATGTTGTCTGCATCAGTTAACGCCAATTTGTTGTATCAGTTGACGCCATGTTGTCTGTATCAGTTGACGCCATGTTGTTGTATCAGTTGGCGCCATGTTCTCTGCATCAGTTGACCCCATGTTGTTGTATCAGTTGACGCTGTGTTGTCTGTATCAGTTGACGCCATGTTGTTGTATCAGTTGACGGCATGTTCTCTGCATCAGTTGACGCCATGTTGTCTGCATCAGTTGACGTCATGTTGTTGTATCAGTTGACGCCATGTTGCCTGAATCAGTTGATGCCATGTTGTTGTATCAGTTGATGCTGTGTAGTCTGTATCAGTTGACGCCATGTTGTTGTATCAGTTAACGTCATGTTGTTGTATCAGTTGACGCCATGTTGTTGTATCAGTTAACGTCATGTTGTTGTATCAGTTAACGTCATGTTTTTGTATCAGTTAACATCATGTTGTCTGCATCAGTTGACGCCATGTTGTCTGTATCAGTTGACGCCGTGTTGTCTGTATCAGTTGACGCCATGTTGTTGTATCAGTTGATGGCATGTTCTCTGCATCAGTTGACGCCATGTTGTCTGCATCAGTTGACGTCATGTTGTTGTATCAGTTGACGCCGTGTTGTCTGTATCAGTTGATGCATGTTGTTGTATCAGTTAACGTCATGTTGTTGTATCAGTTAACGTCATGTTGTTGTATCAGTTAACGTCATGTTGTCTGCATCAGTTGATGCTGTGTTCTCTGTATCAGTTGACGCCATGTTTTCTGCATCAATTGATGCTGTGTTCTCTGTATCAGTTGACGCCATGTTTTCTGCATCAGTTGACGCCGTGTTCTCTGTATCAGTTGACGCCATGTTTTCTGCATCAGTTGATTCTGTGTTCTCTGTATCAGTTGACGCCATGTTGTTGCATCAGTTGACACCAGGTTGCCTGCATCAGTTGACACCAGGTTGCCTGCATCAGTTGACATCATTTTGACTGCATAAGTTGACACTGTGTCGCCTGTATCAGTTGATGCTGTGTTGTCTAAATCAGTTGACGCCGTGTTACCTGCATCAGTTGACGCCATATTGTCTGCATCATTTGACGCCATGTTTCCTGCATCAGTTGATGCTGTGTTGCCTGTATCACTTCACACTGTGTAGTCTGCATAAGCTGATGCCATGTTGTGGCATAAATTGAAGCCATGTGGCCTGCATCAGTTGACGCCATGTTCTCTGCATCAGTTGACACCGTGTTTCGTGCATCAGTTGATGCCATGTTCTCTGCATCAGTAGACGCCATGTTGCCTGCATCAGTTGACGCCATGGTTCATGCATCAGTTGACGCCATGTTGCCTGCATCAGTTGACGCCATGTTGCCTGCATCAGTTGACGCCATGTTGTCTGCATCAGTAGATGCCATGTTGCCTGCTTCAGTAGACGCCATGTTGCCTGCTTCAGTAGATGCCATGTTGCCTGCATCCGTAGACGCCATGTTGCCTGCATCAGTTGATGCCGTGTTTCGTGCATCAGTTGACGCCATGTTGCCTGCATCAGTTGACGCCATGTTGCCTGCATCAGTTGACGCCATGTTGTCTGCATCAGTAGACGCCATGTTGCCTGCTTCAGTAAACGCCATGTTGCCTGCTTCAGTAGATGCCATGTTGCCTGCATCAGTTGACGCCATGTGACGCCATGTCGCCTGCATTAGTTGACGCCATGTTGCCTGCATCAGTTGACGCCATGTGACGCCATGTCGCCTGCATCAGTTGACGCCATATTGCCTGCATCAGTAGACGCCATGTTGCCTGCTACAGTTGACGCCATGTTGTCTGCATCAGTAGACGCCATGTTGCCTGCTTCAGTTGACGCCATGTTGCCTGCTTCAGTAAACGCCATGTTGCCTGCTTCAGTAAACGCCATGTTGCCTGCATCAGTAGAGGCCATTTTGCCTGCATCAGGAGACGCCGTGTTTCATGCATGAGTTGACGCCGTGTTGCCTGCATCAGTAGATGCCATGTTGCCTGCATCAGTTGACGCCATGTTGCCTGCATCAGTTGACGCCATGTTGCCTGCATCAGTTGATGCCATGTTGACTGCATCAGTAGACGCCATCTTGCCTGCATCAGTTGACGCCATGTTGCCTGCATCAGTTGACGCCATGTTGCCTGCATCAGTTGACGCCATGCTGCCTGCATCAGTAGACGTCATGTTGCCTGCATCAGTAGACACCATGTTGCCTGCATCAGGTGATACCATGTTGCCTGCATCAGTAGACGCCATGTTGCCTGCATCAGTTGACGCCATGTTGCCTGCATCAGTTGACGCCGTGTTTCGTGCATCAGTTGACGCCATGTTGCCTGCATCAGTTGACGCCATGTTGCCTGCATCAGTAGACATCATGTTGCCTGCATCAGTTGACGCCATGCTGCCTGCATCAGTAGACGTCATGTTGCCTGCATCAGTAGACACCATGTTGCCTGCATCAGGTGATACCATGTTGCCTGCATCAGTAGACGCCATGTTGCCTGCATCAGTTGACGCCATGTTGCCTGCATCAGTTGACGCCGTGTTTCGTGCATCAGTTGACGCCATGTTGCCTGCATCAGTTGACGCCATGTTGCCTGCATCAGTAGACATCATGTTGCCTGCTTCAGTTGACGCCATGTTGCCTGCATCAGTAGACGTCATGTTGTCTGCATCAGATGACGCCATGTTGCCTGCTTCAGTAGACGCCATGTTGCCTGCTTCAGTAGACGCCATGTTGCCTGCTTCAGTAGACGCCATGTTGCCTGCTTCAGTAGACGCCATGTCGCCTGCATCAGTTGACGCCATGTTGCCTGCATCAGTAGACGCCATGTTGCCTGCTTTAGTTGATGCCATGTTGCCTGCATCAGTAGACGTCATGTTGCCTGCATCAGTTGAAGCCATGTTGCCTGCATCATTTGACATCATGTGACCCTGTGTTGCCTGCATTAGTAGACGCCATGTTTCGTGCATCAGTTGATGCCATGTTGCCTGCATCAGTTGACGCTGTGTTTCGTGCATCAATTGACGCCATGTGGACTAGCTCAGGCTGCGTCGTGCCTGCTGCATACTCTGTGGTGGTGGCTGGTGCCTCGGTTCCTAGCTCGTGATCGGTTTTTGGGGTGGGGGGAGGGCTCTCTCGGATGGGGGCCCTCAGGCGGGGTTGTTGATCGCCCCTCTCCTGCCCTCTCCAGCAGCCTGGCCTTGTATCGACCCGACTGGTGCCGCCTTCTGTGGTGCCCTGAGGTGCCCCCGGCTCCGGACCACGCACGGGGGGGGGCACCGGCCTCTCAGACCAGTCTGAACCATTGCCCCCCACGGGCGGGGGCTTCTGGCAGGGCAGCAGGCTGGGGCGAGCCAATGGCTCGTCAGGCCAGTGTCTCTAAACTCTGGGAGTTCTCCGGCAGAGGCGGCCATGTGTCAGAGAGCCCGTAAGAGTGTGCACTATATAAGTGCCAGTTCACTAGTCTAGTCGACACTTCTTTAAAGCTGGTGTTGGCAGACAGCTTGTGTCACACATCAGGACAGACTGTCTCTGACTCAGACAGGCACGGAGACCTGGGGGAGCCAGTCTAAGAAAGACCAGGTTTCAGGATGAGAGTCAGTCACTGGTCAGGCGGTGCCCCTGAAAGTCCTGGAGTCAGGGTGAGAGTCAGTCACTGGTCAGGCGGTGCCCCTGAAAGTCCTGGAGTCAGGGTGAGAGTCAGTCACAGGTCAGGCGGTGCCCCTGAAAAGTCCTGGAGTCAGGGTGAGAGTCAGTCACTGGTCAGGCGGTGCCCCTGAAAGTCCTGGAGTCAGGGTGAGAGTCAGTCACTGGTCAGGCGGTGCCCCTGAAAGTACTGGATTCAGGGTGAGAGTCATTCACTGGTCAGGCGGTACCCCTGAAAGTCCTGGAGTCAGGGTGAGAGTCAGTCACTGGTCAGGCGGTGCCCCTGAAAGTCTAGGAGTCAGGGTGAGAGTCAGTCACTGGTCAGGCGCGGCCCCTGAAAGTCCTGGAGTCAGGGTGAGAGTCATTCACTGGTCAGGCGGTGCCCCTGAAAGTCCTGGCGTCAGGGTGAGGGTCAGTCACTGGTCAGGCGGTGCCCCTGAAAGTCCTGGAGTCAGTCACTGGTCACCTCAGTCGGTGCCCCCGAAAGTCCTGGAGTCAGGGTGAGAGTCAGTCACTGGTCAGGCGGTGCCCCTGAAAGTCCTGGAGTCAGTCACTGGTCACCTCAGTCGGTGCCCCCGAAAGTCCTGGAGTCAGGGTGAGAGTCATTCACAGGTCAGGTGGTGCCCCTGAAAGTTCTGGAGTCAGAGAGTCAGTCACTGGTCAGGCGGTGCCCCTGAAAGTCCTGGAGTCAGAGGGCCCGATTCACAGAACTAATTTAAGACAAAATCCTAAACTTACTACTTTTGGTATTCACAGAAGTTAGGATTTTGTCTTAAATTTGTCTTAAGTCTGTCTTAAGTCTGTCTTAAGTTTGTCTTAAGTTTGTCTTAAGTCTGTCTTAAATTTGTCTTAAGTTTGTCTTAAGTCTGTCTTAAGTCTGTCTTAAGACAAACTTAAGACAAAATCCTAAATTCTGTGAATACCAAAAGTAGTAAGTTTAGGATTTTGTCTTAAGTTAGTTCTGTGAATCGGCCCCTGTGAGTCAGTCACTGGTCAGGCGGTGCCCCTGAAAGTCCTGGAGTCAAAGAGAGTCAGTCACTGGTCAGGCGGTGCCCCTGAAAGTCCTGGAGTCAGAAAGTCAGTCACTGGTCAGGCGGTGCCCCTGAAAGTCCTGGAGTCAAAAAGAGTCAGTCACTGGTCAGGCGGTGCCCCTGGAGTCGGGGAGAGAGTCAGTCACTGGTCAGGCGGTGCCCCTGAAAGTCCTGGAGTCAGGGAGAGAGTCAGTCACTGGTCAGGCGGTGTCCCTGAAAGGCCAGGTGTTTAGGGTGAGAGTCAGTCACAGGTCAGGCGGTGCACCTGAATGTCCTGGAGTCAGAGAACGAGTCAGTCACTGGTCAGGCGGTGTCCCTGAAAGTTCTGGAGTTAGGGAGAGAGTCAGTCACTGGTCAGGGTGGCGGTGCCTCTGAAAGTCCTGGAGTCAGGGAGAGAGTCAGTCACTGGTCAGGGCGGCGGTGCCCCTGAAAGTCCTGGAGTCAGGGTGAGAGTCAGTTACTGGACAGGCAGTGCCCCTGAAAGTCCTGGAGTCAGGGTGAGAGTCAGTTACTGGACAGGCGGTGCCCCTGAAAGTCCTGGAGTCAGGGAGAGAGTCTTTCACTGGTCAGGCGGTGCCCCTGAAAGTCCTGGAGTCAGGGAGAGAGTCTTTCACTGGTCAGGCGGTGTCCCTGAAAGGCCAGGTGTTTAGGGTGAGAGTCAGTCACAGGTCAGGCGGTGCACCGAAATGTCCTGGAGTCAGAGAGAGAGTGTCAGTCACTGGTCAGGCGGTGCCCCTGAAAGTCCTGGAGTCAGTCACTGGTCCGGACGGCGGTGCCCCTGGAAGTCCGGTGCCCCTGCAAGGATGTCAGGCAGAGTGGGCCACGCGTCAGTCTCTCACAGACCATGTCTGAGCCTGGACCCCCGGTGTGGCCGGTTCTGACCCGGTTCCTCCCGTCTGCCGCGGTCCGGGAGCCCCGGTGAGGCCGGTCCGCCTCCTCACAGCCACACACAATATTTCGTTAGCCCAATAAAGGCGCCTTTGTTCTGGATATGTTTTGTTAAAGCAAACAGGGCTTCCACCTGCCTCCCCTCCCCCGCCGGAGCGGGGGAACCTGTTCTTCAAGGGCAGGACGAGGACAGTGCAGCTTCTCCCGTGTGGGGGCGGGTGGGGGGGGGGCACCCTTCCCTTCCGGGCTCTGACCCCCTCCACAAAGAACCACTTCACTCGTTTAGGATTCCCCCAACCAGGAGGAGGGTCCGTGGGCCCAGGAGAGCACAGCGAGTCAGCGGGACCGAGCCCCGAGATCTGCCGTGCGTGGGGCCTGCCCCAGCCACCCGCCGCCGCCGCCACTGATAACAACTGTGAGGGGCAGGGAGATTTACCCCAGCCCCCTTCACTCAGCCCCCCTTCCCTTATGTATGTTGATATTACAGCGGGCTCCTGCGCCTTCTAAAAGAGACAGAATGTAGAAGAGGCCCCCAGCAGGACTCAGAGTACCCCAGCAGGACTCAGAGTACCCCAGCAGGACTCAGAGTACCCCAGCAGGACTCAGAGTACCCCAGCAGGACTCAGAGTACCCCGACAGGACTCAGAGTACCCCGACAGGACTCAGAGTACCCCAGCAGGTCTCAGAGTACCCCAGCAGGACTCAGAGTACCCCAGCAGGACTCAGAGTACCCCGGCAGGACTCAGAGTACCCCGACAGGACTCAGAGTACCCCGACAGGACTCAGAGTACCCCAGCAGGTCTCAGAGTACCCCAGCAGGTCTCAGAGTACCCTGGCAGGTCTCAGAGTACCCTGATACCCAGACAAGTCTCAGAGCACCCAGGCAGGTCTCAGAGTACCCCAGCAGATCTCAGAGTACCCGACAGGTTTCAGAGTACCCTGACAGGTATCAAATACCCCGACAGGTCTCAGAGCACCCAGGCAGATCTCAGAGTACCTCGACAGGTCTCAGAGTACCATGAGTACCCTAACAGGTCTCAGAGTACCTCTACAGGTCTCAGAGTACCCTGAAAGGTCTCAGAGCACCCCCTACAGGTCTCAGAGTACCCCGGCAGGTCTCAGAGTATCCCGGCAAGTCTCAGAGTGCCCCGACAGGTCTCAGAGTACCCCAACAGGTTTCAGAGTACCCTGACAGGTATCAGATACCCCGACAGGTCTCAGAGCACCCAGGCATGTCTCAGAGTACCCCAACAGGTTTCAGAGTACCCTGACAGGTATCAAATACCCCGACAGGTCTCAGAGCACCCAGGTAGATCTCAGAGTACCTCGACAGGTCTCAGAGTACCATGAGTACCCTAACAGGTCTCAGAGTACCTCTACAGGTCTCAGAGTACCCTGAAAGGTCTCAGAGCACCCCCTACAGGTCTCAGAGTACCCCGGCAGGTCTCAGAGTATCCCGGCAAGTCTCAGAGTGCCCCGACAGGTCTCAGAGTACCCCAACAGGTTTCAGAGTACCCTGACAGGTATCAGATACCCCGACAGGTCTCAGAGCACCCAGGCATGTCTCAGAGTACCTCGACAGGTTTCAGAGTACCCCGACAGGTCTCAGAGTACCATGAGTACCCCGACAGGTCTGAGTACCCCTACAGCTCTCAGAGTACCCTGAAAGGTCTCAGAGTACCACCTACAGGTCTCAGAGTACCCCGGCAGGTCTCAGAGTAACCCGGCAAGTCTCAGAGTGCCCCCGACAGGTCTCAGACTACCCCAGAAGGTCTCAGAGTACCCTGACAGGGCTCAGAGTACCCCAGCAAGTCTCAGAGTACCCCGACAGGTCTCAGAGTACCCTGGCAGGTCTCAGAGTACCCTGATACCCAGACAAGTCTCAGAGTACCCCAGCAGATCTCAGAGTACCCAACAGGTTTCAGAGTACCCTGACAGGTATCAAATACCCCGACAGGTCTCAGAGCACCCAGGCAGGTCTCAGAGTACCTCGACAGGTCTCAGAGTACCATGAGTACCCTGACAGGTCTCAGAGTACCCTGAAAGGTCTCATTGCACCCCCTACAGGTCTCAGAGTACCCCGGCAGGTCTCAGAGTATCCCAGCAAGTCTCAGAGTGCCCCGACAGGTCTCAGAGTACCCCAACAGGTTTCAGAGTACCCTGACAGGTATCAGATACCCCGACAGGTCTCAGAGTACCATGAGTACCCTGACAGGTCTGAGTACCCCTACAGCTCTCAGAGTACCCTGAAAGGTCTCAGAGTACCCCCTACAGGTCTCAGAGTACCCCGGCAGGTCTCAGAGTAACCCGGCAAGTCTCAGAGTGCACCGACAGGTCTCAGACTACCCCAGAAGGTCTCAGAGTACCCTGACAGGGCTCAGAGTACCCCAGCAAGTCTCAGAGTACCCCGACAGGTCTCAGAGTACCCCAGAAGGTCTCAGAGTACCCTGACAAGTCCCAGAGCACCGAAGCAGGTCTCAGAGTACCCCGGCAGGTGGTGTCAGAGTACCCCAACATGTCTCAGAGTACCAAGGCAGGTCACAGAGCACCCCGGCAGGTCTCAGAGTACCCTGAGTACCTCAACTGGTCTCAGAGCACCCTGACAGGTCTCAGGGTACCCTGGCAGGTTTCAGAGCACCCCTACAGGTCTCTGAGCACCCCGGCAGAGTACCCCAACCGGTCACAGAGTACCCTGACCGGTTTCGTAGCACCCAACAGGTTTCGAAGCACCCCAACAGGTCTCCGAGTACCCCGTCTCAAAGTACCCTGACAGGTGTCAGAGTATACTGACAGGTCTCGGAGTATACTGACAGGTCTCAGAGTATACCGACAGGTCTCAGAGTACCCCGATAGGTGTCAGAGTGCCCTGACCAGCCTCAAAGCACCCCAACACGTCTCAAAGCGCACAGCAGGTCTCGGGGTACCCCTACAAGTCTCAGAGCTCCCCCAGAGAGTCCTCCTTTGGTAACAGCTCTTCAGAGAGGTGGTTGTGAAGTGCAGCATAATATTTTAGACATACCTGACGCCGTGTTTGATCTTCGGTGTCTGTGGAAGCATTCAAAGCACTCACGCACACCTTTGAAGCACATCTGCGCCCGTTTATGGTGTCAGTTTGATATAAGGTGTGATAAATGTATTTATTGAACTCCATAACCTGACACTGGTTTAATGACTGAGCACAAAGCACTGACCTTCAGTGTTAAACCGAAGAAGAAAGGATGGAACCCTAGAGTCTCAAGACTAAACCATCTGCAACACTCAACTCAACTCCCAGCTTCTCCACTTCACCGAACTGTGTGATCTACAGCCTATCGCTTCACTTCACTTACTTTGAGCATTATTCAGTACAGCATCTGCTCTCTACAAAAACGTCCCTTATATAAGGCTAATATAAACAATGTATTTGTATTTATTTATTTTATACAATTTATAAAGCGTGCAAATACCCATGGGTGTCTCGGAGCTGTGAGAATTCATATCTCACATTTAATAACAATATAGGATACATAGGGAACATGACAAACTGGCACATTGTGGGAAACTCGTTGCAACGTCGTCTGTGATGGGGGCATTTTTGGATGTTTCATGTTTTAGAAAAATATTACTTTCAATAAATGTAACTCAATTCCATAATATAACTATATGGATTTATTTGAGACTCTGAGACAGGTTGAAAAATACATTTCTTTTTATGTTAAAGTCTTTATCACATCTATATCATATCATTTGTAACGTGATGTCCATCTGTTGATGGCTCGGCTCTTGCTTTGGCTCTTAGAGCCAACCAGAGCCCTGACTCAGCTCTCCTCAAGGCTGTCTGTCTGTCCACCCAGAAATGTAGTGTCTCCTACGCCCATGCCTGCATCCGGGCAGTCTTTGTGTATACCCTCCCTGTCCATCCTTATGCACGCCTCTCCATGCTTCCAGGCTCTGTCTCCAACTCACTGTGCCATCCACCTACCCACCCACCCATCCACCCGTCCATCCATCCACTCTCCAGTCTCACTGGTTCCCTCTCCCTCTCACCGTGAAATCCACCCATACACTCCTTATCCACTTGCTTTCCAAGCTTCTAGACTCTTCCTCCAGTGCACTGTGCCACCCATTTATCCATCCATCCATCCGTCCATCCACCCACCCATCCATCAATCCACCCACCCATCCACTCTCCAGCCTCACATGCTCTGTTACCAGCACACTGTGCCACCCATGTATCCATCCACCCATCTCTCCATCCATCTATCCATGCATCCACCCATCCATCCACCTATCCACTCCTTATCCACTTGCTCTCCAAGCTTCTAGGCTCTGTCTCCAGTGCACTGTGCCATCCATCCACCCACCCATCCACACTCCAGCCTCACAGGCTCTCTCTCCCTGTGACATCCAGCCATCTATCCAGCCATGCTCCACCTCCCAGGCGCTCTCTCCCTCTCACTGTGACATCCACCCATCCACTCTTTATCCACTCGCTCTCCATGCTTCAGGGCTCTGACTGAAGTGTACTGTGCCACCCATCCCTCTTTTCACTCACCAATCCATCCTCGATGGCGCTCTCTCCCTCTCAGTGTGTCATCCATCCATTCATTCATCCATCCATCCATCCTCGCAGGCTCTCTCTCCCTCTCAGCGTGTCATCCATCCATTCATTCATCCATCCATCCATCCTCGCAGGCGCTCTCTCCCTCTCAGCGTGTCATCCGTCATGCTCCTTCCAAGATCTATCCCTCTTTGCCCGCACCCTGTCCATCCACCCATCTCTGTCTAGTGTCACAGACTCTGTCTTCCTCTCACCCTGTCCATCCACCCATCTCTGTCTAGTGTCACAGACTCTGTCTTCCTCTCACCCTGTCCATCCACCCATCCCTGTCTAGTGTCACAGACTCTGTCTTTCTCTCACCCTGTCCATCCACCCATCACTGTCTAGTGTCACAGACTCTGTCTTCCTCTCACCCTGTCCATCCACCCATCACTGTCTAGCGTCACCTAGTGTCACAGACTCTGTCTTCCTCTCACCCTGTCCATCCACCCAACACTGTCTAGTTTTACAGACTCTGTCATCCTCTCACCCTGTCCATCCACCCATCACTGTCGAGTGTCACAGACTCTCTTTTCCTCTCACCCTGTCACCCAATCATGTTCCACTCGCTTTCCATCTATGCCCCCCTCACCCTGTCCGGCCTTTCATACACCACTCTTTTCAGAACTCTGCTCTCTGTCGAGTAAGGCTCTATCTCTCCTTCTCACCCCATCCCACTGTCCACCTCAGACTGTCCCTGTACACCACAGACAGTCCCTGTCCACCACAGACTGCCCCTGTCCACCACAGACTCTATCTGTCCTTCTCATCCAGCTCTCTGCCCTCCACAGACTGTCCCTGCCCACCACAGACTTCATCTGTCCTTCTCACATCACCCACTGTCCACCACAAATTGTACCTGTCCACACACATCTGTCCACCACAGACTGCCTTTGTCCTTCTCACACCATACCTGTCCACCACAGATGGTACCTGTCCACACACCATCCCTCTGTCCACCACAGACTGTCTGTCTTTCTCACACCACCCACTGTCCACCACATACTGCATCTGTCCTTTTCATACCACCCCCTCTCCACCACAGACTGTACCTGTCCACACACCACCCCTCTGTCCACCATAGACTGCATCTGTCCTTCTCACACCACCCCTCTGTCCACCACAGACTGCATCTGTCCTTCTCACACCATCCCTCTGTCCACCACAGACCGCATCTGTCCTTCTCACATCACCCACTGTCCACCACAAACTGTATTTGCCCACACACCATCATTCTGGCCACCACAAACTGTATCTGTCCACATACCATCCCTCTGTCCACCACAGACTGTCTTTCTCACACCACCCACTGTCCACCACATACTGCATCTGTCCTTTTCACACCACCCCTGTCCACTACAGACTGTACCTGTCCTTCTCGCACCACCCCTGTCCACCACAGACTGTATCTGTCCACACACCATTCCTCTGTCCACCACAAACTGTCTGTCCTTCTCACACCATGCCTGTCCACCACAGAGGGCATCTGTCCTTCTCACTCCATCCCTCTGTCCACCACAAACTGTCTGTCCTTCTCACACCACCCACTGTCCACCACAAACGGTATCTGTCCACACACCATCGCTCTGTCCACCACAGACTGTATCTGTCCACATACCATACCTCTGTCCACCACAGACCTCCTCTGTCCTTCTCACACCACCCCCGGTCCACCTCAGACAGTATCTGTTCTTCTCACGCCGGCCCTCTGTCCACCACAGACCGCATCTGTCCTCACTCTATCACTGTCCTCCACAGACTGTCTGTCCTTCCCACACCACCCACTGTCCACTACAAAATGTATCTGTCCACACACCATCCCTCTGTCCACCACATACTGTATCTGCCACACACCATCCCTCTGTCCACCACAGACCTCATCTGTCCTTCTCACACCACATCTCTGTCCACCACAGACTGTACCTGTCCACACACCACCTCCTGTCCACCACAGACTGCATGTGTCTACCACAAACTGTATCTGTCCACACACCACCACAGACTGTATCTGTCGTTCTCACACCACCCCGTCACCACAGACTGTATCTGTCGTTCTCACACCACCCCGTCACCACAGACTGTATCTGTCGTTCTCCTGCCACCCCCTGTCCATCACAAACTGTATCTGCCCTCCAAACACCATATCTCTGTCCACCACAGACCGCCTCTGTCCTTCTCACACTACCCCTCTGCCCACCACAGACTCTCTGTCTTGTCATCCGGCCTCTCTGACCCTCTCCTCGTCCCCCTGTCCATAGCGGGCTCTGTCTCTCGTCTCCGGTCTCTCCTTTCATCACTAGCTCTGTCTCCTCGTACTCTTCCTCTCCCTGTCGTGGGCTCGGTCTCTGCTCTCCTTGTCTCCTCCTTTCATCACACGCTCTGTCTCATCATACTCCTCCTCTGTCCCTGGCGGGCTCTGTCTCTCCTCTCCCTGTCTCCTCCTTTCATCACACGCTCTGTCTCCTCGTACTCTTCCTCTGTCCCTGGCGGGCTCCGTCTCTCCTCTCTCTGTCCCTCCTTTCAACACACGCTCTGTCTCATCATACTCCTCCTCTGTCCCTGGCGGGCTCTGTCTCTCCTCTCCTTGTCTTTTCCTTTCATCACACGCTCTGTCTCATCATACTCCTCCTCTGTCCCTGTCGGGCTCTGTCTCTCCTCTCCTTGTCTCCTCCTTTCATCACACGCTCTGTCTCATCATACTCCTCCTCTGTCCCTGGCGGGCTCTGTCTCTCCTCTCCCTGTCTCCTCCTTTCATCACACGCTCTGTCTCCTCGTACTCTTCCTCTGTCCAAAGCGCCCTCTGTCTCTCGTCCCTCTCATATTCACTAGCTCTCTGTCGTGTCGCTCTCTCTCTGTCCTTCCACTCCTCGCGGATCTGCGGTGCCTGACTGTATAGCGCCTAGATATCTCGGGGTTTACTCGTGGCTCTGTACACCTGTACACACTGTAGAAGGGTGAGGCGGGGGCGTCTGCGGCTCAGTCAGGACCCCTAATGCATGTAGCAGACTGCGGGAAGGGGGGGTCACGTGACGGACACATGGGCGCTCCAGAGTGTAATTCTGCGAGGCGCTACAGAGCCAATCCCATCAGATGTCCAGACTGACTGTTCCGACCCGTCGACAGGCTGGTGGGGCTGGGGCATATCCAGTCATGTTTGGCAGCCCCGCCCCCACCCAATGCATGGCCCCTCCCCCTCGGCCCCCAGTATTGTCAGCAGTTCTTCTTCAAGCCTTTTTTCCGTTGCCATGGTAACGTTTTTTTTTTTCATTTTGCGGCGAAATGAGAGGGGGGCTGGGGAGAGGCAGAGACGCGGCTAAAATTACAGAGGGTGCAGAAGAGAGAAAATAATAAAATAAAAAAGCAGTGAGTGTGCAGACTGCGGGAGGAAGAGGAGGGAGGAGGAGAGGAAAGGGAGGAGGAAGCGGCAGCGGTGAGGAGGAGCGCACAGGCTGTGTCTGCAGAGCTCACGGCGGGCTGCCTGCCCTGGGGGAGACCGAGCCCCCGTCCATCTGTCCGGCAGGAGCATCCGCCCCCGACACGAGCCTCCACCAGACCCCGTCCATCTGCCCGGCAGGAGCCTCCACCAGCCTCCGTCCTCCACTCCCGACACGAGCCTCCGTCCATCTGCCCGGCAGGAGCCTCCACCAGCCTCCGTCCTCCACTCCCGACACGAGCCTCCGTCCATCTGTACGGCAGGAGCCTCCACCAGCCTCCGTCCTCCACTCCCGACACGAGCCTCCGTCCATCTGTACGGCAGGAGCCTCCACCAGCCTCCGTCCTCCACTCCCGACACGAGTCTCCGTCCATCTGTACGGCAGGAGCCTCCACCAGCCTCCGTCCTCCACTCCCGACACGAGCCTCCGTCCATCTGTACGGCAGGAGCCTTCACCAGCCTCCGTCCATCTGCCCGGCAGGAACCTCCACCAGCCTCCGTCCATCTGTACGGCAGGAGCCTTCACCAGCCTCCGTCCATCTGTCCGCCAGTAGCCTCCTTCCTCCACGCCGACACGAGCTTCCACCAGCCTCCGTCCTCCACTCCCGACACGAGCCTCCGTCCGTCTGTCCGCCAGTAGCCTCCAGCAGCCTGCGCCCATCTGTCCGGCAGGAACCTCCACCAGCCTACGTCCTTCTGTCCGCCAGTAGCCTCCACCAGCCTCTGTCCGCCAGTAGCCTCCACGAGCTTCCGTCCATCTGTCCGGCAGTAGTGCCCACCAGCCTCCGTCTATCTGTCCGCCAGTAGCCTCCGTCAGCCTCCGTCCATCTGTGCGGCAGTGCCCTCCACCAGCCTCCGTCCATCTGTGCGGCAGTACCCTCCACCAGCCTCCGTCTATCTGTCCGGCAGTAGTGCCCACCAGCCTCCGTCCTCCATCCCCGACACGAGCCTCCACTATCATCCATCCTCCACGAGCGTCCATCTGTCTGGCAGGAACTTCACCAGGCTCCATTCATCTGTTCACCCCGACACGTCACGTCAGTCTCTGTCCATCTGTCCTCCAGGAGCCTCCGCCAGCCTCTACTCACCTGGCCACAGCCCCCCTCGGCGCTAACGCACAGGAGGCTTGTCTAGCGCCCATCTATTGTACCTAGTGGGGGGGGGGAGTATCTTTTCTGGGGTTTGACCCCAACGTGTCAGTATCTCGAGGGTCCAGACTCCCCCCCCCCCCCCCCCCTTGGCTGTGCACGTGGGTGACCCCGGGATGTGCCTCGGTGCAATGCCTGGTAACGGGGGCCACTGAGTGCCCCTGCGGCACGCCCCCCTGTAAGGAAGGCAGACCCTGGAGTACCTCTGCATGCTCTGGTGTGGGCACAACGCCCCTGCCTTCGGGCTCCACGGAGGTGCCAGCCCCCCTTGCAGGATGCCAGACTTCTTAGTAAGGACCTGGCGGTCCGGCCATGGTAGCGTCAACGGTGATGTGCCCGCTGCGTCGCCATGTGCCGCTGCCTTAGAAGATACCGCAGTGGTGCCATGAAGCCCCAGTGATAGACGTTAGGCTTAAGGCACAGGTGTTTGTTGGCGTAGTCTTCATTGGAAAAGGGCCGTCACAAGTGTAGGTTGACGCGGGCGAAGACGTTGAGATGGACCGAGGCAGAGACATGACCAACTGGCGCTAAGGCGCAGGCCTTCGGTGTTGTGGACTAACACATGGGTCTTCCTTGGCATGGGCCAAGTACAGCTTCTTATTGACATGGCCAAGACCCGGCATATGGTGGTCATGGATTGTTACTTTTACACGGAGTGGGTGTGGGTCTTTGTTGACTTCCACTAAGGCAGTTCTTCGTTGACATTGGCCAAGGCACGGTCGCAATTGGCATTGACTGAACCAAGCTCTTTGTTGGAGTAGACTACGGTAGGGTCTTTGTAGGCTTGGAGTGAGGGAGGGTCTTTGTTGGTGTAAACTAAGGTAGGGTCTTTGTAGGCTTGGAGTAGGGAAGGGTCTTTGTTGGCATAGACTAAAGGAGGGTCTTTGTAGGCTTGGAGTAAGGTAGGGTCTTTGTTGGCATAGACTAAAGGAGGGTCTTTGTAGGCTTGGAGTAAGGTAGGGTCTTTGTTGGCATAGACTAAAGGAGGGTCTTTGTAGGCTTGGAGTAAGGTAGGGTCTTTGTTGGCGTAAACTAAGGTAGGGTTTTTGTAGGCTTGGAGTAAAGGTAGGGTCTTTGTTGGCGTAAACTAAGGTAGGGTTTTTGTAGGATTGGAGTAAAGGTAGGGTCTTTGTTGGCGTAAACTAAGGTAGGGTCTTTGTAGGCATGGAGGAAGGTAGGGTCTTTGTAGGCTTGGAGTAAGGTAGGGTCTTTATTGGCGTAAACTAAGGTAGGGTCTTTGTAGGCTTGGAGTAAGGTAGGGTCTTCATGGACGAGGACCAAGAGTTGGTCTTAGTTAACACGGGATAAGGTTGGGATCTTTGTTCACATGTAACAATGACCTGGACAGTGTCAATCTTCATGGACACGGACTAAGGCACGGGTCTTCGTTCCCATCAAGCAAGGGCTTGGGCTAAGACCCGATCTTCATTGGCGTGGTCTCAGGTACACAGAGCACTACCAAAGCCTTTTTGACGTGAAGTTAGAAGAGGGCATTTGTAGCTGTGGATTTGGTCTTGGCGACAACGTGGGTCTTTCTTACGTGACTAAGACACCGGTCTCTTGTGGCCGAGAGTATTGGATGGACTTTGTTGTGATACAATTAGGCACAGGTCTTCCTTGGTGTGGACGAACTGTCTGTTTATCCCCGGGTCACTGCTGATCCAGGAGAAAGTTGAAGCCACCACTGATGTGAACTAAGGGTGGGTTCATCATTACAAAGGACTGAGGCAGTGGTCCGCGCTTGATGTGTAGTAAGATTATAATCGGCCTTTGCATGGACTAAGGTAAGGGTCACTGCGCATAGAAGGAGGGAATAACCATCACTGGCATGGAGTAGGATTCCAGTCGTCCTTGGTATGGTCGAAGATAAAGGCCAACGTTGGCATGGACTAAAGCAAAGGGAGTTTTATCACAGACTAAGGCAAAGGATTCACGCTGGCGTGGACCAAGCTATCAGTCATCATTGGTAAGCTTTAAGAAAAGGGCCACCATTGTCGTGGACTGAGGGACGGATGTCTTGGCATTGACGAAAGCACCATCATCGTTCGTTTGGTCTAGGACACGGACGAACATTGGAAACAACAACTGGAAAACAGTCTGTGACTAAGGCAAAGGATCATTGTTGACATGGACTAAAATATCGATCATCGTTGGTCTAATCTAAGATAACATCCAACGTCCTCATGGACTGAGGCAGTGTGTTTCTTTGGCTACGATCATCGTTGATATGGACTAAAATATCGATCATCGATGGTGTAATCTAAGATAGGATCCAACGTCCGCATGGACTGAGGCAGTGTGTTTCTTTGACATGGACTAAGGCATACAATCATCGTTGATTTGGACTATAATCTCAATCATCATTGGTACGGCTTAAGGTAAGAGCCAACATTCTGATGGTCTGAGGCAAAGAAGTCTTTGGTATAAACAAAGGTGAAGGATCATCATTGACATGGACTAAGATATCGATCATCGTTGGTAAGGTCTGAGATGGGGGCCAACGTTGGCATGGAGTGAGGCAAAGGATCGTTGTTGACATGGACTAGAATAATGATCGATCTGGTCGAAGATAAAAGTCAAAATCCATGTGGCATGAGGCAAAAGAGTCTTTGGGTTGGACTAAGGCAGAAGATCATCGTTGATATGGACTAAGATATCGATCTTCATTGGTACGGCTTAAGGTAAAAGCCAACCCCAATGGCCTGAGGCAAAAGAGTCTTTGGGTTGGACTAAGGCAGAAGATCATCGTTGATATGGACTAAGATATCGATCTTCATTGGTACGGCTTAAGGTAAAAGCCAACCCCAATGGCCTGAGGCAAAAGAGTCTTTGGGTTGGACTAAGGCAGAAGATCATCGTTGACATGGACTAAGATATCGATCTTCGTTGGTATGGTCTAAGATAAGAGCCAACATCCACATGGACTGAGGCAAAGAATTAACATTGGAATACACTAAGAAAATGAGGGCTAGCATTGGCATGGACTAAGGAACAGCTATCATTGGTCAGCATTGAGGTGCCATTCCAGCTCCAGCCAGACTGGTTTACCAGGGCGGTACGTGCAAGCCTCTAGATGCACACGGAAAGGAGCAGCATGCAGGGTAAGTCTCCCTGTTGGTGGCATGGCCATTGTACCTCTGCCCACCCCTGTGCCCACCTGGGCATCAGTTGTACACATGCATGGAAGAATGAGTGAGTGAGGGGAAGAGCTTGGAGGAAGAGCAGGAGGAGGCCTGCAAGGGATATGTGAGTAAGAGGAACTGAATGATCCAGCAGGGAATGAGCTAAGGAAATGAGTGAGGGGTGAATGAGTGAAGGAAGAGATGACGAATGAGTGAGCGAGGAAAAGAGCTTGGAAGAAGAGCAAGAGGAGGCCTGTAAGGGTCTTCTAGGATATGTGAGTACGAGGAGGTGAGTGATCCAGCAGGGAATGAGCTATAGAATGAGGAATGACATGAGTGAAGGGTGAATGAGTGATGAGGGAGAGTGCATGTGGGGTGGAGGGAGGGAAGTGAGGGTGCAGTGAATGATTGACAGAAAGAGAAAGGAACAAAGTAAGGAGTGAATGAGGATATGACGAAGTGAGAGGGGCGAATGAGTGATTTGATGAAGAGAGAATGAGGAAGTAAATTAGTTAAAGGATGAGTATTGTATTGGAGCATTTGTATAGTGCTTCATACCCCCAAGAGTCTGATTCTTATTGGCTCCTGGTTGCCCTCCAGGAGGAGTGTGGTTGGAAAGATTGGATAGGGTTGGACCCGTGAGGGAGACGTCGGTTGTGGCGCATGAGGGTTGAAGCCCTGCTTCTAAGAGCATGGCATGCAGTGCCGTACACATGCATGAAGTGTTGCACAGTGTGAGTGGCTGCACTTACCACTGTTACACCTCAAAGAGTGCACCTTGAGTCTGCAATGATGACAAGAGCCGGGATTAATGTCCCCGGACCTGGTGGTGGCACCAGTGCTCCTTCATGCAGGGGAGACGAGCTCTAGAGTTTGGTTGTCTGGACTGGGGGGAGGAGCCACCGGCTCCATGGGCCTCTCTGATTGGAGGGCCCATCAAACATGAAGCAGGGCGCCCAGAAGCATGGCTGTATTAATACATGAGTGAGACCACGAGAGAAGGAACAGAAAGATTCTCCCCCAATCTACCACAAATCAATCTGTCACTTATCTGTGTGGACCTGGTTCTAACCTCAACTTAATTTGACAATTTACAGCCAATTCCTGAATCCCCCGCCATATTACACTGACATGTAAGAAAAGATGCAGAAGAAGCAACTCATTAATGTAGAATCCCTTGATGCAGTGCAAAAAGTATCACCAGACACACACCACAGTTGAGTGCCATACACTCTTTTAAAATGTACACATATCTGAATTATTTATGTTGTAAATAACAGTTCGGCGGCCCTCGACGAGGGCCCGTATTCCGATAGGTAACATTTGGCAGCGTATTGTGATATAATAACCTTCCCTAAAAAGAATAAATCATAAAGTGACCTCAACAACCAGATCAACATGTTAAAAAGGGTCTTTTTGTTCGTACTGTTGGTCCCAGATTAGTTCATGCCCTTATCATAGAGACAGCGCGTTTCGACATTATGGATGGAGAGACTGTGGTTAAGGGGTCTTCATCAGGAGTAAAATGATTGTCAACCAATGACTGTGGACCGTAGTAGCTTTTGGGGGTGCTCTTCCTGCTGATGGAGGAGGACATGCGTGGTTGATGAGTACCAGCGGTCCTTAAGGGACCAGCCCCTTTTTCACAGTCTGTATGAGTGAATGAAGGCATGGATGGGTGAGTGCCAAAGGAATGACTGCTTCACCCAGGTATGAAAGAGAGAATGAAGTAAAGCATTAATAACTGGATCACCATATGAATTAGTAATAGGGTGGCTGCATGGATGCAAGAGTGAATATGTGACTGAGCGAATTGTGCATGTGAATTGATGAATGTATGAGTGAATGCACCAACAAATAAACGGAAGAAATACACGAATATACAGATTAATGCTTCATGACTTGATTCTTTAGGTGAATGAATTTGTGACTAAATTAGGAAAAAGTGACCATATGCATTCTGAAATGAATGAGATCAGGAGCCGGTGACAGAATGCATGTGTAAGTGAAAGTGTGAAAGAGTGAATTAATTTATGAATGCATTATTGAGTGACCAGGGGCATGTGTGAATGAATGAGATGGGGGAAATGACGTTTTAAGTAGCGATCACAAGCGAATGAATGAAAGGCTTCTCACTAAGGAATGAATGAGTAAGTAGGTAAATGAATGCCTGAATAGGTGAGTGCATTGGTGTGGCCATTCATGGCCAGTGTGGTTCCCACTCTTCAGATCTCCAGCTCAGGCCTCATGTGGCTGCCTCAGCAGCAGGCGTGAAGGAGCATTGACACAGGTAATACATCTGGGTTGAGCCTGGTGGAGGCCTGGTCCTGGTTGTGTTCTGTATCCCACACATGTCACCTCATGGCTGTATGAGGAATGTTCTTTAAACCATCTGTAAGGTTAGGTAAGTTCTCGTGATCTGGCAGTAGTTGTGCGCAGGCGTGTTTTGTCATGTACTGGGAGGGCAAACGTTCTGACATGGACACAGGACATGCAGACTTGACAACCTTGATGAATTCTTTCACATTCTGAGTGGCGGGGGCTGTCAATCGGCGGTGCGCTACCTTTCTAGGGCAGCCGCTGCAGGTCTGAGCGGTTGGGCTGTGGGGCCAGCGGGTGGATTTTGGGAGACGACCACAAGGGAAGAGGATGTAGCCTTATTTGCCAGAACCCTCGACCTCGGACCTGGGAAACCGGGTTCGAGTCGCGGCAACGACGCTCAACATCCTGTGATTCTGAGCAAATCACTTATTCTCCCCGTGCCTAACAAAAATGAATGTGCTAATCTGTATCAAAACTTGTGCTCATGTAAAGCGCGCTGATACCCGATGCCTTGGGTCTAGTTCGCGCTATTTAAAACTTAAAAAATAATAATTCCCTTGTGGTCGTCTCTCGAAACCCCACCAGCTGGCCCCGCTGCTCTTATCTGCAGCGGCCACGGCTGCTTTAGGGATCTTGTCTACGTTTCCTTCTCTGGTTGTCGGATTCCTTCCAACGGTGGTGTGTTTTGGATTCCGATTCATTTTGAGTTTTTTAGCCGCAGTTTTGGTCTTCCTTTTGGTCTGTGACTCTTTGTCACAGGTGAAGTTGGTTCACACCGTGAGTGCTGTAAAGGCCACAGAGTGATCAAAGGGTCTGCACTGGGACCTCCTCAACCGCTGCCGAAGCTTTTATATGTATTGTGGGGGGCAGATCTGGTCACGCCCACCTACACAATAAGCCCCGCCCATTCCCCTAGTCCTGCCCCTCCAGTGCTGGAAGGACAGTGACGAACCGCAAGTCCCGCCCTCTCCGAAGACCCCAATTCACTCCTCCGCCTCTGATAGGGTGAAAATAGTTTTAAAGGTGACATGTCTGAGACGTATGTAGCACTGTGACCCCAGGGCACGAGTTGGGGGTTCACACGAGTGGACGGAGTCTAGAATTTGGGCCCCACTTGTCTGCTTTCCATCTTTAACAAGCAACTACATGCAGGTGGGGACCGGGCTTTCTGGTTTCAGACTCCTGCTGGGCCCATAACAAAGGCCGAATCTGAGGGGTCATCAGCCCTCCTTTTGTTGGAGTGTCCTGGCTGGGAGCCGTCAGGAGCCTCACACCTGATGCAAATGCAGCAGAGGGAAACAAAGGCTCGCCCCTTGAGAGCCCTTCACACATACTCAAGAGAGGTGGAGTTTCACTTCCTTCAGGCCCTGTTGAGGAGAGATGCACGGGCTGCAAGAAGGTCAGATGTGTTGGTCTTTCCCAGTATTTACTTCAAGAAAATTGTATTTCTATAGAGGTTACTTCCCCTGAGGAGGCGTTGAAATGATTTAAGTACCACTGTTGTATCTTGTAAAGCGCTACTCATCCCAAAGCAGGGTGTCAGAGCGCTTTACATCAACACGTGCATATTACTTGTACAATAAAGTATATAAGTTTGTTAATGAATGTACAGGATGTGTTACATAAAACTGGGGGATTGCAGGGTGTAGACGTCACAGATCCTCTTCCACAGCTCACTGCGCTATCACCCTCGCACTGCGCTCAAACGAACACACGATAGACCTGCTGAACATGTATGTGAGGGCTTTAGATCTGATGCCACTTCTTGTGATGCCACTTCCTGTAAAGTCATGGCTTGTGATGCCACTTTCTATGATGTCATTTCCTGTGATGTCCTGCACCGTGATGGCCGTGCTTTGATGTCACTTGCATACTGCCCAACTAGGTTAGTTCCCCCACTTCTTTTTTTAGGACTTATGCGCTATGTGACCCAAAAAATACAAAAATCCCTGTTAAGTACCATGTAGGTAAGTATGGATTGGAAAATGACTTGAAACGCCTGGAAAAAAAATGTTCATTTATTTATTTATAGTTTTATAAAGCGCTGGCTTCTGATGGAGATCACAAAGTAGCACTATTGCGGAATGAAGGCTCGTTCTTGACTAACACTGCCCCCCACCACATACACCCCCCCACATACATACACACCCACCCACACACGCACACATACACACACATACACACATACATACACAAACACACAAGCACACACATACACTCTCACACACACACATCCACATACACGCACCCATACACACACACACGCACACGCACACATACACACACGCACACACATACGCACCACACGCGCCGTGAACGCCCCAGACTGAACTAGGAGCAGAACCCGCTGCTGATAGGACGAGGCGCGGCTCTCAGGGGTCAGAGGCCATCCTTCCTCCCTGCACACCAGACCTCGCCATCACCAGCCCACTGGACTGCAATCCGAGCTGTATTAAGGCCCCCGCATCCGCCCCTCCAGGCTCGGGGTGCAGCCCTCAGATCTGCCCCACTTCACTGGAGCAAACCTCCTCTGCACACTCGAGTGAGCTCAGAGCACGCCACGACCAAAAGACTCTTAAAGACACGGATGGGCTGATTGCATTGCATGGCTGCTGACTAACAAAGCGCCAAGGTACAGCTCCGGGCGGGAGTCTCTGCTCTACAGTAAATGTCCACAACATAACAACCTTTAGGGTCCTGACCCCAATGGGCGGGCTTTTGGGGCAGTCCCGAGGCTTTTAAGGCAAGAGAAAGCCCCTTCAGACAAACAGAGCCAGGCCGGCATTGCTTCTAAGATGGGGGCCCAGTGAGTTCCAGAGGTGTGGCCCCCGCCGGACCCACCTCCCCCGTACTTCCTGTGGGTGACCCTGGCTTGAGTGAGGTCACTTCCGTGCCTGATCTCGGGCTCCAGCGGGGTGTGTAGGGAGGGGACAGTTCCTGGATCCCACGGGGTGAACTTTCTTCTGTGAGCCTCTGGAGCTGGTGAAGGACCCTGAGGGCCACCGTGACGTGTCTGGTTTCTTCACGTCGAGGCAGAGTTTGCCCCTTGGTGTCTTCAGGGCTGCACCACATTACAATCAATGAGCCTTGGTAGCTGCAAGGCCCAGCTGGTTCAAAGTGGAGCGCACCCCAAACAATGTGATGTCCTCCGATGGTGCCCTCACAAGTGAGAGGCGGGTCCTGAGGCTGCCGGAAGCAGCGTTTCCCTCAATCAGGAATTACACTCCCTCAGGAATTCTGCATTCCCAATATTCCCAACTGACAATCTCCCCAGTCAATTATCAGGTAAAAAAGACCTAAAAAAAGGTCATTTTCCACAAAGATATGCTGTGGTTCCAGATACCATTGGACATTTCCCTTTCCTCGGGGGATCGCGGAAAGCGAAGCTGCAATCTCTGCGAATATATTAACCAATCAATAAAACATCTATAAAGCGCAGCAGATCACTCGTGCGGATCTCGAGGCGCTGGATTATCAATATCTATATTTCCAGAAGCAGGCACACCCAGGAGGAGCTCCCAAAGCACGAGTATCGAACCCGCGCCAGCGTGTGATGGAAGGCAGCGTTCGCCCCCATCGCTGTGACGCGCTGCTCCAAGGAACGCTTGTTGTCAAACCTTGTTCACTGCCCCACAACTGGGAGTCGGGGGGCAGATGAAAGGAGGAGCGTTGGCTGATTTCATCCACTCCAGGATCTTTCATCTTGGAGCCATTCGGGCAGAAGGGTCTTTCCTTTACCCAACATGCACTGGGGCTGTGGCGATGTCCTTCTGTTCCTCAGACGTAGATGTTGTTTGTGTGCATTCCACAGGGAAGGCTGCCTTGTCATAACCTGTGGGCAGAGGTCTCTTGTAGATGTTAAAGAATGAAGGTACCGTAGCACTTCCCTGGGCGACTCCATCCCCTTCCACAATATCTGTTGAACCGTTGACCAAGATGATCGAACTTGTAGTTTTTTAAACAGTGTTGCATTAGAACTAACCGCCTATTTACCAAATTAAATAAATGGTGTTCTAATGCATTGAAAAACTATTTGCTAAATGTTGGCTAGTTTTGGGTATCATAATATGAATTCATTGTAGGTTTTAATACACTTGACAAGTACATAATATTTTTTTAAATAACTAAAATCAACATATTTTTTAATGCTTTGTGAAAATGCACGTGGCAGCTACTGACAGCAGCGATTCCATTTGTGTTTTAAGCCCAACAGGTTTTCGCAGCTGTGTTAGAATGAGATTTTCGTTTAAAATCCACCTGTAACTGTATATTTGAGCCAATACCAATTTTGATTTGGTACAGAAGAGGACGCCCCCACTAAGATTGTTTTTGGTGAGGCTCCAAAGTTTTTAGCTAAAAAATGAAAAAATCACTGAAACTGCATTTGTTGTAGGTTCTGTAAATATCAAATGCTGCTGCATTTAGTTTGGCTGAGTAGGGAGCAAAGGAGGTGCCCTTGACTGTACCTTTTATTTATACATAGCAATACTTTTCACAAAGAGCGATGTCTTATAAGTTTCATTCAGCACATAGCACCTGTAAGAGGCTTGTTCGTAAAGCTTGTACACATTTGCTGTAAAAGTAAATAACCCGTGAATGAAGTGTGTACGTTTGAGCTTTGTATGACCAGACATCCATTAGTAATGTAAAAATAAGTTGTTACCTGCAATAGATGCATTAGTCCACTGAGCCACCAGACCCGGCTAGTAATAACTTGTGACCAAAATACTCTACTTGAATTGCTTTGGATAAAAATGCTTTATAAAGCGTACATATTTTATGGTACGTTCAGAGCCTTAACCAAGGCATGTGGGGTCCCCCCCTCTGCCCATTAAAGACATTCTCTCCTCTTTGAGGCCTGGCTACAGAGACGGACGGGTACATGCGGGGTATCCTGTGTATCCCGACGCTGCTCCTGTAAGAGTGCAGAGGTCACTGGCAGGATGAGTGTGGAAGAGAGCTGGCACTAACCCACTGTGGGTGAGCTCCATAAACACCCCACTCCAGGGACCCGCAAGTCACCTCGTGGGGCCCCGCTCACCATACCTCTACATTGAAGGGTGAGCTCTAGGCCCCGCACACTCAGCTCTCTAGACAGGTAGAAAACAGGAAAGATATGAAACGGTCCGTCCAGTGAAGAGAAAAAAGCAGTCTCAACCCGAGGCCCGCATGACGAACAACGGGCGCTCTAGAATATGGCTTTGCTTGATGACGTCTGCCGGGGTCTCCAGACCTATCGTGAGGTCATTTACCCCTTTAAATGGTGAAGCAGCTTCAGAGTAAGGTGGGGGGACCAGGAAGGAGACAGAATCACTCGTCACCTAACCCAGTGGTTCTTAATCTGTGGTCCATGGATCCCTGGGCGTCCGCAAGGCATACTCAGGGGGGCCACCACCGTTTTACAAAATTAAATAATATCAAAAATTAATAAAGTGTATACAAATAAAGAAGCAAGATTCAAAATTTGCAAACTTTTTCTATATTTGATTCTGAATTAAACAAAATCTTTCACTATTTGAGAACCTGTTTGGTGTTTACTTGGTTTCATATTTTTGTGTATTGTTTTGAGGTTCAAATCATAGACATGAGTTAGACAAGGGGTCCCCAGCTTCCAATAATGACTCACCTGGGGTCCCTGGATTCCTGTAATGATTCAGGGGGTCCACAGAAGTCAAAAGGTTGAGAACCACTGACTCCTCGTCCGTCACTCACAGTGGGGTCAAGGTGCACAATGACAAGAGTGGTCTAATTGGAAAAGAACTCCCTTAACCCGCTACTAAACACTTGAAAATGTAAAACAGGAGACGTGATCTCAGGAACCGTCTGCAAAATGTCAGATAGTCAAAGGGAAGACTCATGGCGGCAGGGTCCACGCCGTCTGGAAGTGTTGGATTCACGTCACCGAGCAGCAGTAACCTGGGGCCTGAGTTAGATCTCAGCGGACAGGTTACTCTGTCACAATAGTGACGGATTTCCCGTCCGCTGAAATATAAATCTCATTATATCCTATCAGATTTATATTTTAGCGAATGGGATATCCGTCACCGTTGTGATGGAGTAACCCGTCCGCCGAGATCTAAATTAGGCCCTTCCACTGCTAAAGAAAGCTCTCTTGCACTTTCGTTTGTGGTCATAAAAAACAAAACACTCGTCAGGTCTTTTTCGGATTCTTGTGGTTGGACTTTCTCAAGACACACGAACAAACGCGGGTTATACCACTTCCGGAAGCGCCTGCTTGAGGCTGGGCGCCAAGTCTCAACCGACAGTCATGTGCGTGAGGACGATGTGGCCAAGAGAAAGTCCCAGGCTGGAGTCGCCGTGCCAGCAGAGGAGAGTTAGGCCTGGGCAAAAATTTCGTTCCGTTCGCGGAAATTGCGATATTTTGACATTTTTGCGTTCCGCGGAGAGCGCGAAGATGTCAAAAATTCCGGTTTCCGCAGCTTGGCGATAATTTGTTTCTTGCTCGCGCTGTAAAATGATACATTCTCGCGCGCGCGCGATCGCCTTACCTGATTCCCTGCGTTCGCCGACAAGTTTTCTTGATCCGGTCGCGTTCTCCATGAGATGTTGTATTGTTTTTAGCCATTTGCGCTGTCTCGCGACAGTTCGCGCCCGCAGTGACGTCATGCGTCGCGCGATCACGTCTTTCTTCTCGCGATCATGCACCGCGAGAACAACTCAAAACAAGATGGCCGCGCCCGCAAGCAGCCACATGGGTAAGTTGGCGACCCGCAACCATGCAGAAAATCGCGCGAACATGCCGGAAAAAACCTTCCGCATCTTCGCGATATTTCTGCTTGTTTGCGATAATTTTAAACATTCTCGCGATAATTTGCGAAGGTTAATTCCGCAAATTCCGCCCACCCCTAAGGAGAGTGCCATGTCCTGGTCTGTGCCTTGCGTCACTAGAACATCAGCGCTCCAGAAGTCTCTACGAATGGACTGTCGTCTTGTCCTTCCCCCAAGAACTAGAGGGGCTCCATAGCTACCAGGCACGAGGTCTGCTTGTAGACAGGCAACCCCGGGCTCTACGAATGGGCTGTCGTCTTGTCCTTCCCCCAAGAACTAGAGGGGCTCCATAGCTACCAGGCACGAGGTCTGCTTGTAGACAGGCAACCCCGGACTCCATGTGTTTCTGCAGAAGATCACACAGTTACTGGTCAACAAGTCAGGGTCCGTCAGTCCTGCTCCAGAAGCAATCTTCTCTCATGCAGGTGATTGAGCAGGTACCAAGCTCTTGACAAGGGGAGAGGAGCTGACATTTGTGGGTGTTTCAAAGCCTAAAATAGCCAATCAAGGGGATTGGCTGGTTGGTAACCTGCCCAACTTCTTAGCAAATAATTCCTAGGCATTTGCTTTATCATGTCCCTGATCTTGTCTTTCCTAAATCACGTCATCCAAACTTCCTGTTTCACTGCCCCTCGACCCCTTTTTAGGTCAAACCTACCAAACCGCGCAAGCGGTCTACGACCAATTGTCAGCTGACCAAGAACTTACAGTGGGTCTAACACACGCCCCTTGGTTACCACTGGTTGTCATTATTGTGACTCTCTCTACTTCCTTCTTCTTCAATAACTTGCCTTGTTCATCTAGTGTTTGTTCCTCCGTTTAGCATACCCGCTTTACTTGTGTTCTTCCACTGCCCACTTTCAGCTGGAACTATTTTTTTGCTTAAACCCTTCTTGAGATTGCATGTGTTTTCCATGTGTCTCTCTCATGTGCTACTTGCTTCTCCTCCTGCTCCATAGTGCTCTTTCCAGTGCTTAATTTGAGCCGGTGGTTTCCGGTACTCAGCACTGGCACTTAATCATCAACACTGGCACCTGAGCACCAGTTCAGGACACATCCATTTTTGGTGGGCAGAAGGAGATGAAGTGATTCACCCAGAATCACAGGATGTTGAGTCGACGCCGAGACTCAAACCTGATTCCCCAGCTCCGAAGTTGGCAGCTCTTGTCATTACGCCACATCCACCCCCCACTTGTAGGGTTTGTTGGTTCTGTGTCAGGCATCACTTACAGGAGAAATGGGCTGGCCGGAGCTGCCTCCTGACGAGATCCCCGGCACTTCTATTTTTAGAAATGAACCACTGGCTCTCTCCCATCCATCTGCCTTTCTTCCCCCTCGCTGCTCTCTCTCGTTTCTTTTTTCTTACAAGCACTCCACGAGTGCACATGTTTTCCAGCTGTCTCTCTTGTGTGCTTTTTTCCTGCTGCCTCCTCGGTGTTGCTCTCTCTCGTCCATATGCTTGCACCCCCCCGGCTCTCGCTTGTCCATGTCCATCTCTCTACCCATCCAGTGCTCCGTATAGCTCTCTCGCCCTTGTGCTCCTGTGGTGCTCTCATGTTCTCACTCCCTTGTGCTTCTACCCTACCCCTTTTAATGATGCCACCTCCATCCAGCCTGTTTCTTGTAAAAAAAACACGATTATTTTGCCAATGCTGCACCGTGTCGCATTACTGTACAGCACCACCAAAAACCAAGTCAGTAGGGCTTAAAGGCGAGACCAATTGTCTTTGCCAAAGCTTGTTAGGTCTGAGATGACAGAGCAGCAGCCTGTAAGAGCTTTAGCTTATAATATTCATAAATGTGGCTTTCGGTCAACCTCTTCAGCCACTGGCTTATTTGGATCTGCCTCTTCCAGTAACTGGACTTGTCAGCCCTATGTTAGATCAGCCCAGAGTTATATTTTTTCGCACTTTCATGCTATTGGCCGTTTGGCGTACCTCTCCGCCCCCTATGGAGTGCTTCCATTGCAATGCACGAGGACTACTTTGCATATGAAAAGTAGATTGAAACATTCCACTTCTTCTCATACTCAATTCTTTGAATGCGTTGTGTATTTAAAGACCCTTTTTTTTACTGCACCAGGCACTGCAGATACCATCACAATACCAATACTGTCACTAATACCACTAGCACAGCAGTGGTGGCCGCCACAGGTAAGAGCAGAAGGCAGCGGGGCAGGATAGGGGTCGGGGAACTTATCATGCAACGGGATAAGTTAACTTAAAATAAAAAAAGAAATAAACCCACCTACCTTGTGCTCGCTGCATCTACGGCATTGACGATGCTGTAGAGCTTGGGGAAAAACCATTCATAAGGCGAGACCTATTGGCTTTGCCAGTGCTTGTTTATTTTTGTTGTCATCCTTTTGTGTTTAAACTTTGCTTTCAAGTCACAGTAATTCAGAGCCTATGGTATTTTTTTCTCTGCACCAATAAGAATCACGTTAAGTTGTAAGGCCACTTGTTGCCTATGAATCCCCCTACTGTTCAATTAAAAAAAGTGGTTATTAATCTTTTTTTTTTTTTTTTTTAAATTAAATATTTGTTAATTCTTTATATTTTGTGGCATATACTTTTTTTTTTCAGAGTTTTATATAGCGCAAACTTGACCCGAATCCAATCAGGTATCAGAGCGGTTTACATAGCGCCAGTTACGTTACATGAGGACACACATTTATTTTTTGTTAGGCACGGGGAGATTAAGTGATTTGCCCAGAATCACAGGATGTTCAGCGTCATTACCGAGACTCGAACCCAGTTCCCCAGGTCCGAGGTCGAGCGCCCTAGCCGTTAGGCCAACTCCTCTGCCCTATATACTTGAAAAACAAATACCCCTTGCACCAGCTTGCTAAGGCCTTACCTGTTGATTTCGCCAATGCTTGTTGCTCCAAGCAGTGAAGTATCGAGGTTGAAGGGCAGAAGTTACCTTGGTCTGTTTTTATTCCATGCAGTGATATTGTGTGATGGGACATGGGTACCTGTTTGTCTTTTTAGGTCTCGCCTGGCATTGGAGCGCGCATGCGCTCTTCGCCTGCGAGAGCTATAGTAAACAAGGGACTTGAATCCCGGCCCCTCTTTCCGATTGGCTTGCGTAATCCGTTATGGTAAACGGTGGCGCGTAATTGGATATCGGGCTTTGTTGTTACCGCCCTTTCGCCTTTTGGGATGGCCCATGGCGACTGGCCCACACCATCTTTGTTTCGGTAGCTTGTTTTGGATGTATTCATAATGCATTATTTTGCCGCGCTGTTGTGGTGTGGTTTACAGTTGTGCTATACAGAACGTCTTTGACTCCGTGTGCTCGCTAGGACATTTCAGCAAATTAAATACCATTTCGGTGTATCACTTCACTGTCGAAACATTTGATGTCATATCCGGCTTCTGCCGGAGAGATGCCACAAACACGAGTCACATGGGCTGCATTTCTGTTTAGGAAGTTCCAGCCTCTGCCCTTGATGAGAGTTTCCCCTCCAGCGGGCCCACGCTTCACCGGCCACCAGTTTCCGGACGTCAAGCCATCTGCGGGCTATCACTTGCCAAGCTATTCGGCCGCTTCAATCAATAAAGTTGTCACAAAATCTATTGATTTCTGCCTTTGACTTTCTGCACCGAGTGTGTTGCAATTTTGGCAGCACAATAGATTATTCCATAGCACATATGTTCTTGGGGTTTTCCTATTAGAGAGGGGGAAATATTGATTTCTAAAGACTTTGTGTGGACAAAGTGTTATAGCAAAAAGCGATGGTGAGGAAAAGCTGCATATCTGAGGGGAGAGCAGGGCTGGCAGGCAGAGAGGGTGTGAGGCCAGGGCCCCACGTGCTGAACTAGTTAAGATTAGCAGTGGTTCCCAAGAGACATAGCCAGATGTCAGTGCATTGGATATCAGAACTAAAATATAATATAGAGATGTTTGATGAAAAGTGGCACCACAATCAACATTTAGCCGCAAATAACTAAAAGTGCGGCAAGTTACAAAGTGCTGAATTGTCAAGGGACGGGATTGTGTCTGACGAGCATATTTGTTTTCATTCTGAAGTACAATTCTTGGACAATGACATTATAAGAACATACAATTAAGACAAGGCTAACAAGATAGGAAGCGACACGCACTGGAAAGACAGGCTAGAGCATTAAGGTGTCACTTAGCCTCAATTTAGAGGAAACGGAAATCGTTACGTTATTATTGGCAAAGTAGTGTGAAAACAGGTACAGCTCAATGTTCTCGATTCATATTACGTCATGTTAAAAGTCGGAAATTTGCTTTGGTTGGAGTATTCGTAGGTTTGCAACAATTTGAGCCTAAATAAATACGTCTATCACATTGCATCTGCAAGTTACAAAGTGCTGAATTGTCAAGGCACGGGGACGGGATTGTGTCTGACGAGAATATTTGTTTTCATTCTGAAGTACAATTCTTGGGCAATGACATTATAAGAACATACAATTAAGACAAGGCTAACAAGATAGGAAGCGACACGCACTAGAAAGACAGGCTTCCTGGCTAGAGGATTAAGGTGTCACTTAGTCTCAATTTAGAGGAAACTGAAATCGTTTCGTTATTATTGGCAAAATAGTGTGAAAACAGGTACAGCTCAATGTTCTCGATTCATATTACCTCACGTTAAAAGTACCTGTAGCATGCTAGCACACCAAAACTGTAAATCACGAGAAATTATTTTAACAACTTCAACTTCGATTTGTTTGTTTTTTGCTACTGAGACAATTGAACTGAGCCTGTTTTTTGGTGCATTTAGTGTATTTTTTTAGATTGTGAATTCCAGTGGTTGTTGATACCATAAGTATTTTATTTGGTGTCACTCATGATTAGGCAAGACAAAAAGTAAAGGATGGAATGCTTGAAGTAAGCTAAATCACTAGAAATTATTTTAACTAAGCCAGTGCAACTGTAAATTATCAGAGTGTAACCACCCCTCAACTCCCAAATCAGTCAGTTGTAATGCTTACCCTGCTCTAGAACATAGCTTACACACATTGGCAAAGCCAATAGCTCTGGCTTGCATTTTCAATAGTTTGACTTATTGGCATTGTAAATGATAATGGCTTTTATGTGTGTGTTTTGAAATCCTGCAAGCGGTGTGTAAACATGCAGTTTGTACTTAAATTCCTTACTGATGCTTGCAGGTTATCAAAACACATAAATGGAAGGCATTGTCATTTGCAATGCCAATAGCTCAAACTCTCACAAATGTGAGACCTATTGCATTGCAAATGCTTGTTATTCCATGCGCTCATTCAGTGAAAAGAAAGGATAGAAATCCCTGTGATCTGCTATTTTAGGTCTTGCCTACTAGACCGCACGCAGTACGTCTTCTGTGATACGTATTGTTACCTTACAGCGGGCTTAGAACCCGCCCAATGCTTGGCTTCACTGTCACTCGAGTTAGATTGCTTTTTATTCGTTAGTGTGTGTGGACTTTACTTCCTCTTCTTGTGCTTGTCCCTCCCCTGTCTTTACACATATCACTTTTTTCTCACACAGATCACAATTTAAGGCACTACTTTTTTGTTTAAACACTCGACAAAAGAGTGCTTGTGTTTTCCAGATGTCTCCTTAGTGTGCTTCTCTTCCCCTCTCTCACTGTTCTCCCTTGCCCATGTTGTTTTTCCCCGCCACCTGCGTGATGTGCTCTCCCTCATCTGCTCCACCCCACCTCATTGTTTTCTACCCGTGTGAGTTGGATCAGCAAATGAAAAGACTCACCTACAAAATGACGCATTAGGCTTTTTTAATTTAATTAGCCATGTAGCATCAGTGATACTATAGAGCACGGCTCAAAACCATTGACAAAGCCAGTAGGTCCAAATCTGACAGATATTGGCTTTGCTTATGCTTGTTCAGGTCCAGTATTATCCAAGACCGTTTGATTTTACAAAAATTATATATAAAACATACCTATGTATAGGGGCTGTCAGTCAGCTGTCTTCAGCCATTGGTCTGTTGATGTGCCATTCACATTTTTGTTCCACCCACTCCAGACGAAATGGAGCTGTGGGTCAGCCCACTTCAGCCATTGGCTGATTCACTGTGAGTGACGGCATTCTGCTCTTTCACAAGGAGAACATCGGCACACAAAGTAGTTTCATTCAGAGCCACAAATTACTATGGTAATGTGGTTTTATAAGACCAAAAAGAACACTTAACCTTTAATCAACATTTTTAGACTTCCCCAGCATTAAAGTTTACAAAGCAAAACGGGCATTTACAAAGCCAAAAGGCTGGCAGCCAATAACAGACCGATTCGCTTGACAAATGCTTGTTTAGCATGCAGTGATAGAGAGACATGAGAGGATAGAAATACCTGTGGTGTAAAGTTGGCTCCGGCCCATGAGACGGCCTTCGATGTATAGCCAGACCATTGTTTTTCAAAAGAATCCATACTCTCCAAACATCCGCAGAGGGGCTCTCAGCGAGCGGGCTTCATCCGCTGGCATTGTTAAACTGGGATTCACATGTTGGGTCCGCCCACCACAGAACACAGCACGGGACGATGGCGCAGCAGGCGTTACCCATTGGCTTCCTTCTCTTTGAGCGACTGCTAAAGCCTGTTCACGCTGTGAACATCCACCTAAAATGAGTTCCTCTTCAAACGGCGAGTTAGGTGTCTATTCATTTCCGTTGGGGTTATAAGGTGGGTACATTCCCATTTTAACCCTGTAGCTGCCGATGATTCGATTGCTTGGTCAGGTGGGGATTTATTCTGGTCTCTTTCAAAAATAATAATAATAAAATAGACAACGTAACTGAAAGGCTTGTTATTTAAAAAGCACCACTGGTAACACAGCCACATTAGAGAATATTTTTAGCTTAGAAATGTTTATTGCAAGCAGATGGTGGCCTCATTTTGGTGGTTGCATGTTTACTTTTGTGATTTATTTTTGTGTCATATGCTTGCAATAAAAAATAGAAAGCAACCCATTGCACTAGCTTGCCATGGCCAAACCTGTCTTGCCAGTGCTTGTTTTCTCTTTAGTGTTACGGTAGATAGAATTGAAATGCCTGTGGTCTATTTTCAGTCCCTGCAGTGGTACAGCAATAGAGTGAGATTGGAGGCTAAACTTGCCAACAGTCAGTTTTTATTCCCTGCAGTATATCCCTGTGCAGCAATAAATGTATTTACCAATGCTTGTTCGGGATTTGTCAACTGATGCCACTGCTAGAGAAACCAGTGTTATATCCAAGTGCGGCAATAAATGGCTTTGCCAGTGCTTGTTTGAGCCTTGTAAACTGCCACTGCAAGACACACCAATGTTATATCCAAGTGCGGCAATAAATGGCTTTGCCAATGCTTGTCCAAGCTTTGTAATCTGATGCCACTGCAAGAGAAACCAATGTTCTATTCAAGCGCAGCGATAAATGGCTTTGCCAATGCTTGTCCGAGCCTTGTAAACTGATGCCACTACAAGACAAACCATGGGGTATATCCAAGCGCAGCAATAATTTTTTTTTAATAGTTCTTTATTCGGATGTTAAAAACACCATAAAAGCACATATGCACAATACAAATATCATTCATTATCCATTTTAAAAAACAATTAAATCAATCAGAAAGAACATTTGATGAAGATAATACAAGATAAAACAATCGTGTCCCCTCACAGGTACACTACTTCTAGGCGGACACTGTTTAGACTTAACCTTTGGTTAATCTTAGTCTCCAAGACACTTTGAGAAAGTTCAAAATACAACACAGAGTCAGTGGGTCAGCTGCCCTTTGTAAGAACAGTAATGCTGAGTGTGCCTGGGTCAGTTTAGCCCTTTTCAAGATATCAATTAAAAAACCTCGCCTGGGAGTGGAATAATAAGAACAAAATAATACAAAATGAAGGGTGTCCTGCGGAGACCGATTGTCGCAGCCGCAGGCACCCTTCTGCTCAATCGGTACTGAATACCCTTGTGGGTCCGCCAATAAATACGGTTAAAGATTGAGCCTAAAACGGGTTATTAAAAATCTATCTTGGGCATTATGCAATAAACAAAGATAGGGTTCCATGCCCACTGTGGTCTCAGTGTGAGTATACAAGTTCACTGACCTTTTAGACCCTTCTTCCGTGAGTCTGGTTGTGTTCCTTTGGGCCATAAACAGGCTTTTTACCATTAGTTTATCCTGGGCTCTAATCTCTGAGGGGTTAGTGAAGAGTTCTATGTGACCCAGCTTCTCTAAAGAATCCATGACATATTTGAACCAGGGTATCTTCATACATTTCTCTCTGCCTAGACAGTCGCTCAAAATTAGTCTGCTTAACTTAGCTTCTGTATTTGACCAGATATTGAGCCACGCCAGGATCGGCCTGAGCTTGACCATGTCTTCAATGTATGGCCTCCCTAACTCTCTATGGGCAATAATAGCTGGGGTGCTCTGCGGGATTTTAAGTAAAGACCGCAATATTTTATTTTCCTCCCGCTGTAGTTGTGTGGTGTTTACAAAGCCCCATACTTCGGCTCCATACAGAGCTTTAGAACAGCAGATGGAATTGTACATATGCAGTACTTGTTCAGGGGACCATCTACCTAGTCTACGCCCATAGTTCATCACTGCACCATTAGAGGATATCAGTTTCCCGCATCTTTCTTCTACCAGGGATGTAAATTTTAATCTCTCATCAAACAATATCCCTAGGTAGGAGAAAAGTTGTACTCTTTCTAGTTTGTGAGACCCAATTCTGTGTGTAGATGTGGGCCATGATTTTTTCCCTGCCCTCATCACAAATGATTTACCCAGATTTACAGAGAGGTCTAGGGATCCCATGAACTTCACAAAGCCGTCAATTAAAACCTGTAAACTTTTCGGGGTGCGGGCTAACAATACCGCATCATCGGCGTAGAGTAAGACTGGGATCTGGCGCATTCCAATTTTCGGGCAATCAGTGTTTAAGGCAACCAGGGTCTGCTCAAGTTTGTTGATATAGAGAGAAAATAAAAAGGGCGCAAGGATGCACCCTTGTCTTACCCCGCTTGAACACCCAAAAGCTTCAGTAAGGCCCCCAGCATTGTTGTAGCGTACCCTAGCTGTGGTATCTCTGTGCAGCTCCCTGAGAATGATGATCAATCCCTGGTCAATACCAAGTTGGGTCATCATTAGCCACAATGTCTCCCTATTTACATGATCAAAGGCAGCCGCCAAGTCCATGAATCCTAAATAAATGGATTCGTTACTTGCTATGGTGTACTTGGCGACTAGCATATATAAATTGAGACATTGATCACTAGTGGATCTCCCAGATCTAAAACCATATTGGATGTCCGAGATTATATTGTTCTCCTCGGTCCATTCAGTTAGTCGGTTAAGGATTACCCTTCCCAGGATCTTAGCAGAGACGTCAATCAGAGAAATGGGCCGGTAGCACTGGGGGTTATCCCTGTTACCCTTCTTGAAGATGGTGATAATGGTAGCCATTGACCATGACCTTGGCAGACCAAACATAATTGCTGCATTTATTACCCTGGTCATTAGGGGAGCCCACAATTCCACATTGCTGATGAACAAGTCGGGGGGAACTCCATCGGGGCCAGGCGCTTTGTTTTTTGATAGTCCCTCAATTCCTGTGGTGATTTCTGCTAAAGTGAACTCTAACCTCTGGGTCTGTAATGTGATATCTTCCACGGTGACAGGGGCCGTCTTCTCGTGATTGTACAGACTCTTAAAATGTGCGACCCACTGCTCCGGGAGGATATTTGCGCTGATTTCTGGTGTATGCTTTCATGAAAGCAGGGTTTGTTAATAATACTCCAGAATTTAACAAGATCCCTAGATTCGGCCGCTTCCCTTAGGTCAGCCCACACTTCCCCCTGTAGAGCTGATTTCCTTCTTTTAGTAACAGCCTTGTATTTTGCTCTACACTTAGTGACCCTATCTTTATTCCTGGGCTTTTGTTTTAAACAGCATTTTAGCTCTCTGAGTGCACGAGAGCAATCGCTATCGAACCATTTTGGTTGCGTTATGGTTCTTTTGACAGATCGTGTAGTTAAAAGTTTGTCCACCAAACTTGTAATCTGCCCAAAGGCACACAATACTTGGGGACCCTCAGTTGTTAGATCGAGACAATCTTCAATAGGTTGTTTCCCTTTGTCTATCAGATCTCTGTAGAATACTGCACCCTCAATCTTGGCCCACCTAATCCGCCTTCCTTGATCTGTTGCCCTCTCGAGAACCCCATCCATAGCGCCTATCTTGGCTACTACCTGGTACTGTAATTTTAGTGTTAGGGGGTTATGATCACTGAATGGGTTCCACTCTATTCCGACCGCTATAACCATGCGCTTGAGGGATCTAGACACCAAAAGGTAATCAATAATTGATGAACACCCTCTGCCTTTAAAGGTCGGAGGGAGGGAGCCATCACTTCCCATGGCCATCATGTCCAAAGTATGTTCCATGTTATGGCTATTCAAGAGGTTACTCAATTCTCTGCCTACTGTCGTGTGGGCAAAATGGGGCCCCTTGACCAACGGGCAGCGTGACCATTCAAAGTTTATGGGGAACAAGGAAGAGCATAAATGGATGTTTAAATCACCCATTATTATATAGTGTGGGTGAATTACTCCATTTGCTTGTGTATAGTTCTTGCTCAATAGGGTATCCAATATTCTCACAAAATCCTCTTCCTCTTTAGCTTCACCCGGGTTATATATGTTGAGCAGTAACAGACCTAGACCCTGCCCCTCAAACCTTACGGCCTGTATATTACGCGATGGGCTTGATATGTTCGTCCACTTGCCTTTTATCCTTAGATCCACATATAGGGATAAACCCCCCATGGCTCTCCCTGATCTTGATTTCAGGGCTGGAATGAAAAAACATTTAAAACCCTGTATGTGATAGGGGCTATTTTCTGTTACCCAGGTTTCCTGGAGGCCTATTATCTCAAATTCTGTAATGTATTCTCTCCACTCCTGGATGTGGAACTTGCTTGCCAGGCCAGCCGTGTTCCAGGAGATAACATTTAGACCACCCTCTGACTTCCTTGACTGGTCCGTTTGTTGGGAAATTACTTGTGACCCGTCAAAATCCCCTGTCACTCTTAACTCCTCGCTTGTACCCTCCAAACCCTGGGGTGTCCCACCTTCATCTAATGCCATTACCGCGTTGTTAATTCCTGGCAATTCGTCACAGGTGGCATATGGCTTATCGACCAAATCAGCCTCTCTTGTTTCATGGGGCAATACCAACGAATCTAAATAGATCGTGTGGCAATTACCTTCTTTGGGGGCAACCTTTACAATGGTCGGTTCGTTCACCCTATCTCCCGGCTTATTGACCTTGCCCTCCATGCAACTATATTCCATTATCGAGACAGTGTGGGTTAGTCAGTCATTAACTTCTAAGGACATAAGGGGTGCATACCTATTTTCCCACCTAGCCTGCTCGACGTCCCACGACCTCGGCCTTTCACCCCGCCATTCCTGAGGTTCGTGGGGTTTTATGCGGGTTAACTCCCATTGCCCATCCTCATGTTGACTTCCCTTGTATGGGACGTTTTGGCAGGGGTAAAAATAGTCTAGGGGTAACGGTTTTATAGTTTTACTGTTCACCCCTATGTCCTCTCTAAGAATGTGGTTGACTACACTGCTATCCCTAAAATTACAGATTATGCAATTTCCCGGGATGTCTTTGTGCCTATTTCCGAGCCAGTTCACCCTTCTCACTAAAAGTATCTCGCCATCTTTCCCGTGTGGTAAAGGCTTATGGCTGCCCAACCAGTGTATGACCTTGTTCTTTAATTCCTGGTGGGACTCCTTCTGATCACCATTGAGTTCCGGTGCCCCAGCCAGGATAACAACTAGTGGGCATGCCTGTGGCGGTAAATTTACTGTCGGGAGGGAGACTGTAACAGCTGGCCTAGAGATGCTCATTGGTTGTTGGGTGACCTGATTCCTGTAAGCTGTGCGCGGAGGGTTTTGGTGGTTCCCAGATGTCACATGTAAAGCTTGCCCTAACACTTCTTTTGGTTGAGCTTTCCCCTTTAGATTTGTGGGTTTAGATTGCAACAATGTGTGAGTCTCACATTCTGGGGTCTGCATAACTTGTACTTGATTAACCTCTAAGTTAATAAGTTGTCCCTCATTCGTGCGGACACTGTTGATACCACTTACATTAGGGATGGGGGCTATTTCTGGGGTTGACCTTACTACTCTTTCCCTGCTTTTTATTTCATTAATTATCTTATCCAATCTACTGGTGAGTGGTCTAATCTGACTGGCTATAAAAGTTTCTAATTGAGATTGGAAATCTGCCATTATTTGAGCTAACCATAATGGTGGGATTGAGTATTGTTTTGGCTCGTCGTCCCTCCCTGACTCTATAGTAGTCTCCATTGTTGGGGGGGCATTACGACTTTTTGATTTAGTCCTACCTTTTGCAGGGCCGACTCTTCGTTTCCTGCCTGCCCCTAGTGGTGGACCCCTAATATGGGCCTCACTATCCCTCTCCGCAGTCCGCTGGGCACGAGGAAGATCCGAGACATTCATTGTTGTGATTGGGGGGGGGGGGGGAGAATCCGTATTGTCACTCACTATTATTTGAACCGGGGATGGTGTGTCTAGTAGTGGTGTGAGTGATAAGCGTCTCTCTGTGCGTTCGATTTCGCTAGAAACCGCCCCTATAGCTTTTCGCAACATTCGATCGATTGCCGTTGGTTGAATCTGTAATGGCAAAAGACCCTGTTCCGTGGGGGGCGGGTTTAGCTGCGTAGTTTGCCTCAACTTTGATTTAGTAGAGCGGGTTCTAGCTGTGCCTGCCATACTTCCGCTGTCTTTTGGTGACCCCTGCTCCTCTGCTTGGTAACTGTAATCCCTTCAAATCACACCCACAGTACTAGAAAAGGCAGCTGTGGTCTCTATGGCTTGAGGTGTTCGTAATGTCAATCCAGCCACCTTGCCTCTGGGTTACGCTGCCAGCACATTAACCCCAATAAACAGTATTAAGTCTCCAGTCAGGTGGTATCCCTACTGAGTCTGTTCTGCCACCGCAGTACTTACAGTTCTCAGCTACGCACTGTGCGGGAATCAGGCTTTGGTTGTCAGTTGTCCTTCTTACGGGAGTGATGTTAGAGGGGCAGCCCAGCCCTGCCTCTTCCTGGCGATGACGGGCAAGGACGGGCCCGCCCTTGGCCCGGGCTTCGCCCGGGCGCTGCCCGCGCGCGTCCCGCGCTGCGGGAGGCGTGCAGCGAAGATGTAGGCAGGTGACGCCTGCCACTGACGTCACCTGCTAGCGCCGGGTGAGGGAGCCTGGGAGTTGTAGTTCACCGTTCTGCCGCTGCCGTTGCCCTCACGGCGATCCCGATGGATTTTGGAGCAGTGTTGTCCCCGTGGAGTTAAGGACCTTCTGCCTGTGTTTAGAGCGATGCCGTTGCCGTCACGGCTCTTGGAGGGTATCGCAGGTAAGCCCCCTTCAAACGCGTCCCGCGCTGCGGGAGGCGTGCAGCGAAGATGTAGGCAGGTGACGCCTGCCACTGACGTCACCTGCTAGCGCCGGGTGAGGGAGCCTGGGAGTTGTAGTTCACCGTTCTGCCGCTGCCGCTGCCGTTGCCCTCACGGCGATCCCGATGGATTTTGGAGCGGTGTTGTCCCCGTGGAGTTAAGGACCTTCTGCCTGTGTTTAGAGCGATGCCGTTGCCCTCACGGCTCTTGGAGGGTATCGCAGGTAAGCCCCCTTCAAACGCGTCCCGCGCTGCGGGAGGCGTGCAGCGAAGATGTAGGCAGGTGACGCCTGCCACTGACGTCACCTGCTAGCGCCGGGTGAGGGAGCCTGGGAGTTGTAGTTCACCGTTCTGCCGCTGCCGTTGCCCTCACGGCGATCCCGATGGATTTTGGAGCGGTGTTGTCCCTGTGGAGTTAAGGACCTTCTGCCTGTGTTTAGAGCGATGCCGTTGCCCTCACGGCTCTTGGAGGGTATCGCAGGTAAGCCCCCTTCAAACGCGTCCCGCGCTGCGGGAGGCGTGCAGCGAAGATGTAGGCAGGTGACGCCTGCCACTGACGTCACCTGCTAGCGCCGGGTGAGGGAGCCTGGGAGTTGTAGTTCACCGTTCTGCCGCTGCCGTTGCCCTCACGGCGATCCCGATGGATTTTGGAGCGGTGTTGTCCCCGTGGAGTTAAGGACCTTCTGCCTGTGTTTAGAGCGATGCCGTTGCCCTCACGGCTCTTGGAGGGTATCGCAGGTAATCCCCCTTCAAACGCGTCCCGCACTGCGGGAGGCGTGCAGCGAAGATGTAGGCAGGTGACGCCTGCCACTGACGTCACCTGCTAGCGCCGGGTGAGGGAGCCTGGGAGTTGTAGTTCACCGTTCTGCCGCTGCCGTTGCCCTCACGGCGATCCCGATGGATTTTGGAGCGGTGTTGTCCCCGTGGAGTTAAGGACCTTCTGCCTGTGTTTAGAGCGATGCCGTTGCCCTCACGGCTCTTGGAGGGTATCGCAGGTAAGCCCCCTTCAAACGCGCAGCAATAAATGGCTTTGCCAATGCTTGTTTGAGCCTTGTAAACTGATGTCACTGCAAGACAACACCAATGTTATATCCTAGCGTGGCAATAAATGGCTTTACCAATGCTTGTTTGAGCCTTGTAAACTGATGCCACTGCAAGACACACCAATGTTCTATCCTAGCGTGGCAATAAATGGTTTTGCCAATGCTTGTTTGAGCCTTGCAAACAGATGCCACTGCAAGACACACCAATGTTATATCCTAGCGTGACAATAAATGGCTTTGCCAATGCTTGTTCGAGCCTTGTAAACTGATGCCACTGCAAGACAACACCAATGTTCTATCCCAGCGTGGCAATAAATGGCTTTGCCAATGCTTGTCCAAGCTTTCTAATCTGATGCCACTGCAAGACACACCAATGTTATATCCAAGAGCTGCGATAAATGGCTTTGCCAATGCTTGTTCGAGCTTTGTCGGTATAATGAGGCAGGTGGACGCTCGGCGGCGTAAACTTTTAGCTTTTTTGTAGGGGGGGGGCTGTTTCGGAAAGTTCATCAGGGTCTCTGGCATTCTCAGATTTTGTGGCCACATGTTTTCTGTATAATTATGAATTTGCCACACTTGCCACATAATCCGTCATCTGCTGCATACCCTGCAGGTTTTTACCCCCCAAAAAAATCTAGCTCTAATAGATCTAAAGAGACTGAAAACGGGGCCACGTGATCACGCGGAGTGGGGGCCCCTCGCTAAGGATGACGGGTCACCTGTCTGTTACTTGTTGTTGCAATTGGCTGTTAAACTGGTACTAATGGGGTGAAACCTTTGCCCACACAGTACTAACACGTGCACAACAGAAAATATCAGGAATTTACACTGTCATAAATTATGCTGCGTTTCGCCTCATAAATTCCCGTTTCTTGCTGCATAATTTAGTCTGCCCTGCCGCATAATTTGGTCTTCCACTGTTGGATAATTCCAGCGGCCTTGTGCATAATTCACTATTCTCTGACACCACGAGGGCCTGACTTAGCTAGAAATATAAACAATTTAAAAGTTGTGAGCAATGTGCTGCAAAATATATTTCGGATGAGGGGCCTCAAAAATCCGTATGCTGGCGGGCCCCCCACGTGCCCCTTGTTATGAGTGTAAGGCCGCTAGGGTGCGAGCCTCCCTTGGGCCACGGCTGCGAGGCCACGAGGGTCTGGCTGCCACATGGAATGTGGCCACACCCCCGACACTGCCCGAGCCACGACTGCGAGGCCACGAAGGTCTGGCTGCCACATGGGGCCACACCCCCGACACTGCCCGAGCCACTACTGCGAGGCCACGAGAGTCTGGCTGCCACATGGGGCCACACACCCGACACTACCCGAGCCACGACTGCGTGGCCACGAGGGTCTGGCTGCCAACGGGGTACCCCCAGGTCTCAGGATGTGAAGTGAAACCTGTAGTTATGACTGGCTTTGTGCCCCTCTGTGTTTGTGGCCTCCCGGTGCCACCTGTGGGCAGCTCCATGGACGGAATGCTGAATCAATCAAGCATTCACCCCCAGTCAGGAGATCTGGGTTTAATCCATCATTCTTTTGCTCACCATGCCACCCCAGTTTGGACCCAGCCATATGCTAATCAGGCAAATCAGTCTTGACCCTGTGCCTCATGGGAACAGTCCAGCCCGAACTGCCAAGCCAGGTCCTTCCTAGACCGGAAACAAGTTTCACCCCTCATCAGCAGACTAGCTTGAATCCAGTGGCACAGTGAGCCCGGAGCCCACATCTGGGCATACCTGGCACACTTAGGGCGAGAAAGCAAGAGACACTCAAATGTTGGAGGGAATGCAGAGCAAATCAAACATTCACCCCCAGTCAAGAGATCTGGGTTGAATCCATCATCATTCCTTAGCTCACGATGCCGTTCCAGTTTCGACCCAGCCATATGCAAATCAGTCTTGACCCTGTGCCTCCTGGCAACAGTCCAGCCGAACTGCCAAGCCAGGTCCTCCCTGGACTGGAAACGAGCATCCTGGTACCAGTTTCCGGACCCTTGCTCGATGCACCACCAGATTCAAGCTTTCCTAGCTGATGAGAGGTGAAACTCCGAAACTGGTCCCAGGATGATTGTTTCTGGTCCAGAGAGGACCTGGCCTGGCAGTTCGGGCTGGACTGTTCCCATGAGGCACAGGGTCAAGACTGATTTGCATATGGTTGGGTCTAAACTGAAATAGCGTGGCTTGCAAAAAAATATGGATTGGACCCAGATCTGTGGCTGGGGGTGAATGTTCGATTGATTCAGCATTCCGTCCATCATCTGGTCATTATGCGCCCTCTTCCAGGTGAGCTGGCCTGGATCCGCAGGGCGGAGGAAGGGGTCCGGCAGCAGATATCCAGGAAGGAAGACCTCCGCTGTTTCAGCATCACAGGATGTCTGCCATGAGGTTGGGAAGGAAGAAAGAATAAGCATTGGCAAAGCCAGTGGATCTCTGCTGTGAAAGGCAGAGCTGTTATCTTGGTCAATGCTTCTTGCCAATCACATGTGACGCGTCCGTAAAGGCGTGATCATAACAGGCAGCCATCAGCGGTGGTTCTGTACAGAAACCCTGTTGCAAGATTGCCACCTATGCACACTCGTGTTGTAACACGTGCATGCGTGCTCTTGCGTCATGGTGCCTGGCGGCCTTTTTTAGTTTTCATTCCAACGTGGCGCACAGCCATATCAGGACAATAAATTAAAATGTAAACAAAATGAAAAGCAGAAATGGAAAGAAGGAAGCGAGCGACTGGGGACAGTGGGTCATCGGTGAAAAAAAGAAGAAAACACACTTGGTGTGGAGGGGTGGCGAGCATCAGGGAATGGTGGAGGCAGGCGAGCACATGAGGAGGGAAAGGGAAAAGCAGGAGGGAGAGAGAGTAAAGTAATACATGCACTCCCTGCGAGTGCCGAATACAAAATAAGAGTCCCCTCAAGTCTGCATTTGGAAGGACACAACTCTCCAATCAGAACCCGATGAGACCAAAATGCTGCTGGGCGGGACAAGAACAGGGAGGAAATCCATCGAATCAGGAGGAGGAAAGGAAGATAGACAACAAGGCCACCCAATCAGAAGCAAGGGGCTGAAACAAAGTCTATTCTATGTTTGGGAAAGTAGGTCTGGCCACAGACAGCTAATGTCGCCTACAGCCGAGACTTAAAAATCCCTGGAGATCGCCTCATACTCTGACTGCTGACAGGACACAGCAAAGTCATTGCAAAGAAACTTTCGAACTACAAATCCATTCTTGCAAATGAATTTTAAAAGTCAAATAATATAAAAGGGACCCGGTGAATGCTAAAAAAAAAATATGTGTACAAAATCAGTGCAGGGAGTGGCACACATAAAATGGGTGAGAAACTGTGTAACGATGGCGATGAACTGTGGAGTAATCCAGGTGCCCGTCAGCCTAAGGATTCAAAGGGTAAAAGAGGAGTCCATTAATTAAAAGTTCGCTTTACAGTGCCTGGAAGACTTGTTCCTAGGACCCTTCTTTGAATTACTAAGATAGTTGTAAGAGGCTCAGGGCGTTGAGTTTGTTGTCGGTAAGGGCCTTTCCTCTAATTCTAAGGCTATGATTGGCTGGTGTCTTCCTACGCTGCCCCATAGGTTTGAATGCGCCAATGTTAATCAATGGGGATTTTGGCAGCAGGCCCTTGGACAGCACTGCAGCTTCCGAGGTGCTGAAGTGGGGGTACAAGGGGGTGCAGTGGGGTGTTGGAAAGACTCCTTACTGAACTAACACAAGGTCTGTAGTAATGTGTTTTTTTTTATATTTTCCAGATTTCCCTCACATATGTGTCGGGTGCATGGAACAATCACCATGGCTGAAAAAGCCCAAGTATTGATAACAACACACACTTTAGAGACGTCTAAATAACCCCTCCACTGGGAGCCCCTTGCACAAGTAAAACACATGACAGAGGGAATAGGTCTGCCTGGACATGACAGGCGTATGACAAAATATAGGGGAAAAACCCTGCCATGGCCTAAACGTGGTGGCCGTGTGTTTGCAATACATTTTTTGAATTTACAATAATTGCATATCATGACACTAGTACTTTGAATAGGTGCAGAAACCCTTTGGCCCCCCAGCTATGAGACTGAAGTGTATGTTGTCTTAGGCGAGTCTGCACATGTGATCGGGTAACATGCCAGCACTCAGTGCAGGACAGCGAATGGCTACCGTGGGCTGCCACATTGCCCCATGCTGGTCTCTGTGGTGGGCCGAAGCAAAATGTGAATGACAGTTGAGCAGACCAATGGATGAAGAGGGCTGACCAAAACCCTCTCTGTGTCTGAATAAAAATGTTTTATTTATTATCTGAGGCTTGTCAGACATCTAGAAGGCGTCTCTAGATCATAATTAATAATAGAGAATAGCACATTTCCACATCGGCTCCGGGACGCGGTCTCTAGATAACCACTGCAGGGCCCGCCCGTACCATAGTACATGGTTGGTTATTTAGCACATCATACCATAGGTAAGAGTTATTTTATTACTCAATATTACTGCACTCACTTAGGGGTGCTGCGGCTGCTGTGACCCAATCAGGGGCACCATGGCTTCTCAAATTCACCCAGGGGCACCAGGGTTTCTCCAATCCACCCAGGGGGACCAGGGCTCCTCCAATCCACCCAGGGGGACCAGGGCTCCTCCAATCCACCCAGGGGCACCAGGGCTCCTCCAATCCACCCAGGGGGACCAGGGCTCCTCCAATCCACCCAGGGGCACCAGGGCTCCTCCAATCCACCCAGGGGCACCAGGGCTCCTCCAATCCACCCAGGGGGACCATGGCTCATCCAATCCACCCACCCCTTCTCTGTGTTCCTTCTTCCCTCGCCCACCCACCCCATGTCCGTGTTCTTTGTTTCTCACCCACCCACCCCTTCTCCGTGTTCCTTCTCCAACCACCACTTCTCCATCTTCCTTTTTCCCCCACCCACCAATTCCCTGTGTTACTTTTTCCCCCTCCCACCCACCCCATCTCCATGTTCCTTCTTTCCCCGCCCACCTACCCCATCTGTGTTCCTTCTTCCCCTCCCACCCACCCCTTCTCTGTGTTCCTTCTTACCCCACCGACTCACCTCTTCTCCGTGTTCCGTCTTTCCCCCGCCCACCCACCCCTGTGTTCCTCCTTCACCGACCCCTGCTCCGTGTTCCTTCTTCCCTCTCCCCACCCCTTTTATGTGTTCTTTCTTTCCCCGCCCACCCACCCCTCCTCCTTGTTCCCCTCCCACCCACCCCTTCTCCGTGTTGATTCTGCCCCCTCCCACCCGCCCCTTATCTGTGTTCCTTCCTAAGCCTCCCACTCACCCCTTCTCAGTGTTGTTTATTTACCCTTCCACCCACCTCTTTCTCCGGGTTGCTTCTTGCCCCTCTCACCCACCCCTTTTCTGTGTTTCTTCTTTACCCACCCCTTCTCCGTGTTTCTTTTTTACCCACCCCTTCTCTGTGTTTCTTCTTTACCCGCCACTTCTCCGTGTTGCTTCTCCGTGTTGCTTCTTCCCCCTCCCTCCTGCCCCTTCTCCGTGTTGCTTCTTTCCCCTCCCACCCACCCCTTCTCCGTGTTGCTTCTTCTCCCTCCCACCCCTTCTCCGTGTTGCTTCTTCTCCCTCCCACCCACCCCTTCTCCGTGTTGCTTCTTCTCCCTCCCACCCACCTCTTTCTCCGGGTTGCTTCTTGCCCCTCTCACCCACCCCTTTTCTGTGTTTCTTCTTTACCCACCCCTTCTCCGTGTTTCTTTTTTACCCACCCCTTCTCTGTGTTTCTTATTTACCCGCCGCTCCTCCATGTTGCTTCTCCGTGTTGATTCTTCCCCTCCCTCCCACCCCTTCTCCGTGTTGCTTCTTCTCCCTTCCTCCCACCCCTTCTCCGTGTTGCTTCTTCCCCCTTCCTCCCACCCCTTCTCCATGTTGCTTCTTCCCCCTCCCACCCCTTCTCCGTGTTGCTTCTTCTCCCTCCCGCCCCTTCTCCATGTTGCTTCTCCCCCTCCCTCCCCTTCTCCGTGTTGCTTCTTCCCCCTCCCACCCCTTCTCCGTGTTGCTTCTTCCCCCTCCCACCCCTTCTCCGTGTTGCTTCTTCCCCCTCCCTCCCCTTCTCCGTGTTGCTTCTTCTCCCTTCCACCCACCCCTTCTCCGTGTTGCTTCTTTCCCCTCCCTCCCGCCCCTTCTCTGTGTTGCTTCTTCCCCCTCCCTCCCCTTCTCCGTGTTGCTTCTTCTCCCTTCCTCCCACCCCTTCTCCGTGTTGCTTCTTCCCCCTCCCACCCCTTCTCCGTGTTGCTTCTTTCCCCTCCCTCCCACACCTTCTCCGTGTTGCTTCTTCTCCCTCCCACCCACCCCTTCTCCGTGTTGCTTCTTCTCCCTTCCACCCACCCCTTCTCTGTGTTGCTTCTTCCCCCTCCCACCCCTTCTCCGTGTTGCTTCTTTCCCCTCCCTCCCGCCCCTTCTCCGTGTTGATTCTTCTCCCTCCCTCCCCTTCCTTCTCCGTGTTGCTTCTTCCCCCTCCCACCCCTTCTCCGTGTTGCTTCTTCCCCCTCTCTCTCGCCCCTTCTCCGTGTTGCTTCTTCCCCCTCCCTCCCGCCCCTTCTCCGTGTTGCTTCTTCCCCCTCCCACCCCTTCTCCGTGTTGCTTCTTTCCCCTCCCACCCCTTCTCCGTGTTGCTTCTTTCCCCTCCCTCCGGCCCCTTCTCCGTGTTGCTTCTTCCCCCTCCCACACACCCCTTCTCCGTGTTGCTTCTTCCCCCTCTCTATCGCCCCTTCTCCGTGTTGCTTCTTCCCCCTCCCACCCCTTCTCCGTGTTGCTTCTTTCCCCTCCCTCCGGCCCCTTCTCCGTGTTGCTTCTTTCCCCTCCCTCCGGCCCCTTCTCCGTGTTGCTTCTTCCCCCTCCCACCCATCCCTTCTCCGTGTTGCTTCTTCCCCCTCCCACCCACCCCTTCTCCGTGTTGCTTCTTTCCCCTCTCTCCCACCCCTTCTCTGTGTTGCTTCTTCCGCCTCCCTCCCACCCCTTGTCCGTGTTGCTTCTTTCCCCTCCCTCCGGCCCCTTCTCCGTGTTGCTTCTTCCCCCTCCCACCCACCCCTTCTCCGTGTTGCTTCTTCCGCCTCCCTCCCACCCCTTCTCCGTGTAGCTTCTTTCCCCTTCCTCCCACCCCTTCTCCGTGTTGCTTCTTCCCCTTCCCACCCCTTCTCCGTGTTGCTTCTTCCCCCTCCCACCCCTTCTCCGTGTTGCTTCTTCCCCCTCCCACCCCTTCTCCGTGTTGCTTCTTTCCCCTCCCTCCCGCCCCTTCTCCGTGTTGCTTTTTTCCCCTCCCACCCACCCCTTCTCCGTGTTGCTTCTTCCCCCTCCCTCCCCTTCTCCGTGTTGCTTCTTCCCCCTCCCACCCCTTCTCCATGTTGCTTCTTTCCCCTCACTCCCGCCCCTTCTCCGTGTTGCTTCTTTCCCCTCCCACCCACCCCTTCTCCGTGTTGCTTCTTCCCCCTCCCTCCCCTTCTCCGTGTTGCTTCTTCCCCCTCCCACCCCTTCTCCATGTTGCTTCTTTCCCCTCACTCCCTCCCCTTCTCCGTGTTGCTTCTTCCCCCTCCCACCCCTTCTCCGTGTTGCTTCTTTCCCCTCCCTCCCGCCCCTTCTCCGTGTTGCTTCTTCCCCCTCCCACCCCTTCTCCGTGTTGCTTCTCCCTCCCTCCCACACCTTCTCCGTGTTGCTTCTTCTCCCTCCCACCCACCCCTTTCTCCGTGTTGCTTCTTCCCCTTCCCACCCCTTCTCCGTGTTGCTTCTTCCCCCTCCCACCCCTTCTCCGTGTTGCTTCTTTCCCCTCCCTCCCGCCCCTTCTCCGTGTTGCTTCTTTCCCCTCCCACCCACCCCTTCTATGTGTTGCTTCTTCCCCCTCCCTCCCCTTCTCCGTGTTGCTTCTTTCCCCTCCCTCCCGCCCCTTCTCCGTGTTGCTTCTTTCCCCTCCCACCCACCCCTTCTCCGTGTTGCTTCTTCCCCCTCCCTCCCCTTCTCCGTGTTGCTTCTTCCCCCTCCCACCCCTTCTCCGTGTTGCTTCTTCCCCCTCCCACCCCTTCTCCGTGTTGCTTCTTCCCCCTCCCTCCCCTTCTCCGTGTTGCTTCTTTCCCCTCCCTCCCTCCCCTTCTCCGTGTTGCTTCTTTCCCCTCCCACCCACCCCTTCTCCGTGTTGCTTCTTCCCCCTCCCGCCCCTTCTCCGTGTTGCTTCTTCCCCCTCCCTCCCCTTCTCCGTGTTGCTTCTTCCCCCTCCCACCCCTTCTCCGTGTTGCTTCTTCCCCCTCCCTCCCACCCCTTCTCCGTGTTGCTTCTTCCCCCTCCCTCCCGCCCCTTCTCCGTGTTGCTTCTTCCCCCTCCCTCCCGCCCCTTCTCCGTGTTGCTTCTTCCCCCTCCCACCCTCCCCTTCTCCGTGTTGCTTCTTCCCCCTCCCTCCCCTTCTCCGTGTTGCTTCTTCCCCCTCCCGCCCCTTCTCCGTGTTGCTTCTTCCCCCTCCCTCCCGCCCCTTCTCCGTGTTGCTTCTTCCCCCTCCCTCCCGCCCCTTCTCCGTGTTGCTTCTTCCCCCTCCCACCCTCCCCTTCTCCGTGTTGCTTCTTCCCCCTCCCACCCCTTCTCCGTGTTGCTTCTTCCCCCTCTCTCCCGCCCCGTCTACAAAGATCGTAGGTCGAGATCATTGGTTCCATACTGTATTATAACTGTATCTATGTGGCACGAGGCTTTGAAGCACTGTAGGGCAATTCAGTGGCAACTTTCTATGCTACACAATGCCACTCCACACAGTACCCTCCAGACCACAAACTGCCACTCCACGCTGCACAATGCCACTGCACTCCACTCCGTGCCACTGCACTGCTAGGTGCACTACTGGTTACATGTTGTGTAGGGCCCGTGCACTGCTGGTTACAGTGTGTCACTGCACAGCTGGCTGCAGTGCTGGGTACATGGTTGTGCAGGGCCCGTGCACTGCTGGTTACAGTGTGTCACTGCACAGCTGGCTGCAGTGCTGGGTACATGGTTGTGCAATGCCTGTGCACTGCTGGTTACACAATGCCACTCCACACAGCACCACTCCAGACCACAAACTGCCATTCCATACCACACAACGCCACTCCACGCTGCACAATGCCACTGCACTCCACTCTGTGCCACTGCACAGCTAGCTGCACTACTGGTTACATGTTGTGTAGGGCCCGTGCACTGCTGGTTACAGTGTGTCACTGCTCAGCTGGCTGCATTGCTGGGTTCATGGTTGTGCAGGGCCCGTGCACTGCTGGTTACGTTGTGTCACTGCAGTGCTGGCTGCAGTGCTGAGGCCATGGTTGTGTAGGGCCCGTGCGCTGCTGGTTATATTGTGTCACTGCACAAATGGCTGCAGTGCTGGGTGCATGGTTGTGCAGGCCCCCATGCTCCGTTGGTTACTGTGTGTCACTGCACAGCTAGCTCCAGTGCCGGATACAGGTTGTGTAAGGTCCATGCACTGCTTGTTAGAGTGTGTCATTGCACAGCTGGTGCTGTGCTTGGTACAGGTTGTGTAGGGTCCATGCACGGCTGGTTACACTGTGTCACTGCACGGCTGGCCGGTAACAGTGTGACTGAGCTGCTGGTTACAGTGTGTCCGGCACAGAGTGGCTGCACGTTACATAAACAAGCCTTGCTACAGTGTAACCGGGTCGTGCCGAAGAGAAGAGGGCGGTCCCATGATCCCCTCGGCCCTGTGTGACATCTGCACAGTGTGACCTTTGCACCGACGTGCAGTGTCACCATTGCAGCCAGACACGTGGTGCAACCTCTTCGTGTCGTATTACGGGCGATAAGGGTCTGTGTACAGCGCACATATGCTAGAAAAGCTTCTAGGCGCTTGTCTTGAAAGATGCCCTACGAGTAGGAACTTAGAAAAGAAACTTCTTACTCGCACCCCCCCCCCCCCAAGAGCCGGAAGTGTCACGAGGGGTGACGAGGGGGCACAGCTCGAATACCACCTTCCCCCCCCCACCCCCGCCCCGCTGCCTCCCCAAGAGCCGGAAGTGTCACGCGGGGCAATGAAGGGGGCTGCACAGCTCGCACCCCCCTCCCCCCAAGAGCCGGAAGTGGCACGAGGGGCAATGAGGGGGCTGCACAGCTCACACACCCCCCCCCCCCCTCCCCAAGAGCCGGAAGTGAGACCCCCGGATGAGGTCGGCGTAGAGTGCCCTTCAGCGCTCGCCTCGGGGGTCCGGCGTTGACGTCTGGTGAAAGCAATGGGGCAGGCAGTATGGGGGCTGTTCTTTAAAAGAAAACAGGCCCTCGGTATAGCGCCTAGAAGTCTAATGCCAAACCGACAGGCCCGAACTCCCCCCGTCAGCTGGAATATTGCAGCGCTAAAAGCTACACATTTCCTGGCTACCTGCATGAACTTTCTGTCAGTGTGAGCAAATGGAAGCAGCGCGCTGCGCAGCCGGGAGTCCACAGGGAGGCGCTAGAGAGCGGGCGTGGGGCTCCCCCTTGGGAAGAAAGCAAGAAGACCTTGGACAGCTTTCATGTTTCTCGAGTTACGGCTGTCTCTACTCCTTCCTGTGATCCTCGCCAACTCCAGAACGAGGCTACGCTCCTTCGGAAGGTGAAGCCAAAATGTGCAACGTACAACACAGGATACGAGCACAGCAGGGGGTTTAAAATGTGCGTGAATGTGCAATATTGCCGCGGCTTCAATGCGCTTCAAGCCGGTATAAACATGAAACCGCAAGTGATTAATAAGCAATTTATTTATGCATTCTTATATAGCGCGAACTTTACAGAAAGGTGTCAGAGCGCTTTACCATAGACCCAGTTACATTACATAAGGACTCCAGAGTACATGGCTTACATAAAAGATACGACACAGATACACTACACTCTAAACTCACACGGTAGTAAGTACATACATCTGCTACAGATACTAGTGGTTAGAGTCACATGTATACAAGTTCCAAATTCACTCCAGACTACATTTTAGTAATAGTTGAAGCTATTAGGGTTGGACAAATATATATTACATATTTACAGACATGATCGCCTCACCATCGCTGGGGTTCTTGCCGTGCTCGTTCAGCCCGTGAAGAGCACAATCTACACGCCATCGCTGGGGTTCTTGCCGTGCTCGTTCAGCCTCTGAAAAGCATGATCTTCTCACCATTGCTGTGGTCCTTGCGGTACTCGTTCAGCCCGTGAAGAGCACGATCTACTCACCATCGCTGGGGTTCTTGTGGTGCTCGTTCAGCCCGTGAAGAGCATGATCTCCTTGCCATCGCTGGGGTTCTTGCCGTGCTCGTTCAGCCCGTGAAGAGCACGATCTACTCGCCATCGCTGGGGTTCTTGTCGTGCTCGTTCAGCTCGTGAAGAGCACGATCTACTCGCCATCGCTGGGGTTCTTGCCGTGCTCGTTCAGCCTCTGAAAAGCATGATCTTCTCGCCATTGCTGTGGTCCTTGCGGTAGTCGTTCAGCCTGTGAAGAGCATGATCTCCTTGCCATCGCTGGGGTTCTTGTGCTGCTCGTTCAGCCCGTGAAGAGCATGATCTCCTCACCATCGCTGGGGTTCTTGTGCTGCTCGTTCAGCCCGTGAAGAGCATGATCTCCTCACCATCGCTGGGGTTCTTGTGCTGCTCGTTCAGCCTGTGAAGAGCATGATCTCCTTGCCATCGCTGGGGTTCTTGTGCTGCTCGTTCAGCCTGTGAAGAGCATGATCTCCTTGCCATTGCTGGGGTTCTTGCCGTGCTCGTTCAGCCCGTGAAGAGCACGATCTACTCACCATCGCTGGGGTTCTTGTGGTGCTCGTTCAGCCCGTGAAGAGCATGATCTCCTTGCCATCGCTGGGGTTCTTGCCGTGCGCGTTCAGCCCGTGAAGAGCATGATCTCCTTGCCATTGCTCGGGTTCTTGCCGTGCTCGTTCAGCCTGTGAAGAGCATGATCTTCTCGCCATCACTGTGGTTCTTGTGGTGCTCGTTCAACCTCTGAAAAGCATGATCTTCTCGCCATTGCTGTGGTCCTTGCGGTACTCGTTCAGCCCGTGAAGAGCACGATCTACTCACCATCGCTGGGGTTCTTGTGGTGCTCGTTCAGCCCGTGAAGAGCATGATCTCCTTGCCATCGCTGGGGTTCTTGCCGTGCGCGTTCAGCCCGTGAAGAGCATGATCTCCTTGCCATCGCTGGGGTTCTTGCCGTGCGCGTTCAGCCCGTGAAGAGCATGATCTCCTTGCCATCGCTGGGGTTCTTGTGCTGCTCGTTCAGCCCGTGAAGAGCATGATCTCCTCGCCATCGCTGTGGTTCTTGTGGTGCTCGTTCAACCTCTGAAAAGCATGATCTTCTCGCCATTGCTGTGGTCCTTGCGGTACTCGTTCAGCCCGTGAAGAGCACGATCTACTCACCATCGCTGGGGTTCTTGTGGTGCTCGTTCAGCCCGTGAAGAGCATGATCTCCTTGCCATCGCTGGGGTTCTTGCCGTGCGCGTTCAGCCCGTGAAGAGCATGATCTCCTTGCCATCGCTGGGGTTCTTGCCGTGCGCGTTCAGCCCGTGAAGAGCATGATCTTCTTGCCATCACTGTGGTTCTTGTGGTGCTCGTTCAGCCTGTGAAGAGTATGATCCCCTCACCATCGCTGGGGTTCTTGTGGTGCTCGTTCAGCCCGTAAAGAGCATGATCTCCTCACCATCGCTGGGGTTCTTGTGGTGCTCGTTCAGCCCGTGAAGAGCACGATCTACTCACCATCGCTGGGGTTCTTGTGGTGCTCGTTCAGCCCGTGAAGAGCATGATCTCCTTGCCATCGCTGGGGTTCTTGCCGTGCGCGTTCAGCCCGTGAAGAGCATGATCTCCTTGCCATCGCTGGGGTTCTTGCCGTGCGCGTTCAGCCCGTGAAGAGCATGATCTTCTTGCCATCACTGTGGTTCTTGTGGTGCTCGTTCAGCCTGTGAAGAGCATGATCCCCTCACCATCGCTGGGGTTCTTGTGGTGCTCGTTCAGCCCGTAAAGAGCATGATCTCCTCACCATCGCTGGGGTTCTTGTGGTGCTCGTTCAGCCCGTGAAGAGCATGATCTCCTCACCATCGCTGGGGTTCTTGTGGTGCTCGTTCAGCCCGTGAAGAGCATGATCTCCTCGCCATCGTTGGGGTTCTTGCCATGCTCCTTCAGTCAGGCCTTCAGGGTGCTGTTGCACTCACGGGCGGTGATCTTGGGCCTGGAGGGATCCCCGAGCTGGTGAAGGCTGTAGGGGTAGACGGCTGGGTGATGGAGGACGTAGGCGGCTGCAGTAGTCTGCAGGTAGATCTCGCACCTCACAGGGTGAATGAAGCCAGGGTGTAGACCTCTTGCCCTGGGATGCGCCCAGCAGAGCAGTCAGGCCACTGAAAAGGCCCCATCCTACACCGGTCTCGACTGCCTCAAGGGCCAGCGGTCAGCACCTCCATTCAAATGTTATACAGGCGCATGTGCACCCACTGCACAATACATTTGCTCATGTGACGGCACATATGTATGTTTATGTTCTCTCAGTCTATAAGCAAATATTAAGCCATGTGTGTTTCACGTTCCCAATTTGAAAACAATTTAGATATTAAAATGATTTTTTGAATCTTACAGAGAGCCGGTGGTGTGCTTTTCAGAGGTCTTACCCCGAGAGAGCCAGTGGTGTGCTGTTCAGAGGTCGACCCCGAGAGAGCCAGAGGTGTGCTGTTCTCGCCTCAGAGTTCTGACCCTGCAGAGAGCCAGAGGTGTGATCTTCTCGCCTCAGAGGTCTGACCCTGAGAGTGCCAGTGTTTTCTTTCTTCTTACTTCAGAGGTCTGACCGTGAGAGAGCCAGTGGTTTGCTCTGTTTGCCTCAGAGGTCTGACTCTAAGAGAGCCAGTGGTGTGCTCTTTAGAGGTCTGACCCTGAGAGAGCCAGTGGTGTGCTTTTCAGAGGTCTGACCCCGAGAGAGCCAGTGGTGTGCTCTTCAGAGGTCTGACCCCGAGAGAGCCAGTGGTGTGCTCTTTAGAGGTCTGACCCTGAGAGAGCCAGTGGTGTGCTGTTCTCGCCTCAGAGTTCTGACCCTGCAGAGAGCCAGAGGTGTGATCTTCTCGCCTCAGACGTCTGACCCTGATAGAGTCGGTGGTGTGCTCTTTAGAGGTCTGACCCCGAGAGAGCCAGAGGTGTGCTGTTCTCGCCTCAGAGTTCTGACCCTGCAGAGAGCCAGAGGTGTGATCTTCTCGCCTCAGACGTCTGACCCTGATAGAGCCGGTGGTGTGCTCTTTAGAGGTCTGACCCCGAGAGAGCCGGTGGTGTGCTCTTTAGAGGTCTGACCCCGAGAGAGCCAGTGGTGTGCTCTTCAGAGGTCTGACCCCGAGAGAGCCAGAGGTGTGCTCTTCTCGCCTCAGAGGTCTGACCCCGATAGAGCCAGTGGTTTGCTCTGTTTGCCTCAGAGGTCTGACCCTGAGAGTGCCAGTGTTTTCTTTCTTCTTACCTCAGAGGTCTGACCCTGAGAGAGCCGGTGGTTTGCTCTGTTTGCCTCAGAGGTCTGACCCTAAGAGTGCCGGTGGTTTGCTCTTCTCGCCTCAGAGGTCTGACCCTGAGACAGCCAGTGGTGTGCTCTTATTGCCTCAGAGGTCTGACCCTGATAGAGCCGGTGGTTTGCTCTTCTCGCCTCAGAGGTCTGACCCTGAGAGAGCCAGTGGTGTGCTCTTCAGAGGTCTGACCCCGAGAGAGCCAGTGGTGTGCTGTTCTCGCCTCAGAGGTCTGACCCCGAGAGAGCCAGTGGTGTGCTGTTCTCACCTCAGAGGTCTGACCCTGAGTGAGCCGGTGGTGTGCTCTTCTCACCGCAGGGGTCTAACCCTGAGTGAGCCAGTGGTTTGCTCTGTTTGCCTCAGAGGTCTGACCCTGAGTGAGCCAGTGGTTTGCTCTGTTGGCCTCAGAGTTCTGACCCCGAGAGAGCCAGTGGTGTGCTGTTCTCGCCTCAGAGGTCTGACCCTGAGAGAGCCAGTGGTGTGCTCTTCAGAGGTCTGACCTCGAGAGAGCCAGTGGTGTGCTCCTCTCGCCTCAGAAGTCTGACCCTGAGAGAGCCAGTGGTTTGCTCTTCTCACCTCAGAGGTCTGACCCTGAAAGTGCTGGTGGTTTGCTCTGTTTGCCTCAGAGGTCTGACTCTAAGAGAGCCAGTGGTGTGCTCTTCTCGCCTCAGAAGTCTGACCCTGAGAGAGCCAGTGGTGTGCTGTTCTCGCCTCAGAGGTCTGACCCTGAGAGAGCCAGTGGTTTGCTCTGTTTGCCTCAGAGGTCTGACTCTAAGAGAGCCAGTGGTGTGCTCTTCTCGCCTCAGAGGTCTGACCCTGAGTGAGCCAGAGTTGTGCTCTTCTCGCCTCAGAGGTCTGACCCTGAGTGAGCCAGAGGTGTGCTCTTCTCGCCTCAGAGGTCTGACCCTGAGTGAGCCAGTGGTTTGCTCTGTTTGCCTTAGAGGTCTGACACTGAGAGAGCCAGTGGTTTGCTCTTCTCACCTCAGAGGTCTGACCCTGAAAGTGCCGGTGGTTTGCTCTGTTTGCCTCAGAGGTCTGACCCTGAGTGAGCCAGTGGTTTGCTCTGTTTGCCTCAGAGATCTGACTCTAAGAGAGCCAGTGGTGTGCTCTTCTCGCCTCAGAGGTCTGACCCTGAGAGAGCCAGTGGTGTGCTTTTCAGAGGTCTGACCTCGAGAGAGCCAGTGGTGTGCTCTTTAGGTAGGTCTGACCCCGAGAGAGCCAGTGGTGTGCTCTTTAGGTAGGTCTGACCCCGAGAGAGCCAGTGGTATGCTCTTTAGGTAGGTCTGACCCTGAGAGAGCCAGTGGTGTGCTCTTCTCGCCTCAGAGGTCTGACCCTGAGAGTGCCAGTGTTTTCTTTCTTCTTACCTCAGAGGTCTGACCGTGAGAGAGCCAGCGGTGTGCTCTTCTTGCCTCAGAGGTCTGACCCTGAGAGAGCCAGCGGTGTGCTCTTCTCGCCTCAGAGGTCTGACCCTGAGTAAGCCAGAGTTGTGCTCTTCTCGCTTCAGAGGTCTGACCCTGAGTGAGCCAGTGGCTTGATCTGTTTGCCTCAGAGGTCTGACCCTGAGAGAGCCAGTGGTTTGCTCTTCTCACCTCAGAGGTCTGACCCTGAAAGTGCCGGTGGTTTGCTCTGTTTGCCTCAGTGGTCTGACCCTTAGAGTGCCGGTGGTTTGCTCTTCTCACCGCAGGGGTCTGACCCTGAGAGAGCCAGTGGTATGCTATGCTCTGTTTGCCTCAGAGGTCTGACCCTGAGAGAGCCGGTGGTGTGCTCTTCTCACCTCAGAGGTCTGACCCTGAGAGAGCCGGTGGTTTGCTCTGTTTGCCTCAGAGGTCTGACCCTAAGAGTGCCGGTGGTTTGCTCTTCTCGCCTCAGAGGTCTGACCCTGAGACAGCCAGTGGTGTGCTCTTATTGCCTCAGAGGTCTGACCCTGATAGAGCCGGTGGTTTGCTCTTCTTGCATCAGAGGTCTGTCCCTGAGAGAGACAGTGGTTTGCTCTTCAGAGGTCTGACCCCGAGAGAGCCAGTGGTTTGCTCTTCTTGTCTCAAAGGTCTGACCCTGAGACAGCCAGTGGTATGCTCTTTAGGTAAGTCTGACCCTGAGAGAGCCAGTGGTGTGCTCTTCAGAGGTCTGACCTCGAGAGAGCCAGTGGTGTACTCTTCTCGCCTCAGAGGTCTGACCCTGAGTGAGCCAGAGTTGTGCTCTTCTCGCCTCAGAGGTCTGACCCTGAGTGAGCCAGTGGTTTGCTCTGTTTGCCTCAGAGGTCCGACACTGAGAGAGCCAGTGGTTTGCTCTTCTCACCTCAGAGGTCTGACCCTGAAAGTGCCGGTGGTTTGCTCTGTTTGCCTCAGAGGTCTGACCCTGAGTGAGCCAGTGGTTTGCTCTGTTTGCCTCAAAGGTCTGACCCTGAGTGAGCCAGTGGTTTGCTCTGTTTGCCTCAGAGGTGTGACCCTGAGAGAGCCAGTGGTTTGCTTTTCTCGCCTCAGAGGTCTGACCCTGAAAGTACCGGTGGTTTGCTTTTCTCGCCTCAGAGGTATGACCCTGAGAGAGCCAGTGGAGTGCTTTGGGGCTTCGCCGGTTAATGGTGGAACAGAAGACCGCTGTACCCACAAGAAATAGACCCTCATAGCCGCCTCTAGGCCCCGCGGCCACCGCAGGAGCAGCCGGCACCAGAGCAACCGAGGCATGGAGCTAACCAGTTGCCTCAGCATTGACAGGCACTGGCGAGAGGCACCAGAGCCCCACCGGGGGCTCGGAGCTCCACATCTGCCTCAGCATTGACAGGCACCGGCGAGAGACACCAGAGCCCCACCTGGGGCATGGAGCTCCGCATCTGCCTCAGCATTGACAGGCACCGGCGAGAGGCACCAGAGCAACCGGGGCATGGAGCTCACCAGCTGCCTCAGCATTGACAGGCACCGGCGAGAGGCACCAGAGCAACCGGGGAATGGAGCTCACCAGTTGCCTCAGCATTGACAGGCACCGGTGAGAGGCACCAGAGCAACCGGGGCATGGAGCTCACCAGTTGCCTCAGCATTGACAGGCACCGGCGAGAGGCACCAGAGCAACCGGGGCATGGAGCTCACCAGTTGCCTCAGCATTGACAGGCACCGGTGAGAGGCACCAGAGCAACCGGGGCATGGAGCTCACCAGTTGCCTCAGCATTGACAGGCACCGGCGAGAGGCACCAGAGCCCCATCCGGGGCTCGGAGCTCCACATCTGCCTCAGCATTGATTGGCACCAGCAAGAGGCACCAGAGCAACCGGGGCTCGGAGCTCCACATCTGCCTCAGCATTGACTGGCACCAGCGAGAGGCACCAGAGCAACCGGGGCATGGAGCTCACCAGTTGCCTCAGCACTGACAGGCACCAGCGAGAGACTTGTGCACCACCCGGGGCACGGAGCTCCACATCTGCCTCCACATTGATAGGCACTGGCCAGAGGCACCGGAGCCCCACCCGAGGCACGGAGCTCCACATCTGCCTCTGCATTGATAGGCACTGGCCAGAGGCACCGGAGCCCCACTAGGGGCTCGGAGCTCCACATCTGCCTCAGCATTGACAGGCACCGGCGAGAGGCACCAGCGCTCCACCCGGGGCATAGAGCTCACCAGTTGCCTCAGCATTGACAGGCACCGGCGAGAGGCACCAGAGCACCACCCGGGGCTCGGAGCTCCACATCTGCCTCAGCATTGACAGGCACTGGCGGGAGGCACCAGAGCGCCACCCGGGCCATGGAGCTCACCAGTTGCCTCAGCACTGACAGGCACCAGCGAGAGACTTGCGCGCCACCCGAGGCACGGAGCTCCACATCTGCCTCAGCATTGACAGGCACCGACGAGAGGCACCGGTGCTCCACATCTGCCTCAGCACTGACAGGCACCGGCGAGAGGCACCAGAGCGCCACCCGGGGCATGGAGCTCACCTGTTGCCTCAGCACTGACAGGCACCAGCGAGAGACTTGCGCACCACCCGGGGCACGGAGCTCCACATCTGCCTCCGCATTGATAGGCACTGGCCAGAGGCACCGGAGCCCCACCTGTAGCATGGAGCTCCGCATCTGCCTCAGCACTGACAGGCACCGGAGCCCCCACCCGGGGCTCGGAGCTCCACATCTGCCTCAGCATTGACAGGCACCGGCGGGAGTCACCGGTGCTCCACATCTGCCTCAGCCTGGACAGGCACTGGCGAGAGGCACCTGAGCACCAGCCGGGGCATGGCACTCCACATCTGCCTCAGCATTCAGAGGCACCGGAGCCCAACCCGGGGCTCGGAGCTCCACATCTGCCTCAGCATTGACAGGCACCGGCGAGAGGCACCTGAGCCCCACCCGGGGCTCGGAGCTCCACATCTGCCTCAGCATTGACAGGCACCGGCGAGAGGCACCTGAGCCCCACTCGGGGCTCGGAGCTCCACATCTGCCTCAGCATGGACAGGCACCGGCGAGAGGCACCTGAGCACCAGCCGGGGCATGGCACTCCACATCTGCCTCAGCATTGAGAGGCACCGACGAGAGGCACCTGAGCCCCACTCGGGGCTCAGAGCTCCACATCTGCCTCAGCATTGACAGGCTCTGGCGAGAGGCACCTGAGTGCCACCCGGGGTTCGGAGCTCCACATCTGCCTCCACATTGATAGGCACTGGCCAGAGGCACCGGAGCCCCACCCGAGGCACGGAGCTCCACATCTGCCTCTGCATTGATAGGCACTGGCCAGAGGCACCGGAGCCCCACTAGGGGCTCGGAGCTCCACATCTGCCTCAGCATTGACAGGCACCGGCGAGAGGCACCAGCGCTCCACCCGGGGCATAGAGCTCACCAGTTGCCTCAGCATTGACAGGCACCGGCGAGAGGCACCAGAGCACCACCCGGGGCTCGGAGCTCCACATCTGCCTCAGCATTGACAGGCACTGGCGGGAGGCACCAGAGCGCCACCCGGGCCATGGAGCTCACCAGTTGCCTCAGCACTGACAGGCACCAGCGAGAGACTTGCGCGCCACCCGAGGCACGGAGCTCCACATCTGCCTCAGCATTGACAGGCACCGACGAGAGGCACCGGTGCTCCACATCTGCCTCAGCACTGACAGGCACCGGCGAGAGGCACCAGAGCGCCACCCGGGGCATGGAGCTCACCTGTTGCCTCAGCACTGACAGGCACCAGCGAGAGGCACCTGAGTGCCACCTGGGGCTCGGAGCTCCACATCTGCCTCAGCTTTGACAGGCACCGGCGGGAGGCAGCGGTGCTCCACATCTGTCTCAGCCTCAGCATGGACAGGCACCGGCGAGAGGCACCTGAGCACCAGCCGGGGCATGGCACTCCACATCTGCCTCAGCATTGAGAGGCACCGACGAGAGGCACCTGAGCCCCACTCGGGGTCAGAGCTCCACATCTGCCTCAGCATTGACAGGCTCTGGCGAGAGGCACCTGAGTGCCACCCGGGGTTCGGAGCTCCACATCTGCCTCAGCATTGACAGGCACCGGCGAGAGGCACCGGAGCCCCAACCGGGGTTCGGAGCTCCACATCTGCCTCAGCATTGACAGGCACCGGTGAGAGGCACCTGAGCCCCACCCGTGGCTCGGTGCTCCACATCTGCCTCAGCATTGACAGGCATCAGCTAGAGGCACCTGAGCCCCACCCGGTGCTCGGAGCTCCCCATCTGCCTCAGCATTGACAGGCATCAGTTAGAGACACCTGAGCAACACCCGGTGCTCAGAGCTCCCCATCTGCCTCAGCATTGACAGGCACCAGCGAGAGGCACCTGCTGGCTCCAACTTGGCAAAGGCTTGAACCATCTGAGGGGCTTCTGATCAACTCTGCTCCATGGTGCCATGCTCCGGCGAGAGGGCCCACAGAACCCTTGCCTTAACCCACCCGCCCAGAAGAGTTTACAGCTACTTATCCACCCATCTACCTGGGCTGCCCCCGCTTCCATGTCCGGGACAGAACCCGCCTGGTTTGAATCCAGATGTTGGTGTAGCTGGTGGGTCTTGCTCTTCTGAGGAGTCTTGTTGATGCTTCGCCCTCAGTGGGTCTATATTTGCTGGTGTTCATGGAAGGTTTCTATAGAAGGGTCCGGATGGGCCATCTCCAAGGACCTAGTACAATCCCGGCACTGAGGGCTTCAACGAGAGAGGCCACGAGAAGAGGCAGAGAGATTGGAGCCCACCCTCTCAGGTGGCATCAGGGCTCAGATCTCAGCCCTCAGATCCAACACTTAAGTGAAACCTTAAGAGCGGAATAGTCTCCGTTCAAAGAGGGCCGTCACTGGAGGACCTGAGGGTGTTGGCATCTTCTGGGGTCGAGGCGGGATGGTGCAGAGTCCCTACTTCTTCATCTTGCAGTACCACTTTCATCCTCAGGAGTGGCCCGTGCTGGTAAGAGCGGTGAGGCGGGTAGGGGGACTCGACAGACGAGGGGAAATTAAATAATTAATTTACCCTCATGGTCGTCTGTCGAGCCCCCCCCCCCCCCCACCACCACCACCACGCCGCACTTTTTTTTCTGTTCAACTGTCTCCATTTAACTGTCTTAATAGAAAACGACCAGTAGGGGTCAGTAAAATACCAGAATTTCGTTCTGCTGAGGCTCTTTCGTTTTTGTATTTACTGGCAACTGCCTCTGTTTAACTTTCTTGCTAGCAAACGACCACCAGAGGTCAGTAAAATACCAGAATCACTTTAGCATTCTCTAGATTCCAGTCCAAAGAAATTGACTTCCACGAGCACCCGTAGCGACAATATTTTTTATAAATCTTGTATTTTGAGTGATCCGACCACTGACTGATTTTATATACCATTTCCCGCTGAAAGGCAACATTTCTCTCCATGTGTTCATACCTGGCGTGTCACGCCGTTTGGTGCTTACTTTCCCTCCGTGTTAAAGAACAGCAGATGTTTCAGCCCCCGGGCTAATGTGCTGCATAGCTAAAGACATATAAGGTTCGAAAGGCGAGACCGATTGCATTGCAAATGCTTGTTTAACACGGATGTTCCCATATTCCCTCATTTTCTTAACCTTCTTTTTCAGACTGATCCCTTCATTCGAGCTGTATTTTACTTTAACCCTCACTATCACCACTTCACGCTGATACTTTCCTGTACAGGGTCCGTTTTTTTGTATCCAATGTGTTTGCTTTTTTGTTTTTTGCATTTATTACGCAAATGATTTTTGTTAATCTCTAGATAATAGATTTTTAAAAAAAAGTCGTACCCCCCTGCCACGCCGGTCCGCTCGCACCTTAACACCCCCCTTTTCCCTTTTACTCCCCCCTCTCATCACCTCTCGGTCATTTACCCTCCATCAGAGCTAGATTTCATTTTTTATCATTTTTTTTATTTTTTAGACTTTTTTTGCCTTCCTGAAAAGTTTCCTTCCCGCCCTATTCCTGCGTTGCCGGTGTCTTCTGCACAGACACGTTGTTTCCTGTGCTCCAGAGGACGTGTTTCTGTACGAGTCACGCTGGAGTTACCAGTTCCCTGCAGTCCGAGACGCCTGTCTCCAGACTGGCTCAAAGTCTCAAGGGGCTAGCGCCTCGCTTGGTAGAGAGCGCTATAGAGAACTGTGAAGATTAGAAGGGGCGCAGGGCAGGCAGCTTCTGGCACACGGGGCCCGGTGAGGGCCCGGGGATCCCTCCTGCCCGCCCGGCCTTTGTTCTCCACAGCCTCACCCGTGCCCCTCCCTCACCTGCAGACTCACCCTCCAGGTGTGTGCGCCCCTCCCAAGGCCTCGCCTCTCTGACAGTTGTTTGGAAATCACCGCCCCCTCCCTGCACACAGGGCTGGGCTTTCACTTCCAGCTTAAAAAAGTCACTGCCCTGCCCAGCCTCTCCTGCCGTCTCTTCACTGACGCAGGTCCTGGGAGCTGTCACTGAAAAGCTGTAGACACCGCTCCGACTGGCCACTGGCACGAGAGATCTGTGGACACCGCTGGGTCTGGCCACTGGCAACAGAGAGCTGTGGACACCGCTGGATCTGGCCACTGGCACCAGAGAGCTGTAGTCACTGCTGGATCTAGGCACTGTCACCAGAGAGCTGTAGCGACCGCTGAGTCTGGCTACTGGCACCGGAGAGCTGTAGTCACTGCGGGGTCTGGGCACTGGCACCGGAGAGCTGTAGTTACCACTGGGTCTGGGCACTGGCACCGGAGAGCTGTAGTCACTGCCGGGTCTGGGCACTGGCACCGGAGAGCTGTAGTCACTGCGGGGTCTGGCCACTGGCACCAGAGAGCTGTAGTCACTGCTGGATCTAGGCACTGTCACCAGAGAGCTGTAGCGACCGCTGAGTCTGACTACTGGCACCGGAGAGCTGTAGTCACTGCGGGGTCTGGCCACTGGCACCGGAGAGCTGTAGTCACTGCTGGGTCTGGGCACTGGCACCGGAGAGCTGTAGTCACTGCCGGGTCTGGGCACTGGCACCGGAGAGCTGTAGTCACTGCGGGGTCTGACCACTAGCAACGAAGAGCTGTAGTCACCAAAGGGTATGGCTACTGGTAATGGAGAGCTGTGGACACCGCTGGGTCTGGCTACTGGCACCAGAGAGCTGTAGTCCCCACTGGATCTGACAACTGGCACCGGAGAGCTGTAGTCACTGCTGGGTCTGGGCACTGGCACCGGAGAGCTGTAGTCACCACTGGATCTGACCACTGGCACCGGAGAGCTGTAGTCACTGCTGGGTCTGGGCACTGGCACCAGAGAGCTGTAGTCACTGCGGGGTCTGGCCACTAGCAACAAAGAGCTGTAGTCACCAAAGGGTATGGCTACTGGTAATGGAGAGCTGTGGACACCGCTGGGTCTGGCTACTGGCACCAGAGAGCTGTAGTCCCCACTGGATCTGGCCACTGGCACCGGAGAGCTGTAGACACCGCTGGGTCGGACCACTGGCACCAGAGAGCTGTAGACACCACTGGGTCTGGCCACTAGCACTGAAGAGCTGTAGTCACCGCTGAGTCTGGCTACTGGCACAGGAGAGCTGTAGTCACCACTGGATCTGACCACTGGCACCGGAGAGCTGTAGTCACTGCTGGGTCTGGGCACTGGCACCGGAGAGCTGTAGTCACTGCGGGGTCTGGCCACTAGCAACGAAGAGCTGTAGTCACCAAAGGGTATGGCTACTGGTAATGGAGAGCTGTGGACACCGCTGGGTCTGGCTACTGGCACCAGAGAGCTGTAGTCCCCACTGGATCTGACCACTGGCACCGGAGAGCTGTAGACACCGCTGGGTCGGACCACTGGCACCAGAGAGCTGTAGACACCACTGGGTCTGGCCACTAGCACTGAAGAGCTGTAGTCACTGCGGAGTCTGGCTACTGGCCCCGGAGAGCTGTAGTCACCACTGGATCTGACCACTGGCACTGGAGAGCTGTAGACACCGCTGGGTCTGGCCACTGACAACGGAGAGCTGTAGTCACCGCTGGGTCTGGCCACTGGCAACGGAGAGCTCTAGTCACCACTGGATCTGGCCACTGGCACTGGAGAGCTGTAATCACTGCTGGGTCTGAGCACTGGCACCAGAGAGCTGTAGACACCTCTCGGTCTAGCCACTATCTTTGAAGAGCTGTAGTCTCCACTGGATCTGACCACTGGTATGCTGGGTCTGGCCACTGTCACCAGAGAGCTGTAGTCACCGCTGGGTCTGGCCACTGCACTGAAGAGCTGTAGACACTGCTGGGTTTGGCCACTGCAACGGAGAGCTGTAGTCACCACTGAGTCTGGTCACTGGCAACAGAGAGCTCTAGTCACCACTGGATCTGGCCACTGGCACTGGAGAGCTGTAGACGCCGCTTGGTCTGATCACCGGGACCGGAGAGCTGTAGCCACTGACGAGTCTGCCCGCTGGCACAGAAGAGCTGTAGACACCACTTGGTCTGATCACTGGCACCGGAAAGCTGTAGACATCTCTCGGTCTGGTCACTGGCACTGGAGAGCTGTAGAAACAGGTAAGTCCAGCTCACTGTGGAGCAGAGATCACGAGTCACTGGTGCATCGGGACCACGGGCACCGGAGAGACGTTGCCACAGGTAGGCCCAAGCCACTGTCCAGCGATGAGCGCTAGTCACGAGTTATTCCAGGCACTTGTGACTGGCACTGGAGAGCTGTAGTCACTGGTGGTTCCCGCCACTGGCACCAGAGAGCTGTGGTCACTGGTGGTTCTCGCCCCTGGCACCAGAGAGCTGTGGTCACTGGTGGTTCTCGCCACTGGCACCAGAGAGCTGTAGTCACTGGTGGTTCTCACCCCTGGCACCAGAGAGCTGTGGTCACTGGTGGTTCTCGCCACTGGCACCAGAGAGCTGTAGTCACTGGTGGTTCCCCTGGCACCAGAGAGCTTTGATCACTGGTGGTTCTCACCTCTGGCACCAGAGAGCTGTGGTCACTGGTGGTTCTCGCCACTGGCACCAGAGAGCTGTAGTCACTGGTGGTTACCCTGGCACCAGAGAGCTGTGATCACTGGTGGTTCTCACCCCTGGCACCAGAGAGCTGTGGTCACTGGTGGTTCTCGCCACTGGCACCAGAGGGCTGTAGTCACTGGTGGTTCTCGCCACTGGCACCGGAGAGCTGTTGTCACTGCTGGTTCATCTGGCACCAGAGAGCTGTAGTCACTGGTGGTTCTCGCCCCTGGCACCAGAGAGCTGTAGTCACTGGTGGTTCCCCTGGCACCAGAGAGCTGTGATCACTGGTGGTTCTCACCCCTGGCACCAGAGAGCTGTGGTCACTGGTGGTTCTCGCCACTGGCACCGGAGAGCTGTAGTCACTGCTGGTTCATCTGGCACCAGAGAGCTGTAGTCACTGGTGGTTCTCGCCCCTGGCACCAGAGAGCTGTAGTCACTGGTGGTTCCCCTGGCACCAGAGAGCTGTGATCACTGGTGGTTCTCACCCCTGGCACCAGAGAGCTGTGGTCACTGGTGGTTCTCGCCACTGGCACCAGAGGGCTGTAGTCACTGGTGGTTCCCCTGGCACCAGAGAGCTGTGATCACTGGTGGTTCTCACCTCTGGCACCAGAGAGCTGTGGTCACTGGTGGTTCTCGCCACTGGCACCGGAGAGCTGTTGTCACTGCTGGTTCATCTGGCACCAGAGAGCTGTAGTCACTGGTGGTTCTCGCCCCTGGCACCAGAGAGCTGTAGTCACTGGTGGTTCTCGCCACTGGCACCGGAGAGTTGAAGGCACTGGTGGTTCTCGCCACTGGCACCAGGGAGCTGTGGTCACGTGCTTCCCCTGGCACCAGAGAGCTGTGGTCACTGGGGGTTTTCGCCACTGGCACCGGAGCGCTGTGGTCACTGGTGGTTCTCGCAACTGGCACCGGAGAGATGTGGTCACTGGTGGTTCTCACCACTGGCACCAGGGAGCTGTGGTCACGTGGTTCCGCTGGCACCAGAGAGCTGTGGTCACTGGGGGTTTTCGCCACTGGCACCGGAGCGCTGTGGTCACTGGTGGTTCTCGCAACTGGCACCGGAGAGCTGTGGTCACTGGTGGTTCTCGCCACTGGCACCAGAGAGCTGTGATCACTGGTGGTTCTTGACACTGAAACCAGAGAGCTGTGGTCACTGGTGGTTCTTGACACTGAAACCAGAGAGCTGTGGTCACTGGTGGTTCTTGACACTGAAACCAGAGAGCTGTGCTCACTGGTGGTTCTTGACACTGAAACCAGAGAGCTGTGGTCACTGGTGAATGAAACTGTAAAAATCAGGTTTAAACTTTTCTCGAGCTTGCTCTCCTCAATGTGATGCTTTCTAGGGTGCCTGTCAAGACAAAATGCACGTCTGATGCTAGTAGGGACAATTAGTGACACCCCGCCTCAAGAAATGGCTCTACAAGTTGCAGGTTCTGTTCCATGTTCCATTCTGCAGGTTCTCTTACATGTTCCGTGCTGCAGGTTTTCTTACATGTTCCGTGCTGTAGGTTCTCTCACATGTTCCATGCTGCAGGTTCTCTTGCATGTTCCATGCTGGGTTCTCTTACATGTTCCATGCTGCAGGTTCTCGTACATGTTCCACGCTGCAGGTTCTCGTACATGTTCCACGCTGCAGGTTCTCTTACATGTTCCATACTACAGGTTATCTCTCGTGGGTTCCTTGCTGCAGGTGCTGTTCTGTGTTCCGTGCTGCAGGTTCTCTTACATGTTCCGTGCTGCAGGTTCTCGTACATGTTCTACGCTGCTGGTTCTCTTACATGTTCCATGCTGGGTTCTCTTACATGTTCGGTGCTGCAGGTTCTCGTACATGTTCCACGCTGCAGGTTCTTGTACATGTTCCATGCTGCAGGTTCTCGTACATGTCCATGCTGCAGGTTCTCTTACATGTTCTGTGCTGCAGGTTCTCTTACATGTTCCATGCTGCAGGTTATATCTCGTGGGTTCCATGCTGCATGTTCGGTTTCATGGGTTCCCTGCTGCGTGTTCTGTCTCATGGGTTCCATGCTGCATGTTCTGTCTCATGGGTTCCAAGCTGCAGGTTCTGTTTCGTGTTCCATGCTGCAGGTTATCTCTAGCGGGTTCCATGCTGCATGTTCTCTCATCAGTTCCGTCCTGCATCTTGTCCTACATGTTCCATACTGCATGTTCTCTTACATGTTCCATGCTGCAGGTTCTCTTACATGTTCCATGCTGCAGGTTCTCTTACATGTTCTGTGCTGCAGGTTCTCTTACATGTTTTGTGCTGGAGGTTCTCGTACATGTTCCATACTGCAGGTTCTCATACATGTTCCATGCTGCAGGTTCTCTAATATGTTCCATGTTTTATGCTGCCGGTTCTCTTACACGTTCCATGCTGCAGATTCTCTTACATGTTCCTTACTGCATGTTATCTCTAGCGGGTTCCATGCTGCATGTTCTGTCATCAGTTCCATCCTGCATGTTCTCTTACATGGTCCATACTGCAGGTTCTCTTACATGTTCCATGTTGAAAGTTCTGTTCCATGTTCCATGCTGCAGGTTCTGTTCCATGCTGCAGGTTCTGTTCCATGTTCCATGCTGCAGGTTCTGTTTCATGTTCCGTGCTGCAGGGTCTCTTACATGTTCCATGCTGCGGGTTATCGCTCGCGGGTTCCCTGCTGCATGTTCTGTCTCACAGGTTCACTGCTGCATGTTCGGTCTCACGGGTTCCCTGCTGCAGGTTCTGTTCCATGTTCCATGCTGCAGGGTCTCTTAGATGTTCTATGCTGCAGGTTATCTCTCATGGGTTCCATGATGCATATTCAGTCTCACGGAATCCCTGCTGCATGTTCTGTCTCATGGGTTCTCTGCTGCAGGTTTTGTTCCATGTTCCATGGCTGGAGGTTCTGTTCCATGCTGCAGGTTATCTCTCGTGGGTTCCATGCTGCATATTCTGTCTCCCAGGTTCCCTGCTGCATGTTCTGTCTCACGGGCTTCCTGCTGCATGTTCAGTCTCATGGGTTCCCTGCTGCATGTTCTGTCTCACAGGTTCCCTGCTGCAGGTTATGTCATGCTGCAGGTTCTGTTCCATGCTGCACGTTCTGTTCCATGTTCTGTGCTGCACGTTCTGTTCCATGCTGTAGGTTCTGTTCTATGTTCCATGCTTCAGGGTCTTCTCAATGTTCCATGCTTCAGGTTCTGGTCCATGTTCCATGCTTCAGGTTCTGTTCCATCCTGCAGGTTCTGTTCCATGTTCCATGCTGCAGGTTCTGTTCCATGCTGCAGTTTATCTCTTGCGGGTTCCAGGCTACATATTGTCTCACGGGTTCCCTGCTGCATGTTCTGTCTCACGGGCTCCGTGCTGCATGTTCTGTTTCATGGGTTCCCTGCTGCATGTTCTGTATCACAGGCTCCCTGCTGCAGGTTCTGTCATGCTGCAGGTTCTGTTCCATGTTCCTTGTTGCAGGTTCTGTTCCATGTTCCATGCTGCAGGTTCTGTTCCATGCTGCAGGTTGTTCTGTTCTATGTTCCATGCTGCAGGTTCTGGTCCATGTTTCCATGCTGCAGGCTCTGTTCCATCCTGCAGGTTCTGTTCCATGTTCCATCCTGCAGGTTCTGTTCCATGTTCCATGCTACATGTTCTGTTCCATGCTGCAGGTTCTGTTCCATGTTCCATTCTGCAGGTTCTGTTCCATGCTGCAGGTTCTGTTCTATGTTCCATGCTGCAGGTTCTGGTCTATGTTCCATGCTGCAGGTTCTGTTCCATCCTGAAGGTTCTGTTCCATGCTGCAGGTTCTGTTCCATGCTGCAGGTTCTGGTCCATGTTCCATGCTGCAGGTTCTGTTCCATTTTCCATCCTGCAGGCTCTGTTCCATGCTGCAGGTTCTGTTCCATGCGGCAGGTTCTGTTCCATGCTGCAGGTTCTCTTGTGCGGGTCCCATGCTGCATATTCTGTCTCAAGGGTTCCTTGCTGCATGTTCTGTTCCATGTTCCATGCTGTATGTTCTGTCTCACGGGCTTCATGCTGCAGGTACTGTTCCATGTTCCATGCTGCAGGTTCTGGTCTATGTTCCATGCTGCAGGTTCTGTACCATGCTGCATGTTCTGTCTCGCGGGTTCCCTGCTGCATGTTCTGTCTCATGGGTCAGCATGTAATCAGGAGGGGGGGACACGAGAGCTGGTTATTTAAAGAGGTCCTGTTCTAATGCTCCCAGGGGTCTACGTAGGAAAAGACAGGTAAGAGCAGTTCCTCTAAATGGCCAATTAGGAAAAAATAGTAGTGATTACTCTGATCTGAGAAGGGAAAGTTCAAATTCAGATCTTGTTGCCCTCACACACCTGTTAGGGTGTCATGCTTCATCATTGGGCGTGCTCCTCGTCGGACCGGCGCTGCAATGTCCGACGGGCCTGGTGGCATCTTTATCGGAGATCTTTTGATCTGAGTACGCCGTTTTGTGTGAAGACCATGTGAATGATTGTGGAGGGTAATAGCTCCTAAGAATGTGGGGATTCAAAAAAGATTAAAATAGGCCCTGGCCCCTCGGTAGTTTTAATAAGGTTAGGTAGGGCTGGGACTAGGTAAAACCAGGGAGGCTACTTAGGTGATTCAAGGTATCAGGGTAGCCTATAGTTGACAGGGGTCAACATGTTTCGTGTCACAGATGCTCAAGTTCGAGCGACACTTCTTCAGGACCGTGGGACCAATAATAAGTACGTATACCTCAGTTTCTCATAACGGGGTATTAGAGGTCAACCACATAAAAGCTGGACCTACGTATGGTACAGAATAAATGGCTCCGCCTAAACAGAGGGAGACAAAAAATATATAGAGGACAAGCATAAGCCACCCATTCGTAGCTTAATCAAAAGTAAAGGGTCCAAACGTCATATTGAGGTTTCAATTATCTCCTTCAAAGGACCATCAATTCTACTCAAAATAACGAACTCGTTAGAGAGAGGACAATAAAAGAAGTTATAACTAGTACATATAAAACACAACTAAGTGATCTCAAGCAGTGATACAAAACTCAATTCTCCTTAAAATTACCAATAGAATGGAACAACCAATATTCGGAATACAAATCTTACCTCAGAATGAGGGGTTCAGAGCTTCATAGGTAAAGGAGTAGCAACCGGACCACTGGAACGGTCCCACTGTGGCAAAGATATAAGCATCGCAAAATATCATGCTATACAACATGTGAGTGAAATACTCTATCTCTATCAAGAGCGTGAGATGTGTTTGCTCAAGGTGGTTGATAAGCTACTTTGTGCCAATCGGCTCACTCCTCATAAAGGGCTGTCATGTGAAGTGCTGTGGGCTAAGTCGTCTAGTACACTGTGATAGCAGTTGGTATCCAGAAATGGCGGTGATAAGCATGGAAATCCATGGCTGTGAAATAACACGATATGACAAGGACTGCCGCGGTGGAATGGCAAATACTTGTACAGGTTTTTAAAAAATATATATACTCCAGATCGTGACTAAATCTGATCTCTATCGAATACGATGTGCGAGGTTGATAGGAGGTGTGTTTAATGTTGTGGTGGGCCTCCGTCTATACGTGCATAATAATATACTAATTCGTGAGTAGTTGCTCCTTACGGGTAGCGTGTTGCGGCCAAACCGACCCCTAAGACGAGTTCGTAGTGCTCGTATCACCCACGGCTAGAGTTCCGGTAAGGACTCGGAGGGCAAACCGACTTATACGTCGAGTGCATGGTGCTCGTATCACCTACAGCTAGAGTTCCAATAGGGACTCAGTGGCGAACATATTGCAAGCAGTTAGCGTAGTCAAACACTTACCCAAACGCTGGCGGGGGGCAGGCCAAAACAGGACGTGTCTGCTCCTCACCTGAATATTACCGGTGTTGGATTCACTTCCTGTATTTAACCTAAAGTCGATGGCGTGATCTCGCGAGATTGCGGAGGGCGCCATTTTGTCACAGGAGGGTTGCCTGACCTTGGATATCGAACCCTGTAACGGGCTAGTTAATGTGGTACACGGGAGATACATACGTTGAAAGGCAACGTTATGTCTGGGTAGACTATTAAATCGGGAAGGACACGATCGATGCACACGAATCTGGGTATTGAGACTGGTATATTTTAAACCTAATAGGAAAATGGGTTACTGGATGTTATTGGTAACTGTATAGTCAACAGTGAACCCGCATAGAACCCAGATGGTGCTATCCCTTACAGAGGTTGCAGGGTGTATAATCAGGAAATGTTACATAACTGTCCAGGGCGGGAATGTAAATCAGTATAAAACATAATTTATGTGTAAATAACACAAGGTGTGATTTTGTGATGACAATCAGGGCGTATGAACGTGTTGGTGTATATGTTAGTTCTATGTACATATAGAGACATGGGTAGTGTGGTACCATTGGAGTCCATGCACCATCTCCGCAGAAACTGCGAAAAAACCAGCGATTACAAAAAGGAAGCAGCTATTCTCAGTCACCAACTTAAGACTCGCGATTACCCCACATCTATTGTAAAAAGATCAAACAAGCGAGCACTAAACAACAACCGAGAATCTCTGCTGGAACCTAGAATTAAATCAACCGACGAGTCACTGATATGCGTGACTACGTTCACACCAGAATCTAATACGATCCAGAAGATCATAAAAAAGAACTGGAAGATCCTGACCACGGGAAAAGTGGCTATAACCCCTCCAAGATTTGCGAACAAACGCACTAGCAACCTACGTGACATCATAGTGCACACTCGTCCTAAGATTGGAAGACAAACTAAACAAAGGACCCTATGGGATATGGATCCCGTACGTGGACATTATCCCTGCGGACAATGTGGAGTGTGTGATCTTACCAAGACAACAAAAGAACTCACTCTTGAAACAGGCAAAGTCTGGACTCAGAAAAATCATACTAACTGCAACACCCATAATTGCGTCTATCTAATTACTTGTCCCTGTAAACTAAGATACGTCGGCATGACAACACGCCCAGTAAAGACAAGAATTATGGAACACCGCAGCAACATACGGTGTGGAAGATCCACGACAAAATTGAGTACACACTACCTCACTCATCCGCACGGACACAATGATCTACACTGGACCGTGATTGAAAGTAACCCCTCATGGTCTCAGGAAAAACTTGAAACAGAACAGAGATGGATTTTTCGCTTATCGACACAGGAAAGGGGTCTTAACGACGAAATTCCATGGACAGAACTTATGTGATAATACTTCTACTATACAGGGTTCTGTCAGCACCACACCTCCACTTACAAGACTGTGGTGCATGGACTCCAATGGTACCACACTACCCATGTCTCTATATGTACATAGAACTAACATATACACCAACACGTTCATACGCCCTGATTGTCATCACAAAATCACACCTTGTGTTATTTACACATAAATTATGTTTTATACTGATTTACATTCCCGCCCTGGACAGTTATGTAACATTTCCTGATTATACACCCTGCAACCTCTGTAAGGGATAGCACCATCTGGGTTCTATGCGGGTTCACTGTTGACTATACAGTTACCAATAACATCCAGTAACCCATTTTCCTATTAGGTTTAAAATATACCAGTCTCAATACCCAGATTCGTGTGCATCGATCGTGTCCTTCCCGATTTAATAGTCTACCCAGACATAACGTTGCCTTTCAACGTATGTATCTCCCGTGTACCACATTAACTAGCCCGTTACAGGGTTCGATATCCAAGGTCAGGCAACCCTCCTGTGACAAAATGGCGCCCTCCGCAATCTCGCGAGATCACGCCATCGACTTTAGGTTAAATACAGGAAGTGAATCCAACACCGGTAATATTCAGGTGAGGAGCAGACACGTCCTGTTTTGGCCTGCCCCCCGCCAGCGTTTGGGTAAGTGTTTGACTACGCTAACTGCTTGCAATATGTTCGCCACTGAGTCCCTATTGGAACTCTAGCTGTAGGTGATACGAGCACCATGCACTCGACGTATAAGTCGGTTTGCCCTCCGAGTCCTTACCGGAACTCTAGCCGTGGGTGATACGAGCACTACGAACTCGTCTTAGGGGTCGGTTTGGCCGCAACACGCTACCCGTAAGGAGCAACTACTCACGAATTAGTATATTATTATGCACGTATAGACGGAGGCCCACCACAACATTAAACACACCTCCTATCAACCTCGCACATCGTATTCGATAGAGATCAGATTTAGTCACGATCTGGAGTATATATATTTTTTAAAAACCTGTACAAGTATTTGCCATTCCACCGCGGCAGTCCTTGTCATATCGTGTTATTTCACAGCCATGGATTTCCATGCTTATCACCGCCATTTCTGGATACCAACTGCTATCACAGTGTACTAGACGACTTAGCCCACAGCACTTCACATGACAGCCCTTTATGAGGAGTGAGCCGATTGGCACAAAGTAGCTTATCAACCACCTTGAGCAAACACATCTCACGCTCTTGATAGAGATAGAGTATTTCACTCACATGTTGTATAGCATGATATTTTGCGATGCTTATATCTTTGCCACAGTGGGACCGTTCCAGTGGTCCGGTTGCTACTCCTTTACCTATGAAGCTCTGAACCCCTCATTCTGAGGTAAGATTTGTATTCCGAATATTGGTTGTTCCATTCTATTGGTAATTTTAAGGAGAATTGAGTTTTGTATCACTGCTTGAGATCACTTAGTTGTGTTTTATATGTACTAGTTATAACTTCTTTTATTGTCCTCTCTCTAACGAGTTCGTTATTTTGAGTAGAATTGATGGTCCTTTGAAGGAGATAATTGAAACCTCAATATGACGTTTGGACCCTTTACTTTTGATTAAGCTACGAATGGGTGGCTTATGCTTGTCCTCTATATATTTTTTGTCTCCCTCTGTTTAGGCGGAGCCATTTATTCTGTACCATACGTAGGTCCAGCTTTTATGTGGTTGACCTCTAATACCCCGTTATGAGAAACTGAGGTATACGTACTTATTATTGGTCCCACGGTCCTGAAGAAGTGTCGCTCGAACTTGAGCATCTGTGACACGAAACATGTTGACCCCTGTCAACTATAGGCTACCCTGATACCTTGAATCACCTAAGTAGCCTCCCTGGTTTTACCTAGTCCCAGCCCTACCTAACCTTATTAAAACTACCGAGGGGCCAGGGCCTATTTTAATCTTTTTTGAATCCCCACATTCTTAGGAGCTATTACCCTCCACAATCATTCACATGGTCTTCACACAAAACGGCGTACTCAGATCAAAAGATCTCCGATAAAGATGCCACCAGGCCCGTCGGACATTGCAGCGCCGGTCCGACGAGGAGCACGCCCAATGATGAAGCATGACACCCTAACAGGTGTGTGAGGGCAACAAGATCTGAATTTGAACTTTCCCTTCTCAGATCAGAGTAATCACTACTATTTTTTCCTAATTGGCCATTTAGAGGAACTGCTCTTACCTGTCTTTTCCTGTCTCATGGGTCCCCTGCTGCATGTTCTGTCTCACGGGCTCCATGCTGCGGGTACTGTTCCATTTTCCATGCTGCAGGTTCTGGTCCATGTTCCATGCTGCAGGTTCTGTACCATGCTGCAGGTTCTGTACCATGCTGCAGGTTATCTCTCGCGGCTTCCCTGCTGCATGTTCTATCTCACGGGTTCCCTGCTGCAGGTTCTGTCATGCTGCAGGTTCTGTTCCATGTTCCTTGTTGCAGGTTCTGTTCCATGTTCCATGCTGCAGGTTCTGTTCCATGCTGCAGGTTGTTCTGTTCTATGTTCCATGCTGCAGGTTCTGGTCCATGTTTCCATGCTGCAGGCTCTGTTCCATGCTGCAGGTTCTGTTCCATCCTGCAGGTTCTGTTCCATGTTCCATGCTGCAGGTTCTGTTCCATGCTGCAGGTTCTGTTATATGTTCCATGCTGCAGGTTCTGGTCTATGTTCCATGCTGCAGGTTCTGTTCCATGCTGCAGGTTCTGTTCCATGCTGCAGGTTCTGTTCCATGCTGCAGGTTCTGGTCCATGTTCCATGCTGCAGGTTCTGTTCCATGTTCCATCCTGAAGGCTCTGTTCCATGCTGCAGGTTCTCTCGTGCGGGTCTCATGCTGCATATTCTGTCTCAAGGGTTCCTTGCTGAATGTTCTGTTCCATGTTCCATGCTGTATGTTCTGTCTCACGGGCTTCATGCTGCAGATACTGTTCCATGTTCCATGCTGCAGGTTCTGGTCCATGTTCCATGCTGCAGGTTCTGTACCATGCTGCATGTTCAGTCTCGCGGGTTCCCTGCTGCTTGTTCTGTCTCACGGGTCCCCTGCTGCATGTTCTGTCTCACGGGTTCCCTGCTGCATGTTCTGTTCCATGCTGCATGTTCTGTCTTACGGGCTCCATGCTGCGGGTACTGTTCCATTTTCCATGCTGCAGGTTCTGGTCCATGTTCCATGCTGCAGGTTCTGTTCCATGCTGCAGGTTCTGTACCATGCTGCAGGTTATCTCTCGCGGCTTCCCTGCTGCATGTTCTGTCTCACGGGTTCCCTGCTGCATGTTCTGTTCCATGTTCTGTCTCACGGGCTCCATGCTGTAGGTTCTGTTCCATGTTCCATGCTGCATGTTCTGGTCCATGCTGCAGGTTCTGTACCATGCTGCAGGTTATCTCTTGCGGCTTCCCTGCTGCATGTTCTGTCTCACGGGTTCCCTGCTGCATGTTCTGTTCTATGCTGCACATTCTGTATTATGGGCTCCATGCTGCAGGTACTGTTCCATGTTCCATGCTGCAAGCTCTGGTCCATGTTCCATGCTGCAGGTTCTGTTCCATGCTGCAGGTTCTGTACCATGCTGCAGGTTATCTCTCGCGGCTTCCTGCTGCATGTTCTGTCTCACGGGTTCCCTGCTGCAGGTTCTGTTCCATGCTGCAAGTTCTGTTCCATGCTGCATGTTCTGTCTCACGGGCTCCATGCTGCAGGTACTGTTCCATGTTCCATGCTGCAGGTTCTAGCCCATGTTCCATGCTGCAGGTTCTTGTCCATATTCCATGCTGCAGGTACTGTTCCATGCTGCATGTTCTGTCTCACGGGCTCCATGCTGCAGGTAATTTTCCATGTTGCATGCTGCAGGTTCTGGTCCATGTTCCATGCTGCAGGTTCTGGTCCATGCTGCAGGTTCTGTACCATGCTGCAGGTTATCTCTCGCGGCTTCCTGCTGCATGTTCTGTCTCATGGGTTCCCTGCTGCATGCTCTGTCTCACGGGTTCCCTGCTGCAGGTTCTGTTCCATGTTCCATGCTGCAGGTTCCTGGTCCATGTTCCCTGCTGCATGTTCTGTTCCATGTTCCATGCTGTAGGTTCTGTTCCATGCTGCATGTTCTGTCTCAAGGGCTCCCTGTTGTAGGTTCTATTCCATGTTCCATGCTGTAGGTTCTGTTCCATGCTGCTTGTTCTGTCTCAAGGGCTCCCTGCTGCATGTTCTGTTCCATGTTCTCTGCTGCAGGTTCTGGTCCATGTTCCATGCTGCAGGTTCTGTACCATGCTGCTGGTTATCTGTCGCGGCCTGCCTTCTGCATGTTCTGTCTCACGGGTTCCCTGCTGCATGTTCTGTTCCATGTTCTGTCTCATGGGCTCCATGCTTCAGGTACTGTTCCATGTTCCATGCTGCAGGTTCTGGTCCATGTTCCATGCTGCAGGATCTGTTCCATGCTGCCTGTTCTGTCTCAAGGGCTCCCTGCTGCATGTTCTGTTCCATGTTCTCTGCTGCAGGTTCTGGTCCATGTTCCATCCTGCAGGTTCTGGTCCATGTTCCATACTGCAGGTTCTGTTCCATGCTGCAGGTTCTGTACCATGCTGCAGGTTATCTCTCACGGCTTCCCTGCTGCATGTTCTGTCTCATGGGTTCCCTGCTGCAGGTTCTGTTCCATGCTGCATGTTCTGTTCCATGCTGCATGTTCTGTCTCACTGCTGCATGTTCTGTTCCATGTTCCATGCTGCAGGTTCTGTTAGATGCTGCAGGTTATCTCTTACGGGTTTCCTGCTGCATGCTCTGTCTCACGGGTTCCCTGCTGCAGGTTCTGTTCCATGCTGCATGTTCTGTTCCATGCTGCATGTTCTGTCTCACGGGCTCCCTGCTGCAAGTTCTGTTCCATGTTCCATGCTGCAGGTTCTGTTAGATGCTGCAGGTTATCTCTTACGGGTCCCCTGCTACATGCTCTGTCTCACGGGTTCCATGCTGCAGGTTCTGGTCCATGTTCCATGCTGCAGGTTCTGTTTCCGGCTGCGTGTTCTGTCTGAAGGGCTCCCTGCTGCATGCTCTGTCTCACGAGTTCCCTGCTGCATGTTCTGGTCCATGATGCATGCTGCAGGTTCTGTTCCATGTTGCAGGTTCTGTTCCATGCTGCAGGTTCTGGCCCATGTTCCATGCTGCAGGTTCTGTTCCATGTTCCACGCTGCAGGTTCTGTTCCTTCTGCAGGTTCTGGTCCATGTTCCATGCTGCAGGTTCTGGTCCATGTTCCATGCTGCAGGTTCTGTTCCATGCTGCAGGTTCTGGTCCATGTTCCATGCTTCAGGTTCTGGTCCATGTTCCATGCTTCAGGTTCTGGTCCATGTTCCATGCTGCAGGTTCTGGTTCATGTTCCATGCTGCAGGTTCTGTTCCATGTTCTCTGCTGCAGGTTCTGTTCCATGTTCCGTGCTGCAGGCTCCTTCTCACAGCCAGTGCATTGAAAGGTGTTCCCCAGATGGGCGTGTGTCGCGTGCGTGTGCACAGGGCGAGGCGCGCGTGGAGGGTGAGGCAGCGCCGGGACTTTGTACCCATGAGGCAGAATGCCGCACTTCCGCCAGCGCCTTGACTGCGCGATGACGCACCGTGTGACCTGTGACGTATGAGGTCCCCCTGGAAACCTGTGCAGGGACTCATCGCCCTCTTCTGCTCCTCCCTGCATCAGTCACTAACTGACTACCTCGTCTTACTGTCCCACCCCTACCCTGCTTCGTTCCTAATCTACCGTCTCCTGCCACCTCATCCCCGACTAACCTCAATTTACCTCCCTTTCACTCACCTCCCTCCTTCACACTGACGTCATCCCCCACCCCTATACCTCCTCATGCCATCACCGTCCCTGTCTAAACTCAATCCCACCCCTACCTCCTCATTCCCTGACTGACCTACTCCCACCTCCCCACCCCCTGACTGACCTACTCCCACCTCCCCACCCCCTGACTGACCTACTCCCACCTCCCCACCCCTACCTCCTCAGTCCCTGACTGACCTACTCCCACATCCCCACCCCTACCTGCTCAGCCCCTGACTGACATCATCCCACCCCCCTGACTGGCCTACTCCAACTTCCCCACCTCCTCAGCCCCTGACTGATCTAATCCCACCTCCCCACCCCTACCTCCTCAGCCCCGGACTGGCCTACTCCCACCTCTTCACCCCCTGACTGACTTACTCCTACCTCCCCACCCCTACCTCCTCAGCCCCGGACTGGCCTACTCCCACCTCTTCACCCCCTGACTGACTTACTCCTACCTCCCCACCTCTACCTCCTCAGCCCCGGACTGACCTCTACCTACCTCCCCTTCACTCAGCTCCCTCCTTCACACAGACCTCATCCCCCACCCCTATACCTCCTCATGCCATCACCATCCCTGAGTAACCTCAATGCCACCTCCCCAACTCTACCTCCTCGGCCCCTGACTGACCTACTCCCACCTCCAAACCCCCTGACTGACCTACTCCCACCTCCAAACCCCCTGACTGACCTGCTCCCACCTCCCCACCCCTACCTCCTCAGCCCCAGACTTACCTCATCCCTCCTCCCCACCCCCTCAGCCCCTGACTGACCTACTCCCACGTCCCCGCCCCTATCTCCTCAACCCCAAACTGGCATCATCTGTGCTGCTGAGGCTTGTATAATTAGTGTGACCTGAGCAGGCACTGCTCTCTGAGGCTTGTATAATTAGTGTGACCTGAGCAGGCGCTGCTGTCTGAGGCTTACATAATCAGTGTGACCTGAGCAGGCGCTTCTGACTGAGGCTCTTATAATCAGTATGGCCTGAGCTGGCACTGCTGACTGAGGCTTGTATAATCAGTGTAACCTGAGCAGGCACTGCTGTCTGAGGCTTGTATAATCAGTGTGACCCGAGCAAGCACTGCTCTCTGAGGCTTGTATAATCAGTGTGACCCGAGCAAGCACTGCTCTCTGAGGCTTGTATAATCAGTATGGGCCTGAGCTGGCACTGCTGTCTGAGGCTTGTATAATCAGTGTGACCTGAGTAGGCGCTGCTTTTTGAGGCTTGTATAATCAGTATGGCCTGAGCTGGCCTGAGCAGGCGCTGCTGACTGAGGCTTGTATAATCAGTGTGACCTGAGCAGGCACTGCTCTCCGAGGCTTGTATAATCATTGTGCCCTGACCAGGCACTGCTGACTGAGGCTTCTATAATCAGTGTGACTTGAGCAGGTACTGCTGACAGAGGCATGTAAGATCAGTGTGACCTGAGTAGGCGCTGCTTTCTGAGGCTTGTATAATCAGTATGGCCTGAGCTGGCACTGCTGTCTGAGGCTTGTATAATCAGTGTGACCTGAGCTGGCACTGCTCTCTGAGGCTTGTATAATCAGTGTGACCTGAGCAGGCGCTGCTGTCTGAGGCTTACATAATCAGTGTGACCTGAGCAGGCGCTTCTGACTGAGGCTCTTATAATCAGTATGGCCTGAGCTGGCACTGCTGACTGAGGCTTGTATAATCAGTGTGACCCGAGCAAGCACTGCTCTCTGAGGCTTGTATAATCAGTGTGACCCGAGCAAGCACTGCTCTCTGAGGCTTGTATAATCAGTATGGGCCTAAGCTGGCGCTGCTGACTGAGGCATGTAAGATCAGTGTGACCTGAGTAGGCGCTGCTTTTTGAGGCTTGTATAATCAGTATGGCCTGAGCTGGTACTGCTGTCTGAGGCTTGTATAATCAGTGTGACCTGAGCAGGCGCTGCTGACTGAGGCTTGTATAATCAGTGTGACCTGAGCAGGCACTGCTCTCCGAGGCTTGTATAATCATTGTGCCCTGAGCAGGCACTGCTGACTGAGGCTTGTATAATCATTGTGACTTGAGCAGGCACTGCTGACAGAGGCATGTAAGATCAGTGTGACCTGAGTAGGCGCTGCTTTCTGAGGCTTGTATAATCAGTATGGCCTGAGCTGGCACTGCTGTCTGAGGCTTGCATAATCAGTGTGACCTGAGCTGGCACTGCTCTCTGAGGCTTGTATAATCAGTATGGCCTGAGCTGGCACTGCTCTCTGAGGCTTGTATAATCAGTGTGACCTGAGCAGGCGCTGCTGTCTGAGGCTTGTATAATCAGTGTGACCTGAGCAGGCGCTGCTGTCTGAGGCTTACATAATCAGTGTGACCTGAGCAGGCGCTTCTGACTGAGGCTTGTATAATCAGTGTAACCTGAGCAGGCGCTGCTGTCTGAGGCTTGTATAATCAGTGTGACCCGAGCAAGCACTGCTGACTGAGGCATGTAAGATCAGTGTGACCTGAGTAGGCCCTGCTTTCTGAGGCTTGTATAATCAGTATGGCCTGAGCTGGCACTGCTGTCTGAGGCTTGTATAATCAGTGTGACCTGAGCAGGCGCTGCTGACTGAGGCTTGTATAATCAGTGTAACCTGAGCAGGCACTGCTGTCTGAGGCTTGTATAATCATTGTGCCCTGAGCAGGTGCTGCTGACTGAGGCTTGTATAATCAGTGTGACCTGAGCAGGCACTGCTCTCTGAGGCTTGTTAATCAGTGTGACCTGAGTAGGCACTGCTCTCTGAGGCTTGTTAATCAGTGTGACCTGAGCAGGCACTGCTGACTGAGTCTTGGATAATCAATGTGACCTGAGCAGGGGCTGCTGACTGAGGCTTGTATAATCAGAGTGACTTGAGCAGGCACTGCTGACTGAGGCTTGTATAATCAGTGTGACCTGAGCAGGCGCTGCTGTCTGAGGCTTGTATAATCAGTATGGCCTGAGCAGGCACTGCTGTCTGAGGCTTGTATAATCAGTATGGCCTGAGCTGGCACTGCTGACTGAGGCTTGTATAATCAGTGTGACCTGAGCAGGTGCTGCCGTCTGAGGCTTGTATAATCAGTATGGCCTGAGCAGGCACTGCTGACTGAGACGTGTAAGATCAGTGTGACCTGAGGAGGCGCTGCTGACTGAGGCTTGTATAATCAGTATGGCCTGAGCAGGCGCTTCTGACTGAGGCATGTAAGATCAGTGTGACCTGAGCAGGCACTGTTGTGTGAGGGTGCAGCTGTGCTGTGTGAGGGTGAAGGCTAAGACCTGTAGCGGTCAATGCTACGTCCTCCCTACCTCAGATGTACTCCTGACCCTCCCCCCCCCCCCCTCCCCCATGGACAGCTCTTGCCCTGCAGTAGTAAATCAGCAGTTTCCTTGTGTACTCGCTCTAGAAGGACTGGTCTCGCTGGAATGTGCGCCTCGCCCCCTGAGGCTGAGGGAGGCGCTACCTCGTGTCGGAGAGTGAGATCTGAGGGGCGGGGGGGGGGCATGGGGGCTGAAGGAGTCCCTGCCTGGTATCAGAGGGTGTGGTCTGAGGGGGGGGGGGAGCGTGAAGGAGGCACTGCCTGGTGTCAGAGGGTGAGGTCTGGGGGGGGGGGGCACGGGGGCTGAAGGAGGCGCTGCCGGATGTCACAGGGTGACGTCTGGGCAGTAGGGGGGGGTTGGAGGAGGGACTGCCTGGTGTCACAGGGTGAGGCCGGGGCAGTAGGTTGGGGGGTTGAAGGAGGCACTGCCTGGTGTCACAGGGTGAGGTGAGGGGGGTGCGGGTGAAGGAGGCGCTTCCTGGTGTCACAGGGTGAGGTCGGGGCAGTAGGTTGGGGGATTAAAGGAGGCACTGCCTGGTGTCACAGGGTGAGGTGAGGGGGGGGCGGGTGAAGAAGGCGCTTCCTGGTGTCACAGGGTGAGGTCGGGGCAGTAGGCGGGGTGAAGGAGTCCCCTGCCTGGTGTCAGAGGCTGAGTTCTGAGGGGGGACCACGGTGTAACAGGGTCTGGTCTAGGGGGCTGGGGGGCTTCTACAGGTCACGCACACAGGTGAGGCGCTCTCTTGGTGAGTCCTTCCCGCCTGCACACTCCCTCACAGGGCAGCCTGGGAGGGGACCTCAGCTTTGGTCTCTGGGGGGCTGATGCAGCCCAACAGTTTAGGAACTTGGGTGGTTTACGGGTCTAGTATTGTCTCTGGTAATAGGGCTGGGCAGGGTCAGTCATATGGCAGACTGGTGTCTGGGGCAGCGTCAGACACATGGTGGGCTGATGATTGGGGCAGCGTCAGACCCATGGCAGACTGGTGTCTGGGGCAGCGTCAGACCCATGGCAAACTGGAGTCTGGGGCAGTGTCAGACACATGGCAAACTGGTGTCTGGGGCGGTGTCAGACCCATGACAGACTGGTGTCTGGGGCACAGTCAGTCCTATGGCAGACTGGTGTCTGGGGCAGTGTCAGACACGTGGCAGGCTGGTGTCGCGGAGAATGTCACACACATGTCGGGCTGGTGTATGGGGCAGGGTCAGCAACATGGCAGGCTGGTGTCTGGGGGAGTGTCAGACACATGGCAGACTGGTGTCTGGGGGAGTGTCAGACACATGGCAGACTGGTGTCTGTGGCAGTGTCAGACACATGTCAGACTGGTGTCTGGGGCAGTGTCGACACATGACAGGCTGGTGTCTGGGGCAGTGTCAGACACATGTCGGGCTGGTGTCTGTCTGGGTCAGTGTCAGACACATGGCAGACTGGTGTCTGGGGCAGAGTCAGTCCTATGGCAAACTGGTGTCTGGGGCAGTGTCAAACACATGGCAGACTGGTGTCAGGGGCATTGTCAGCCACATGGCAGACTGGTGTCTGTGGCAGTGTCAGACACATGTCAGACTGGTGTCTGGGGCAGTGTCAGACCCATGGCAAACTGGTGTCTGGGGCGGTGTCAGACCCATGGCAAACTGGTGTCTGGGGCGGTGTCAGACTGGTGTCTGGGGCAGAGTCAGTCCTATGGCAGACTGGTGTCTGGGGCAGTCAGACACATGGCAGGCTGGTGTCTGGGAGAATGTCACACACATGTCGGGCTGGTGTATGGGGCAGGGGCAGCCACATGGCAGGCTGGTGTCTGGGGGAGTGTCAGACACATGGCAGACTGGTGTCTGGGGGAGTGTCAGACACATGGCAGACTGGTGTCTGTGGCAGTGTCAGACACATGTCAGACTGGTGTCTGGGGCAGTGTCGACACATGACAGGCTGGTGTCTGGGGCAGTGTCAGACACATGTCGGGCTGGTGTCTGTCTGGGTCAGTGTCAGACACATGGCAGACTGGTGTCTGGGGCAGAGTCAGTCCTATGGCAAACTGGTGTCTGGGGCAGTGTCAAACACATGGCAGACTGGTGTCAGGGGCATTGTCAGCCACATGGCAGACTGGTGTCTGGGGCAGTGTCAGACACATGGCAGACTGGTGTCTGGGGCAGTGTCAGACCCATGGCAAACTGGTGTCTGGGGCGGTGTCAGACCCATGACAGACTGGTGTCTGGGGCAGAGTCAGTCCTATGGCAGACTGGTGTCTGGGGCAGTCAGACACATGGCAGGCTGGTGTCTGGGAGAATGTCACACACATGTCGGGCTGGTGTATGGGGGAGTGTCAGACATTTGGCGGACTGGTGTCTGTGGTAGTGTCAGACACATGTCAGACTGGTGTCTGGGGCAGTGTCAGACACATGACAGGCTGGTGTCTGGGGCAGTGTCAGACACATGTCGGGCTGGTGTCTGGGTCAGTGTCAGACACATGGCAGACTGGTGTCTGGGGCAGAGTCAGTCCTATGGCAGACTGGTGTCTGGGGCAGTGTCAGACACAGGGCAGGCTGGTGTCTGGGAGAGTGTCAGCCCCATGGCAGGCTGGTGTCTGGGGTAGTGTCAGACACAGGGCAGGCTGGTGTCTGGGAGAGTGTCAGACACATGTCGGGTTGGTGTCTGGAGCAGTGTCAGACACCTGGTGGGCTGGTGTCTAGGGAGTGTCATACACATAGCGGGCGGGTGTCTGGCGCAGTGTCAGACACCTGGTGGGCTGGTGTCTGGGGCAGGGTCAGACACATGGCAGGCTAGTGTCTGGGGCAGGGTCAGACACTTGGCTCGCTGGTGTCTGAGGCGGTGTCAGACACATGGCAGGCTGGTCTCTGGGGCACAGTCAGCTGCATGGCAAGCTGCTGTCTGGGGCATTGTCAGACACATGTCGGGCTGGTGTCTGGGGAAGGGTCAGCCACATGGCTGGCCGGTGTCTGGAGCAGTGTCAGACACATGGCTGGCTGGTGTCTGGGGCAGTGTCAGACACCTGGGAGGTTGATGTCTGGGGCACGGTCAGACACCTGACAGGCTGGTGATTAGGGCAGTGTCAGACACATGGCAGGCTGGTGTCTGGGGCAGTGTCAGACACATGGCGGGCTGGTGTCTGGGGCAGTGTCAGAACCTGGGAGGTTGATGTATGGGGCAGGGTAAAACACCTGACAGGCTGGTGTCTGGGAGAATGTCACACACATGTCGGGCTGGTGTATGGGGCAGGGTCAGCCACATGGCAGGCTGTTGTCTGGGGGAGTGTCAGACACATGGCGGACTGGTGTCTGTGGCAGTGTCAGACACATGTCAGACTGGTGTCTGGGGCAGTGTCAGACCCATGGCAAACTGGTGTCTGGGGCGGTGTCAGACCCATGGCAAACTGGTGTCTGGGGCGGTGTCAGACCCATGACAGACTGGTGTCTGGGGCAGAGTCAGTCCTATGGCAGACTGGTGTCTGGGGCAGTCAGACACATGGCAGGCTGGTGTCTGAGAGAATGTCACACATATGTCGGGCTGGTGTATGGGGCAGGGTCAGCCACATGGCAGGCTGGTGTCTGGGGGAGTGTCAGACACATGGCGGACTGGTATCTGTGGCAGTGGCAGACACATGTCAGACTGGTGTCTGGGGCAGTGTCAGACACATGTCGGGCTGGTGTCTGTCTGGGTCAGTGTCAGACACATGGCAGACTGGTGTCTGGGGCAGAGTCAGTCCTATGGCAAACTGGTGTCTGGGGCAGTGTCAGACACATGGCAGACTGGTGTCTGGGGCAGTGTCAGACACATGGCAGACTGGTGTCTGGGGCAGTGTCAGACACATGACAAACTGGTGTCTGGGGCAGTGTCAGACACATGGCAGACTGGTGTCAGGGGCAGTGGCAGACCCATGCCAAACTGGTGTCTGGGGCAGTGTCAGACCCATGGCAAACTGGTGTCTGGGGCGGTGTCAGACCCATGACAGACTGGTCTCTGGGGCAGAGTCAGTCCTATGGCAGACTGGTGTCTGGGGCAGTCAGACACATGGCAGGCTGGTGTCTGGGAAATGTCACACACATGTCGGGCTGGTGTATGGGGCAGGGTCAGCCACATGGCAGGCTGGTGTCTGGGGGAGTGTCAGACATTTGGCGGACTGGTGTCTGTGGTAGTGTCAGACACATGTCAGACTGGTGTCTAGGGCAGTGTCAGACACATGACAGGCTGGTGTCTGGGGCAGTGTCAGACACATGTCGGGCTGGTGTCTGGGTCAGTGTCAGACACATGGAAGACTGGTGTCTGTGGCAGAGTCAGTCCTATGGCAGACTGGTGTCTGGGGCAGTGTCAGACACAGGGCAGGCTGGTGTCTGGGAGAGTGTCAGCCACATGGCAGGCTGGTGTCTGGGGGAGTATCAGACACAGGGCAGGCTGGTGTCTGGGAGAGTGTCAGACACATGTCGGGTTGGTGTCTGGAGCAGTGTCAGACATCTGGTGGGCTGGTGTCTAGGGAGTGTCATACACATAGCGGGCTGGTGTCTGGGGCAGTGTCAGACACCTGGTGGGCTGGTGTCTGGGGCAGGGTCAGACACATGGCAGGCTAGTGTTTGGGGCAGGGTCAGACACTTGGCTCGCTAGTATCTGAGGCGGTGTCAGACACATGGCAGGCTGGTCTCTGGGGCACAGTCGGCTGCATGGCAAGCTGCTGTCTGGGGCTTTGTCAGACACATGTCGGGCTGGTGTCTGGGGAAGGGTCAGCCACATGGCTGGCCGGTGTCTGGAGCAGTGTCAGACACATGGCTGGCTGGTGTCTGGGGCAGTGTCAGACACCTGGGAGGTTGATGTCTGGGGCACGGTCAGACACCTGACAGGCTGGTGATTAGGGCAGTGTCAGCCACATGGCAGGCTGGTGTCTGGGGCAGTGTCAGACACATGGCGGGCTGGTGTCTGGGGCAGTGTCAGAACCTGGGAGGTTGATGTCTGGGGCAGGGTCAAACACCTGACAGGCTGGTGATTAGGGCAGAGTCAGACACATGGCGGTCTGGTGTCTCGGGCAGGCTCAGACACATGGCAGGCTGGTGTTTGGGGCACAGCCAGCTGCATGGCAGGCTGGTGTCTTGGGCAGGGCCAGACACATGACAGGCTGATGTCTGGCTGGTGTCTAAGGAGTGTCAGACACCTCGCAGGCTGGTGTCTGGGGCAGTCATCCACGCGTGCCTCTGCAGGCTGCTCTCAGCTTGGGGTGGCTGTTAGCAATCTTACATCCACAGTAAAGACGCCGTCTGTCCTTCCTGCCGGAGGTGGGTCTGCTCACCAAGTGCCAGGCTGCACGTCACATCCGCCCTCATGTTACGCAGTCAGCACACCCCGCAGGGGGAGGCCCACAGAGGCCTGGGCTGCTGTTTGCACTCAACTGATGCCAAGTGGACCAGGAAATGTAGCCTTGATGCTGTCCCCCACATCCTCCCCACAGCCCCCTCGGTGGGGACGCCCACATCCCCAGGCCGGCACGGGGTGGGCTGTTCCTGTCTGTGCCGCGGTGACACCCTGGTGAGAGTAGAGCCCCCTCCAGAAGGGGGAACAAGGTGGGCTCCTGCCAAGAGGCCAAGAAAAAGAATGGGTTCAGGCCAGGTCATGGGTCTGCACTTTGTGCTGTTTAATGCCAGGTCAAAGAGCACGGCATGAGTCATAAGTGATTATTTCCAATAGAATGAATATGAGTTGTTATCTGTGCCTCGTGAACCTGGTACATATCAGTTCTTTTGGGGTTCATGGCACCCACCTGTTATCGGGGATGCTGCAGGTCACAGAGACGCCCCAAGGACACACGGAGGCCACGGGCCGGGGCCCTCCATCTGCTCTGGGCTTGTAATGACCACACGATGCACCCCTGGGGTATTTCATTCATTAGATTTACCCCGTTACAGGACTGCTGGGCGGGGCCACCCCCGGTCACTTCTGGGCGTCCCTGTGCCCTGCCCCACTGCCCCTGGAGGTACCCCCTCCAAGGCGGGGCCTTTTCATACCAGAGACCAGTGCTTCCCGAACTTGAGAGAACCAGGGCCACCTTCTAGAACAATCTTTGGGGACCCACCGGCGTTGATGGGCGCGAGGCAGGGGGTGTTCGCCCCTGTCATTTACAGACAGACATTCTTCATTGAAAGGGCCGCCCCATCTGCACACACGCAGTTTTACTGATACAACTATACTGCACACACTGAAAATGTGTGGAATTCGAGTTTCAGTGAATATATATATATTTTTTAACAGAGTTTTATATAGCGCGAACTTGACCCTGTATCGGGGTATCGCAGCGCTTTACACAGCACCAGTTGAGTTACATGAGGCCACATTCATGTGTTTTGTTGGGGGATTAAGTGATTTGCCTGGAATCACAGGGTGTTGCGTGTCATTGCCGAGACTCGAGGGTCCACCGCCCTGGCTGTGAGGCCCACTCCTTTAACATTCCTGCAGCACCAACAAAAGAGTCCGGATTCTTTCGGATCCTATTAAAACCTTTTCTACATCACACTCTGAATTATGTAAAAATGTGCTCCATTTTTGCTTTCTGGACTGGTGAATGTGTACAGTATTTACATTTGTTGTGTTGCAACAATGACTCCCCCATACAGCCTTCCATTCGTATTCTGTGCACCAGCAAGACTGTCACGTCATTCACTTTGGCTTTCTTCCTCTGACTAGGAAGGGAAAGGAGTTTGTAAACCCAATCCACATGGTAAAAAAATAAGCAACAGTTTGTCAGCAGACAGAGCCTGACACTTGACCTCTGGCTCTGAAGCCCAGTAAATGTGACAAGATAAAGAGAAAAGAGACAGACATCTTTATCCATTGCTTGGACTTTGAAGACCCACCAGAAACCAGCTCAGGAACCACAGTTTGGAAAACACTGCCTTACACCACTAGTCTCAGTCAAGCCGCTAACATTGAAGCCTCCAAACTCCCCCGCGGCCAGCCCTACAGACACCCCGCTGCCAGCCCTCCAGACACCCCGCTGCCAGCCCTACAGACCCCAGCTGTCAGCCCTCCAGACTCCCCAGCTGTCAGCCTTATAGACTCCCCCACAGCCAGCCCTACAGACACCCCCCGCTGACAGCCCTACAGACTCCCCCACAGCCAACCCTACACACTCCCCCGCTACCAGCCCTCCAGACTCCCCATCTGCTAGCCCTCCAGACTCCCCCACAGCCACTTCCACAGACTCCCTAGCTGCCAGCCCTACACACACCCCCACTGACAGCCCTACAGAATCCCCCGCTGACAGCCCTACACACTCCCCTGCTACCAGCCCTCCAGACTCCCCATCTGCTAGCCCTACAGACTCCCCCACAGCCACTTCCACAGACTCCCTAGCTGCCAGCCCTACACACTCCACCGCAGCCAGCCCTACAAAATCCCCCGCTGACAGCCATACAGACTCCCCCTCTGCCAGCCCTACACACTCCCCCGCAGCCAGCCCTACAGACTCCCCCCTGCCAGCCCTACAGACTCCCCCACAGCCAGCCCTACAGACTCCCCTTCTGACAGCCCTACACACTCCCCTGCAGCCAGCCCTACAGACTGCCCCCTGCCAGCCCTACAGAATCCCCTGCTGACAGCCCTACACACTCCCCCGCAGCCACTCCCACAGACTCACCTGCTGCCTGCCCTGCGGATTTCCCCGCTGTCAGCCCCACTTCCAAGAGCCTGGTGCTGGTTTTGACACCTTTTGAGTCAGACCTGATTCCCTGGAGTGTGGCTCCCCTCAAGGTCCAGTCTGTTCCCTTAATTTTAGGTCTTGTCTGCTAGACCGTGCATGTGCGGTGTGTTGTGGGACGTGTTGTTAGCTGACAGTGGGCTTAGCGCCTGCCCATTGCTTGCCATTGGTTGGCTTTTTTGTCACTCTCAGGCTTAGAGCCCGCCCATTGCTTAGCATTGGTTGGCTTCATTGTAACTCTCATTTGCTTGCTTCTTATGCATTCACTTTCATAGGCTTTACTTTCTCTTTATGTGTTTGTCCCTCCCCTGGAGCATGGACACATTACTTGTGCACTTTAACTGCTCGCTTTTCCCGTGCTATTTTTTCTTTTTTAAGCACTCCACGTGAGTGCCCGTGCGCTCCTGCTCTCTGTCGTGTACTCCCCCCTTTGTCGGACTCTTAATGGTCTTTTACTCATACAGCTCGTAGCGAGGCACTGACCTAAAACCCACTTCACGCACATTGTATTGCAGACAGTAGGTCTTCAACCGAAGAGGGGCAGTTCTTGTCCAGGAAGGGGTCAGTCTGAACTCCCCAGTCAGATGCACCTGTAAGTTTTATATTGTTTTGTCTAAACTTGTGCTTTTGATTAATTATCTAATTTCACGAACAGCAACACGTCTCGAAAAGTGATCTTGTTTCAGACCTTGATGCTCGAGGGGCAATACTGACCCTACCAACAGGGCCGTCTTAACAGCATTATAGGCCCCCGGGCAAAGCTGTGCACTGGGCCCTGCTGTCCCAACCACTCACAGGAATAAAAATGTTTAATGGAAAATGAGTGTTAAATGCTGGTCTGCATGGGGCCCCTATGCTCGTGGGGCCCCCGAGCCACTGCCCAGCATGCCCATGCGTTAAGATGGCACTGCCTACCAACCCTTTTGGATTACTCTTTACATGTCTTCGCCTTTTTTCCTCGTTACAGGCCCCGCCCAGGGACCCCCTTTGCTGGTGAAAAGCTTCTCGCTGGAACCAGGTCCTGGACAGGAGCCTCGAGAGACCCCTCAGAGACTGTGCTCGGACCCTGGACCCTGCAGGAGTAACGGCACCCCCAAGGAGCCCCCCGCACCCAAACCTGTAGCCTCGAAGCGCCCACCTGGGCCGAAACCTCAAGGTAAGGTGCTGGGCTGCAGTGCAAAGACCATGGCATGGGAGGCTCGTGTTCTACAAACAGGTGGGACACACTGATGCTGAGCCTTGGTAAAGAATTAACAGGAAACACACACACAAAGCAGGGGCGGCTCCTCCACTAGGGCGGAGGTGCGTCGCCCCACTGCTTTCTCGCAGTGTGAGAAGCAGAAACATAAAATGGTAATAACTAAAAGTTATTACAATTTTATGTTTCCTTAGCGCATTGCGGGCGGGCTGGTCGGCGGAGCAGGGCAGGGGAGAAGTGGTTTACTCACTCCTGAGTGTGCAAAGACTGTTTGGTCGGCCCTCTCGGGACACCCAAACCAGTTATGTGCACTCTGCCCTTCTCCATGCAGGCTGCATACCAGCCTGCATGGAGAACATGGCCAACCCATTAGCCCCTGGCTGGGCGGTAGCCCGACCAATCATAACGCTGCTTTCAGCATTGTGATTGGCTTAGGGGAGGGGGCCTGGCTGCCTGTTTCCTGTTCCTGTCGGAGGCAGGAGAGCAAGGGCAGGAGCCGAGAAGACGCGGGACCCTGGGGAAAGGAAGATACGTTTAATTTTATTTATTTATTAATTTCCCCACGATCCCTCCCGTGACCCTCCCCCCGCCCGCAAATCGTCCTCGGAACCCCTCAAACGCCCCACACCCGCGAGCAATGCCAGCCGCTACTGAGCCGACTTACTCCTGGAAAATCACGTGTAACAGTGTTGTTTACGCTGTCCCTGCTCTCTCGGTCTCTGTTTGACACTTTTCAAACTGGGCCCATTCAGCAGGAAGTCAGTGGGCTGCAGGCGTGAAAAGTGGAGGCCTATTGCAGTCTCCTTGCTTAAACCCTGTCCCTAGAGGTAACATCCAGGCAGGGCCGTTCATCCAGGGCACGTGTGACTGCAGGGAAGTGAGGCACCCCCGTGACAAAAGTTACCCCGGAGCGAGACACGGCTGGGAGCTCACTCCGCTGCCAAGGGCCCTCTCTTTAGACTGTGACATTCAGGGGGCAGCAAGGTCACACAGTGAAGGCTCCAGTGCTTAGTTTGAGCCGGTGGTTTCCGGTGCTCGGCACCGGCACTTGTGACAGACTGGCACATGGTGGCGCTGTCTGTCTAATTTAGAAATAAGCAGAAAAATAGTTTTTATTAATTCAATGTAGATTGAAAATGACGAACACCTGTCGCCCAAGCCATTCTCTTTGCTTTGGGGGCCTGGAACAGTCCGAATTGCCGCACTTGTAGGAGTGTGATGGTCAGTAGTTGTGTTTCGGGACAGTCATTGGCAGCGCTGGCAGGGGCAATGTGCGGTGCAAGCTGCAGTGGTCTCCTGACGAGGGCCCTGGCACTTATATTTTTTACAGATTAAGCACTGGAAGGGTCCCTCTTGGGCGGTGGTGTGTGGCAGAATCTATAGTTCAGTGACCACATGTAACGTTCACAAGATATATGACACCCAAGCAGCGTCACTGTCTCTGAAACTCGCATTACACTATATTCACGTCACGGAAGCTTGTGAGTGACTTCAGGCAGGTTTACCCCACCCCTGCTCTAGGGTAGGCACCTTCTTTACTCGGTACCTATGTGTTCTGCCATGGCTGCATGCGTCCAGGGCAGGGGACAGTAACAGAGGTGCCGAAAGCGCAGTGTCTGGGCATGGTGGACACAGTGGCGCCGTCTTTCATCGGAGCAGGGTTGTGACTCATGAGCAGTGCTTAATTTGAGCCAGTGGTTTCCGGTGCTCGGCACTGGCATTTAATTCTCAACACCGCTTCTTATGACATTCTGCCACATGGTGGTGCTGCTCGTCTAATTTAGAGATGAGCAGAACAACAGTTATTAATTCAATATACATAAAAAATGACAGTTACCTGCCACCCAAGCCGTTCTTATATCTTTGGGGACCTGAAATAGCCTGAATTGTCACGCTTGTAGCAGTGTGATGGTCAGTAGTTGTGGTGGTGTCATTGGGGCAGTGTGTGGTGCAAGCCTCAGTGGCCTCCTGACGAGAGCCCCAGCATTTTTTTTTTATACATTAAGCCTTGCTACGAGAGACCACATCTGGAGGGCGCACCTCACTGCCAGGCCCCACCTTTAGAACTAGTGACTCAAGTTCTATTCTCCACATGTTTCAGGGGGACAGAGGTGCAACCCTTGACCTTGCTGGTAGGTCGCTCCCCCACCCCACAGCTCCGCCTGTGTGCCCTGACGCTGCCGCTGCTGTAGAAGTCGAGTCCCTCCTCCACCCGCAGGCTACCACCTGCGCCTCATCCCTAGTGGCTAGTGGTAGGCCCTAGGTTTGTATCTTTGTGCCCGCTTTGCCTTCTGTCCCCCCCTCGCTGCCCTTGATTTGTGCCCGTTTTTTGCCTTCTGTCTCCCCCTCACTGCCCTTGATTTGTGCCCTTTTGCCTTCTGTTTCCCCCTCGCTGCCCTTTATTTGTGCCTGTTTTTTGCCTTCTGTCTCCCCCTCGCTGCCCTTGATTTGTGCCTGTTTTTTGCCTTCTGTCTCCCCCTCGCTGCCCTTGATTGGTGCCCGTTTTTTGCCTTCTGTTTCCCCCTCGCTGCCCCTGTTGTGCCCGGTTGCCTTCAGGTGCCCCCACCGCTCCCGTTCCCGCCGCTGCGTCCCCTGCGGCCCCACCCCCATCACTGCCCAATTACTGCCCCTGCCTCCCAGCTGCTCCTCCCTCCCACATCCCCATATATGGCGGCCGCTGTGCGGCCGCGCGCAAAGGGCGCGCCGCTGGTGCGCCAAAGGTGCACCTAAGGCAAGCCCGTCTGCGCCTGTCCGTACCTGGACCGTGCCCAGCACCAGAACCCCTGGTCCCCGCACCCGCCACGACAACCACCGCCGCTACGATGCCAGCACACTCCACGCTCTCAACCCCGGACGGACCCACACCTGCTTCAAGGCTGCCCCGAAACGCACACACGGTCCCTTCACCTGCCGGAACTGCAGCTACACCAGCCTCAGAGCTGCCGAACAACCCGCCAAGAAAGACCTCAACCACCTCCGATGCATATTACTGAACACCCACTCTGCACGCAAACACGCTGTCGAGCTCTGGGACCTGCTCGACACATCATACCCGGACAGCGCCTTCATAACAGAGACCTGGATGAATGACTCTTCCGCACCTGACATCGCCATAGCCATCCCAGACGGCTACAAGATCACCCGCAGAGACCGCACCAACTGAGTCGGAAGAGGATTCGCCATCGTCCACAAGAACAGCATCAGGGTCTCGACCAGCACTGACGACACTCTCAGCACCGCCGAACACATGCATTTCCAGATCCACACAGACCCCAACTCCACCCTCAGAGGCACCCTTGTCTACAGACCCCCCGGACACCGACCCCAGTTCAGCGACTCCATCGCCGACTTCATCAGCACGCACTCCCTGACCTCCACCGACTACATCCTCCTCGGAGACCTGAACTTTCACCTGGAGAACAACGATGGCAGCAACTCGACAACCCTGATCGATAACCTCGCCAACCTCGGACTGAGGCAACTCGTCACAACGCCTACCCACTCCGCAGGCCACACGCTTGACCCCATCTTCTCCGCAAGCCCGCACATCGCCTTCAGCCACACCACCGAACTCCTCTGGACCGACCACCGCTGCATCCACTTCACTTTCCAGAAACCCACCATACACAACAGATCCCCCACCGCTGCTGGAGCAAAATCACCGAAGACCAACTTCATGCAAACCTCGCTCTCAGCCCACCCACCGAACCCTCCAACACCGACGACGCTGCCAACAGCCTCAGACGCTGGATCGACGACTGCACCAACACCCTCGCCCCGCTGAAGAAACCCCCCCCCACAGAGACACCAGCAAGAGGGACAGCTGGTTCACCCCAGAACTCCTAGCCTCCAAGCAAGTTTGCCAGAAGCTAGAGAAGAAACAGCACTGTGAACAGACCCCGGACAGCCTCGCAGCACACAAGGACGCCATCCGCAACCACCACCACCTCATCAAGGCTGCCAAGAGGACCTCCTTCAAAGACCGCCTTGACAACAACGCACACAATAGCAAGGAACTCTCCAACCCCAGCTCCAATACCAATGACATCCCGCCGTCGCAAGCCCCCCACTTTCTTCCATTGCAAGATAGCAGACAGCCCCAACAGACAGTAACACAACAGTTTCTATGCACACCATCGACCACGACCTCCTGCTAGCCTGGGCCAGAGTGAGCATCGATGACACCATCAAGACCATGAGCACAATCCACTTTAGCTCTCCGTCACACCCATTCCCGCACCACGTCTTCAACAAAGCCAGCAGCTCCATCACACCCCACCTGCGCAACGTCATCAATCTCTCCCTCGAGACCGCGACCTTCCCAGAGAGCTGGAAACACGGCGAGATCAACGCCCTACTCAAAAAACCCAAGGCAGACCCTAGAGACTTCAAGAACTTCTGACCCATCTCTCTGCTCCCGTTCCCAGCCAAGGTCATCGAGAAGATCGTCAACAGACAGCTAACCCAATATCTTGATGAAAACAGAATCCTTCACCCTTCCCAGTCAGGGTTCCGCCGCAACCACAGCACCGAGACCGCCCTCATCGCCGCCACCGACGACATCAGGATACTGCTGGACAGACATCAGGCTATTGCTGGACAATGGTGATACCGCAGCCCTCATCCTCCTGGACCTCTCCGCTGCCTTCGACACCGTCTGCCACCGCACACTACGCGCACGACTCCACGCCGCAGGGATCCGAGACAAGGCTCTGGAATGGACCACCTCCTTCCTCTCCGGCAGAACCCAGAGCGTCCGCCTCCCCCCCATTCCGATCCGAAGCCTCCGAGATCATCTGCGGCGTACCCCAGGGTTCCTCCCTCAGCCCTACACTGTTCAACATTTACATGACCCCGCTTGCACACGTCGCCCGACCTCAATATAATCTCCTACGCCGACGACACTCAACTGATCCTCTCCCTCACCAAGGACCCCATCACCGCCAAAGCCAACCTCCACGAAGGAATGAAGGCTGTCACCGACTGGATGAAGATCAGCCGTCTGAAGCTGAACATGGACTAAACGGTGGTCCTCAACACACATCCCTATCCCTGAATATTAGATGGAAACACATGTAGATGCGTGTGCCTGTGCAGTGTCAGTGACCTGGCCAAAGAGGGCACGAAAGAGCTGAAACTTATCATAAATTCAAAGCTGCTCTGAACAGGGGCCCCCAGAATCCTGAAAGATGTTCCTTCGGGAGGGGGGGGGGGGGGGGGGGGTTGTGAAGTGACTCTTCCTGCAAACGCGCATGGATTCCACAGTGGGAAAGGTCCAGGGTGCGTTTTTGTAGCGTATTTTTGAGATGACAGCGCCAACCGCGAACTGAGTAACACCTCGCCACTGCCTGTTTTATGAACATTAAGGCACAGGAGATAGGTGCAGTGAGGAATCACGTCACGAGTTATGTTACTTACTATAGAGCGCCACCCTCACCTAGGCCGTTATCTTGGCGCTATGTGAAGTGAAACAGGGGGTGCAGTTGTCAGCAGCTGCCAAGCCCGTGGGAGGGAGTGTATTAGGGTTTGTGTATGAGAGAGTGCATGTGGGTTCGTTGCTCTTAAATCCAAGCACCGCTCTGTAAACATCACGTGACAGCAGCGTGGATCTGGACTAGTAATTGTTTTGTGTATTTATGGAGATTATGCGGTTTTGTAGAACACCCTGTATACAGACACAAATGATAGACTTGGTGTGGGAATCCTGTGTCACATAATTATTTGTGGGTTACATTTTACACTATGCCGGTGAACCCTGTTCGGAATACTCTCTTTTAGCGCTTCGCGGTTTAATGTATGCATGAACGGGTCATCCGTGGTAGGGAGCAGCAGCGCTACAAGTGAGGGGTACAAAGGTGCACTCACCGCCCCCCCTTTCAAACACCTCCTTGATTCCTCTATCTATAGCGCTTTGCTACTAACCCAGTGGCGTCACCGCCTGGGTTTCTTTGGGAGTAAACATTGCGTAATACTTGTTCTATATAGCGCTTACCACCACCATTTTGCGGGTCTGTGGCACGTGCTTCTTACCGGCAAAGTTTGACTATTGCTGGACTGCAGTCCTGAGAGGTGATTAGCAGCGGGAGGCGGTGACGGGCGAAAGAGTGCACATTAAAAGCCGAACGCAGAATGCAGAAATATATACAACAAAGCGCGTGTGATCCCATCATTGAAAATAAATAAAATAATACAAGTACTCAGAAAAGAAACAGTAGGAGTTAAAAAGAGTAAATAAACCCAGCAGTAATGTTATTAACTGTAAAAAAATAAAAACAAATAAGATATAATAACATTAAAAACCGATGCAAAAATAATGAAAATAAGTAAGTGCATGGAAAGAAAATATAGTAGTCCAATGGAATGGCAACATTAACATCGAATCGCTAGATAAATACATACGGTGCGATGTTCCGCGGCTAAGATCTTAACCTGATGACATTGGTTTCAGGCAATTTACTATTTTTTGTTAACTCTTCGTGTTCATCAGATTTCAGGCAATAATTATCGTCCAAACCTGATAGAATTCGCCTTAGACCCTGTGGCAATTTATACCGAACCCGCGACGTATATTTAACTTGTTCAGAAAGCACAAACTTAATAATAGTAATGTCATAAAGCGCTCCGCCCGAGGGTTTCAAAGTGCTGTACCTGGAATGGTGCAAGAGAGAGCTCCAACTTCAAATGAAAACCCGCGTGCGCCTTTCTTCCCGATTAGAAGCATTTCAGAAGCCCGATTACTGGGTGAAATCCATTCTTCCCCCATCACTCTGCAGAGTAAGGGGAAACTCTCCGATCCAATTAGTGAAAGGAGCATGCAGCAAGTTCCTCTTTTCACAATAGCGCAGAGAGCACGGTCAGCGCTTAGAGGCAGACCAGGCGCTACTCTCCCCAGAGCAGCTCAGCTTTCTCCATGCAGCAGCTCATTTACATACGGTAAAGTCAGTGCTATCAAAGGGGGGATCTCTCCTATTCCGCCCTCTCTTGTGGTGCCCTTTAAACCGTGGTTTTTTTATACTTCAGAGAATCGTGGCAACGCGTGTGGTTCAGGGACATGAACACTTTGACACCCAGGCAGCGAGGCACCCGGACAAGTAGATTTAATGAGTACATTTAAACAATATTTAAGCATTACTGCCCTCTGCTCAAGGCCATTAACAGCTGTTACCTCTGTAATTGTTGGCTCAGCCGAGGGCGAGGAGGTTTAATCAGGGGAAGGGGCAGTTACCAGCTGTGGACAGGTCAGCACGCGAGCAATAACAGCATTAGCACACGCCGTCATGCTTTCAGCATCCCACAGAGGCCAGTGAACATCACTGTCTGTCGGGTGTCTCACTGCGGCTCACTCTAAAGGAACTTCTAATGCAGGCCGGCAGCGACAGTCGAAGCCAGCGTTTTGATTGGCTGGCGCAATCACACTCTCAATGAACTTCCAATGCAGGCCGGCAGCGACAGTCGAAGCCAGCGTTCTGATTGGCTGGCGCAATGACTACTGCAAACAATGCCAAAGATGTCTATGGCGGACGTTGTTCAGATACCTACTTTTTTAAAATTAAACTATGGCGCAGCATGACAACCTAGAAAATGCTACAATAGCATAAAGTGCCTTATGTTACAAACCAATGAGCGGACCTAGCTTTCCGGCTTCGTTCATTAAAATGTATTTGCTAGTAGTTGTAAATATTCCCCAGGAAAAGCCATCGGGTGCTTTGAATGAGTGTCAAATTCACCATCTTTTGAGCAGGTTCGCAGTACTCAACCACATGAAAAAAGCATTTTACAATGGAAATGTCATATCCCGACACTTACAATTTTGGATTTATGGGATTTTTAGCACTATAAAGTGTGTTTTCAAGAGAGAAAACTCTACCAGTGTGGCTGCTTTTCCACCTTCATAAAGTCAGGATTAATTGTGAGCGCGGTCCCGAAAGAGGACCGCGCTGCAGCCAGAGCTTGGGGATCTCTTATCTTTATGGAGCCATTTGTTTCTAACACATGGCCCCATAAAGATAAGAAACTGCTTTGCGACAGACGCAAAGCAGGCCACAGAGTCCGGCTCGCAGGTCAAAGGGCGTCCACCAAAAACCCTCATTTCCAATGGCAGGCCACCATTTATTATAAACAGTGACGCCAGCCAATGGAAATAAGGGGCGGAGCTTAAAGCCCTTCTCTGCAAGTACTCATTAGTAATAAATCTCGCCGAGCAAGCTGCGCATGTTCGCAGCTACGCTAGGCGAGACCTAAAAAGGTGAAAATTAGAAACTGGGAAAGAGAAAGGGTAAAAAAGAGAAGAAAAGTGGAATAGCTTAACCAGAGAGAGAGAGGGAAAAGAAAAGAACCTAAGAAAAGGTGAAAAGAGGAAAGAAGGTTAAAAGGTGTAAAAGAAAAAAAGAAAAACTTAAAAAATAGAGAACTAGACAAAAAAACATATGAAAGAGAACCTAAGATGGAAAATATCATAGAAAACCAGAGAAAAAATTGTGGGAGAAAAAAAACTAAGACAGATAAATATGCAAAGAGAGAAAGCCAAAAACTAGAAAGACCAAAACTAGAAAGACCAAAACTAGAAACTGAAAGGAAAGGGAAAAAATGATAAACAAAGAAACATTGACCGAATAAGACGGAGGCAATGAAATTGAAAAACTGAGAAAGAAAAGGTAATAAAAAACAAAGGGGAAAAAAATGTGTAAAAAAAAAAAACCTGAGAGAAATAGTGAAATGAATACGACAGATGATAGAAAGACTGCAAAGAGACCTAGAGAAAGAGAAAAGGTCAAATGATAAATTGAAAGAAAATCTGAAAAAAGAGGATAGAGAGAGCAAAGAAATATAAAAAAAAGAAAAACTGAAGGAGAGAAAAAAGAGACCTAAATGGTAAGAAAAGTTGAAAAGGAGAAATAAAAGAAAGCTGAAACAATGCGATGGGGACATAATAATTGGAGAGCTAGAAAAGATGCAAAAAGAAATCGAAAGGAAAGGTGAAAAAAAGAGCACAGAGAGAGAGAGAAGAAGACAAATGTGAAAAGGAAGAACATGTGGACGTCATAGGGGATGAAAATGTTAAAATATGCCTCGAGAGGCAGAAAGTATAAAAGGTGCAGAGAGAGAAAGACAAAATGAAAATGAGACCAGAAGAGAGAAAGTAAGAGAGCGCAGGTGAAAGGGGTTGTGAGACAAAGGAACATAAACTGAAACAAGGAGTAAATGTGAAAAAGAAACCAAAAGTGTGTAAAGGTGTGAAAGAGTACCCCATTGAGAGCATGGGAATGTGAGAAAGGGAGAAGCGAGGGGTCCTGAGTGAGTTCACGGTGCCCGCGGGGGGTGAGCTGTGATGGGAGCTGTGCGTGCCAGGCTCGGGTGCCCACCGCGCCTAGAGCCCGGCTCGGCTGCAGGTGAGTTCTGCACCGAGCAGAGGGGGTTTCTTTTGCAACTGAGTTTTATTGGTTTTCAAATAGAAACAAAGAACAAGCCACACGGTGCGAGAGCCTCAGTTTCCCCAGATATGAAGGGGTGCAGACGTGTGCAGGTGCGGGTCCCATCATACATGTCCGGGTATGCCGCACCGTGGTATATGCACATTATAGCATGCACCGAGCCCACAAGCCCCCTTCAGTCCACGCACCCTTGGATGCACCCCCCGATCAAGGAAGCCCCCCCCCCCCCCGAGCTGGCATCAGAGCTCGAGGCTTTGAAGTTTAGTTATCAGGCACCTGTCCCCAGGGCCAGATCTCTCCCCCTCCCCCAGCGCGTGTGATCTTCCACCGCCACCCCCCCCCCCCCCCACACTGAATGAGGCCTCTCAGGCACTGAGCTCCCCGAGGCGCCCCGGGACCCACCACCCGAGGGCCACACGGCCTTTGACAAGAAGAGCTAGCTGGGCACGGTTGTGGGGGCTCTCACGCCCCCTACTGCACCGCCTGGAGGTTAACAGAGCTCACTCACACTGACCGAGTTCATTCTGATGAATAAATACCCCCCCCCCCACACTCACACACACACACACAGGCTTGGGGGGGCAGGGTCCTCACCGTGTGCCCTATCGGCCCATTCATGGGTCCCAGGGATGGCACTCAGTCCTTGGCACTCACTCCTGCGCCTGTCTCTGGCTCTCTCCTAGGCAGTCTCTCTTCTAACCCCCCTCTCTCTCTTCCCACCCTAGTACCCCCCAAGCCCGCCCACCTGCAGAGCGCGAGGAAGACCCGGCCGCCTGACGTCATCCCGCCGCCCCCCTCGCGGCCGCTGCCTGCGGATCCGCGGACCCCCAGGAGCCCCCTGCCTCGGACGGACAGCAGGGATGAGCTGGGGCTGTCAGCCGTGTCCTCGCTCATCGAGAAGTTTGAAAGGTAAGGATGGGGGGGGGGGGGGGGGGCAGGAGTGCTCCATGTAGTGAAGAGATATGAGAAGTGCCAGGGGTGGGCAGGTGAGGGGTCAGAGGTATGAGAAGTGCCAGGGGTGGACAGGTGAGGGGTCAGAGATATGAGAAGTGTCACAGGGATGGGCAGGCGAGGGGTCAGAGGTATGAGAAGTGTCACAGGGATGGGCAGGTGAGGGGTCAGAGGTATGAGAAGGGTCACAAGGATGGGCAGGTGAGGGGGCAGAGGTATGAGAAGGGTCACAAGGATGGGCAGGCGAGGGGTCAGAGGTATGAGAAGGGTCACAAGGATGGGCAGGCGAGGGGCAGAGGTATGAGAAGTGTCACAAGGATGGGCAGGCGAGGGGTCAGAGGTATGAGAAGTGCCAGGGGTGGGTAGGTGAGGGGTCAGAGGTATGAGTAGTGCCAGGGGTGGGCAGGTGAGGGGTCAGAGGTATGAGAAGTGCCAGGGGTGGGAAGGTGAGGGGTCAGAGGTCTGAGTAGAGTCGCAGGGGTGGGCAGGTGAGGGGTCAGAGGTATGAGAAGTGCCAGGGGTGGGCAGGTGAGGGGTCAGAGGTATGAGAAGTGCCAGGGGTGGGCAGGTGAGGGGTCAAAGGTATGAGAAGGGTCACAAGGATGGACAGGCGAGGGGTCAGAGGTATGAGAAGTGTCACAGGGATGGGTAGGCGAGGGGTCAGAGGTATGAGAAGGGTCACAAGGATGGGCAGGTGAGGGGTCAGAGGTATGAGAAGTGTCACAGGGATGGGTAGGCGAGGGGTCAGAGGTATGAGAAGTGTCACAGGGATGGGCAGGTGAGGGGTCAGAGGTATGAGTAGTGCCAGGGATGGGCAGGTGAGGGGTCAGAGGTATGAGAAGGGTCACAAGGATGGGCAGGTGAGGGGTCAGAGGTATGAGAAGTGTCACAGGGATGGGTAGGCGAGGGGTCAGAGGTATGAGAAGGGTCACAAGGATGGGCAGGTGAGGGGTCAGAGGTATGAGAAGTGCCAGGGGTGGGTAGGCGAGGGGTCAGAGGTATGAGTAGTGCCAGGGGTGGGCAGGTGAGGGGTCAGAGGTATGAGAAGTGCCAGGGGTGGGCAGGTGAGGGGTCAGAGGTATGAGAAGTGCCAGGGTTGGGCAGGTGAGGGGTCAGAGGTATGAGAAGTGCCAGGGGTGGGCAGGTGAGGGGTCAAAGGTCTGAGTAGAGTCGCAGGGGTTGTCTATTGAGGGTGTCCTGGTGGAGTATTGTTGAGGCATCAGAGGGTGTCCTGGTGGAGTATTTTTGAGGCATCAGAGAGTGTCCTGGCATAGTACCAATGAGGCATCAGAGGGCGTCCTGGTGGAGTATTGTTGAGGCATCAGAGGGTGTCCTGGTGATGGATCAGAGGTACTCTCTCCTGTCCTGACCCTGGCGGAGTACTGCTGAGGAGTCAAAAAGTGTCCTGGTGGTGCACTGCTGAGGGAGCAGAGGTACTCTCTACTGTCCTGACAAAGTACTGTTGAGGCATCAGAGGTTGTCCCGACAAAGTACTGTTGAGGCATCAGAGGGTGTCCTGGCAGAGTACTAATGAGGCATCAGAGGGTATCTTGACAGAGTAATGTTGAGGCATCACAGGGTGTCCTGGTGGAATATTGTTGAGGCATCACAGGGTGTCCTGGTGGAGTATTGTTGAGGCATCAGAGGGTGTCCCGGTAGAGTACCAATGAGGCATCAGAGGGTGACCTGGTGGAGTATTGTTGAGGCATCAGAGGGTGTCCTGGTGGAGTATTGTTGAGGCATTAGAGGGTGTCCTTGTGGAGTATTATTGAGGCATCAGAGGCTGTCCTGGCAGAGTACTGTTGAGGCATCAGAGGGCGTCCTAGTGGAGTACTGTTGAGGCATCAGATGGTGTCCTGGTGAAGTATTGTTGAGGCATCAGAGGGTGTCCTGGTGGAGTATTTTTGAGGCATCAGGGGGGGTCCTGGTGGAGTATTGTTGAGGCATCAGAGGGTATCCTGGTGGAGTATTGTTGAGGCATCAGAGGGTGTCCTGGCAGAGTACTGTTGAGGCATCAGAGGGTGTCCTGGTGAGGGATCAGAGGTACCCTCTCCTGTCCTGGCAGAGTACTGCTGGGGAGTCCGAGGGTGTCCTGGCTGAGTACTGCTGAGAGATCAGATATACTCTCTACTGTCCTAAGTACTGTTGAGGCATCAGAAGATGTCCTGGTGGAGTATGGTTGAGGCATTAGAGGGTGTCATGGTGGAGTATTGTTGAGGCATCACAGGGTGTCCTGGTGAGGGATCAGAGGTACTCTCTACTGTTCTGGCAGAGTACTGCTGAGGAGTCAGAGGGTGACCTGGCTGAGTACTGCTGAGAGATCAGAGGTACTCTCTACTGTCCTAGCAAAGTACTGTTGAGGCATCAGAGGGTGTCCCGGTGGAGTACCAATGAGGCATTAAAGGGCATTCTAATGGTGTATTGTTGAGGCATTAGATGGTGCCCTGGTGGAGTATTGTTGAGGCATCAGAGGGCGTCCTAGTGGAGTATTGTTGAGGCATTAGATGGTGTCCTAGTGGAGTATTGTTGAGGCATCAGAGGGTGTCCCAGTGGAGTATTGTTGAGGTATCAGAGGGTGTCCTGGTGGAGTATTGTTGAGGCATCAGAGGGTGTCCTGGCATAGTACCAATGAGGCATCAGAGGGTGTCCTAGTGAAGTATTGTTGAGGCATCAGAGGGTGTCCTGGTGGAGTATTGTTGAGGCATCTGAGGGTGTCCTGGTGGAGTATTGTTGAGGCATCAGTGGGGGTCCTGGTGGAGTATTGTTGAGGCATCAGAGGGTGTCCTGGCATAGTACCAATGAGGCATCAGAGGGTGTCCTAGTGAAGTATTGTTGAGGCATCAGAGGGTGTCCTGGTGGAGTATTATTGAGGCGTCTGAGGGTGTCCTGTTGGAGTATTGTTGAGGCATCAGAGGGTGTCCTGGTGGAGTATTGTTGAGGCATCTGAGGGTGTCCTGGTGGAGTATTGTTGAGGCATCAGAGGGTATCCTGGCATAGTACCAATGAGGCATCAGAGGGTGTCCTAGTGGAGTATTGTTGAGGCATCAGAGGGTGTCCTGGTGGAGTATTGTTGAGGCATCAGAGGGTGTCCCAGTGGAGTATTGTTGAGGTATCAGAGGGTGTCCTGGTGGAGTATTGTTGAGGCATCAGAGGGTATCCTGGCATAGTACCAATGAGGCATCAGAGGGTGTCCTAGTGGAGTATTGTTGAGGCATCAGAGGGTGTCCTGGTGGAGTATTGTTGAGGCATCTGAGGGTGTCCTGGTGGAGTATTGTTGAGGCATCAGTGGGGGTCCTGGTGGAGTATTGTTGAGGCATCTGAGGGTGTCCCGGTGGAGTATTATTGAAGCATCAGAGGGTGTCCTGTTGTAGTACTGCTGAGGGATCAGAGGGTGTCCTTGTGAGGGGGCGGAGGTACTCTCTACTGTCCTGCCAGCTCCCTCAGGTGCAGGTTACTCTTATTGCAGCAGTCCTATTAGTGACCCTCACAGTTTCCTCTGGTGGTCTGGCAGGTGCACCTCTGAGGCAAGTGGTTCTGGCAGAGTACTGCTGAGGAGTCAGAGGGTGACCTGGCTGAGTACTGCTGAGAGATCAGAGATACTCTCTACTGTCCTAGCAAAGCACTGTTGAGGCATCAGAGGGTGTCCCGGTGGAGTACCAATGAGGCATTAAAGGGCATTCTAATGGTGTATTGTTGAGGCATCAGAGGGCGTCCTAGTGGAGTATTGTCGAGGTATCAGAGGATGTCCTGGTGGAGTATTGTTGAGGCATCAGAGGGTGTCCTGGCATAGTACCAATGAGGCATCAGAGGGTGTCCTAGTGGAGTATTGTTGAGGCATCAGAGGGCGTCCTAGTGGAGTATTGTTGAGGCATCAGAGGGTGCCCTGGTGGAGTATTGTTGAGGCATCAGTGGGTGTCCTGGTAGAGTATTGTTGAGGCATCAGAGGGCGTCCTAGTGGAGTATTGTTGAGGCATCTGAGGGTGTCCCGTGGAGTATTATTGAAGCATCAGAGGGTGTCCTGTTGGAGTACTGCTGAGGGATCAGAGGGTGTCCTTGTGAGGGGGCTGAGGTACTCTCTACTGTCCTGCCAGCTCCCTCAGGTGCAGGTTACTCTTATTGCAGCAGTCCTATCAGTGACTCTCACAATCTCCTCTGGTGGTCTGGCAGGTGCAGGTGCACCTCTGAGGCAAGTGGTCTAGCCATGTGTGGGGCATCACCAGCTCTGCTTGATTTGCCCCCCGCCTCCGTGGTAGAGAGACCCTGTTTGCAAGTGTGAAGGTGTCATGTTCTTCTATCCAGGATAGTCACAGCAGGAGATCCCAGGGACACCCTTACAAAGAGATCCCAACAACGGTACTACTGAGGTATGGATCACGGGAGATTACAGACCTGCCAGCTCACACAGTGCCATGTGTGTCACACCGTTTCGGCTCACTTCATCGGGTCACCCGGTGGAGCGTCGAAATCACACGGTGGCTGAAAAACGAGCTGAGAACACCTGTCAGCGGTGGAGTTCCAGCTGGATTCAGAGGCAGCGGGCCGTGTCCATTATGAGGCATGAAAACACTCCAGGACACCGGTGACCGCCTCAGTGACCCTCTGTTTTTGAGAGGTAGCGGGGAGCTTGGTGAGGGGCAGAGTTCTTCTTAGGTAACTCTCGGCACGAGGCCTTGCCCCCTTCTCACACAGGGAAATGAATTTGTAAGTTGACAGGTATGAGATTCTAATAGATAGATTGCACCTCAGGAGATCCAGTGGAATCAGTGCCACCCAGGGGATCCCAAGCAATGTATCCCACCCAGGAGATGCCTATGCAAAGATCTCCACTAGAAAGACCCAGAGGTTCAGCTCCTGAATCCCATATCCTAAGAATTAGATCCCACCAAGGGAGATCCGTAGCAATAGATCACACCCAGGGAGGTTCTGAGGAATGGCTCCCGTCAGGGAGATCCCAAGTAATATCCCAAAAACTGAACTGAACAAAAGAGCTCATGAGGAAAGGATTCAACTCCCTGAGATCCAGAGTGATAGATCCCACCTGAGGAGATCCAAAGGAAGAGATCTCAGGGGGATACGAACGAAGCACTAACAGTAAGGGAACTACTGAAGAATGGATCTCCAAGAGAAAGCAAGCAGTGGATCCCACCAGGAAACACGGAGGGCTATGATCTAATCAGGGAGATCACCAGCAGAGGATCCCACTCAGGGAAATCCAGGGGGATCGATCATAATCAGGGAGATTTCAAAGAACAGTTTACACTCCCAGATTGACAGAAATTGACTCCACAAAGGCAAGTCCTGAGAAATCTACCCTACCAAAAGAGATCCAGAGGAACAGATTCCTTCCAGCAAGATTCAGAGGGTTAGATGCCATCAGTGATAGGCTGAAGAAGAGATCCCAGGGAGAACCTGAGGATGTGATCCCAATAAAGTAAGTACTAAGTGAAGTATCTCGAGGAAATTACATGCAATAGATCCCACCCAGGGAGATCCTGAGGGATAGGTTGTAGCCAAGAGGATCCCAAGCTATGGATCTTACTTGAGAAGATCCAGAAAGGTAGATGCTGTCCAGGGAGATTCTCCTTGTACCAGGAAGCCCAGGGAAGTCCTGAGCAATGGACGCCAATGAGAACGGATCCTGATTGTGAACATTATGAGGAATAGATTGCGTCCAGCGTTTGCTGCCTCGGGGGGTCCCGGAGGAGAGCCTGAGAAACTGGTCCTGCCCGTGGTGGTTCTGAGGAGCAGATGCCAGCACGAGCGATCCTGCAAAATAAATCCTGTTCAGGAAGATCCCAAGGGAAGAACACAAAGAGTTCCACAGGAATAGATCCCATCCAGATAATCCTGAAGTACAGATCCTGTAGCGTGAAGTACTCTGCAATAGATCCGACCGGAAAAGATTTGGCAGAATGGGTCCCACTCTGTGAGATTTTCAGGGTCAAATCCTAGCCAGGATATCAGAGCAATAGATCTGAGGCTCTTGTGTAAGACTGTGATGTCTACAGTTCATCATAAAACGCAGTTCATTTCCAGTTGAGGTCCTTGGTCCCAGATCCAGGCCTCCTTCGAAGGTGTTTGATGTCCCGTTGGGCTGATCTAATGGCTGATCTAATGGACTTTACATCAGATGGAGAGACAGTAAAACTGATCTGGCACCTGGTGGGAGGTGGACTGAAGTCTTGATGGGCTGATTCCAGTTTGTTTAACCAGGAAACATCAGGTGACGGAGCTCCAAGGCCCTGTTTGAAGATGGTTTGATGTGTTGTTGGCTTCGCTCCTTGTCTTGTGTGTCAAACGAGGGGCAGGTGATATAAGTCTGAGGTCTTGCTTGAAGGTGGTTTGTTACCTTATTGACTTTACTCCATGGACGTATGGCTCATGGACATCACACAGCATGGCGTGTGCCCTCTTCGGCGGGGGTTTGGTGTCGCATTTAATTTATCACCTTAGTGTATCTCACATGGAGACCTTAGTTAACAGCCCAAGAACATGTTTGAAGTTACCTTTAACCTTGTTTAGAGTTGTTGTAGCTGTTTGTCTTCAGAGGAGCTTCCACAGGTGGTTGCTGGGTGCAAACCATCATCACCCCAGAATGAGCGTCCCTCATGAATGAGCATGGTGTGGTGCACAGACCTCCAGTGGAACCTCACATCTGTCTCCATGCCTGGGTGGCACTCATCCCTGTGAGACCTTCTTCGAGCCAGGTCATCAGACGCTGAAGCCCAGGCAGGCTTCGGCCAAGGCTCGCCCCTCCGGTCCACTCTTAAGTTGTACTTACACTTCTAGTCCATTGCCTTGTGGTTGTGCTAGGTTGGTTTGGTCAGGCCCCTAGATCTTTCTGTTCTCCCTACTGAGTACCAGATTACGCAGTCCCCAGGGGATCTGTAACATAACACACTGATTGGCTTCTTCTTCTTTTCACAGGGAGCCCATAATCCTGGCGGTGGATCGAAGCGCCCTGTGCCCCAGCCCAGGGACCGACTCGACTCTGGAGACTGGATCCAACAGCGACGCCTCGCAGGCCAGTGGCCCTCCAGAGCGGCGGGGCTCCCTGGAGTCCAGCTGCAGCCTGGGTGAACATCTGCACAAGCTGCTGGACATGGCAGAGCTCCAGGACCCCCCAGAGCGGGGAGGGTACACCACAGACAGCCTGGAGCGCCGGCATTGCTTGAGGGCCTCGGCTGCCCTCCCGGCCCATGATGGCGGTGGGAAGGTGGCTAACCGGGACAGCGGCATAGACAGCATCAGTTCACCCTCCTACAGTGAGGAAATTTGCTTTATCAGTGGGGAGCAGGCGCTGGACGCCAAGGACTCCGAGGACTGCTCCGAGCAGGCGGCGGGCACCACCGCACTACCCATCCTTACCCGCAAAAGGCGCTCCATGCGGGACTCTGAGCTGGACAGTGACCTCGAGGAGGGTAGCGCGGATGAGGCCGACGTGCACCAGATACAGAGGCTGGACTCCTGTGAGGTAAGGACCCCCTGCTGAATGCAGGAAGGCAGTGGAACCTGGAGCTGGGGAAAGTGCAGTGACCACACTGTGATACAGGAGGCGCCATGCAGTGGTGTTGGCCACGCCCCTCCCCCTGGGTTGTTGAAGGTGCAGTGTGCGCACTGTGCTACAAGAATCACCATGCAGTGGTGTCAGCCAGGCCACGCCCCCTGGGTTGTGGAAGTTGCAGTGACTACACTGTATGCAAAGGTTTGCTGTTGGTACCGTTGGTGAAACCGTGCTGTGCCAGTGCTGTGCAATAGCTGTACCTGTGACACAGGGATGCTCTGGTTCACTAGTGAAGTAGGGGTACAGTAGCGGTTCTCTTGAGGCAGAATACTCTACCAGTGCTGTGGCCCTCCTGTGGTGCTGTTGCTTTGCAGTAGGAGTAAGAGCTGTGCTGAAGTGCTGTTTGAGTGATCTCAGTGTGGTGCATTCACCGTGCTGTAGTGGTTGTGCAGTGCTTCATGTTGGAAATTCCCATAGCGATTCTACAGCGGTTCTGTTGTGGCCCTGCTGCAGTGGACTGACGGTAGTGCTGCAAAGGATCTTTGGTCATAGTGTGTCTGTGTACTGCACTGGTGCTGTTGATCTATGGTTGTGCTGTAGGGGAGCAGGAGCAGTGCTGCAAAGGATCTTTGGTCATAGCGTGGGTGTGTACTGCACTGGTGCTGTTGATCTATGGTTGTGCTGTAGGGGAGCAGGAGCAGTGCTGCAAAGGATCTTTGGTCATAGCGTGGGTGTGTGCTGCACTGGTGCTGTTGATCTATGGTTGTGCTGTAGGGGAGCAGGAGCAGTGCTGCAAAGGATCTTTGGTCATAGCGTGGGTGTGTGCTGCACTGGTGCTGTTGATCTATGGTTGTGCTGCAGTGGACTGACAGTAGTGCTGCAAAGGATCTTTGGTCATAGGGTGGGTGTGTACTGCACTGGTGCTGTTGATCTATGGTTGTGCTGTAGGGGAGCAGGAGCAGTGCTGCAAAGGATCTTTGGTCATAGTGTGTACTGCACTGGTGCTGTTGATCTATGGTTGTGCTGTAGGGGAGCAGGAGCAGTGCTGCAAAGGATCTTTGGTCATAGCGTGTGTGTGTACTGCACTGGTGCTGTTGATCTATGGTTGTGCTGTAGGGGAGCAGGAGCAGTGCTGCAAAGGATCTTTGGTCATAGTGTGTACTGCACTGGTGCTGTTGATCTATGGTTGTGCTGTAGGGGAGCAGGAGCAGTGCTGCAAAGGATCTTTGGTCATAGCGTGTGTGTGTACTGCACTGGTGCTGTTGATCTATGGTTGTGCTGTAGGGGAGCAGGAGCAGTGCTGCAAAGGATCTTTGGTCATAGTGTGTACTGCACTGGTGCTGTTGATCTATGGTTGTGCTGTAGGGGAGCAGGAGCAGTGCTGCAAAGGATCTTTGGTCATAGTGTGTGTGTGTGCTGCACTGGTGCTGTAGATCTATGGTTGTGCTGTCGGGGAGCAGGAGCAGTGCTGCTGTGACGCTGCACCGGCCCAGTAGATATCTGTCGGTAGTTGCTCCTGTTCCCTTGCGAAAGTACTAATGTTCCGGCTACTCTATACATTGGTATTATCGTTAGAGGTTCATCATTTCCCATAGTTTTGCAGTTTTGTTACTATTAAATATAAGAAAACACATGTATGTGTGTCTGCCGGGCATCTGTGGGGGTCCTGGTTGACTTAAAGCATTGACCCGAGTCAAAAAGGATGAAAGACTGAGGTCATGGTGCAGAAGTTGCTTGACAGAGAAGATGGACTGTTGGCAGAATCAAAAACAGTCTTAAAAACAGTGGCAGAACATGTATTTTTATGTATGCTGAAAGTTTCACCTGAAAAAACATAAAGTGAACAAAATCACAAGATGCGGTTCAATTTCAGAAGCAGTGGTACCCAAAATCCTGTTACAGGTTGAACTCAGAGAGGGTTTCGGGGTAGCAGAATCCTACCATCCGGTCACCTCGTGCAACGCAGGTCTCGCAGAGTCTAGCAAATGTATCTGTTCTCACAGTGTGAGTTGTCTCAGCGTTTGGTCCTATGATGCTGTGTTGTGTTTTCCAAGTACTTCCCACTCACTAGTTGAAGAGACTGTAATTCTCAACCAAAGTGGCAGCGGGAGATGTTCCAGTGTAGTTTAAATCAGTGTTGACCAGTGTGTTTGCAGTTTGTTTTGTTTGTCTTATCAAGAGAAATTAAACCAGAACAGCATCGAACGCAATATGTAACATTACAGCTTGTAGTTTGTTAACGATTTAATGATTTACGCTTCTCCCTGTGGTCAGAGGTTTTGGCGTCGGGTGAAATATTCCGAATGTGCTGGTGGTCTGATTGCAATTCCAGAGTGAGGGAAGGAAGCCCCAAAGGAGATTCATAGTTTGTCCTTCCTTCACCATAAGCAGCAAAGAAATGGCATTGAAGATTTAGGCCCCTTCTAAAAGCAAAACGGGTTGGTCTGTATTTATAATGGGCCAGTTTTGTGATATCAAATATTGGATCTTGCTGGTTAGTTTGGAGGAGGGGATCGCAGTCCGTGCATCGGTCATGTTTCAACGCCACGTGCACTATGCAAAAGGCATCATGGATTACCCTGTCCAATGCTTTTTTTGTAAAGGAAATCCGCATTCATATAAAATAAATCATCTTTTATCGCTGCTATTCCTCTGAGGCCTCAAGAATTGGCCAAGCGCAAGTTATCCAACTGTTGTACCTAAGTAAGGTGGTGCGTGCAGTGGGATTACTATTCAGATTGGCAAATATTTACCTGAATTTCCTGGGGGCAGTGGTTTCCTGCACTACGATTCAACCAGGTGTGACGTGTGAAACTTGTTTAACTACTGTCTGCTAACAAACTAGGCGATAGATTTCATCAGTGTAAACTTTCCAGATAATTAAATGGCGCCTGTAAGGATTCACTACTTCCTTTGATATTGTAAATAATGATTAACATAACCAGAAACAGAGACTTTCAAAATTTACCACAAACGGCTTCACCAGGGTGGAGATGAAAGTAGCTCCCATTGCTGTTCCTCAGGTGTTTAGAAATTCACAAATGCTTTTGCCTGTGGATTGTTAATACACAGGTTCCAGTTTGAATGGTAACATGTACAGTGTCGTTCTGATCAAAGGGGAGGTCTCCAAATATTTTCATCTGGGTTGAATCTTTGAAAGGTGCTCCTGTAGGTTTTACACATGGTTTATTGACGTGGTCGCTGTATTTGGCCTGTGGTTTCAGCAATAATTGACCCCCCCCTGAACAAGGGCTCTATCTGGGCGATCTAACACGCTTCTGGAGTTTTGGTCAGTATATAATGCCATTACTCTGGGATCAGAGTTGTTTAAGAATGTCATTTCTAGTAAATTCTTGTTCCAGATCTAGTGAGTATGCAAATCGATTTTTGCAGTTCACTGGTAAGCGCTGGAAAGTTTTTGTAATGATCGCCCGGAACCCATGATACAAGAATGGAACTGTGTTTAAAGTTCCAATACCATATCATATTCGGGCCAGTGGCCGACTACACTCTCGACCTTTCCAGTTAGAGGCTGCTTGGTCTTCAACTTTGCTCTGGAGCAGGTCAAGAATGAAGCTTTAGGCTTCACCATAAGCAATTCTCAACCAGGGAGGAAACACGAGAGAGGCCAGAGAGAGTGCTAGATAATAACAAAAGTGCTCTTAGGCGGAGTTGCGGATGTGAGGTAGCAAACGAGGGAACAAGCCGCCCCTGGCGATGTCGCCGGGCAGCATCATTAGCTTGAAGTCGGCTTGAGTAGCCCAATACTATACATGACCTGGAAACAAACATTTCATAAATCTGTATTGGTTGGCAGAGTGAGTGACGTGGGAGTGCTCCATCGCCGGCTTGTCTCTTGCCGCCATCTTGGATCTTCACAAAAACGCTGGCCCACAGCTCACACGAGCGGTCACGCCCACCCAATTTCCAAAGCGCCACCTTTACCTGCTGCTGTGGTGGTGGCCTGAGTATTTTACTGGAAACCGTTCAATGTTTGACATTTCGTTTTAGATAAATGTATTCTAACTTAGCTACTGCCCGAACCTAGTTCATCGATCCCAGTCAGTGTTAGATTTCCTGGTTAATATTTCACCGTTCGCTGAGGCTAATGAGAGACGGACAGAGGACAGACGCAACCCTGAGGGATTTGATGGGTGGTCATAGTCTGCTGCTGATCTGGAGCTGTAGAAGTTCTATAGTTCTGCTGTAGCAGTGCCGTGGGGCTGTACTTGTTTGGTAGTTGTCTGTAGCGGAGCTTTATTGCTGCTCTAGTGGGATTTTAGTTACTGCAGTAGTAATACGGTAGCAGTGCTGCGCTGTTTTGATGCTGTAGATGTGCTGTGGTGGTACTGGAATTACATTGACCTGGTTTCACAACAGTGAATCCTTTGAGTGCTGTAGCAGTGCCGTACTTGATCCCGTGGCTTTGCTTTAAAGGCGCCACAGAAGTGCTGTGCTGAACCAAATGTAGTCTTATGAACATCGCTGTTATCGTGCTGTAGCCCTGCTGCCCTGGTGATACCAAATAGCTGTTCTGTAGCTTTGCTGTCGCGGTGCAGTACCGGAAGCAATAGCCCTGACGCGCTGCATTTGAGTGACTGCAGCTGTTTTGTAGCCGTGCTTGAGTGCTGTCAGTTGTGGTGCTGTTGTAATGCAGTAGGAGTGCTGCTGCTGTACTGTGGTGGTGCAGACGCTGCGCGGGGACGGTGATGCAGAAATGCAGGCGTGGCGCTGGTATGGTGATGTGGTGGTGATTCTGTGGTACTGTATCCATGCAGTGCTGTAGTGCTGTTCTAGCGATGCTGTAGACCTTTCGTAGCGCTTCTGGGGCCATGTTATCACCATGCCATTGCAAAGGATTATCAGTGCTCTAGCGGTGTTTTGAAGGTAGTGAAGCAGTTCCACACAATGCTGAAACAGTGCTGTGGAGGTACTGCAGCATTCCTTTACAAGTACTGGGGAGGTACTGTAGACGTCATTTAACAGTACTGGAAGCAGTGCTGAAGTGACGCCTTTTTGGGTGCTGTGGAAATGTGGTATAGGTGCTCGTGCTGCAGTAGTGCTGTAGCTGTGCTGGAGTGGTCGTATTGGTATTCTGTAGCAGTGCTGTTGCCGGTTGCTTTAGCCTGGTGGTGCTGGCATTGTGCATTTTTCACAGTGATGTGGTGCTGTAGTTGTGCTGTCCACTTGATGTAGGCGTGCTGTTGAGAGCCTGTAACAGTGCTTGAGTAGTACTCAAGTACTCTGTTAGTAGTACTGGAAAGGCTCTGCTGCAGTACTGAAGTGGTGCCGGTGCAGTGCTTTACCGATGCTCCCCCCCAGTGCTGTGGCTGTCCTAGAGTGGTGGTGCTGTAGGGATATTGTAGCAGTCCCCTACTTTGCCTAGAGTGGTGCTGTAGTCATGCTATCGCAATGCTGTAGTGGTCCTGTAACCATGCCGTGTGGTGCTTCAATAGTGCTGTAGTTGAGGTTGTGCAGTAGCACTATTGTAATGCTGAGCGGTGCTGTGGCGGGCGATGCTGCAGGAGTGGTGCTGTAGTCATGCTATCGCAATGCTGTAGTGGTCCTGTAGCCATGCCGTGTGGTGCGTCAATGGTGCTGTAGTTGAGGTTGTGCAGTAGCACTGTTGTAATGCTGAGCAGTGCTGTGGCGGGCGATGCTGCAGGAGTGGTGCTGTGGCTCTTGGAGTGCAGTATTGTGGCGCTGCTGCTGTTGCGATGCTGTGCAGGTGTTCCTGCAATTCACTGGCACGGTAGGGGTGCAGTAGGCATCTTGCCGTTGTGCTGTGGCAGCGCTGGTGTGATGTTCTTCAGGAGCGCTGAAGGGGTCCTGTAAGATTTTGTGGTGGTGTGATAGCGGTAAGGCAGTTATTTAGCAGTTCTGTGGGTGCAGTGTTGCAGTGGTGCTGTTCCAGTGATGTTACAATGCTCTATTGGTGCTATGGTGATATCGAAGTAGCTAAAATCGTGTTGTAGCATTGCTGTGTGTTTGCTGTGGTGATTCTGCAGTGCTGTGGTGGGGTAGCCTTGCAGCGCTGTGGTGGTGTTGGAGCTGCGCTGTAGTTGTACTGAAGAGGGGCTGGAGTGGTGCTGTATCGTTTTGTGGTGGTGTGATAGCGGTGATGCAGTTACTTAGCAGTTCTGTGGGGTGCAGTGTTGAAGTGGTGCTGTTCTAGTGATGTTCCAATGCTATATTGGTACTATAGTAATGTTGAAGTAGTGTTAAAACTGTGTTGTAGCATTGCTGCATGTTTGCTGTGGTGAGTGTGCAGTGCTGTGTTGGAGTAGCCATGGTGTTGGAACTACGGTGTGCTGTAGCATTGCTTTATGTTTGCTGTGGTGATTCTGCAGTGCTGTGGTGGGGTGGCCATGCAGTGCTGTGATGGTGTTGGAACTACGGTGTGCTGTAACATTGCTTTATCTTTGCTGTGGTGAGTCTGCAGTGCTGTTGGAGCTGTGCTGTAGTTGTACTGAAGAGGAGCTGGAATGGTGCTGTGATAGTGCTGTAGCACTGCTGTATGTTGGCTATGGTGAGTTAGCAATGATGTTGTGGGGTAGGCATTCAGTGCTGCAGTTGTGTTGGATGAGCTGAAGAAAGGCTAGAGTGGTGCTGTGGTTGTGCTGTAACAGTGCTGGGGTGGTGCTTTAGGTGGTCTGCATCTGTGTTGACTGGTGCTGTAGAGTGTCTGTAACCACGCATTAGTGCTGCTGTGGGGAGAGGAGGTGGAGTGGTGGGTTAGTCTTGTAATAGTACTAAAGAGTGCTGTAGCAGTTCTGCAACGTTGGTGAAGGACCGTGGGTGCTGTTTTGCCGCGGCAGTGCTGTATCAGCTATGTAGCCATCCAGCAGTTCTGCAGTAGGTGTGTGGGAGCAGTGAAGTAGTGGGAGGAGTAGCACTGGAGTGACGCTGAGGGATTATGATTGTGTAGCACTGCTCTGTAGTGCTGCAGTAGGGCTGTGGTAGTGCTGTAAGCGTGCTGATGAAGTGATGCAGCAGTGCTATTGTTCTACCGTTGTGATGATGTTGCACTGCTCTAAAGGTGCTATGCATGTGTTGCAGGGCTGGAGAAGGGCTGTACTGTAGCACTGCTGCTGAGGTACCCGTGAGGTGCTGTACAATGCCCGTGCAGTGCTGTCTGGCTGCTGAAGTCATGCTGCTTGATGCTACTGTGAGGCTGTAGCTGGGACTTTGTTTTTTTCCTACATTATAGCAATGCTGTATTGTTGCGGTGGACGTGCTGCAGGCATGTTGTACCAATGTTGTTGCAATGCTGTAAATGTGCTGTACCTGCGCACTCATGGTCTACTGGTGCTGTTGCCATGCTGTCTTTGTGTTACAGGACTGCCGTCTCTGTGCTTTAGCAGTGCTGTTGATTTAGAGGTGATGTGGCGGTTCGTTCATCGTGCTGTGGAGTGTAACTGGAGCGGGTACATTAGTGATGTAGCTGTGCTGTGCTGTTTTGTAGTGGTGCGATAGTTGTGCTATAATGGAGCAGTGCAGTAGTGCTGCTGGGCTGGTGCTTGGAGGTGCTGTGTTGGTCCTCTATGAGGTGTGTAACTGTGGGTAGCTCTGCTGTAGTGATGGTCAGGCAGTGCTGTGGGGCTGGTGCTGCACTGGTGTTGCTGAAAAGTGATGTACCGCCGCAGTTATAAGCAGTGGTGTAACCACAACCTTTGGTTGGGTGAATCAGTTATGGTGTGGTGGGTCTGTGAAGGAATTATTTATGAAACAGTAAAGTTAATGATTGGCCAAAAAACATCCAATCAAATGAATCTATCAATGAGTATGGATTACATGAATAGTCAATTCAGGGCAAATATATAGAGAGTATTCTGTGCTAAAGTATGGAAAAATAGTCGATTTGAAGTAACCAGCACAAATGTATAATATATTACAACATTTACACAACAAAGGGGTGAACATGGTGTCACATATATACAATACACACCATATAAGGCATAGAAGCAATCACTATGCTTAGTCTTTTTAAGAGGCCTTATGCGGCACGCAGTGTCGCTCAGCCTTACAGCACAGTCTCAGAGACAGGAGTACAGAGAGTTATGATACATTTGGTTTCAACCGCGGGCTGATGGGAGTGGGGTTTCGACGTTTCGGTCTCTGTAAGGAAAACCATCTATGTGACCATCTTCAGGGCAATGTTTATAGAAAGGGGCCCTTATTGATAGAAGGATAGGCACTTCTCGAAGCACTCCAAAAATAATTTGAATAAGCTATCTAAAATGTAACCAAGGACCCCCACAGAAAGAGGTGAGTGACCCCACGTATCCAAAGAATCACTGAAATCAATTGATAAGTGGAGTGGCCGTCCACATAGACTGCATGGGTGGCGGCGTGGAAAACCACCCATCTGAGAGGGCATGGACAACCGCCAGATCGCAGAGTCTCATATCTATAATGTGACCCTATCGTCATCCCTTTGTGGTGTAAGTATCGTAATATATATATATATATATAGAGAGAGAGAGATATAGAGATATATGTATATCTATATATTTGTATATATTTGTGTTAGTTAATCAAAAGAATTGGAATCCATTATTTTCCATACTCTAGCACAGAATGCTCTCTAGATTTGCCCTGATGGGATTATTCCTTTAGTCCATACTGATCGATATATCATTGATCAGTCACTCACTTTACAAGTACTGTTTCATGAATAATTCCCGCAGGAGTGTCTTGTTGCTGCATCATTGGCCCATCTCCAGAGGGAAGATTGTGTTGCCCTGTCGTGTTTTACGTGTAGTGGTGCTGCGGCCCTAATGTGGTCCTGCGGTGTTCCTGCGGTGGTCCTGTGGTGGTCCTGCTGTGGTTCAGCTTTGGTCCTGCTGTTGTCCAGCTGTAGTCCTGCTGTAGTCCTGCTGTGGCCCTACTGTGCTCCTGCCGTGGTCCTGCTGTAGTCCTGCTGTTGTCCTGCTGTTGTCCTGCAGTTGTCCTGCTGTGGTCCTGCTGTGGTCCTGCTGTAGTCCTGCTGTTGTCCTGCTGTTGTCCTGCTGTGGTCCTGCTGTGGTCCTGCTGTGGCCCTGCAGTGGTCCTGCTGTTGTCCTGCTGTTGTCCTGCTGTGGTTCTGCTGTGGTCCTGCTGTAGTCCTGCTGTTGTCCTGCTGTGGTCCTGCTGTTGTCCTGCTGTAGTCCTGCTGTAATCCTGCTGTTGTCCTGCTGTGGTTCTGTTGTAGTCCTGCTGTAGTTCTGCAGTGGTCCTGCTGTAGTCCTTCTGTAGTCCTTCTGTAGTCCTGCTGTTGTCCTGCTGTGGTCCTGCTGTTGTCCTGCTGTGGTCCTGCTGTTGTCCTGCTGTGGTCCTGCTGTTGTTCTGTTGTAGTCCTGCTATTATCCTGCTGTTGTCCTGCTGTGGTCCTGCTGTGGTCCTGCTGTGGTTCTGCTGTGGTCCTGCTGTGGTCCTGCTGTTGTCCTGCTGTGGTAATGCTGTGGTCCTGCTGTGGTCCTGTTGTTGTCCTGCTGTGGTACTGCTGTGACCCTGCTGTGGTTCTACTGTCGTTCTGCTGTAGTCCTGCTGTTGTCCTGCTGTTGTCCTGCTGTGGTTCTGCGGTGGCCCTGCTGTGGTCCTGCTGTGGCCCTGCTGTGGTCCCACTGTCATTCTGCTGTAGCCCTGCTCTGGTTCTGCTGTGGTCCTGCTGTTGTCCTTCTGTGGTACTGCTGTGGTCCTGCTGTGGTCCTACTGTCGTTCTGCTGTGCTCCTGCTGTCGTTCTGCTGTGCTCCTGCTGTTGTCCTGCTGTGGCCCTGCTGTGGTCCTGCGGTGGTCCTGCTGTGGTCCTGCTGTGGTTCTGCTGTAGTCCTCCTGTTGTCCTGCTGTGGTTCTGCTGTTGTCCTGCTGTGATTCTGCTGTGGTACTGCTGTGGGACTGCTGTGGCCCTGCTGTGGTTCTGCTGTGGTCAAGCTGTGGCTTTAGTCTGGTGATTCTGTGCTGATGCGGTTGCAGTGCTCTAGTGGTGCTGCAGGGCCTCTACAGGCATAGTGCTGTGAGGTTGCGGACCTGTAAACGTTACCTCTGGTTGTGTAATGGTGTGTGCTGTAGTAGTAATGTATTGCTAGCTTAGCTGTATAATGGAGCTGTATGTCTGTTGGAGGGGCGTGGTTGTCGTGCAGTTGCAGTGCTGTACTGGTGCTTTGGGGTGCTGCAGTGGTGCTGCAAGGTGCTGCACTGCTGTACTGGTGCTGCAGCATGCTGCACTGCTGTACTGGTGCTGCAGCATGCTGCACTGCTGTACTGGTGCTGCAGGGTGCTGCAGTGAAGTACTGGTGCTGTGGGGTGCTGCACTGCTGTACTGGTGCTGTGTGGTGCTGCAGTGCTGTACTGATGCTGCAGGGTGTTGCAGTGCTGTACTGGTGCTGCAGGGTGCTGCAGTGCTGTACTGATGCTGCAGGGTGTTGCAGTGCTTTACTGGTGCTGCAGTGTTGTAGTGGTGCTGAAGTGCTGTACTGGTGCTGCAGGGTGCTGCAGTGCTATACTGGTGCTGAAGTGCTGTACTGGTGCTGCATGGTGTGCTGCGGTGCTGTACTGGTGCTGTGTGGGGCTGCAGTGCTGTACTGGTGCTGTGTGGTGCTGCAGTGCTGTACTGGTGCTGTGTGGTGCTGCACTGCTGTACTGGTGCTGCGGGGTGCTTCAGTGCTGTACTGGTGCTGCGGGGTGCTGAAGTGCTGTACTGGTGCTGCAGGGTGCTGCAGTGCTGTACTGATGCTGCAGGGTGCTGCAGTGCTATACTGGTGCTGAAGTGCTGTACTGGTGCTGCATGGTGTGCTGCAGTGCTGTACTGGTGCTGTGTGGTGCTGCAGTGCTGTACTGGTGCTGTGTGGTGCTGCAGTGCTGTACTGGTGCTGCGGGATGCTGCAGTGCTGTACTGATGCTGCAGGGTGCTGCAGTGCTATACTGGTGCTGCATGGTGTGCTGCAGTGCTGTGCTGGTGCTGCAGGGTGTTGCAGTGCTTTACTGGTGCTGTAGGGTGCTTCAGTGCTGTGCTGGTGCTGCGGGGTGCTGAAGTGCTGTACTGGTGCTGTGTGGTGCTACAGTGCTGTACTGGTGCTGTGTGGTGCTGCAGTGCTGTACTGATGCTGCAGGGTGTTGCAGTGCTTTACTGGTGCTGTAGGGTGCTTCAGTGCTGTACTGGTGCTGCAGGGTTGCTGCAGTGCTGTACTGGTGCTGTGTGGTGCTGCAGTGCTGTGCTGGTACAGCGGGGTGCTGCAATGCTGTACTGATGCTGCAGGGTGCTTTAGTGTGGCAGTGGTGCTGCAGGGTGCTGCAGTGCTGTACTGATGCTGCAGGGTGCTGCAGTGCTATACTGGTGCTGAAGTGCTGTACTGGTGCTGCATGGTGTGCTGCAGTGCTGTACTGGTGCTGTGTGGGGCTGCAGTGCTGTACTGGTGCTGTGTGGTGCTGCAGTGCTGTACTGGTGCTGTGTGGTGCTGCACTGCTGTACTGGTGCTGCGGGGTGCTTCAGTGCTGTACTGGTGCTGCGGGGTGCTGAAGTGCTGTACTGGTGCTGCAGGGTGCTGCAGTGCTGTACTGATGCTGCAGGGTGCTGCAGTGCTATACTGGTGCTGAAGTGCTGTACTGGTGCTGCCTGGTGTGCTGCAGTGCTGTACTGGTGCTGTGTGGTGCTGCAGTGCTGTACTGGTGCTGTGTGGTGCTGCAGTGCTGTACTGGTGCTGCGGGATGCTGCAGTGCTGTACTGATGCTGCAGGGTGCTGCAGTGCTATACTGGTGCTGAAGTGCTGTACTGGTGCTGCATGGTGTGCTGCAGTGCTGTGCTGGTGCTGCAGGGTGTTGCAGTGCTTTACTGGTGCTGTAGGGTGCTTCAGTGCTGTGCTGGTGCTGCGGGGTGCTGAAGTGCTGTACTGGTGCTGTGTGGTGCTACAGTGCTGTACTGGTGCTGTGTGGTGCTGCAGTGCTGTACTGATGCTGCAGGGTGTTGCAGTGCTTTACTGGTGCTGTAGGGTGCTTCAGTGCTGTACTGGTGCTGCAGGGTTGCTGCAGTGCTGTACTGGTGCTGTGTGGTGCTGCAGTGCTGTGCTGGTACAGCGGGGTGCTGCAATGCTGTACTGATGCTGCAGGGTGCTTTAGTGTGGCAGTGGTGCTGCAGGGTGCTGCAGTGCTGTACTGATGCTGCAGGGTGCTGCAGTGCTATACTGGTGCTGAAGTGCTGTACTGGTGCTGCATGGTGTGCTGCAGTGCTGTAGTGGTGCTGTGTGGTGCTGCAGTGCTGTACTGATGCTGCAGGGTGCTTTAGTGTGGCAGTGGTGCTGCAGGGTGCTGCAGTGCTGTACTGATGCTGCAGGGTGCTGCAGTGCTATACTGGTGCTGAAGTGCTGTACTGGTGCTGCATGGTGTGCTGCAGTGCTGTAGTGGTGCTGTGTGGTGCTGCAGTGCTGTACTGGTGCTGTGTGGTGCTGCACTGGTGTACTGGTGCTGCAGGGTGCTGCAGTGCTGTACGGATGCTGCAGGGTGTTGCAGTGCTTTACTGGTGCTGTAGGGTGCTTCAGTGCTGTACTGGTGCTGCGGGGTGCTGAAGTGCTGTACTGGTGCTGTGTGGTGCTGCAGTGCTGTACTGATGCTACAGGGTGTTGCAGTGCTTTACTGGTGTTGTAGGGTGCTTCAGTGCTGTACTGGTGCTGCAGGGTTGCTGCAGTGCTGTACTGGTGCTGTGTGGTGCTGCAGTGCTGTGCTGGTACTGCAGGGTGCTGCAATGCTGTACTGATGCTGCAGGGTGCTTTAGTGTGGCAGTGGTGTTGTGGGGTGCTGCAGTGCTGTACTGGTTCTGCAGGGTGTTGCAATGCTGTACTGGTGCTGGCGGGAGCTGCAGTACTGTACTGGTGCTGTGTGGTGCTACAGTGCTGTACTGGTGCTGTGGGGGGTTGCAGTGTGACGTTGGTGCTGCGGGGTGCTGCAATGCTATACTGGTGCTGCAGGGTGTTGCAGTGCTTTACTGGTGCTGTAAGGTGCTTCAGTGCTGTACTGGTGCTGTGTGGTGCTACAGTGCTGTACTGGTGCTGTGGGGGGTTGCAGTGTGATGGTGGTGCTGCGGGGTGCTGCAGTGCTATACTGGTGCTGCAGGGTGCTGCAGTGCTATACTGGTGCTGCAGTGTTGTAGTGGTGCTGTAGGGTGCTGCAGTGCTATACTGGTGCTGAAGTGCTGTACTGGTGCTGCATGGTGTGCTGCAGTGCTGTACTGGTGCTGTGTGGTGCTGCAGTGCTGTACTGGTGCTGTGTGGTGCTGCAGTGCTGTACTGGTACTGCGGGGTGCTGCAATGCTGTACTGATGCTGCAGGGTGCTGCAGTGTGGCAGTGGTGTTGCGGGGTGCTGCAGTGCTGTACTGGTGCTGCAGGGTGTTGCAGTGCTGTACTGGTGCTGCGGGGTGCTGCAGTACTGTGCTGGTGCTGCAGGGTGTTGCAGTGCTTTACTGGTGCAGTAGGGTGCTTCAGTGCTGTACTGGTGCTGTGGGGTGCTGAAGTGCTGTACTGGTGCTGTGGGGGGGTTGCAGTGTGACGGTGGTGCTGCGGGGTGCTGCAGTGCTATACTGGTGCTGAAGTGCTGTACTGGTGCTGCGGGGTGCTGCAGTGCTGTACTGATGCTGCGGGGTGTTGCAGTGCTTTACTGGTGCTGCGGGGTGCTGAAGTGCTGTACTGGTGCTGTGTGGTGCTGCAGTGCTGTACTGATGCTACAGGGTGTTGCAGTGCTTTACTGGTGTTGTAGGGTGCTTCAGTGCTGTACTGGTGCTGCAGGGTTGCTGCAGTGCTGTACTGGTGCTGTGTGGTGCTGCAGTGCTGTGCTGGTACTGCAGGGTGCTGCAATGCTGTACTGATGCTGCAGGGTGCTTTAGTGTGGCAGTGGTGTTGTGGGGTGCTGCAGTGCTGTACTGGTTCTGCAGGGTGTTGCAATGCTGTACTGGTGCTGGCGGGAGCTGCAGTACTGTACTGGTGCTGTGTGGTGCTACAGTGCTGTACTGGTGCTGTGGGGGGTTGCAGTGTGACGTTGGTGCTGCGGGGTGCTGCAATGCTATACTGGTGCTGCAGGGTGTTGCAGTGCTTTACTGGTGCTGTAAGGTGCTTCAGTGCTGTACTGGTGCTGTGTGGTGCTACAGTGCTGTACTGGTGCTGTGGGGGGTTGCAGTGTGATGGTGGTGCTGCGGGGTGCTGCAGTGCTATACTGGTGCTGCAGGGTGCTGCAGTGCTATACTGGTGCTGCAGTGTTGTAGTGGTGCTGTAGGGTGCTGCAGTGCTATACTGGTGCTGAAGTGCTGTACTGGTGCTGCATGGTGTGCTGCAGTGCTGTACTGGTGCTGTGTGGTGCTGCAGTGCTGTACTGGTGCTGTGTGGTGCTGCAGTGCTGTACTGGTACTGCGGGGTGCTGCAATGCTGTACTGATGCTGCAGGGTGCTGCAGTGTGGCAGTGGTGTTGCGGGGTGCTGCAGTGCTGTACTGGTGCTGCAGGGTGTTGCAGTGCTGTACTGGTGCTGCGGGGTGCTGCAGTACTGTGCTGGTGCTGCAGGGTGTTGCAGTGCTTTACTGGTGCAGTAGGGTGCTTCAGTGCTGTACTGGTGCTGTGGGGTGCTGAAGTGCTGTACTGGTGCTGTGGGGGGGTTGCAGTGTGACGGTGGTGCTGCGGGGTGCTGCAGTGCTATACTGGTGCTGAAGTGCTGTACTGGTGCTGCGGGGTGCTGCAGTGCTGTACTGATGCTGCGGGGTGTTGCAGTGCTTTACTGGTGCTGCGGGGTGCTGAAGTGCTGTACTGGTGCTGTGTGGTGCTACAGTGCTGTACTGGTGCTGTGGGGGGTTGCAGTGTGACGGTGGTGCTGCGGGGTGCTGCAGTGCTATACTGGTGCTGAAGTGCTGTACTGGTGCTGCGGGGTGCTGCAGTGCTGTACTGGTGCTGCAGGGTGTGCTGCAGTGCTGTACTGATGCTGCAGGGTGCTGCAGTGTGGCAGTGGTGTTGCGGGGTGCTACAGTGCTGTACTAGTGTTGCGGGGTGCTGCAGTGCTGTACTGGTTCTGCAGGGTGTTGCAATGCTGTACTGGTGCTGCGGGGTGCTGCAGTACTGTACTGGTGCTGTGTGGTGCTACAGTGCTGTACTGGTGCTGTGGGGGGTTGCAGTGTGACGTTGGTGCTGCGGGGTGCTCCAGTGCTATACTGGTGCTGCGGGGTGTTGCAGTGCTTTACTGGTGCTGTAGAGTGCTTCAGTGCTGTACTGGTGCTGCGGGGTGCTGCAGTGCTGTCCTGGTGCTGCAGGGTGTTGCAGTGCTGTACTGGTGCTGCGGGGTGCTGCAGTACTGTGCTGGTGCTGCAGGGTGTTGCAGTGCTTTACTGGTGCAGTAGGGTGCTTCAGTGCTGTACTGGTGCTGCGGGGTGCTGAAGTGCTGTACTGGTGCTGTGGGGGGGTTGCAGTGTGACAGTGGTGCTGCGGGGTGCTGCTGTGCTGTACTGGTGCTGCAGGGTGCTGCAGTGCTGTACTGGTGCTGTGGGGTGCTGCAGTGTGGCAGTGGTGCTGCAGGGTGCTGCAGTGCTATACTGGTGCTGCAGTGCTGTACTGGTGCTGCGGGGTGCTGCAGTGCTGTACAGGTGCTGTAGGGTGCTTCAGTGCTGTACTGGTGCTGTGGGGTGCTGCAGTGTGGCAGTGGTGCTGCAGGGTGCTGCAGTGCTATACTGGTGCTGCAGTGCTGTACTGGTGCTGCGGGGTGTTGCAGTGCTGTACAGGTGCTGTACGGTGCTTCAGTGCTGTACTGGTGCTGTGGGGTGCTGCAGTGTGGCAGTGGTGCTGTAGGGTGCTTCAGTGCTGTACTGGTCCTGCGGGTGCTGTAGTGTGGCAGTGGTGCTGTGCTGCAGTTCTAGTGGTGCCAATATGATGCTGGAGTGGTGCTGTAGTTGATGTCAGCAGGCTTGTGCAGTAGTTGTTTGCCGAAGCGCACTCCCTGTGCCTTCCGTCCACTTAGCAGGGTTGGGGGGGGGTCTGATAGTGGGGGGCTGGTGGTCTAATGGCCTGTGGATCCTGTCTCTCTCCCCAGCCTGATCCCTGACCGTCCATCGGGGAGACTCAAATGGGATCCCGCAGACTCTTCTGACTGATGGGTGGCCCTGCCCCCTTACTGGAGGTGGGGTCAGTGCTTAACTTGTAGAACCACAAGTACCGGGGCCCTGGTCAGGAGGCCACCACGGCTTGCACCATCCCTCACCCTCGCCAACGCTGCCGGTGACAGCAGGAACGCACCTACTGACCATCGCACTCCTACAAGTGACGATTCAGACCATTCCAGGCCCTCACAGCTATAAGAATGGCTTGGGCGGCAGGCATTACTTGTATTTTTAATGTATATTTAATTAATAAACAACTGTTGTTATGTTTATCTTTTAATTGCACAAATAGCGCCACCATGTGGCAGACTTTCATAAGTGCCAGTGCTGAGAATTAAGTGCCGGTGCCGAGCACCAGAAACCACGGGCTCAATTTAAGCACTGAATGGAGGTCTGCAATTGGGCTATACAGAGACGGAGGGGCTGTACTGAGATTGGGGTACTGAGATGGGGCGGTACTGAGATGGAGGGCTCTACTGAGATGGGGCGCTACTGAGATGGGGCAGTACTGAGATAGAGGGCTCTACTGAGATGGGGGTACTGAGATGGGGCGGTACTGAGATGGAGGGCTCTACTGAGATGGGGGTACTGAGATGGGTCGGTACTGAGATGGGGCGGGACTGAGATGGGGCGGTACTGAGATGGAGGGCTCTACTGAGATGGGTCTTGTATGAAATTGGCATATTAGAGGAGGGGTAAGTGTTCACCTTGAACAATAACCACAAGACAAGGTGAACCCTCAAAGTCACCTTATTAACCTGAGCTCAAACCCCTGGTAGCCGCGGTACAGAGCAGACTTGTGTGTTTTGGGGCACACTGGGCGGATGCCCCTCCCAGCTCTTTTCTCACTGGTAAAGTTAAATGCCAAGGGTGCAGTCCTGGAGCTTCTGCAGCCACCAGGGCCTTGGGCGGAAGAAGTCCTGCCCGTGGGCCTTGGTTACTCTAAAGATCTGGTCTGGGGAATCCAGCCTGGCCACCACCATAGTCCGGCGGACTCCGGTCCCCGCAGTGCAGTGACGGGCCCACCATTCACCGTGACCTCCTGGAAGTGACTACTGCCCGCTCCGGGATACCAGTTCACCCCCTGGGCTCACCTCTCATCTAGGGGACACTAGGGCATGTTCTGCCTTCTCCTCCCGGTGGCAACTTCCCCCAAGGGCGCATTGGCCACCCCTGAGAAGGGCCCACCTGTAGGGGGTTTCCTGGAACAGGTAGAGCCCCCCCCCCCCACTTGTGCCCTGACTGGTAACAGTCATAAGTCCTGGCTGGAGAAAGAGAGCCCCAGGGTGCTGCCTTTCTGAACGTCCCACCTTGTGCTCAGAAGGGGTGTGGGAGTCACTTCACACCAAACGTGTGGGCCCCTTTGGGCAACGTCTCTGTTTTATCCTGGCCTTTCCTCTCCATGTGTTGGGGAGAACCCGAACCACCCTTCTTGGGGTCACTCCCAGGTACCTTCTTGCACACTCTGGTGCTAGTCCACAGGTCAGCCTCCTTCCCCAGCCCTCAGGGTACAGTGAGCTGTGAATCAATGAGCGACAGGTGCAACTCGGTAAAACAATTCCTCAGAATGTGCTTTCATCATCAGACCATCAAGCCCACCATGATGAGTCCCTTTCAGTGCCTTATCTGAGGCCTCCACATGAGAGAGGATGTGGCCTTTCGGCTAGAGCGGTTGACATGGAAGCTGGGGAACCGGGTTTGAGTCTCGGCAGGGACGCTCAACATCCTGTGATTCTGCGCAAATCACTTCATCTCCTCGTGCTTAAAAAAATGAATGTGTCCTCATGTAACGTAACTGGTGCTGATGTAAAGCGCTCTGATACCTTCGGGTCGAGTTCGCACCATATAAAACAAAAAAAAAAAATCTGCCCCTGGCTGATGTGATTGCTTCTGGCGATCCCTGACCCTCAGGTGGACCTCCTCCAGGGTCAGACCAGACTTGGTGACAAGGGCTTCCTTGAGGGGGCTTGCTTCATCTGCTCAGCTCCCTCCAGAGCCAGGGTATCCCTCCCAGAAGTTGGCCTCTGCTCCCCCAGACGAGCCCCCCGTCCTCCTCTAGGACTACAGGCATACTTAGGGCCACCTCATATGCTGCAAACCACCTATCAATGTCACCCCCACCACATGACACCATCTTTGGAGATCTGGGCCTTTACCTCTTCTAGGCACTTCACCATCGCCGCCACCATCATCAGTGGACTCGGAGGTCGTCTTTGCCTTCAGGTCTGGTTCTTTCTGGCTACCTTCATCGTCCTCCTCCATGTCCCCCCCTCCTCGTCCTCCTCCATGCCTTCCTCCTCCCCTGCTTTCCCCTCCTCTTCCTCCTCTTCTGTTTCCCCCTCCTCTTCCTCCTCCATGTCTCCCCCCTCCTCGTCCTCCTCCATGTCTTCCTCCTCCTCTGCTTCCCCTCCTCTTCCTCCTCTTCTGTTTCCCCCTCCTCGTCCCTCTCCATGTCTCCCCCCTCCTCGTCCCTCTCCATGTCTCCCCCCTCCTCGTCCTCCTCCATGTCTTCCTCCTCTTCTGTTTCCCCCTCCTCGTCCTCCTCCATGTCTCCCCCCTCCTCTGCTTCCCCTCCTCTTCCTCCTCCATGTCCCCCCCTCCTCGTCCTCCTCCATGCCTTCCTCCTCCTCTGCTTTCCCCTCCTCTTCCTCCTCTTCTGCTTCCCCTCCTCGTCCTCCTCCTCCTTACATTTACAGCTGTAGCCCTGCTGGCTTTAGCCTTCTGTAGAGCTGTTGCTGCACGCGAGCCTTACATTTACTGCTGTAGCCCTGCTGGCTTTAGCCTTCGGTAGTGCTGTTGCTGTACATGTGCCTTACATTTACTGCTGTAGCCCCGCTGGCTTTAGCCTTCGGTAGTGCTGTTGCTGCACGCGAGCCTTACATTTACAGCTGTAGCCCTGCTGGCTTTAGCCTTCGGTAGAGCTGTTGCTGCACGCGAGCCTTACGTTTACAGCTGTAGCCCTGCTGGCTTTAGCCTTCGGTAGTGCTGTTGCTGCATGTGTGCCTTACATTTACTGCTGTATCCCCGCTGGCTTGAGCCTTCTGTAGAGCTGTTGCTGCACGCGAGCCTTACATTTACAGCTGTAGCCCTGCTGGCTTTAGCCTTCTGTAGAGCTGTTGCTGCACGCGAGCCTTACATTTACAGCTGTAGCCCTGCTGGCTTTAGCCTTCGGTAGTGCTGTTGCTGCATGTGTGCCTTACATTTACTGCTGTATCCCCGCTGGCTTGAGCCTTCTGTAGAGCTGTTGCTGCACGCGAGCCTTACATTTACAGCTGTAGCCCTGCTGGCTTTAGCCTTCTGTAGAGCTGTTGCTGCACGCGAGCCTTACATTTACAGCTGTAGCCCTGCTGGCTTTAGCCTTCGGTAGAGCTGTTGCTGCACGCGAGCCTTACATTTACAGCTGTAGCCCTGCTGGCTTTAGCCTTCGGTAGTGCTGTTGCTGCATGTGTGCCTTACATTTACTGCTGTATCCCCGCTGGCTTGAGCCTTCTGTAGAGCTGTTGCTGCACGCGAGCCTTACATTTACAGCTGTAGCCCTGCTGGCTTTAGCCTTCTGTAGAGCTGTTGCTGCACGCGAGCCTTACATTTACAGCTGTAGCCCTGCTGGCTTTAGCCTTCGGTAGAGCTGTTGCTGCACGCGAGCCTTACATTTACAGCTGTAGCCCTGCTGGCTTGAGCCTTCGGTAGTGCTGTTGCTGCATGTGTGCCTTACATTTACTGCTGTATCCCCGCTGGCTTGAGCCTTCTGTAGAGCTGTTGCTGCACGCGAGCCTTACATTTACAGCTGTAGCCCTGCTGGCTTTAGCCTTCTGTAGAGCTGTTGCTGCACGCGAGCCTTACATTTACAGCTGTAGCCCTGCTGGCTTTAGCCTTCGGTAGAGCTGTTGCTGCATGCGAGCCTTACATTTACAGCTGTAGCCCTGCTGGCTTTAGCCTTCGGTAGTGCTGTTGCTGCATGTGTGCCTTACATTTACTGCTGTATCCCTGCTGGCTTGAGCCTTCTGTAGAGCTGTTGCTGCACGCGAGCCTTACATTTACAGCTGTAGACCTGCTGGCTTTAGCCTTCGGTAGTGCTGTTGCTGCACGCGAGCCTTACATTTACAGCTGTAGCCCTGCTGGCTTTAGCCTTCGGTAGTGCTGTTGCTGTACATGTGCCTTACATTTACTGCTGTAGCCCCGCTGGCTTTAGCCTTCGGTAGTGCTGTTGCTGCACGCGAGCCTTACATTTACAGCTGTAGCCCTGCTGGCTTTAGCCTTCTGTAGAGCTGTTGCTGCACGCGAGCCTTACATTTACAGCTGTAGCCCTGCTGGCTTTAGCCTTCGGTAGTGCTGTTGCTGCATGTGTGCCTTACATTTACTGCTGTATCCCCGCTGGCTTGAGCCTTCTGTAGAGCTGTTGCTGCACGCGAGCCTTACATTTACAGCTGTAGCCCTGCTGGCTTTAGCCTTCAGTAGTGCTGTTGCTGCACGCGAGCCTTACATTTACAGCTGTAGCCCTGCTGGCTTTAGCCTTCTGTAGAGCTGTTGCTGCACGCGAGCCTTACATTTACAGCTGTAGCCCTGCTGGCTTTAGCCTTCGGTAGTGCTGTTGCTGCACATGTGCCTTACATTTACAGCTGTAGCCCCGCTGGCTTGAGCCTTCTGTAGAGCTGTTGCTGCATGCGAGCCTTACATTTACAGCTGTAGCCCTGCTGGCTTTAGCCTTAGGTAGTGCTGTTGCTGCATGTGTGCCTTACATTTACAGCTGTAGCCCTGCTGGCTTGAGCCTTCGGTAGTGCTGTTGCTGCATGTGTGCCTTACATTTACTGCTGTATCCCCGCTGGCTTGAGCCTTCTGTAGAGCTGTTGCTGCACGCGAGCCTTACATTTACTGCTGTAGCCCTGCTGGCTTTAGCCTTCGGTAGTGCTGTTGCTGTACATGTGCCTCACATTTACTGCTGTAGCCCCGCTGGCTTTAGCCTTCTGTAGAGCTGTTGCTGCACGCGAGCCTTACATTTACAGCTGTAGCCCTGCTGGCTTTAGCCTTCGGTAGTGCTGTTGCTGCATGTGTGCCTTACATTTACTGCTGTATCCCCGCTGGCTTGAGCCTTCTGTAGAGCTGTTGCTGCACGCGAGCCTTACATTTACAGCTGTAGCCCTGCTGGCTTTAGCCTTCGGTAGTGCTGTTGCTGCATGCGAGCCTTACATTTACAGCTGTAGCCCTGCTGGCTTTAGCCTTCTGTAGAGCTGTTGCTGCACGCGAGCCTTACATTTACAGCTGTAGCCCTGCTGGCTTTAGCCTTCGGTAGTGCTGTTGCTGCACATGTGCCTTACATTTACAGCTGTAGCCCTGCTGGCTTTAGCCTTCTGTAGAGCTGTTGCTGCACGCGAGCCTTACATTTACAGCTGTAGCCCTGCTGGCTTTAGCCTTCGGTAGTGCTGTTGCTGCACATGTGCCTTACATTTACAGCTGTAGCCCTGCTGGCTTTAGCCTTCGGTAGTGCTGTTGCTGCATGTGTGCCTTACATTTACTGCTGTATCCCCGCTGGCTTGAGCCTTCTGTAGAGCTGTTGCTGCACGCGAGCCTTACATTTACAGCTGTAGCCCTGCTGGCTTTAGCCTTCGGTAGTGCTGTTGCTGCATGTGTGCCTTACATTTACAGCTGTAGCCCTGCTGGCTTGAGCCTTCGGTAGTGCTGTTGCTGCATGTGTGCCTTACATTTACTGCTGTAGCCCTGCTGGCTTTAGCCTTCGGTAGTGCTGTTGCTGTACATGTGCCTTACATTTACTGCTGTAGCCCTGCTGGCTTGAGCCTTCAGTAGTGCTGTTGTTACATGTGTGCCTTACATTTACTGCCCTGGCCACGCTGGCTTGAGCCTTCAATAGTGCTGTTGTTGAACACGCCCCTTACATTTACTGCTCCGGTCCAGTTGCTGCTATGTGGCGTTGAATTGATGCAGTTGATTCAGTGCTGTAGTGTTCTGGTGCAGTAGTACTGCAGTGCCTTATTGGCACATTGTTGTGTAGTGCTGCAGTGATATTTCTGCTATTCAGCTGTGATCTAATGCTATAGCAATGCTGTATCGATGGTGTCGTTGTGGCAGCGCAGTAAGTGTCCTGTTGCAGTATCATGCTGTAGCTGATTCGTAGCAGTGCTCAGGTGATAGCGCTGTGGAAACTCTCCATTATTGCTGCCTTAGTGCTGTAGATGTGTGGTAATGGTGCAACAGCCATACCATAGTGGTGAGGGAGCGCTGCTGCCTCCGTGCTCTAGGTGTGTGATAGCAGTGCTGCCGCTGTGCTCTAGGTGAGTGATAGCAGTGCTGCCATCGCACTCTAGGTGTGTGACAGCAGTGCTGCCGCTGTGTTCTAGGTGTGTGATAGCAGTGCTGCCGCCGTGCTCTAGGTGTGTGATAGCAGTGCTGCCGCCGTGCTCTAGGTGTGTTATAGCAGTGCTGCCGCCGTGCTCTAGGTGTGTGATAGCAGTGCTGCCGCCGTGCTCTAGGTGTGTGATAGCAGTGCTGCCGCCGTGCTCTAGGTGTGTGATAGCAGTGCTGCCGCCGTGCTCCAGGTGTGTGATAGCGCTGCTGCCGCCGTGCTCTAGGTGTGTGATAGCAGTGCTGCCGCCATTCTCTAGGTGTGTGATAGCAGTGCTGCCGCTGTGCTCTAGGTGTGTGATAGCAGTGCTGCCGCCGTGCTCTAGGTGTGTGATAGCAGTGCTGCGACCGTGCTCTCGGTGTGTGATAGCAGTGCTGCCGCCGTGCTCTAGGTGTGTGATTGCAGTGCTGCTGCTGTGCTCTAGGTGTGTGATAGCAGTGCTGCGACCGTGCTCCAGGTGTGTGATAGCAGTGCTGCCGCCGTGCTCTAGGTGTGTGATAACAGTGCTGCGACCGTGCTCTCGGTGTGTGATGGCAGTGCTGCCGCTGTGCTCTAGGTGTGTGATAGCAGTGCTGCCGCCGTGCTCTAGGTGTGTTATAGCAGTGCTGCCGCCGTGCTCTCGGTGTGTGATAGCAGTGCTGCCGCCGTGCTCTAGGTGTGTGATAGCAGTGCTGCCGCTGTGCTCTAGGTGTGTAATAGCAGTGCTGCCGCCGTGTTCTAGGTGTGTGATAGCAGTGCTGCCGCTGTGCTCCAGGTGTGTGATAGCAGTGCTGCCGCCGTGCTCTAGGTGTGTGATAGCAGTGCTGCCTTTGCGCTCTAGGTGTGTGATAGCAGTGCTTCCGTCGCGCTCTAGGTGTGTGATAGCAGTGCTGCCGCCGTAATCTAGGTGTGTGATAGCAGCGCTGCCTTCGCGCTCTAGGTGTGTGATCGCAGTGCTGCCGTCGCGCTCTAGGTGTGTGATAGCAGTGCTGCCGCCGTGCTCTAGGTGTGTAATAGCAGTGCTGCCGCCGTGCTCTCGGTGTGTGATAGCAGCGCTGCCTTCGCGCTCTAGGTGTGTGATCGCAGTGCTGCCGCCGTGCTCTAGGTGTGTAATAGCAGTGCTGCCGCTGTGCTCTAGGTGTGTGATAGCAGTGCTGCAGCCATTGCTCTAGGCGTGTGATAGCAGTGCTGCCGTCGCGCTCTAGGTGTGTGATAGCAGTGCTGCAGCCATTGCTCTAGGTGTGTGATAGCAGTGCTGCAGCCATTGCTCTAGGTGTGTGATAGCACTGCTGCCGTTGTGCTCTAGGTGTGTGATAGCAGTGCTGCCTTCGCGCTCTAGGTGTGTGATAGCAGTGCTGCCGCTGTGCTCTAGGTGTGTGATAGCAGTGCTGCCGCTGTGTTCTAGGTGTGTTATAGCAGTGCTGCCGCTGTGCTCTAGGTGTGTGATAGCAGTGCTGCGACCGTGCTCTCGGTGTGTGATAGCAGTGCTGCCGCCGTGCTCTAGGTGTGTGATTGCAGTGCTGCGACCGTGCTCCAGGTGTGTAATAGCAGTGCTGCCGCCGTGCTCTAGGTGTGTGATAACAGTGCTGCGACCGTGCTCTCGGTGTGTGATGGCAGTGCTGCCGCTGTGCTCCAGGTGTGTGATAGCAGTGCTGCCGCTGTGCTCTAGGTGTGTGATAGCAGTGCTGCCGCTGTGCTCTAGGTGTGTGATAGCAGTGCTGCCGCTGTGCTCTAGGTGTGTGATAGCAGTGCTGCTGCCGTGCTCTAGGTGTGTGATAGCAGTGCTGCCGCCGCGCTCTAGGTGTGTGATAGCAGTTCTGCCGCCGTGCTCTTGGTGTGTGATAGCAGTGCTGCTGCCGTGCTCTAGGTGTGTGATAGCAGTGCTGCCGCCGCGCTCTAGGTGTGTGATAGCAGTGCTGCCGCCGCGCTCTAGGTGTGTGATAGCAGTGCTGCCGCTGTGCTCTAGGTGTGTGATAGCAGTGCTGCCGCCGTGCTCTAGGTGTGTGATAGCAGTGCTGCCTTTGCGCTCTAGGTGTGTGATAGCAGTGCTGCCTTTGCGCTCTAGGTGTGTGATAGCAGTGCTGCCGCCGTGCTCTAGGTGTGTGTTAGCAGTGCTGCCGCCGTAATCTAGGTGTGTGATAGCAGCGCTGCCTTCGCGCTCTAGGTGTGTGATAGCAGTGCTGCCGCTGTGCTCTAGGTGTGTGATAGCAGTGCTGCCGCCGTGCTCTAGGTGCGGGATCTCAGTGCTGCCGCCGTGCTCTAGGTGTGTAATAGCAGTGCTGCCGCCGTGCTCTAGGTGTGTAATAGCAGTGCTGCCGCCGTGCTCTAGGTGTGTAATAGCAGTGCTGCCGCTGTGCTCTAGGTGTGTGATAGCAGTGCTGCCGTCACGCTCTAGGTGTGTGATAGCAGTGCTGCCCCGTGCTCTAGATATGTGATAGCAGTGCTGCCCCGAACTCTAGGTGTGTGTTAGCAGTGCTGCCGCTGTGCTCTAGGTGTGTGATAGCAGTGCTGCCGCTGTGCTCTAGGTGAGTGATAGCAGTGCTGCCGCTGTGCTCTACCTGTGTGATAGCTGTGCTCCCTTCGCGCTCTAGGTGTGTGATAGCAGTGCTGCCGCTGTGCTCTAGGTGTGTGATAGCAGTGCTGCCGCTGTGTTCTAGGTGTGTTATAGCAGTGCTGCCGCTGTGCTCTAGGTGTGTGATAGCAGTGCTGCGACCGTGCTCTCGGTGTGTGATAGCAGTGCTGCCGCCGTGCTCTAGGTGTGTGATAGCAGTGCTGCGACCGTGCTCCAGGTGTGTAATAGCAGTGCTGCCGCCGTGCACTAGGTGTGTGAGAACAGTGCTGCGACCGTGCTCTCGGTGTGTGATGGCAGTGCTGCCGCTGTGCTCCAGGTGTGTGATAGCAGTGCTGCCGCTGTGCTCTAGGTGTGTGATAGCAGTGCTGCCGCTGTGCTCTAGGTGTGTGATAGCAGTGCTGCCGCCGTGCTCTCGGTGTGTGATAGCAGTGCTGCCGCCGTGCTCTAGGTGTGTGATAGCAGTGCTGCTGCCGTGCTCTAGGTGTGTGATGGCAGTGCTGCCGCCGTGCTCTAGGTGTGTGATAGCAGTGCTGCCGCCGTGCTCTAGGTGTGTGATAGCAGTGCTGCCGCCGTGCTCTAGGTGTGTGATAGCAGTGCTGCCGCCGTGCTCTAGGTGTGTGATAGCAGTGCTGCTGCTGTGCTCTAGGTGTGTGATAGCTGTGCTCCCTTCGCGCTCTAGGTGTGTGATAGCAGTGCTGCTGCCGTGCTCTAGGTGGGTGATAGCAGTGCTGCCTTCGTGCTCTTGGTGTGTGATAGCAGTGCTGCCGCCGTGCTCTAGGTGTGTGATAGCAGTGCTGCCGCCGTGCTCTAGGTGTGTGATAGCAGTGCTGCCGCCGTGCTCTAGGCGTGTGATAGCAGTGCTCCCTTCGCGCTCTAGGTGTGTGATAGCAGTGCTGCCGCTGTGCTCTAGGTGTGTGATAGCAGTGCTGCCGCTGTGCTCTAGGTGTGTGATAGCAGTGCTGCCGCTGTGCTCTAGGTGTGTGATAGCAGTGCTGCCGCCGTGCTCTAGGTGTGTGATAGCAGTGCTGCCGCCATCGCGCTCTAGGTGTGTGACAGCAGTGCTGCTGCCGTGCTCTAGGTGTGTGATAGCAGTGCTGCCGCTGTGCTCTAGGTGTGTGATAGCAGTGCTGCCGCTGTGCTCTAGGTGTGTGATAGCAGTGCTGCCGCCGTGCTCTAGGTGTGTGATAGCAGTGCTGCCGCCGTGCTCTAGGTGTGTGATAGCAGTGCTGCCGCTGTGCTCTAGGTGTGTGATAGCAGTGCTGCCGCCGTGCTCTAGGTGTGTGATAGCAGTGCTGCCGCTGTGCTCTAGGTGTGTGATCGCAGTGCTGCCTTCGTGCTCTTGGTGTGTGATAGCAGTGCTGCCGCTGTGCTCTAGGTGTGTGATAGCAGTGCTGCCGCCGTGCTCTAGGTGTGTGACAGCAGTGCTGCCGCCATGCTCTAGGTGTGTGACAGCAGTGCTGCCGACGTGCTCTAGGTGTGTGATAGCAGTGCTGCCGCCGTGCTCTAGGTGTGTGATAGCAGTTCTGCCGCCGTGCTCTCGGTGTGTGATAGCAGTTCTGCCGCCGTGCTCTTGGTGTGTGATAGCAGTGCTGCTGCCGTGCTCTAGGTGTGTGATAGCAGTGCTGCCGCCGCGCTCTAGGTGTGTGATAGCAGTGCTGCCTTTGCGCTCTAGGTGTGTGATAGCAGTGCTGCCGCTGTGCTCTAGGTGTGTGATAGCAGTGCTGCCGCCGTAATCTAGGTGTGTGATAGCAGTGCTGCCTTTGCGCTCTAGGTGTGTGATAGCAGTGCTGCCGCTGTGCTCTAGGTGTGTGATAGCAGTGCTGCCGCCGTAATCTAGGTGTGTGATAGCAGTGCTGCCTTTGCGCTCTAGGTGTGTGATAGCAGTGCTGCCGCCGCGCTCTAGGTGTGTGATAGCAGTGCTGCCGCTGTGCTCTAGGTGTGTGATAGCAGTGCTGCCGCCGTGCTCTAGGTGTGTGATAGCAGTGCTGCCTTTGCGCTCTAGGTGTGTGATAGCAGTGCTGCCCCGTGCTCTAGATATGTGATAGCAGTGCTGCCTTCGCGCTCTAGGTGTGTGATCGCAGTGCTGCCGTCGCGCTCTAGGTGTGTGATAGCAGTGCTGCCGCCGTGCTCTAGGTGTGTAATAGCAGTGCTGCCGCCGTGCTCTAGGTGTGTAATAGCAGTGCTGCCGCCGTGCTCTAGGTGTGTGATAGCAGTGCTGCCGCCGTGCTCTAGGTGTGTGATAGCAGTGCTGCCGCCGTGCTCTAGGTGTGTAATAGCAGTGCTGCCGCCGTGCTCTAGGTGTGTAATAGCAGTGCTGCCGCCGTGCTCTAGGTGTGTGATAGCAGTGCTGCCTTTGCGCTCTAGGTGTGTGATAGCAGTGCTGCCGCCGTGCTCTAGGTGTGTAATAGCAGTGCTGCCGCCGTGCTCTAGGTGTGTGATAGCAGTGCTGCCGCCGTGCTCTAGGTGTGTGATAGCAGTGCTGCCGTCGCGCTCTAGGTGTGTGATAGCAGCGCTGCCTTCGCGCTCTAGGTGTGTGATCGCAGTGCTGCCGACGTGCTCTAGGTGTGTGATAGCAGTGCTGCCGCCGTGCTCTAGGTGTGTGATAGCAGTGCTGCCGCCGTGCTCTAGGTGTGTGATAGCAGTGCTGCCGTCGCGCTCTAGGTGTGTGATAGCAGCGCTGCCTTCGCGCTCTAGGTGTGTGATCGCAGTGCTGCCGACGTGCTCTAGGTGTGTGATCGCAGTACTGCCGACGTGCTCTAGGTGTGTGATAGCAGCGCTGCCTTCGCGCTCTAGGTGTGTGATCGCAGTGCTGCTGTCGTGCTCTAGGCGTGTGATAGCAGTGCTGCCTTCGCGCTCTAGGTGTGTGATAGCAGTGCTGCCGCCGTGCTCTAGGTGTGTGATAGCAGTGCTGCCGCCGTGCTCTAGGTGTGTGATAGCAGTGCTGCCGCCGTGCTCTAGGTGTGTGATAGCAGTGCTGCCGACGTGCTCTAGGTGTAAATGTAATGTAATGTAAATGTAATGTAATGTAAATGTAATGTAATGTAAATGTAATGTAATGTAAATTGATACTTGTATAGCGCACTACTCACCCGCAAGGGTCTCAAGGCGCTTGTACGAATACCGCTGTGGAACCCATCCTGGCTTTCCCTGTGAGGCGTCCACTCCTGGGCACCCCCAAGGTGGAGGCCAGGCATCCTTAGCGTTGTGGGGGCCGTTGTGGAGATTAAGCAAGCTATTGCCCAGAGTTGCAGAGTGGGACTCCATGATTGGAATAGGCACCGAGGCAAGAATTATCAGGTCCGTGGAATTTCTGAGCCCAAGACCCGCCGAGGCGGGGAATTGAACCCTGGTCCCGGGCTAGACCTCTGCATCAGGGTCTGCTGCTCTAATCATTGAGCCACACTTCTCTGTGTGATAGCAGTGCTCCTGCCGTGCTCTAGGTGTGTGATAGCAGTGCTGCCGTCATGCTCTAGGTGTGTGATAGCAGTGCTCCTGCCGTGCTCTAGGTGTGTGATAGCAGTGCTGCCGCCGTGCTCTGGGTTTGTGATAGCAGTGCTGCCGCCGTGCTCTTGGTGTGTGATAGCAGTGCTGCCGCCGTGCTCTAGGTGTGTGATAGCAGTGCTGCCATCGTGCTCTAGGTGTGTGGTTGCAGTGCTTTTGCTGCGCTGTAGGTGTGTGGTTGCAGTGCTGTTGCAGCGCTGTAGGTGTGTGGTTGCAGTGCTGTTGCTGCGCTGTAGATGTGTGGTTGCAGTGCTGTTGTTGCACTGTAGGTGTGTGGTTGCAGTGCTGTTGCTGCGCTGTAGGTGTGTGGTTGCAGTGCTGTTGCTGCGCTGTAGGAGTGTGGTTGCAGTGCTGTTACTGCGCTGTAGGTGTGTGGTTGCAGTGCTGTTGCTGCGCTGTAGGTGTGTGGTTGCAGTGCTGTTGCTGCGCTGTAGGAGTGTGGTTGCAGTGCTGTTGCTGCGCTGTAGGTGTGTGGTTGCAGTGCTGTAGGAGTGTGGTTGCAGTGCTGTTGCTGCGCTGTAGGTGTGTGGTTGCAGTGCTTTACCGCTGGCAGCACCGCAGAGGTGTGGAACAGTGCTGCTAGTTGTGCCGGAGAGGTGCTGTGGCCGTACTATAGTGGCACTGGTGGCCTGGCACTGGGATGAAGGAGCATGCTGCCTCTACCCCTGGGAGGTTCCCAGTCGCCCCTAGTGCTGTCTTAGCCCTGTGAGAGGTGCTTCCTACACCTCCGTGCTGTCTCGACTCTGTAGGAGGAGCGTGCTGCAGATGTGCACACCGGTGATCTGTTTGTCTTTTTATCTCCACAGTGCACGACCCACCGGAAGGTGTTCCACATCGCCAACGAGCTCCTGCTCACCGAGAGAGCCTATGTGTCCCGCCTGCATCTGCTGGACCAGGTAAGCCTGTCCTTTGCAGAGAACATGTGCCACCTTCACATCAGGTGAGCCCCTCCCCTGCAAAGAACATGTGCCACCTTCAATATCAGGTGAGCCCCTCCCCTACAGAGAACATGTGCCACCTTCACATCAGGTGAGCCCCTCCCCTGCAAAGAACATGTGCCACCTTCCACATTAGGTGAGATCCTCCCCTCCAGACAGCATGTGCCACATTCTACATCAGATGAGCCCCTCCTCTCCAGACAGCATGTGCCACCTTCCACATTAGGTGAGATCCTCCCCTCCAGACAGCATGCCACCTCCCACAGCAGGTGAGCCCCTCGCCTCCAGACAGCATGTGCCACATTCTACATCAGATGAGCCCCTCCCCCAAGAAAACATGTACCACCTTCCACATCAGGTGAGCCCCTCCCCTCCAGAGAAAATGTGCCACCTCCCACATCAGATGAGCCCCTCCCACCAGAAAACATGTTTACCTTCAATATCAGCTTAGCCCCTCCCCACCAGAGAACATGTGTCACCTCCTACATCAGATGAGCCCCTCCCCTCCCGAGAACATGTGTCACCTCCCACATCAGATGAGCCCCTCCCCCCCTCCAGAGAACATGTGCCACCTCCCACTTCAGATGAGCCCCTCCCCCCAGAAAACATGCCACCTTCCACATCAGGTGAGCCCCTCCCCTCCAGAGAACATGTGCCACCTTCCACATCAGGTGAGCCCCTCCCCTCCAGAGAACATGGCACATTCTGCATCAGGTGAGACCCTCCCCTCCAGAGAACATGGCGCATTCTGCATCAGGTGAGCCCCTCCCCTCCAGAGAACATGGCACATTCTGCATCAGGTTAGCCCCTCCCCTCCAGAGAACATGGCACATTCTGCATCAGTTGAGCCCCTCCCCTCCAGAGAACATGGAGCATTCTGCATCAGGTTAGCCCCTCCCCTCCAGAGAACATGGCACATTCTGCATCAATTGAGCCCCTCCCCTCCAGAGAACATGGAGCATTCTGCATCAGGTGAGCCCCTCCCCTCCAGAGAACATGGCGCATTCTGCATCAGGTGAGCCCCTCCCCTCCAGAGAACATGGCACATTCTGCATCAGGTGAACCCCTCCAGAGAACATGGCGCATTCTGCATCAGGTGAGCCCCTCCCCTCCAGAGAACATGGCGCATTCTGCATCAGGTGAGCCCCTCCCCTCCCCTCCAGAGAACATGGCGCATTCTGCTTCAGGTGAGCCCCTCCCCTCCAGAGAACATGGCAGATTCTGCATCAGGTGAGCCCCTCCCCTCCAGAGAACATGGCACATTCTGCATCAGGTGAGCCCCTCCCATGTAGCATGTGCCACTTTCTTAATCTGCCGCATCTCCTTGTAACCTAACATGTCTTCAGCATCAAGCGGGCCACATACACCCTTCAAACCAACCCGTGTGGGACAGCAAAGTCCCTCATCCCGGCCCCCTGTGCCACCATGAAAGTGATGGGGAAGCCCCCAACTGAAAGTTACACATCTGACATAAATACTGTTCCCTCTGCCATCTGGCAGCCCCTGCCACCCTCTCCTAAAACAAACTCTACGCTCTCCTCACCTGCCCTAGAAAGTTATCCCGGGGTATGTGTGTGACCACAAATATCTCCTTATCCAAACAGTCTCAAACTTCCACAAGTCTGCACTATTCACACAAACCAAGAGGTATTTACAGTAAATAATCAAAAGAACTGACTCTGAAAACCTCAGGCTGGAGCAGTGTCCTTCGAGGACCCTGGCTGCGGAATGCCCTGCCTGCTAGATCCCAACCTATCACGCGCGTCCGGAAACTGAACGTTTTGGGTTTGACTATAGACTGCTTTAGCTCTGAGAGGGACCTCATATCATCAATTTTTGAAAAAAGTGCCCTTAGTAATACAGACGGAGAGAGCGCGCACAAGTGTGTGCTTTGGGTCCGCCTCCTTCAGCCATTGGTTTTCCTGTATTTTTCATTGTTGCCATTGGTTGAGTGAGCTGTCCATCGAAGCCATGGTATTTTGGAGATGGTTACATTGCTCCATTTGAGTTAAAAGCAGTCCTTTTATTAGACTATAACTAGTGTGTGCCCTTTGATGTATTTACTTTGGTGACATAACATTTTAACTGCTGGTTTCTTGCTCCTGTGTAAGAAGTGCTTGCTGTTTGGATGCCTTAGCCTGTCATAAAACTGTGCTATTCACAATCACCTTTGCGTGTTTAATGGTTTTACTTTAGTATTATAATAACATGTTGGATTTAGCATGTTTTGCAGCATCTGCCTTTTCTGTTGACGATTTGGCTATTTTTCATAGCACTCTTCTTTGAGAATACAGCTTAACTCCCCTAACAAAATCTGTGGCCTTACTCCCAAATGTTATATTGTTATCACCCAAGATACTGCTTTGTTATGGGATTTTCTTTCTATGGTAGCTGGGGGCAGCACACATAAGATTGCCCAACTGTTATCAAACAATTCCCCTAACAAAATGCCAGACCTATTGCATTGGCTTTGACAATGCTTGTTAGATTTGGATTCAAATTAACTCTACACAGACCAGAGGATGCAACTGAAGAACCTCAGACACAGTTAGTTACCAATCCGAAGAGACTCTCAGGTCTTATCCTTCAAGTTTGCATCTGTTGTCTGTACCATCCTCAGTGCTTTCGGGTGACCGAATGTCTAACTGTGAACCAGTAATTGCCAACAGCGTACATCGGGCCCTGAATGAAGGACCAGCCTAGGAGCCTGCTATCGCTGTGGCCTGGGCTAGAGAGCACCTAGAAGACATCCCTCCTTCCCAAGAGATCATTAACTGATATATACCCTCCCTGGCTCAGGCACTCTTAAAAAGGTATCCCTCTGCCGCCTCCTGCAGCCCTCTGGGTACAAAGACACACGCGGAATCTCAAAGTCAGAATCTTAAAGTCAGATCCCTCCACCGTGCTTTTGGCCAGCTTCTGTGTGCTCTGGTGAGAGGGAAAGTAGCCTGCGTCTCTGCTTAGATCACCACATGCACAAACACCCTGGTGCAAGGCACTGTCTCACGAGGGCCCGAGCCTGGTAACATCACCCCCTCAGTGTTCATACTGTGCGAAGATTGAAACACTGTCCCAAACCTTGAGGGACGCTTCATTCTGAGCAGGACCCGGAGGGAGCCAGGAGAAGCCATGGAGATCTTCACCGAAAGTGACAGGATCCAGTGTATAGAGCAGTGGCCCTTTCAAGGTACCGTTGCACGATTACAAAGTTTCGCTGGTGCTCAGTGCACAAACAGAGCCCAGTATCGTGCATCAAGCCCAGCTTAGCAGCCGCCTTCCGGTCCTCAAATCAACCAACTAGGCACTGGTTTCAGTTATGTGAGTGGGCTCCTTTATTTGCAACATTCATAGAGCTATGCCACAGAAAGCATCAATCAATCGATCAATCAATCAATCAGAATGTATAAAGTGCTGCTAATCACCCGATTGGATAGGGTATCCAGGCACCTTGCATGAGTTTACAAGTGATGTATGTGTACTCTCATGAAACATGGGCTCTGTAGAGCCGGTGATAGGCTGCACACGGGGAGCCTCCGCAATGCTTCAGCTTCAGGGCGCTGCAGACCCTTGGGTGAGCATCAGACTCCTTCTTGATGTCACCTGAGCAGAGTCTTCCTACAAGAGCCCCGCTCAGCACTGTTTGATATTCCTCAAGGTGACAAAGGGCTCGAGTGGTAACAGAAAATTCTCTAGTTTGTGGGGGAAGTGATAAATGGTCTGTGAGAAGGATCTTCTCCAGTGGTGAATTCACCGGGGGAATCACAAGTGGAGGGCTTTCCCTCTAGCAGCGGGAACTCCACCAGAGCTTCCACCACCAGAGATTCCTCCATTGGAGGTGAACCTTCCAACGAAGACTCAATCACGTGCTCGATGATGCGGATGTGACTGGCCAACCCTAAATCTGTCCCTTATTTGCTTCCGTTGAGTTCTGCCTGGCGACTGGTTCTCTCCACCCTTAGTCGAGGCTTCCACATATTTCATTCTTCGAAACTGTTGCCGGTCTCTACCTCTCCTTTACTCTCCCTCCAGTTCCCACTTTGGTTTGTCCACTTCGTCTTCCTGCACATGTCATCCTTGAGACACTCGGGAAGTGTTTATTTGTGCAATTGTGCTGCTTCCCATCCTGACTGTAATACACAGTGCAATATGCACAGCACAGACGCGTCAGTCCCCACTTCTATGAGGCATTTTAACTTTCTATGTCAGTGACATTGATTTAATGGATTGCAACCGCACTTACAACTTTAATAATGCATAGTGTTGTCAAAAGAAATTCAGTTGAATCAAGCTTTGCGGCTCCTTTGATAATGAGCCAGGCACTACTGGGCGAGAAGGAAGTGTCTCACTGCAGCAGATAATCAAAGATGGATGGAAGGGAATGCAACCCAAGGAAAACTAGTTTAGTTCATGGCAAAACAAATGCCTGACTGCCACACCTCGGAGTGTGGTGGTGAGGTAAATTGTAAACGTGAGACTAAGCCTGATGCAAGGAGTGCCGTGAGAAGCGGGAGATTAGGATTGTTTTTTGGGCCTTTTCTACTTGCAAAATCTTTTATTCCCAGAAACAAGTGGGGCAGATGTGGTGTCTTGAAAGCAATCTCAAAGCATGTTAAACAAGATAGGTATCTATACAAAGAAATGTTCTACAATGTTTCGGCTCCTTTGTAATGAAAGCCTTCTTCAGGATGACAGAAACAATTAATTTGTTGGTGTTTCATCATGGGTGCTCTCACACTCTTTCTGCCCATGCTCTGCCTGAACATGCACCTCTTCTCTCTTTGGTCATAAATTCCGTGCCCACCATACCCACGCTGTCCCATCCCATGCACTTGCGCGCTCCCATCACACAGCCCCAGTTTGTGTACTCACCCTCTCTCTGTCCCCAGTTGTTCTGTGCCAGGCTGATGGAGGAGGCTCGCAGCCGGGGTTCATTCCCTGTGGAGGTGGTCATGGGCATCTTCTCCAACATCTGCTCCATCTACTGCTTCCACCAACAGTTCCTGCTGCCCGAGCTGGAGAAGCGCATGATGGAATGGTAAGAGGACCACTGAGGATAAGTTTTTATGGGCACCAAGGGGTGAGGGGCAATCGGGAGAAGGTGATAAGAGCTCTGGGCATTAACACGCAAGTGCAGCTTTGGGGAGATGAACAAAGAACTAAATCAACTGAGGTCAAGCATTCGGAAACGGAGGGGAGGACGGGAGGAGGGGAGGAGGGGAGGAGGGGAGAAGGGGAGGTTGACAGATGGAAGGCATCACTGAATGAGCATCTATGACCTTTTCATTGGACATGTGAGTAGTGTCATTTCTGTACTGCATTCTCCCCTCCTCTATGACTGGTGTAGTGATACTGATATGCCTCCGTTCGGACCACCTGTGAGTGGTCTAGCATCTAAACTATACAGACATCCTCTATGCACACCTGAGAGCAGGATAATTTCTGTATCCAGTCATTCATGCTTCTCCTCCCCTCCCGTTGGTCCTGGTGCATGTCCAACCCCACCTCACTGATGGGCATCGGTGTGGTTTAGTTAGGCATAATTGGCCATTACATTCACCTCTTCTACAGACTCCAGCTGTGCCCTCTAAGGTTTGTGTGTCTATTCCAAACAGTCCTGCCACTTAAGGTCTGAGCACTGTGTGTTTTTCACCATCTCCTGTAGGGACAGGAACCCACGTATCGGGGACATCCTCCAGAAGCTGGCGCCCTTCCTCAAGATGTACGGCGAGTATGTCAAGAACTTCGACAGGGCCATGGAGCTGGTCAACAGCTGGATGGAGCGGTCAACACCATTCAAAGTTATCATTCATGAGGTGCAGGTAAGGACATGTTGAGGCTGGACAAGCTCCCAGAGCTCAGGTGGGAGTGGGTGCAGGTAAGGAAGCGGCAGGGCTGGACGGGCCACCCAGAGCTCAGGTGGGAGTGAGTGCAGGTGAGGATGCGGTGGGACTGGACGGGTCGCCCAGAGCTCAGGTGGGAGTGGGTGCAGGTAAGGACACAGCTGGGACTGTATGGGCCACCCAGAGCTCAGGTGGGAATGGGTGCAAGTGAGGATGCAGCTAGAACTGGACTCATGGTTTTGTGGTCGGGTGTATGAACATGACCAGACTAGGCTTCTGCTGTCCATGTTAGTCCAGACCCATGGTTTTCTTATCAAGACCAGTCTTGGTCAGTGGTTGTGTTGCTTTTGCTAGGCTAAGCCCCTAGTTGTATTATGCATACTAGATTTGGTGAGTGGTTTTGATAGCGATACCAGGCTTTTACACTGCTTTAGCCACACTAGGCTGGCCCTATGAACTGTCTTACCCATGCTAGGCCAGGCGCTGGTTATGGGATCCATACTAGGCCAGGCAATGATTGTGGTCTATCCATGCTAGGCCAGGCAATGATTGTGGTCTATCCATGCTAGGCCAGGCGCTGGTTGTGGGATCCATGCTAGGCCAGGCGCTGGTTGTGGGACCCATGCTAGGCCAGGCACTGGTTGCGTTCTATCCATGCTAGGCCAGGCGCTGGTTGTGGGATCCATACTAGGCCAGGCGCTGGTTGTGGGATCCATACTAGGCCAGGCGCTGGTTGTGGGAGCCATGCTAGGCCAGGCACTGGTTGTGGGATCCATACTAGGCCAGGCAAAGATTGTGGTCTATCCATGCTAGACAAGAGCTTGGTTGAGATAGATCCTCAGTAGGCCTGACCCTAATTGTATGCCCTATCCTAGACACTGTCCCTGAGTCTTGTCGATGCTAAGTCTGGGCTGCTGCCTACACTGCACCTACTAGGCCGGGCACCGGGTGGTGATCCTCATGCAGAGTTAGAATCCTGGATTGTGTTGTCCACATTATGTTGCCCATAAGGTGCTCTGCCTTTGGGTTCTGTTAGCCGTACTTAGTGGACCGTAGATTGAGTTATTCATACAAAGATGTATCTCAGGGAATGGATGTTTATTTGCCAAAATGCTGGGGCAGAGACCGTGACATCACACAGCCTTTGACCACCCCCCACACGCAGTGCCGACTTAACGCATGGGCACGCTGGGCAGTTGTCAGGGTGCCCACAAGCATAGGGGCCCCATGCAGACCAGAATTCTGCGAGTGGTTGAGTCGGCAGGGCCCAGTGCACTGCTTTGCCCGGGGCCTATAATGCTGTTAAGACGGCCCTGCCCCCACACCCATGCTTTCATCACAGAACTGACCCCTTGTGGTTGAGGTGTAGCCCACCAATAGCCTCCTCTTTTCTGAACTACCCGCGGCCCGTAGAGACAGTAAGGCATATTTAACGCCGCCGTAGCGTCAATTTTGTAGACATTACGTCAGCTTTTTTTTAATCACCATATTTCCAAGTTGCCACAAAGTCCAGTTAGCAGTGTTTTTCCAGCATTAGCATGAATGTTTCACAGCGCCACTTCTGTTAGCGTGACTTTCCGAAAATAAGATGAATGTAGGCGTTCCTGCGTAAAAACTCCCGCAAAACACACAACGCAGTATTTACAAGGATTTCCTTGTACATCGCAAAAAAAATGCTGCTAAGTCCCATTGGCGGCAGTTTTTTAACGTCAGAAAATACCTGGTCTTAAAAATGGTGCAAACACACTTGGGGCATCATTTAAGAGGTTTTTGTGCAGGACAGCGCCGCAAGGAATCTTGCTGCGCTGCCCTGCCACAAAACAAGATATGGCGTATTCCTATCTTTTCCCCCAATGTTGGCACACAATGGCTGCCATAGGCCAGCGCGGGCACCCTTTCTCCATGGTGCAAGGGTGCCTGCTGCGCTGCGGGGCTGATTGGTTTTGTGCAAGCGCTACCTTCCAGCACAAAAATAATCTAGAAACGGGAATTGCCTCATCCATGTGCGCTGCCCTGTGCAGCACACATTTTTTTGTGTTTAAAAATGTTATGTTTTTTTTTCGTAAAACATAGTCGCCATACAGTTACAAGCATCACTTCAGCTCAGGCGCAGAGGTGCATACATCACATGTACTAATAATTGAGTCAGTAGTTCAGTGCATGGCCTGGAGAGTAGGCTGATGCGGCGAACAAGGGGGCACTCGCCAATATGCGTTACAGGGCACACGGGGATTGGACGCTGCGTCTTATGCCACTAATAGGAGCTGACGAGTATGGTCCAAGGAGGAACCAAGGTCTAGGGAATAACAGTATTAATTGATGCCCAACTCAGGTCTCCGTTACTACTCTTCTCTCCCACACTGCCATTACTACTCTTCTCTCCCACACCGCCGTTACTACTCTTCTCTCCCACACTGCCGTTACTACTCGTCTCTCCCACACTGCCGTTACTACTCTTCTCTCCCACACTGCCGTTACTACTCTTCTCTCCCACACCGCCGTTACTACTCTTCTCTTTCACACTGCCGTTACTACTCTTCTCTCCCACACTGCCGTTACTACTCTTCTCTTCCACACCGCCGTTACTACTCTTCTCTTCCACACCGCCTGCACGACCCACACAACCATAGGCGTTTCCATCGCTTGGTGATTAAGCACTTTGGTGCAAGTAGTCCAAGATTTATAAACCTGGACTCCACCCTGTGCCTAGCCGATCGACGGAAGAGCCCCAGGAGACATACATCCCATGTACACGCCACTGTTCGCCCAGTGCAGTCAGCTAAGTGTGCTGTGACACTACGCCAGTACTCATCGAGCGTGGGGCAGCCCCAGAGCATATGAATGAGATCCGCGTCAATCAGCTGACATCGGGGACAGCAAGCATCCATACGCCGAAAGTACCTGTTGATCTTAGCGGGTTCAAAATGGCTCTGTGCAATACTTAGTACTGAATGAGACGGAATCTGGCATTTCTAGGAATAAGGGTAGGTCCCTCAAATATAGCCACCGATTCGCTGTCTGTGCACGGGTGAGTCAGGTCCCCGTCCCAGCGATGTTGAAGAGATGTTAAAAGGTGTGCGTGCGCAGCGAGCTAGCAAACCACTTTGTGAGACGCATCCGTGTGCCCATCACGTGTATGTATTGAATTGTGAGATGTGTGTCAGGCTCCCGGGACACGTCCCCCCATAGGGTCCGCAGTGCTGTAAGTAATGAGGTATGAAGTAAATACTGCCCTTGTGGCAGTCCAGCGTTCTCTATTAAGGCGTCAAAGGGCGCCAGCAACCCATCTTGGTATAGGTCGCCCAGAGTCTGTAGGTCAACTGCCTGCCAGGCAGAAAGTTCCACCCTAGTTGTGGCGAAGCAACCCCTTGGCATGCCTTGCAGTGGTAATGCCTGTGCATATGGGATGGCAGAGCCTGTGAGACGCAAGCAACAGCAAAAGCATTTATACACCACCTTCATCATTATCTGGTCGGGCACCCGACCTCTTCTCCCGGGATGAAAGAGCGACAGGACTGATGAGTGCCACCACGCTGGCGAGAGCGCAGTCGTGTCCTTAAGATTTAGTCCACTGGCTCATCTGGTCACTTACTGCAATTGTGCCGCCTGGTAGTAGTTGCTCCATATTAGATTTTGTGATGCCTCCCTGACCAACTGGTAAGTATAGCACCACAATCCGCTCAATTTGAACTACGCATGACGCATTCGAAGGAGCCGTAGACATGAGGCCGAATATACACAGGCAAGTTAGTGAAGAAATACAGTAAGCGGGGAGGCACCACCATTTTAAGTAGGGCTATGCAGTCCATGCCGGTCAGGGGCAGACTCTGCAAGAAGAGCATTTGCGACTTGATGGCTGCTATCGCCCACGAGATGTTCCCCTCTAGTAAGTCCACTGACTGATGATATACCCGTACTCCAAGGTACCGAAAGACAGTGGGCTGCCACTTCAAAGGTATATCATTAATGACCAGTGTGGGGTTGGGGCAAGTCTGGTTGAATGGGTACAAGCAAGATTTCACCCAATTCACTCTGAGACCAGGAGGTACGCAAAACCATTGAGGATCCGCACCAAGTCAACAGGCGTTCCCCTCATGTGCCGGATGTACAGGAGCAGGTCGTCTGCGTACAGGGAGATCGCATGCGTCCCATCACCCAAGGGGATACCCCATTCCGCCCCACCTCCACAAATGGCTTCCACAAGGGGCTCTTTAGCCAGCGAGAAGAGCAGAGATGACAGTGGACACCCTTGCCTGGTATCATGACTGATAGGCACAGGGTCCAACACGAGTGCGCCCGTTTTGACTCTAGCGGAAGGAGAGGTGTATAACAGCGGTATTAGATGGAGAAAACGAGTCCTGAGTCCGTAGCGGGACAAGGCAGCAAATAGAAACTCCCATGCCATTGTATCAAATGCCTTCTCCAAGTCAAGCACTAGACGTCTGGAGTGAAGTCAAAGTGAGGCTGAATAGCTGGTCACCCAGAAAAATCGACGCAGGTGAAGGGGCATATTCTGGAAAGGCACAAATTTGTTCTGGTTAGTGTGCACCAGATTGGGCACCAGGGGGGGGGGACAACCGATCTGCCTGTATTTTGGCCAGGATGTTATAGTCACTGTTTAAAAGCGCCAGTGGCCGGTAGGAGTCCAAGAGCGTTGGGTCTGTATCCAGCTTAGGCAAAGAAATGAGCAGAGCTTCATGGCGAGAGACCAGGAGGATGGAAGCTTCAAGCAAATCCTCATACAGGGCGAGCAGGCGAGGGGCCAACACAGGGGCATATGCCTTATAATATTCCGCTGGCAGCCAATCTGGTCTGGGTTTCTTGCCCATAGCCAGAGCTCTGACAGCCTCCATGGCTTCAAATAGGGTGATCAGCTCCTCCAGTTCCACCCGCTGTTCGGGCGTAGTGGTGGGCAAGCGAGTGGATGCAAAGAAGCCTGCTTGATCAGCCGGACAGACGCTGGCAGCAGACACATACACAGCTGTGTAGTGTCTGGTGAGCTCCCCATGGATCTCCCACTGAGTGTGCAACAGTTGTCCCAAAAAAGAAGGCAGCGAAAGGATAGGGTGTCGTGGCTGCTCCTGATGGATCAGCCATGCGAGCAACCACCCACTTGGTCCACAGCTGCAAGCGTGCGGGTAGAATACGCAGAATAGTTCAGGCATCACAATAGTTTCAGAAGGTCCGCATGCTCCTGTCACGCATCCGCCAAACGCCAAGTACCGCCCGAGTATGTTATTGAGGCAGACTCCAGCTTCAAGAGGGAGTGCTCAATTCGCACGAGATCACCATCAATTTGTTAGCGAGCGCCCCCAGCTGAGTCCCATGCAGTGCCCCCTGATCGTGACTTTGAACGCTTCCCATTCCACGCCTCTGGTGGCAGCAGAGCTTGCGTTTGTCTCAAAGAAGTGTGCCGTGGCAGTGCCTAGTGACACCTGAAAAGGAGGATCCTCCATTGCCACAGGTTGAAGGCACCAGATATGCACCGCCTGTTTGGCGTCTTCCCATTCCCGCTGGGGGTTGTGATCCGAATGTGGCGCATAGAAAAGTGCTGCATCGCTAGTTTGCCCCAGCGATGTGCCACTTTTCACAAATTAGGTCCTGATTCTGCATTTCCTCTTCCCCTGGACTCTGGCTGGTCACCCTGGCTGTTGGGAGGTTTGAGGGGGTTGTTGACCTGTGCTGAACCTGGCCCTGGCTGCTCAATTCTGCATTCTGGTGATTTTTTTTTTCTTAGTGGTGTATTTGTAAGCTGTTTTTGCCTCTATACATTGAAAAATGACGTTGGGCTGACTAACGTGATTTTTTTGCCGCTAATTGGCTGGCTGTCACTTTTTCAACATTAACGTGTATTTTTCTATCACGTCGAGGCTTGTGTTAGCGACAATTTTACCACCCACTAGCTGATCCTAATGACATGTAGCGATATCTTGTAAATACGTCGTAAACATGGTGTTAGATTTTGCCCATAGACAGTGGTAAAAAAACTGCTGCTAAGCACCATCAATATTGCTTAGCGGAAATTCATGTAAATCTACCCCAGTGTTCCTTCTTCTGCCTCGTCTACAATACAGTGCATATGCTGTTTGTAGCAAGATGATTTGTCAGCTCACAATGGGCTTAGAGCCCACCCATTGCTTACCATTGGTTGGTTTCAGTGTCACTCTCCTTTACCTTCTTCTTATTTGTTAGGTTGTGTGGGCTGTATTTCCTCTTAGTGTGTTTGAACCTCCCCTGTAGCATGTACGCATTACTTGTGTCTTTTTTGTTAAGCCCTCCACAAGAGTGCATGTGTTTTCCAGCAGTCATTCTCGTGAACTGCACCCCCCACTCTGCTGCGCTTCTTCCCACATTGCTTTCTTGCCCATGTGCTTCTCCTCTCCGCTTTATGTTCCTCTCTTTCCATATGCTTCCCCCCACCCTCTTTGTTGCTTCCGCTCACCCACTCCCCCATGTTGCTTCCGTCCGACCCCTGTGTTGGTTCCCCCATCCTGTTGCTTTCCCACCCCTAACCGCCATGTTGCTTTTCCCCACCTGCGTTGCTTCCACCCACCTGCTTGCACTATTTTTTTAAATCTTTTTGTTTATCGATCCAGCTCTATTGCCAACGCTTGTATTCCTGCTGGGGCCTTCTTGACCCCAGGCAGGGGTGGCAAGAGCAGTGCCAGGGTACCAAAGAGCAGCTGATACCCCTAACTGATGCCCATCCCTCAGAGTCCAGGTGACCTATCGGGTGCGGTTCACATCACTTTGAAGGGCTCGTTCCGCGTGATGGCAGCTGGCTCTCTGACCCAGGGGGGTGCATGGGCTGGCTTGGGGGGCATTTGAAGCCAGCTCCATAGGGCAGCATGTGAGCTCCCCCAAGTGAAGGAACATTCTTCTCTGATGGGCGCCAAAAAGAATGAACCCCTTGTCAGATTTCCTGCACAGGTTCCACCGGCGGACTGATGGGCGCGTCAAAGGGTCGGGTTTACCTGCATCTACCTGCATGCCTTCGGAGGACGGTGCAACATGTTCAGTGTGTGACGCAGCGCAGAGCTGCTCAGGGGACTCAGAGGCTTCCTACTGCTGAGGAGAGACCACTGGGACAGCAGTGCTTAATTTGTAAAAAAAATATATAAGTGCCCGGGCCCTCGTCAGGAGGCCGCTGCAGCTTACACCACACATTGCCCCTCCCATGCTGCCAGTGGTAGTAACAACACAACTACTTACCTCACACTCCAACAAGTGTAACAATTCGGACAATTTCAGGGTCCCGAAGCTGTAAGTGTGGCTTGGGAAGCAGGTAACAGTCATTTTTAATATATATTGAATGGTCATCTCTAAATTAGCCAGACAGTGCCACCTTGTGGCTGACTGTCACAGCCACCGGTGTTGACAATTAAGTGCCAGTGCCGAGCACCAAAAACACCTGCTCAAATTAAGCACTGTGGTACAGGGGATAAAGGTGGGCCTGGAGATGGCCTTAAGAAGTCCAGGCAGGTTTCAGCTGCCCTGATAGTCTGTGTGTCTAGAATTTCCAGGTTTAACTGCATGGTCTGCACTGTGCCTCATGTCTTCTGGTTTCTGTTCTAGAGCGAGGAGATCTGTGGGAACCTGACGCTGCAGCACCACATGTTGGAACCGGTGCAGAGAATCCCGCGCTACGAACTGCTCCTCAAGGACTACCTCCAAAAGCTGCCCGAGGGTTCCTGCGACAGCCGGGACGCCGAGAGTGAGTGAGCGCCTCCTTATCTGAGCGATACCCCTCCCTTAGCGATGCAGCCTCTTTTGAGAGCGTTTTTTCCATCCTGGCACCCTTTTGTGGCCTCCTGGGGTGGTTCAGTCAGACTGGTACCCACAGTGCCTTTAATCCCTTGACTGCCCTATTAACGTATATTCATGTCATACAAAGGGGGACACATTCATATATACATCGGGGAGACGAAACACAAGGGCAAGTACCACCCGGAGCTCTGTGGAAACATTGGAGAAAATGTCTGGCACACGAGAGCACCGATACATAGGCAATAAAGGGGTTAATGAAGCCCACCCAAGCAGCTTTGTCAGCGGTGCAACGTGTCGGCCACATCTCAGGGCCGGGAATAGGCCTTCTTCAGGAAAGATACATTCCAGTGAGAATCAGCACCTGCCGCTGTGCCCTCTCCTCATGTACCCCAGCGTGCCCTGGGCCGTGTACCTGCCTCTATGCCCTCTCCTCACGTACCCCAGTGTGCCCTGGGCTGTGTACCCACCGCTATGCCCTCTCCTGATGTACCCCAGCATGCCCTATGCCATGTACCCGGCGCTGAGCCCTCTCTTCATGTACCCCAGCGTGCCCCGGGCTGTATACCACGGCTGTGCCCCCTCCTCATGTACCTCAGCGTGCCCTGGGCCGTGTACCCCCCACTGAGCCTTCTCCTCATGTACCCCAGCGTACCCTGGGCCGTGTACCCCCCCATCCCCCCTCCTCATGTACCCCAGCGTGGCCTGGTCCTTGAACCCTCTGCTGAGCCCTCTCCTCATGTACTCAGCGCGCCCTGGGCTGTGTACCTGCGGCTGTGCCCCCTCCTCATGTACCCCAGCGTGCCCTGAGCCGTGTAGCCGCCGCTGTGCCCCCTCCTCAGGTACCCCAGAGTGCCCTGTGATGTGTACCTGCCGCTGTGCCCTCTCCTCATGTACCCAGGCATACCCTGGGGCCTGTACCCATCGCTGTGCCCTCTCTTCATATACCCCAGCATGCCCTGGGCCGTGAACCCACTGCTGTGCCCTCTCCTCGTGTACCCCAGCGTGCCCTGGGTCGTGTACCACCCACTGTGCCCTCTCCTCATGTAACCCAGCCTGCCCTGGTCCTTGTACCCGCTGCTGTGCCCTCTCCTCAGGTACCCCAGGTCTCTGAGCCTCTAAAAGTCCCATCACTTTAACCTTCTGGACCCTGAGGACTGGCTGTTATTCCCCAGCTTGGCCACATCCTCCGACCTGGAGATATATGCGGTAGGTGCGTGGACCTACTGAGCTATCCGATTGATTCGCTTCACTCCCTCGAATGCTTCATTCCAAATGTGTCGGAAAAGATGAGTCTGAGACAGACAGATGGGCAGACATGGAAACCTCCGGCCTCAGTTCCACTTCCTCTTTCCACAGTGACGCAAGATGGATTTTTTGAATTCTTGGTATAATTGTGGGGCATGTTACGACAAGAGCAAGTACAAAACGACAGGAGACGCTGTTCCGTTCAGCCTGTGAGCTACACAAAAGATGCCCACTGGGCTCACCCCTGCCAGCTCGTGACAGAGACCCCTCCGGATCTCCAGACTTACCCTGCCCTCTGCTGCTGCCCCCAGGGGTCTGCCCTGGGCCCTTGACAGCTCCCCCTGGGTCTCCAGACTTACCCTGACCTCTGCTGCTGCCCCCAGGGGTCTGCCCTGGGCCCTTGACAACTTCCCCCTGGGTCTCCAGCCTTACCCTGTCCTCTTTTGCTGCCCACAGGGGTCTGTCAGGGCCCCTGATAGCTCCCCCTGGGTATCCAGCCTTAACTTGCCCTCTGCCGCTGCCCCCAGGGGTCTGTCCGGGCCCTTGACAGCTCCCCCTGGGTATCCAGCCTTAACTTGCCCTCTGCTGCTGCCCCCAGGGGTCTGTCCGGGCCTTTGACAGCTCCCCCTGGGTATCCATCCTTACCCTGTCCTCTGCTGCTGCCCCAGGCGTCTGCCCAGGCCATCGCCTGCTCCCCCTGGGTCTCCAGCCTTACCCTGCCATCTGCTGCTGCCCCCTAGGGTCTGCCCTGGGCCCTTGACAGCTCCCCCTGGGTATCCATCCTTACCCTGCCCTCTTCTGCTGCCCCCTAGGGTCTGCCCTGGTTCCTTGACCGCTCCCCCTGGGTCTCCAGCCTTACCCTGCCCTCTTCTGCTGCCCCCTGGGGTCTGCCCTGGGCCCTTGACAGCTCCCCCTGGGTCTCCATCCTTACCCTGTCGTCTGCTGCTGCCCCCAGGGGTCTGTCTGGGCCCTTGACAGCTCCCCCTCGGTCTCCAGCCTTACCCTGTCCTCTGCTGCTGCCCCCAGGGGTCTGTCTGGGCCCTTGACAGCTCCCCCTGGGTCTCCATCCTTACCCTGCCCTCTGCTGCTACCCCCAGGGGTCTGCCCTGGGCCCTTGACAGCTCCCCCTGGGTGTCCAGCCTTACCCTGTCCTCTGCTGCTGCCCCCAGGGGTCTGTCTAGGCCCTTGACAGCTCCCCCGGGGTCTCCAGCCTTACCCTGCCCTCTGCTGCTGCCCCCAGGGGTCTGCCCTGGGCCCTTGACAGCTCCCCCTGGGTGTCCAGCCTTACCCTATCCTCTGCTGCTGCCCCCAGGGGTCTGTCTGGGCCCTTGACAGCTCCCCGGGGTCTCCAGCCTTACCCTGTCCTCTGCTGCTGCCCCCAGGGGTCTGTCTGGGCCCTTGACAGCTCCCCCTGGGTCTCCAGACTTACCCTGACCTCTTTTGCTGCCCCCAGGGGTCTGTCCGGGCCCTTGACAGCTCCCCCTGGGTATCCAGCCTTAACTTGCCCTCTGCTGCTGCCCCCAGGGGTCTGTCCGGGCCCTTGACAGCTCCCCCTGGGTATCCAGCCTTACCCTGTCCTCTGCTGCTGCCCCCAGGGGTCTGCCCAGGCCATCGCCAGCTCCCCCTGGGTCTCCAGCCTTACCCTGCCCTCTGCTGCTGCCCCCAGGGGTCTGCCCTGGGCCCTTGACAGCTCCCCCTGGGTATCCATCCTTACCCTGCCATCTTCTGCTGCCCCCTAGGGTCTGCCCAGGGCCCTTGACAGCTCCCCCGGGGTCTCCAGCCTTACCCTGCCCTCTGCTGATGCCCCCAGGGGTCTGCCCTGGGCCCTTGACAGCTCCCCCTGGGTGTCCAGCCTTACCCTGTCCTCTGCTGCTGCCCCCAGGGGTCTGTCTGGGCCCTTGACAGCTCACCCGGGGTCTCCAGCCTTACCCTGTCCTCTGCTGCTGCCCCCAGGGGTCTGTCTGGGCCCTTGACAGCTCCCCCTGGGTCTCCAGACTTACCCTGACCTCTTTTGCTGCCCACAGGGGTCTGTCCGGGCCCTTGACAGCTCCCCCTGGGTATCCAGCCTTAACTTGCCCTCTGCTGCTGCCCCCAGGGGTCTGTCCGGGCCCTTGACAGCTCCCCCTGGGTATCCAGCCTTAACTTGCCCTCTGCTGCTGCCCCCAGGGGTCTGTCCGGGCCCTTGACAGCTCCCCCTGGGTATCCAGCCTTAACTTGCCCTCTGCTGCTGCCCCCAGGGGTCTGTCCGGGCCCTTGACAGCTCCCCCTGGGTATCCAGCCTTACCCTGTCCTCTGCTGCTGCCCCCAGGGGTCTCCCCAGGCCATCGCCAGCTCCCCCTGGGTCTCCAGCCTTACCCTGCCCTCTGCTGCTGCCCCCAGGGGTCTGCCCTGGGCCCTTGACAGCTCCCCCTGGGTATCCATCCTTACCCTGTCGTCTGCTGCTGCCCCCATGGGTCTGTCTGGGCCCTTGACAGCTCCCCCTGGGTCTCCAGCCTTACCCTGTCCTCTGCTGCTGCCCCCAGGGGTCTGTCTGGGCCCTTGACAGCTCCCCCTGGGTCTCCATCCTTACCCTGCCCTCTGCTGCTGCCCCCAGGGGTCTGCCCTGGGCCCTTGACAGCTCCCCCTGGGTCTCCATCCTTACCATGCCCTCTGCTGCTGCCCCCAGGGGTCTGCCCTGGGCCCTTGACAGCTCCCCCTGGGTGTCCAGCCTTACCCTATCCTCTGCTGCTGCCCCCAGGGGTCTGTCTGGGCCCGTGACAGCTCCCCCTGGGTCTCCATCCTTACCCTGCCCTCTGCTGCTGCCCCCAGGGGTCTGCTCTGGGCCCTTGACAGCTCCCCCTGGGTGTCCAGCCTTACCCTGTCCTCTGCTGCTGCCCCCAGGGGTCTGTCTGGGCCCTTGACAGCTCCCCCGGGGTCTCCAGCCTTACCCTGTCCTCTGCTGCTGCCCCCAGGGGTCTGTCTGGGCCCTTGACAGCTCCCCCGGGGTCTCCAGCCTTACCCTGTCCTCTGCTGCTGCCCCCAGGGGTCTGTCTGGGCCCTTGACAGCTCCCCCTGGGTCTCCAGACTTACCCTGACCTCTTTTGCTGCCCACAGGGGTCTGTCCGGGTCCTTGACAGCTCCCCCTGGGTATCCAGCCTTAACTTGCCCTCTGCTGCTGCCCCCAGGGGTCTGTCCGGGCCCTTGACAGCTCCCCCTGGTTATCCAGCCTTAACTTGCCCTCTGCTGCTGCCCCCCAGGGGTCTGTCCGGGCCCTTGACAGCTCCCCCTGGGTATCCAGCCTTAACTTGCCCTCTGCTGCTGCCCCCCGGGGGCCTGTCCGGGCCCTTGACAGCTCCCCCTGGGTATCCAGCCTTACCCTGTCCTCTGCTGCTGCCCCCAGGGGTCTGCCCAGGCCATCGCCAGCTCCCCCTGGGTCTCCAGCCTTACCCTGCCCTCTGCTGCTGCCCCCAGGGGTCTGCCCTGGGCCCTTGACAGCTCCCCCTGGGTATCCATCCTTACCCTGCCCTCTTCTGCTGCCCCCTAGGGTCTGCCCTGGGCCCTTGACAGCTCCCCCTGGGTATTCAGCCTTACCCTGCCCTCTTCTGCTGCCCCCTGGGGTCTGCCCTGGGCCCTTGACAGCTCCCCCTGGGTCTCCAGCCTTACCCTGTCCTCTGCTGCTGCCCCCAGGGGTCTGTCTGGGCCCTTGACAGCTCCCCCTGGGTCTCCAGCCTTACCCGTCCTCTGCTGCTGCCCCCAGGGGTCTGTCTGGGCCCTTGACAGCTCCCCCTGGGTCTCCATCCTTACCCTGCCCTCTGCTGCTGCCCCCAGGGGTCTGCCCTGGGCCCTTGACAGCTCCCCCTGGGTCTCCATCCTTACCATGCCCTCTGCTGCTGCCCCCAGGGGTCTGCCCTGGGCCCTTGACAGCTCCCCCTGGGTGTCCAGCCTTACCCTGTCCTCTGCTGCTGCCCCCAGGGGTCTGTCTGGGCCCTTGACAGCTCCCCCTGGGTCTCCATCCTTACCCTGCCCTCTGCTGCTGCCCCCAGGGGTCTGCCCTGGGCCCTTGACAGCTCCCCCTGGGTGTCCAGCCTTACCCTGTCCTCTGCTGCTGCCCCCAGGGGTCTGTCTGGGCCCTTGACAGCTCCCCCGGGGTCTCCAGCCTTACCCTGTCCTCTGCTGCTGCCCCCAGGGGTCTGTCTGGGCCCTTGACAGCTCCCCTTGGGTCTCCAGCCTTAACCTGCCCTCTGCTGCTGCCCCCAGGGGTCTGCCCTGGGCCCTTGACAGCTCCCCCTGGGTCTCCAGCCTTACCCTGTCCTCTTCTGCTGCCCCCTGGGGTCTGCCCTGGGCACTTGACAGCTCCCCCTGGGTATCCATCCTTACCCTGTCCTCTGCTGCTGCCACCAGGGGTCTGCCCTGGGCACTTGACAGCTCCCCCTGGGTCTCCAGCCTTACCCTGTCCTCTTCTGCTGCCCCCTGGGGTCTGCCCTGGGCACTTGACAGCTCCCCCTGGGTCTCCAGCCTTACCCTGTCCTCTGCTGCTGCCCCCTGGGTTCTGCCCTGGGCACTTGACAGCTCCCCCTGGGTCTCCAGCCTTACCCTGTCCTCTGCTGCTGCCCCCAGGGGTCTGTCTGGGCCCTTGACAGCTCCCCCTGGGTCTCCAGCCTTACCCTGTCCTCTGCTGCTGCCCCCAGGGGTCTGCCTGGGCCCTTGACAGCTCCCCCTGGGTCTCCAGCCTTACCCTGCCCTCTGCTGCTGCCCCCAGGTTCTGTCCGGGCCCTTGACAGCTCCCCCTGGGTATCCATCCTTACCCTGTCGTCTGCAGCCGCCCCCAGGGGTATGCCATGGGCCCTTGATAGCTCACCCTGGGTATCCATCCTTACCCTGCCCTCTGCTGCTGCCCCCAGGGGTCTGCCCCGGGTCCCTGCTAGCTTGTGACACAGAGACGTCAGTAAACCTTATCATGTATTCACTGCCTCACTTCTCCACCTCTGTTCCATCGGCCTCACATCTCTCACTAGCTTACTCCCTTCTCAACCCTTTGTTGTTCTAGCCCCACCTCTTTTTTTCTCTGTCATTGCCTGCTCTTCTCTCCCTCATTCTCCGCATCTCCTCTGTTTGAGCTCACCCTGTCTACCTCACCTCTGTGCACCTCTTTGTACATCTATTTTCCTCTCACTTCCTGTCCCTACCTCTCTAATCTCTCTGTGCCTGGCCCCCTCGCTTTACTGCTTCAGCAACGTAGTCTTTCTTTCTGTGCCTCACCTGCCTCTGTGCACCTCATCTCTCCTTTAACCCCTCACCGCTCTCTCTTCCTTTCCATCTGCCCCTCAGATCTTTCCCTGACCGCTCTTTCTAAATCTGTTTTTTGCTGTCTTTTAAGTTTGGGGGATTTGTGTTACCTATTCAAATACACGCTCTGTGCCCTCCTGGTGACCCCGCCTCTCGTTCCACGTTGCATCTCTCTGCCCCTCTCTACTTGGCTACCGTTACCTCTCTTTTACCTCAGGTCTTTACCTTCTCTCTCTCATCACTTCACCTTTCTCTGAACGATCTTCCCCTCTCTCTACCTTTCCTCTTTCTGCCTCAGTCAATAACCCCCCTCTGCCCCTTTCTCTTCCTACCTCCCCCTTTCTCTCCCTCTGTGCACCTGTTTTCTGTCTGTGTGTCCTTTCTTCTTTACTTTCCATCTCTCCCTGCGCCTCGTCTCTATCACTACCTCTGTGTCCCCTCCACCTCACCTCTACCCTTTACCGTTCTCTCCCCCTCTCTCTGCTCCTCCTCTCTCCACCCTCTCCCAAGTCTCTTCCCCAGTGCAGTCGGATGTCTCTGTTTATCCAGATAACGCCAGAGGCGGGAATTAATCTGAATGCTGACCCCCTTTGCCTCATGGGAGGTGCAAACCCTCAGAGCAGCGCCTCGAACTTCACTGTGGCACCGAGAACGCCTCTTGAGTCGGGGATCTGTGTGGGATCCCGAATATCCAGAAATTAAAGCTACAATTCCAAGTGCTGTGTGCACGTGTCTCATTCACGGATATTATGGCCCGGTCACTAATCTTCAAGCAGCCTCCCTCCCTCTGTCTTCCCCTCGATGGGAGGCCGCAGCTGCAGAGGCACCGAATCCTTATCAAATATTATTGTTGCAAAACGTGGAATACAACATTATTTGGCGGGAAAAAGCTGAAAATAAGTGTTAAATCCACTGGTGTTCCAAACAGGATGCCCGAATGCCTGCCTTATCCGGGGCCCCAGATGTCCTGAAGATGCATCTCGTGTTCTGTGGTGTCTAGCGCCTTGTGTGATTTCAGGCAGGATTGTTAAAGGGACGTCATGGAACTAGAGTCAGGCAGGAGATGACCCCCACCCTGGTGACCTCTCAGTCTCAGGCTGAAATGAGCAGCGGAGTCCCCGGGCACCATTATTGGAACACGTGAGGGCAAGGGCGACGTGACAGGGCATGGTGCCCCTTGGTGGGGGTGCACAGGCGCCTTCCTGTCAGTACACAGGGGTGCGGTCTGTACAGACCCTGAAAGAACCAGTACACAGTCCCACCACTGGAGCCGCACTGGTCGCTGCACGAGGACACGGGCTCCTTACTCCGTCCCTCTACTAGCCAGCCCCACAACTGAGGACCTCTGGAGTTCACCTGGGTCTTGTTAGATCGCCTGATAAAATATATGACTCCGGCGAGATTTACAGGAACTCAAGATTCCATCTCCTGAACTGGACACGATGCTCTGCGTCAACTCAAGAGTAGGACACAACACTCAGATGAGGCCTCTAGAGCCGGACACTGTGCTCCAGGTGAGGCCTCCAGAGCTGGATACAATACTCCAGGTGAGGCCTCCAGAGCTGGATACAATACTCAGGCGAGGCCTCCAGAGCTGGATACAATACTCCAGGGGAGGCCTCAGAACAGGATTCAATACTCTAGGTGAGGCCTCCAGAGCTGGATACAATACTCCAGGTGAGGCCTCCAGAGCTGGATTCAATAAGCAGGATACAATACTCCAGGTGAGAACTCCAGAGCTGGATACAATACTCCAGGTGAGGCCTCCAGAGCTGGACACAATACTCCAGGTGAGGCCTCCAGAGCTGGACACAATACTCCAGGTGAGGCCTCCAGAGCTGGATACAATACTCCAGGTGAGTCTTCCAGAGCTGGATACAATACTCCAGGTGAGGCCTCCAGAGTTGGATACAATACTCCAGGTGAGGCCTCTGAGCTGGATACAATACTCCAAGTGAGGCCTCCAGAGCTGGACTCAATACTCCAGGCGACGTCTCCAGAGCTGGATTCAATACTCCAGGTGAGGCCTCCAGAGCTGGACACAATACTCCAGGCGACGTCTCCAGAGCTGGATTCAATACTCCAGGTGAGGCCTCCAGAGCTGGACACAATACTCCAGGTGAGGCCTCCAGAGCTGGATACAACACTCCAGGTGAGGCCTCCAGAGTTGGATACAATACTCAAGATGAGGCCTCCAGAGCTGGACACAATACTCCAGGCGACGTCTCCAGAGCTGGATTCAATACTCCAGGTGAGGCCTCCAGAGTTGGATACAATACTCCAGGGGAGGCCTCAGAGTTTGATACAATACTCCAGGTGAGGCCTCCGGAGCTGGATACAATACTCCAGGTGAGGCCTCAGAACAGGATAAAATACTCCAGGTGAGGCCCCTAGAGCTGGATACAATACTCCAGGTGAGGCCTTCAGAGCTGGATACAATACTCCAGGTGAGGCCTCCAGAGCTGGACACAATACTCCAGGTGAGGCCTCAGAGCAGGATACAATACTCCAGATGAGGCCCCTAGAGCTGGATACAACACTCCAGGTGAGGCCTAAGAACAGGATACAATACTCCAGGTGAGGCCTCCAGAGCTGGATACAATACTCCAGGTGAGGCCTCCAGAGCTGGATACAATACTCCAGGTGAGGCCTCCAGAGCTGGACACAATACTCCCGGTGAGGCCTCAGAACAGGATACAATACTCCAGTTGAGGTCTCCAGAGCTGGATACAATACTCCAGGCGAGGCCTCCAGACTGGATTCAATACTCCAGGTGAAGCCTCAGAACAGGATACAATACTGCAGGTGAGGCCTCCAGAGCTGGATACAATACTCCAGGTGAGGCCTCCAGAGCTGGATACAATACTCCAGGTGAGTCTTCCAGAGCTGGATACAATACTCCAGGTGAGGCCTCCAGAGCTGGATACAAGACTCCAGGTGAGGCCTCCAGAGCTGAATACAATACTCCAGGTGAGGCCTCAGAGTTTGATACAATACTCCAGGTGAGGCCCCTAGAGCTGGATACAATACTCCAGGTGAGGCCTCCAGAGCTGGATACAATACTCCAGGTGAGGCCTCCAGAGCTGGATACAATACTCCAGGTGAGGCCCCTAGAGCTGGATACAATACTCCGGGTGAGGCCTCCAGAGCTGGATACAATACTCCAGGTGAGGCCTCCAGAACTGGACACAATACTCCAGGTGAGGCCTCCAGAGCTGGACACAATACTCCAGGCGACGTCTCCAGAGCTGGACACAATACTTCAGGTGAGGCCTCCAGAGCTGGATACAATACTCCAGGTGAGCCGTCAGAACAGGATACAATACTCCAGGCGAGGCCTCCGGAGCTGGATACAATACTCTTGGTGAGGCCTCAGAACAGGATACAATACTCCAGGGGAGGCCTCAGAACAGGATACAATACTCCAGGTGAGGCCTCCAGAGCTGGATACAATACTCCAAGAGAGGCCTCCAGAGCTGGATTCAATACTCCAGGTGAGGCCTCAGAACAGGATACAATACTCCAGGTGAGGCCTCCAGAGCTGGATTCAATACTCCAGGTGAGGCCTCCAGAGCTGGATTCAATACTCCAGGTGAGGCCTCCAGAGCTGGATACAATACTCCAGGTGAGGCCTCCAGAGCTGGATACAATACTCCAGGTGAGGCCCCCAGAGCTGGATACAATACTCCAGGTGAGGCCCCTAGAGCTGGATACAATACTCCAGGTGAGGCCTCCAGAGCTGGATACAATACTCCAGGTGAGGCCTCAGAACAGGATTCAATACTCCAGGTGAGGCCTCCAGAGCTGGATACAATACTCCAGGTGAAGCCTCCAGAGCAGGACACAATACTCCAGGTGAGGCCTCCAGAGCTGGATACAATACTCCAGGCGAGGCCTCCGGAGCTGGACACAATACTCAAGGTGAGACCTCTGAGCTGGATACAATACTACAGGTGAGGCCTCCAGAGCTGGACACAATACTCCAGGTGAGGCCTCCAGAGCTGGATTCAATACTCCAGGTGAAGCCTCCGGAGCTGGATTCAATACTCCCGGTGAAGCCTCCGGAGCTGGATACAATACTCCAGGCGAGGCCTCAGAGTTTGATACAATACTCCAGGTGAGGCCTCAGAGTTTGATACAATACTCCAGGTGAGGCCTCCAGAGCTGGATACAATACTCCAGGTGAGGCCTCCAGAGCTGGATACAATAGTCCAGGTGAGGCCTCCAGAGCTGGATACAATACTCCAGGTGAGGCTTCCAGAGCTGGGTACAATACTCCAGGTGAGGCCCCTAGAGCTGGATACAATACTCCAGGTGAGGCCTCCAGAGCTGGATACAGTACTCCAGGTGAGGCCTCCAGAGCTGGATACAATACTCAGGCGAGGCCTCCAGAGCTGGATACAATACTCCAGGGGAGGCCTCAGAACAGGATTCAATACTCTAGGTGAGGCCTCCAGAGCTGGATACAATACTCCAGGTGAGGCCTCCAGAGCTGGATTCAATAAGCTGGATACAATACTCCAGGTGAGAACTCCAGAGCTGGATACAATACTCCAGGTGAGGCCTCCAGAGCTGGACACAATACTCCAGGTGAGGCCTCCAGAGCTGGATACAATACTCCAGGTGAGGCCTCCAGAGCTGGACACAATACTCCAGGTGAGGCATCCAGAGCTGGATACAATACTCCAGGTGAGCCCTCAGAGTTTGATACAATACTCCAGGTGAGGCCTCCAGAGCTGGATACAATACTCCAGGTGAGGCCTCCAGAGATGGACACAATACTCCAGGTGAGGCCCCTAGAGCCGGATACAATTCTCCAGCTGAGGCCTCCAGAGCTGGATACAATACTCCAGCTGAGGCCTCCAGAGCTGGATACAATACTCCAGCTGAGGCCTCCAGAGCTGGAGTATTGTAGAACATCCTTTTCTATAGGATTTACCTCTCCCTGCACACCCCAACTTTACCCTTGATCCCCCATAGCGCCCCCTTGTGGCCCTGTGGATGGTTTGCACTGGGTCAGACACTCCCTTGAAGAGCTGTTCTTACACCTGCCAGTTGTAATGATTGACCTGCAAACAAACAGGTGAACATACCATTACCACATCCCCTTGATGAGGTTAAATAGAAGTGAATCATATGTCAGGAGCTGCACAAAAAGAAAACTAATGGATGGGAGGCTTGGGTTGAAATACTGCAGATAAACAGCAAAGAGGCCTCTCTGGGGGTCCATACTTGACACATGGGGAACAAGCTAGTTTGCTGGAGTGCAACCACACACTTGTCTTTGCAAATGTAATCATTTTTCGTATGAGTACTTCTGGCCCACCTGAGGACCTGCTCCCAGAAAATAAAATAAATATTTTACAGATAGACTGTGAGAGCTACAAGCTAAATGGAAAGCAGAATGTGTGAGAACCTGTGCACAGGTGAATGGAAGACTCTTCCACCTCAAGTACATGATGCCAAGTGAGAAACTGATCCAAAATATGTGCCCCTCGTTTAGCCTTACAGGGGGCACACATCTGAGAAACGCAAACAAAGCTGGTTTCTTTGAGTCTGGCCGCAAAATACTTTTTACCAAGGCTCTGGACCTGCTGGTAACATCAAGTGTTCACGATGAGTGAGACCAGGTTATCAGTTTAAAGAACCAGTTCGGCCTCCCAGGACAAGGCGACCACGAGGGCCCCTCCGGCCACATACGCCTCACATACCCACGCTGCCCTTGGAAGCGTGCTCAAGGAGTGAGACTCACCCCCCATCCCACTGATCCCCTGTCCAGCCTTAGCTTGTAATTTTGAGCAGGACATAGTGCTGTACACAACCAAGCGTTACCCTGTGTCCCCTCTTCTATTGCAGAATCTCTGGAGCTGATCGCAACCGCCGCCGAGCACTCCAACGCAGCGATACGGAAGATGGTGAGACCTTCACTTCCGGGTTCAAGAAGTGGGGGGGGAGTTCACTTCAAATGTGCTAGGAGTTACGCTAAAGCTCCTCGTATTGGCAGGGGGGGTCCGGTCTGTGCCCTAAGAGGGCTGCCTGTGTGCTTGATATAGCCTTCGACTGGTACTGCTGATCTGTGAAATGCCAACTGGTAAATACTAGCAAAGGTGCATAGTTTATCCTCAACAAGACTCTTTGGAACTGGTAGGGTGACTGCTACGCTATGTGTACAATTATTCTGCCCTCTTCAAATGATTCATTGAGTGAGGGAAGGGCTGAGGCATCACTAGAGCGAAGACTAACATGGAATAGGGCCTCAAATTTACACTTCAGAGACATCCCACATTTTACCCCTGACTCTGTTTCTCTTCACAGGAACGGATGCACAATCTGCTGAAGGTCTATGAGCTCCTGGGGGGCGAGGAGGATATAGTCAGCCCAACCAATGAGCTCATCAAGGAAGGCCACATCCTGAAGCTCTCGGCCAAGAATGGCACCACACAGGACAGGTACCTCATACTGGTGAGTAACACAGGGAGTGCGCACACAGGACAGGTACCTCATACTGGTGAGTAACACACAGGAGTGGGCACACAGGACAGGTACCTCATACTGGTGAGTAACACGGAGGAGTGGGCACACAGGACAGGTACCTCATACTGGTGAGTACCACAGGGAGTGCGCACACAGGACAGGTACCTCATACTGGTGAGTAGCATGGAGGAGTGGGCACACAGGACAGGTACCTCATACTGGTGAGTAACACACAGGAGTGGGCCCTCACAGGACAGGTACCTCATACTGGTGAGTACCACAGGGAGTGCGCACACAGGAAAGGTACCTCATACTGGTGAGTAACACACAGGAGTGGGCCCTCACAGGTCAGGTACCTCATACTGGTGAGTACCACAGGGAGTGGGCACACAGGACAGGTACCTCATACTGGTGAGTAACACGGAGGAGTGGGCACACAGGACAGGTACCTCATACTGGTGAGTAACACGGAGGAGTGGGCACACAGGTCAGGTACTCATACTGGTGAGTACCACAGGGAGTGCGCACACAGGACAGGTACCTCATACTGGTGAGTAACACACAGGAGTGGGCACAACTGCACCTTGCTACATGATCGATACCTCCCATACTGTTGAGTAACAGAGAAGACGCCACCAAGAATGGCATTGTGCAGGACACTTACCTGTAATAGGCAGCAGACAGGACAGGTACCCTGTGCTGGTGAGAGGGAGTGAGCAAGGCAGTACAGGTGCCTCATGCTGGTGAGCAACGGAGAGCAAGCAGGGCACAACAGGCACCCTATGCTGGTGAGAAACAGAGAGTGTGCAGTACAGATGCCTTATGCTGGACAGTAACGGAGAGCGAGCAGGACAGGTTCCTCATGCTGGTCGGTAACGGAGCAGGCCGGACAGGTTCCTCATGCAGGTAAATATTAGAAGTGGCAGGACAGGTACCCTATGCTGATGAGTAACAGAGAGTGGGCAGGGCAGTACAGACAGCTCATGCTGGAGAGTAACGGAGAACAGCCAGTGTAGAACACATACCTCATGCTGGTGAGTATCGCAGAGCAGGGCAGGACACGTACCTCATGCTGGTGTCTGTCCTCTGAAATAACCGCGTCTGCTCAGGTTGTACTATGTAATGGTCATTCAGTAAGTCTGTCTGTGGTACCTCCGAGCAGGGAATGATTCTGATTCGAACCTTCTTTTGTCACCAGTTCAATGACCGGTTGCTGTACTGCGTGCCTAAGCTGCGCCTGATTGGACAGAAGTTCAGCGTGCGAGCTCGGATCGACGTGGATGGGATGGAGGTAGGTCTATGTCCTTATGGGGGTGTAGGATAGAAACGTGTCCACACGAGGTGACCTCTGTTTGTCTCTGTGCCTCACAGCTGAAAGAAACCAGCAACCTCAACCCGGCGCGGACCTTCCTGGTGTCAGGCAAGCAGCGGTCTCTGGAGCTGCAGGCCAGGTAGGGTCTACGTCTAGAAATGTGTGGAAACCTGCCCAAGACATGTGTCTGGCGCCATCCTATGCCTCATGCACCTGGCGATGTGTGAAAACCTCTCCAAGGCGTGTGTCTGGCGCCATCTTATGCCTCATTCACTTGACGTTGTGTAAGAACCTATCCAAGGCATGTGTCTGGCGCCATCTTATGTCTCATGCACCTGCCGATGTGTGAGAACCTGTCCAAGGCATGTGTCTGGCGTCATATTATGTTGTATGCATCTAGCAATGTGTGAAAACTGGTCTACGGTATGTGCCTTGTAGGATCTTATGCCTCATGCACCTAGAGCTGTGGGAAAATGTGCTCAAGATGTGTGCCTACTTGATTGGGAAACAAGGAAACCCTACCCACAAGGAGCCTGGGTATTATGTGCTGTAAGGAAACAATAGCTTATGCGGATTAATACTTAACAATATAGTATGTAATCTAAAATAATGATGAAAAAAAGAAAAGGGGATTATGAAAGATGTCAGAAGAAAAGGCAAAGCCACACACGTTAGGTCTTTTTTGTGAAGAATGTTCTTCGTTTATATTACTAGAATATTTACACAAGAAGTGGACATAAATTTACAATACAAATTGACATTTAAACAAACAAATTACAAATTAGTGTCCCAATGAAAAAAACCTTAAACAAACAAATAACATAAAATACGACATACAAACAAGGTTTCCATTTCTCTTTACAAAGGCAATCACAAATAATTAATAATTCAAATTAGCAACACTCAATTATTATAGGTGTTGATTTAGTGATTTGCCTATCGCGTCAACGGCGTTTCGACCCTATTCCAAGTTAAAGGGTCTCGTCAGGACTGTCTAATATAGGGACACCTAAAAAGGGATGAGGAAAATATGTGTCAAAAAAGAGATCAAAGTGTCTCAAAGAAAGAAATATAGGTGATGAGCCTATCTACCTTATCGTCCAGGGCAGGTCTAGCGTGTAAGTGTACAGTGACACCGTGTTCAAAGTGAAAGGATAAAATACTCACAGGTACCCAGCCGGGTGCTGTGTGAGGACGAAAAAAACCATTATTATCACCACCATAATCCAATCACTTAATTATCAAGTAAATACCCAAGTTTCTACTTACCCCTGTGAGAGAGGACTCACACGGAGGCAGTTGCCCACTGTAATTCAATACGGTTTTGATTTTAGCGTGATGTAAGGGTCCTTCAATATACAACACCTACAGAAGCTCCAGACTGCTGTGTAGCTGTCGCCTCGTATTAACGAGTCCGGTAAACTATTCAAAAAATATACAAAAACGGAGGACGATGATATTGTAAGTGCATTCAGGGGAAATATCCTCTTCGGTCTATAAATGACCTATAACGAAAAACATTATAGTGGAGACGCCGCTCCTACCTCTCTTCCTCCTTCCGGGTTTACGAATGTCCCGAGAAGTGCTGCAGCAGGCAACCAAAGTCCTGTCTGCTTGGTACGATCACAGCGGTTGGTCGGGGTAATGGGATACTTAAACCTGATTCGCTAAAGAATGGCCAATCTAAAGTGTCCAACAATAATGTAGCGGTGGGTCGAGCGTGACATTGCCTAGTAACCAGCAACTGCAGTCGATCATTCTAGCGTGATTTCGAAGCTTGTGAATAAAGTTTTTTAAGGACATTGAATTGAGTGAGTGCTGAGCTACGTTCTATACCGCTGTGTTATTAATAGTGTTTATACTAATAGAAAGACGGGACTGTCGGATTGACTATCATAATTTGAAAGGTGATAATAGACTTATAAATGTTCACAGTCATTAGACTTGATAGAAACAGTCCTGCATTCTACGGCGGTAAATGATCAGTTGTTTTTTGTAAATGGGGTTGCGGTACAAAAACAATTATCGTGACAGTTACATAATTTCATTTACAATAAACACAAAAATTACAGTGGTTGCTAATATCAGGCTTTTTCGTTCGTTCATTGGTTATGGCATGTAACAGTGGCAATTACTTCAATTATTTGAACAATGCGCAATGAATGTAACGGTTCAGCGCCAAGACAATGGTGAAAATATTCACTAGTTTGAAGAAATAATAAATAATAATAATGCAAATGCATGACATACACTACAAAAAGGCTTAAAATAGTTTTCTTATCAAAGACAATATGTGCCTCAACCAATTGTTAATTATTCAATCAAAAACATTATAGTACTGTACATTCGCTTTTACAAAGTACATATGACAATAGATCTCTAACCATATAGATTATACATCACTTATTGTTACATAAGTACAATTCCGGCTAATTATGGAAAAGCACGACAGAACCTCTTTGAAATTTCAGTTAGAGCTGTATTGAAAGGGCTGTGTTGAAAGACATACTAGGTACGCAAGCTACACTGATTAGGAGATCAGTGGTAGCCCACAAGGACACAGTATACAATATACCACATTTTTAGTATTGCAGTTGGCAAAGAAATTTAGTAGTTGATCGACCTTTCCATGAGTGAATTTTTTGGTATTTGTTGTAAATTCTGTTATTCTGTATATTGTATACTGTGTCCTTGTGGGCTACCATATATTGGACAAACCCAACAAATTGTTAAAGCACGCATAGGACAACACCGCAGTAGGATTAGGAATTCTGTTCCCAATGCCCCATTGGTCACTCACTTTGAAGAGAAAGGGCACACGGCAAATGACATTCGCTGGCAGGTAATAGATAAAGTGATCGCTCCGAAAAGGGGTGGAGATTTATCACAGATATTGCAATGATTAGAGTGTCGTTGGATTGAACGTACTAACTCCATACTACAGGGGCTGAATTCAGCTGAGGAATGGCGTGGGTTTATCACTACCCTCTCCTAATCAGTGTAGCTTGCGTACCTAGTATGTCTTTCAACACAGCCCTTTCAATACAGCTCTAACTGAAATTTCAAAGAGGTTCTGTCGTGCTTTTCCATAATTAGCCCGAATTGTACTTATGTAACAATAAGTGATGTATAATCTATATGGTTAGAGATCTATTGTCATATGTACTTTGTAAAAGCGAATGTACAGTACTATAATGTTTTTGATTGAATAATTAACAATTGGTTGAGGCACATATTGTCTTTGATAAGAAAACTATTTTAAGCCTTTTTGTAGTGTATGTCATGCATTTGCATTATTATTATTTATTATTTCTTCAAACTAGTGAATATTTTCACCATTGTCTTGGCGCTGAACCGTTACATTCATTGCGCATTGTTCAAATAATTGAAGTAATTGCCACTGTTACATGCCATAACCAATGAACGAATGAAAAAGCCTGATATTAGCAACCACTGTAATTTTTGTGTTTATTGTAAATGAAATTATGTAACTGTCACGATAATTGTTTTTGTACCGCAACCCCATTTACAAAAAACAACTGATCATTTACCGCCGTAGAATGCAGGACTGTTTCTATCAAGTCTAATGACTGTGAACATTTATAAGTCTATTATCACCTTTCAAATTATGATAGTCAATCCGACAGTCCCGTCTTTCTATTAGTATAAACACTATTAATAACACAGCGGTATAGAACGTAGCTCAGCTCTCACTCAATTCAATGTCCTTAAAAAACTTTATTCACAAGCTTCGAAATCACGCTAGAATGATCGACTGCAGTTGCTGGTTACTAGGCAACGTCACGCTCGCCCCACCGCTACATTATTGTTGGACACTTTAGATTGGCCATTCTTTAGCGAATCAGGTTTAAGTATCCCATTACCCCGACCAACCGCTGTGATCGTACCAAGCAGACAGGACTTTGGTTGCCTGCTGCAGCACTTCTCGGGACATTCGTAAACCCGGAAGGAGGAAGAGAGGTAGGAGCGGCGTCTCCACTATAATGTTTTTCGTTATAGGTCATTTATAGACCGAAGAGGATATTTCCCCTGAATGCACTTACAATATCATCGTCCTCCGTTTTTGTATATTTTTTGAATAGTTTACCGGACTCGTTAATACGAGGCGACAGCTACACAGCAGTCTGGAGCTTCTGTAGGTGTTGTATATTGAAGGACACTTACATCACGCTAAAATCAAAACCGTATTGAATTACAGTGGGCAACTGCCTCCGTGTGAGTCCTCTCTCACAGGGGTAAGTAGAAACTTGGGTATTTACTTGATAATTAAGTGATTGGATTATGGTGGTGATAATAATGGTTTTTTTCGTCCTCACACAGCACCCGGCTGGGTACCTGTGAGTATTTTATCCTTTCACTTTGAACACGGTGTCACTGTACACTTACACGCTAGACCTGCCCTGGACGATAAGGTAGATAGGCTCATCACCTATATTTCTTTCTTTGAGACACTTTGATCTCTTTTTTTGACACATATTTTCCTCATCCCTTTTTAGGTGTCCCTATATTAGACAGTCCTGACGAGACCCTTTAACTTGGAATAGGGTCGAAACGCCGTTGACGCGATAGGCAAATCACTAAATCAACACCTATAATAATTGAGTGTTGCTAATTTGAATTATTAATTATTTGTGATTGCCTTTGTAAAGAGAAATGGAAACCTTGTTTGTATGTCGTATTTTATGTTATTTGTTTGTTTAAGGTTTTTTTCATTGGGACACTAATTTGTAATTTGTTTGTTTAAATGTCAATTTGTATTGTAAATTTATGTCCACTTCTTGTGTAAATATTCTAGTAATATAAACGAAGAACATTCTTCACAAAAAAGACCTAACGTGTGTGGCTTTGCCTTTTCTTCTGACATCTTTCATAATCCCCTTTTCTTTTTTTCATCATTATTTTAGATTACATACTATATTGTTAAGTATTAATCCGCATGAGCTATTGTTTCCTTACAGCACAAGATGTGTGCCTGGCGCCATCCTATGTTGCATGTACCTAGCAATGTCTGAAGATATGTCCACAGAGTGTGCATGGCGCCTTCTTATGTCAAATGCACCTAGTTATGTATGAAAACGTGCCCAAGGTGTGTTCCTGGTGCCATATTATGTTGCATGGACCTGGCAATATGTGAAAACCTGTCCAAGGCGTGTGTCTGGTGCCATCTTATGCCTCATGCACCTAGCGATGTGTGAAAACCTGTCCAAGGCCTGTGTCTGGTGCCATCTTATGCCTCATGCATCTGGCGATGAGTGAAAACCTGTCCAGGGCGTGTGTCTGGTGCCATCTTATGCCTCATGCACCTGCCAATGTGTGAGAACCTGTCAATGGCGTGTGTCTGGCGCCACCTTATGTTGCATGCACCTGCCAATGTGTGAGAACCTGTCCAAGGCGTGTGTCTGGCGCCATCTTATGCCTCATGCACCTAGCGATGTGTGAGAACCTATCCATGGCGTGTGTCCGGCGCCATCTCATGCCTCATGCACCTGCGAATGTGTGACAACCTGTCCAAGGCGTGTGTCTGGTGCCATCTTATGCCTCATGACCTGCCAAAGTGTGAGAGCCTGTCCAAGGCGTGTGTCTGGCGCCACCTTATGTTGCATGCATTTGGCGATGTGTGAAAACCTGTCCAAGGCGTGTGTCTGGTGCCATCCTAAGCCTCATGCACCTGGGGATATGTGAGAACCTGTCCATGGTCTATGTCTGGTGCCATCTTATGCCTCATGCACCTAGCAATGTGTGAGAACCTGTCCAAGGCGTGTGCAGGCACCATCTTATCCCTCATGAACCTTGTGATATGTGAGAACCTGTCTAAGGCATGTGCCTGGCGCCATCTTATGCCTCATGTACCTGCCAATGTGCGAGAACCTGTCCAAGGCGTGTGTCTGGCACCATCTTATGCCTCATGCACCTGGCACTCTGTGAGAACCTGTCCAAGGCATGTGCCTGGCATCTTCTTATGCCTTATGCACCTGGTGATGTGTGGCACCTGTCCAAGGCATGTATCTGGCACCTGTCAAAGGTGTGTGTCTGGTGCCATCTTATGCCTCATGCACCTTGTGATGTGTGGCATCTGTCCAAGGCGTGTCTGGTGCCACCTTATGCCGCATGCACCTGGTGCTGTGTGAGAACCTGTCCAAGGCGTGTGTCTGGTGCCATCTTATGCCTTATGCACCTGGTGATGTGTGAGAGCCTGTCCAAGGTGTGTGCCTGGTGCCATCTTATGCCTCATACACCTAGAGATGTGTGGCACCTGTCCAAGGCATGTGTCTGGCACCTGTCCAAGGCGTGTGTCTGGTGCCATCTTATGCACCTGGTGATCTGTGGCACCTGTCCAGGGTGTGTGTCTCGTGCCATCTTATGCCTCTTGCACCTGGCACTGTGTGAGAACCTGTCCAAGGCATGTACCTGGCATCCTCTTTTGCCTTATGCACCTAGTAATGTGTGGCACCTGTCCAAGGTGTGTGTCTGGTGCCATCTTATGCCTTATGCACCTGGTGATGTGTGAGAGCCTGTCCAAGGCGTGTGTCTTGTGCCATCTTATGCCTTAAGCACCTGGTGATGTGTGGCCCCTGTCCAAGGTGTGCTTGGTGCCATCTTATGCCTTATGCACCTGGCGCTGTGTGAGAACCTGTCCAAGGCATGCGTCTGGCATCATTTTATGCCTTATGCACCTGGTGATGTATGAGAGCCTGTCCAAGGCGTGTGCCTAGCATCATCTTATGCCTCATGCACCTAGAGATGTGTGGCACCTGTCCAAGGCATTTGTCTGGTGTCATCTTATGCCTTATGCACCTGGTGATGTGTGGCACCTGTCCAAGGTGTGTGTCTAGCGCCATCTTATGCCTTATGCACCTGGCGCTGTGTAAGAACCTTTCCAAGGCATGTGCCTGGCATCATCTTATGCCTTATGCACCTGGTGATGTGTGAGAGCCTGTCCAAGGCATGTGCCTGGCACCATCTTATGCCTCATGCACCTGGTGATGTGTGGCACTGTCCAAGGTGTGTGTGTGCTGCCATCATATGCTTCATGCACCTGGCGCTGTGTGAGAACCTATCCAAAGCATGTGCCTGGCATCCTCTTATGCCTTATGCACCTAGTGATGTGTGGCACCTGTCCAAGGTGTGTGTCTGGTGCCATCTTATGCCTCATGCACCTGGTGATGTGTGAGAGCCTGTCCAAGGCATGTGTCTCGTGCCATCTTATGCCTAATGCACCTGGTGATGTGTGGCCCCTGTCCAAGGCATCAATGGCGCCATCTTATGCCTTCTGCACCTGGTGCTGTGTGAGAACCTGTCCAAGGCATATGCCTGGCATCATCTTATGCCTTATGCCCCTGGTGATGTGTGAGAGCCTGTCCAAGGTGTGTGCCTGGCATCATCTTATGCCCCTGGTGATGTGTGAGAGCCTGTCCAAGGCGTGTGCCTGGCATCATCTTATGCCTCATGCACCTAGAGATGTGTGGCACCTGTCCAAGGCATGTGTCTGGCACCTGTCCAAGGCGTGTGTCTGGTGCCATCTTATGCCTTATGCACTTGGTGATGTGTGGCACTGTCCAAGGTGTGTGTGTGCTGCCATCCTATGCCTCATGCACCTGGCGCTGTGTGAGAACCTATCCAAGGCATGTGTCTGGCATCATCTTATGCCTTATGCACCTAGTGATGTGTGGCACCTGTCCAAGGCTTGTGTCTGGTGCCATCTTATGCCTCATGCACCTGGTGATGTGTGAGAGCCTGTCCAAGGTGTGTGTCTGGTGCTATCTTATGCCTCATGCACCTGGTGATGTGTGAGAGCCTATCCAAGGCGTGTGTCTGGTGCTATCTTATGCCTCATGCACCTGGTGATGTGTGAGAGCCTGTCCAAGGCGTGTGTCTGGTGCTATCTTATGCCTCATGCACCTGGTGATGTGTGAGAGCCTGTCCAAGGCGTGGGTCTCGTGCCATCTTATGCACCTGATGATGTGTGGCCCCTGTCCAAGGCGTCTCTGGCGCCATATTATGCATTATGCACCTGGCGCTGTGTGAGAACCTGTCCAAGGCATGTGCCTGACATCATCTTATGCCTTATGCCCCTGGTGATGTGTGAGAGCCTGTCCAAGGAGTATTCCTAGCGCCATCTTATGTCGCGGGTGGAGCTTGAAGCCTTCCATGGCAGCCGAGGACAGATCCATGCTCCTCTCTGAGGATGACCTCTCTGTCTTTCTTTTTTAGAACGGAAGAGGAGAAAAAAGACTGGATTCAGGTAGGAGCCCCCTTCATACATTTCTCTTTTCTGAGGGCACCCTGGGGGCGCTGTTCGCTGGGCTGGCACAGCGATGTCCCTTACCTGGGCATCAATGCACCCCAGAGCTTACACCCCAGCAGCAGGCCTCTGACAGGAGACATCCTGGGACAGGGTGGGGGGTTCAAGAATATATCTGCCACCCATCCCCTCCCCCACCCGAACCCCAGATCTCACTGTTAACAGGATTCTCAGCAGCTCATTAACATGCCCCGCCCCGATTCCTGGGGAGTGAATACCTGTGCAGCACATGTTTAACATGCCTCCCTCCTGGGAGTGAGGCTGCAGTGCACTCTGGGAAGCCGGGGAGGCAGGGGATGGAGCAGTCAAGCTGGCTGAACTCCGGCCAGAGTGTCCAGGCGAGGAGATGTGGCAAAAGATGTCCTGGAGTGGAGCTGATGGGACATTCACTCAGGGCTGGCACCGGATGTGCTACAAGATGACGTGCTTCCGGGTGCCAGGAGGACCCGGCTGATGCGGAGCAGGGGGCCCGGGGGTACCTTTCAGTCCTGCTCTTGAGGGTGCAGCAGTGTCAGCTCTTAGGGGGCCCTCACTGAGATGTGTGCTGTGTGACATGGTCCCTAACCCAGTGTGACTGACTCTTCCCCAGCCCTTCAGGGCCATGCCCTGTTGGAGAATGCTCCAGATCTTGCTGTGGCCTAGTTTATCCCCACGCACCCCACCAGTATCTGCTCAGGTGCAGGACCCAGAGGCCTCCCACCCCATGTGTACTTATCTTGTAAAGCGCACAGCTACCCTAAGGCTTCCCAGCGCTGTGTGACTGCGACAGGGCCCGGGCTCCTTGGGGTCCATGCTGGCCCCACGCGTCTCTCCAGCCCTTGGGCGACCACCTCGGTCTCACACCGCATGTTTTCCTCCCCGCAGGCCATCCAGCTCACCATCCTGAAGCACGAGCAGTCCTTGGAGACCCTCAAGCTGACCTTGTCCCACAGGGAGGACGACGACTCGCCCCCGAACTCCCCGGTACGTTCCAGGTCCATGGTATGTCCAAAGCCTCTCTTCGTCTTGTAATCGGTTCATTGTAAATTAAGGGAGAACATTGCACCCTGCCCTGCCTTGGGCTTGCCTCCTTTCATCTTCATCCTTCTTCAAGAAAATGTGGGTCTGCCCCGCGCTCCCTTCAGAGGGCAGTCATGGGGGGGCTTCATTCCAGCTGAGCACAGTATTCGGACCCTTGTGACCTCAGGACTAGATACATGAGAGGACAGGACGCTGCTAAGCATGAAAAAGAAGGGACATATTGCTTACCTGGAACCATCAATTTGTCCACCCTGCGCTGGGTGTGAGCTTCTGTGTGACCTATAGACAGGGCCTCTGGAATTATGCGATTCTGCGTCCGCAGCTTTGTTCGCATAGTTATGGATTTGCCGCATGTGCCACATAATCCATCATCTGCAGATTTTAATAACAAAAAATGTTTGTTTCTAGCTCAAATAGATCAAAAGTTACTGAAAACACTGAAATTACTTTCATATTCCACTATACTTCACCACTAATCCTTTATGGGTTCCGGAGTAGCGTGCTACTCGCTTAAAAATCGCTTTGACGCCTCGTCAGGGGTAGTAAGCGCTATATAAATGCAATTACAATACAATACAGTGTTCACGCGCAGTAGAAGGCCCTTCGCAAAAGTTAACTGGTCAGCCCCCATTTGCTTGTTTATGTGTTTGTTTGTTAAACTAGTACTAACGAGGTCAAATCTTTCGCCAGACATTGTTACCTTGTGTAAAAATGACCAAATAATGAATTAATAATATAAAAAATTGCTGAATTTTGCCAACTAATTTTGCTTTTCTTGCCGCATAATTTTGTGAACCCTGCAGCATAATTGTGTTCTCCCCTACCGCATAATTCCAGTGGCACTGCCTATAGCTCAGTCCTGGAAGTCATGGTGATACCAAAACAAAATGTCTTGGGAAATACAACTTGTAATATTCCAGACCCAACACTAGATGGCACGAGTGTGCACAGCTTGTGAATCAGCAGTAGACCCAGCTGCAAACCATTGATACATTCTAGTGACTGGAATGAAAAGTCATTCTTAAAAATGTGTTTTGTAGATTAGTGGTGCCCTCCAGTGGACCATTGGAATATATTCTTTATAAATCTTGCTTCGTTTGAGGAGTGATTCGTGGGACATGTGGGAAGAGAGTTGCTTATGTGGAGTCGGGGGTGCAACCGCTGCAATAAAGAATCGGCGACCCCACCTTCACCAGACCGGACATGACGTGCACGTCTCTTGAAGTGCCGGGCAGCTCAGGTTACTCCTCAGTGGAGAGCTCTGTGGGAGGGGAGGGACGACTCACTTCACAGACAACATGTCTGGTGGCCACTAACCCTGGCCTTGAATCAATTAAAGAACCCGTGACAGTAGAACAGCCCTGGGGAGAGGGTGCAAACGTGTCCCTGCGAGGCACTGAAGCCCACTGAGCGCTGCCCAGACCGTGGCTGCGGTCTGAAGATGGACACTGGCAGAGAATGACCCTTCACGACCAGCACCTTTTTGCAGGATTATGAAAGAGTACCACCGAGAGCTACACCGCCGATTGTGGTCATGCGCATCTCTTAGGCGCGAATCCAGTCCTGTATGCAGGCAGTGATGACGCAGGACAGGCCGCAGCCCGTGAGCATGCTGTGGGGGCGCCATGCAAGCACAGGGGTGCAGGAAAGGAAAGGGGGGCTTGGGAGTGCAGGACACATCTCCCCTCCACAGTCAAAGCGCCAAGGGTGCAGCCCCAGGCGCTTGCTTCATGGGTCCTGGGAGATCAGTGCTCACTGGGCAGTATGCTGTGTGCCTTCTGCCGTTTACCACTGGTGTCCAGGGCCGGCTTCAGGGCAGTGCGACTGGTGCGGCCGCACTGGGTGCTGACCTGTGGAGGGGGCGCTGGCCTCAGGGGAAGGCGCTGTGTTTAGCAATAACTTGTGATTGGAGAGATGAGGGCCACTTATGCTCATTGGTAGCAGGAGAATCCGAGGAGGTGGTCATCGGGCGTGGGGGGCACCAAAAATGATTGTCGCACCGGGCGCCGCCAGTGCTGGTGTCCCAGGGTCGCACTGCTTGTGAGCACGCGACCTTCTCAAGGTCATGAGGTGGACCAGTCCAAGCCTACTTCAGGAACTATGACAGGGTAATAAATAAAAAAAAAGTAATATTCAGTCGATACCTTTACCTTGGAAGACGGAAATTGTAGTAGTCACAGGTATGGAAATGAAACAGATAAAACCGGGATGTGCACGGAATACTGCCCAGTAACCGCTGACTGCCCCGGGACTGACAGACTGACACACACGCACACACTCTGACCCTCACTCTCTCCCTCCGAGCACCAACCCAGAATGTGTCTTTACGAGTCTAACTCCAGGCTCTTGGTGATACTGGGGGAAGCTGGACAGCGGACCTGTGCAAATATATCTCCGCTTTTAGATTTTTTGTTACACTCGCTCCAAAGTACTTGAACATGCTACGAAGACCAGTCCTCACAGCGCTGTGGTCCTCACAGCGACCGATGTGGTCCCCACAGCGACTGATGTGGCCCCCACAGTGACTGATGTGGGGTTCACAGCGACTGACGTGGTCCTCACAGCGACTGACGTGGCCCCACCACACACACCCTGTCTCATATATTGCTTTCATCTTGCACAGGGCAGTGCTTGATTTGAGCCAGAGGTTTCAGGTGCTCGGCACTGGCACTTAATTGGCAATACCGGCACTTTTGACAGCCAGCCACAAGGTGGAGCTGTTTGTCTAACTTAGAGATGACCAAAACAACAGTTGTTCATTAGTTCAATACATATTAAAAATGACTTATACCTTCTGAGCATACCCTGCCAACTTATGGCGAACAAAGCAAAACCAAAGGAAATGATGGACGGAGTGTTGAACATTGCAAGCACTCACCCCCGGCAGGGTATGCTCAGACGTGAGTCCCTTGCTCACTTTGCCACTGGATTCAAGCAAGCCTGGCTGAAGACGGCTGAAATGCCAGAAACCGGTCCTAGGAAGCTTGTTTCCGGTCCAGGGAAGGCATGGCTTGGCAGTTCAGGCCGGACTGTTCCCATGAGGCACAGGGTCAGACTGATTTGCATATGGCCATGTCTGAACTGGGGTGGCAGAGTGGGCTAAAGAACGGTGATGGATCAAACCCAGATCTGTTGACTGGGTGTGAGTGTTTGATTGGTTCTGATGCTCCGTCCATCACCACCCCCTTTTGTACCGCTTTGTTCGCCATAAGTTGGCAGGGTATGCTCAGACGTGAGTCCCTTGCTCACTTTGCCACTGGATTCAAGCAAGCCTGGCTGAAGACGGCTGAAATGCCAGAAACCGGTCCTAGGAAGCTTGTTTCCGGTCCAGGGAAGGCATGGTTTGGCAGTTCGGGCTGGACTGTTCCCATGAGGCACAGGGTCAGACTGATTTGCATATGGCCATGTCTGAACTGGGGTGGCAGAGTGGGCTAAAGAACGGTGATGGATCAAACCCAGATCTGTTGAGTGGGTGTGAGTGTTTGATTGGTTCTGATGCTCCGTCCATCACCACCCCCTTTTGTTCTCCTCTGTGCATATGCCAGCTCAAACCGGTTCAGGGGCTACCTGCCCCTGCTCTGGCGCGAAACTGGACAAAGGGAAGTGGGTGTAACCACCCACTACCCTGACCCTCCTAGAGGAGTGGTCATAGAGCTAGTCCCTCCCATCTTTCCACTATAAGATACCAAACATTGCCAATGCAATTTAGATTACACCTGGACGACGCTCTACTAAGAAGAATCCTGGCCCTTCGACGTTCCACTATCTCTGGAAGACTGAAGAATCTCCCTTGGAGTCAAGGAGTGACTCCCCTGCTTGGCAGGCACCAAAACTCTCTACAACGGTTGCAAACTTTACCGCTCCCGCCGGAGCCCGAAGTCCCTGCGTCCCCTGAAGTGGATTTCCTGATCTCTCGACAGCCATTTTGAGTCCCCAGCGAAGCTGTGGCATCTGGACCCCACGAGTGACGAGGAACGGCAATACCAGGGAACCGTGCACTGATTTCGAGTGCAAGCCCTAAACTACGTCCAACGAAGTTGTGCTTTGGACCACTTATTGTCCAAGTCCCTAGCAGGTCTAGTACCGAATTTCAGCGGCCTACCCCATCCCGAGTGACCGTGGGCTGTTGTTAAACTTTTCTTGCAAAGGCATCTTTGCGGTTGCTTGCTTGTTGGCTAGTAACTCACCTGAAGACTTCCACATCAATTCCAAGAGCTCACCTGGTTGCTCTGGGCTTGCCCTCACTTACCCTCGCTGGGTAAGTCCATCAGACCTTGCTGGTCTGCACCATTGCCAATCTTCACTCCACACAAGACTTGTGGCTGCCAAGGCTTGTTGGCTCCAATCCGGGTGCCGACACCGTCAACAGCTGCAGACGTCGTGGGACCTCCCGAATCCAGCTGCTGGTCATCGTCGAGCCTTCCTGGACCTCGTGAGCGAAGAGACAAAACACCATCACCGACCTGAAGAGACGCGACAGCTGTGGTCATCCATCTTGCTGGCCACCGGTCACTGTCAAGTGACTCTGAACTCTGTCCCCTCAATTTCTAGGTCTTCTGCAACTTCAATCCATAGTCGGATTCGAACGGACACCTCTCCCGTCGTCACAAGCAGCAAGTATCCAGTGATCTCCACTGGAAACAGCATTGCGACCCGACACCAAAGGACACCTATGCACCCGGCTTCCCTGGGTGAGGTAACTCGTGCACTCCGGTGCCCAAGTGTGTGTTGGCTCTCGAAATACTTACCCTGTAAGTTGCTTGCCTGTTGACTTTTGCGAAGTGCCCTAGAACTGTAAAATACAAACCGCGACATTTGCCATTGAAACGCATTGAAAACCCGCGTGTGTGTTTAGACACTGCACGCGTCGCCTGTGGGCTGATTACTTACCTGCTAACACTGCAGAAGTGAAGCCCCAGCGATTCCCAAGGCCCTAGGCCTCTTCATTTTGCAAGTCGAGTTTGTTAACCCATTATTTTAGTATATGGTCTGGTATGCCCCTAGGGCTACAGCCATATTTGTGCTTAATTTATTGAGAACTGTTGATCTTTTGAATGTTTACCTGGCTCTAATCTCATAAAGAGATTAGTAGAGTATATTTAGAAATAAATACATATATAATTGATATATATACCTGTGTGGTGTCTTTTCATTTGGTAATTCAAGAGATTATAAGGTAAAACAAGCTGCTTTACATTCCTCAGAGACTTAGCCTGAAGGCTGCTCTCCACAGCTACCACTAGGATAGCTTTCTTTAAAAGGTTGTCTTTAAACCTATCTACCAAGAGTCGAATTGGACTGGTGCAAGGTGGCCACTATAACTAGTGACCAGCATATGCCAGGCCAACTTCTCACAATCATTAACCGATGTGTTCGGACCATGTCGCGTACGCCCGTAACTAGCTTCACAACTTCACCTCCAGCACAGCCCCCCCCCTCTTCCCATGGTCCTTAGCACCTTTGTCACGTAATACATCGCATCTTCGACTCCGTTCACTGCGTGCACACCTGGGGCCGTATTATAGAAGTGCCCCAGGAGCACACCGGGCATGTGTGCCTGCTTTGCATGCCCCGGAGCACTTTGTTATTACAGAAGGGGCTGTAAACGCTTGTGGGGCGCCCTTCTTTAATACAGATAGAGCTGGCGCACATGTAGCACCAGCACTATCATTAAAGGGTGTTCGCACATGTGCATGGGGGTGTGGCCCCATGCAAATGAGGGAACCTTTTTGCCTCTGCACCCAGGCTGCATTACCGATGTGAGCAAAAAGAACAAATGATGGACGGCACGCTGAACAATGCAAACATTCACCCCAGTCACAAAGATCTGGGTTTAATCCATCGTTTATTTGCTCACCACGCCACCCCAGTTTGGACCCAGCCATATGCAAATCAGTCCTGACCCTGTTCCTTGTGGGAACAGTTCAAACCGAACTGCATGCCAGGCCCACCCTGGACTGGAAACAAGCATCCTGGGACCGGTTCCGGGTCTTGATCCCTCATTATCCAGGCTAGCTTGAATCCAGTGGCACAGTGAGGATGAGACCCACGCCTAGGCATACCCATCCCACATAGGGCGACAAATGAAAAAATAAAAGTTGATGGACAGAATGCTGAACAATGCAAACATTCACCCCCAGTCACAAGGAATTGCGTTGAATCCATCATTATGTTGCTCACCACGCCACCCCAGTTTGGACCCAGCCACTGGAATAAGCTATCCTGGTTGATGAGGGGTAATACCCCGAAACCGGTCCCAGGATGCTTGTTTCTGGTTCAGGGAAGACCCTGCTTGGCAGTTTGGGCTGGCCTGTTCCCATGAGGAGCAGGGTCAAGACTGATTTGCATATGGCTGGATCCAAACTGGGGTGGCATGGTGAGCAAACCAACAATGGATTAAACCCAGATCTCTAGACTGGGGGTGAATGTTTGATTGATTCAGCATTCCGTGCATCATTTGTTGGCCATGCACGTATTACCACCGTGGCCACAGAGGCAAACAGGCCCTTAGGAGGCGCACTGGAAATGTGCCATAAAAATGGGGCTCACTTTCAGTGTGCCCCCTAAAAGAAGCCCTCTGGAGGGATAAAGGGGGTCCCATGGACCGCCTCAGACATCCCCCTGCAGGGAGGTGCAGTCACTCACTGCACCTGCCTGCAAGGCGATCTCTAATCCCCCTTCGCAGGGCTGGTGGGTTACCACCTGCACAGAGAAACACAGAGCATCTTTTAAGCAGCTGCCACGTATTTTTCTTGAATGCGCTGCCTGTGCCGTGGCACAAACAGGAAAAGTGTACCCTCTCTGGAAAAGGGCGCCTGGTTTTCTAAGAGCCATTTCGTTTGCCTTATTTGCACACCTTACGTTTGAGGGCACTTATATTCTGAATACATTCGCGCAGTAAAGGACATTTCATTTAATGGTCATTTTGATATCTACATTAAGACAAAATGTAATGTTCCCGTAACGTATTGTTACCACTTCATCGCTTTATGAACTTCAAGCCCTGTCATAACAAATAAATTATTCACAGGTCTCTACTCATTCAGTCCTCCTGTGACATCAATGTAACCTCTGCTACCCCCCTGTGACACCCACAGCACGTCCCCCACTATGATCTGGTGAACCATTCACAAGGAGAGGCCAGAGTCCCTGTGCCAGCTTGTAAAAACATTGTAACGGGGTTTAAGTTTAAAATGATTGCTTCTCGCCTCTTACCCTACTCTGTTTCCACTCAGAACACGGATCTGGGTAAACGCGCCCCCACGCCCATCCGGGAGAAGGAGGTCACGATGTGCATGCGGTGCCGCGAACCGTTCAACTCCATCACCAAACGCAGGCACCACTGCAAGGCGTGCGGACATGTGAGTATGAGCAACAGCGTGAAAGGGTAGAGCCTGTTCACAGAGGCCTACGGACATATTAGTATGAGCGACAGCACAGAGGGGGAGACACTGGCCACAGAGGCCTGCGGACATGTTAGTATGAGCGACAGCGTGGCGGGCACACCCTGGCTGCAGAGGCCTGCGGACATGTTAGTATGAGCGACAGCACAGAGGGGGAGACACTGGCCACAGAGGCCTGCGGACTATAGTATGAGCGACAGCGCAGCGGGCACACCCTGGCCGCAGGGGCCGGCAGACATGTTAGTATGAGCGACCTGCATACCCCCACCTTTTTGAAATACAAAAAGAGGGCCATTCTTTGCCATTAACTAATGTCATTTTCTGTCTCTCTATCTATTGACATTATATTCAGTAGAAGTATTGTCATTTTTTAATGTTGCAAAACAACGGCTGATGCTCTAAATTTTGAACTTAGTTATAGCATGTATTCTGACTGAAATTAGTCTTTTTACCTTCTTTTTCCACCACTTCCTAAACAGGTTCAAAACGAACTCTTTCATGCTGGTTGGACTATTCACTCCACCCCCCCTAAGGAGTCCAATGAATATTTAGATTCCTCCACTATCACATTTGGTCCTGAAGAAAGCCCACCTGACCCTTAGGGGCACTAGATTGGGCTGAAACATGTCGACCACATTTTTTTTAATACTTTCACCAAGTGCAACAGACCCTAAAGTGTCTAACTCTGCACATAAATCATTTTTTTAACCTAACCCGAACCCAGTCCTATTAAAATATTTTTTGACTGGTTTTACGAGTTTTTTAACCTACACTCACTGGGATGCCTTTATCACACACCTTTTATGATCACTACTGAAAAAACCAGAGGCAAGAACCTCCGGGTGGAGGAAGCACACAGTAACCCAATGATGATGCTGTCACGTTGTTAAGCACAGCGGATAATCGAACATACCGCTATAATACCACCTTGCAGAAAACGTGCTTGAGGGTTTCTTAACAGTTTATTAACTGTTGATGCTTACTTTGGTTCTTTCAGGACCAGTGATCCACTCTCCTTTGATATTTCAGTATGAGCGACAGCACAGAGGGGGAGACACTGGCCACAGAGGCCTGCGGACATGTTAGTATGAGCGACAGCACAGAGGGGGAGACACTGGCCACAGAGACCTGCGGACATGTTAGTATGAGCGACAGTGCGGCGGGCACACCCTGGCCGCAGAGGCCTGCGGATATGTTAGTATGAGCGACAGCACAGAGGGGGAGACACTGGCCACAGAGGCCTGCGGACATGTTAGTATGAGTGACAGCACGGAGGGGGAGACGCTGGCCACAGAGGCCTGCAGACATGTTAGTATGAGCGACAGCACAGAGGGGGAGACACTGGCCACAGAGGCCTGCGGACATGTTAGTATGAGCGACAGCACAGAGGGGGAGACACTGGCCACAGAGGCCTGCGGACATGTTAGTATGAGTGACAGCACAGAGGGGGAGACGCTGGTCACAGAGGCCTGCGGACATGTTAGTATGAGCGACAGCACAGAGGGGGAGACACTGGCCACAGAGGCCTGCAGATATATTAATATGAGCGACAGCGCGGAGGGCAAACCCTGGCCCCAGAGGCCTCCAGGCATGCATGTATGAGCGACAGTACGGAAGGGGAGACCATGTCCACAGCGGCTGAAGAACATGCAGACAAGGGCCATTGTGGGGTATTCTTGCCCCTGACTCCTCTGAATATATGCAAATAACAGTCACAGCTGGGCTGGTGTTTGTAACTTCTGGACACATGCCAGACACAGAGGCCTCCGTTAATGTGAGTGCCTTGGAAGGGCAGGTGTTTGTAGCCAGAAGTCCCCCCAAGAGAGCGTGCAAGTCCAAAAGGGTCACAGCTGGGCCAGAGGTTTGTATCGCTAAGGCACATCCAGTTTCCTGGCCCCTCTGTGCACGCAGACAAGAACCGCATCTGGCCCAGGGGTTTGTACGCAGGGGTATCTGAGTAAGGACCACAGCTGGGCAGAGGGTTGTATTCAGGTGTATGTAAGGACCACATCTGGCAGGGTGTTGTAACCATAGGGTTTGTGAGTAAGGACCACAGCTGGGCAGAGGGTTGTATTCAGGTGTATGTAAGGACCACATCTGGCAGGGTGTTGTAACCATAGGGTATGTGAGTAAGAACCACAGCTGGGCCAGGGGTTTGTACCCAGGAGTATGTGAGTAAGGACCACAGCTGGGCATGGGGTCTGTATGCAGGGGTATGTGAGTAAGGACCACAGCTGGGCAGGGGGTCTGTATGCAGGGGTATGTGAGTAAGGACCACAGCTGGGCAGGGGGTCTGTATGCAGGGGTATGTGAATAAGTACCACAGCTGGGCAGGGGTTTGTATCCAGGGGTATGTGAGTAAGGACCACAGCTGGCCAGGGGTTTGTATGCAGGGGTATGTGAATAAGGACCACAGCTGTGCAGGGGTTTGTATCCAGGGGGTATGTGAGTAAGGACCACAGCTGGCCAGGGGTTTGTATCTTGAGGCATGTAAGTAAGGACCACAGCTGGGCCAGGGGTTTGTATCCAGGGCTATGTGAGTAAGGACCACAGCTGGGCCAGGGGTTTGTACCCAGGAATATGTGAGTAAGGACCACAGCTGGGCCAGGGGTTTGTATCCATGGGGTATGTGAGTAAAGACCACAGCTGGGCCAGGGGTTTGCACCCAGGAGTATGTGAGTAAGGACCACAGCTGGGCCAGGGGTTTGTATCCAGGGGGTATGTGAGTAAGGTCCATGGCTGGGCAGGGGTTTGCACCCAGGAGTATGTGAGTAAGGACCACAGCTGGGCCAGGGGTTTGTATGCAGGGGTATGTGAGTAAGGACCACAGCTGGGCCAGGGGTTTGCACCCAGGAGTATGTGAGTAAGGACCACAGCTGGGCCAGGGGATTGCACCCAGGAGTATGTGAGTAAGGACCACAGCTGGGCCAGGGGTTTGCACCCAGGAGTATGTGAGTAAGGACCATGGCTGGGCAGGGGTTTGCACCCAGGAGTATATGAGTAAGGACCACAGCTGAGCCAGGGGTTTGCACCCAGGAGTATGTGAGTAAGGACCACAGCTGGGCCAGGGGTTTGCACCCAGGAGTATGTGAGTAAGGACCACAGCTGGGCCAGGGGTTTGCACCCAGGAGTATGTGAGTAAGGACCACAGCTGGGCCAGGGGTTTGTATCCAGGGGGTATGTTAGTGAGGACCACAGCTCGGCCAGGGGTTTATATCCAGGGGTATGTGAGTAAGGACCACAGCTGGGCCAGGGGTTTGTATCCAGGGGTATGTGAGTAAGGACCACAGCTGGGCCAGGGGTTTGTATCCAGGGATATGTGAGTAAGGACCACAGCTGGGCAGGGGATCTGTATGCAGGGGTATGTGCGTAAGGACCACAGCTGGGCAGGGGGTCTGTATGCAGGGGTATGTGAATAAGGACCACAGCTGGGCAGGGGTTGGTATCCAGGGGGTATGTGAGTAAGGACCACAGCTGGGCAGGGGTTTGTATCCAGGGGGTATGTGAGTAAAGACCACAGCTGGGCAGGGGTGTGTATCCAGGGGGTATGTGGGTAAGGACCTCAGCTGGGTAGGGAGTTTGTATCCAGGGGTATGTGAGTAAGGACCACAGCTGGGCCAGGGGCTTGTATCCAGGGGTATGTGAATAAGGACCACAGCTGGGCAGGGGTTTGTATCCAGGGGGTATGTGAGTAAGGACCACAGCTGGGCAGGGGTTTGTATCCAGGGGGTATGTGAGTAAAGACCACAGCTGGGCAGGGGTGTGTATCCAGGGGGTATGTGAGTAAGGACCTCAGCTGGGCCAGGGGTTTGCACCCAGGAGTATGTGAGTAAGGACCACAGCTGGCCAGGGGTTTGCACCCAGGAGTACGTGAGTAAGGACCACAGCTGGGCCAGGGGTTTGTATCCAGGGGGTATGTGAGTAAAGACCACAGCTGGGCAGGGGTGTGTATCCAGGGGGTATGTGGGTAAGGACCTCAGCTGGGTAGGGAGTTTGTATCCAGGGGTATGTGAGTAAGGACCACAGCTGGGCCAGGGGCTTGTATCCAGGGGTATGTGAATAAGGACCACAGCTGGGCAGGGGTTTGTATCCAGGGGGTATGTGAGTAAAGACCACAGCTGGGCAGGGGTGTGTATCCAGGGGGTATGTGAGTAAGGACCTCAGCTGGGCCAGGGGTTTGCACCCAGGAGTATGTGAGTAAGGACCACAGCTGGCATGGGGTTTGCACCCAGGAGTATGTGAGTAAGGACCACAGCTGGGCCAGGGGTTTGTATCCCCCCACGTCACCACCACCACCATTTTCTGCTCTGACCCTTTCTCTGGGTTTTCCCGCTCTGCAGCGTAGAGATGCCCAGGTGTGAAATCACGAAACCCCACCTGTGGACTAGCCCGTACCTGGCCGCCCCTCCCCCACCCCAGCACATGGGAGCCCCTAAAGCTGTGCTGTCTCTTGCAGGTGGTCTGTGGGAAGTGCTCCGAGTTCCGGGCGCGGCTGGTGTATGACAACAACCGCACCAACCGGGTGTGCACCGACTGCTACACAGCGCTGCATGGCGACAGCCCGGTGCTGCACCACCAGGCGCCCCAGAGGAGGCGCTCCATCCTCGAGGTGAGACCCCCCCCCCACCCTGGCTACCTACTGAAGTCTGAGTCGATGGAGAGCGACTGGCAAGAGCCCCCAAAGGCCTCTGACGGCAGAGGAAAGGAAGTCCCCCCAGCCCTCCCAACCTACAATGTCATCCATTCCACTCTGGCAGACGTGTCCCCGCTGTCTTCAACTCACCTCGTATCCCTGAACCCATCCCCCTCTCTCTCTCTCTATATATATATATATATATATATATCTTCACAGATCACAACAAACTCCTCAGTCATTGAATCTTCTCTCTCTATGAACTGCTCCCTGTGTGAGCCTCTCACTCATGAAACCGTCTCTCTATGAACCGCTCCCTGAGTGAATGAGCGGACCCATCTCTCTAAGAACCTCTCCCTAGTGAACCCCTTTCTCATTGAACCGTCTCTCTCTCTCTATGAACCTCTCTCTGAGGGAACCCATCTCTTTAACAACCGCTCCCTGAGTGAACCCCTCTCACAATGAACCTCTCCCTGAGTGAACCCCTCTCACAATGAACCTGTCCCTGAGTGAACCCCTCTCACAATGAACCTGTCCCTGAGTGAACCCCTCTCACAATGAACCTGTCCCTGAGTGAATCCCTTACTCGTGAACCCCTCTCTCATTAAACCGCCTCTCTCTATGAACCTTTCCCTTAGTGAAACCCCTCTCCCTTCAACCGTCTCTCTCTATGAACATCTCCCCGAGTGAACCTCACTCTCGAAATGAACAACTCTCACTTAACTATCTGTCTCTATAAACCTCTCCCTGAGTGAACCCTCTCTCGTTGAAATGGCTCTCTTATTGAACCATCTCTCTCTTTGAACCTCTGCCTTAGTGAATTCCTCTCCTATTAACCACTCCCTGAGTGAACCCCTCTCTCTATGGACCGCTCCCTGAGCGAACTCCTCTCTGTATGAACCTCTCCCTGAGTGAACCCCTCTCTCTATGGACCGCTCCCTGAGTGAACTCCTCTCTTTATGAAACTCTCTCTGAGTGAACCCCTCTCTCTATGAACCTATCCCTGACTGAGCCCCTCTCTTTGAACCGTCTCTCTCTCGGAACCGCTCCCTGATTGAACCCCTCTCTCTTTGACCTGCTCTTTAAGTGAACCCCTCTCTCAGTGGACAATCTTTCTCTCTGTATGAACCTCTCCCTGAGTGAACCCCTCTCTCTATGAACCTATCCCTGACTGAGCCCCTCTCATTGAACCGTCTCTCTCTCGGAACCACTGCCTGATTGAACCCCTCTCTCTTTGACCTGCTCTCTAAGTGAACCCCTCTCTCAGTGGACAATCTTTCTCTCTGTATGAACCTCTCCCTGAGTGAACCCCTCTCTCAATGGACCCTTTCTCTCTCTCCCACAGAAGCAGGCCTCGGTGGTGGCAGAGAACAGTGTGATCTGCAGCTTTATGCATTACATGGAGCGAGGTGGCAAGGGTTGGCACAAGGGCTGGCTGGTGGTGCCCGAGAACGAACCCCTCGTGCTGTACATCTACGGAGCCCCGCAGGTGAGATGCTAGGCCTGGAGGCGGGTGGTCTACCCACCCGTGCCAGGGCAACTCCGTGGACCACCCAAGGCAGCAATGGCACTGCCCTCCCGCTTTGTCCCCTAGGTGAGCCAGAGGCAGCTGGGGTGTGAGGGTGTCTCAGCCCTGGATAAGGCTCCTAGTAACCTAGCACCCCGAGTAACACTCACACACAGGGCTATATTTACACTTAACGTGGCTTAACGCTGCCTTGTGAATAAGGCACCCTTTCACGCTACACTTAGCGTGAAAGCGGAGGTCAATGGGTGTTGCGGTTGGCGTTGCACGGCAACACCCATTGATTTTGACGCTGCCCCATATTAACAAGGGTGGTGTAAATAGGAGGCAGCGCCAAAATTAACACCAGTGAAAACCTGGTCTTATCCAGGCGAAATGAGGAAAAATGCTTTCTTTCTCTTCGTTTCTGCTGTTTCTATGTGTGCTGAGTTGTGCAGCACACACATAAACAGCAAGAGCCCATTGGTTGTTTATGTGCAGGAAGGTGTCCCTTCCTGCACATAAACAAAAGAAAACGACGTTTTTCAACTTCTCTGTGTGCTGCATTAAGCAGCACAAATAAAAGTTCCAAAACGCCATTTAAAGATTGTTTATGTGCAAGAAAGGGGACCTTCCTGCACATTATCAATCTTTCCCTCAACGCAGAGACCCTTGCACCGGGTGCAAGGGTGCCTGCATTGGTTCTAGGCAGCTAAATATAGCACCAGCACAGGGGGAAACGCAGGGCTGCACCATATTGTTGTAAATATGGTTCAGCCCTGCGTTTCTGAAGTGGCGGAGCCCGACGTTAAGCCAAAGAGGCTAACGCCGTGCTCTGCCACTTTGTTGTAATTATGCCCCAAAGTTCTGCCTATGGCGAACAGTAACTCCCCCCCCCCATCCAAAGCCCTCTTGTGAAGTCTGTTGTTTCACCCTTGCTTGCCTGATGCCCTCCCTCAGCATACCCCGTGGAGGCTGGCACGGCCCCTCCTCGTGTGACCACACCCCTGCAGCGCCTCGTTTAGAAATCCCCCCTGTACCCCACGCTTTAAGCACTTTCCTCACCGTATCCCGTGGAGGTAGGCACGGCCCCTCCTCATGTGACCACATCATGTCCCCACCATGCTATAAGCCCTGCCCTTGCCGTCCCCTGTGGAGGCAGACACGGCCCCCCTTGTGTGTCCACATCATGTCCAGCTCAGGCCTCTTTAAAGACTACGTCCCTGCAGCGCCTCTATTATAAATGTCCCCCCAGTACCTCCTTGCCACCAGCCCCTTCCTTGCCACGCCCCTGTATATATGTTATCTTCCAAGTATCTCCTCATAGCAGCCCCCTCCAGCATGAATCTTTGTAGATTCACGCGCCGTGAATCTGCTGACATTTAGCTCTGAAATTATTAATCCGACGACCACCTCTTATGACCTGAAACGTACAACCTTCTAACTCCTGCAGCATCTTTAGAATGTTTTCTAGTCTTGAATCTGGGTGGGAAATCAATAAAACACGAACACGTTTGAAGGGCAGTCCACGGCAAACACAAGTCTTTGAAGGACATTGAAAGATTTGCCCATGGACCTGTCAAGCTGTGTTCAGTTTGAAGTAAGACCCCAACTTTTAATCGGGGAAGAGAGCTGTCGAACACATTTGGGGCTCATTGTGAGGGCCTGTGATCTGGGTAGGTGAGCCTGTCAAATGCAGTATTTACTGGGTGCAGTGTGAATTTCTGCGCCGGTGAACGGGGGAATACAATTTTTTACACAAATTTCCCTTGGGTTGAGTTTTAAAGCTAGTAATGCTGCCTTGGTTTAAATGTGCAGATTTTGTGTGGAGGACGAGTGCTGTATTCTATAATCCGGACTGATGTGCAAACCCTGGTTGTTGCCTGTGCTCTGATTACTGCAGCGCATGCACTGAGACCCCCTGGTCTTGTAAAAGAAAAGGATCCAGTGAGATCACACAGGAGCAATCGAACAGGGAGCTTTGGAAGAAAGAGAGCCGATCATTTATCCTGACCCCCGGGTATGACCTGAAGCTGCAGGAGTCAGTAACTGCAAGCTTCGGCTAGACAGACTCCAGGATGTTGTGTCTGTACCAGAGGAACCCAGGACTAGACTTGAGTGACACGTCCTTTCACCACCTGGTCACCAAAAGTGCAAGTCACAGAGTGAGATTCCCACTGGATCAAGATGTGGCAGCCAGAGTGTTGAGTCCATGTCGGCCAGCGCCGCGGGCTCGACGCTTCTTAGGAGAAAGACTGCGCACGGGCACCCTTAAGTAGACGACTAGTGAATGTCACGAGAACAGCGCCAAGAAGCAACAGACATGACTCTACTGTTGCGTTGCCAACAGTAGTTTACTCTGAACATCAAGAAATCAAGTTTACACCTTCTTGAGACATCCAGCACCTGAGGGGCAAGGACGAATAAGACGACGCCCATGGCATGCCCTCTGGATCAGAGATCCACATGGGTTCTGCTTGTTTCTTTAATTTGTAGAAAGAGGCATGAATAATTCAAGGCGCTCCATAGCACTGAACAGCTAGTGAACGGATGTGCATTCTGCCTAGAGATATTTGGGGAGCACCTTGAATTATTCATGCCTCTTTCTACAAAATTAAAGAAATAAGCAGAATCCATTAACAATTTTCACCAAGAGTCCGTCCTTTTCTGATCCTGGAGCCCGCGGGCCCTTCTTTGCCAGTTCTTTCCACCACATGCCCTGGTGGACTAAGGTTTCCCCCCACAGTCCTGATGAAGACCCTTCTGTAAGGAGTAGAATTTCTACACTAATCCTGGGTCGAAACGTCAACAGCTCTATGTTTTGTTTACCAAATGTAGGTGACAGTGAGCGATTCACTGTGTCTTCTCTGACATTCTGGTTTTGTACATAATTTAACCTTGGTTAAGGATAGACAGGCCTTTTATATTTTTGATGTATATACTGTTCACTGGCCTTGCTCTCTCACTTATCCTCACTTTTGCACAGTGCTGCACCATTCCCTCCCTCCTCCCCTTTTTGGGGCACCTATGCACCACTTTATTGACAAATGTGCTGTCTTTTGAACATGATCAAATATATGTTCACCTTCATTAAATATTTTCAACATGAATAAATATTGATTTAATTGATTTAACGGGTGATGTTGATATTTATGTAATATTGTGTTTCCACTGGGACCACTCCTCTGTATGTACTGCATTTTACCCAGGTCCTAGTGACGTGTCTGGTTCGACCCCATTGTTTTGTAACCGCATCTTGACATCATCTAGTCCCCAATGGAAGCCGGAAGATGAGGCCAATGAGTTCCAAGATCTGAGGGTTTGGGCTCACAGAGGTTGGGGATGTAGGGAGAATGACAGGACACCATCAGCATAACAAACTCTTAAAAGGAAGGATGTTAGACTGTACTGCAAGGGAGTGACTGTCTTAAATTGAGGGCATATCAAAGGGCCTGACAGTCCAGGATCAGTGTATCATCTAGGCTGCAGGCATCAACAAGAGATGGTGCCCCTGAGATGTCTTAGAAATGTATGGAAGAAATTGATTGGTGAGAGGAGACACCACCTTCACAGTGGACCTGTGAAATGGTAGACACAATCACTACAGTTGTTAAAGAAACCAAATAGCACGTGGCTTCGGATTCTAGCCAGAGAAATCTTTATTCAAAGAAAACACCTTCTAGAAATAAACAACGTAGCAGAGGGCTTATGCAACATAAGCAAATCTTATCGTATGCACACGCGCAATATGTAAATCAAATTGACAATGAGTACAGGTAGTATCATAAATAATGGATACAAGTTCATGTGTTTTCTTGTTTTTTGTATTTTCTTTAATCCAACGAATGTCAATTTGACTTATATAGTGCGCGTGTGCATACGATAAGATTCGCTTCGTAATTTTGCCCTTGGTACCAATGATTTGAGGGTATAGGTTGTTTTCCCTCACCTTGTTGCACCGCAGAAATCATATAGTCAGATATTTATGCTGACACTATAGGCGCCATTTCTCCATTTCTCCTTTTCAAATAACACCCTCATGGTTACGGCTTATGCAACATCTTTGAAGAGCTTCACGAATGTTTACTGCACCCACAGACGGTGAACTAACTGGCCCCCTTGCGAAATGTCAACGATCAAACTTAATTTAAATAAAACCCCACACCCAGAGTGACCCCATTATAAGTATACCTTTTCAAGCCCTTTTGTTTCCGGGTTAACTGTAGAAATCCCTCCTCGGGCTCTCCATAACAGACCTTCTTAGCAGTGCTCTTTCCCTGTGTGTCTGTTCTCCCTCTCAGCATTTCCTTGATGCCACCAACACCTTGCAGTGCTCTCTGTAAATCCCTCCTATGACAAACCCATTCCTCAAAGTGAGTTGCCATACTGCCTCCATGTAAACAACTCAAAGCTGCCTTACAGGTTTCTGAGATCTGGCCTCTTCTTCAGTCCCCCGGTTTAAGCAGGTGGGGCCGTTGCCAAGACAGTAATCCACAGAATAGGTGGGACTTCAGACACTCCAATAATTCCCAGAGTAGGTGGGACCTCAGTCACACCAGTAATCCCCAGGGTAGGTGGGACCTCACCCACTCCAGTAATCCCCAGGGTAGGTGGGACTTCACCTACTCCAGTAATCCCCAGGGTAGGTGGACGTCAGTCACACCAGTAATACCCAGGGTAGGTGGGACCTCAGTCACACTAGTAATCCCCAGGGTAGATGGGAACTCACTTACACCAGTAATCCCAGGGTAGGTTGGAGCTCACCCGCACTAGTAATCCCAGAGTAGGTTGGAACTCAGGCACTCCAATAATCCCAGGGTAGATGGGAACTCAGTCACTCCAGTAATCCCCAGGGTAGATGGGACCTCACTTACACCAGTAATCCCAGGGTAGGTTGGAGCTCACCCACACTAGAAATCCCAGGGTAGGTTGGAACTCGGGCACTCCAGTAATCCCAGGGTAGATGGGAACTCAGTCACTCCAGTAATCCCCTGGGTAGCTGGGCCTCAGCTCCAATAGTAATCCAAGGGTAGCTGGACCCCACCCACACCAGTAATCCCCAAGGTAGATGGGACCTCAATTACACCAGTAATCCCCAGGGTAGAAGGGATCTCAGATCCACCAGTAATCCCAGGGTAGGTGGGACCTCAGACACACCAGTAATCCCCAGGGTAGATGGGACCTCAGACACACCAGTAATCCCCAAGGTAGGTGGGACCTCAGATACACCAATAATCCCCAGGGTAGGTGGGACCTCAGATACACCAATAATCCCCAGGGTAGGTGGGACCTCAGACCCACCATTAATCCCCTGGGTAGATGTGATCTCAGATCCACCAGAAATCCCCAGGGTAGGTGGGACCTCAGACACACCAGTAATCCCCAGGGTAGATGGAATCTGAAATCAACCAGTAATCCCAAGGGTAGGCGGGACCTCAGCCATGACAGTAATCCCCAGGGTAGATGGGTCTTCACCCACACTAGTAATCCCGGGTGCTTGTCATGAAACCCTAGAGTTGTCTTGAAATCTCAGCACTTCTCTTTGAGCTCTGACTCCCTCTCTCTTCCGCAGGACGTGAAGGCTCAACGCAGTCTGCCCCTGATCGGCTTTGAGGTGGGGCCACCGGAAGCCAGTGACCGCATCGAGAGACGGCATGCCTTCAAGATGAGCCAGAGCCACCTTGTCTTTTACTTCAGTGCCGAGACGGAGGATCTGCAGCGCCGCTGGACTGAGGTGCTGAGCCGCGCGGGGCGGGGCGAGGAGTGGACACATGGCTGTGCCATCATGGAGGCTGACGAGGAAGGGGAAGTCAGCGGGTCAACCACAATTCTCACAGGTGCTGGAAACACCTGAGCCCTGATGCAGAAACACTCCAGCATTGGCAGGGTAGACCTGACCCTGGTGCAGGCAGCTCCTGTCCACCTTAGTGGGAAATGTCAGAGCCCTGGCTGAGCCTCCAGGGGGGAGGAGGGACCACCAGGGCCTTGGAAACAGGACACCCCTGAGAGCCAACATGGGGCACATCTGAGAATCCCAGAGGAAGAAATGGAAAAGAAGCCAACCGGGGGATGTGGGAACCACCTGAACTTCCACATCAGAAAACTGATACCCCCCGGGAAGTTGGAGGCGAGGAACAGATGACCCTCATTGCATCCAAGCCAATTCCCTGCAGCTCCAAATGTTTTTGTGGCCGCCACTGCCATCCACAACCTTCCAGGAATCACCAAGTTCTCAACGTGTTACTTGAACTCATAATGGGCACTTTTAAGTTTTTTTTTTACATCTTCTCTATCTATTGTTATTATTTTATAATATTTACCGAAAAAGTTTTTTTACAGTCCTATGTTGTTTGTTTTTCCGTGTATGTAAAGATAAAGAAAGCCATTTGTAAAGAAACCGTTTCTACAGATTCTGTCAAACAGGAAGAGAGCTCGTTGTCAGTCGTCGTGCTTGGGGGCAAAGTGCGCCTGCGCAGCCTGGCCATCGTGAGCAGGGGGTCTTCTTCTCACGTAGATTCTTCACACCTCGTCCCTCCATGGCTTGGCTCTGAAGCGCGAGGGATCATTCGACATTTGCCATTCTCTGGAAGGGGCTCCTTGAGAGGTAAGGAGGTCTTAAGACACAACTGTAGTGACTGCTCTAGGATGTCTCGACTGCTCCATCTAGGCAACAACATCTCATTCACCAAGATCCCAGACTTGGGCCAAATGTCTGAGCAGGAGGCTTTGCCCCCTCAGATCTTTAGCGTGGATCCACCCAGGCTGCAGAAGAGGCTCCTTGTTCAAGTCAAGGGCCACACAGGATCAGCGCAGCAGCTGACGCGCAGCAGCGTGCTTCGAAGGGACCATTAGCGTTCCTTAGCTGCGGTCTTCTGACCTCATCCTTCGAATGACACCTAGGGCCTTATTTAGATCTTGGGGGACGGTTTACTCAGTCACAACGGGGACGGATATCCCATCTGCCGAAATATAAATCCGATAGGATATCATGGATTTTATATTTCGGCGGACAGGATACCCGTCACAATTGATCCGCCGAGATCTAAACCAGGCCCCATGCCTCTACCATGTCAACGAGAATTTGCGTATTCTTTAATCTCCTGCTTCGCTTGACTATCTCGTCCTCAAGTAACCTCTTGTTTAGCTGTGCTGTTTTTGGTGTTGATTAGTCCTGAACATCCTCTGGTGGTGACTCGCGGCGCTAGGGTTGCGTGGCTGTCGCACAGTACTTGCCAACATGCTGAGGACACGTGAAATAAGTTCAGCCTTTGAACAGCTCTTGGAAGCGTGGCCATGAATCTCTCTGCGGTCCATACTGGGGAGAATCGTCCGGTGATTTACCCATAGGAATCACATAACCCCCTGGAATTCAGTCCCATTGAACGGATGTCCCTTCATCCACTCTGAGGTCCCTGGTCCTCTCTCCGCAGAGACTTCACCATGGACCGGGAGCGCAGCTGCAGCGGGCGGAGAAGACATTCTAGGGAAACGGGAGTATTCATCAATGAGCACACATTGATAACTGCCGGACTCCACTGGTCAACAGGAATCGAGAGCCGCAAAAGACATTTCTGAGGTTCAGAGTTAAAAACAAGGCCAGAGAGCGACAGCGCAAAGGGACGGACTATGATCTTGGTGGACCAGTTACTCCGGCACAAATGTGATGGATATCCTGTCCGCCTTATTACAAGTTCCAGAGGATATAATGGAATTGTAATCTGACGGACCGGATATCCGTCACTTTTGTGATGGAGTAACCCTGTCCGCCAAGCTCGTATTCGGACCCAAAGTCAAGTGTGACTTCCATCCACAGCTACAATAGAAGTTGCTACAAAACGAAACCTTCTAATCTGTGTCACAGCAGAATTCTACTAGCATCGCAGCTCTGATGAAAGAGCCCACAACGTCACATCCACCATGTGACTTTGATTTCAACGCTCTGATTACGTGCAGTCTCCTTTGATGGTTTTTCCTTCAGGAGAGCAGTCCTACAGCAACAAGAGAACATAGCAAAACAACTTTCTCCGACTCCATCAGCGCCTCCTGCTCTGACGTGGCTTCCGGAGAGCTACGTCATGTGTTGCTCTTAATTTAAGGTTATGAGAGGTGTGTTTGATGCCGGCGCTGGAATAGGAATAAGAACATTCGATATGGGTCATTTCAGATTGGAGACATTATTTCACCTTTTAATGAGTAGTTCGTTTTCACCAACAGTGTATATTATATTGGAAAGATGTCGTGGTTAGAATATGTTTTTAGACATTAATACGGTACGTGAGGGTTGAAACAAATTAGAATTGGGAAATCGTCAGGTTTAAGTTGAAGACTCTAGCAGCAAGATAGCCTGTAATGCTTTCATTACTGTAATTGCATTACTCCACGTCCTACTCTCGCTTATCTTAATTACATAATGAGGCCCCTGAGCCACGTAGAGACACCCCCTACCAATATAAAAAGCGCCAACCCCTACCACACCTCCAGTACGTCCCAAGCCGCCTGAGACATAGTTGGCCAACCAGGAGGGAGGGCCGTCATGGAGGTAAGCGAGAGTAGGACTCTGAGTAATACAGTTTGCGGTAAGCAAAAGAAGCATTACCTCCCCATCCCCCCCAACCCCCATCCCGCTCATCTCCATTACAAAGCAAGACATACCAAGCCAAAATAGACCAGGACCACTGTAGAAGGATCTGCTTAGAAATACCCAAACCAAGAAGCACATTTATGGGCATACAAACAGTAAAGACAGCCCAGCTCGAGCACAGCAGACAGAACTTCAGAGCCAAACCCTTACCTCAAACACACGAAAGAGAGGAGCCGGACAAGACAACGAGTCAAGCTCACCCAGCCCGCAAGCAGACATTACCACCACCAGACAAAACACCTGCAAAGTCAGGAGGCGAAACCCCACAGATGACAAAGAAACAAACGAGGGATACAGGCGAGCCCACAAAATCAGATGTAAAATCCAAGAGGGACACACCACCCGAAAGAAAGGGCGTAGAATGGACAACCCCTCAAAATACTGGAGACCAGACCCCTTCAAGGGGGCCGGAAAAGCCCGTCCTGGAGGAATTCCAGCACCTGAGACTGAGAAACAGAAAGCAGAACCACATGCGTTCGTTCACACCAACCCCAAAAGGGCTTCCAATGCTGAGCAGAAAAAGACCTGGCAGACACCAGAGCAGATGAGGAGACAGAATCCGAAAGACCCTACAACATGAAGTTGCCCCGTTCAATTTCCCAAGTCGCCAACATCGGAATCACCAGAGAGGGCACCAGGAGACTCGAAACCATAGGCCAGACGGAACCAATGGAGCCTGCCACTCCAGACTCAACACCATCTCCAGCAACAGAGGAAATCAAACACAACTGGCCATGCCGGAGCCACCAGAACAACCCAAGCCATTCCCCTTCGAACCCGAACCAGAAACCTCCAGAACAAGGAAACTGAGGGAAGCAAACATTAGGCCCACAGGTCAAGGACCCGTCAGGGCATCCAACTTCCAAACCAACTCTTCACTTCCTCCAGAAACAAAACCGGGCAAGGAGTGCAATGCCAGGGCACACAAACGGGCCCACCCCCCCCAGGGGCAACCCCACAACCGACACGCTTTGGCAAACACCTGAGTTGAAAGACAAAAGTCTTCAGAGGACGAAAACCCTGCATAGGCGAACAACCCAACAATCCAGAACTCCCCGAGCAAGGAGGCCCTGGTGAACCTACAGGGGGCTGAGTCCATAGAAACAACTACCTTGTAAACACTAGGGTGTCCCCACGTGGGAAGCCCCTGGGCAACCGAGCAATGCCAAGGCTTAGAAACATTGCTGGAAGACGACCTGCAGGACCAGGCGGGCGACCAATCCATGAAGGACAGCGGGCAGACCACCCAACCATTCACTGAACAGCCAGGTACCCCAAAGGCAACCTAAGAAACAATGATGGGACAGCCAGATCCGCCTACCAGTCCCACAACCAGAGGAACCACCAGGCCATGCGAGTGAAGGAGGACGCCACAGACGCCATCGACCGTAACTGCCAACACAACCGCCAGGAAGTCAATTTGCCGATCCATACACCCGACACACTCGCCCCCTCCTGAATAGCGCCCGCCAGAGCCACAAGATCATTTCCCAAGGGTTTCGTGGTCGATGCCTCATATGATGCTGCCCTTAGCACCAACCTAGAGACCGCGAGAGACTCCGCCAGACCTTCATCCACCCTGCGAACCACGTGAACCCAACGCCCCAACGCCCCACGGAATGAATGGACTCCGCCAACGAGGCCAAGAACGAACCAACCAGGAGGAATGGGGCAGCAGCGTCACCCCTAACTCCAAGGCGCAGGTGAACCAGGTGACGGGACCCACGTCTCACCAAGCACCAATCTGAACCACAGAAGGCCACGTAACACAGTACACCTGTGGCAAACGGAGAAGCGCGGAACAGAAAGGCGCAATTGGAGGCCCACGCACAACAGGATGGAACAAGACCAACCTTGTATGTTACGGTGATTTGCAAAGCACACGAACCACCCGAGAGGGCAGGGTATCCAGGCGCTAGAAAGCGCTCTAAAGACTTTTTTATTCCAACCCGACCCTGAGCTAAAGCACCGGGATATTAGCAGGAAGCACCGGCACCCCAAACTATACTCCCCCCCCCCCCCCCCCCCCCAGCCGGAGAGGCATCACAGAGCACCGGCAGGACGAAGAGAGGAGCGGAGCAAGGAAAGGTCTGTGCTCCACCCGCTGGACCCGGGAAACCCGCACTCGATGCACTGCTAGAACCATAACGCCTATATTGGGGGGGGGGGGGGGGTCTCCTCTTTAGCAAACCAGGTATAGACGAGCACACAATGTATGAAAAGAAGGAGGTGCCCGGTTATCTATTTTACCGCTATTTATTTTTGGCGGAAAAACACATTGACCGAGAGGTTCATCTGCTTTTACTGTAAAAATTACATTTCTTTCGTAAAAGATTCAAACATATTTGTGATAGACATTCACTTCATGCCTGAGATGCGATACATGTAACCTACAAAGTGTGTAATCTGAATACAAAAACAATGGGAATGTACAACAAAAAACAGTGCAATGATATTTCCAAAAACTAATATTGAATATACAGAATGCAACAAATGACACCAGCAGGACACAGTTGTTAAAAGTTCCCCATTTTACCATTCATTAGGCATTTTTTGTAAGGGAACTTTAGGCCACCTGGGAAAAATATCTCCACTCCGACGGGTGTGTTATGAATTATCCACCCTTACTTCGAAAAATAGTAGTAAAATGGGAATTAACAGTAGACCTATGTGGCGGACAACTGGAAACGGCCGACGCGTTTCTCATCCTGCGTTGATTCACGGGACTGTCATCAGGGCGTTGGGAGACGGTGTAATCCGAAACTCGAGATGTCACTTCAATAAAGTCTGAATTGCTTTGAACTCGCTTCACAGGACATATAAAGTCAGAGGAGAACATGCGAAATCGTTTGCTTTTCGCGAATCTTCGGGCGTGCGGAATGATTCTCTGCCGGACCTTCACCTTGGTGAATGTAGTATCCGGCTGGATACATTCTAGTGTTCCATTTCACTGTAACCCACACTGAACACCCACCCACCACAGGCGTCACGAGTCAGGTGACCCTGTCAATAAAAGGGGCCGAGCGCACGTGCTCGTGGCCAGTTCACAGAACCAGCAATCCTGTGTCCCGTGTCCATCATTCCTCTGCATGCGGGCCTGAGGGCCCAATCACCACAGTGAACTAAAAATACGGCGTCTGCAGCGCGCTTTAGAAGTCGTCACTCAAAATGCACGGGGGCCATAAGATGCGCTTGACAATGCAATGGAAGTACATGAAAAGTGGCCATACTTTAATTGACGGCCATCGTCCGACTGAAGATTCGCGAAAAGCAAACTATTTCGCATGTTCCACCAAAAATAAATAGCGGTAAAATAGATAACCAGGTACCTTCTTCCTTTCATACATAACCATAATGCCGGCACCACCCCATCGCGGTAGAATTCGCCACCAAAATCAATATGGGCAGCAATAAAACTACATTCACCCCGGACAGGCTGCTCTCAACCGGGTTCGGCTCCACACAGAGAGCCCTGCAGGCCGATCAGCTGGTCGCCGAGGAGACACCGCCACCCGGTAACCCAGAGATGCCCACCCCGGTAACCCAGAGAGGCCCACCCGGTAACCCAGAGATGCCCACACAGTAACCCAGAGATGCCCACCCCGGTAACCCAGAGATGCCCACCTCGGTAACCCGGAGATGCCCACCTCGGCCAGAGGAATGCACCGCAGACCTCCGAATGGACGCAAGCAGCGCAAACCTCAGAGTGGGAGCCTAAGACCGTCCCACTAGGCCCCAGTGAACTCAAACACAATATCACGGAGAAGGGTGGCACCCGGCCAATTTACAGCAGGCATGGTCAGTCTCTCGATGTGCCTGCTGGGTCACAGACATGGCATTGTTCCCCCATGACAGGGCCTACGACAAGTAGCAACAAGCATTGGCATAGCCAATAGGCCTCGCCTTTGGGACCTTATAAGTGTTTAGTCATGCAACAGTTGCATAACTAAATACTTATAAGGTCCCAAAAGCGAGACCTATTGGCAATGCCAAGCGGCCGTTGGGCCGCGAAAGTGATCGCGATCAAACATCAAAGCGGCCACAAAAGTGAAAGTAATCGTCGTAAAAGCGGCGGGCGCGCCCGCGCACATGCACTGTAGCTCTAGGCTGGCCTCGTAGCACTTTTTGGAGCCTTCTCAATAAGTCTCGCCAGACCAGCGCATGCGCTGGGTCAGGCGAGACCTAAATAGAAGAAGAACGCACATAAACGTGTACCAAAGCCATAAAAAGGAATGCACATGACGTAATATGAAATGCCTGCCAAACCACCTATATTTGATGTGGAGACCAGGGGCCAGAATCCACCACAGGCCCTGCTTTAGGTCCTATCAAAAGCCAAAAATGTAAATGCTGAGAAACAACGTCCTTCTAAAGTTTGCCTTAGCCCTTGTGGCAGGAAGTGAACCCCTGGCCTGAAGGTGACGATGAAACCACAGCTCGCTGGCCCTCACTTGACATACACAGTTGGCTCCTCACCTGACCGCAGCAGGACCAGAGAGGGGCCGCAGTAACACGAGGAACGCAGCTCCCGGCCACATGCACAGCTATGCAGGCGCTGAGCCATGTTAATGAAACCTATAGAATCAACTAGCAAGGGTTGCATATAAGCCTGCCGTGTGTACATCGAACGAGCTGACCGGCCAACAGAGTGGCTAAAAAAAACCAAACTTCTCGCTATGCTCAAAGGAAGAGCCCCGCTCAGTTGGCCACACCAGGGCACAGCCACGCACACCCGAGCTGGAGAAAGGCACAGGGAACCCCCAGCCAGTGGAACTCCTTGGAAATAGGCCAAGCCCCCCTCCCCCTGCCCAGAGGAAGGCACAGCAGACTCCCAGCCGGGTGAACTCCTTGGAAAAAGGCCATGCCCATCACCCCCTGTCCGGAAGAAGGCACAGCAGACCCCCAGCCAGGTGAACTCCTTGGAAATAGGCCATGCCCATCACCTCATGTCCGGAGGAAGGCACAGCAGACCCCCAGCTGGGTGAACTCCTTGGCAAATACGCCATGCCCCCTATCTGGAGGAAGGCACAGCAGACCCCCAGCTGGGTGAACTCCTTGGAAAAAGGCCATGCCCATCACCCCCTGTCTGGAGGAAGGCACAGCAGAACCCCAGCCGGGTGAACTCCTGGAAATAGGCCATGTCCATCACCCCCTGTCTGGAGGAAGGCACAGCAGACTCCCAGCTCAGTAAACTCCATGGAAATAGGCCATGCCCCCTGTCCGGAGGAAGGCACAGCAGACCCCCAGCTGGGTGAACTCCTTGGAAAAAGGCCATGCCCCCTGTCCAGAGGAAGGCACAGCAGACCCCCAGCCAGGTGAACCCCTTGGAAATAGGCCATGCCCCTCACCCCCTGTCCAGAGGAAGGCACAGCAGACCCCCAGCCGGGTGAACTCCTTGGAAATAGACAATGCCCCCGCCCCCTGTCTGGAGGAAGGCACAGCAGACCCCCAGCCCGGTAAACTCCTTAGAAATAGGCCATGCTCATCACCCCCTGTCCGGAGGAAGGCACAGCAGACCCCCAGCTGGGTGAACTCCTTGGCAAATAGGCCATGCCCCCTGTCCGGAGAAAGACACCGCAGACCCCCAACCAGGTGAACTCCTTGGAAATAGGCAATGCCCCCACTCCCTGTCCGGAGAAAGGCACAGCCGACCCCCAGCAGGGTGAACTCCTTGGCAAATACGCCATGCCCCCGCCCCCTGTCAGGAGGAAGGCACAGCAGACCCCCAGCTGGATGAACTCCTTGGAAATAGGCCATGCCCCCGCCCCCTGTTCACAGGAAGGCACAGCAGACCCCCAGCCAGGTGAACTCCTTGGCAAATACGCCATGCCCCCACCCCCTGTCCAGAGGAAGGCACAGCAGACCCCCAACTGAGTGAACTCCTTGGAAATAGGCCATGCCCCCACCCCCTGTCCAGAGGAAGGCACAGCCGACCCCCTGCTGGGTGAACTCCTTGGAAATAGGCCATGCCCCTCACCCCCTGTCCGGAGGAAGGCACATCAGAACCCCAGCAGGGTGAACTCCGTGGAAAAAGGCCATGTCCCCTGTCCGGAGGAAGGCACAGCAGACCCCCAGCTGGGTGGAATCCTTGGCAAATAGGCCATGCCCCCTGTCCGGAGGAAGGCACAGCAGACCCCCAGCTGGATGAACTCCTGGAAATAGGCGATGCCCCTCACCCCCTGTCCGCAGGAAGACACAGCAGACCCCCAGTCGGGTGAACTCCTTAGTAATAGGCCATGCCCATCACCCCCTGTCCGGAGGAAGGCACAGCAGACCCCCAGCTGGGTGAACTCCTTGGAAATAGGCAATGCCCCCACCCCCTGTCCGGAGGAAGGCACAGCAGACCCCCAGCTGGGTGAACTCCTTGGTAAATACGCCATGCCCCCGCCCCCTGCCTGGAGGAAGGCACAGCAGACCCCCAGCAGGGTGAACTCCTTGGAAATAGGCCATGCCCCTGCCCCCTGTTCGCAGGAAGGCACAGCAGACCCCCAGCCTGGTGAACTCCTTGGAAATCGGCCATACCCCCGCCCCTGTTCAGAGGAAGGCACAGCAGACCACCAGCTGGGTGAACTCCTTAGCAAATATGCCATGCCCACGCCTCCTGTCGGGAGGAAGGCACAGCACACCCCCAACTGGGTGAACTCCTTGGAACTAGGCCATGCCCCCACCCCCTGTCTAGAGGAAGGCACAGCAGACCCCCTGCTGGGTGAACTCCTTGGAAATAGGCCATGCCCTCAACCCCTGTCCGGAGGAAGGCACAGCGGAACCCCACCGGCTGAACTCCTTGGAAATAGGCCATGCCCCTCACCCCCTGTCCGGAGGAAGGCACAGCAGACCCCCAGCTGGGTGAACTCCTGGAAATAGGCAATGCCCCTCACCCCCTGTCCGGAGGAAGGCACAGCAGACCCCCAGCTGGGTGAACTCCTTGGCAAATAGGCCATGCCCCCTGTCCGGAGAAAGACACCGCAGACCCCCAACCAGGTGAACTCCTTGGAAATAGGCAATGCCCCCACTCCCTGTCCGGAGGAAGGCACAGCAGAACCCCAGCAGGATGAACTCCTTGGCAAATACGCCATGTCCCCTGTCCGGAGGAAGGCACAGCAGACCCCCAGCAGGGTGAACTCCTTGGCAAATACGCCATGTCCCCTGTCCGGAGGAAGGCACAGCAGACCCCCAGCAGGGTGTAATCCTTGGCAAATGGGCCATGCCCCCTGTCCGGAGGAAGACACAGCAGACCCCCAACCAGGTGAACTCCTTAGAAATAGGCAATGCCCCTCACCCCCTGTCCGGAGGAAGGCACAGCAGACCCCCAGCTGGGTGAACTCCTTGGAAAAAGGCCATGCCCCCTGTCCGGAGGAAGGCACAGCAGACCCCCAGCTGGGTGAACTCCTTGGAAAAAGGCCATGCCCCCACCCCCTGTTCACAGGAAGGCACAGCAGACCCCCCAGTGGGTGAACATCTTGGAAATAGGCCAAGCCCCCCTCCTCCTGACAGGAGGAAGGCACAGCAGACCTCGAGCCAGCTAACTCATTGGAAATAGGCCACACCCCTGAGCCCCTGTCCTGAGGAAGGGACAGCAAACCCCCAACCGGGTGAACTCCTTGGAAAATATGCCATGCCCCCACCCTCTGTCGGAAGGAAGGCACAGCAGACCCCAGCCATGGGAACTCCTTGGAAATAGGCCATGTCCCCCAACCCCTGTCCAGAGGAAGGCACAGCAAACCACCAGTCGGGTGAACTCTTTGGCAAATAGGCCAGGCCTTGCCCCCCACCCCAGCAGAACCCCACCAGCTGATCTCCTTGGCAAAAAGGCCATGCCCCTCACCCCCTGTCTAGAGGAAGGCACAGCGGACCCCCAGCCCGGTGAACTCCTTGGAAATAGGCCTTTTGATGAGGTTCTAAATTGTGATGAAGAGGCTAAGATCGTTTTGAGAAATCCTCAAGTTGAAGAGGTGTTTGAACTGGGCAGGGGGGTAATCCATCGTCCTAGGTCAAGAGATTGTTGGTCTTTGGACCATGTTTCAAATATAAATACACGCAAAAATGTGTTAACTTCTGTAGACAGAGGAAAGAAATGCATTAAGGCCAGAATTTTCGAGAGCAGTAATAGCTGACAAGGTATGCTGTACCCTGAACTTCACCAGAAGATGGCTAAGTGCATAATTTAATTAGAGAAAAATCCTGCAAATGGGTTTGACAAATTGTTGAGAATCAGTCAGGATGAGTTGCTGCATGTGATTGGTCCAGTTGCTAGGGTCTTTGATGTGACTGACGAGGCAGAGGCCAAAGGAATGAGTGTAGATTTCAATTGTTTGAGGGTTGGATATAGTGTACAGTTGGTTCACCGGCTATTACCAATACTGCCTTTTCGGTAGAAAGGCAGAAATCAATAATTATGAGAATCAACCCGAAATTGATATATATGGCTCTCACAGAAGATGGTTCCAAAGCTCAAGGCCTTTTGTTTATACAAAAATTGCTTGAATAAACTCAGGAAATTCTCCACAACTTTCACTAATTTGGACAAGGTCCAGCTAGCTATGAGGGGAGTTTTTGCAGGGGGTGTTTTTGAGTGCGCAAGGCAGAGATCGATTTCCCAGTCGAGGCCAATACAGACCTCACAATTGTTATCAAGGAGCAACCGTTTTCAGGGATAGAGGAATGTCCATAAAGTTTTAGGCTGCTACTTGTTTCAATCCCCAAAGAGAGTGTAGATCAAAGAGCCTTCAGGCAAGAGTTCAACACTTGGATAACTTTTTCCCTTTCCAATTGTTCCCATCCAAGGTAGGAGGATGTCCAAAGTTGTTCGTTCCCATGTGGGACAAAATAACTTAAGACCCATCGGTTTTTGACAGAGAGAGGGGTTACAAAATGGAGTTTGTTGAGGATCCAGTTCAAATTCATTTCCCAAATTAGATTCATTTATCAGTTCTAGAAAAGTTATTGGGAGAAAAAGAAATTCAAGAAATGAGAAAGGAGTCATAGAAGATTGGCAAAGATCAACCATGTTTCATAAGTTAATCTGTAAAAAAAAAAACAAGCATTTACAATGCAACGGTCTCGGTATTGTTAAAGTTAGAGCCATTGGCATTGCTCATGACATTATTTTTGTTAATGTTTTTGTTTTTAAAACATTTAAAGAAACGGCATTGTTATTTACAATGTCAATAGCTTAATCATTCTCAAATGCGAGACCTATTGCATTTGCACCCACACACACAAAGCCACCCACACACACAGAGCCACCCACAGAGCCACTCACATAGAGCAACCCACACACAAATAGAGCCACCTACACACACACACGCAGTAGCCCACTGACCTATTTACATTATGTGCACTTTGTGATCTGCATGGTACATGTTCTTTGCTGCAGGCACATTAACCCTATGTGCTACCTTTCCAGGAGTCAAAACTTCCACTAGACAAAATTCCGATCTCTCTCTAGGAAGAACATTAAACATCAATCATAAGTATACAGTTTTAGAAAAATACACTTAGTGATCCTCCTAGGTAATAAAGGCCACGCGAAAACAACTGAAACATTGTGCACAAGTCTGTTGTGAGAGACACTGACAGTTCTGACCTTGTTCAGCTCAGCTAGTTCAAAGACACTTCATCTGGCCCAGGCCTGTCCACTTGGTGAGTGAAGGAGGGATGCAGTCTATCCTGTTGATTTCAGAGGAGTGGCATCCTTACAATTCAAAAGAGTGTCTTTCAATGTCTCTGAGGCATACATCTGTGCAAGCAGAACCTGGGGTTGGATATATTGTAATGTTAACCACACAGAGGTCTGTTAGCTGCTGTCATCAGATATGTACTTAGTAGTAAGAAAATGGCAAGGACATTCTCCATAAAACGAGAGTAGTGCAAGAGGTGAGTAAATAGCTTCTACAATCAAAGCTGAGTGATGTCTATGTGCACAAACTGCTTCTGTATACATATGTGTGTGTGTAAGACAACTGCATGTGGGTAGGGTTTCTGTGTGTCCATTTGTGCATGTTTGACTATGCGTGCATGCCTTTCTTTATGCCTAGTTTGTTTATTTATGCGTGTTCGGATAAGGATGTGTCTATGCTCCCACCATTTTATAAAGCTACCATTCCAAGCCTCCCCATGAGTAGAGAAACCACATGGCCTGGCACCAAGGCCAGACAGGCCATTATGCCACTCTGTAATTTTCCTGGTGGGCTGCAGGCTAGGGGGCTGCCTTACAGGAGGTTGAGGGCAGTTAAAATCAAGCCACTGCACTCAGTGTGGCCTTTGTTCTAGAACTATTGGTTACGTCTTCCCATCATTCCCTCAGCTGTGGAAGGTCCCAAATTCGCACTAATGAAACATTGCACAAACTGACCTCAATTAAAGTTGAGTCAATAGTAGTTTATTTTTGTTTTATTCCATTGTAAACCCCCCACCCCTCCCCTCAAGGCGCTTTTGGAAAGCATTGGACTTGCTCACAACACAAGCTCGCTTGATGCATTGTGGGGCAGGCATGAAATAAATGCACATTAAAGTCCAGCACTGGAAGTGTGGTCTACTGATGACATGCAGTCGGCTGATCACCCAAAGCATGTGCTTCCGGTTTTTATCCAGCATCACCTTGCATGCTCAGGCCTGCGGGCCACACTTCAAACTGGAAATCGCAGAACTACTGGCACTGCAAATGCTGTTGGCACAACGATCTGGCCGAGCCACTTCACAGCACCGGGCTTGCGTGCCTGTGTAAATATGTTAGTGAATGTGTTTGAATGTACCCACGGGCCGCGTGCACGCATGTTCACGCGTGGCTTTGGAGACTTGCCTGTGTGTGAAAGTTTGTTTTGCGAGCAGTACATTACACAAGGACACATTCATGAGATCAGTCACAGGAGTGAAACCGCTTGGTGTAAGTAGTGGCAGCCGTTACCGCCATAATAAATAAAAAGAATAATAAAACCTCTGATGTGGTCACAAAAACACCATCCCATCCCATTACATGTTGACTCTCCTTCGGGTAGGGCTTGAGGACAGGACCCTCTGTATGTTCATTCTAGTTAGTTGATCCCTTGTTTAGCCCTCCTCCCCGTCTCCCATGAATGAAACCTTTCATACTCCGTATAACTTCGGCTCCAGCAACGTGGCGCCCATCTTGGAATCAAAACAACCCTCATTCGATAGAACTTCGAAGAAAGAACGAAGTAGCAAATAAATTAACATATTAAAAAAAATGAAATTAAAGCATACAGTTAACATTGTTATGAACATTTAAATCAACACGTAAAAAAATATAAACGATTGTTAATGGGATTATTGTTACAAACATATTTTTTAAGGATGCACCTAAATTCTGCTGATTTGAGTATTCACATTTTAGGAATAAAATAAGTGAAAATCGCGTGCACTTTCACCTTTCCCTGCATTTGTTTAAGGAGTGGTGGAGATTTAAAATGGCGGACATCATATGCAAAGCTCCTAAAGTTACTGTAGGAGCTTGTCATTCGTGCCTGCCTTTTATTTACATGTCCAAGCTTTCCTAGTGATCTCTTTGGCTTGTACGAAGGACCAGATGAAAATAAAACAAGGAGAACTACAAGCCCCAGAAATGCCCTTGCCTGGGAATCATAACATTTTCCTGTGTACTGAAATACACTATTAGAGCCTCGAAGTAAGTTCAGTGTGATCAGCTGATCCTAAGTGAGCGGAGCCAAGGAAGACGGCAGGAGCCGGGGGATGGGCGCAGAGGAGCCGTGCTTCAAGCTAGCCTAACCCCTGCTGGTAAGGAGGATTCCTGGGAGGTAGAGGAGCGCAGGCAGGGAAACACAGACCGCAGAAGGCAGTCCAGAGGGGAGCCACTTCACAACACCGGGCTTGCGTGCCTGTGTAAATATGTTAGTGAATGTGTTTGTATGTACCCACGGGCCACGTGCACGCATGTTCCCCAGCGCCTTACCTGGCGAGAGCCATGAACACTGCCGCCTTTCTCTGAGGTCAAGCAGAAATGCCTCGGAGAAACGCAGCGGCATTTTCAGATTCGGGGACGTGTTTTTCTTTCTCTCCTCTTGCCATTGGCTGGAATGTTTACATTCCAGAGGAGAGAAAGAAAGTAAAAAACACGCCCCCGCATCTGAAAAAGACGGGGCTTGTTTGGAGAGACAAAGCTCTTCTCCAATGGCTGACCAGCATTTAAGAGGCCAGCCAATGGAGAAGAGGGAGAAGAGGGGCGGGTTCAAGCCCCTCTTCTGAAAAACGCTAAATCTCGCGAGCGAGACTGCGCGAGCGCAGCCTTCGCTAGCCGAGACCTAAAAAGATTCCAAATCCTCAGATGAGACTGGCGATAAACTTAAATGACTTGTAAAAGAAGTGTACTATATCGGCATTTCAAAATGAAGGTATCCATCTTTTTAGAGATGTGTTAAAACATCTGTGATGGATGGTCCATTTAAATCTCAAGGATGAGTTTTTTACCATCCCAATTCACAAGAATCAAAGATTGTCAGTTTCGGTGGGACAAAAGGTGGTTAATGTTTGAGCTTTAATTTACTCCTTGGTGCTTTACCAGATTGTTAAGGTCTGAGGTATCTTACTTACAGGGAGGAGCACGTCTAATAGTGTATTTAGATGTTATTTTGATTATTGCGCAAGACAAGTAGGTTTTGTTCAAATATTTGAGTTTGGAAATGTCATTGTTAGTGGGACTCAGATACATAGTAAATGGCGAGAAATCCATACAGGTGCCAGAGAGATTGATGGAGGTTCTGGGATTGATAGTAAATTATCACAGTTAATTCTTCCAGCATAAAAAATAAGGCTGGTACGGTGTGAACTGAGAAATTCTGGAAAGATAATTTTTCACTTTGAAAGATCTGGCTCGTATCATCAGCTTGTTGCCATCAACAATTCATGCAATCTTTCCTGGTCCTATGCATTATTGGTCATTACAAGGGTTAAACAGAATATCTTTGGAAAGATTGGTTGCATCACTGTAACATAGGACTAATGGGGGGGCAAGAGTGGAGCTCCTTTGGTGGTTGAGGAACATGTAATCCTGGAATGGCAAAGAGATCTTTAGAGACAAGGTAGAGGTGATCAGAGTCTGATGCAAGTGAGACAGATTGGGGAGCAAAGACGGGGATTCGCTCTACAGCTGGAGAGTAGACAGAAGAGGAGCAAGGTTTGATTAGGAGTTGTTTGGGATTGACGGCATGGAAAAACAAGGAGGTCTACTAGTTTTAGAAAGGACAGTGTGTCAGCCATCAGGTTCGTTAATCATAAGGGGGGGGACAACGCCAGAACATCAGATTGTGGTGACAGCAGAGCACATTCCAGGGAAGCTAAACATAGACGCAGATCGGAATTCATGGTGCTTGACAGGTTTGAGTGAGAGGAAATTAAACCGAGAGCTGTCTTTGTGGTTGCAGGAGAGATTGCATCCTCTGGTTTTAGGTCTGTTTGCATCATGGATTTTGAAGCAGCTGCTGAGGTGTTCCAGTTGGCGACCAGACCCAGAAGCATAGGCAGTGGGTGCCTTCTTACAAGTGTGGCCAGAGACAGGAGCTTACACATGTCCTCCATTTTCCATGAGTGCAAGCGTTTTGTTGCAGATGGACAGAGACCAGGCTCATCCAGTGTTAATTACTCCCTCTTGACCTGCTCAGGCTTCATTTACTACAGTAATACAATTGGGACTTCTCACCCCATTATTGATTCCATAGTTTACGACCCTCCTGATGAATACTCTGTGGGAGGTGCATGAAATGGTCAAGAAAAGGTGGTTGCAACTGAGGCTTGGATGTTTTCAGGGGTCCCTGGAGAGTCAATGGACTTTCAGGAGAAGCTGAAGAATTGCTCATGGCATCATGGGTACACGGAACTAGGAAAAGATATTGCTCTCCTTGGAAAGCTCAACATTATTGGCACAGTATTAACATTATTGGTAAAGTATTAACATTATTGGTGTACTATTAACATTATTGATACAGTATTAACATTATTGGTGTAGTATTAACAGTATTAACATTATTTGTGTAGCATTAACATTATTGGTGTAGTATTATTATTGGTATAGTATTAACAGTATTGGTGTAGTATTAACATTATTGGTACAGTGTTCAAATTATTGGTGCAGTATTAACATTATTAGTTATAGTATTAACATAATTGGTGTACTAGTAACAATATTTGTACAGTATTAACATAATTGGTATAGTATTAACATTATTGGTACAGTATTAACATTATTGTTACAGTATTAACAGTATTGGTACAGTGTTAACATTGTTGGTGTAGTAGGCTAAGTATTAACATTATTGGCACAGTATTAACATTAATGGTTCAGAATTGACATTATTGGTGTAGCATTAACATTATTGGTACAGTAGTAACATTATTGGTTTAGTATTAACATTATTGGTATAGTACTAACATTATTGGTAAATTACTAACATTATTGGTACAGTATTTCTTTATATATTTCTTTTTATTGATAACAATTTTACACATCAGACACTCTCCAAACATTAGCGATCAAGAGTTCATCAATTCTCCTAACTTTTCCACATAAATTACAGAGCCTGTCAATATCATGGAGGTAATACATTCTATAAGTTGTACTGTTGATCTACACTGGAACCTGCCCCTGTCTCTGCTGCGGGGGCTCACATATTCCTCCCCTGTAAGTATTGCACTTTTCCCAACTCTGTGACCACTTGTTGGGACACCCTCTAGATTTATTGGTACAGTATTAACATTATTGGTATAGTACTAACATTATTGGTATAGTATTAACATTATTGGTACGGTGTTATCATTATTGGTATAGTATTAACATGATTGGTATAGTATTAACATTATTGTAGTACTAACATTATTGGTACAGTATTGACATTATTGACACAGTATTAACATTATTGGTGCATTATTAACATTATTGGTACAGTATTAACACTATTGGTGTAGTATTAACATTATTGTTGTAGTAGTAACATTATTGGTACAATATTAACATTATTGGTACAGTATTAACATTATTGGTGTAGTATTAACATTATAGGCACAGCAATAACAATATTGGCACAGAATTAACATTACTGGTGTGACATTAACATTATTGGTACAGTATTAACAGTATTGGTACAGTATTAACATTATTGGTGTAGTATTAACATTATTGGTATAGTATTAACATTATTGGTACAGTATTAACATTGTTTGTATAGTATTAACATTATTCGTATAGTATTTACATTATTGGTGTACTATTAACATGATTAGTACAGTATTAACATTATTGGTGCAGTATTAACATTATTGGTACAGCACCAACATTATTAGTACAGTACCAACATTATTGGTATAGTATTAATATTATTGGTACAGTATCAACAGTATTGGAAAGTGCTAACATTATTGGTATGGTATTAACATGATTTGTTTAGTATTAACATTATTGGAGTAGTGCTAACATTATTGATACAGTATTAACATTATTGGTGCAGTATTAACATTATTGGTACAGTACCAACATTATTGGTACAGTACCAACATTATTGGTATAGTATTAATATTATTGGTACAGTATCAGTATTATTGGTATAGTACTAACATTATTGGTATGTATTAACATTGGTACAGTATTAACATTATAGGTACAGTACTAACACTATTGGTACAGTATTAACATTATTGATACAGTATTTACATTTGGTACAGTACCAACATTATTGGTATAGTATTAATATTATTGGTATAGTACTAACATTATTGGTATAGTATTAATATTATTGGTACAGTATCAGTATTATTGGTATAGTACTGACATTATTGGTATGGTATTAACATTATTGGTACGGTATTAATATTATTGGTACATTATTAACATTATAGGTACAGTACTAACATTATTGGTACAGTATTAAAATTATTGAAACAGTATTAACATTTTTGGTGCAGTATTAACATTACCGGTGTAGTATTAACAGTATTAACATTATTGGTGCAGTATTAAAATGATTGGTTCAGTATTACCATTATTGGTACAGTATTAACATTATAGGTGCAGAATTAAAATTATTGGCACAGTATTAAAATTACTGGTGTAGTAGTAACTTTATTTGTAAAGTATTACCATAATTCATATATTAACATTATCGGTACAGTATTAGCATTATTGGTATTGCCATTTTTATCGGACGGAGTCCGTCCGTTGGCAGCCCTATAGCCACGCTCCATACATAAGCTCATCCACTGGATAGCTGATTAGGTCCACCTCCTGATAGGGGGGAGATCAAGAGGAGGAATGTTCAAGATTGCATCCACTTGAGGAGGAGCCAAGATGGCGACCGGGACGGCAGCGTAGGCTCCCGGCTCCGCGAACCTCCGCACCCCGCACAGATATCCTGCATGAGATCCTTAGCCTGCGCTATCTGCCCGTGTTGGTGAACGAGAGTGGCACCCGATCGTGTGACCCCGAAGTTTTTGGCAGCGGTACCGCCGGAGAAATGTCCGTCTGAAGTTTGCGGCCTGTGCAACCCTGGAACCGGGACCTCGAGTGGACACCATGGCCGGGCGGCAGTTCAACAACAGCGGCCTTTGGTGACTGGGTGGAGTCGGACTACCGGAGCGGTGCGAATATCGGCCTACATTTCGCAGTGGTCGTTCCTACCACTAAGCGTAGCGGAATGAGTGCATGCCCGAGGTGGCAACTCCAAGACTCTCCGGTGATTGCCTCAGCCTTCGCCGGTGAGCTGCCCGGACGCCGCCCGTAACTCGCCCCGATTCTTGCGGGCTGCTCCTGGATTTTCGCGGGCGCTGGTCCGTGGTGGGGATGACTGTGGCCCGTGACCACACACCGGACACATTATTTGCCTGCCCCCGGAACCCTGTTTCCAGTGCCATGGAACCCGAGGCGCTTGTGCCTGAGTCCCGGTCCCAATCTGGGTTGGACCTACCCAGCGGCCATTTTGGTATGACAGAGTCCACCATCCTGTACACTGGGTTGCAGCAGGATAGGGAGGGTGCGACTCTGAGGAGCGTAGCGGAGCGAGCGCCGGGAGCTGTACTGGGGTACGGTGACCTTCTCGAAGCTCTCGGTGCCCTTCATTCCACCTTGGTTCACGGCGCCTGGGTGTTGGGGAGTAAGCTCGACGGAGTGACAACAGCGTCGGAACAGATGCGGCCTGCCTGTCCCCAGGTACGCTGGGACTTCCTACACTGCACACGGGAGGACAGTGTCGTGGCCGCCCCTGTGAATAGTGCACAACTGGACACTCCGGACGGTATACTAACGTGCGATCAGCGGGCTGTGGGTCTGGTCTGTTCCGGAGGTTTTGGACCTGAGTGGGGGGTGGCGGCCTTGTCCCGTGCGCGGCCTCCGGCGACTCAGGCTGGTTCCGCCTTCCTTGACCTGGTGTGCAGTGTGGATCCTGGGGCAGCACTGGGAAAGACGACCCTCCATAGAGCTGACTGTGTCGAGCTTCAGAGCTTTCTACCCTACCTGTGTGTGTCGCTTCCTGATCTTTATTGGACGCTCCTCTTCCTTGTAACATTGGACATGGCACTGGGTCGATGGGTATGCATGGGTAGATTTGCAAAGAGTGGCCAAGGATAAGGCTGATCCTTCAGAGGTGGTCATCTAATAGGCGGGCGGGCTCGGGGGTTGCGTGCTCTCACGGCATAATTGTTAGTGTACTAAGTGCATAATGCTCCTTACTTTCCTTTGACAGGGTCGATTTCGTGTTGTTTATTGTATGCTTTGCGGGGAAACATATGGTGCGGGAGGGAGAAGCCGGGGGCATGTTTTGCAGGCCCTCCTCCAGTTTATTAATACTCTCTCTACCCCCCCCGTCTGGTGGGGGCTCTTTTCTTACGCCTTTTTCTCTGTTTCTTCTATATTTCGGGTCTGGTTCCGGGGCGACAGGCACACTGCTGGGGGGGGGGGCCGTACTCATCTGCAGAGGTGCAGGGTGGGGGGTTGGGGGAGGGGATTCTTTAGTCTTTAACCCCTTTTTTTTTTCCATGGCCTCCTTTTCTTCTCTTATTCTTCTTTGTTTTTTTTTCTGGGATCAGCATGGTGGAACTCCTTTGTTGTTAATCACTGCTGTTTCCTGTGTGCCATAATTTCCGTGGTGTTTCCTGGGTCTTAGGGCAGGGGGTTGCAGGCGCAAATGGCCTTGATATTCCTCCACATCCTGAACTTCCTGTTTCAGCGCCATTGCTTAGATAAACTGCTGTTTACTGTTTACGTTCATCATTCTGCCTGCCATTTTTCGCTGCTGGGAAACTGTTTGGCACCTGATCCTTCCATCCTCCTCTATTATAAAATGTAAACCTTTATTATCCTGATCTCCTAATTGGGCTGTTCAGAGACTGAGAGTAGGCTAGCGTGGAGATTCTGCTCCCCGAGGTGCTGACTGTGATAAAATTGCCTTCTGTGACTCTGACTGTTTAGCGGCCGGCCCCGGGGGTTGTAGGCCCATACGTGTAATTGATTGAAATATCAATAAAGGTTTTTCAAAAAAAAAAAAACAAAAAAAAAAAGATTGCATCCACTTCCAATGTGAGTGAATCCCGAGCAGTATGCAGAGGCTCAAAACAGCAGTTTAGGTCACCCAGTATTACCACATTAGTACATATGTTGACGGTGTCCAAAAACCCATCGAATTGCAAGAAGGTGTTTGTACCACGCCCACCAGGGAGGCCCCTATTATATACATTTATAATCAAGATTTCTGGGTCATCATTGATTTGCAATGAGATAATCTGTATATCAGGGCTGTCAATGACCAGTTCACTAAGACTACACTTGAGGGTTTGCCTTACCCATATCCAGAGACCGCCCGAAGGGCGGCCCCTTGTTCCACTGGAAGCCCCCTTATAAAAGTTTACATATCCTAAGAAATAAATAGGGTCCAAGGCCCAGGTTTCCTGGAAGACAAGGATATCTTGGGTGATTACCCAGGCGGACCAGTCTTCGTTAGTTATTTTACTACGGAGACCAGCAATATTCCAAGAGGCCAAAGTGAGTCAGATATTGGTATAGTATTAACATGATTGGTGTAGTAGTAACATTATTGGAGTAGTACTAACATTATTGGTACAGTATTGACATTATTGATACAGTATTAACATTATTGGTGCAGTATTATTGATACAGTATTAACATTATTGGTGCAGTATTGGAAACCACTGGATTTCTGGAGCCAAATCAAGCTGGGTTCCGTCCAGGCCATTCGACCGAGACGGTAACCCTGGCAGTCCAGAATACACTTCGGTGTAACGCAGACAGGGATGTCCACCAGGCACTGGTGCTTCTTGACCTGTCTGCTGCATTCGACACGGTCGACCATACTATTTTGGTCGGCCGTGTCGAGCAGGCAGGCCTCAGAGGTGCTGCCCTGAGCTGGGTGGAATCATTCTTGTCCGACCGGACTCAAGCAGTGAGACTGGGCACTTTCACAGCCCCTAGAATTAAGAACGATTGCGGGGTCCCTCAAGGCTCATCCCTGTCCCCCCTTTTATTTAATTTATACTTGCGTCCCCTTTTGTACTCCTTGAGGAAATTCAAAGTGTGGATCTTTAATTACGCAGATGATCTGCAATTGGTTTTCCCCCTGGGGTCGCCGGATGCTGTCACTGAGTTTAGGGAGGTCATGGCTCATATCCAGAGATGGATGGGCCTTAACCACCTAAAACTTAACCCAGGCAAGACTGAATTGATCTTGCCTGGGAAGAGCGAACTCAGCTGGGGACCTCAATTTTGGCCTCTGGAGATGGGAAACCCCCCCTCCAATTCCCGCACAGTTAAGAGCCTTGGAGTCACCTTTAGTGAAGACCTCTCCCTGAAAAGTCAGGTAGGGTCAGTTGTTTCCGCTTGCTTCTTTCAGCTGCGCAAGATTAGAAAGATTGCCCATTTCCTAACCCATTCTGCCCTGATACAGGTGACCATCGCCCTTGTGCTGTCTAGGCTGGACTACTCAAATAGTTTATATTTGGGCCTTCCAGCCGGGCAGCTCAAGAGGCTGCAGCTGGTTCAAAATCAGGCGGCCAGGCTGATCTGTGGGCTTCCTAAATGGCAGTCCATCAGGCCAGGCCTGGCAGACCTGCACTGGCTGCCGGTAGCCCAGAGGGCGGCTTTTAAAACCGGCTGCATTATCTTTAGGGCATTACAAAGTAAAGGCCCCAAATTTATCATCAATCTGCTTGCCAGATACACCCCCTCCCGCAACCTCCGCTCTGGTCACAAAAACTTGCTCATGGTGCCGGTTGTTAGGAAACAACGTCAGGGCGGCAGCTCTTTTCATTTTCTTGCTGCCTCCCTCTGGAACTCCTTGCCAGCTTCTTTAAGGTCACACGAGGATATTCTAGCCTTTAGACTAGCCTTTAAGACCTGGCTTTTTAGAGAAGCTTATCCTTAGACGTTCTAAGTTGTCCTCCTGTTGTTGTGTTATGCTCTGAAAACCTCCTACAGCGCCATGAAGCCTACGGGCGTACGTGCGCTTTATAAGCTAGATTTAACATAACATAACATAACATATTAACATTATTGGTGTAGTATTAACAGTATTACTATTATTGGTGCGTATTAACATTATTGGTGCAGTATTAACACTATTGGTATAGTATTAACATTATTGGTGTAGTATTCACATTATTGGTGTAGTAGTAACATTATTGGTACAATATTAACATTATTGGTGTAGTATTAACATAATTTGTACTGTATGGTACAATATTAATATTATTGGTATAGTATTAACATTATTGGTACAGTATTAACATTATTAGTGTAGTATTAACATTGTAGGCACAGCATTAACAATATTGGTACAGAATTAACATTACTGGTGTAGCATTAACCTTATTGGTACAGTATTAACAGTATTGGTATAGTATTAACATTATTGGTATAGTATTAAAATTATTGGTACAGTATTAACATTGTTTGTATAGTATTAACATTATTCATACAGCATTTACATTATTGGTGTACTATTAACATTATTAGTACAGTATTAACATTATTGGTACAGTTCCAACATTATTGGTACAGTACCAACATTATTGGTATAGTATTAACATTATTGGAGTAGTACTAACATTATTGGTATAGTATTAATATTATTGGTACAGTATCAGTATTATTGGTATAGTACTGACATTATTGGTATGGTATTAACATTATTGGTACGGTATTAACATTATTGGTACATTATTAACATTATAGGTACAGTACTAACATTATTGGTACAGTATTAAAATTATTGATACAGTATTAACATTTTTGGTGCAGTATTAACATTACCGGTGTAGTATTAACAGTATTAACATTATTGGTGCAGTATTAAAATGATTGGTTCAGTATTACCATTATTGGTACAGTATTAACATTATTGGTGCAGAATTAAAATTATTGGCACAGTATTAAAATTACTGGTGTAGTAGTAACTTTATTTGTAAAGTATTACCATAATTCATATATTAACATTATCGGTACAGTATTAGCATTATTGGTATAGTATTAACATGATTGGTGTAGTAGTAACATTATTGGGGTAGTACTAACATTATTGGGACAGTATTGACATTATTGATACAGTATTAACATTATTGGTGCAGTATTAACATTATTGGTGTAGTATTAACAGTATTACTATTATTGGTGCGTATTAACATTATTGGTGCAGTATTAACACTATTGGTATAGTATTAACATTATTGGTGTAGTATTGACATTATTGGTGTAGTAGTAACATTATTGGTACAATATTAACATTATTGGTGTAGTATTAACATCATTTGTACTGTATGGTACAATATTAATATTATTGGTATAGTATTAACATTATTGGTACAGTATTAACATTATTAGTGTAGTATTAACATTGTAGGCACAGCATTAACAATATTGGTACAGAATTAACATTACTGGTGTAGCATTAACCTTATTGGTACAGTATTAACAGTATTGGTATAGTATTAACATTATTGGTGTAGTTTTAACATTGTATAGTATTAACATTATTAGTATAGTATTTACATTATTGGTATAGTTTTAAGATTATTGGTGTAGTATTAACATTATTTGTACAGTATTACCATTATTGGTATAGTATTATCATTATTGGTGTAGTATTAATATTATTGATTTAGTAGTAACATTATTGGTGTAATATTGACAGTAGTTGTACAGTATTAGCATTATTGTTACAGTACTAACATTATCGGTACAGTACCAACATTATTGGTACAGTACCAACATTATTGGTATAGTATTAATATTATTGGTACAGTATCAGTATTATTGGTATAGTACTAACATTATTGGTATGGTATTAACATTGGTACAGTATTAACATTATAGGTACAGTACTAACACTATTGGTACAGTACCAACATTATTGTTACAGTACTAACATTATTGGTATAGTATTAACATTATTGGTATAGTACTAACATTATTGATATAGTATTAACATTATTTGGACAGTATTAACATTATTGGCATAGTATTAACATTATTGGTACAGTATTAACATTATTGGTATAGTGAACTGGGTCTGGATTCCATGGGAGCACCTGTACTTCAAATCGTAAATTTCTTAGAATCACTGTTTAAATAAAAAGCCTACGTTTCCAAAAGTGAATTCATAGATTAGCTATTTCTGCAGAACATTACTAGTGGGTGAAGTTCAAGTTGGATTTGTATGTAGATTGATTCCTCAACCACGATTGACTATATGTTTACCTCTTCCCCCCTTAGTGAAGTGTTAATTAAGTCTGAGGTTGTCAGCAGCCCATACAGTGACCATCTACCATTAGTAATTTATCTTAAATCTATTAAAAAGCCTGTAGGCCCATATGAGGTTGGAGTTCAAAATATTATTGTATCCACAGACAGACTAAGGATTATCTGGAGAGGGATTAATAATCGAGAGATTTTAACTAATGTAATTAAGAATAATCCCCTGCTGATTTCCAACTGCCTAACATTTGGTGGCCCTGATATTACTAGATCCTTTTGTGATCTATGTGTAGTAATAAAAAGGGCTATTTCCAGACCGGTAATAGAACACAATACAAATAATCATAGATGGTTTGACACCAATTGTTCAAGGGCCAATAGAGAACTTAGGAAAGCTTTGGAAGCTAAACCCCGAGATGTTTCCCTTGTCAGTTCATTACGCTTTAAATATAAACAGGTTTTAAAAACCAGAACTGAAGAGCTCTTAATAAGCCACAGGGATAATCTCACTAAAACAACTGCCCTAAAAGATACTACTGGTTTCTGGAAAGAAGTAAAAAGTCTGAGAGCCCTGGGAAGTAACATCACCCCGATAAATTGTAATATCACAGGAGATTCATGGGTCAGCCATTTCTCAAATCTCTATGCTACAGCTGGGAATTCAACCGAGGATAATTTCCCAGACGACACCGTAGTCATTACATTAGAGGAGGTGGAGGAAGCCATCGCGAATAGTGCTGGCAACAAGGCCCCCGGCCCGGATGGTCTGTCCATCGACCAGATAAAATCAAATACATGGTTTTGGGCCCCCCTACTTTGCAATCTTTTTAATAACTTAAGTAAGGAATCCATCCCTCCCACATGGTCTTGTAGTACCATTGTTCCCATCTTTAAAAAGGGAAATAGGTTGGACCCGGGGTGTTATCGTCCAATATCTTTGATCGACAACACCCTGAAGGTCCTTGGCAGGGTCTTATTCGACAAAATAAGTACCTGGGCAGACGAAAACTCCATTATCCACCGTTGTCAGCTTGGCTTTCGGAGCAAGCTTGGCACGGTGGAACAATGTCTAAACCTTAACCTCATAATGGCCAAATATACGAGAGCTAAACGATCTCCTCTGTATTTTGGCTTTATGGACCTTAGTTCAGCGTTTGATTTCGTTAATCGCTCCCGCTTGTGGTCCATTCTTTTAAATTATGGCTTAGACGAACCTCTAGTCCACTTTCTGGCCAATCTTCACCGCAACCTGAAAGCTCGAGTTCGACTAAATAATGATGGTGAGGTTTCGAATGAGATTTTAATCGGCAAGGGGGTGAGACAGGGCTGTGTCTTGGCCCCCTTGCTTTTTATTTTATACATCAATGAATTAACTCATTCCCTATGCAATTTGACAAAGGACGTTCCAATTATCAATAAGAAACCTATCCCGGCGCTACTTTACGCGGATGACGCGGTCCTTATGGGCCGCACCCCGAATGTTCTGCGTATTCTAATATCGGGATTTGTTAATTATATGTCTGATTTAGGGTTGTGCACTAATTTCAACAAATCCTTTATAATGACTTGCGGCCCTAAAAATTATAAAATCCCAAAGATTGTGATAGGTCCAAACATCCTAAAAAGCACCTGCACTTTCCCCTATCTGGGTCTGTTATTCTCTAATAGCGGTTCGTGGCAACCACACGTGGCGATGGGGAGAAATAAACTTTCAAAATCGATTAATTCCATCACCTCCCTACGCCAACCACGCCAGGCTGATGTGGTTCTTAGCTTACTACAAATTTACCGAACCCAATGTCTCCCAACTGGCACATATGGTGCAGAAGTCTGGGGGTTTTCGAACTGTAAAGCAATACAGAGCGAAGAGAACAGATTCTGTCGAAAAATCCTGGGGGGAGTTATTAGTGCACCGACCTTTGTATGTCACAATGAATTAAAATTACAATATGTTGAGGATTTTATCAGAGCGAGACCTGCATTATTTTGGCTAAGGATATGGCAAAACCCGGCAGCTTCTCTGACCCGTGAGATTATCTTAGATTGTTTGAAAAGTGATAATGTAGCTCTAATCCCATGGATTAATGCGGTAGAAAGGAGCCTTGTGAGTGTCAACTACGGTCACCTCTTCATATACCCGGATAGGATTGACGGCTCCCATAAAAACTTGGTGAGAAGAGCACTCTATCAGCATTTTCACAATGAAAGGGAAAGAGCAGTTTCTGTGAAACAATCCACAATTGATTATTTACCAATCCAGGAATCTCACATTGAATCCCTGATGTCCCCCCAGCCCTATTTATGTAAAAAACTGGGTAGATGGACCAGAATCTTATTATTTAGATTCAGGGATAGGAGCATTATAAACCTCATCTGCTTTCCACTGGGTTATATTAAAAACCCGGAAAAACTACATTGTCCTTGTGACCGCGGTGGAACCCAGAGTATGCCCCATTTTATTTTCGGCTGTGGTTTTTATATGAAATTTACAAGACATTATCTAATACCATATTGTAAGAAATATGAGTTGTCTAACCATAACCTTGCCTATAGACACTTTTTAATGCTAGGATCTGATGAATTAATTTTTAGAGTTAGTAGCTTTCTTAAAGCCATTGTATGCTCACGCAGGTCGTTGAAAATTGATTAGCTCTGCTTAGACATTCACTTTGCACTTTAAAGCATGTCTTGCTGAAATTCAATATATTATATTAGTTTTACCATCATAAATCTATGAGCTAATTTTCTATGTATAACCTTATATACTGTTGTACGATGGCCTCTTTTGCACAGCCCAGCCAGTAGGTTATTTGTGTTTTCATTGCTGTTTTTTATAAATTATATTCTTATATGTAACAAGCAACGGCCCAAAATTGTAGTATTTAATGTGTATTTTAAAATGTTTGTCTTTGTGCTTTTATGGATGGTTTGTTGAAATCCGAATAAAGTCTATTTGAATTGAATTGAATTGTAGATTGATAACAATTACTTCACTAAAGAGACTGCCAAACCTAGATGTGGAGTTTGACCGGATGCGAGGGTGGTTCTTCGTTTTTGAAGGACATGCTAGATAATATAGATTTGTCTTTGCAAACACCTGAGATGGAAGTTACCTGCACTACTTTGTCATGTTTCCTTCAGTTGAGTTTTAGGTGTAAGAGCTCTTGTTTTGTCAAACAGATTTTATGCACCCAAGAATGTGATATTCAGTATAACTAAAAAAAAAAAAACAACTCCCCCCAAAAAAACAAATCATGTGTGAAGAGGTTATTAAAGAATATGAGATTAAAGCTTGCAAGATGAGGCCTTATGGTGCAGATCAACTTCTGATCTCATACGTGAAGCCGTATAAACTGCATCTGTTGTAGCCATTGCCAGATGGGTTAGATGTAATATGTGAGAGCTGATGTGGATGTATGTGAGTTTGAAACTCATACTTCTAGAGGTGCAATGGCTGCTAAAACCTAAGTAGTAGGAGGCTGTTTGGAAGACATTTTACATTCAGCTGATAGGTCACGTATGGCAGCTTTTGCAGAATTTTATTTGAAACCAAGGAAACAGTGTGAGGGCTTTGAACTTGCAAATAATCAGAGTCCCCATTCTTGACAAACACTGTGATTTTCAAAGCTAATAATGTAAAGAAAATCTACATTTTATTAAAGACACAGAGACTCAGATTATCCCTCCCAAAATAACCCTCCCTTCTTGAGGACATTCAGATTCACATTTAATTGGATAATTATGTGTTCATGGAAGTTGCATTAGTGTTATATTTTCTTTAAAGATTTTTTTTGTAGTTCTCATATATTTTTGGGGAAAATATTCATCCTATGTGTTCTAGTTTTGGATTAATTGCACTTTAATTTTAAAGGTTATCTTTTTGTCACACGTTCTTTATGGTTCTTCAATTGGGAGAAGAGAGATGTCTTGGTTTAATATTTCTTAAGAACACAAAGGGAGCTGCCTGGAGAAAGCAGTGGCTACTCGAGAGAAGGGGATTGAGCGCCTCCGAAGCTTATGTGAATGATATAGGGAAGCAGAGACCAGATTGGGGCGCCATGATTATAAATACTGACTCTCTATGCTGCATGTTGAGAGTGACCGATCGAGCAAACATCTAGCGTAGCTGGTCAAGGAAGATCAGCAGTACATTCCAATTGGTGCCATACGACTCGAAGAAGGCTCACTGACCTCCATGCAGGCTGATATTAATTATGCATTCCGCGATTACTACCGTACTCTGTAGGAAGTTGTGGATGCCCCTGACCTGCTATGTGGATTCATGACTGGACTCCCATTACCACATCATCCCCAATGCAGAGAGACAAATTGGATGAACCCATTTAACTAGATGAGGTTAGAACGACCGTCACCCAGATAGCCTGTAATAAGACCCGGGCACGGTTGGGCTACCAGTTGAAGACTATGTGACATTTTCTGTCCTACTGACCCAGCCCCTCCTAGAGGTCTTCGATGAAGTCAGATCACATGGTCAGCTCCCAGACTCGCAATGCGAAGCATTAATAATAGTCCTCCCCAAACCGGGACGTGACCCATTAGATGTCCAGTCGTACTGTCCACTGTCCCTTCTTAACCTTGACTGTAAAGTCCTGGGAAAAATACTCACCAACAGACTACTCTTGCTGATCAGCACATTAGTGCATTACGATCAGTCTGGATTCATACTATCGACATCGAGAAATCCTTTGATACCCTGAGTTGGGAATCTTTACTAACAACACTGCAACTCGTGGAATTCAGAACGGGGCTTTTTGTTGGATCCGCACTATGGGCCCGATTCACAGAACTAACTTAAGACAAAATCCTAAACTTACTACCATTTTCGTATTCACAGAATGCACTTACTCATTTTGGTATTCACAGAAGACACTTACTCACTTCGGTATTCACAGAAGTTAGGAGTCCTAACTTTAGGACTCCTAAATTCCTTCTGTGAATACCGAAAGTATTAAAATTAGGATTTTTCTCAGTTTAGGAGTCCTAAAGTTAGGACTCCTAACTTTACTACTACTAAACTGAGAAAAATCCTAATTTTAAGGCTTTCGGTATTCACAGAAGGCATTTAGGAGTCCTAAAGTTAGGAGTCCTAACTTTACTACTACTAAATTGAGAAAAATCCTAATTTTAAGACTTTCGGTATTCACAGAAGGCATTTAGGAGTCCTAAAGTTAGGAGTCCTAACTTCTGTGAATACTGAAATGAGTAAGTGCCTTCTGTGAATACCAAAATGAGTAAGTGCCTTCTGTGAATACCAAAATGGTAGTAAGTTTAGGATTTTGTCTTAAGTTAGTTCTGTGAATCGGGCCCACTGTACTCAAACCGGATGGCGAGAGTGAGGATAGGTCACCAGAGAAGGGTGCTGGCTGTCACCGTTGCTCTTTGCGATTGCTATGGAGCCAGTTGCCTTTCTCCTGAGAGCACAGGACTTGGAATTCCAGAACTAAACATTTACCACTCATTGTGTACCTCTAAGCAGATGATGCGCTGTGTGAAGTTGGAGCTTCATTGCCAGCTTGATGTGGCTATTAGATGACTTCGGAGCCGTTTCAGGTCTATGACTCAACTGGCCCAAATCTAGTCTGTTCCCTGACCCAAATGGTGTTATGACACATTTAAATACTTGGGTGTACAAACATACCACACTGATAGGGCTCTCAGAGAGGGCAACGTGGAACGGGCAGTGCGATTAGTGTGTGGATCATTCCCTTTTTGGTGCTGCTACCCCTGTCTCCATTATGGTGGGTGGCAATAGCCTAGATCCTGGTGCTCTCCAAATTGTTGTATTTTTTTGCCGCACTTCTAATTGTGCTTTCCAAATGCTTTTTTCAAGAACTGAACAGCCTTCTATTTGCCTTGCTGTTGGAAGTGGGCCCCCAGTGGGTAGCTAAAACCACTGCGCAACAACCTCTCCGTGAGGGGAAAGTGGGTGCACCTAATTTGGAGCTATATTACGCAGCGGCACGGCTGTAATGGCTGCTGCACTGGTTGGACATGACTCCGAGCAGACGGCTGTCTGAGCTAAACTCAGCGACCTGAGTGCCTACACCTGGCTCACTGACCGCACTTGTCTTCCACAAAGAGGGTCGAGCTTGATAACAGCATGGGCATGTTCATGCAGGGTTGTGCATGGTTGTAACCCAATCATCCCCTATTCACCATTAATTGTCTTGGAAGAACTACAGAATATGTGGGAGTTGGCTGCCCAGCACAACCTCACGCCGCGGAAAACGGTGGGACTTGACATCTTGGGAAATCGATTTCATGAGGGAACCCTCATGTCCTTCGCAGACATCGTGGACACATACACTTTAGCCATGAGGCACTTTCTAACTTATCACTCCATCCAGCATATGGTGAAAACTACATGGGGAGGCGGAACTGCCTCAATTGCCCGTCCTACACACGCTCCTTACATGTGGTGAGACACATTGGGCCATTTCAACACTATATGTAGCACTGACCACTAATGCTTTGGCAGATGTGGGGAAGGTACTAACCTGGTGAAAGGAAGTTCTCCCTTAGCCATTGACAGACGAGGCCTGGGCGCGGACTCTACAGCATGTAAAGAAAGTATCCAGGAATCACAGATTCCGCTTTACACAATTTAACTTCACACATCATGCCTATCTCTCACTCCCCAATGTATCAAGCACACATTGCCTACGTCCACACCTGAATGTCCGAGATGAAAGCTGGCAGAAGCTGGGTTCTACCACACGGTGTCAGAAATCCCGCCTTTGCTGTTGACATGGGTGGAAATCACAGCCACCATGGTTGAATCAGCTGGCCACACACCGACACCCTGCCTCCGTTCCAAAGTCAAGGGAGATAAACAACTACAACAGTTCATTGACCTTGTGTTTGTTCTCTTCAAAGACAGATTGCAATGCAATGGAAAGCACACATGACCCCAGACACTGGTAAATGGTTGACTAGCTCCTACAATGGAGACGTGCGGAATCCAGCATGCTGATATTATTACGTTCCAATGGATTGAGCATGTTTGGGGGGTGAAAATTTAGACACCTATATCGTGAACATTGAGGCCAAGAATGACACCCACCCACCCTGAAGGGTACACTCTGCAACCACAATTTCAACACTGCACAACGGCGACAAGACTGGCCCCATGCCCACACTGTTGGAAGCCAGCAAGCAATGGATGCTAGACACATAGGTGGGACCACATAATTTGTGAATCTTGTTCCTTGGATTTATGCTCGCAATTTGCTAATGTATGATACACCATGGACCCAACGCTCTGCCCGATGTATGGCATTCCCACTTCCCTCCCCTTCAACACTGCTTCCATATTGGAGATATTCTGGACATTGTTTATATATTACTCTCTGTATCCTTGGAAGTAAATAATGTTATGACTGTGTACAGTATACATATGGAAAAGTTATTTGCGCAATTTTACTGGCTTCCCTTCTGGTGTTGTTGTGAAAAACAACATTAAAAGAAAAAGAACACAAGGGGAGAGAATTCCCGACCCAAGATGGAGAACACAACATTAAAGAGTAAGCACTCATGGATTTAAGGAATGTTGTTTTGGTTTGTTCTTAAGTTCTTTGGTTCTTGTGAGACTGGGCTACTGAAGGAAAACACATCAAACGAGACTGCAAATAATCCAAGTCTCTCTGTCTTTAATAAAATCTTGATTGTCTATGCACTATTAACTTTAAAAATCACAACTTCCTTGAGCTGTCCATATCAACTGCTGGAAATGCCAAGCTACTGTGAGGCAAATGCCCCCTGCATGGTGAACAGGCCTGAGTTTACAACAGCTTGTGAAACTGGCATCTTGGCTTTTTGTTTGGCCCTGGCGTCATGCGAATCTAGTGTGTGTACAAAGGCCAAGGCAGGTCCTTGGTACTGTAAGCTCCAGAACCTGTTCTATGACCTCAATTGATGCACCAAGTGTGGCCTCAGGGTGGGCTTAGGACTACTGTCCACGTCTGGGGTAAGTCACATAAAGCAGTCTTTGAGTCTTTAGTGTAACCAGACCTTTTCATCTGTGTCATGTAGAGGGCGATCTACAGACACCTCTAAGGTAAAGTTCCACTTCTGTGTGACCCTTGTATCCTTGTGCTGACATGTGTATGTTGAGTGAGTGCAGTGCTTAATTTGTAAACTAATAAGTGCTGGTGTTCAGGGTCTCAGAAGCTCGCGGCTGAATGTCATGGTTGCCCAATCCCAAGGATGCTTAAACTTGATTCCGCCTCATGCCTCTTTCATCTTCCCCCAGACACTCCTTGTCCCTTTATCTCATGAATCCCAAGGATGTCTGCTCTTGAGTCCACCTCAAGCCTCTTTCATCCTCTGCCAGGCACTCCCTGCCTTTTATCTCATGAATCCCAAGGATGTCTTCTCTTGAGTCCACCTCATGCCTCTTTCATCCTCCACTAGACACTCCTGCCCTTTATGTAATGAATCTCAAGGATGCCTACTCTTGATTCCAACTCAAGCCTCTTTAATCCTCTACCGGACACTCCCTGTGCCTTTATCTCACTCTTGCAGATTCTTTTCATCCCTGCTTTCTCCCTTTGTCACTGTTTTCCCCTCTTTCTCTTCCCCCTTTTCTGACTTATTTCTCATGTTTTGGGTCAAACCTTGATGATGAAAAATAAGTCCCAGAGTGTAAAAATTAGTGCCGGCGGGCGACACCTGGAACCACTGGCTCAAGTTAAGCTCTGATTGAGTGTATGAGCAGTGAGTGTGCAGCCCATGCATTGTAGTAGGTTTTATGAATCTAAGTCGAATCAAGTGTGGGTGCTGCTGGTTTAGCATGTCACAAAATGGAGGATGAGAACAGCTTCCCCCAGACAACTGAAGTGCATTATCTGTGGATTCCTGTGGCTGGAAACCTAGACACAGAAGTGAGGAGGATAAGGACAAAGGCCACATTTTGGAATTTTGTGAGGACTTTGTTACCAACATGCGTCTAATTAGTTCTTCTGGAGTGCTGCCACTTGGTAGGGGTGAAGAGTAGGACTGCAGTTCAAGGTTAGGAACTTTCTAGGCTGGGCCTGCCATTTTGTCTGTCTGTGGTTACTGCTCCAGGAAGGCCGTTGACAGGCAGGTGGGGATATTTCACACTTCATTACGACCATGTTTTGGATACTCATGCTTGAAGCCAGCATCATTGCTACCTGCTGTTTCTGAGAGATAGCCCCAAAATATTTGAAAGCAAACCATTCACAGGGATCCAAACAAAGGGATACTGCAGCTAGCAAACCCTCGGAACTACCCTAGACTCCAAAAGGCGATTGAGAGCAAAGTAGTCTGTAGAGCAGAAGAGAAAAACTTGGATGCTCGATGTCGACCAGAAGGCACTCAACATCGAAAAGGTGTCTTGAGGCCAAAAATGGATGCTTTGATCAAGAGCAAGAAGGAGTTTGACCGCTCCATGAAGAATTATAGAATTATAGAATTCCGCTTCAGTACTTGAAGGAGAAGCTGATCCCAGTCAAAGAGAAAGACCCCTTTGGATCAGCAGCCAATGATTCCCTCCAAAGGATGAAAAAGACAATGGCACTGCCAAGTCCATGGGGGCTCTTCAATTCAAGGGGACCGTTCAGAGGCAAAGAAGAGTCCACTGCAAGAGGTGGCTCACAATGGGTGATGCCACATTCACATTTTATTCCACAGTCACAAAGACAAGGTGCCATAACATACCCCGGCAATTTCCGGGGGCTGGGTGGCCTAAAAAAGGAACAGTACCAAAAGATGCTGGGCACACTAGCAAATTAATCCAGATGAAGGTCACACTACACACCACACCGGTAAGGGTGTAATCAGAGTACTCCATCGGGTATTGAAAAACATTACCTACGACAAGTAGATGCTCAGCATCATCCCACATGTGTATTGCATGGAGCCCGTGAAACCATCGCCAACATCGAGCCAAATCCAAGCTCACACAGCAAACAGATCTACTGCAGCTCAGGCTGGAAGTGGCAGTTGTGCTGAAGGAAAAGGCAACAGAAATAGTTCCAGAAAGGGGACAAGCAGTCTACTCAGTCGACTTCCTGGGGCCAAAACCAGACAAGTCCCTCATACCCTTCTCAGACCTCAGGACCCTTGACAGGTTCGTCAAGACACAGTAGTTTCAGATGGAAACTCTGTAGGACGTTATCTGGTTTCGGTGAAAAGGGGATTAGTTGGCAACAATTGACCTCACGATGCCTACCTAAATGTGCGAATGAACAAAAGACACAAAATATCCCTATGATTCAACTTCAACTTAGTACACAACTGCCAGCTTTCTTCCAGCAACCAAAATCACAGGCAGAATGGGCTTTCCACACACTAAATACCAAGAGGGTAGTAATGCACTATATACAGGAAAGCAAACAAATCTGGACGAGCAATCTGTTCTTCATCTCTTTGGCACCGGCAAACAGGGGTCACCGTTTTCCAAGAGAACTATTGCAATGTGGGTCATTTTAACTAATCCAAAAATGTCTCACAGTGGCAGGGGTGACACGGGAGGAGACACTAAGAATGCACTCCGCAAGAAAGAAAGGAGTGGCATTCGCCTTAAAAGGTGATGTCTCCTTCAGTGACATCTGTATGGCAGCTACATGTTCCTTTTTGCGTACCTTTACAAGACAATACTGTTTGGACATACAAGCTAACAGAGAATCACAGATGGGACAGAGAGTCCTCAAGCACCTGTTTGCAAACACAAACTCGTATTCTACCCAACCTTACACAGTGAAAGGGAACGCCACTTCATAATCGGTGCACAGCATGCAAATCCAGAAAGACTCACGCTGCAAAAGAAAACGATTACTTACCTGTAGGAGTAGTTGTGCAGCTTGAACACTTTGGCCATTTAGACCCTAACACCTCCGCCAGAAAAGGAATAGGACTTGCAAAAGGAGTGGGAGAATGACAATATAACACAAGGGAACCACTGCCAACAAAGATCATCAAGGAAAAAAAGAATCTAAAGATGGCGACCACGCTGTGGCACCTCCGGGGTGTACGTAAGACATCAGTATAGGCGAGACAAAGCACCAATGATCGACAATGGTGTTCATTTAAAAAACAAAATGACGACAGAAAGACTGAGACAATTCTGGATCCAACCACTAGATGTCAGTATAATGCATAGCATGTGAATCCAGAGAGTCCTCAAGCTGCAAAACTACTCCTACAGGTAAGTAACCGTTTCTTTATCTTTGCTTCTGAGGTTCCTGAAGTTTCTCAAGATAGTTAGCTTTCCAGATATGTGCAAGGTTGAATTTAGGCGCACAGCTCTGTATGAATGACATGTTGTTTAAAGGAACATGTTACCTACAGAGGGCTGGTAAGTAATAGCATATGTAAGGCAAACGCCACACCTCCTCACTTCATGCTTAGCTGCACATTTGGCTTGACATACTAGAAGCACCCCTCCATTCCTCACACGCGAAACCAAAACTCTTCCAACACAGGCCACACTATAAACTCTCTAGTAACCAATCACAACAAATGGATTCATCTCTAACCACGCAACAGTGGCTTGGGGCTTCACTAGTGGTTGATGACACTGTAAAAAGACCACCACAATACAAGAGATCGCTTGATTGGAAAGATTATTTTTCCTCCATACAAGGATACATGCACCCAATCCCCTCACAGTTTTTAATGAGGTGCGTCAAGAGCGGAGATGGCGCCTAGAGAAACTTCCAAGATGGAGACTCCAGGATGGAGCTGGTGCTGGTCCATCTCAGTGCCGCCAGACCTTCTGGGAGCTGCAAGTTGGAGTTTCTTAATTTAGGAACTTACGGGCAGTGTCCCCACAAGCCGATAAGCAGAAGAACCAATTGGTGCCAAGAGACTGATACTTCATCTGGGCCAGACATGCAACCACTGCTGAAAGACATCATGAACATGCCCCTGTGTGCCCGGCAGCAACAAATGTGAAACAGCCATCACAGTACGGACAGAGATATGTTCCAGGGCAGCAGAAATAAGGAATACAGCAAACGTCACCTCTTTGTTAGCATGAAAAGACAGGGGTCACTTGTTTGTGATGGAAGGCATCTCCCGAAATGTATTTTATTTTATTTATTTTATTTAAGAGGTTTTATATAGCGCTGGCCAGACCCGAGGGTATCGGAGCGCTTTCTAGAAGATATAGGGAAGAAATCACATAAAAGAGGCAAAGGTAAGTGTAAATGTTCGAAAGGTCCAGTGAGAGTGCGTCATTGAGGTAGAGAGGTCCTGAGATAGTTTTGATGCGTGCACAAAGTCTTCGGCTAAACCTCCCTCCGGAAGGAGGGAACGAGGAAGGGGTTGGGGAGCGGGGAAGAGGTAGGTAGTGGTGGAACATTGACAAGCGTCTGTAAAGTGCAGGAAGAGGTAGGTTGTGGTGGAACATTGTCAGGTGGCTGCAGAGTGCAGGCTTGTGCGTTTCGGCGGCAGTTCTCAGTTCGGGAAGGCACGGTTGAAGTAGAGGTCTTTTAGGAGTCTTTTGAATTTTATAATGTGCTGGGATGGAGTTCCAGTTTTTGGGTACGTTTCCAGCGAGGGATCGTGCAGCGGTTTTTTGTTTGCGTGTTTTCAAAGGGATGAGTAAGAGGGTGTTGAGCTCCTGAGGTTTCTTGTCTGGCCGGCTTTCTTGAGTTTGGAGGCCAGGTATTCCGGTTTCCCTGTGTGCAGGGCTTTGTGCGTGAGGCAGGTAGTTCTAAAGCTGGCATGCATTTCCACTGGGAGCCATTTTAGTTCCCCGAGTGCGGGAGATAAGTGGTTATATTTCTTAACTCCAGTGACCATTCTGGCAGCAGCATTAAGAGTTGTTTTGAGCGGCGCTAGGTGGGAACGAGCTGTACCGGAGAGGACTGCGTTCCCATAGTCCAGTCTAGATAACACCAGTGATTGGGTGGCTTGTTTGAGGTCTTTGGGAGGGATGAAGGGCTTAATTTTGTTGAGAAGCTTCAGATTGAGGAAGGCACGCTTCGCGGAGATCTTAATGTGTTTGGTCATGTTCAGTTTTTAGTCGAAGGTGATTCCTAGAGATTTTACCGAGTTAGCCAGGGTGAGATTACCGTTAAGAGCATCGATTGCTTTCAGCCACTCGACAATTTGAGGGTTTTCGTCTTTGTTGCAGATGAGGAGATTTCGGGTTTGTCTTGATTGAGTTTAAGGTGGTTTATTGAGAGCCAGTGTTGAACTTCTCTAAGAGTGTTGTTGAGTCTTAGAATGTCGTTAATGGAGGAGGTTTCCAAGTAGATCTGGGTGTCATCTGCATATAGGTGGAAGGGGATGTTGGCTTTTTTGAGAATGGTGGTGAGGGGTTCCATGTATATGTTGAACAGTTGAGAGGAGAGCTCTGAGCCTTGGGGGACACCTCTGTTGACGGGGTGTAGGTCGGACGTAAAGGATTTGATTTTTATCCTTTGGGAGTGGTTGTGAAAGAAGGAGGAGACCCAATGTAGGACCACCTCGTCCGCACCTACTCGGTCTTGAAGAGCCTTGATGAGTAGATTGTGATCAACCATGTCAAAGGCTGCCGATAGGTCCAGGAGGATGAGTAGGCAGCATTGGTCTGTATCAAGGGACTTGTGGAAGTCATCCACGATGTTAAGGATCGCGGTTTCGGTGCTGCAGCCATTTCTGAAGCACGACTGGTGGTGATCTAGCAGGTTGATCTTGTCAATGTGCTATTTGTAGGAGAACGCACTTTTTGAGGATTTTGGATAGGAAGGGGAGGTTGGAAACAGGTCTGAAGTTGTTCAGATCGTTGGTGTCTAGGCCTGGCTTTTTCAATAGTGGCGTGACTTGGCCGACTTTGAGGCAGTCTGGTATGATGCCAGTTTTCCAGGAGCTGTTTATGATTTCGCACCATTATGGTGCGAGGGAGTTTCAGCTTTTTGGTCAATTGGGTAGGTACAGGGTCGAGGATGTGGGACAACTCGAAATATCTCATGGGGCAAAAAAAAGGGTGAGTGAAAGGTTGGTCAAGTAACAGCAAATGATACTTTGAAGGATTTAAAGGTGGAGAGCCCAACTTTGCAACTACACCAGCTGACAGGTGGCTATGAGTCCAAAAAGATATCTGTGGTTCAGACGCTCATGATTTAGAGCATCGGGACATTTGTGTGTGCCATTTCTATTGTTTTAACAAGTTGAGGCAATTGAGAAGAAAAAGGAAGAAACAGATAGCTTCATTTTGTAGAATTCTCGAGATGAGACTGCGATCTGTAAGAGCGCCCAGCGATGAACCCGACTAGGACCACAAGCTAGGATGAACAGGAGGCTCCTTGGGTGCAGCCAGCCAGACCGGGCTGTTTGCAGGGGAAGCACAACAGACAGTTGTCTCCTAGCCCTGCTGTCACTTCATCGGCCTCTTGGACTATAATGCAACACCTTATTGGTGCAGACCTTGCTCCTGGTCAGCAGGTCTCATGGCTTATGGCGTGGCTCTCCTCTTTGTTATGGTGGCTCCACACAGCTGGACCTAACTCCTTGCTCTTCAGGTCAGGGGCATCTTCCTGATCAGTCCCTCATGTCACAGCAACTCCTCGAGTCCACGGGCTTTGATTCCAGACTTGGTCCACAGGCTCTGATTATAGACTTGGTCCACAGGCTCTGATTCCAGACTTTGTCCACAGGCTCTGATTCCAAACTTGGTCCACAGGCTCTGATTCCAAACTTGGTCCACAGGCTTTGATTCCATGATTATTTATTTATTTATAAAGTGTTATATAGTGCCAACATGACCCATGAGGGTATCATAAGGCCGGTAAGCAGGCAACAGAGGCTCGGCCGCTGCCGACTCTGGCACGGGGAACCCTGCGTGGGGAGGGGGCCCGAGAGAGGAGCGCTGACGTCGCGGGGGCCCCCCAGTGAGTCGTAACTCCAGGAACCGAGGCCGCCACACAAACGAAGCTGGACGGATGCTGCAGCGAGGACCGGTTCGGGCGGGCACTCCCGAGAGACCGGGAGGCAGAGTGCCTGGCTTCAACATTGTGCCCATCCAACAACCGCCGCAAGGGACATCGAGACCCTGAGAGCCCCAGACACTCGCAACGATCTGAAGTGCTTTGGCAGCAATAGATATCGGCGCACAGAAATTCAGCAGGGGACCCCGGGGAAGAGGTGTGAACGACCTGAAGCCCGCAAACAAGGGAGACTCCACGAGCTGGAACTACTGAGCACACCAAGGGGGAACCTGCTGAAGGGCAATAGACAGACGAGTGCAGAAACCATCGGAAGACCACGGGGTCGAGTACCTAAACCCAACATTGGAGACTACCACATGCATCACTACAACCTGAGGAGCCCAGAGCCTGAGAGAACACACTTCTTGAGAGCAGCACACCCCGGAGGACACGTACGCTAGGCAGGAAACTCCCTCCTCCACCTGTCTCGAACAGGCTAACACTGGAGTAGCGGTGGGAGTCAGCTGGACCCACATTCCTGTACACTGAGACCACACTAATCGCCCCAAAAGGTGAGACCGCCACCACCATCACAGAAGACCCCAATGGTATGAAGGACCAGGAGGAATAAAGCAGTAATCGTGACTGGCGGGGCCTCGACGCTCCCCAGGGCTTACCACCAAGAGGCCCGGCAGCAATGGACACCCCCACAGACCCAACGAGTTGGTCACAAACGGAGCCATTGTCCCTGAAGATACCCGGTAACCAACGGGTAGAGTCAAGCGGAACAGGGGTGGGTCCGGACAGCGCATCCATTGAAACGCCGAATTGACCAGGGACCATCGCAGCAGACTACCCAGTGGCCCGCCGATTGTCCAGGAGGGTGTAGCAGAAGCGGCAAGGCTCGGCTGGTGTTTGGATCGGTCCGACCCAAGGCCAGGGCATCAGGACATCAGTATACGCTCAATACTATGGGGCCCTCCTCATGCAAGGGTCTTAGGGGCATGCGCGAGACAGATGAACCCCCCCATATGTTTCGTTAATGGGTAGAAATTTGTACCGGTTTGGATGTGCTGTCTGTTACAGCCCACGCCACTCCCCCCACGCTGCTCCTCTATTTAGGAGTACTTCACAGTTTCCCCAGCGATTGCGAGCAGCCCGGTGGCAGTGGGCTTGCTCGTAGGAGCTGAGGGCTGCGTTTGAGCGTCTAAGTGTTTTTAGCGCGTTGTCATGCCGATCAAAGCGGCGACACGCACCCGTTTTTAAATTGTTTGCTTGTGTTGTTTAACCTGCACTGAAAATTCACAGGTACCTTTTTGCTTCTCCTGGGGCCCAGCGAGGCTGGCTGGCAGCTGATCCCACCTCAGGCGCCTAGCGGTAGTGGCCGCCATCTTGGATCGGGCTGGCTCGCCCGACCCCACCCACGCCACTCCCCCCACGCTGCTCCTCTATTTAGGAGTACTTCACAGTTTCCCCAGCGATTGCGAGCAGCCCGGTGGCAGTGGGCTTGCTCGTAGGAGCTGAGGGCTGCGTTTGAGCGTCTAAGTGTTTTTAGCGCGTTGTCATGCCGATCAAAGCGGCGACACGCACCCGTTTTTAAATTGTTTGCTTGTGTTGTTTAACCTGCACTGAAAATTCACAGGTACCTTTTTGCTTCTCCTGGGGCCCAGCGAGGCTGGCTGGCAGCTGATCCCACCTCAGGCGCCTAGCGGTAGTGGCCGCCATCTTGGATCGGGCTGGCTCGCCCGACCCCACCCACGCCACTCCCCCCACGCTGCTCCTCTATTTAGGAGTACTTCACAGTTTCCCCAGCGATTGCGAGCAGCCCGGTGGCAGTGGGCTTGCTCGTAGGAGCTGAGGGCTGCGTTTGAGCGTCTAAGTGTTTTTACCGCGTTGTCATGCCGATCAAAGCGGCGACACGCACCCGTTTTTAAATTGTTTGCTTGTGTTGTTTAACCTGCACTGAAAATTCACAGGTACCTTTTTGCTTCTCCTGGGGCCCAGCGAGGCTGGCTGGCAGCTGATCCCACCTCAGGCGCCTAGCGGTAGTGGCCGCCATCTTGGATCGGGCTGGCTCGCCCGACCCCACCCACGCCACTCCCCCCACGCTGCTCCTCTATTTAGGAGTACTTCACAGTTTCCCCAGCGATTGCGAGCAGCCCGGTGGCAGTGGGCTTGCTCGTAGGAGCTGAGGGCTGCGTTTGAGCGTCTAAGTGTTTTTAGCGCGTTGTCATGCCGATCAAAGCGGCGACACGCACCTGTTTTTAAATTGTTTGCTTGTGTTGTTTAACCTGCACTGAAAATTCACAGGTACCTTTTTGCTTCTCCTGGGGCCCAGCGAGGCTGGCTGGCAGCTGATCCCACCTCAGGCGCCTAGCGGTAGTGGCCGCCATCTTGGATCGGGCTGGCTCGCCCGACCCCACCCACGCCACTCCCCCCACGCTGCTCCTCTATTTAGGAGTACTTCACAGTTTCCCCAGCGATTGCGAGCAGCCCGGTGGCAGTGGGCTTGCTCGTAGGAGCTGAGGGCTGCGTTTGAGCGTCTAAGTGTTTTTAGCGCGTTGTCATGCCGATCAAAGCGGCGACACGCACCCGTTTTTAAATTGTTTGCTTGTGTTGTTTAACCTGCACTGAAAATTCACAGGTACCTTTTTGCTTCTCCTGGGGCCCAGCGAGGCTGGCTGGCAGCTGATCCCACCTCAGGCGCCTAGCGGTAGTGGCCGCCATCTTGGATCGGGCTGGCTCGCCCGACCCCACCCACGCCACTCCCCCCACGCTGCTCCTCTATTTAGGAGTACTTCACAGTTTCCCCAGCGATTGCGAGCAGCCCGGTGGCAGTGGGCTTGCTCGTAGGAGCTGAGGGCTGCGTTTGAGCGTCTAAGTGTTTTTAGCGCGTTGTCATGCCGATCAAAGCGGCGACACGCACCCGTTTTTAAATTGTTTGCTTGTGTTGTTTAACCTGCACTGAAAATTCACAGGTACCTTTTTGCTTCTCCTGGGGCCCAGCGAGGCTGGCTGGCAGCTGATCCCACCTCAGGCGCCTAGCGGTAGTGGCCGCCATCTTGGATCGGGCTGGCTCGCCCGACCCCACCCACGCCACTCCCCCCACGCTGCTCCTCTATTTAGGAGTACTTCACAGTTTCCCCAGCGATTGCGAGCAGCCCGGTGGCAGTGGGCTTGCTCGTAGGAGCTGAGGGCTGCGTTTGAGCGTCTAAGTGTTTTTAGCGCGTTGTCATGCCGATCAAAGCGGCGACACGCACCCGTTTTTAAATTGTTTGCTTGTGTTGTTTAACCTGCACTGAAAATTCACAGGTACCTTTTTGCTTCTCCTGGGGCCCAGCGAGGCTGGCTGGCAGCTGATCCCACCTCAGGCGCCTAGCGGTAGTGGCCGCCATCTTGGATCGGGCTGGCTCGCCCGACCCCACCCACGCCACTCCCCCCACGCTGCTCCTCTATTTAAACGTCCCCTATGTGTCAGCGCAGCGGACGAGCGCAGCGGGCGCGCCGTAGGCTCGCCGGAGTCAAGCCAGAGTCCTGCCCGTCTGCGCCCGTCCGCGGCAGGCCGGGGCAGGGGGCTCTCCCTCATGCCCTCCCGCTGTCATACACATCCTCCGATCTCCTGTCTCACTGGATCCCTGGCACCATTAGTCCCATTGTGTCTAACTCATTACAACATTTAAATCTCCTTACGAGCCCCCCCGTTGCACCCCCCGCCGTTATTCAAAGTTGTCCTCTTCGGCCTCGGGCCGCCGCGCCTATCCATTCCATCTTGCCTGTTTCCCATACGCCGTCCTATAATACCACTGCCATGCTCCTCAATACCAGATCTGTCGCTAGTCATCAGCACGAGCTACACGACCTTCTTGACAGCCACAACCCGGACCTCTTGTTCTTAACAGAGACCTGGCTCAAGGCAGACTCCCTCCCCAACGTCCTAGCCGCACTCCCCCCCTCTTATTCCATCATTCGTGCGGATCGCCCGGAGGGCAGGAGAGGCGGTGGAGTAGCTTTGATAACACATACTGACTCCCCCTTTCAAATACTCCCCTCTCCTCTTATCCCTGAGGTAGACTGTCTAATAATTCGTGCTAGCTCTCACTCTACCCCCCTCACTGCTGTTCTTATCTATCGACCCCCTCACACAACCTCCAATTTTGTTTCCTCCCTTCAGGACATCCTCGCCACACTGGTTATTAACAACTCCTCAGTGTTGGTGTTGGGTGATTTTAATTTTTGGCCCAACGACCCCGGCGAAACCCCCCTTTCCAAAGAATTCACCAGCCTCATGACCAGTCTCAACTTTTGTCCCCTCGTTCACAGCCCCACCCATGTTCATGGCCACTCGCTCGACCAGGTTTGGACCCTAAATATCCCCACCACTTCTCCTGTCATCTCCCCCTGTTCTTGGTCGGACCATTTTTCAATCTCCTTCTCCCTCGCGTTAGCCCCTGTGCCTATACCTCTTCTCCCAAAGAACATCTGGGCTAGAAAATGGGGTAAGGCAGACATGCCATCGTTTTGCTCATCCTTGGCCAACTCTTGCCCTGACCTCTCGGGCCTCGCCGCCCTGGACCAGCTGACTACCATTGATGGCTGGCTAACCCAGGCAGGCGATGAGTTTGCTCCCCTGAGACGGGTCACGGTGAAGCGTGCCCATGCTGCCAATCGCTGGTTTACCCCCGATCTTAAGGAGAAGAAATTAGCCGCACGTAGAGCAGAGCGCGCATGGAGAAGAGAATATAGTCCCGCCAAAAAAATCATCTACCTCTCTGTGCTCAAAGTATACAAACAAAGCATACTTGACGCAAAGACCCTGTTCTACTCTAACAGGATACTAGCAGCTGAATCTCAATCTAAAGAGATTTTTGCTACAGTACATGAGCTTGCCTCGTCTAATAGAGCCACGGCCTCGATCCCCCCTTCTCAACCGCTTTGCGACTCCCTCAACGACTTCTTCGTTGATAAGGTCGCAACAATCAAGGCTAATATCTCCCCCCCTTCCCTCACCTTCACTAATCCCTCCCCCCCTGTTACCACTTCCAAATTCACTACCTTCCCCCCTCTGACCACAGTTACACTCCCCCCCCCTGCTCCAAAAGGTAAAGTCAGGTTCCCCCCTAGACTTTGCCCCTGCTCGTATCCTGCGTGAAGTCTTCCTACACTGCCCTACCCCTTCCCTTACACTTTTAAATGACTCACTCAAATCTGGAGTGGTCCCCACTGCCCATAAATTTGCGGCAGTCATTCCCATTTTAAAAAAACCCGGTGCCGACCCTTCATCCCCTTCCAATTACCGTCCCATTTCCCTGCTACCCTACCTGGCCAAGGTTTTGGAGACCCATGTAACCAGCACCCTGAGCACCTATGTGGAAGCCAACCACTGCCTCTCCCCCCGGCAGGCGGGCTTTCGCCCCCTCCACTCGACGGAGAAGGTAGTGATCTCAGTGATGGACAGCCTACGTGAGGGCATTGATACCAACGTCCCTCAGGCCCTCATTCTTTTAGACCTATCCGCCGCATTTGACACGGTGGACCACTCCATCCTCCTCACCCGTGTCAAGGCGGCGGGTATAGAGGGCCCGGCCCTCACCTGGCTTAAGTCCTTCCTAAGTGACAGGGCTCAGGCAGTCCACCTTGTTGGCTTCACCGCTGCCCCTTGTAAGGTTGCATGTGGAGTTCCCCAAGGCTCCTCCCTCTCCCCTCTTTTGTTTAATTTATACATTTACCCCCTCATTTTTATGTTACAGCAGCTCGAGGTCACGGTGTTCAATTACGCCGATGACCTCCAGCTAATTTTTGACCTTTCCCACTCCACTTCCTCTGCCTCAAATGTCCAATCCGTCATGCTGTTCATCCAGGATTGGATGAACTGCAACCACCTCAAACTCAATCCGGACAAGACGGAATTAGTCCTGACCAGAGGTGGTTGCAGTCCCTGGTCCCCTTCCCACTGGCCCCCCTCACTTGGTGTTCCCCCGCTCCCAGTTCCTAAGGTCAAGACCCTTGGCATCCTCCTGGATCCCTCACTTTCTGTTCACTCTCAGGTCAATTCAGTTGTTTCTTCCTGTTTTTTTTCCCTTCGAATCATTAGGAAGATTTCTCGTTTTTTTTCTTTACCTGCCCTAAAAATTATAGTGATGGCCATGGTGCTCTCGCGCCTCGACTACGGTAACATCATCTATAATGGCGCTCCAGCCTACGCCACTCACCGTTTGCAGCTAGTGCAGAATCAGGCTGCCCGCCTGATCCACGGCCTGCCCAAACACCATCGAGTTACTCCCCTACTGCAGGCCTTGCACTGGCTGCCGGTGAAAGAGCGTGCTCTGTTCAAGCTTGGCTGTACTACTTTCCAGGCGAAAACAGGCACTGCCCCGGAATATATCTGTTCTGCCATCACCCCCTACATACCTGGACGAGAGCTTAGGTCTACTCATCAGGCTTTGCTAACCATCCCCCGCTTCAGCAAGAAAAAGACTGGCGGTACGAAATTCGCAGTGCTCGCTCCTGCATTTTGGAACTCCCTCCCTCCGGAACTCCGCATGTCATCTTCCTACATTGAGTTCCGGAAGGGTCTTAAAACTTTTCTCTTTTCCCGCGCTTACAATGTTTAAATTCCCCTTTGCTCCTGCCTGCTTCTCACAATCCAACAGCGCCAAGAAACCGCTTGGTAAAAGTGCGCTATAGAAATGTTTTTAAATTCAAATTTAAATTCAAATTCAAATACAGCAGGTCCCCTGTATTGGGTTTTCAACCCCACAGTGTTCTAGTTCACCCCCTTACCATACCCTGTCGTCACACCCATCCGGCCACAAAGGGCTGCAACACTCACTAACATATCCACACCTCACACCGGGTACCATCAGTGTGCACCAAGGGACTCTCAATAGGGCCCCCAGGACCACACTTCAACACTGCGTGACCTACAAGCCACCATGAATCCGATGACAGATATTACATGTTTCACTCTAAATGCACGCGGTATACATACACCTAGAAAACGCTACGCCATTTATGCTTCCATCAAGCGCCAGCAAGCACAGGTCATATTACTACAAGAGACTCACCTGACAAAGGGGGAACTTGACAAGCTTCAAAGGAAATGGCAGGGCACGTTCTGCGCCACGACATACTCAGCTTATGCACGGGGAGCCCTTGTCTGGCACAGACTGGGGGTTCCCTTCTTGGAGACCGGCAGGAGGATAGATCCTGAAGAGAAATATGCTCTACTGGAGGGCTTCTGGATGGTCAGCCAATACTAATTGGCAGTATATATGCCCCCAATACAGAATAAACAGTATTCTGGGAGACCCTGTGGTGAAGCTTGGCTCCATTCACATCCTCCCCATGGATTTTAGGAGGGGATTACAACTGTTCTTTGGATCTCAACCTAGACAGATCCAACCCCCCGACATAGCGTCACAAGCCCACGCGCAAATAGCCCGCTTCTGAGCCTGGACAAACCACTGGTCGTTGATGGATGCATGGCAACATGCACATCCAACAACTAAACTGCACCATGGCCCCTAGTGCAGCTCGTTTGTACCTGGCCTCTTTTGAAGAGGAATTCATTTTAAACAACTCCAACCCATACCAGGAAAATCTATGCCTCTGGAAGAGGTTTATAGATGATATAATCATCTTCTGGCGAGGCAATGTGGATACACGTAACGATTTCTGCGTGTGGATTAATACTTTGAATCCAGAACTCAAAATCACAAGCTCCATCTCAGTCAACCAAATCAGTAGTTGCCATCCACGAGCAGAAATTGTAGCCAACTGGAGGACTATAAAACAGAAGCAGAAACATTGGCAAAAAGTCTTGCGCAAAGTGAATATCCCACACGCAGTATTGCCCTTTCAAAAAACGCGCAAGAAACAATAACAGGGAGGCTCTATTAGAACCTAGACAAAATGCAGAAACGGGGATGTTGACATGTGTAACAACATATACTCCAGCCTCCAATAGGATAAAAAATGTCATCAGGAAACATTGGGGCATCTTTTTTTTTTGATAAACACATTTTTATTGTTTTGAAAAGAAGATTACGTACAAAACAAAAAGGGAAGAAGATCAGCAAGAGCACGGAACACAATGAGTCAGGACATTCACAGCAGTCCCCTGCCCGGTCGGGCATACACCATCGCAGATCATTAGACAAATTGTGGTAATCAGTCCATAGTACCCAACCATTTCCCACACACCTTACGGTATTTCCTAGGACATCCTCTTACGACATACATGGTTTTTTCTTGGGTCACGCACCAGTCCACTTCCCCACGCCATCTCCCCGGGTCGGGTGGTTCGGGGCATTTCCATGCCGCCGCGATATCGCGCTTGGCCACAATCATGGCCGTCTTAAAGAAGATCTTTTCATTCCTGGTCCCATCCAGCCCATCCGTGATCCCCAGTAAGGAGTGACGTGGGTCATGGGGAACCGTCCAGCCCAGAACCTCCGTGAGCTCCTCCTCAATGGCTCCCCAGAATCGCGCCAGGCGAGGGCACGACCAGACCATGTGGAAGAAATCAGCGGGATCACAGCCACACCTAGCACAGGACGCATTTGGGCGCAAGCCTGCAAGATGAAGGCGCGTGAGGTAGGCGGCGTGTAAATAGTAAAGCTGGATCAACCTAAGCTTTGCGGATGCTGTGATCGTCTTTGGGGCCATAAGGGCGTCACGCCAATCAGCCTCGTCAAGAGGGCCCACCCACTCCACCGATTGGTCCCGCAGCCTGTCCAACAAAGTGGGAGTATTGTTGATGAGAGTGCGGTAAATGTGGGAAATGCCCCCTCTACCCAAGTCGCCCAACATGGTCTGCGCCTCAGGAGAACTGTACTCCGGAAGCCTGGTTTCGTCAGGAAGATGCGTGCGGAGGGCGTGCCGCAGCTGCAGATATTTGTAAAATTGGGATGGGTGAAGGGAATAACGGGTCTGGATATCCTGAAATGAATGCGGATGGCTGTTGGCCCAGACATCCCCAAGCTGCGAGACCCTGATAAGGTCCCACAAGGTAAACCCCTGCAACCCACTAACCTCGCGGAGGGGTGTGCATTGGGTCAGCCTACGTGTCCAGCGAGTGTGGCGCAGGGCCGCCCGCCAGGCCAGCAACACGGAGCGCGTCGGGCAACTGAGACGGAATGGTTCCCCCATACATCATGGATTGAATTTTTGGGAGGCCCAACTCACTCAACTCGAGACGGTATGCTGGGTCTGCCCAACTCCCATTAAACCAGTCATGGATGACTAGAAGGCACGCTGCCAAAAAGTAGAGATACAGATGTGTCATCCCCATACCCCCATTAAAGGAGGGGATCCGGCAGGTGGTCAGTGCCAAACGCGCTCGCCCCCCACTCCAAAGGAATTTAGTAGCAAGGCTATCCAGCTCCCTGAACCAAGTTCTGGAGAAGCAGAAAGGGGTATTTTGAAGGACGTAAAGGAATCTGGGGAGGATCATCATTTTGAACAGAGCAACACTCCCCAGGGGATTCAGGGGAAGGGTCTTCCATTTTTGAAGATCCTCCTTAGCCCTCTTTACAAATGGAGCTACATTGAGAGACCAACCCAGCTCGGGAAGAATGGTGACCCAAATCCCCAGGTATTTGACCGATTGGTGCCGAAGCGGAATGGTGGATTGCCAATCGTAGCATTCCCTGGATAAGTGTAATGGGACCTGTTAGACCTGGCACCTTGGTGTGAGTCTCCCTTCCACTTTTTTGTCGCTGTGCCTCATGTGTTTTTATGGTGTTGGCCGCTCAGAGCACTGTGCCACTGCCAACCAGTGCCACAGTGCAAGTGCTCCCTATGTAAAATGTATATGTTGGTTGGATTCCATGATTGGCTTATTTGGTTTACTATCAGACCCCAGTAAAGTGCACCAGGAGTGCCAGGGCGTGTAAATACAAATGCCGCTGGTGGGCTCGCAGCACTGGTTGTGCCACCCACCGAAGCGGCCTGGTAAAATGTGTCTAGGTCTGCCATTGCAGAACCTGCGTGCAGTCTGGTACTGACATGCTGACTGGGCATGTGCACACACTTGCATGTGCACACACTTGCCAGTCCCTAAACTTTCCCTTAACTTCATATTAGTCACCCCTATGGCAGGTCCAAGGGCAGGGTGCATTGTAAGCATAAGGTAGGACAAGCCCTGATGTGTGTGGCATGTCCTAATAGTGAATTACAGCCATTTTCGTTTTTCACTATTTTAAGGCTACCCTGTTCTCATAGGCCAGCATGGGCTGTTAAGATTGTTACACCCTATGATCCTAACAGACCCAGGGAACATGGTAGAAAATCGAGTTTAGTATGCCTGAACTCAGAATAATAAGGTACATCTGTTAGTAAGGTTTATTTTAATGTTCTGTGTTCGCAAACGCCACTTTTAGAAAGATGGCCTTTGCTTGCCTAACCATTTCAGCCCGCCTCTGCGTGATGTGTATCTGCTGTCTGGCTTGCGTGAGTGACAGGGCTGGGGAAACCCAGATGGGCAGGGCTAGGTAGCCTGGTGGTGAATAGGAAGATTGACAGGTAGATGGGTGGGAGGAGTACACCTGGACTCTGAATAGGACTGTGCTCTGCCACCACAATGCCGGCTCCGCCCCCTGTATCGCGTAAACAAAGTGCTCCAGAACTGGACTGAACTAGGCAAGGGCCCCCCTGGCCTGGGAGAACAAAAGAAATGTAGTATAAATGTAGGAGCCCTGCTCCTAAGAAATCAGATACTGCTACAAGATGAACCTCTGCCTGAGGGGAAGGAACCGGGAAAGCTGTAGGAGGAGTACTGTCCCTGACCTGGGGGATTGGCCTGCAGTGGTTGCCTTGCTGTTGAAAGAGAGGAGAAAGATTGCTAAGAAACTTTGCTTCAACTTGTGCTGTTTAAGGTCTCCAAGGGCTTGTGCTGAGCTTGCCCCCTGAACGAAGTCCCAGGACCAGTGGACTTCACCCCCCTTGAGAACCGCCGTTCTCACGGTGAAGCTGACGCCGAGAAAAGTGTGCGCCTCTCAACTTGGCATGTACTTGGGCAAGCCTGTGCCCCCCTGCCCGGCCCGAGCAACGCAACTAAGGCCACTCGAGCCGTAGCTCGCAACGCAAGGGAAGGACTTCGTGACACTTGCTGTTTGCCCCTCTCCGCATCGTACCCCTTGTGCGTGCCCCCCTACCCTTGCTGAGGGCAGGCTGTGGTGCGTCGAGTGGTTGGCACGCGGCTCCCCCGGGAATACTGCCTGCTTCGCATCGCGCTGAGAACAAGGGCGCAGCTCTCAAGGTACGGCTCGAACGCCGCAGCGAAGAGCCAACGCACCGTACACCCGCATTGTCCCCCTGAGCAACGCGACTGAGGCCCCTTTCGAGCCATAGCTCACACCGCAATTGAAAGGACATCGCGCCGTACAAACGCGCTGGAAATTCACTGCACTGTCCGTGACGAACTCCTGAAAGCTAAAGGTACTGTGCCCCCTTCGCACCGAAAGGTGTACGCATCGCCCGGAGCGTCTGTTAACGCTTGTGAGCCCCGCTCGGGAGCCTCTTACAGTCACACGAACCACCCGACGCGCACGAAGCGCACAGAACTTCTGAAATACGCTTGAACTCAAGAACTACTTGCAAAGTATTGTGGGCCCGTTTTAACGTTATTGGGTCTTGTGCTAAGTCTGCTTATATATAAAATACTTATTATTGCTAAACCCAGTGTGGAGTCCATTTGTGGGGGTATCATTGAATTATTGTATGTGGTCCCAAATGCTTAACCATTACGCCTAAGATAACGCCTTGTCTGCTCGCGCCAAGCTACCTAGAGGGTGAGCAGAGGTTATTGTTAGAGTGTAACCCCTTACCCTGACTGCAAGAAGGGATCCCTGCTTGACACAAGTCCCTACCTGTGTCAACCCGAGAGCCCGGATTCTAAAAGTACCAGTACCGACTTCCCGGGGTTCAACCGGAGACCAGATGCGTGCTCAAAGGACTGCAAGATCCGAAGGCACCGCGGCCCGGAGATCGCAGGCTCAGACAGTATGGCAGCGTACAACTTAATCTCCGTATTGATAATGGAGAATGGGCAGTAATCCGCACAGTGACGGTAGGGCGGCTGGGACTTCGGGAGGAACACGATGGTGGCGATGTCCGTCTCGGGGGGGAAAGGAACCTTTTTCCAGAGCCTCGTCGAATAGGTCGGCCAAGTGAGGTACGATACAGCACGTAATATTCTTGCGGAAGGCCGTCGGGACCCGGGGTCTTACCCGGCGAAACAAGAGAGATTGCTGCGTCAATCTCCTCCCTAGAAATGGGGTGATCCAGGTCTTTCTGAGCGATGGAATTCAGCCGGGGGAGTCGCACATGGCCTTGCTCGAGGAAGGCTGAGAGGGATATGCCAGGGGTCCGTGCCGCGTAAAGCCGCTGGCAATAGTGGGCAAAAATGCGGCCATCACCAGTGGATCGCTGTGCACTGCACCCTCAACATCCACCACCTCTGGGATGATGCGGTTGGCTCTGGGATATGTTGCCAGGCGGTGCAGGATCGTGCCGTTTTTGTCCCCCCAGCCATACACTCGTGCCACGGACGATCTCCAAAGGAGCCGAGCAGCGTCTAGGGATAACTGCCTGATCTCGGCCCTAAGGTGGGCGAGCCGTCAGGCCTGGGCCGCGTCGTCGGACAGCGAAGGGGATTGCTCTAGGCGGAGGGCCTGTGCTTCCCGCGAGGTAATTTCCTGCAGCTGCGCCTGTCTCTGATTCCTAAGATGACCCTTTGCAACACCCTGAATGGTCGCCTTCCCCGCCTCCCACAAGGTCCCCGGCGAGGCCACCGAGCCCTTGTTAGCGAGAAAATACTGCTGGAGTTCCCTCCCCACCACCTTTTTAAATTCCCTGTCATGGAGGAACCAAGCGTTCAGTCGCCACGTCTGGCGGGCAGAGGGTGGGGGGAGCCCCTGTACTGAGAAGCACCGGGGAGTGATCAGAGATCCCCCTAGGAAGGATCCGGACATCTACAATCCTGATGCAGTCAACTGCGGGGACGAAAATCGCATCTTTGCGTGCCTGTGTGTGGTGCGCTGCCGAGGTGTGGGTGAATTGGATGACACGGGGGTGCCAGACGCGCCATGCGTCGCATAGGCCCAGAGACTCGGACCAACCTCGCAGCTGCTTTGCCTGCGCCAGTCTAGTGGTGGAGGGAGGGCCCGTCACATCAATCGCCAGGAAAGAGACCGCGTTGAAGTCACCCCCAATGACGGTAGGTCCCGGGGGCAAATCATTCAGAAGCGCCGCGGTGTGTTTGAGGGTAGCCGCCAGCAGTGAGGGGGAAGAATATATGGACACAAGATTGAGGGGAGATTGAGGGGAGAATCGGCCAACAAGCCACAGAGCGTCACCGATGTACCCTGGGAATCGTGAAGGACTTGAGTGAGTACGAATGACAAAGTGCGTTTGAGGAGAATGGCCACCCCCCGGGACCCCCTGGAGAAGCCGGAATGCCATACTTTATCATACCTATAGCGAGCCAGGAAGGGGCAGCAGTTACCCATCAGGTGCGTTTCTTGGAGCAAGAGGACTTCCACGTTAAGGCGCTGCGCGAAGCGCAGAACTGCCGTGCGCTTAATCCGGTCCAACAGGCCATTAACATTCCATGACAAAACTGGTAGGGACGCCCTAGGAATAGTTATGTCGGTCATGGCGGGTGGAGCGTGGGTCTGGGTCGTGCACCCCCACTAAGACATGAGGGCGCGCATGGGAGCCTGCCTCCGCGTGGGTGGGCACCTGCGGGAAGATCGCACCCGGCCCCTGATGGGTCACGCGAGGGGGTCCGTGGTAGCTGAAATGAGAGAACAATACAAACAACAGCATAGCAAGAACCCAATACCAAACAGTCCCCCCTCCCCCCACCCTACACTTCTGGAACGGAAGTATCTGTCGACCCCCTATTATAACAATACCAAACTAAAACGCTCGGGATGGTTGCGTGGAGGACCCCTCCATTTGGACGGATGAGCCATGAGTCGGCTAGTGCATCTAAGAGGTGAGCGTGAAACTCTGTCAATGTTCAATGCCGTCATCAGGAGACCGGAGGACCAAAGAGCAGCTGGCCCAGCAAGATATAACCTCAGAGTGTGGGAGTGCGGGAGAGGTCCAAGTCAATCCCGGGGGAACCCCCCCGGATCGGCAACAAGGACATCTCCGGCCGCTCGGTGACAGATCGATGCCTGGTGCGGCGTGGAGAGCCCGAGCGGCTGGATGAGTCTCGGGGACCACGGGTTGCCTTGCCCGGGGACCCGGATACAACTGCCTGGGACCGGCGCCTTCTGTGGGAGTGCGTGCGCCGACGGCGCCCTGGCAACCGCGGCCCCACAGGTTGAGAGCCCGCAGGGCCCGGAGAAGGGTCCCGCCCCTGGCGTAGGGGACGCTTCTCCGTCAGCCATGTCCATGCTAGCTGGGGCGTGTCAAAGAATTGAGCTTTATTTTGGAAGATGACTCGGAGGCGCGCAGGGAACTGAAGCTGCTATTGGAGGCCCAGGGCACGCAGTTTCTTTTTAACATCCATATAGGAACGATGAAGATCTTGCACTTCCCTGGTGTAATCCGGGAATAGCATAACGGTATGATTCTGGAATCTGAGGGGACCGTGGACACGCGCCGCCCGCAGAATGGCGTCCCGATCCTTAAAATAGAGGACTTTCAGTATGATAGGGTGAGCGGGAGCACCTGGGGGCGGCCTGGGGGCGAGGGAATGGTGAGCCCTCTCAACCACAAACCAGCGAGAGAGAGCGTCCCGGGGCATCCATGATGTGAACCAGGCCTCGACGAACGCAGCCATCGGGTGCGACTCGACCCCTTCGGGAAATCCCACCAGGTGGAGATTATTGCGGCGGGCGCAATTTCGCGTCAGTGGAGTTCCTTGGTGTGGGTGCAAAGGCGCGCTACCTGTTCCTTTAATTGTAAGATATCGTCTTCTGCTGTGGATATGCGGGATTCGGCCTCCGTGAGTCGCCCGGTGGTGTTGCGGAGATCTTGTCGGTGGAGAGAGACGTCCACTTTGATTTCTCCAATCTTCCCCTCAACGGACGCCTGCGAGGCACTAATGGCCTGAAGGATTGTGTTCAGGTCCTTGTCCTGGGGAGGGGGAGGGAGAGGGGAAGGAGCCCCGCCCGCCTGCCCGGAGAGCGCAGGGTCGGAGGTGGTGAACCGGTCCATCTTCGTCTGGGTGGGGGCCGGCGTGGGCTTGGGACCCCTATCCCTCCCCATTGCCACCAGGTACTCCTACCGCAGCCAAGAGTCCGGGGACCAGGCCAGTGGACCCAGAACCCTACACGCCCCACACAAGGCCTAGTAGTCCACACCAGTCCAAAGGGCCAGCAAGAGGAGCCAGGGGGCAACCTGATAGGGCGCGCAGCGTGAAGTAACCAGGACCCGCCGGCGAGCCAAGCGCCCCGCAGCCTAGGCCGCAGGACCAAGAAGGGTGATGTGGTCTCCAGCAAGGGTGCTGGGTAAATGCGGCGCAAGGCCTCCCGGTGGAGGGGGGAGTGTCCAGCCGTTCAACAACTCATGGGGGGGTCCGTGCATGAGCTAGCCCAGCCCCTTGTCTAGGGAATGCCAGGCAATGAAGCGTGAGGTGTTTTGCCCCCGGTTGTCGCCAAGTCAGTGGAGAAAAATTATGACGGGCGGAAGACACCGCCGACGGTCAGGATATGAAGTCCCAGTCAGGCACTACCCAGAAGCTGCGTCCGGCCGTCAATGACGGCGCCGCGGGTACAAATCCCAGAGGAGGAGTAGTCTCTGGTATCCATGGGGCAGCACCCGCAAAATACCCCCGGGCCCCGCCCCCGGGGGGACCACACAGGACCCGGGGCACCGGGGAGGGCGAGAGGAGAAGGTTCCAGCACCAACCCCCCTGCCCGCTGCTCGATGGTGCAGCCGAACCCCCAGGCCTGCACCCCACTCACCAGCCAGGAGGATGGTCGGCCTCGAAGGACGCCGCAAGTCGCCAGGCCGTGGGGCCTGAGTCAAAGGGCAGCGCGGAGACAGGCCGGGGTCCAAGAGCACCACACAGGACAGCTGATGCGGCCCCCAGCACAGGTCTCGCAGCTCACAAGGATCACAGAGCCCCCACAACGCAACCTCAGGGGGCAGGCGCTGGCTCGGGGCACGGCTGCCGAGCGGGGTCACTCAGCCGGGTGGGCCCACAGATAGTAGGAGATGGTGATGTCCAGGCGCAGCCAGGCCGTCTCCGACCCCTCCCACGGCAGCCACTCACCAGCGCCAGGCGAGCGTGGGGCACCCGGGACCACTGAGCAAGATGAGGCGCCCCAGACAGCTCCCAATGGTCCTTCAGCAGTGGGGTGGCGCTGGCAATCTCAGCTCCAGAGGCGACACCAGGATGCCAAAGGTAAAGTCGCGGCACCTCTCACCGCCGCCGGCCGTCCCCTCCGGGCGGCGCCCAGGTCGGCCCTCCGCAGCAGCAGGTCGCAGCTCCCAAACCACACAGCCGCAGGGGGCCAGGAAACTCCAGTGTCCCCCGCGGCGCTCACGGCCGCGCGAGTCCGCCCACAATGTAGCCGGGAGTTCCGGGGTGCTAATGCGGTGCAAGGTCTGGGGCCGACGTAAGGCTCACGCCATCTTGTATGGGCAGCAGGACGGGTTCAGGGCCCATCAACGGATTCCGGTGCTCCGAGGCACATGGCGCCGCATAGGAATGGAGCGCCGGAGCCACCCAGCAGGCAGGAAAGCAGGTCCGAGGATGCGGTAATCTCCTGAAGGCCGGATACGAAGCGGATGACGGAGGGGTCCAGAGCACTTCTAAAGTGCGACCGCCATCTTGACACTCCCGGCCACGCCCCTGGGGCATCTTAAATACTGGGAGCATGACCCTTGAACAACCACGCTTTGCTTTCAAACGATCAAAGAATCTGAAAGACATACTGATCCATACCAGGCCTCAGACACGAACGGTTAACAAACAAAGACAGTTGTGGGACCTTCCGCCAGTTCAGGATCACTACCCGTGCAGGACCTGTACAGTCTGCGCCCTCACAACTGTGACTAAAAATATCACCTTCAATGCAACCTTCACATGGGAATTGCGTACACACACGAACTGTAATGCGACAAATTGTATTTATATGATTACGTGTCTCTGCAATCTCAGATACATAGGTGTGACTACAAGTCCGGTCAAAGTGAGAATCACGGAACATCGCAGTAATTTCGGGTGTCATAAAGTGAATACCAAAATGTGCACACACTTCTCCAACACCCAACATTCACCAGACTCTTTTTGTTGAGTAATTCTTGAAACATTCACCAAAATCAGCTAAGAATCTTTGTTTTACAAAGAACAAAGATGGGTGCATCGTCTGTCTTCTGACAGACAAGGACTGAATGAGGACATTCCTTGGAGCACTTTACGCACTTAAAAACTAGCTCGGAATAGCATCTTATCACTGCATCACCGACACCTGTTGCCCTTCATTAGACCCAGTACACTAAGATTCACAATTATGTAATATTACATGTTGGGGATACTTTGCAGGAGAAGATAATGAAGCCTTAATGTGACCTTTACTCCACTCCGAAATGGCCCCCAAGCTTTCCAAAGACAACAAAATGGCCCCCATCATCCTTTTCTTTTCTTGACCATGAACGGACGACGCGCTAATCTCATGATGGTTGCTAACCAAGATTACCTTTATAAACTCGACACATAACCTATTAGGTTACTCTCCTATCTACATTTCACACAGTGCGGGGCAGAACAATATATATCTTTAGTAGCCTCACGTCCGCTCACTATGTATATACTTTTTATTTAAAATAAGGCGGAAGCACGGGCGGTTGAGTGCTTTATTAATTCCACAACCTCCAAAACCCTGTACCTGGTCGGGGTTGTTTCCTTAGCCTTCAGATGTAGAAACTGACTAGCTGCTCAATTTAGGGTACCCACTCCAAGATGGCGCCCGCAGTAGAGAGAACAGCACAATGGCTGTCCTCACTCACGCGAGCGTTCCAGTTGGTAGCAATAAGGAGTTAATAAGGAGGAGCAGCGGGTATTTAAACCGGGCTTTTTCACTACACCATACCTCCCGGTCCCGGCAGCAGTGGGTAGGTCCTTGGACACATTGCGTACTACGCAAACGTGAGTACTATGTGAACCTTTATGGTCTGTTGATGTTCCGCATTCCCAACCCCTGTTATTGGGTTTCCCAGGCAGTTAAAAAAATTCAACTAGGTAGATGCACTTTCCCTACCTCCCCTCCCTTTTTTTTTCCTTTTTTTGTTCCTTGTTTGTTTGTTTCTTTGTTTCTTTAGCCCAACTTTAGTAACAAATGTGAAGCCTGTGTTGTTCAACCATAACTGGGATCACTTTTTAATGCTGTGGGCAATGTTAAAGAACTACCCCTGAATGATGTGCACCACTCCATGTGCCAGATGGCATGATGTAGGAGCATGTTACTATATGTTCTAAGGAGGCCCACGTATCCATGGTGTGGCGCCGCGGCCAGGGCGACTGACTCCGGAATCAGGGGATCACGGTTCGATCCCCGGCGGCAGATTAGCTCAGCACCGTGTGACTCTGGGCAGTAGCTTGCTTAATCTTCCCGACGGCCCCCAGCGCCTAGAGACCCTTACGGGTGATTGTTCGTGCTTTATAAATGTGGATTATTATTATTATTATTATAGTTTATTCAATTAAAACGCTATTAACTTCGCAAGCTGGCAGCTTTTAACTGTTCCTTTTTATCTGCATACCCCTGTAGTATATGGGGAAGTTCCTCATATCTTGACCTGCCGGGGATCGAGGAAGCAGTCGTATATCCCAATTAGGGTGGGTCTTGTGCTCTTTCTGCAGTTTTTGGTTTTTAATACACGGATTTGGTCACTACACACATGAGCAATAATGCGACCACTTCAATATTTGGCATCTGGTGTTTATATGCCTGTAAAGCCTCACCACTGTGTGCTGTGATTTAGACACACCGGGAATAGGACAGCAGTGTTTCCTACTTGTGTTATTTGTTTGACATAATACAGTAATATGTGAATTTCTCTCCATAATAGGTAGAGCCAGTAAGTCATAATGGCTTAAATCCTAAACATTAATTCATTATTGTTTTCCATTTCACCTTAGTGTAGATAGTTTTTTAACTTTAGGTCCTGACGAATCGCCTCTAGACTTGTAGAATTGCGAAGAAACATGTTGACCAACCACACGGAAGAGCGCCACACCTAAGACATTAACTTTGCATTGCGCCTTTTCTCTTTATTTTAATCAGGGTAGGAGACCCCACAATTAAAGTTATTTTTGCTGGTACTCCCAACCCTGTTTTAACTCACATAAACATCACACACCACTTATTCATTTACACTCACTAAATCTCTCACCCCCACGGCACCAAACGGCTATTTGGAAAAAGATCTTCGCCAAAGTACCCCTCATCGGGAGCCCGTCAGGCATTGCAGCGCCGGCCAGACAAGGAGCAGCCTGATGATGAAGCATGACACCCGACTGGGTGTGTGAGGGCATTACATTCCAAAGAAATGGATTCCCATCTCTTTGACTCTGTAGCCGACTGTCCTTTGTATATTGCTGAATCTTAGATCATTCAGGAACAGCACAACATTCATTTTCATATTGCATTTGGGCAACTGTGCTGGCCCTCATGTATAAAAGCCCTTTGTCCCTCTATTTGTGAATAACGCCTTCAAGGTGGTCTTGAGGGATGCATGCGTGAGACAGATCTCGGGGGGTACGGAAAACATTAGAGCAGGCGGTACAGGCAACAGAGCAACGCTTGGCGCAACTGTCGAAAGAAGCGGATAAGCAGCTGATTCTTCCAACACAGGTTGCGGAAGCCAAGACGAAATATGCAGAAGCCTAAGCAGACTTACGCAGATATAATTTTCGCGCCTACGCCGCTAAAACTCACAGAGAGGGGAACCGAGCTGGAACCCTGCTTGCATTGCTTATTAGACAGGACATAGGTGCACAACCTGTCACCAGCATAAGAAACGCAGCTGGCGAAATCACCTACAAGCAAACGGACATTAGGCTGGCCTTCCAAGAGTACTATAAGAACTATATAGGGAACCGATTCCGAACAGAGATGAATATATCCACAAAATGTTACAATCTAATACTATAGAACAGATGACGGAAGAGGACCAGTCCGCCCTAGACGAGCAACTCACAGCAGTAGAGATCAAACACGCGATCCAGCAACCAGCCAAAAACAAGGCCCCCAGCCACAACGGTTTTCCCATAGAATACTACAACACATTCTCCCAACAACTAGTCCCATAGTTAGACATAGTCTATACGGCAGCGCTGGAGACGAGAATACTCCCAAAAATCAAACGGGAATCAATACTAGTGATTTTCCCTAAACCAGAACGGGATTCTTTACTTAGATCATCGTATTGACCTATCACCCTGCTAACCACATACTGTAAAATACTCTGGAAGATCCTAGCGGATAGAATCTAAGTGGTGCTTTCCCATCTGGTGCACCCTGACCAATGTGGTTTCGTGCCAGGGAGGAACACCTCCCAGAATATACGCAGGTTGTTTCAGATCCAGGATGGTGTATGGAGTGGGTTCTCGCGTGCCGCGTGCCTTTTACTAGACTTAGAAAAGGCCTTTGACACCCTAGCGTGACAGTATCTATTTGCGGTCCTGCAGCAGCTGGGGATAGGGCCTCATCTCATGGCATATATCAAATTGTTATTTAACGATCTAACTACCCGGGTTCGCATAGGCAAACACATATCACCCCCCATTCAGGTAACGCGTGGCACTCAACAGGGGTGTCCTCTTTCCCCGTTGCTATTCACCCTAGCAATGGAACCGCTGGCGATAAGACTAGGGGAGGGGGCGAAATTTGGGGTATACCGCTCAGGGGTCGAACTCGCAGTGTGTCCCTGTACACAGACGACCTCTTAATATACGTCAGGGGCATTTCGGCAGACCTCACTCCTCTCTGGACCATACTCAACGAGTTTGAGAAGGCAGCGGGTTTAAAAGTGAATTGGGCCAAGTCCACTATCTACCCCCTTCATCCAGATGCGCCCCATTGGGAGATAAATATGGGAGAGGCCAAATTGCCATGGACTGGGGACACCCCAAGATATCTAGGAATCAGACTATATAACACACTGAAAGACCTCCTTGAGGGTAATCACTACAGAGCCCTACGAGGGATCAAAACCCAGGTCAACTTCTGGCGAACGCTGCCCTTGGCCCCCATAGGGATGGTGGCTTTATCAAAGATGATAATGGTGCCCCGACTCCTCTACTATTTTGTAAATGTCCTGGTGATCCCACCGCAAACCTTCTTTAGAGAGTTAAACTCCATACTGATATTGCTGATTTGGGGAAAAGGCTGTCGCAGAGTAGCTTTGACGGCATCGCAGCTGCCGCGAGACAGTGTTGGGCTGGGTGCCCCCTCCTTTGAGGCCTACTTCCTCGCGGCACAGCTGCAGTGGCTCTCGCGATGGACAACTGGTCGTCACCTAGAAGAGACGGAAACACAGGGGGGGATGGCGTCGGCTCCAGTAATAACTCGAATGCTCCTTCCAGGGACCAAACCTAATCCAGCACACCCCCTGTTGGTGAAGGTGGCCAGATGCTGCATGTTAAGAATCCATCGCCTCTCTAGAAAGGCGCCAATATATTCCCCACTGTTACCATTAGCGGGTCTCCCCAAGGGACGCGGACACTACACAACTGGAGAATTACCAACATGGACAGAACATGCACTCACTGAGGTGGAAGCCCTGTTCACAGAAGGCCAGTTGTCCTTGTTCGAGGGCCTAACGGAGGAGAATGGGCTCCCCGCCGGACATTTTCTCTTTCACAGACAGCGCATAACAAACTGTAGGGGTACGTGGGATTTAACAGAGGGAGAACCCAAAACACACCCCGTACTGCACGCGATACTAAATATGGGAACAGGGAGACACCTCATCACTTGGATAAATAAATCTATCAGGGATCTTACACTACGCCGCTAACGCGGCTCCGACTAAAGTGGGAGGAGGAATTTAGTCGGCCACTACACGATAACAAATAGCTCGTTGCCCCGGAACACCACAAAAAAGTATCATGTAACCAGCGCTTACAAAATATCCAATTCAACATACTACACCGGGCGTATCTCACAGCAGAGCGGCTGAATCGCTTTTTCCCTACAACACAGTTTGACTGCCCGCACTGCCACACATCCGACACCACATTCATCCATATGTTATGGGCTTTTCCCAGACTACAGTCCTACTGGGCAGGAGTGCACACCATGATAAGGACGGTCACAGGCCTAACAGGTCTTGCCACATGGGAGGCTAGCGCCCTGGGGATATTTAAGCGGCTTAAGCAGAAAAAGATGGAAACCCGTTACTGGCCCTACTCCTAGCAAAGTGAAGCATCACAATGCACTGGTGATCACCGGATGGTCCCCTGATAGCGGCATCGAGGGGGGGCACTGGGAAAAGGATGCTATCAGGCTAGAGGAGACCCGCGGAACACGATGGCCCCCCGTATCCATGGAGTGGTCGATTCTCATGCATAGCTCCAAGCAGGTACTAGATGCCCCCCCAAAAAATCCCAACTGCCACTCAAGCGGTGCTTAGCCCAGTAATACCCCGAACTGCACAAGAAACTCCCGAGTGGGCCCTTCCTGCCCCTACCCCCAGTGGAACCCCAAACTTGTCCCAGTGAAAGAGCAACACTTAGAGTTATTACTAAATCGGCACAGACCAATGCCCTTACTCCTAGCTCAATTTCCCCAAGTTATTCTTTCCCCAGTTAGGTAGTAAAAATGGATGTCTTTCAGCTAAACATAAGTACAGTAGGGGTGCACCAGTCAGACCTAAGAATCAAACAGTCCAACACGAGACCCACTCTCATTAAACAGTCATACATTCCCACATATATCACACAACCAAGACAAATAATCACTCTGTTGTCAATGTTGTGTAATGGTAATGAACGCACTGAATGCTAAATACCGATCACCGATGTGTATAACCTTTATGAAATGTGTAAAATCCAATAAAAAGGTTTCCTTATCTCGACGAAAGGGTCGAAAAAGTGTTAAAGGCCTGACACATATGCAACTGTCTTTCGTCTCAAGTTATTCAGCACCCTTTGAACCAAGAAGAGGAAGTGGGGGGATAGGGCATTCTCAGTGGCAGCAAGCAAACTCTGGAACTCCCTACCCCTTGCTCTTAGATCGATCCCTCTTCTGCTCCCGTTCAGAAAAGCCCTTAAAACCTGGTTGTTCACAGTTGAACGGTGAGCTCTCTTTTTTTTTCTAGAATCCGGGGTATGACGGGTCTCTCTCTAGCGGGTGAATGCTGTGCTCTATAAGTATCAAATCATATCATGTCGGAATTGCCACCTCATACTTGGGAGAGAATTGCTGTTGAGTTCTTTAGTCCTCTTGAGAATAGACATCCTCTTCTTGTCATTGATAATGAATCTCCCGTTTTCCATTGGTAGAAGACCTTTCATCCACCACACATGGTAAGGTTATTCAAAGATTAGATAGCATCTGTGTGACATGGGGTGTACCTGCAATCTTAAAATCTGACAGCAGCCCACCTTGTAATAGCAAAGACTTTCTAAATCACCTCAATATAAAGCATCAAAGAAGCACTCCTCTCTTATGGGCTGGTAGAGTAGTGCATGAGTACACTAAAGAAAGCTCTTCAGCGTGCTACATTGAAGAAGCTCGACCTTACGGTTGTTTTGAACACTACTCTTCGAGCTTACCATTCGACGCCTCACCTGAAAGGGGAAAGCCCTGCAACTCTCATGTTTGGAAGAGTCAGGACGACCAAGCTGCCCCATGGGATCAACCCGGATCCAAGACTGAGGAGGACATTCATGCTAAAGACTCTGCTCACAAACAAAAGATGGAAATCTATGCTGACAAACGACATCATGTAAAAGTTCTCACCTTTACAAGAGGAGTTCAGGTGCTTGTCAGACAACACAGAAAAAGAAAGTCTCCTTTTGAGGCTGAACCCTTTGCCATCACTAACACCACAGGGCACATGCTGACTGCCTAGTGTCCGGGGAAGTCCCTAATGAGAGATTCCTCTCACTTTTGACATGTGGCCCATCACTCACCAAACATCGATGTCAATGTAGAGACTGGGTCCAGACTGTTGATGAATCTGTGTCTGCTGATGATTCCACCTCACCTGTCCAGATCACTGACACTTCGACTGCCAGCTCTCGGTTTCCAATGACCCGATCAGGATGCGTGATTCAGGTGCCACACAGTGGCGGCTGGCATGTAAGGAGTTTAGTGAGGCGGGGCAATAAGTTATTAAAAAATGAAAAAAAAGCACTTACCTTCAAACCTGATGCAACATCCTCCTCGCTCGGGTCCAGGCAGGTAAACAGTCTCCAACGCAGCAGGACCAGGAAGCTGCAGTAACCAATCCTGGTGCTGCTTTCATGCAGCATGAAAGCAGCGCCAGGATTGGTTACTGCAGCTTCTGAGGGCTTCTGAGGGCACTGGAGCCCTATGTGGTTTCTAACCCAGCTGGCTGGCAATCGCAAGACGGCTGACAAAAAGATATGCGCAGTTTAAACCTAAGAGCCCTATCTATCACTGCTTTCTGTTTCTGCCTGGCTGGCAGCAGCAGAAACTGGAAAGCCTCGCCCCTCGTCCTGACCCTTGGCTCGGGATGGGGTTAGGAAAAATAAAATGGTAATAAATTAAGTTTGTTACCATTTTATTTTTCCATATTTGGAGGCAATATGGTTAGTGGGGCAATGCTCCTCCGCCTTAACGCAGGGGCCGCTCCTGGTGCCACGATGATTAATTGAAGAATTATAATTGGAAATATACCTATGATCATCTGTGTGTTTATTCAGGTATTTATCTAATTTGGAAAAGTTGCAACTTTTTATTTAACAAAGTGGGAGATGTAGTGGCATGAAAATAAAGAACACTGGAACTCTTTTGGTTCCCACTGTACACCGTGGGTCTGTGATGTAAGCATTTGAGGGAGGAGTTGAAGGCAGGCTTAGAATGCTGAGTTCTCACTTATACACAGCGTAATAAAGATGTGCAAAAATGACTCTGTGTGTGGCGTGGTTATTGGCGAGTACCTGGGTTGGTGAGACGCTATACCTGGCACTGTGGCTGTCCAACAGTATCAGATGAAACACACAGATTTAGACAGTTAATGAAAGAAATCAGACCACCCTCTAAATGCCATTTGAAAACGTCACACACCCCTAAAAGTGAATGCTCACACAACATCCATAGTGTTGTCCAGGCAAAAGGAAGAAGACATACAGTCTATATTATCAAACTTTAGGGGCTGGATAAACTATCATAAAAAAATAGTGACTTGCAAAATATAGTTCTGTAAGCTTTTGTTGATGCTACCGACAGGTTTTCCTATGGTATCCCTGGAATCAGATGTCAGCTTTTCTTCAATTCAGAGAAGGTGCAAAATGGCTCCATAAAATGAGGCATGAAAAGACTAAAAGTTGATGGAGAAAATCTAGTTGCTAAAGCCTGGGAAGAAGACTTCAACCATAGCTACAAATCAAACTTTGCAACTTGTGGGTTGGGGTGAAAGATGATAACAGTTTAGGATCCGGCAGAACATGGGAAAATCTGGCTATAAAAATAATGTCAGCAAAACAGACCAACAAGGTAATCAACAAGAAAGTTCACTAAATCAGAATTGGAAAGGAAGCGGAAAGCACTTGAGAACTTTCAAGCGATAGTGCAAGGAACCCTTTTTTCACCCATCAGGCTGTCCAGCAGTATTTAACAAACCTTACAACTTTTATTGAATGTAGGCCTGGGTGGAACTCGCGGAGATTCACTCTGCGGAATTCCGCTGAGTCATCCAAAACTCTGTAGAAGTCTGCAGAGTTCCGCAAGCGGGTGAAGCTCCCCTCTAGACAATTCCAAGAACACATCTGGTGGTGAAGAATAAATATCCATAAAAGTGCACTGCGACCTTGGTGACACGAGATAGTCTTGCAACCTTACTGTAGAAAAGGATGTGACAACCAACTGTATGTCACAGCTGTTCTATAGCAACTCAGGTGACATGTATCTGATAACGTCACACTTGCGACCCACGTAATGTGTGAGGTCATGGAACCACTCGATCACCTTTTCGTATGCATTGGCATCTTCTTCCTCCAGTGCTCCCCTGGCGGCCAGAGGATAGTGTGTGGTGGAGGAGGCTGCAGAGTACCAGCGGGTAGCAGCGGGAGCGAGAAGGGGGTGGAGCCACACTCCTCAGGAGCTCAGAAGCAGCAGCACTTTCAGGCAGCCCAAACGCAGCGCCATGACCGTTAGTGCTAGCACAGGTCACCTCCAAGCCGGAACTTAAAGCATAGAGCCCAAACATTTCCACAGCGGAACTTGAAACGCACTCGGCTTTCTGCCCAGATGAGAATACCAGGACTTGTCCGTCTTTGAGGTAGGAGGCAATCTATTTTAGAGCTCTATCATGCATGCTGAGAGGCTTCAGTCTGAGAAATATTGTATGGCGTCTCACGCTGCTGACTGGACGTGGCAAGCCCTCGAAAGCTCGAGACAGATACCCATTTCTGGTTCAGCTCGGAATCCTCATGGATCCTCAAGCCCAACTTAGGGGAGAGCATGTGCCGATAAACTCCACTCTGCTGGGGGAGTTTTTTTCCAAACTCTTAGTTCCAAGTGCAACGCGGAGTGACAAAAACTCTGTGAACTCCGCCGGCAGTTCACCAGCCACCCCTAATTGAAAGAATATTTTTGGCCTTCCCATAAAGTGGCCTATTACTACTCAACAGTACAGAAAACGAAGCAAGTGATTTCCAGCGTCTGTCACCGTGGGCAAATCTCAGCCACTTCTTGCTAAAGTGTCCACTCCACACTAATGCTAGAAGATACACCTTTAAAAGTCTTGCTTAAATGTCCACTCTACACTAATGCCAGAAGATATACTTTTAAAGGTCTTACTGAAGTGCCCACTCTGCACTAATGCTAGAAGTTACACCTTTAAAAGTCATCTGCAAGTCTTGCTGAAGTGCCCACTCTACACTAATGCCAGAAGATATACCTTTAAAAGTCTTGCTCAAATGTCTGCTCTACAATAATAATTGAAGATATTCCTTCTAAGGTCTTGCTGAAGTGTCCACTCTACACTAATGGCAGAAGACACACCTTCTAAGGCAGAGGTCTTCAAACTTTTGGATGCCGAGACCCCCCTGTCAACATTTTGAGGCGTAAGGACCCCCTCTTGACAAAATGTCTAAACCTGTTGACTAAATTGCGTGGGATGAAAATGTAAATAAGGTTATGTGATGCCGCGTATTTTGGGATAGCATTGCTTCATTATTTTGATATTTGTTACACACAGTAACGCTGAGGAAAGATTTCACCCAATCAGTACCCATTTATAACCAAAATACAGCAATTATCATCAGAAAGATTTCAAGTCAATCTTTGTGAAGGGCCTTCCACTCTGCAGCAATACGTGCTGCCACATTAGAAGCTCACCTGGCCCTGACCGGAAGAAGCAGGGGTCCCTTAAAACCCTGGCGGTTTTGTGTAGAGTTAAGCCTTTTACCCATGCAGCTTTCCTCTCGCCCCCTCCCTTCCATCCCTCTCTCCTCTCCTAACCCCGGATCCCTCTCTCACTTTGCAGGTCATTTTCTTTCACCCCTTTTTACAACTTCTGAACTCTCCCCATTCAACCTCTCACTTCACCTTTAATCACCTCTTGCCATTCTGTCCTTTCACTGCCCTCATCTCTAACAGTCTCTCACATTTATCTCATGGCCTCTCTGGCCCTGTCACCTCCTGTGCCCCTCAGCACTTCTCATTCACCTCGTCTCTTCATTCAAATTTTTGTCTATTTGTATCTTACACCTCTCCAGTCCCCCCATTCCTCTTTCACATCTCCCCTTTGTTCTAACAGAAGCCCTCACCTTTGGATCACACTCACTTCTTGCGTGTCCACACTTCTCTTCGGCAATTCACATTTCTCCTCATCCCTGACCTCTTCAATCAAATTCTCTCACTCCCTTGCTGTCCTCTCTCATTTTGGGTGCGGATGCAAGTTCAGAATGGGATGAATGAATGTATGATTACTGATGGGCTTGTTTGAGTGAGTTGCATATTGAGTAGTGAGGGGGACAGGTGAGTGAAGTGTCACATGAGTGCAGGATGAGTAGTGTACTCGTGTGACTGAAGGTTGAGGTATAGTGTGAGCAGGACAAGTGCATTGTGAGTGCAGAGTGATCACTGTGAGTGCAAGGTGAGCGGGTGAATGGTGCAAGTGCATGGTGATCAGTGTGAGTGCATTGTGATCGCTGTGAGTGCAGGGTGAGCGGGTGAATGGTGCAAGTGCATGGTGATCAGTGTGAGTGCATTGTGATCGCTGTGAGTGCAGGGTGAGCGGGTGAATGGTGCAAGTGCATGGTGATCAGTGTGAGTGCATTGTGATCACTGTGGGTGCAGGGTGAGCGTGACAATGAAGGGCGAGAATGAGGAATGAGTTGTCTGAATGCAGGGTGCATTCCCAGACCCATGAAGTAACTCAGCATGTTATTGACGGGGGCGTAGACTTTAATATCTAAGTTAAACTATTGCGGCATTAATCGGGGATCGAGGGTGAAGGAAATAAATAATGTGCTGATCCTGCAACAAACTTCCAGTCCTATGGTTAGGGTTGCCAGCAGATTATTTTGGTGGCCCAGTCGGTACAAAAAAAAGCAGTCACCTAAAGCGGTATTTTCAGCACTTATCTGTGCATACTTCCCAGGGCCGGCTTTAGTGCTGGTGGCGCCCTGTGCGACAATGTTTGTTGGTGCCCCCCACAATGACCACCCCCACCATGGATTCTCTCACTAGCACCCTTTAACAGTGACCAAGTCTCCATAACCCCACACTCTCAGATGCATTGAATTAGTTATATAGTGCCACTCATACCAGTGTAGGGTGTCCGAGCACTTTGCATCAAACACACATTACACAGAGACAATCAATCATAAGTGTGTAAATCAGTGTATAGGAAATGTTACATAAGCCAAAGGACTAAAAGTGTAGGAGTCACATGTCATCCATACTGGTAGGCAGTATAGTTCAAGAGTGCTTGGTGTGGAGAAGCACAAACTCAGAGTCGAAAAAGAAACAGCATAGTTGGGAGTTTCCTTTAATAATAAGAATTGATTTCTAGCCAAATTAACCCTTTTTGCAACATTAATCAATGGTCTAATAAGGTATTCTTTGTAGTGTGCATGCTGTTCTAGGATGAAAGTTAATAGCTCACTATTCTCTATTAGGACTTTAAGTTATAAATTGCAAGTAACAAAAGGATGTCTCTTTTGAAAGCAGTGACCTGCTGATCTCTTCACATCATACGCACTCTGTAATCTACTTGGTACATGTTCTTTGCAGCAGGCATATTAACCCTCTGCACTAACTTCACCTAAGTCAAAACCTCAACTATACAACATTCTGATCTCTCTCCAGGAAGATAATTAATCACACAAGTTATCTTGACATTTATGTGAGGCCTGGTAATTGCCGGGGAAAGAAACGCTGCAGCAGGTGCTTCAAAAGCACAATAAACTTTCACTCACGGCGCCCCCAGGAAGCCAACTTTGTATTCTTTTCCATGAAATGCATTCTCACACTACGGCAGTGTATGTAAAATCCAAATGTAAGGAATAGGCACAGTGGGGACCCAGGGAGTACTGGAACCAGCAAAAAAACCTAAGCCTCTGTAAGCAGTTTACAAAGGCATGTTAAATGGTCTTTAAAGACCTGTGAAAAAACACGGGGGTGCCGGAGATAGGAATCCAGACACTGCCCAGCTGAGCCCCCAGCAGTTCAAGTTTCACTGCAGCAGCCCGGGCTGACTGGGAAGGCGCGACCCCCTTTGCATCACTCCACGGCCCCCCTGGGGGTCGCGCCCCACAGTTTGAAGACCCCTGTTCTAAGGTCTTGCTGAAGTGTCCACTCTACACCAATGGCAGAAGACACCTTCTAAGGTCTTGCTGAAGTGTCCAGTCTACACCAATGGCAGAAGACACACCTTCTAAGGTCTTGCTGAAGTGTCCAACCTACACCAATGGCAGAAGACACCTTCTAAGGTCTTGCTGAAGTGTCCAGTCTACACCAATGGCAGAAGACACACCTTCTAAGGTCTTGCTGAAGTGTCCAGTCTACACCAATAGCAGAAGACACACCTTCTAAGGTTTTGCTGAAGTGTCCACTCTACACTAATGGCAGAAGACACACCTTCTAAGGTCTTGCTGAAGTGTCCACTCTACACTAATGGCAGAAGACACACCTTCAAAGGTCTGCTACAAGTCTTGCCCGAGCGCCCACTCTGCACTAATGCCAGAAGAGCGTACTCGGCATCTAAACAAACGCAGTGACATCGCAGAGGATTCTTCACGATTGGAGCGGGCTCTTAGAAGAGTTTTGGACTCGAGGAAACAAATACCAATAATATAATTTGGAACTTTGGCGCCACCTCACCGGAAACCCAATGTGGGTTGGAAGTATCACCACATAGAAAACCAGCTCGTACACAGGAAATAGCCTTGAGAAAGTCGCGGGACGACCTCCCGATTGCGACGAAACACATGTTGGCTGTAGTGAATAATTTGGGAAGCTTTACACACATTAAAGTGAACAACCTAGAAGAAATAAGAATATTTTCAAGTTTATTATTTATGTTCGCACTGACTGAAACACGTTACATACCTGTGTTACTCTGAAAATTGATATACGTGTGCTAAGGAGTGTTTTATGTTAATTTCAGAAGATATACCTTTAAAGGTCTTGCTGAAGTGCCCACTCTACACTAATGCAAGTGTTGAATGGTCTTCAAAGTCTGCTAAATCAGGAACAATCAGATACTGATGATGACCGTCTCTTCTTTCTGTTGAGCGATAAATCAGAAGAAATGACTACGCGAATGGAAAGATTTGCTGATACTAATGCTCTGAAAGAAAATGTTTCTTTGGTACCAAGGCAAATACCTGTATGCCTCAGATGGGCTGATCAGGTACCCATTGACCGTGCATGCTCCTCTCATGTTTTTATCTGCTTTTGGTATAATATTTGTATTGTCTTTGTAAGTAAAAGGCAGCCTTTGATGCCGAAAGCTCCAGTTAAATCAATGTAAATATTCAAATTCTATTCAACAGACCACAATGGTATGGGCACTCTGGCATGCTTTTTATTTTACTGCTACCAAATTCTTTTTAATACTGTTCTTGGCTGAGCAGGGGAAACAACCTTTTGGGGCATTTTAAAAGTAGTGTGTGATGGTTCATTCTGTCTTTGTGAGAGGTGTCATTGACTCAAATTTTGTTTTCTTGTGTGCACTTCTGTGTCGAGGACTAGCAGGCATATAGGAGCTGCTCGGTTGCATTTCAGCACAGCGAACAGTATATCTGAGCGAACCCTCTAGTTGTTGCCCCTCCTGGTCACATGCCTCCCCACAGTTCACCCGTGAGACGGACATGCAGTGGTCATACCAAAGGCAACCTTGTCTGTGCCCATGCCTGCTGCCAGCATGAGCCGATTCCCCATAACACATCTCACTAAACGTGTTCAAATTCAGCAGGTCTGCTTCATGCCTTTCAGTAAACCAAGTTGCCACTGCACATGCCCTCCTGCCCACACCTGAGGAGGGCATATTTATTTATTTGAAGAGTTTTATAAACATGACCCAAAAAAGGGTATCTGAGCGCTGTACAAAGGAGGGTACAAGGCAAGCGTTTTAAAACAAGGGTGCGGTACAAAATAGAACACACAAAGTTACTAAAAAGTTACAGCAAGTGATTCACCAAAAAGGACCTGTGAGGAGAGAACATAAATTATGAGTGATCGGAAAAAGAAAGATTGTTCAGCTGGCAAAAGGAGTAGATTAAAGATGGTATCAGAGCTATTGTAGTATATGGTCGTTCAGTATTAGCCACTTGACATGTTTTTTAAAAGGCGTAGTCGAAGGGTTGGATCTGATCTCAGGAGGAAGAGCATTCCAGATTCTAGGAGCAAGACCCAAGAAGGCACGGTTGTAAGTTATTTTCTTATTGAATTTGGGTGGTTTCAAAAGTAGAGTATTAGACCTTCTTAAGTTCCAGCTCGAGCCAGATAGCTCAAGTTTTGATGCTAGGTAGACGAGGGTGTTGTAGTGAATCGCTTTGTGCGTCAGGCAAGCAATCTTGAAAAAAATCCTTCCTTCAATGGTTAGCCAGTTAAGCTGAATTGAGTCTGGGGTAATATGGCCAGGTTTTCTGGAACCCGTGATGAGTCTGGCCGACGCGTTAAGGGTGGCTTTAAGCGGAGACAGAATCGCTTTAGGAAGGCCTGCAAGGGTCACCAACCCATATTCCAAGCGTGAGATAACTAGGGATTGGACAGCTGGATGTCCTCAGGAGGCAAGAATGGCTTGACTTTCCTTAGGGTGTTGAGCTGATGATTGGCTCCCCTGATAGTGGCACTAATGTGAGCTTGCATGTTTAGGTATTTTTCCAGGGTGATGCCTAAAGATCTAGCAGAGTCAACAACATGCGGGGTGCAGTTGAGCGCAGAGTTGTTTGATCCAGTCTTGGGTAGGAGCCGAGTGGTTGCGGGGGGAAATCAGAAGGAATTCTGTTTTAAGGGAGTTTAGCCACAGATGATTATGTGTTAGCCACTGTTGTGTTTTCATCATTAAGTTTTTATATCTTCAGGAGAGGAGATCTTCAGATAAAGTTGCGTATCGTCAGCATACATATGGTACTGAATGTTGGATTCATTCAGGATATTAAAAAGGTTGAAGAGTGTGGGAGAGAGTGCAGGACCTGGAGGTACTCCAATCGTGACCGGGGTCTGGCCGCAAGTGATTGGTTGACTTTGCTTCCTTCTTACATAACCGTACCCAAAGAATCAAACCAATTTAAGACGAGGTGTGATAACCCCATCCTATGCTGAAGAAGAGCAATCATGTTTTCATGTTTAACAGTGTCAAAAGAAAACGACAAGTCAAGCAGGATCAGAAGACAGGGGATATTTTGATCAAGGGATCTCAAGGCATCATCAACTATGTGTGTTAGAGCTGATTCTGTGCTGTGCCGTGCTCTGAAACCAGACTGGTAAAGATCGAGGAGCTGACATTTTTCAATGTGGGTGCAGAGCTGTGTGTGGACGCATTTCTTGAGTATTTTTTGCTAGTCATGATGCTAGTGATCGGACGGAAGTTAGAGGGATCCGCTAAGTCAACATTAGGCTTCTTAGGTATGGGGGTGACTTGCCCCATCTCGAAGCAGTCAAAAATCCTCCCCTGTACGAGAGATTCTTGAATAATCCGGGTCCAGAATGGCTGAATTGAGATCTATGAGAAGTTTAGCGGGAAGGGGATCGTTGAAGTGGTTAGAGGGTTTTAGAGATGACAAGGACAGTGCCAGCTCAGCATCATCCAGGAGCAGGAAGGAGTTCCAAGATGTGTTGTTTTAGGAGAGCCTACAATGGGGAGTGAGAAAGCAATCTCTTCCTTAGGTACAGCCACTGTAGGGGAACTCAAGGACCGCTGGTTAATTGCGCCATGTTGCAGTTCAAGTTCAATTTTCCTTGTCTTCTCCGAGAAGGGGGCAGAGAAATCTTCCCCACTGGGGTAGGAGGTACTGGGTGTCGAAGTGTGATTTATGATCTGAGTGGCTTGCTGTTTGATGATTTCAAACAGTTTCTTGGGTCGATTTTTAGCGTTGTCCAGCTGGACTCTGAAGTGATCTGATTTGGCACTGCGAATGTGTTTGTTGTAAGCGCTTCTCGTCCTCCTTAACTGCTTGAGGCATGTGGTGAAAGGAGAGTTTCTCTAAAATCTCTCCGACAGCCTAAGTTTGCGACATTCCTCATTTAAGGAATCATTAAACCAAGGTTTGGATTGTTTGGTTGGAATCCTTTTGAGTTGCATTGGAGCGATAGAGTCAACTATACTTGACATGGAATTGATGTAGTGATCCGTGAGGTCGTCCTCCTTATACATGTTAGGAGTTGGCTGAAGCAGGTTCTTGCTAATGGTAGTCAGATTATTGAGGCTGATGTCTCTCAGATTGCGAACCAGCTGTTTGGATTTAAGCGGTTGACCTTGTCTGAACAGGACTTTTCCCAAAATATGAAAGGAGATTTGGTGATGATCCCACCAAACACAAGGTATAATGTTATCAAGAAGAAGAATGTTGTCTCTAGCTATGATAAGGTCTAGGGTGCCACCTTTATTGTGGGTGGGACCATAGCAGGCCTGGATGAGGGTGAGGTCGGAAAGGAAGGCCTTAAAAGAGCAAACTGGGGGATCATTTGTGCCGTTCCAGCGAACGTTAAAATTCCCAAGGAAGATATGGCTAGCATGAAGGTCAGCGCAAGAAGAAATGGACTCCATAATTTGCTCTAAGAGCGGATTGTCACCAGGTGGATGATATATCGTGTGGAGCTCACAAACAATCTTGCCATGGTTCTAGATTACTGTGATTAGGTCCTCACAGGAGGACATCAGCCCCCTTGGAGCCTGTTTCAATGTGAGGCTAAAGAGATGGATGCAGGCAATGCCCCCTCCCGTTTTATCCAGTCTATCACATGTGATGATGTCCTAATCAGAAGAGATTGAGATGTCAAGTATAGGGAAGGAGGAGTCATTCAGCCAAGTTTCAGTGAGGAACATGATGTCCAACTGTTCAGAGATGAGACGTTCAGAGCTATCAGCCGCGTGTTTCACAGCTGATCTGCAGTTGAGAAGCATCGATTTGATGTGAGGGAAGATAGTGACCGCTCCTGGGCGAGCCCTGGTGATCTGGAGAAGGTTACCACCATTCATACATCTAGGGTTAGCACTAGGCTCTCTACCAGGGTCTGCAGAGATAGTTGGTATGTTGACTGGTGCGTCCGAGTAGCCTAGCCGAGAGCCATTGTACGAAAGAAGAAGAGCGCGCGTGTCATCATCCGACAGCTGAGGTAAAAACCTGAAGGGTCTGGAGGGGTGGTTGGGAAAAGGCCTAGTAATCCATTGTGAGAAATTGCGAGAGGACCTATCATCACTGTAATGTATAACATTGGTTGGGAGAGAAGGTCGATCATATCCGCAATAGGGATAGGGTTTGCAAACATTCTCAGTCTTTAAGGATAAGTGTAGAAGGATCTGCAGGTTATTTCTGACAGTACGGAGATCATGCTTGAGGTCAGCCATTTTCTCCTCAAAGAAGTGGAGACATGCATAGTCAGTGGCTGGCCTGGAGCAATAACATGTATGGAGTTCCTTAGGTAGAGTGGAGTTGGGAGATGGACACTCACCATCCCCCAGATTGCGGGGGTAAACCGTAGTCCGGCCGAGTTCCGTCATATTAACCTCTAGCGGGGAGGATTAGCATAGATGTCGTCCGGGCTCCGTGAGGGAGGTTGAAGGGAGCATCCTAGAGGCGTATAAGTGTCGGGAATGGAAACTTTCCCTTGAGTAACATGGGAAGACCTATGAGAGGAGATAGGAAGGTGAGGGTTAGTATGCGATGTAACGGGGTAAGACATAGAGTAGAGGGTAGGGGTAGCACTAGGATTGGGGTTGTGGATCTAATAGGGTAGGGTTTGTGAGTAATACCTTCGTCAACCGCATACCATGCACCCACATAGACAATTCACGACCATTGACATGGGCAGTCAATCAAGGGGTCCCCCTTCCCTTGAGCCCTCGCTTCTAGCCGGGCATGGCATATCTAAAAACTACCACCCCATCATTTTCTCCATTTCCCAGGCAAAGCCCTCTCAAGGGATGCTGCCAAGCTAATGTCCACCTACCAGAAGTCTCCGGACTGCTTGACTCTGGGGTCCATGCAGATGGACGTCCGGCCTGGGCATGGTTCTGAGACGTCTCTGGCTCCATCGGTGAGCAAGGACCTCAAAATACAGGAAGGGGACACAGCAGAACTGATCTTTTTGTATCTATCGGCAACATTTCCTACCTTTGATCATGATATACTCCTGCCTAGGCCTGGAAAAGTGGAGACCTTGGCAACAGTGGGGGACAGCTTCACCTCCTTTCAGATTGGCCCTATGAGTTTATTTTGGGCCAATGAATTACTTTAAGATTAACTTCTGGGACATTATTTTTGTAGTAATGAATTTTGAGTCCCTATTTTAGATCTGGGTTTTGACAGCACAGTTGTTAAATCGACCTATTGCTAACAATATATAACACACATTCGCAAAGCCAATAGGTCTCGGCTATTGGCTTTGGCAATAGGGTGGGGGTGGTGAACGGGAGATCGGGTGGTGGATAGCAGGACTGGTAAAAAAAAGCATTATGAAGCGCCCAGCACTGGCTGTTTCCTTTGCGCTTTTTTTTTCTTTTGTCTTTTGGGGGGGTGGGGGGTATTAGAAACAGGGACAGGAGTGGGAGGGGAGAGAAGAAAGCAGACCACAGAGCAAGCTACAAATGATGCACTCTGTAGAGTGGCTCAATCTTGGCGAAGGCTCAACATCTTGTGACTCTGGGCAAATCACTTAATTTTACCATGCCAACATAAAATGAATGTCTCCTTGTGAAATGTAACTGGTGCTAGTGTAAAGCACTTCAATACCTCTGGCTCGAGTTTGTGCTATATAACTGCAACAAATTAAGAAAATCAGAGGCTTTCATGAAGCACGATGGTACAAAACCATCTGGACTCCCGACTCATTTATTTTGCCTTTCTGTTTACTAGGTGTTATGTTACCATCATTCGCCCATGGCAATGGGACGAGGGGCAACACGGAGGAAACAAGCAGACACAGACAACAGTGGCTCAACATATAGAAAAATATAGCTCCCAAAAGCCCGAGTAGTGTAAGGACAGAAGTACTTGCGTCATGCTCCAGGGGACGGTGACATGCAAGAAAAGGGAAGTGATGAATGACGAGCTGACCAGCAGGAAGCAAGCAATCCAGAGTGGCTTTGAAGCTCACCAGTGGTAAATCATGGGTGGCCTTCAAACAAACTAACAGTAAACAAAATGTCTTGAAGAGACAGCGCATCCGCTGTCTACGCGAGATCTAAAAAGAGTGGGATTTAGGTCGGCCGCTATCTACCATTTTCTTTCTTCGACCAGCCTTTTTCAGCCCCTAACTCAAGACTTTGTCAACCACATCCTGCCTCCACCCACAGCAGCATTTATCTCTCACCTAAGCCTATTGGCTGTTTTTCATTTATCCTTCCTTCACCTTGTCAGTGCTTCCATTGAAAGTCATGAGGGACTACTTTACAACTATAGCCCTCTCCGTCTGCTCCAGATGGCTCCTTTCCATGTGGTCTACAATGATAACACTTCATGCATTAGCATATTAAAACCATGACTGGCGTCCCTGAGGGCGTCCAGGTGGGTGCTGTGTCCAGGCTGTGTTGATCCTGGCTGTCCCTTGTGGCCCCACTGTCCAACTGCCTTTCACTGCAAAACAGGAATCCTTTCAGGCACTACATGAGCCTATATATGCGAGTGTGTATCTATATGCACATAGATATACACACACAGAAATGCGAAGTCACATTTAAACATTTTAGTAAAGCACGTGTGTGTGTGTGTGTGTGTGTGTATATATATATATATATATATTACCCAGTGGCCGTAGGAAAAGCGATTTTTGTATTGCAAATAACTTTGGCCCCATTTTAAGAATCTCCACAAAAGTTTGCAAAAAGGTGCTACTTTTTGACTAGTTTGTGCATTGAAAGTTTTGAGGTGATCTGTCAAGCGGGGGCAGAGAAAAAGGTGGGGTCCCAAAATGCAACATCCCCCAGCATTTTCGATAGACTTCTTTAAGACGGGCTACAGCAAAAACTGCTGAACGGAATGACACCAAGTGTGGCGATAAGCCAGATCTTGGTCTCCAGATTGTGCTTTGTATGATTTGGTGTAAATCGATTCAGTAGTTTTTGAGAAATGAAGACTATATATCCGGAAGGATAGGTACTCGAGAGGCTTGAGAGACCTTTGCGGGAGGGCCAATTTTAAGACAGAGCTTTCTGATTGGACCTGGGAGCTTAATTTCCCTTGGGCCATCCCGCTACTGTGGAAGTCAAACTCCTGCAGGAGCGTGCGCTCTTACTGGCTGCGAGCAACATCAGAAAATGTTGCTGGCAGCCATTACAGGACTGGGGAACGTAGACTCCTTGTCCTGACGTAAAAAATACAAAGTAATATTAGGAGGCATGGTAGGGATAGCTTGAACCCCCAGGCCCCATGGAGGCAGCCCAGAGGGAACCCCCCCCCCCCAGACCAAAACAAGAAACAAAAGAATCACCAAAAAATGCTGTGACCCGGCGTGACTCCCACAGGCTCAGAAAAAAAAAATGGCGGCCAGGCCACATGAATTAATTATAAGCCTGGGGGAGCTCACCCGCTGGCCTAAATCATGAAAAAAGGGGAAGGGGGCCACACAGCCCCCCTCCTCGAGCCATCAAAGGCCCTGGGGAGCCCACCCCGGGGCTGAAATTTCCACATAAGGAGGGGGGGCCACACAGACCCCCTACCCAAGAGGCCCCATGGACCCCATCGCCCGGGGCCAAAAGTACCTAAAATGGGGATGGGGCCCCCCCTCCCTGAACCATTAAAGGACCCAGAGAGCCCAATCCCGGGCCTTAATTGTAAATAAGGGGAGGGACGGTGCAGCCCTCCTCCCGAGCCACTAAAGGCCATAGGGTGCCCACCCCTTGGGCCAATTACTTTAATGGAGGGAACCGCGTTGGCCCCCCTCCTTGAGCCCCCATCCCCTGGGGCCAGCTCACATGCGATGTCCCCGGTGAGCCAACCCCCAGGACATAGCGGTTTCGCTGCCCGCACCAGGGCGGGCAGGGAAACCTGTGTTTGCTCCCACTTGGCAGGAGCATTTTTAGAATCTCCCACTAAGCAGGAGCAAACACAAAGTCTGCTACCAGGGGGTGGGAGCTTTAAAAATGCTCCCGCTGGCGGGGAGCAGACGTTTGATCGGTTTCCCTGCACACACTGATATGGGCAGGGTAAAAGATCAAAATACTGCTCCTGCTTGGAGGGAGCAGCATTTGTGGCAGCGGGCACCTGCTGAAAGCCAGGAGTGCATTTTGATTGAGAAGAATTTGTGTGCCTCCACAGAAAAAGTGCCTGCCAGCCACAGCTCTGATCAATTTGTTTAATCATCCAGTTGCCTGAGTTGAACTTTTAGGGACACACACGTCACTGTAATGCTATTAAAGTGTCTTACATAACTAGATAATTTAGGTTGTCTTTCCCTGGCAGCAGCACTGATGGGAGGAGGGCACTCAATAGCCAGTGTTAATTTTCTTTTTGCCTGCTGATGGCAGTCTTATGCCAGCTACAAGCATTTCAAGTATGGCCAGGCACAATAAAGCTTCCAAGCCTCGTGTTTCACGTAAAACAAAACATAATAAGAATGTGGTCAAAGTACAAGTTATTTAGAGCAGTTGTAATAAAAAAAAGTACATTCACACATATATTACTAAAGTGTAAATGTGAAATTTAGACTTAATACCACAGTAAAAGAAACTTGACAGTAGAAAAACACGGTTTAATGCCTCAGACTGCACTTTGCAATCACTTGACACACAGAGACAACTCTCCTGTGTATCAGTAGCCTCTTAAATGGGATTGTACCTTAATGCACAAATGAAACCCCTGCATCCTGTATTTCTGTCAGCTCTCTTTATCCATTGGCCTATTCAAGTGTCATTCATCTCCTTCCCCCAACCCCTCCCCCCTACCGTCACCACAGCCTCCTGCTTGGCCATTGCAGCCATGGCTCTCTTCATTGTGAGTGGTGGCATCTGGTCCCGCGCGTGTGAACATCTGCCTAGAAAGTATCTTCTTCAGTACCAGGGCTCAGGCTCCACTCTGCTCTTCAGTTTTACTTTTAATTTCCAAGTTAAATTTACTTTAGTTATTGGACATTTGTGCAACAGGAATTTTTTTGCCTAACGCTTTTTGGGCTCAACATAGACAAAGGCAAAACGTCAGCATTAGGCGCGAGGGAATAGGAGGAAGGAAAATTGTCGACTTGGTATGCTGCTGAAATGAACGGAAGTGAGGAGTGCGCTTTTGTTGTGGGTATATGTAGCCTTAAACTCTGGAGGGCACAAAAAGGTCTCTTTTTCCATGGAGTGATTTAACAAGCATTGAAAATGCAATAGGTCTCGCCTTTGATTAAGTTAAAGCCATTTGCTTTGCTAATGGTATTGTATAGCAAAGCAATTGGCTTTAACTTAATGAAAGGCGAGACCTATTGCATTTTCAATGCTTGTTTTAAAGTGATGTTCGGAAAATTATTCCCGGTTGCATGTGAGCTGAAACCTTTCAGAGCAGCAGATGTAAGTGTTCAACATGATTCTAAACACCAGTTTTGTATAGTGATGTTCCCCTCTATCGGTGAAATGCTGACCGCTCAAATTTTTGCTCAAAGCTGTAGTTTCTGGTACTTTTCCACGACACCACCAAAGTTAAAGAAAATGCCTGAAGTTTTGGATAAAGGATTCAATGCTTCTCATTAAATTTAGAGGCTGATGCTCAAGATCTAAACGGAAGCCCTACTCACAGCGTAAGAGAGTAGATGGTGCACAGCCACCCAAGTACAGTCTCTGTGCTCCCAAAGCAGGCAGGAGTTGTTTACTCCACGCATTTGGTGCACAGTGAAAGCGGTGGGATTCAAGGGCGTAGAGTCGGGGGAGGGGGTACATTTGGGGTGTCGCACCCCCAAATAAATGCATTTTTGGCTTGGTAGTTAGGCCCCGAGTCGGGTGTCTGCTATGCCTGCGTTGGTTTTTAGGTCTCGCCTGGCTATCGCGTAAGCGATCGCACAGCGAGACTTCATTAGGGGCTTCAGAAAATGCTCCCAACGGCTTCCCAGGCGGATCGGGTGGCGGTTACGCGCACAACCACGCGCATTCCATTTGCCACCAGCTACTTCCTGCGCGTGTGCCACCTCACGCATTCAGAGAGATTTAGTAAGGGGCACAAGACCGTAGGAATGCGGTTTATGGCCAGTGCATGTGAGGCATTCAAGCGCGAAGCTGGCATCTGGCATCGGACTTGAAAGCAGCAGACTGTTTTCGCCAGCGCGCGCTCGGCCTCACTTCCTGCATCCCCTCTTACAACAATTAACTTTCGTTATAACTCACACCCCATATGCTCGTTCCCTCCCACCCTTCCTTTGATGTCCGCTTTTCTTGTTGTTTACAAACCACGCCACACACTGCTGCACGCCACATACTGCTGCACGCCGCACACTGCTGCACGCCGCACACTACCGCACACCAAACACTGCTGCGCACACTGCTGCATTACACACTGCTGCATTACACACTGCTGCACGCCGCACACTGCTGCACGCCGCACACTGCTGCATGCCTCACACTGCTACACGAAACACTGCTGCACGCCTCACACTGCTGCACGCCTCATACTGCTGCACGCCACACACTGCTGCACACCACACACTGCTGCACGCCTCACACTGCTGCACGCCTCACACTGCTGCACGCCTCAAACTGCTGCATGCCTCACACTGCTGCACGCCTCACACTGCTGCACGCCGCACACTGCTGCACGCCGCACACTGCTGCACGTGCACACTGCTGCACGCCGCACACTGCAACACGCCACACACTGCTGCATGCCACACACTGCTGCATGCCACACACTGCTGCATGCCGCTGCACGCCACACACTGCTGCACGCCGCACACTGCTGCATGCAGCACACTGCTGCACGCCGCACACTGCTGCACGCCGCACACTGCTACACGAAACACTGCTGCATGCCACACACTTCTGCACGCCACACACTGCTGCACACCACACACTGCTGCACACCGCACAATGCTACACGAAACACTGCTGCACCCCACACACTGCTGCACGCCACACACTGCTGCACGCCACACACTTCTGCACACTGCTGCATTACTCACTGCTGCATGCTGCACGACACTGCTGCACGCAGCACACTGCTGCACGCCGCACACTTCTGCACGCCTCACACTGCTGCACGCCGCACACTGCTGACTTATGTAGGGGCTTCAGAAAATGCTCCCAAAGGCTTCCCAGGTGGATCGGGTGGCGGTTACGCGCACAACCACGCGAATTCCATTTGCCACCAGCTACTTTCTGCGTGTGCGCCACCTCACGCATTCAGAGAGATTTAGTGAGGGGCACAAGACCTTAGGAATGCGGTTTATGGCCAGTGCATGTGAGGCATTCAAGCGCGAAGCTGGCATCTGGCATTGGACTTGAAAGCAGCAGACTGCTTTCGCCAGCGCGCGCTCGGCCTCACTTCCTGCATCCCCTCTTACAACAATTAACTTTCGTTATAACTCACACCCCATATGCTCGTTCCCTCCCACCCTTCCTTTGATGTCCGCTTTTCTTGTTGTTTACAAACCACGCCACACACTGCTGCACGCCACACACTGCTGCACGCCACACACTGCTGCACGCCACACACTGCTGCACACCGCACACTGCTGCATGCCGCACACTACCGCACGCCACACACTGCTGCACGAAACACTGCTGCACACCTCACACTGCTGCACACCTCACACTGCTGCATGCCACACACTGCTGCACGCCAAACACTGCTGCACGCCTCACACTGCTGCACGCCTCACACTGCTGCACACCACACACTGCTGCACGCCGCACAATGCTACACGAAACACTGCTGCACGGCACACACTGCTGCACGGCACACACTGCTGCATGCCGCACACTGCTGCACGCCACACACTGCTGCACACTGCTGCATTACTCACTGCTGCATGCTGCACGACACTGCTGCACACAGCACACTGCTGCACGCAGCACACTGCTGCACGCCGCACACTGCTGCACGCCGCTGCATGCCACACAGTGCTGCATGCCTCACACTGCTACACAAAACACTGCTGCACGCCACACACTGCTGCACGCCGCACACTGCTGCATGCCACACACTGCTGCACGCCACACACTGCTGCACGCCGCACACTGCTGCACTCCACACACTGCTTTTATGCGAGTTTATAATACGGACATTGTAAATGACAATGCCTTTTATTTGGTTTAAAAACAAAACATAAATAAAAGGCATTGTAATTTTACAATGCCAATAGCTCAAACTCTTATAAATGCGAGACTTATTGCATTGCAAATGCTTGTTCTTGTTGTCATAATTTCACTAAATTGTTTTAACTTGTTAATTTTTGGGATTTGAAGATTAACTATATGTGGTGATTGGTTTATCGAAAAAGTAGAAAATCTGCACGCCCACCCCCTATCACTGACTAAGCTATACCCCTGATGGAATTTGTGAGGGTTAAAGAAGCCCGGGGCGGAGGCGCCGTTCACGAATCACGATGTACAGGGAGGGAGACGACCAGGAGAGTTTACTAAAGGGAAGCACATCGACAGCTCGAGTGGCCGCGTGCTAGACGAATTCCGGAGATTCTAATGGCAGTCGGGAGCCTGTTCAGAGCCGCCGTGAAAAGAGAGTGCAGCCTGACATCAGTACTTGATTAAAAATATTGTCAACGGCGAGTTTTATTACGTGTGCGTACGGATATAAGAAAACAACAGCAATAAAAAAAAGAAAATTAATCACAAAGAAAGCCCTCCCAAATAATATTCTAGCTATTATGTAGAGAGTGAAAGGCGCCAAACAGAACTCAGCCCTGCTTAAAAGTAAAGATCCCATATGCAGAGGGATTAAAATTGAGATTAAATTCTTCAATCAGACAGACAAACCGGACATTCAAGTACCCTTAAAGGAAGTAGATAGATAACAATTTGCTGCTTTCGGCAGATCTAACCTGTGCTACCGCCAGTTTTCTCCATATACATGTCAGTTGTTTGCTTTGTTTTTCAGAGCTCCCTTACTAGTCTTCAAGCGGAAGTCAGGCGCCCTTGCCCGGGACGTGGGCGGGGCCTGCTCCGGCAAAAACAGAAACCGGCGTGCCGTGCTAACGCGGGGCTCCCATGTTGAAGGGAGAGCCCTGCGATGGCGGCCGGAGTGAAGAGAAGCCCCGGGTCCCAGGAGGGGGCCCGGGTGAAGAATGCGGCGGCCGAGGATGACCACAGAAGCGCGGGGCTCCCAGGAGTGCAGAGAAGCCCCGCAACAGAAGTGCTGCAGCCGCGAGGAGGAGCCCCCCTCCAGAAGAGCAGCCCGGTGAGTAAAGAAGGGCTGGGGGGGCTCCGTGTGGGCTATTGTTGCTCAGAATGGCAAAAGTACACTTTGCGCCAACAATAGCCCACACGGAGCCTCCAACGGGGCTGGCATGTTATCGGAAGCGGGACAGGAGATGTGCACATAGCGTGTGTGCACGTGCGTGTTCACATGCGCGTACACCGGCTCAAATCCGCCAAAACCCGTGCGCGTGCCCGTGCCCATCTCCTGTCCCACTTCCGAGGCAAGTCAGCAACAATAGATCTTGCTGACGGACAGCAGCGCTTCGCGCTGCGTTCGCAGGCGAGACCTTAGAATGATACAGCCAGTTATAAAGATGGTTCGCTGGGCAACTGGGAGACAATGTAACTTTCCCATTAGAGGCTGAGCCTGGAAGTAACTAGGCTGGCGACAAACCAACCTGCAGCCTCTGATTCAGATCCTTTGGCCGTCCAACAGAGGTTGCATAACCAACCCGTGACATCACTAGGACACATATTAACTGGATAATGGCTTCAAAGGCAGCCGCGGTTGGTAGTAGGAGTAACTGCAGGGTGTTGCAGTGCACGCAACGAAATTCGTTTTATTAAATTATATGTTAACTTACCTGTAAACCTCTGTAATCCGTAGTTTACTACCCCCCACCCTGCCCCTCCCCCTCCCCACGTCACCGCCCTGCAGTTACTCCCACTACCGACCGCGGCTGTTCAAAGGTAAAATATTTCCTGATTTTCTTGATTTTACGGATATGGAAAAACAAGAAGAGATCGCTGCTCCTATCTGCGGCTTCAAATACATGTCGTCATCGATGAGGACTCCAAGGCTTTTAACCACTCTTGTTGAGTGGAGGAGGCGATCCAGAAGCAGAGGCTGCAGTTACAGTTTGCTTTCAGTAATCATAATTTCTGTTTTATCCGAGTTTAGCTTTAATCGATGACTGTTCATCCAATCCTGGATCTATAGCATGGTATCCCACTTGATGAGAATCAAGAAAAGCAGAGATCTCTAAGAAGGAGCCGAGGTGTTGGGCATCATAAGCCTCTAATGGAGCCTCTGATGAACGAAACAGCCGTGACTAACCGGACTCTCCTGCTATCACCTGTTACTCAGCACCCTCTCCGCCATGATGGACAGAGCCCTCTTCAAGGTCAGGCTGCTCATGCCGCCTTCACCAGCTCCTCTCGTTTGAGGCAGACGGTGGCGGCAGCTATCCACAGCACATTGTTTTGTTTCGATGTTCCTCTGCTGCCGGTTACCAGCGACAACCCACAACAAACTCCCACTTGCCCCAGGGAAGTGGATCCCAGCCAAACTCAACACCCAATCATCAACACAGTGTCAGAATGATATGCAATGGCCCCCGGTGCAGTTATAGGACTTTGGAACATTTACACCTGACTCCACCAATTATTCAACTTGTTGAGTAAAGTACTGCCTAGCCCTTGCCTGCTAGTACCCGCTGTCCAACACACACCCCATCCTGGGCGTAGCTTGGTCAGTAAGACAGGGAGGGTTGGAGGGGGTGAGCTTCAGTTTTTCCAACAAGCACGCTGGCATATCATATTAACTTTTATATGAGAAGCAGCGCTTAAGGGCCAATTGCAAGGGAAAGAGGAGGTCGGATTGTGAAAAACAGTACTTTGTAAAAAATACCCATGTTTTAAGACCTTCAAAACAGAAGAGTGAGTGTGTATTTTTGTCGGAGTATTTAAAATCCCAGGTAAAATCTGACAGACACCATACCATGCCTGACTGAAAGCTCATGCACCCAAATATTTACTAAATTATACATTTATTAGTGGGGTGTATCCCCCCAGAATCCCCTCTGAAGCTACGCCCCTGACAGCATGATGATGAACTTAACCGTCTGCAATGTCAAGCTGCTCATGCTGCGGTCACTGGTTGCTGTCTCCGTGGGGAGGATGTTGGTGGCAAGCAGGCTTGGCTGCAGATAGCCGCAAACCATCACTTTTCTAGGATGCCCGTCCTCCTAAACCCAACTCCCCTCTTGCCTCACTATGCATGGCCACCTGCGGCATGTCAAAATCAATTCTTGCAGTTGGTCCTGGATGCCATGGAGAGGCTAAAGTTGGCCAGTCGCAGAGTATCCAGATTTGCAGGCAATGGACTCCCTTATAGTTGGACTGAAAAAAGGTCTATGTTGTCCTGGAGGCAATAGGAACAATGAAAGCTTCCCTGGAGGATGCAGCTGCTATCAGTGTTGGTCTGCTGCGAGATGATCAAAAGTAGCTGGCCAAAAGGGTCAACCGATCGGAGCAGGCACTACAACAACAACATCCCCAGACATCAAGCCTACAGCAGCAGATCTAACACTTAACAGATTGAGTGTGCGTCCTCAGGGGAAGGGTGGAGGATGCAGAGGGCGCACTCGGTGCAGCAACATCAGAGTGGTCAGAACTCCTGAGGGCTCTAAGGGGAAAGACGCTCTGGATTTCCTTTACAAATAGGTAATGGGGTTCAAGATGCTCCACAAACTCCCTTTTTTTCTCTCTTTCAAGAAGGTCCTGCACACAGGCCTCCTCCTGTGGTCCATCTTGGACGATTGCCACTAAGCTGCTTAACTTCAAGGGCATCGATGAAATACTACGGGCGGCAAGGCAAGCAGGCCAACTTGGATGGAGAGACTGCTTCTCTAGCTTAATGTATCGATTTGTTCCTACCCCAAAATGTATCTGGATATTATGATTGTTTGTCCTACCATATGCTGTATCCACCTGTCCCTATCCCTTTGACTTTTTTCCCCCCTATGTCCTTGTATCTCACCTGTTACTTCTGTAAAGCGCTCTGATACCCTCACGGGTCTGGTTCGCGCTCTATAAAACACAAAATTCATAAATAAAATAACCACCTACTCCTCGTCTTTCGGGGCTATATGCTGGCTGCCCAGTATTAGCACACCTCCTTACTAAGCATAAAGAGAAAGCTCAGATAAATAGGACTGAAATACTCACTGCTGTTCTCAGTCAAGGTAGAATGCCCTCCTCTTTACCAAACCAGAAGTGGCTTGGGGCTGGGCTGAGCGACAGACAGACTCACCCTGCAGATGGGAACACTGGACAGCCAGATGTAGGCACAGGAGACCGAGGCTTAGCACACCTCTGGACCCAGTGGCAACTCCCTCTTGAAATGTGACCTGCACTGGTCGCAGCAGCCTGTTTCAGTAATCCGTCAGCTTCCACCTCAACTGAGGTTTCTGAAGATGACCACAGTTCATCTTACCTGATGTCCCTCCAAGATTTGGCATCAGCTCCAGTGGTGAATCCTCAGATGGTGGACAACCTTTTGTAATGGGAAGATCTGTCCTCTGATCGCCCTGTGGGACTAGCTTTTCTCTGGTAACATGTAAGAGGTTAACTTAGCGATGCACCATGTTGCTGTGTGTCCGTCTTGATTTCTATCTGGGATCCAGGCAATACGTGCTTGCCTCCACTTATGCAGCCCTGCACCACTGTAGACTGAAGTATGCGCTGGCCGACCCTTCAGTAGTTTTTTCCATACTGACCTAGCATCCCCTACTGGGATAAAATAGCAATACAACACACAGGGGCACCCGGGCAGGGTTCTAGGTCCATGCCAACTGCTCGTCCCCATATGATATTGACTAGTCTATTTTTTTTTTGGCCGTCGGCCATTTGCCCTCCTTTCTTGGTTCTACTGTTACATCTGTTCTGGTTTCCAAGGTCAGAGGTTGCACTAAACCACTTACTCTATGGTTATTGTGGAAGCAGCTATATCCTATTTCTAGTGGCAGAGTAGAGCAGCCTGGGCGTTCCTCCACAGCGCAGATGAAGATTCAACTCCCAGCATCAAGGATGCGCGACCAGGCAGCTTTTCCTTAATTGCTTGACTTAACGGATCGAGTGCGCTTTCTCATGGACATGGCAGAGGAAGGAGAGGAGATGCACACCGACAATAAGTGATACAAAACCAATTCCCTCCTAAAGCGCTGGAGGGGTCAACATCGTACTTCGTCCAAGTATCCCACATATTGTTAGCAGAAGGCGACAAGCTTCAGAAGAGTTGGCACGGTCAAGTCTTCTCTTTACAGTTCACACTAGGATGGGGCCTGATTTGGGTAAGGGTGTTCTCTATCGAATTAAGCAAAGTTGTGGGTGACAGGGAGGGCAGATTTGTTCTGGTGGAGCCGAAGCTGGATGGAAGCCCAGTGTTAGTAGGACTTATTTATGCCACCAACACAGAGCTACATACATCCCTGAACCGGTTGTCAGAACAGCTAAGTAAGTGCACATTTTATGGTTTCTGGGGGGCAACTTTAATAGCATTCTAGATGTCACACCAGGTAGGTTACATATACCCTCCCACAGGCCCAGAAGGTTCAGAAAACAAAGGTACTGTCACTCTGGCCTAAGCAATGGTTCATGACAAACGTATGGAGGATACGCAAACATGGTACCACAGTTTTCATTTTATTCTGCCCCCGCAAGATGCACTAGTCTTTCTCTGATTATCTAGGTAGGACAATTTCTGACCATAACCCTCGGCAGATAGCCCTGGTTTGCAGAAAAGTTAATTTCCCCAAGCCCTCATGACACACTGCATGCTCCTTATTAGAAGGCGCTCCATACTGCTGTACCCTTACCAAGAGAATACAAGTTTATGTTGAAGAAAATGACAGACGAGCCTTCTCGCCAGCACTTTAGTGGGAGGCCTTCACAGTAGCAGCACATGGTCCCTGTATCCATGCTGCGGTGGTCACGCATGGAACCCTAGAGATGGGGCTGCAAAGAGCTGGAGATCACAGTGCGCAAATCCAGGGACAGTTAGTGAGAGTCACCACACTCTGAAACTCACTCATGGAGGCACATGAAGAACAGGCTGTCTGGACAGAAAAAATGTGATGTGCAGTCTAGATCGCCATTATGGCTCGGGCTCACGCTGAAGAGGAGAGGGCGGGAAGGTTGCTGTTGTGGCTCTTGAACGGGATGTTACTGGTCCGGTTGGGACAAGTTGATCTCTGCTCCCTTTGAAATTTGTAGAGGGACTCAGCAGGGGGTGCACTGTCCCCCTTGTTTTTGGGTCGAGCCTAAGGGCAGCGTGAATGCGCTGCTCATTCTGGGAGCCATGCTGTACTGGAGTATGCTATTGAAGCTCCGCCCACTCTCCGCCCATATTTGTCATTGGCTTATGTCATTGCCCTTCGTAAATTCTGGTTTCTGGTTTGTACATAGGCTTGTTATTCCCTCCTTAGTACCGCCATGTCTCCACTTGTAACCTCCCACGAGGACTGGCCTTTTTACTTCGGTTGCAACACGGTACGCTTTATTAGTTGGTGAGCACTATTTTTTGGAATGCTCTTCCCCTATTCCACCCATTGCATCGGAGCACCCGCCTGCTTTGTTTTAAATTGTAATATATTTTTTATTCAAACTGAGGCGCGGTCCGCTTTATAGCGGCCTCGCTTATTTAATTATTTAGTATACGGCGCGGTCCGCATTCACTTTAGCACTGCAACTATTTAATTATTTAATTTCCAGTGCGGACCGCTTTCACTTTAGTGGGTGCTACAAAGGTTTTGAATATACTTTTTTTTTTTTTAAATAAACTTTAGGTGAAAGCACCATACGCGCTTTCACTATAACGGTGGCCTCACCATTATAGTGCTCACGGTAACCTGAATATGCGAGCAGCGTCCTAAAATAGGGGCGTGGCCACCATTATAGTGGTCTCGCACTTGCAAGAGTTTGAGCTCTTGGCACTAAAAACAACAATGCCTTTTATATATGTGTTCCTTTTAAATACACATATAAAAGGCATTTTCAATGGCAACAGCTTAAACACTCACAAATGCGAGACCTATTGCATTGAAAATGCTTCTTTGTTCTTGCTATGGAGCCACTGGCCATCACACTAAGACGACTGGATGGGGGAGCCTGGGGTACCCCACTAGCTGACAGAAGTCCAGTGGCGGCTGCTCCGCTAAGGCGGAGGAGCATCGCCCCACTGCCATGAAGCAGGAAAAAAGGAAAAATATAATGATAACATAATGTTATTATCATTTCATTTCATTGTCCTGCTGCGGTAGCTTTGCGTGAGGAGCGGGGCGGGGTGCAGAGCAGGGGTAGAGGGTAGAACCCTCCTCAGTGCGCAATGGCTGTTTGGCCGCCCCTCTCAGGCCGCCCAAACCAGTCATGCGCACTTTTCCTGTTCTCCATGCAGGCTGCATTACAGCCTGCATAGAGAACATTCCCACCCCTCCAGCCCCTGCCTGAGCCATGTCACCGTGCTCAGACCAATCACAGCGCTGCATTGCAGAATTGTGATTGTCAGGGGAGCCTGGCTGGAGTCTGAGATGGAGGAGACAAGGTAAGGAGACGCGGGACCCGGCGCCAAGGCAAGAGTATTTATTTTACTTTATATTGTGCCCCGTGTGCCCCGCCCCCGCTGTGCCCTAATCCTGCCCGCCCCGCCACCCATGAGCCGTGCCGGCCGCCACACAATGTGCTTATATGCTGACATCATGGTGTACTACAGAGAAATTGGGGGAAATCTCACAGAGATATCCCAGGCCCTCAAGACATTTCGTACCACCTCCAGGATACACATTAAATGATGTAAATCTTGCTTATTCCCACTGCACCGTAACGCCGCTCCGGCTGACCTGCATCTGAGGAGCAGCACACTCAAATACGAGTGTGTCTCCTTCCGGTACCGGGAGAGTGGGATCTACCAGGCCGACGGGCACCTCCTTGATGGGAATCTCACCAAAAAATGGTCTACCCTCAGGGCACAAAGATCGCTTTGGATCACTCTTCCGCGCTGAGGCATGGGCAAGGCCTCTGGAATTATGCGATTCTGCAGCCGTGGTGTTTTCCGCACAATGATGGTTTTGATGTATTTGCCACATCCATCATCTACTGCATAATTAGCACATTTTTTCTTCTAGCTGAAATGGGTCAAAAGTTACAAAAAATGAGGAGACACGTTGCCGCGCAGTGCATAATCTTGTGTAACGGATGGATGGCCACATTTCAGGTGCTTTTTGGAGTATTAAAGAGATAAACTGATACTAATGAGGGGACACCTTTGGCCAGCCACCGTTAACATCTAGAAGCAACAATAATGAAGTCACGCTATCATAACATTTGCTGCTTTACCTCACATTATTTGCCTATTCTTTCAGTATAATTTAGTCAACGGAGCCATATAATTTGGTGGTCCAGTCTCATAACCGTATCCAAAACGACCTACTTAGGGAGCAGTTCGATATACACAGGGGACACTCCCTGAAGCCGCACCCTTCCAGTTGAAGGGCACAGTACTGATTAGAGGCGGCCTTCGTTTGTCCCCGCAGCCAGTAGTAGAAGCACCGAAGCGGCTTTAAAACCTTTACACCTAAATATAGTGCGTTTAAAACCAATGATCTGATCGCCCTAGCAAAGTCACCCCCGGTGAGTTTGTGTGCCGCAATTTGTACAAATATTTTAAATCATTTTAACCAATGTATTAGCAGTATGTTTATGTGGGGACCGTTCAGTTTTACATGTTTTTAACCATTATTTATGACTGTATACATTGTTGATGTCTGATAAGATCATGCTGGCACATGCATCAACAATGCCATTTTCGATTCCTTAATAGCGAAAAATAAGGATTCGCTAATAAGGAATAGAAAAAGCCCATGCATGTAGAAATTGCTTAAAAAATAGCGATTTCTAAACATTCCTTAATTGCGACTCGCAAATTGCGAGTCGCAATTAAGGAATACCTCCCCATTAATTCCTATGGGCCTAGAGGCCCATAGGAATGAATGGGAAGACATTCTCAATTTGAGATTCTCAATTAGAGAATTGCAAACTGAGAATGCAATTTCAAGGGTGCCAGGGTGTCAAAAGGACACCCTGTTGCACCCCTGAAATCTGCATATTAGTACATCTTGCACACGCACATGCGGCAAGGGCTTGTGTGTGTGTAAAATGGAACTTTGAAAAGTGCACTTTAGTGCATTTTTAAAAATTTTTGCAAATTACAATGAAGTTCAACTTCATGGTAATTTGCGCCCCCTATTAGCGAAATCGCTAATTTCTTTAGTTTAATGCATTACATTTAAGGAATCTCAGTTTGAGATTCCTTCAATGCAATCGCAATTTAAGTAATCGCTATTTAGAGATTACTTTAATTGAGATTTTTGCATTTGGGATGATGCATCCCAAATGCAAAAATACCGGTCGCAAAGGAGCAGATTCTGAGAATCTTGAGGTGAGGTGAGCGAGCCAACAAATGAACAGGGTAAGCCGAGCTGAGGCTCCGTCCTTGCTCCACGGAGCCCATGCACAAGCTGAGCGTTGAAAATATTTGGTATGTAAATCATGCAGCAAACATCATGTTAGAATATGATAATTTGTCTTCAAAATTCATGGAACTGTATTTCTTTAACAAACATTTCATCTTATTACATCATGTCATTTGAAATTTTTTTATTAATATAGAATATTTTGAAACATGAACTGAGAAACACTCCAGCCCTCGCGCTGATGACGAAGCATACTCGTGAACTAAGAGGCAAGTCAGTTGTCATGTATGGCTGTGATGCTGCCTAGATTATTATTATAGATGGAGCACCATTCCACAGACCCACCCATCCCCCCACCCAGCACACAGACATGACACAAGTCCTAAGAGGCGCTTCTGCAACGTTGAATTCCCCTCCAATGCGGAAGACGGACAGCAGCAGACGAAGTCCCCCCACACTTATGCTTTCTTTAAGGCTCAGGGTTTTGTTTAGTTTTCCTTTTCCTTAAATCTGTGCTGGTCCTTTATTTATGTACTGTTCCTTTATGTACTGTTCCTTTAATTCTGCACTGTTCCTTTATCTACTGTTCCTTTAATTCTGCACTGTTCCTTTATTTCTGTACTGTTCCTTTATGTACTGTTCCTTTAATTCAGCACTGTTCCTTTATTTCTGTACTGTTCCTTTATTTACTGTTCCTTTAATTCTGCACTGTTCCTTTAATTCTGCACTGTTCCTTTATTTCTGCACTGTTCCTTTAATTCTGCACTGTTCCTTTATGTACTGTTCCTTTAATTCTGCACTGTTCCTTTATTTCTGTACTGTTCCTTTCTTTACTGTTCCTTTATTTCTGTACTGTTCCTTTAATTCAGCACTGTTCCTTTATTTCTGCACTGTTCCTTTAATTCTGCACTGTTCCTTTATGTACTGTTCCTTTAATTCTGCACTGTTCCTTTATTTCTGTACTGTTCCTTTATTTACTGTTCCTTTATTTCTGTACTGTTCCTTTAATTCTGCATTGTTCCTTTAATTCTGCACTGTTTCCTTATTTCTGTACTGTTCATTTATGTACTGTTCCTTTAATTCTGCACTGTTCCTTTATTTCTGTACTGTTCCTTTATTTACTGTTCCTTTATTTCTGCACTGTTCCTTTATTTCTGCACTGATCCTTTATTTCTGTACTGTTCCTTTAATTCAGCACTGTTTCTTTATTTCTGCACTGTTCCTTTAATTCTGCACTATTCCTTTAATTCTGCACTGTTCCTTTATGTACTGTTCCTTTAATTCTGCACTGTTCCTTTATTTCTGTACTGTTCCTTTATGTACTGTTCCTTTAATTCTGCACTGTTCCTTTATTTCTGTACTGTTCCTTTATTTACTGTTCCTTTATTTCTGTACTGTTCCTTTAATTCTGCACTGTTCCTTTATTTCTGTACTGTTCCTTTATTTACTGTTCCTTTATTTCTGCACTGTTCCTTTATTTCTGCACTGATCCTTTATTTCTGTACTGTTCCTTTATTTCTGCACTGATCCTTTATTTACTGTTCCTTTATTTCTGCACTGTTCCTTTATTTCTGCACTGATCCTTTATTTCTGTACTGTTCCTTTATGTACTGTTCCTTTAATTCTGCACTGTTCCTTTAATTCTGCACTGTTCCTTTATCTACTGTTCCTTTAATTCTGCACTGTTCCTTTATTTCTGTACTGTTCCTTTATGTACTGTTCCTTTAATTCAGCACTGTTCCTTTATTTCTGTACTGTTCCTTTATTTACTGTTCCTTTATTTCTGCACTGTTCCTTTATTTCTGCACTGATCCTTTATTTCTGTACTGTTCCTTTAATTCTGCACTGTTCCTTTAATTCTGCACTGTTCCTTTATCTACTGTTCCTTTAATTCTGCACTGTTCCTTTAATTCTGCACTGTTCCTTTATCTACTGTTCCTTTATTTCTGTACTGTTCCTTTATGTACTGTTCCTTTAATTCAGCACTGTTCCTTTATTTCTGTACTGTTCCTTTATTTACTGTTCCTTTAATTCTGCACTGTTCCTTTAATTCTGCACTGTTCCTTTATTTCTGCACTGTTCCTTTAATTCTGCACTGTTCCTTTATGTACTGTTCCTTTAATTCTGCACTGTTCCTTTATTTCTGTACTGTTCCTTTCTTTACTGTTCCTTTATTTCTGTACTGTTCCTTTAATTCAGCACTGTTCCTTTATTTCTGCACTGTTCCTTTAATTCTGCACTGTTCCTTTATGTACTGTTCCTTTAATTCTGCACTGTTCCTTTATTTCTGTACTGTTCCTTTATTTACTGTTCCTTTATTTCTGTACTGTTCCTTTAATTCTGCATTGTTCCTTTAATTCTGCACTGTTTCCTTATTTCTGTACTGTTCATTTATGTACTGTTCTTTTAATTCTGCACTGTTCCTTTATTTCTGTACTGTTCCTTTATTTACTGTTCCTTTATTTCTGCACTGTTCCTTTATTTCTGCACTGATCCTTTAACTCTGTACTGTTCCTTTAATTCAGCACTGTTTCTTTATTTCTGCACTGTTCCTTTAATTCTGCACTATTCCTTTAATTCTGCACTGTTCCTTTATGTACTGTTCCTTTAATTCTGCACTGTTCCTTTATTTCTGTACTGTTCCTTTATGTACTGTTCCTTTAATTCTGCACTGTTCCTTTATTTCTGTACTGTTCCTTTATTTACTGTTCCTTTATTTCTGTACTGTTCCTTTAATTCTGCACTGTTCCTTTATTTCTGTACTGTTCCTTTATTTACTGTTCCTTTATTTCTGCACTGTTCCTTTATTTCTGCACTGATCCTTTATTTCTGTACTGTTCCTTTAATTCTGCACTGTTCCTTTATTTCTGTACTGTTCCTTTATGTACTGTTCCTTTAATTCTGCACTGTTCCTTTATTTCTGTACTGTTCCTTTATGTACTGTTCCTTTAATTCTGCACTGTTCCTTTATTTCTGTACTGTTCCTTTATGTACTGTTCCTTTAATTCTGCACTGTTCCTTTATTTCTGTACTGTTCCTTTATTTACTGTTCCTTTATTTCTGTACTGTTCCTTTAATTCTGCACTGTTCCTTTATTTCTGTACTGTTCCTTTATGTACTGTTCCTTTAATTCTGCACTGTTCCTTTATTTCTGTACTGTTCCTTTATGTACTGTTCCTTTAATTCTGCACTGTTCCTTTATTTCTGTACTGTTCCTTTATTTACTGTTCCTTTATTTCTGCACTGTTCCTTTATTTCTGTACTGATCCTTTATTTCTGTACTGTTCCTTTAATTCTGCACTGTTCCTTTCTGCACTGTTCCTTTAATTCTGCACTTTTCCTTTAATTCTGTATGATTCCTTTAATTCTGCACTGTTCCTTTAATTCTGTATGATTCCTTTAATTCTGCACTGTTCCTTTATTTCTGTACTGTTCCTTTAATTCTGCACTGTTCATTTATGTACTGTTCCTTTAATTCTGTACTGCCATCACATTACAGAAGAATGTTTGCGCGCATCAAGCCACACTACACGCTCACAGTACCACTGATGACACCGCTGATTGATGATGGCACCTGATGTACCGTACTGCAAAAAATCTCCATAAAGATGCTTAAAACAAAATATATAGATGGCACATTATAGGTTATTAAATCAAACACAACAGAGGTTTTTGCACAGCTGAACTCGCATATTTGAAGGTGCTCACACATGTAGCCATGAGCTAAAAGGAGGCTCAGTGAAAAAGTGTTTGCCTAAGATCATACCATTTGTTCAAGCAGGGAAGCCAGGATTGATCTCAGATTTTCAAGTTTTACACTGCGCAATTTAGCACTAGGTGTGTATCTCTTTCTAACAGAGTTTTAACATCTTGTCCTCAATTGTTGGAAGGATTAGAGTACAGGTTATAGGCAAAATCCACATTTAGTTTTGAGCAATTTTACATAGCGTGACAAACGCACACTACATTATATACATTTTTTGGGGGGCAGAGGGATATTTTCTCCGTTTTGTAGAGTGTGAAGCCGAGGCCAAGATTTGAAGCTAGTCCCCCATGTCACATGGTCGACAGCTGTAGCCACTAAGCCACATCACTTCCAGTGAAAGCTCGGCTCGAGGTTCCACAAAGGCCTCGAGCTAAGCCAGAGCCTTGCACCTGGTACTATTGGGGGGTCTGTAACGCTTTCTTCGTTAATAAAGCCCTCCAGCTGTATTCACATACACATCGCCGCAGCCCAAGTGCGAGACCTGGGAGTCCAAACTAGGAGGAGATTTCCAACATGGGGCATGGGCCAGGATAAATGCATATCCACATCCTACCACACGCGGCACTACCTTCAAATACATACAAATTAATAGTCTACACAGGTCCTGCTTGTCTCCTGTTAACATCAATAAACCTGTTTCTAATGCCAAAGCCCGTGCCCTCCTTGTGCAGCCGGCCCAGTGGAGTCCAGCACGTTACGGGTGTCCTTCTTTAGGGGCCTACTGGTCAGAGAGTTTGAGAAGGCTGACGGCTACCACTGGGCAACTTAAAGAGCTGGGAGGACTGTGCTTTGGGACTACACAAATGACCAATCCAAGAGTCGCTTGCAGCTTTCCAAACCTTGCCGCTCTGGTCGCCAAACAGAAGCCACTATGGAGTGGAAGCGTATAGTACCTCCCATGCCAGCAGCGCGGCACCAAGCTGTCTTAAAACAGGCTGATGGCAAAACCCTGCTCAGAGAAGAACCAGGAGCTTGTGGAGGCATCCGGCTGCCAGCGACTGCGACAACATCACGATGAAGCTGAAAGAAGGATTCAGAAATGGCAACTCCAGCACTTGGCTCCCTTGAGCGACATCTCTGGATCTCAGCTGGGACAGAGGCCTGGAAGTTACATACATTGGGGCTCTCACATTACAGTTACCACCACCCTTAGAACTATGCCCGGGTTCTCACCCACACCTACCTCTAGCCCCCGTTGCTACCTTGCCTTTAATGAATTGGCGCAGGGCATCAGTCACCCCACCGCCTCCCCGGTTGGTCTACGTGTACATCTGTCCCAGAGGTACCAACATCATGGTCTGCCTCCTCCCTGGATACAGATGGCTTTAGGCTCTTGTATACAGTTGGCGTGTTCATTGCTCTTTCTTCAGTTGAGTCAGTGCAGGACTAGCATTCACAAAGAGTGACCGTCTCTTCTCCCAATATAAGTCCATGTGGTAATCCATGTGCAGAGTAGCCGTCTCTGCTATTAATCCTATCTACCTTCGAATACAGGTGGAGATGAACTGCGGACAGAACTCCTTGTATGTTCTAAAACAAAGAGCATTTTATAATAAATACATATGCATGCATAGAGGGGACCCCCTCTTCATCCATTGGTCCCTTCAAGCGTCAATCACATTTTGCTTCCACCCACCACAGTACAAATCATGGGGCAGTCGCTGTTCTACACTGTGAGTGATTACGCTTTCGTTGATCACATGTGCTCAGTCCCCTGAAGAGCACACTTCAGTGCCAGGGCTGACGAGCTTGGGCCTCCGAACAACTCCTTTATTTTTAAATTCTTTTATACGTTTGCAAGTATTTTACATATTAGATAAGTTTGCAAGAAATAATTTAAAAAAACAAAAATGCACTGCTCTCTTATCAAGACCAGAGCTATTGGCTTTGCTAAAGCTAGTTTTAAAATGTATTAAGAGGAGAGACATCCATATAACCTCACCCTTTATTGCTACGTATATTTATGGGGGACACGCCCATAAGCACCTCTCTTTTTCAAAGTACTCCGCCCCCTGAACTATTTTGCATGATTTGTTCCTTTAATGTTATTCATGGTACCTTCCCGGTCACACTTGTGAATATTTTGTTACTTGATTTACGTACTACAGTACGCTTGCATCCTGAGGGGATTAAACAGATAGCTTCAGATATGCAATGCAGTGTACCTCTCAGGGGCTTCACTCTGAACCCTGGCATCAGAAGCCTAAGAGCTCTTCTCAGGTCAGATGGATTCTCAGCCCTCTCCCAGGTCATGGACACTCAGCGATCACCCGCCAGGATTAGGACACTCCTCCAAAGCTGCCTCGCTCGCTGACGGGGTGAGTATCCCTTTAGGGGCTTCACTCTTAACACTGGCATCAGAAGCCAAAGAGCTCTTCTCAGGTCAGATGGATTCTCAGCCCTCTCCCAGGTCATGGACACTCAGCGATCAGCCGCCAGGATTAGGACACTCCTCCAAAGCTGCCTCGCTCCCTGACGGGGTGAGTACCACCCAGCCGTGGATGTGCTGCAATGTTCCCAAACTGGAAACAGAACGGAGTCTCTGCCGATTGAGAAAATTGAGAAATGAAGCAAAGCTCTAGTTCATCAATTTGCCCTCGTCTCTCTGAAACCTCCAGGTATTTGAATCATCATCTCTCTCTCTCTCAGGGTTCAAGTAAACTCAGTCCCTTTATTTTGTTTTTCCATTCTTGCATCACTGCGAGAGTCGATCTGGCATCCCTCCATGTGAAGGTCGTCTCGCCTGTGTGCTCGCAGTCTGTACTGTCAGGGTCCGCATCCTTCAGGATTTCCCACAATCCACTTGGAAGCGGCAGAGACTCAGAGGGTCACCCAAGGGAAGCAGCAGGTCTGAAAAGCTTCGACCGTGTGGGGCAGCCAGGTAAGTTCACTCGCTTGTGGTCCAGCAACGGGTGCCATGTAAGGCACAATGTTTTATGCACACAGTGCATGGTGGCTCAAAGAACATGCCTACAGGAGAGGTTTTCCAAGCACAGGTCTGGCGATGCTGTGGTCCAACTTCCCCTCCTGGTTTCCTGTTCCAAGCATTCAGCGCACACATGCAGGAACTAAAGGATTCAAAGATTTGGACCCCAAAAATGAACGACCAGCTGATATTCCAGTTAATCTCTTTACTTTCAGGAAAGGTTTGAAAACCTCCTGTTCTGATAATGAGCCTTTATGTCTCTGGAAAGCAACAACAGTACTTGCTGCAGCACATAGATGCTACTCAGACTGAACGCGGGTTAGTAGCCCATAAGAATATTAACTGGTCACCTTCGTCCCAGTGGTAGAGGTTTACATAATCCTTTTGGGTCCCGTTCCAAATCGACTTGGGTTCTGATCTTGTTGATCATCTGAACATGGAACTGGACAGTCCAGACAAGGATTCATTTTGGCCATTGGGATGGAGAGTCCATGGAGGAATTCACCCAATGTTTTGAATACAAGGTTGAAAAGTCCTTAGAGGGATTTGCCCAGTGTTTTGAAAATGGGGTTGGAGAGTCCATAGAGGGATTCGTCCAATGTTTTGAACGTGGGGTTGGAGAGTCCATAGCGGGATTCACACAATGTTTTGAAAGAGGGGTTGGAGAGTCCATAGAGGGATTCACCCAATGTTTTGAACGTGGGGTTGGAGAGTCCATAGATGGATTCACCCAATGTCTGAACGTGGGGTTATAGAGTCTATAGAGGGATTCACCTAATGTTTTAAATGTGCGGTCGGAGAGTCCGTACAGGGATTCACTCAATGTTTGAATGTTGGGTTGGTGAGTCCATGCAGGAAATCACCCAATGTTTTGAAAGCGTAGTTGGAGAGTCCATAGAGGGATTCATCCATTGTTTTGAACGTGGAGTTGGAGAGTCCGTAGAGGGATTCATCCATTGTTTTGAAAGCGGGGTTGTAGAGTCCATTGAGGAATTCACCTAATGTTGTGAAAGTGGGGTTGAAGAGTCCATAGCGGGATTCACCCAATGTTTCGAACGTGGGGTTGGAAAGTCCATAGAGGGATTCACCCAATATTTTGAATGCAGGGTTGCAGAATCCTTGCAGGGATTCACCCAATGTTTAAACATTGGGTTGGTGAGCTGTACTGATATTGAGTGATATATTGACCATTGGCTCTATTTGGCATAATTGACTCCATCTTGTGTAACAGACTCCATTTTCTGTGCTCGCACGTAGCTGCAAAGGGGGGAGGACATGTTTTTGCTCTTCACTTGTTTTTCGCTCTTCACCGATCAGAGTGAACAGGAACATGTTGTATGGGTTGCGTGGTTGGTACCTTTCAGGGAATGAGCGAAATGTACAGCTCTGTCTTGGAGTCAAAATATAGGAGCCTGGCCAGCCTCAGTCTTGACCTTGACACAGACCAGTACAGCCAGCTCGGTTTTTTCCAATAGAAGGGGGCGAGGTTTCTAGAATCTTCACCTCACGATGGGTAAATTTATTAAAGCTGGCAGGGGTGCAAGTAGGAGCTCATCACAGAGTAGACATACTGCTGTGAAACTGGCGGAACTTGGGTCTCGATCGAACTCCTTCCTGGGCTGTCGAAGGGCTTCTCCAGCTTGAGTTGGCAAGGATGTTGCATGATTGATCGGTGAGGTGTTCCTTACTTTATGTACATAATTTCTAAGTTTCTTTGCTCTTTGCTACATGTATATATGCTGCATTTCTGTCAGGATTGGTCAAGGTAGTTTAGAACCTAAGCGATTGGGTCCTACATTCAAACTCAAGCAAGGTTATACCCAGTTGCACTCCCCCATTAATTGGTCTCAGTTAGTGGCGAGGCAAATTGCAAAATTATAGTTAGAGAACTTCAAGCACCTCACACTGCTCCAACATGGCGGCCTTGGGTATTGGGTTAGCGCTCTAGTGTTGCACCCATGTTTTGACAGCTCAGCTGTATCGAGCGCGCTCACCTGATTACCGGCGCACTTCAACTGAATTCCTTCGCCGGCTGACGCGTTCTTTTCTCCTCAGAACGCGCCGTTTTTTCCTGTTCGATTCCAGACTCATTTGAATCTCCGAACTGAATTTCCTGCGAGGTTCTAACGCTCGCACCATACGGTGACGCCATGGTGAGGTATTTTTTCTGTAAATTCTGAGAGAGAGTTTCCGTTTCCCTCATCGCACCAGCTTCCAGAGAATGTATCCTTTTATGTGAGGCAGCACTCGTCAGTGCTGTACAATTGGTCAGAAAAAACCTTCAGTTGTCTCAGAATTATCGTTCCAGTGTTCCTAATTCTTTTTGGAGCTTGTACTTTTTTCCACTTGAAATTAAAGACAATTCTTTTGGAAATTCTCTAGAGACATTTGCTTTTGAGAAGATGCTATTCATTAGCAGTGACTGTGATTCTGAAAATCTCCGGAGTACTCCTCATCTCTTGCAGTAGGGGTTTTACCAGCACTCAACTCAACTAGTAGGCAGGAATATATATATATATATATATATATATATATATATATATATTGTTACTTACCGACATCACCAACTCTGCAGAGCTATCTCCGGAACTAGTCTCCTGCTGAATGAATGTGTTTAAGACATTTTTGATATTAAAGAGTATTACTTGGAAAGCACATATTACCAGAGAGAGGCAAGGTTCCACACAAGACAAGATAACCATTGGGTGCTAGATGTGTAGGATTGCAAGCATTAGAGGGTACGTTAGGCGTTTAGGGCTGTAATAATTTTGTGCTAAATTTTGCAGGTGCAGAAAGTCCCTACCTGGGTAGCATCTTACGAAGACATCAGTGTGGCAGTCTCTCTTTCTGTCCCATTCCCCTTTCCCCCCTGCTTCTGATATCAGAGAGATTCTGGTTTAGGGGCATTGGGGAGTTGGGAAATAATCATCGAGGAACTTCAGTTGTTCGGCTCCTGTGGAAGAATCTAGATTCAGGTACTGGGCCTGACAGATTGAAGTGCCCTACCTATTCACTCCACCCGAGCAGAATGGCTGAAGGTTTTGATGTCAAGACATTGGCATCAATATTAGAAGGCTTACAAAAGCAATTGAGTGAAACTAGGGAGGAGGTTAGAAAATCAAATCAAGAGGCTAGTTATTTAAGACAAAGAATTGATGAACTAGCTATTAGCCCAAGTCCAAATTTCAGTGAGCAGAAACCCGCAACATTTACCCCTTGTTCCTCAACTTCTGAGTTAACTACTCGAGTGATCCATGCCATGTCTCCCACGATCCCACTAGCTCCTCCAGAGAGATTTCAGGGAGATCCTCCTAGGGCTCAAATTTTCCTCACACAGTGCTCTTTACACTTTCTGTGTAAGCCCATCATCTTTAAAGAGGATCAATCTAAGGTTGCTTTCATGCTGTCTTACTTGAGCGGAGATGCTGCTGCCTGGTCCATGCCTTAGGTGAATACGAATGATCCAGTCCTTTACAATTTTGAAGGTTTCAAGGCTGAGTTTCTACGGATTTGTGATCGCAGAACCATTTCTCAGACCACAGACAATGAGCTGTTAGACCTGAAGCAAGGAAATCGTGAGTTGGTGGCCTATTTGGCTCAGTTTAATAAACTAATTGTAGAAACAAGTTGGCCCGAGTCAAAACGAGCTGCAATTTTTTACAGAGGTCTAAGAGATGAGTTGAAGGATGGCCTAGCTCAGATTCCGAAGAGGCCCACCAATGTATCGGAATTAATTGATCTGGTTCTGCAGATAGATCAGCGTCAATTTGAAAGAAGGAGTGAGCGGCGGAAAGAAAACCGTCAATTTCCACCTAGATTTGACAGGATGAAATCCGAAGCACCAAAGACCAGTGAACACGGCACTACAGAAGAACCTATGCAAATTGGTACGGTACGTGGGCCCTTGAGTACAGAGGAACGAGAAAAAAGACGTCAAGGGAAGTTGTGCATGTATTGTGGCGGTGCAGGCCATTTTGTTACGGAGTGTCCAAAGAAGCCTACAAATTCATCATGGGTAAAAGACAGGCCCCATCAGTAGGCGGAGTTGCTCTGGTGGGAGCTGTACAAGAGACAACTCCAAACATTCAGCAGTTGGTGAACACCCTTCAGTCGTCTGCTCCTCATTTAATAATTTCCAGTCAAATTTTGTTTCGAGAGAACAAGGTGGAGGAAGTTTCGGTAATGATTGATTCCGGAGCTACGGGAAATTTCTGTGATATTCAATTCGCCAAGTCTTTGGGAATATCTTTTGTCAGAAAAGAAAGACCGGAGCCAGTGAGAGCTGTGGATGGCACCAACCTCTCTTCTGGACCAATTACCTATGACACGGAAGAGATCACGATGTTGGGTCCAGAGAAACATCAAAGTATAATAAGTTTCAACCTGATTGATGCCCCGCAATTCCAGTTGATTCTAGGACTTCCCTGGCTTACTGAGCACAATCCGAAATTTGATTGGGCAAAAAGAACTATAGAACTGAATTCAGAATATTGTGCCAAACATTGTTTTAATTCCGACAAAATTGAATCTCGACTTTCTCCATCTGTTTGTTTAGCGGAACAGACTCGTATGATTTGTGCCGTGGAAATACAAAGTATTCCTGAAGAGTATCAAGATCTGGAAGCAGTTTTCAATGAAAGAGAAGCCATGAAATTACCCCCACATCGGGAGTATGATTGCAAGATAGAATTGGAACCAGGAGCTTCCTTACCCTGTAGTCGCATTTATGCGTTATCAGAAGCTGAGAACAAGCATTTAAAGGACTATTTAGATCAATATCTTGCCAATGGATTCATCCGTCCGTCCCAGTCACCGGTCTCCTCCCCTCTTTTTTTTATTACAAAGAAAGACGGGAGTCTAAGAACTTGTATTGACTATCGTGCATTAAATTTGGTCACAAAAAAGAATAGATATCCTTTACCTTTGATCTCTGAACTTTTGGATCAAGTTAAAGAGGCTCAAGTTTACACCAAATTGGATTTACGAGGGGCATATCATTTGGTTCGTATGGCTGAAGGACATGAGTGGAAGACAGCGTTCAGAACTCGATTTGGGCTATTCGAATATCAAGTTATGCCTTTCGGCCTATGCAATGCCCCGTTGCTTTTCAGCATTTTGTAAATGATATACTACGAAACTTTTAGTATATATTGATGACATTCTAATTTTTTCCAAAAATGTAAAAGAGCATGTGCAGCATGTCCGAGCTATTTTGGAGCGACTACTGGAACATCAGCTGTTTGTAAAGTTGGAGAAATGTGTTTTCAATTCTACACGGATAGAATTTCTTGGTTACATTCTCTCGCCTGAAGGAGTATCCATGGATGACACAAAGGTGAAGGCCATTAAGGATTGGCCTGCTCCACGATCAGTAAAGGAGATACAGAGTTTCCTGGGATTTGCCAATTTCTACCGAAGATTCATTCAAAACTTTTCTGAGAAAGTTAGTCCCATTACACGATTGCTTAAGAAGAATGAAAAGTTTGTGTGGAACGCAGAAACCGAAAAGGCCTTCCAATTACTGAAAGAAACCTTTATTACGGCACCAGTTTTGCAACATCCAAATTTGACGGAACCATTTTTTGTGGAAGCAGATGCCTCCAACTTGGCTATTGGAGGCGTTCTCTCTCAACGGCATAAGGATACCGGCCAACTCCATCCAGTGGCTTATCGTTCTCGTAAGTTATCAGCAGCAGAGATTAACTACTCCTCGCAGACAAGGAATTGCTGGCGGTAAAGGATGCTTTTCAAGAGTGGAGACACTACCTATTTGGGGCAAAACATGAAATAACAGTGTTCACTGACCATCGAAACTTACAGTTTTTGAAATCAGCCAGAACTCTCACTCCAAGGCAACTCAGGTGGTCACTCTTTTTTGCTGATTACAACTTTGTCCTGACCTACAAGCCGGGTTCAGTAAATGGAAAAGCCGATGCGTTATCTCGTTTGAATGTTGGTGATGGGAAAGAAGAAGTAAAACAGGGGCATATAATCCCAGAAGAAAGGATTGTGAGCACCACAGTCTACAAGGAACTTGAAGAAAGGATCAAGGAGAAACTCCCCTCTAGTGAGCTAGAATCTTGGAAGTTGAAAGGACCAGAGCGAGAAATAAAGGGTGGAAAACCTTTTTTCCGAGGAAAACCTTTTGTGCCAAATGAGGACCTCCGGAAAGAGGTTATTCGACTGTTTCATGACCACCCATTGGCAGGACATAAGGGTGTAAAAAAGACTTTGGAACTCTTGAAAAGATCATTTCGCTGGCCCGGCATGGAAGCTCAAGTGAGGCAGCATGTGGATACATGTGAACAATGTGTTAAAGGAAAGGTAGATCGTCAAACTCCACAGGGTCTTCTCATGCCTTTGCCTGTAGCTCCCTACCCATGGCATACAGTTTCTATGGATTTCATTGTAGATCTGCCTTCCAGTCAAGGGTACTCAGTTATCTGGGTCATTGTGGACCATTTTTCTAAAATGAGCCATTTCATTCCTCTAAAGGCCCTTCCCAATGCTTACCAATTGGCGAACCTGTTCATTCAGAACATAGTGAAACTCCATGGGATTCCCAAAGTTGTGATTTCTGATCGGGACCCCCAATTTGCGTCCAGATTTTGGAGATCCTTTCTGAAGGGGCTAGGTGTTGACTCTCGTTTGTCCACCAGTTTTCATCCAGAGACTGATGGGCAAACTGAGAGGGTTAATCAGGATCTAGAGCAATATTTACGTCTCTATTTAATGGATCAGGAGGGAGAGTGGCCGGATTTTCTGGGAACTGCTGAATTTGCATACAATAACTCAATCCATTCATCTACTGGTTACTCCCCCTTTTATTTGAACTCAGGGAGACATCCAAATATGCTGCTAGGTAAGGTTGAGGTGGAAGTTCCTGTAGCTGGAGAAGTTATACAGAAGTTGCAAGAAGCTTATCAAAAGGCTTCAGAGAACCTAATTAAATCCAAGAATGCACATAAGAAACAGGCAGATAAACGACGAAAGGTTAGCCCAGTTTTTAAGCCAGGTGATCAGGTTTAGATTTCTACTCGACATATGAGGTTGAGAGGTAATAGAAAATTTCAACCTAGATTTGTGGGTCCTTATCCTGTAGACAAGATGGTGAATCCTGTGAGTGTTAAGGTCAGACTTCCTAGTAAGTTTAAGATTCACCCGACCTTCCATGTCTCTTTAGTAAAAAGAAGTCCCCCTAATTTGAGACGTTCGTCACCACCAGTTCCCATTCAAGTACAATCAGAAGAGGAATTTGAAGTTAAGAGAATACTAGATTCCAAATGCAAGAAGGGTCAATTATTTTACTTGGTTGACTGGAAGGGTTTTGGCCCGGAAGAAAGATCATGGGAGCCCAGTTCAAACGTTCATGCTTTGAGACTAATAAGAGAATTCCACCAGACTAATCCACAGAAACCTAGAGAGGGGGTTTTGGTGGGGGGTACTGTCAGGATTGGTCAAGGTAGTTTAGAACCTAAGCGATTGGGTCCTACATTCAAACTCAAGCAAGGTTATACCCAGTTGCACTCCCCCATTAATTGGTCTCAGTTAGTGGCGAGGCAAATTGCAAAATTATAGTTAGAGAACTTCAAGCACCTCACAGTGCTCCAACATGGCGGCCTTGGGTATTGGGTTAGCGCTCTAGTGTTGCACCCATGTTTTGACAGCTCAGATGTATCGAGCGCGCTCACCTGATTACCGGCGCACTTCAACTGAATTCCTTCGCCGGCTGACGCATTCTTTTCTCCTCAGAACGCGCCGTTTTTTCCTGTTCGATTCCAGACTCATTTGAATCTCCGAACTGAATTTCCTGCGAGGTTCTAACGCTCGCATCATACAGTGACGCCATGGTGAGGTATTTTTTTGGAAAATTCTGAGAGAGAGTTTCCGTTTCCCTCATCGCACCAGCCTCCAGAGAACGTATCCTTTTATGTGAGGCAGCACTCGTCAGTGCTGTACAATTGGTCAGAAAAAACCTTCAGTTGTCTGAGAATTATCGTTCCAGTGTTCCTAATTCTTTTTGGAGCTTGTACTTTTTTCACTTGAAATTAAAGACAATTCTTTTGGAAATTCTTTTGAGAAGATGCTATTCATTAGCAGTGACTGTGATTCTGAAAATCTCCGGAGTACTCCTCATCTCTTGCAGTAGGGGTTTTACCAGCACTCAACTCAACTAGTAGGCAGGAATATATATATATATATATATATTGTTACTTACCGACATCACCAACTCTGCAGAGCTATCTCCGGAACTAGTCTCCTGCTGAATGAATGTGTTTAAGACATTTTTGATATTAAAGAGTATTACTTGGAAAGCACATATTACCAGAGAGAGGCAAGGTTCCACACAAGACAAGGTAACCATTGTGTTGTAAATGAAACAGCGATATGATTAAGCATTCACTGAAGACATGTGCTCTTCATGTCTGAATTACGTTTTCTGCTTTATATTGACTAGTGTTCAAGACCCCATTTTGTTTAGCCGTCCGCCATCTTGTATGGCCACGAAGCCACGTGCTCTGCACGAGAAGAGTCTTACCTCTTCATTGGTCACTCTCGAGATCTGCCTAGCAACAGTCTATAAATAGGTCCTTTGTACGTTTGGTGTATGTTCAAGACTGACCACATCTGTTACTAATTAGGCTTTGCTCGAATGTGTTTTCGCGGGTCTCAGGAACTGTTAACTCCACCCATGTATTGATCCTGCATTGAACATGTCCATATAAGGCCACAAATCTTACTTCATGTTGTATCCGCCTACTTATGAGCCCCCCTATTGTGTATAAAAGGGGACCATGTGCACAAGTCTTTTGTGCTACTCTGTGCAATACTGTAGAGTGTTGTGTAGATTGTAGGACCACCTTTGAAGGTTAATAAACTTTGTATTTGTATTTGCAGTTTCCGTGCCAACTTCCTTCTAGTACTTCGTATACAGAAGGGCGAACCCTCTGTACTTGCGGGCCTAGCTGGGGCCTGTATTCATCAATTGGCGCCCGTTACGTGGGGCTCATCGGCGACTCGGATACTCGAAGGACTGGTCGTGACGAAGGAGTGGAACCTTGCCAGGGAGGTGATCACTGCCAGCGGCGTCTTTAGTCCTGGCATCCCGAGGCTTTCTTCCTTCCCTTCCAAGCTGACCATCTGGGTGGTGCCGGTCCTCGACTGAGGTCCCTTCTGTCGGTTTTGCCGTGCAATAGCCGTTTGGGCGAATTTGGAACTTGGCAGTTGGAACCTGGCCGCTCTTGATTGGTAAGAACCGTTGTACGGTACTTGCTGCGAGCTTTTGAAGCCTGGGTTGGCAAGGCAGTTTTAGGATACGCTTGTCGTGGCTATTTGATTTGTGATGACCGGTCATATTTTGAAATGAATAATGTGAAAATATATGCGTTGCAACACATATAGGCAGGTAATGTGGAGATATTTCTCCAGGGGTTGTTTGAATTTGAACGGCGCAACGTTTAAGTGCCACTTTTTGATAATATTGCATATTTTGCACTATTCTTGAACATGCCTGCTTTGAGAGCACTCCGTAAGTGGTGCTGCTGTTTTGGGAACCGGTTAAGTCTTGAGGAATCTGAACCAGCCCCCCCAGAGGGGACTCCTAATAGGGATATGTATGTGAAGCACGGTCTTTCCCCTATAATGTACAGCACATTGTGGAGGAAATATACCAAGAAGGATCCTGAGTTACGATGGCCTTTGTATGGCTCGTTTGATATGCGTAAGATTGAGTATGTGGAGCAGTGTATATGTAAGCGGCGTGTGAGACAAGACATGTTTGAATGTATACGATTGTGGGTGAAAGAAGTGCGTGAGCGCGAGAAACGTGAAAAAGCGCTGAGTGACAAAGAACAACGGAAAAAGGACCATGTGAAAGCACAGGAAGCGAAACAGTGTGAGGAAAAGGATCTGGCGGAAAAACAGGAGAAAGAGCACAGGTTGCAAGTATCGGGTCAATATGCTGTTCAGCAACCTCTTTATCCTGTCCTTACTAATCTTGAAGATGATTTTTCTCTATTAGATCGTTCTCCGCCACCTTATGTTGGCCCGTCCGCTCCGGGAGTTAAGGATTCTGGACTGCTCAAGGAGAAGGTAGACACGCGGTCCATGTTATCAACTGATCGCATGGGTGAGCTTCGGAAAGTTTCTTTTTGTGCGCTTAAAGATAAACTATCTCTCGCTGAATTATTGCCGTCTTTGGAAGAATATATTTGGAAAAACAAGGGAACCCAAAAAAGGTAATCAAGGACCTTGGGTAATAGTATTTTAAAGAAACATTGGTCCGTAGAACAGTAAGGGTATTGGAGGGATAAATATAGTCCAGAATCGATACTATATTGTGGGAATGTCCAGCCGGACAAACCCTTTTTAATTCTTCAATGCAATATTCACAAATAAAAGAACATACTCTTTGTGGGACATAGTCCTGTATCCACCAGGGAGAACTAACAACACATACAAATCAATTACATACAAATAAACAGAGAGGCATTTCAGGCAAGAAGGACAGAGCTTATGTACATTATCCAGTGTTGGAAGCTTTTGTAAAACAACAGATGCACTCTTTTAACACAATGGAGTAATGTGCACGTTGTTTGCTTAGGTCGACGACGTTTCGATCCTGTTGTGAAATACTAGGATCATCTTCAGGACAAATTATATTTCTGGCCTGAGCATAAGAAATTGCCAATTGAATCCGGTGTAGACTTGTGGTCTTAGAGGAAGGATTACGGGGAGAATGAGATGAAGAAAATTGTATTTAAGCTCGAGGGAGGCTTAATAAGACCTGTACAATGGACAGGACGATGATTGAGGTCCGAGGGGAGAATAACCACCGGATGGAGGCAGGGTGGCAATGCACTCGATGCTGCCTGGGTCCTTCCGAATAGGGAATCTGAGTGACGCCACTCAGGTTCCGAGGGCTCCCCTGTCTGGCTTAACGGTTATATCGATAGGGTTTCGCAGGAGGGGGAGGAGGCACTCACGCAGATAGTGCAGGATCTCATTAAGGTGGGGGTAGTGGAGGAAGTCCCATACAATGTCTGCAATAGTCCAACCTTCCGATTTTGAAAAAAGACACTGATACTAGGATTTATCGCTTTATTATTGATTTGAGGGAGGTGAATAAGATAGTGATACCTTAATACCCAGTGGTTTCTGACATCACGACACTGCTTACCTTGGTCCCGCCAACGGCAACCACGTTCTCTGTTATTGATTTGAAAAATGCTTTCTTTTCGATCCCTATTCATCCTGATAGCCGATACCTTTTCGGCTTCACTTTGAATAATCGTACATATCGATTTTGTAGAGTTCCTCAAGGCTACACAGAAAGTCCTAGCATTTACAGTCAAGCATTGAAACGACAGTTGGATTCCTTTGTTTTACCTGAAGGGGTGGCCCTCATACAATATGTCGATGACATCTTGTTGGCGGCCGATACTCCAGAGCAATGTGAGAAGTGCACGTTATCTTTGCTTTCCTTTTTGGCATTGCACAATCAGAAAGTATCGAAGAAAATATTACAATTCTGTAGACCAAAGGTAACCTACTTAGGTCACCTTTTGTCTAAGGAGGGGCGTGCACTCACATTAGATCGCATTCAAGCAATTTTGGACACACCAGTACCTTCTACACAGAAGGACGTGCGTGCATTTTTGGGACTCACCTCTTTTTGTAGGCAACGGATACTGGGTTTTTCACACATAGTTAAACCACTGTTGGCACTTTTGACGAAAGACACTCCAACTCCCCTTCCCTGGTCAGACGAGTGTGGGAGTGCTTTTCAACGATTACGACAAGCCCTTTGTTCAGCACCAGTGTTAGGCACCCCTGATTATACGAAGCCCTTTACATTGTATGTGCATGAAAGAGATGGATGTGCGTTATCAGTTTTAGTACAGATGTATGGCGACAAGCAGCGCCCTTGTGCATATTTCTCGGCAGTACTTGATCCTGTTGCCCGAGCGTTGCCTGGTTGTTTTCGCTCGGTTGCGGCGACAGCTGTGTCAATACGCCAAAGCAAAGGAATTGTGTTATCTCATAAGCTATTGGTGCTGGTCCCCCATGCTGTTGACGCCCTGTTGAATCAGACAAAGACGCAGCACTTAACTAGTGCTCGTCTAACAGGATATGAGCTGACGTTGTTGGCTCCTCATATCACATTGAAGAGATGCGCAACACTAAACCCAGCCACATTGTTGCCATTTCCGGAGACTCAGCCTGAGGCGAAAGAAACACATGATTGCATCTTTGTAACTGAGGAACAGACAAAGGTTCGTATTGATCTCCAGGATACGCCCTTTACAGATGTAGATGGAGAATTGTGGGTGGATGGGTCGTGCCTGAAGCTACCAGATGGTACGACTTCAGCGGCGTATGCAATTACCACGCTACAAACAGTAGTGGAGACAGCACGCATACCGCAGAAATCAGCTCAAGCAGCGGAACTGATAGCATTAACACGAGCATGTGAGCTTAGTGCAGGATTGCGTGTGAATGTTTATACAGATAGCCGCTATGCCTTCGGGGTAGCACACGACTTTGGCTTACTCTGGAAGGAGAGAGGGTTTCTAACGTCACATGGAGCACAGATAATGAACGGAGAGTTAGTTCACAACCTCTTGACCGCATTGACATATCCAAAGAAGATTGCCATAGTTAAATGCAATGCACATAAAAAGGTGATAGATAAAGTGGGAAAAGGGAATGCTCTGGCAGATCGAGTAGCACGAGGCACTGCGATGCAGCCTGACTCCACTGCAATGTATGTGGTGAAATCGCAGGCAGAAAGATGGCATGATGCTAGGAGAGAAGTGTTAGAGATACAGAGGACAGCTTCCGATAAAGAACGGGAGCAATGGTCTACTGATGGAGAATTGGACGATGAAGGTTGTTGGAGAAATAAGCAGATGGATAAATGGAAGTTACCCATAGCTTTTGTACAACCTATGGTTCAGATGGCACATGGGCTAGCTCATGTTGGAGCTTCCGCAATTGTAAAATTGCTCACACAAGTTTGGGAGCATCCAGAGATTGCTACCACGGCAAAGAGAGTGGTGCAGACTTGTATGATTTGCCTAAAGTACAATCCAGGAAAAGGGACACGGACTCCAGCAGGAGGATTTGCAACACCCACTGCACCTTTTGAAGTTTTGCAAATAGATTATATTCAGCTTGAACGCTGTAATAATCTGAAGTATGTTCTAGTAGTGGTTTGCGCCTTCAGCAAATGGATTGAGGCATACCCTACGAAAGACAATACTGCAATTACTACAGCCAAGGTGTTATTGAAGGAGTTCTTCCCTCGGTATGGTGTTTGTAGATTGTTGTGGAGTGATAACGAACCTCATTTTATAGCGGACGTTATCAAGTATGTCCTGAAAGGAATGGGAATTACACAAAAATTCCACGCAGTGTTTCACCCTCAGTCTGCGGGATTGGTTGAGAAGTATAACGGCACTCTGAAGCTTAAAATGGCGAAAATACAAGCTTCCACTTCCCTGACTTGGCCGGATGCTTTACCTTTGGCATTATTGTCAATTAGGTCAGTACCGCATTCTCGAACCGGTCTCACGCCATATGAGATCGTGTTTGGACGTCCGATGAATATTTGGGGCCCACCGAAACCAAAGTCAGTGTATGATGTACCTTGTGTAATGATGAGTGATTATCTGGCACAGTTAACCGATAAGTTGGTCTCTATTCATCAACAGGTTCGAGAAGCGCTCCGTGACCGGTCCACAGATGAAGGCCATGATCTCCGGCCCCGAGATTTTGTCCTGGTGAAATCGTTTGAAAGGACGAGCAGCCTAGAACCGAGGTGGTGCGGTCCTGAGCAGGTCTTGCTTGCAACGAGAACGGCTGTCCGGGTCTCCAACCGTAAAAATTGGATCCACTCCATACATTGTCGTAGAGTGCCACCCGGATTGGTGGAGCCTGCTGTATTGACCGACCATCGAGAAATCCTGGCTGCGAAGAAAGGCCGTGCTGTGGACCCGGACGATACTGAGGAGCTCTTCCCGGACCAAGCGACCCCTGGAGTAAGAAGATATCACCTCAGATGGAGGAAGTGAATTTCTAAGTATCAAAATACGTTGTCAGAGCAGCCCCTGGGTTAGTGAAACGGAGAGCCAATGAGGCAAGGGGGGGGGGATCAGCCCTGCATTAGTGTAGTGACACCCGTCTTGGCCCGATGGTGAAGAAATCAACCGCTGCCTAGGGGGAAGAGTTCTGACAACCTTTTTAGTTTCAGGAAGATATGGACACTTGTTCGAAAATGGAGAAGAAGAAAATTTTTTGTGCAATAGGGTTCATTGTTGCTTTGGCGATTGCTGCCATCACCACGTGGTTTGTTGAAGATGTAATTCCTGCCCGTGAGTTGCTTGTTGTGTCTACTCCAGTGCCGGAGGAGCACTACTTCTACACCCTTCCATATCAAGAATTGAAGCATCGCCAGTCCTATCTGAATAACACTTTCATCCAGATGCTGCATCATTCCCACGTCGCTACAAATGCTACATATTGTTGGATATGTGGTATGATGCCAGCGCATCAGAAGAAAGGGGGAACACCATTTATACCTCTCCCTTTCTCACATAACGACTCCTGTAGAGCATGGTACACCTTGCTCTTTGCCACACGAAAACCTACCGTGGGACGATTACTCTTCAGACTTAACAAAGAGTGTCATCAGGATAAAGAAGGCTACCCACAAGCCAATGGAACAATATGGGAATGGGAAGAATATCGACCAGACAATTAATCAATTCCCTACATCTTTACGAATACTAGAGACACTAATGGAAACGAGAAATTTGTCATTTCAGTGGCACAAGCCCAAGCGGACATGTGTATCCAAAGTGTTGGTCATATTCCTGTTGGTGTCAGTGATTGTATTGTTGTACTAAACATAGATGGATTAAATAACAGTACCTTTCTGGCCTCCCACAATACCTATTTTGTGTGTGGTAATAAAGGTTACTATCGTTTGCCTGCCAGATGGTCCGGGGTATGCTATGTGGCCTTTTTATTACCCCCTGTAACTTGAAGTTATTGAACAACGTAACCGTAAATAGGTATAAACGCACTCTATCTGTTGATGACGTTGACCGGACGGATACCAGTTTGCAACAGTATATTGATTTTAATCTAGGGCTGTTTTTCTTTGTTGGAGCTGCCCTGAATAATAGGAAGATTCGACGATTAACTAGGGTTGTAGAGGCTGTGACAAATCAAACTGCTGCTGCTCTTGGGAACATTACAGAAGAGTTGCAGATCACTAGAATTGTTACATTACAGAATCGTATGGTATTAGATGTTATGTTAGCAGATAGGGGTGGAGCATGTAGAATTATAGGAAGTAGTTGTTGTGTGTTCATCCCTGATCACACACCATCAGTTTATCAAGCTATTAATAAATTGCATAAAATTGCTGCTGACATTCATACAGACAATGGCACTTGGACCTTTTTTGGATGGTTTTGGACCTTAATTACTACCTGGGGATGGAAAGTCCTTACTGGTTTATGTATTATTGTAGCAATTTTGTTCACATGTTGTATGTGTATTCAATGTGGTCCTATGATATGTTCTCTATGTGTTTCATTCTGTATCCCCAATAAGAAAGCTGTTGCCGATGCCACCTATCGAAAGAGCATAAACAAAGAAATAACTGAGATGATGAGAATAGATATAAATGATGATTATCTTGATTATCCTAGTAAACCGAATGTCTTCAGCAAATGCTGAAAGGGTCGTCTGTTGTAAATGAAACAGCGATATGATTAAGCATTCACTGAAGACATGTGCTCTTCATGTCTGAATTACGTTTTCTGCTTTATATTGACTAGTGTTCAAGACCCCATTTTGTTTAGCCGTCCGCCATCTTGTATGGCCACGAAGCCACGTGCTCTGCACGAGAAGAGTCTTACCTCTTCATTGGTCACTCTCGAGATCTGCCTAGCAACAGTCTATAAATAGCTCCTTTGTACGTTTGATGTATGTTCAAGACTGACCACATCTGTTACTAATTAGGCTTTGCTCGAATGTGTTTTCGCGGGTTACAGGAACTGTTAACTCCACCCATGTATTGATCCTGCATTGAACATGTCCATATAAGGCCACAAATCTTACTTCATGTTGTATCCGCCTACTTATGAGCCCCCCTATTGTGTATAAAAGGGGACCATGTGCACAAGTCCTTTGTGCTACTCTGTGCAATACTGTAGAGTGTTGTGTAGATTGTAGGACCACCTTTGAAGGTTAATAAACTTTGTATTTGTATTTGCAGTTTCCGTGCCAACTTCCTTCTAGTACTTCGTATACAGAAGGGCGAACCCTCTGTACTTGCGGGCCTAGCTGGGGCCAGTATTCATCAATTGGGTGCTAGAAGTGTAGGATTGCAAGCATTAGAGGGTACGTTAGGCGTTTAGGGCTGTAATAATTTTGTGCTAAATTTTGCAGGTGCAGAAAGTCCCTACCTGGGTAGCATCTTACGAAGACATCAGTGTGGCAGTCTCTCTTTCTGTCCCATTCCCCTTTCCCCCCTGCTTCTGATATCAGAGAGATTCTGGTTTAGGGGCATTGGGGAGTTGGGAAATAATCATCGAGGAATTTCAGCTGTTCGGCTCCTGTGGAAGAATCTAGATTCAGGTACTGGGCCTGACAATTTCATTCTGGTTTTGCACTTGAGTCATTTGATTATGTGAGTCTGCATTAACTGATATATTTTGCCTTCCTTTCTAAAATATTGAATTTATAAACATGTGTGTCACTTCAAATGCACCTGAATTTGTCTTCTTGCCTCACCTTAAGAGTGTGCCGGGTTTTGTTTTATCGGCTCGTCTTTTGGGAGTGCTGTTTAACGTGTGTTGTTTAAAGGTGCAGTGGTGCATGTGCCTCCTCTTGGGATCGCAGGGTCTAGGTGTGTCCTACTGTGTCACTACACGAGTCCACAGAGGGATTCACCCAATGTCTGAACGCGGGTTGCAGAGTCCATTGGGGGATTCACTCAATGTTTTAAACATGGGGTTGCAGAGTCCATTCAGGGATTCACCCAATGTTTTGAATGCTAGTTTGGAGAGTCCATACAGGGAAGCACCCAATTTTTTTCTGCTGAGGTGGATACTGGTCACTAACATTATCTCACTGAGGGTGTAACGCTGATGTGTGTCTGAAACATGGGCTAGTTTATTTGTTTTTCTACCCAGAAGTGGTATCTCCTAGCAGTTCAAACCTGCCGATACAACTAGCAATTCTGCACGTCACTTCCTTTGTGCACTTGTGTGTTATATTATCAGTCTCTGCATAACCCATTGGGTGTATTTGGTTCCTACATTTAATTAAGTTTAATAATTATGTGGCTTGATCTAAAAAACAAACACACAGACCAACTACACGAGTGATAGCACTGAATCCTTATATTAACACCTCTGCTACCTTTACTCACCAAATCATTGCCATTCGCTGCCGCAACACAATAGAACACGTCAGAAAACAACAAAGATGAATTATTTTAATCCTCAAAAAAGGTGTTCCTTTTTGTAACCAATTTATAGTCTTGGCAAAAAGGAGAGTTCTGCTGCCTCTGTGACGGAAGCTGGCTCTGGGCCTTGGCTCGGTCCCAATCCTTCTTCTCAGTAGAAGGACTAACGAAGTCCTTGGATGGCCAGGTACCCTATGCTGCCTGTAGGCGACTGTCCCACAGGTCCGGCCGTGTTTGTAAACGTCCCTCGGGTCTCCAGCTGCTGGCTAGTGGGGTTTCCAGCTAATGAACCTCGTTGCGGAAAATCCAAGCAAGGCTGCAAAGAAACTCTTTATAAAATGAATAAATAAGTTAAAAAAATATATGATTGCTGCCTTCTGTTTCTTTGCTGCACCGGTTAAAAAGCCAGCTATCCCACTAAAAATAATTTGGAGTTATTTTTTCTTTCGACACACAACTGTCCACCCGTCTGCAGCCTCCTCCTCATGAAAGTCTGTAGCAGTGGTGTCCACTTGTGGTGTTGCTTCGGGGCAGTCAGATGACGTTACCTCTGGGGAAGACACAGGGACCAAGAATGGTGGCTCCTCACAATCCATTGCCTGGAAACAAGAGAAAGATATTGAGCTGAGCTTGCATTGTCCACGTCTCAGCCCAGGAGGACAGTCTTGACATTCATCCCCGCAAGAAGGGGCTGCTCGCAAGTACCAGCTCCCAGGTCCACCACTTACATCTTAATACACATCAGCAATAAGACACATTTCAATACTTCTCCCGCCTCACTTCACACAGCGCTGCCGGCACCCAGCACTCCTCGGCGTCTGATGTGCTGATCTTTGGAAACATTGAATAAAAGTCAGGTGGACATGGCCAGGGCGCCGCCTATGCTGTGACTCTTGGTTACGTACCAGCACCAAAATTCCCCAAATTCCCGCTAAGTCAGTCCATCTCTGCTAGTAAGTTGGAACTCTGAAACACTGAAATGTACATCTGTGGGCCTGCATCTGCCCTGGTGATCCACCCACCAAAACTGCAACCCCTCAGGTGTGCGCATGAGCTGCTAGAAGCCTCTACTTGTAAGCACTATATAAATACCAGGTCCTGTTCTATCCAGTAAGGGAGCTCGGTAGGATAACACCTCTCGTGCAAAAACTTGTTTGACCTCTCAGCCTTCTTCAGATACAAATAACATAAGGATCGGTCATCAAAGGTGCTGCCATAAAAACAATGCATTATTAGGTCAACAGTGATCTTCTACTTTTTTGAAACAGCCACAGGTTTCAGCACGAGCAGCGGGTATTTACGGGCAATTTCCTTAAAGACCCCTAAAGACAACATCGTATGTAGCAAGTGAGGGTGTGACCTCATCATATCTGGCAAGTGAGGGCATGACCGCATCATATCTGGCAAGTGAGGGCGTGATGTCATCATATTTGACAAGTGAGGGCGTGACCTCATCATATCAGACAAGCGAGGATGTGACCTCATCATATCTGGCAAGTGAGGGTGTGACCACAACATATCTGGCAAGTGAGGATGTGTCCTCATCATATCTGGCAAGTGAGGGTGTGACCTCAACATATCTGGCAAGTGAGGATGTGACCTCATCATATCTGGCAAGTGAGGGTGTGACCTCAACATATCTGGCAAGTGAGGATGTGACCTCATCATATCTGGCAAGTGAGGGTGTGACCTCATCATAGGTGGCAAGTGAGGATGTGACCTCATCATGTGTGGTGTGTGACGGTGTGGACGTGCACTGCCTATGTGTTCCTCTCACTAAGTCAAGGTAAAGAGATTTCTGGGACAGAATCTCTCCATCAGCCAGATAACTGCTCGATAACCCAGTGCCATGGGAGCCTGGCACGGCCTGTGGACGATGCCTCTCGTTCAAGGCCCAGCTGCAGGAATCGGAAAAGACAGGCCATAAAAGGTACATGGGCCAAGAAAAGCTCCCTCGATACACTCAAGTGAGAAAATAATTACAGTATAATGGGGAAAATGATCGTTTGTTTGTTCCTCACGGAGTATAAACACTATTTTGATCTTATACACACCAAATTCAAGCTCTGGAATTCACAGAGACAGATATTGCCACATTAAGCTCAGGGCCCTGCTGACATCTAGTCAAAACAATTACCTCCTCTTCTTGCTCGTCGTCCTCCTCCTCCTCCTCCCCACTGTTGTCTTCCTCTTGGCCTGGCGTCTGGCCCTGCACGGCGCTCACTTTTACATGCTTCTTCCTTTGGCACAGCTGGGCGAGTCTCTCTCGCATGGCTGCCACCTCACCCCGCTGGCACTGCCGATTGAAGGTGCAGAGCTGCTGAGCCACCTGCCAGCCAGGGATGGGGGGGACAAATAACAAACACGTTACATGCACTATCCTGCCTCTTAATCATGGATTCTTTTCATCGCCCTCTTTGCCTTGTTGTTGCTTTTTGCTATACCAGACCCAAAACTTCATTTAACGTTAATCTAATCTGGTAATTTGTAAGGTATTCATGAAATTCACCCCTTTATCAGATATGCACTAAATCTGCTTCGCAGTCATTAAATCCATCTCAATGGTGAGTATTCAGTAAAAGTACCTCACTGTTGGATATTCACTAAATCCAACTCACTGTTGCGCATTAATTAAATCCGTGTACAAAGAGTATGCAGTTCATAAATTCATCTCATGGGGAGCACCATTAGTGCCACACCTATACGAAGAAGGGTCGGTGGAATGTAAATATTCATGAACAAGAGCCCCAGGATTGCAGAGAGGGGTAGGTTGCCGGTAACTGACCGCGCGAGACGCCAAACCTCACAATGAGCGGAATTCTTTGCAATACCGAAGGGGCAAGTGTACTATACCGACTGGGTCGGACTCCCCCTCATCTATTTATTATTTACACAAGGGATTGGTTTAGCCACACTTTATAGGTGTGTTTTTTGGGGGGATTGGGCCTTTTACCTATTTGGACACCTGTCCCGAATCCAAGTAGATAAGGATATTCTGACGTTCCTGACAAACTGCCATAGATCATACGTGACTCCCTTTTTGGCAAGAAACATGTTGACCTTTCCTTAAGTTGATCCCTTGAGATACGAAGGAACATTATTTCCTTTATAGTTTCACTTTGTTTTTAGACATGACAATATCCACCACCATAATAAAGTATCCATTAGGTGGCCTTTAGTCATTTTTATATAATCCATTTTTATTGTGTTTACAAAGCAAGCAACATCTAAAGCGATACAACCGTGAAGAACAGAACATTTCTGGGCTACAGCATTTACAAGAGACAGCTGATTCGAAAAGCACTCCCCTCATGATGGTGATCCATAATAAGACCTCCACTTCTCCAAAACGCTATCATGTTTATGAGGACAGCCACGTGCCTCATATATCGGCTTTCCTGTTGTGTGCATCAATCAACCCCCTTACGACACAGCTGGATTGAGGGGGGTGAGGTTGTCCCCGCACGCAGGTAACATCTCTTTTGGCTACCAGACATGCCACCCCTATAAAGATCCTCTCAGAGCATAGTCCACCCGTCTCTTCCAGGAGCCCCAGCAGTGCCGCTCGGGTGTCCTGGTCAAACGAGTGCCCCAGAACTGCTGAGATCTCACGTCACAAAAGGAGCACAGCGCCGGGCAGTCCCATGCCAGATGACAGAATCCAGCAGCAGGGAGAGCCCAAAGTGCGCATGTAACCTCAGAGGTCGGGGATATCCGTTGCATACGGCGTGGGGAAAGATATGTTGCATGCACATTCACGAAGACATCACCAGCTCCCTGGGGACCCGACATGCCTCCCTCCAATCACCATCCAGCCTGCCCACCCCCTCTAAGGGACCCGGAGCATTGATAATCAAAGAAAGATAAATCACGGGTATCTATCCCCTGCTCAGAGCCGGGAATCCAGGGGGAGGTGGTTCCGCAGGGCATGCCATAGCTGAAGGAAACAGAAGAACTGTGTGTGGGACAGGGCATAATGACCTCTCAATTCTTAAAAAACATCAGATTACCCCCCCTGGTTGACTTCTCCACAGTATGTAATTCTTATCCGGTCTCATTGGGCAAAACCCTCAAGGCTTGAGAGCTGTTGAAGCCATGTGCCTTGCCAGACTGGGGCAATCCAGTCAGGTGGCGGTCCCACCGAATAAAGGGTATCGCCGCCCTCCAACAACATACTGCGACCTGGGTGCAGGATGGTGTTGTTGGAGGCATTCGGCCCAGTACAGCAAGTCAAGGAGCCCCTCAAAGCCCAGTCGGTTAAGTGCCAAGGAGGAGGCGGGGTCATCCCAGCCACCTGCAATCCACACATTGATGGGCACCAGTTGTGCCACTAGATAGCACCCGTAGATGTCCGACACCCCACAACCACCGTCAAAGGAAGACTTGGGCACTGAGCTGACCACCACCCAATGGCGCTTACCGGCCCATATAAAGGATGCGAGTCTGGAGGTCAGGGAGTGGAACCATCTTTGGTGGATTGGATAAGAAACATTTGCTAGGGCGTGCAAATAGCGTGGGAGACATCATCTTAAAGAGTGTGATGCGTCCCATGGGGTTAAGGGGCAGTCGGCACCAGCAGCACAGGTCAAGGGACAAGGCTAATTGTTGAAAATTAGGGGCCCGGGCCAGGTTTGAGAGGCATGCTATATGAATCCCGGGTACTTGAAGGAGTTCAGCAAAAAGGTGCATGAGGGCACCAGTGTCGTCCCGCAGCGTCCCCAGTGACTTCCACCAATAAGGATTTACGCACATTAACCTGAAGACCAGAGACCGCTCCATAAAGACGAAGGATATCCAGACAGCGGTGACCAGAGGACTGGGGGTCGCCAAGAATGGGGAGAAGGTCATCAGCGTAGAGCGATATCCGTTCCTCGAATCCAACCCCTCACCTCCTGCCCAATCTCCAAGCATCGCAGCGGATCAGGCATGCCAATAGTTCAATAGCGAGGGCGAATGGTAGTGGGAAGAGGGGACAGCCATGACGTGGCCCTCAGTCATTTTTAATGCTCCACTCTTTTTCTCCATTCTACACATTCAGCACCCTCACTTCAGGCTCATTACAGCAAATCACTTTAAAATATGTCCGGCAAAGAGACCCTCAAGGGACCCGTTGGGCATTGCAGGAGCAGCCCAAAAAGGAGCTGCCCGATGATGAAGCATGCCACCCATCCGGGTGAGTGAGGACTCTTGCTCCGGAATATTTATATTTCACCAACCATTCTTGGCATGTGACCGACACACTAATGGTGTTCCCTCGTGAGAGGATATTAGGAACTGTATACTCTCTGTCCGTTGATCAGTCTACATAGGGGAGTGTATGCTGGACACGGATTGCTCCTAGTCCCGCCTTTTCTTTCAAGGTATTCACTACATCCACCTCCCTGTCAGCTTATTGTTGGGTTTGCATTAAATGAATCTCATTGTCTAGTATTCACGAAATCCACCTCATTGTCCGGCATTTGCTGAATCCACCTCATTGTCCGGCATTTGCTGAATCCGCCTCTACACCAGATATTCGCTAAAGACTCCTTTGCCAGAGAGGCATAAAATCCTCCTCTTCGTCTGATATTTAGTAAATTAATATCCTCATCAACCATACCAAAAATGTGCCTCTTTACCCACCGTTTACCAAATCTGCATCCTGGTTAGTTTTCACTAAATCTAGCATTTTCGCAGCTATTTACCAAAGATGTCGCTTTGCCTGGTTTTCACTTAATCGGTCTCTCCATTCCCCATTTAATAAACTTGTATGTTTATTTGGTATTCACCAAGCCAGTCATTTTGTCTGTTCGTTCCTAAATGTACCTCTTAATGAGGCGTTCATTGAACATTCCTTCCGTTATAGCAGTAAAGAAATGTGAAACTTTGTCCCACAGCCACTAAATCCACAACTTTGTCTAGAATTCAACAATACCATCTCTTCCTCGGCACTGAAAAAATGTACTTTGTCTGTTAGCAACAGAAATCCACCCCCTTGTGAAGTATTCTACACTTCATCAATATTCAGTAAATCTTCATCTTCATCCGGCGATCACGGAATCTGCCTCCTTGTCCGGTATTCACTAAATGCGCTTCTTCCACCAGTAGGTACTAAATCTGCCTCGTCCTTCGATATTACTCAAAGATGCCGATTCATCCGCCATATGTTAAAACTGCCTCTTCCATTGTATTCTCGCCAAATCTACCTCTTCGTCCACCAGTCACCAGACTGAGGTCTGCCTCAGTGATTGATTTCATTTACCTCCATGCCTGGTTTTCAATTAATCTGTTGCTTCATCCGAATCTTCTTGATCTGCGCCTTCGTCGTGTTTTGAAGCTACGCCCGCACCAAGTGCTCAAGAAATTCACCGAATCGTCTGGTGTTGTCTTAACCTGGCGTTTCGTTTGGCGTGAAGATTCTTGTCTCATCTTCACTCAATCTGCGCCTTCATCTGGTATTTACTAAATCTAACTCCACCAATGCTATTGAATAAATGCAAATTTCCATCTCTTAATCAATCAATAGGTCTCCGTGCTGGACACAGCCTAAACCGCTCTGTGTTTACTAACTCGGTCTCTTTGTGAGACCTTACTTACATTTGCCCATTTAACTGGGTTACCTTTCTCGTCATCAGGTCTGTATAAATATAACTTTTCAGTTAGTATTCAAGACTCTGTCCCTTCGTCTGGCGCTCACTAAACCTGCCTTGTCTGGTTGGTAACACATCTGCCTAAACAGGGTCGCAGAATTCTACCTTCCCATTTGTTACTCAATAACTGTGCCTCTTCTTAAAGTATTTATGTTCCTTAAAACAACTGGTTTGATGAGTTGTCACTGTTTCTATATCTTCAGCAGATATTCCCACAAGTCAACACATCTGGTCTTCAAACATCTGGCACTCTACGTAGCGCTGAATGGGGCCACATCTCTATCTGATGTTCACTGGATCTCTGCGGCAGACCAGGACACAGTTACAACAGTAACACACAGCTGCCCAGGTAACTTGGAAATCTTTCACCTCTGGGTTTCGCCAGACTCTGCACTGCTCTCAGGATCACAAGTCCTGGCGTGTTTGAGATCTCCCTCACCTCAGGCAGGCTGCCGTCTTCCACCAGAGTGTCAAACTCATTGTTCATCAGCTCAGACAGGAACTCCTCCACTTCGTACTGCTCCAGGTCAGCTGGTGGGGGAAAGAGAACATGTTTGCAGCAGGGAATACAGGAGCCTCGTCCTTCCCCAAAGGAGCTCAGAACTCCCTAAAGCAGGTGGAGAACAGCAAGTATGAGGCGAGTCTGGACAAACATCTTCACCTGGAGAATCCACAGACATTGTCAGCCTGCTGATTCATCTGCCCCTCTCTACACAGCCCCCAGTAGACCTGCTGATTCATCTGCCCCTCTCTACACAGCCCCCAGTAGACCTGCTGATTCATCTGCCCCTCTCTACACAGCCCCCAGTAGACCTGCTGATGAATCTGCCACACTCTGCACACACCCCTGGTGTCTCATGACCCTGTTAATGAATCTGACGCTCTCTGCACACACCCCTGGTGTCTCAGTACCCCGTTAATGAATCTGACACTCTCTGCACACTCCCCTGGTATCTCATGGCCCTTTTAATGAATCTGACTCTCTGCACACACCCCTGGTGTCTCATGACCCTGTTAGTGAATCTGATGCTCTCTGCACACACCCCTGGTGTCTCATATGACCCTGTTAATGAATCTGACGCTCTCTGCACACACCCCTGGTGTCTCATGTCCCCGTTAATGAATCTGACACTCTCTGCACACTCCCCTGGTATCTCATGACCCTTTTAATGAATCTGACTCTCTGCACACACCCCTGGTGTCTCTTAACCCTATTAATGAATGACTCTCTGCACACACCCCTGGTGTCTCTTAACCCTATTAATGAATCTGACACTCTCTGCACACACCCCTGGTGTCTCATGACCCTGTTAGTGAATCTGATGCTCTCTGCACACACCCCTGGTGTCTCATATGACCCTGTTAATGAATCTGACGCTCTCTGCACACACCCCTGGTGTCTCTCAACCCTATTAATGAATCTGACTCTCTGCACACACCCCTGGTGTCTCATGTCCCTGTTAATGAATCTGACGCTCTCTGCACACACCCCTGGTGTCTCTCAACCCTATTAATGAATCTGACTCTCTGCACACACCCCTGGTGTCTCAGTACCCCGTTAATGAATCGGACACTCTCTGCACACTCCCCTGGTGTCTCATGACCCTTTTAATGAATCTGACTCTCTGCACACACCCCTGGTGTCTCATGACCCTGTTAATGAATCTGACGCTCTCTGCACACTCCCCTGGTGTCTCATGTCCCTGTTATTGAATCTGACACCCTCTGCACACACCCCTGGTGTCTCAGGGCCCTGTTAATGAATCTGACACTCTCTGCACAAACCCCTGGTGTCTCATGACCCGATTAATGAATCAGACACTCTGCACACACCCCTGGTGTCTCATGACCCTGTTAATGAATCTGACGCTCTCTGCACACACCCCTGGGGCTGTCTTTACCCTGTTAATGAATCTGACGCTCTCTGCACACACCCCTGGTGTCTCAGGGCCCTGTTAATGAATCAGACACTCTGCACACACCCCTGGTGTCTCAGGGCCCTGTTAATGAATCTGACGCTCTCTGCACACTCCCCTGGTGTCTCAGGGCCCTGTTAATGAATCTGACACTCTCTGCACACTCCCCTGGTGTCTCATGACCCTATTAATGAATCAGACACTCTGCACACACCCCTGGTGTCTCATGACCCTGTTAATGAATCTGACGCTCTCTGCACACTCCCCTGGTGTCTCATGACCCTGTTAATGAATCTGACGCTCTCTGCACACACCCCTGGTATCTCTTAACCCTATTAATGGATCTGACACCCACTGCACACACCCCTGGGGCTGTCTTCACCCTGTTAATGAATCTGACACTCTCTGCACACACCCCTGGTGTCTCATGACCCTGTTAATGAATCAGACACTCTGCACACACCCCTGGTGTCTCATGACCCTATTAATGAATCAGACACTCTGCACACACCCCTGGTGTCTCATGACCCTGTTAATGAATCTGACGCTCTCTGCACACACCCCTGGTGTCTCAGTACCCCGTTAATGAATCTGACGCTCTCTGCACACACCCCTGGTGTCTCAGGGCCCTGTTAATGAATCAGACACTCTGCACACACCCCTGGTGTCTCATGACCCTATTAATGAATCAGACACTCTGCACACACCCCTGGTGTCTCATGACCCTGTTAATGAATCTGACGCTCTCTGCACACTCCCCTGGTGTCTCAGGGCCCTGTTAATGAATCTGACACTCTCTGCACACACCCCTGGTGTCTCATGACCCTATTAATGAATCAGACACTCTGCACACACCCCTGGTGTCTCATGACCCTGTTAATGAATCTGACGCTCTCTGCACACACCCCTGGTATCTCTTAACCCTATTAATGGATCTGACACCCACTGCACACACCCCTGGGGCGGTCTTCACCCTGTTAATGAATCTGACACTCTCTGCACACACCCCTGGTGTCTCATGACCCTGTTAATGAATCAGACACTCTGCACACACCCCTGGTGTCTCATGACCCTGTTAATGAATCAGACACTCTGCACACACCCCTGGTGTCTCATGTCCCTGTTAATGAATCTGACGCTCTCTGCACACTCCCCTGGTGTCTCAGTACCCCGTTAATGAATCTGACGCTCTCTGCACACACCCCTGGTGTCTCATGACCCTGTTAATGAATCTGACGCTCTCTGCACACACCCCTGGTGTCTCATGACCCTGTTAATGAATCTGACGCTCTCTGCACACACCCCTGGTGTCTCAGTACCCCGTTAATGAATCGGACACTCTCTGCACACACCCCTGGTGTCTCATGACCCTTTTAATGAATCTGACTCTCTGCACACACCCCTGGTGTCTCAGTACCCCGTTAATGAATCGGACACTCTCTGCACACACCCCTGGTGTCTCATGACCCTATTAATGAATCTGACACTCTCTGCACACACCCCTGGTGTCTCATGACCCTGTTAATGAATCTGACGCTCTCTGCACACACCCCTGGTGTCTCATGACCCTGTTAATGAATCTGACGCTCTCTGCACACACCCCTGGTGTCTCATGACCCTTTTAATGAATCTGACTCTCTGCACACACCCCTGGTGTCTCATGACCCTGTTAATGAATCTGACGCTCTCTGCACACACCCCTGGTGTCTCAGTACCCCGTTAATGAATCTGACGCTCTCTGCACACACCCCTGGTGTCTCAGTACCCTGTTAATGAATCGGACACTCTCTGCACACTCCCCTGGTGTCTCAGGGCCCTGTTAATGAATCTGACACTCTCTGCACACACCCCTGGTGTCTCATGACCCTATTAATGAATCAGACACTCTGCACACACCCCTGGTGTCTCATGACCCTGTTAATGAATCGGACGCTCTCTGCACACTCCCCTGGTGTCTCATGACCCTGTTAATGAATCTGACGCTCTCTGCACACACCCCTGGTGTCTCATGACCCTTTTAATGAATCTGACTCTCTGCACACACCCCTGGTGTCTCATGACCCTGTTAATGAATCTGACGCTCTCTGCACACACCCCTGGTGTCTCAGTACCCCGTTAATGAATCGGACACTCTCTGCACACTCCCCTGGTGTCTCAGGGCCCTGTTAATGAATCTGACACTCTCTGCACACACCTCTGGTGTCTCATGACCCTATTAATGAATCTGACGCTCTCTGCACACACCCCTGGGGCTGTCTTCACCCTGTTAATGAATCTGATGCTCTCTGCACACACCCCTGGTGTCTCATGACCCTATTAATGAATCAGACACTCTGCACACACCCCTGGTGTCTCATGACCCTGTTAATGAATCTGACGCTCTCTGCACACACCCCTGGTGTCTCAGTACCCCGTTAATGAATCGGACACTCTCTGCACACTCCTCTGGTGTCTCAGGGCCCTGTTAATGAATCTGACACTCTCTGCACACACCCCTGGTGTCTCATGACCCTATTAATGAATCTGACGCTCTCTGCACACACCCCTGGGGCTGTCTTCACCCTGTTAATGAATCTGATGCTCTCTGCACACACCCCTGGTGTCTCTCAACCCTATTAATGAATCTGACACTCTGCACACTCCCCTGGTGTCTCATGACCCTGTTAATGAATCTGACGCTCTCTGCACACACCCCTGGTGTCTCAGTACCCCGTTAATGAATCGGACACTCTCTGCACACTCCCCTGGTGTCTCATGACCCTTTTAATGAATCTGACACTATGCACCCACCCCTGGTGTCTCTCAACCCTATTAATGAATCGGACACTCTCTGCACACACCCCTGGTGTCTCATGACCCTATTAATGAATCGGGGTTTCCCTTCTGCTCCCTGTGCAAGGACGCTACGCTGCTGTGGGGCTCCAGAATCGCCTGAACACATCGGGACTGCGAGGACCGGGGAGCATTGCGCTCCGATAATCTGGCTCACCTGCTCCTCTTCCCGCTGACCATCTCGCCCACGCCACGCCTCGCGGCCCCCGCTCCGCGGGTGCCGCTCGAAGGCTCCTTCAACATTTAAAAACTCGGCTTGTGCTACGAAGGTTGGGTTTCCCTTCTGCTCCCTGTGCAAGGACGCTACGCTGCTGTGGGGCTCCAGAATCGCCTGAACACATCGGGACTGCGAGGACCGGGGAGCATTGCGCTCCGATAATCTGGCTCACCTGCTCCTCTTCCTAACGACCCGCCCCTCTTATTATTTAACCATGTTCACGTGAATCCGCAGCGCGGATCGCAGCGCGGGCGAAGCCCGGGCCAAGGGCGGGCCCGTTGTAGCCCGTTTGAGACCGAGAGAGACCGGACCGGGCTACCCCTCTGTCACCTACGGCTCCAGCGCGTATGTGCTTATTATATGTCATTTCTATTGCATGTGGTTGTATCGTTTATATTGTCTTGTGGAGGACATATCGCTGCTAAATCAGAGTAATTGCGCACTGTGTTGCATCCTAATTAAGCATGGCAGCTAAAGAGGGTAGGAACCATGCGACCAAAAGTAATCTCACTGGTACATTAGATCAATTCATAGTTAGAGCCAACTCGGTGATTGACCAGGGTATTGTCCTCATGGAGCGCAGAGTGTCGCAGGATCTGGCCCTAGCAAGAAGATCTTCTTTGGGCCTCCTTGCATCTGCACGTACCCCAAATGGCACTGGTAGTAATGCCCTTCCTCTTACCCAATTCATTGATGAGACTTCAAGCAGTGAAACTTCTAGTGACAATGAACCCGGGGTCAACCTTAGAACTACATCCCCCCCAGTGACTAGGTCGGGACCGATCCTACGGGAAAAAAGGGCCACTAAGGTAGGGCTGTCCGCAAACTCCAAGCCAAAAGCCATCAGGCAAGTTCGCTCCAAGCCAGGGGGGAGCTAAATCTGCACATCATGGTGCAGTTTTGGTGGCCGACTCGATGGCTAGAGATGGTCAGGGTAGCTGCTCCCTTCCTCCAGCTTCGTGTTCCTCGTTTAAGTCTCCTGGGGATCACTCAGCTCAGGCATCAGCCCCTCCTGCATTGATGACACAGTCACAAGAGGATGTAGTAGTACTGCAACAACTAGATCTAATGCTGCGCGCGCTACTGGCACCCCTGGAATCCAGGTTGGAGGGAATAGCGTCCCTTATTACCAAGCTTGAACAAGGAATTAAGGAACACACTGAGGGTGCTAACAATAACAAAGTATTCCCCGCATGCTTTTGCAATTGCCACTGTACCACCATAGCCGGGGCTTTACCAGTCCCGGCGGCCCACTGTACAGCTCCACGGTTACCATCTGTCCCGAAAGCAACATCACTGGCAATTCCAGCCACACTTAACGCTCCCGCACTAGAACATCATGAAGTTAGGTCTCTTACTGACCATCACGCAGATAGTAACACCTTGGGAGAGGCCACTTTGGGTAATAATAGTGACAATATGAGGACAGTGAGAAAGCGAACCCAGGATAAGGCTAATAGGATGACTTCTAGAATAGACCTGCCCCCGGAAGCTAGCCCCTATATGGTTGTCCTAACAGGGGTTCCTGAAATGAATGATAATAGTACTGAGGAGTTCTCGAACCTAAAAAACAAGGCAATCCACTGGCTCTCAAACCACAGGCCCCTGCCACCGCAGGTTAGTTGTGAGGTCATTATGGTTAGAAGGGTGGGGTGGGTAGGGCACACTCCTAAAAACTTAACTGGCGATTGTGTCATAGTTAACTTCCGGGATGCCAGGATAGCAGACTACATCTGCAACTGGAAAAAACCACGCTTAGACACCACTATTGGGGTTCGCCCCCTCTCCTACTTCTACCCAAATGATCGTCTGAGAATAGAAGAGAGCGGTTGGACATACATTCCGCATTTACAAAGAGGAGGTGCTGGGAAATCAAGGCATCTGCCCTTTGACGCAGACTGGGGTTATCCTGTCTGTTCAAACAGGTTTAGCTGCCTAGACCAGGTCGATTGACTGGCCAAGTCAACCCAGGTAGCTCAGGATTCTATGGGGGATAGTATTCTAGGCTTAGAGCCCTTTGGGCTGCATGACGAAGGGAATTTGACTCTTGACACCATGGGGTGCACCACTAGTACAGGGGAGACCAGTCTCAGCAGTATTAATGGCAATCCCCAAGCGTACTCCCTGCAGTTTTCTGCTTCCCTTCCAATGCCAGCCACCTCCCATAGTGCTATTTTCACCCTTATAGGGGGAATTGATCCTCCCCAGAAGAGTAGCATTTCGACTGTACTAGATCCCTCATCCCAGCACACACCTCGCCACCAACATATGAACTTACTGTCATGGAATGTGGCAGGCTTAGCAAATAAGATGGCATGTCCTGAATGGGGCTCTTTTGTGGACGCTGCTGATGTGGTTCTATTGCAGGAGACCTGGGCCAGGGAGGTGGTTCATAGAGCCGGGTTTGCTTCCTTTAACATCGCAGCTCGGTGGGGAGGCAAGGGCCGCCCTTCTGGTGGCCTGACAACATGGATAGGTGTACACCTGGGTTGTAGTGTGGATTTGATCCAGACCAATTCGGATGACATCCTTTGTGTCCAACTGTCCTGGCCCAACTCATATAAGCTGGCAGTTGTGAATGTATACTCACGCCCTACTGCTATGGCTAAGGAATCTAACACCGTAGGGGAACTATCATCTTTCCTGGAATCTTTGGACCATGATGTTAACTGTGTGATTGCAGGAGATTTTAACTGCCACTTTGAGCCCCTCCCAGGGCTGGGTGAAGGGGCATTGCAGGAAGAAGATGAGTTTTGGGGCATCCCACAGTGCAGGTCCACCTATGCAAAGGCATGGACCCCATTGGCTATCCAGGTCATGACTCTAACCCTGCAGTTTTCAGTTAGGGCGGTTAATGGCCGAATGCCTTCGGACATTCCATCCAAATGCACCTATAACAAAAAAGACCATGAATCCCATCTGGACTATTTTATGGTCCGGACTAGGTTATGGTCCAAAATTATAGATTTGGAGGTCATGAATAGATCAGACAGTGATCATAACGCCCTACTGATGAGAATGGAATTGCCAAACTCTGCTATAGCCCATACGGAACCAACTGTTGATCTAGGATTGGTCCTTACCAACAATAGGAGGAGGGTTAAGTGGGAAACCCTATGTGAAAGGCGAGATGCACTGCCAAGCCTATACTCATCTATTCTCCCCCTGCTCAAGATGGCAAGTGACATCTGGGACAAAGGGCAGTCCGAGGATAACTCTGCACGCTTCCTCACTGTGCACCGGGAATTAGTTGATACCCTTGCAGGCTTTTTTAACCCCATAGTTCCCGACAGGAAACCAAGGACTACCCCGCCATCCTGGTATAATGCCGCATGCAGGAGTGCTAAAACTGCCTTGATTAATGCTATTAAAACTGGCAGTGATAAGCTAACAATCTGCTCACTTAGGGGTGCCCACAAACAAGTCTTAAAACAGGCAAGGATAGATTGGGATTGGGAGAGATGGGAAAGTTTATCATCAGCCCTTGCTAATAAGGAATTGAACAGATTCTGGGCCATTGTGAATTCTGGGTGCGCGGAACCCCGCAATGCAATCGAAGCTAATCTTGACCCGGGGGTGTGGGAATCCCATTTTAAAACCTTGTACGCTGCCACCTCTGATTTAGATCTCTTGCCTTTTTGGCTTCCGTCTACGGGGGATGCCGTAGCTTTGGAATTCACTGTAGATGATGTTTCGATTGCCATAGGGAAACTGGCACTGGGTAAAGCACCGGGCATAGATAAGATGCCCGGGGATTTGCTCAAAGATCAGCCTCAGATATGGGCACCGTACCTTTGTGCACTTTTCAACTCAATTTTGCAGGGCACGGAGGTCCCAGACTCGTGGCTGGGAGCGGAAATTGTACCGATATATAAGAAGGGTTCTCCCCTGCTCCCCGTTAATTATAGGCCTATCAGCCTCATTGACGTCCCCCAAAAAATAATGGCAAGACTTATTTTAGATCGCTTGCAGGACTGGATCAATGAGAATGATATCCTTTCTCCCTATCAGGCTGGTTTCAGAAGTAAAACATCTACCATAGACCAGATCTTCCGCCTAGTAATGTTATACTGGAAGACTGTGTCGTTGGAGGGTGGCAGTCTCCACATGGTATTTGTTGATCTACGCTCTGCGTTTGACACTGTTCCTAGGGGCAAACTTTGGGCTGTTCTACGCGATCTGGGTGTACCCATCTCCCTACTGGGTATATTGGTGAGGCTACACACTGAGAATTTTGCCCAGGTCAGGTGTGCAAGAGGAGGTGTATTGTCTGACAGGTTTGCTGTAAACAAGGGAGTCAGGCAAGGGTGTGTCCTGGCCCCTACTCTCTTCTGTATTTATGTGAACGGATTGATTGCCAGCCTGGACGCAGTCCCTAACAACGATGCACCCAGGTTGGCAGGCAGGAAAGTAGCAGCCATAATGTTTGCGGATGACACCCTGCTCCTTTCCAAAACACCAATGGGCATCCAGCGTATATTGGAGGGATTTAGCAACTTCTGTAGGGAGCACGGACTGCAGATCAATGTAGATAAGACCAAATACATGATTTTTAATCCCCCAATACACACTAGGCCACCACCTACCCTTGATTCAGTTGCACTTGAGAGAGTTCACACCTTTCAATATCTTGGTGTTACCCTAGGTGAAAAACTTTCCTGGGGCCCACACCTTGCAAAATCCCAACTTAAACTGACCCAAATAGCTGGGGGAATCTTAAAGATGACAAACGCCTCTACTTTTAAACCCATCAGCCCTAGTCTTGAAATCTACAAGATGAGGGCCAGAGCGGCTGCACTATACGGAGGGGAACTATGGGGGCACGCTACTAGACCAGGATTGTCTAAGGTTGAGAACAACTTCCTGAGACAACTGCTTGCGCTCCCCCAAAGTACACCCCTACTACCGCTGAGGCTCGACCTAGGTATTCTCCCCATCCAGGAGGAACTAGCTATCAAACCTCTCAGGTTTTGGAGGAGGATTTGGCTGACCCCTGAGCTGGAGCAGTATAAAACAGAGCTCCAAGAAATACTGAGATTAGGTAGGGCAGCACATATCCCCTGGCTTTCCTATATCAAAGATGAATTTACGAACATGGGTCTTGCAGATATGTGGGTGAACCCAGCAATAGCTTGCAGAGAGATCTCAGGGAAAACATTCACTGAGTTATATCGATTTCGATGCTCTAATGCGTGGCTCCATGATTCAAAGAATGGTACCATGGTGAAAGCATTCATTGAGATCAAATCTGTTTATTCATTCGAAGATTTCATGGATGTAATTTTCCCTGTTATGGCTAGGAAGCTATATATACAATGGAGGTTTGGTGCACTTCCCCTAGCGTGTTTAACAAGCAAATGGTACCCGACTAGGTCCTCACATTGCATTGGCTGTGGCATGAGTAAAGAGGATGAAAGCCACATCCTTTTTTTCTGTCCTCTCTATACCAGAGCGAGGCAGAATTGGATTGTACCTATCTGTAGGAACCTTGGATTTAGGAAATGCTCTGACGCACTAAGGGTTTTTAAGACTGAAACTGCAGGTCACATTGTATTTGCCTTAGCCAAGTATCTGCATGCTTTCTGGATTAAAAGGAGTTTTATACTATCTAATACCGCCTAGTAGCCGGGCATGTTTTCTGCTTGTGTAACCTCAGTTACAGATACAATGTTGTGTCTTAACACTAATACTAACATTGACATTGATTTACATTCCTGATTTGCATTGTCTATGTCATTTTAGGTGCTCTTTTTTTTTTTTTTAATATTGTAATTTTAATGTCTATAATATGCTGTGTACTCTTTTATGGCTGAAATATTGCCGAAATAAAGATTTAAAGAAGAAGAATCGGATGCTCTCTGCACACACCCCTGGTGTCTCTTATCCCTATTAATGAATCTGAGACTCTCTGCACAAACCCCTGGTGTCTCATGACCCTATTAATGAATCGGACGCTCTCTGCACACACCCCTGGTGTCTCTTAACCCTATTAATAAATCTGACACTCTCTGCACACACCCCTGGTGTCTCTCAACCCTATTAATGAATCTGAGACTCTCTGCACACACCCCTGGTGTCTCATGACCCTATTAATGAATCGGACACTCTCTGCACACACCCCTGGTGTCTCATGACCCGATTAATAAATCGGACACTCTCTGCACACACCCCTGGTGTCTCTTATCCCTATTAATGAATCTGACACTCTCTGCACACACCCCTGGTGTCTCATGACCCTATTAATGAATCTGACACACTCTGCACCCACCCCTGGTGTCTCTCAACCCTATTAATGAATCTGAGACTCTCTGCACAAACCCCTGGTGTCTCTTATCCCTATTAATGAATCTGACACTCTCTGCACACACCCCTGGTGTCTCATGTCCCTGTTAATGAATCAGACACTCTGCACACACCCCTGGTGTCTCATGACCCTGTTAATGAATCAGACACTCTGCACACACCCCTGGTGTCTCATATGACCCTGTTAATGAATCTGACGCTCTCTGCACACACCCCTGGTGTCTCATGTCCCCATTAATGAATCTGACACTCTCTGCACACTCCCCTGGTATCTCATGACCCTTTTAATGAATCTGACTCTCTGCACACACCCCTGGTGTCTCTTAACCCTATTAATGAATGACTCTCTGCACACACCCCTGGTGTCTCTTAACCCTATTAATGAATCTGACACTCTCTGCACACACCCCTGGTGTCTCATGACCCTGTTAGTGAATCTGATGCTCTCTGCACACACCCCTGGTGTCTCATATGACCCTGTTAATGAATCTGACGCTCTCTGCACACACCCCTGGTGTCTCTCAACCCTATTAATGAATCTGACTCTCTGCACACACCCCTGGTGTCTCATGTCCCTGTTAATGAATCTGACGCTCTCTGCACACACCCCTGGTGTCTCTCAACCCTATTAATGAATCTGACTCTCTGCACACACCCCTGGTGTCTCAGTACCCCGTTAATGAATCGGACACTCTCTGCACACTCCCCTGGTGTCTCATGACCCTTTTAATGAATCTGACTCTCTGCACACACCCCTGGTGTCTCATGACCCTGTTAATGAATCTGACGCTCTCTGCACACTCCCCTGGTGTCTCATGTCCCTGTTATTGAATCTGACACCCTCTGCACACACCCCTGGTGTCTCAGGGCCCTGTTAATGAATCTGACACTCTCTGCACAAACCCCTGGTGTCTCATGACCCGATTAATGAATCAGACACTCTGCACACACCCCTGGTGTCTCATGACCCTGTTAATGAATCTGACGCTCTCTGCACACACCCCTGGGGCTGTCTTTACCCTGTTAATGAATCTGACGCTCTCTGCACACACCCCTGGTGTCTCAGGGCCCTGTTAATGAATCAGACACTCTGCACACACCCCTGGTGTCTCAGGGCCCTGTTAATGAATCTGACGCTCTCTGCACACTCCCCTGGTGTCTCAGTACCCCGTTAATGAATCTGACGCTCTCTGCACACACCCCTGGTGTCTCATGACCCTGTTAATGAATCTGACGCTCTCTGCACACACCCCTGGTGTCTCATGACCCTGTTAATGAATCTGACGCTCTCTGCACACACCCCTGGTGTCTCAGTTCCCCGTTAATGAATCGGACACTCTCTGCACACACCCCTGGTGTCTCATGACCCTTTTAATGAATCTGACTCTCTGCACACACCCCTGGTGTCTCAGTACCCCGTTAATGAATCGGACACTCTCTGCACACACCCCTGGTGTCTCATGACCCTATTAATGAATCTGACGCTCTCTGCACACACCCCTGGTGTCTCATGACCCTGTTAATGAATCTGACGCTCTCTGCACACACCCCTGGTGTCTCATGACCCTGTTAATGAATCTGACGCTCTCTGCACACACCCCTGGTGTCTCATGACCCTTTTAATGAATCTGACTCTCTGCACACACCCCTGGTGTCTCATGACCCTGTTAATGAATCTGACGCTCTCTGCACACACCCCTGGTGTCTCAGTACCCCGTTAATGAATCTGACGCTCTCTGCACACACCCCTGGTGTCTCAGTACCCTGTTAATGAATCGGACACTCTCTGCACACTCCCCTGGTGTCTCAGGGCCCTGTTAATGAATCTGACACTCTCTGCACACACCCCTGGTGTCTCATGACCCTATTAATGAATCAGACACTCTGCACACACCCCTGGTGTCTCATGACCCTGTTAATGAATCTGACGCTCTCTGCACACTCCCCTGGTGTCTCATGACCCTGTTAATGAATCTGACGCTCTCTGCACACACCCCTGGTGTCTCATGACCCTTTTAATGAATCTGACTCTCTGCACACACCCCTGGTGTCTCATGACCCTGTTAATGAATCTGACGCTCTCTGCACACACCCCTGGTGTCTCAGTACCCCGTTAATGAATCGGACACTCTCTGCACACTCCCCTGGTGTCTCAGGGCCCTGTTAATGAATCTGACACTCTCTGCACACACCCCTGGTGTCTCATGACCCTATTAATGAATCTGACGCTCTCTGCACACACCCCTGGGGCTGTCTTCACCCTGTTAATGAATCTGATGCTCTCTGCACACACCCCTGGTGTCTCATGACCCTATTAATGAATCAGACACTCTGCACACACCCCTGGTGTCTCATGACCCTATTAATGAATCAGACACTCTGCACACACCCCTGGTGTCTCTCAACCCTATTAATGAATCTGACACTCTGCACACTCCCCTGGTGTCTCATGACCCTGTTAATGAATCTGACGCTCTCTGCACACACCCCTGGTGTCTCAGTACCCCGTTAATGAATCGGACACTCTCTGCACACTCCCCTGGTGTCTCATGACCCTTTTAATGAATCTGACACTATGCACCCACCCCTGGTGTCTCTCAACCCTATTAATGAATCGGACACTCTCTGCACACACCCCTGGTGTCTCATGACCCTATTAATGAATCGGGGTTTCCCTTCTGCTCCCTGTGCAAGGACGCTACGCTGCTGTGGGGCTCCAGAATCGCCTGAACACATCGGGACTGCGAGGACCGGGGAGCATTGCGCTCCGATAATCTGGCTCACCTGCTCCTCTTCCCGCTGACCATCTCGCCCACGCCGCGCCTCGCGGCCCCCGCTCCGCGGGTGCCGCTCGAAGGCTCCTTCAACATTTAAAAACTCGGCTTGTGCTACGAAGGTTGGGTTTCCCTTCTGCTCCCTGTGCAAGGACGCTACGCTGCTGTGGGGCTCCAGAATCGCCTGAACACATCGGGACTGCGAGGACCGGGGAGCATTGCGCTCCGATAATCTGGCTCACCTGCTCCTCTTCCTAACGACCCGCCCCTCTTATTATTTAACCATGTTCACGTGAATCCGCAGCGCGGATCGCAGCGCGGGCGAAGCCCGGGCCAAGGGCGGGCCCGTTGTAGCCCGTTTGAGACCGAGAGAGACCGGACCGGGCTACCCCTCTGTCACCTACGGCTCCAGCGCGTATGTGCTTATTATATGTCATTTCTATTGCATGTGGTTGTATCGTTTATATTGTCTTGTGGAGGACATATCGCTGCTAAATCAGAGTAATTGCGCACTGTGTTGCATCCTAATTAAGCATGGCAGCTAAAGAGGGTAGGAACCATGCGACCAAAAGTAATCTCACTGGTACATTAGATCAATTCATAGTTAGAGCCAACTCGGTGATTGACCAGGGTATTGTCCTCATGGAGCGCAGAGTGTCGCAGGATCTGGCCCTAGCAAGAAGATCTTCTTTGGGCCTCCTTGCATCTGCACGTACCCCAAATGGCACTGGTAGTAATGCCCTTCCTCTTACCCAATTCATTGATGAGACTTCAAGCAGTGAAACTTCTAGTGACAATGAACCCGGGGTCAACCTTAGAACTACATCCCCCCCAGTGACTAGGTCGGGACCGATCCTACGGGAAAAAAGGGCCACTAAGGTAGGGCTGTCCGCAAACTCCAAGCCAAAAGCCATCAGGCAAGTTCGCTCCAAGCCAGGGGGAGCTAAATCTGCACATCATGGTGCAGTTTTGGTGGCCGACTCGATGGCTAGAGATGGTCAGGGTAGCTGCTCCCTTCCTCCAGCTTCGTGTTCCTCGTTTAAGTCTCCTGGGGATCACTCAGCTCAGGCATCAGCCCCTCCTGCATTGATGACACAGTCACAAGAGGATGTAGTAGTACTGCAACAACTAGATCTAATGCTGCGCGCGCTACTGGCACCCCTGGAATCCAGGTTGGAGGGAATAGCGTCCCTTATTACCAAGCTTGAACAAGGAATTAAGGAACACACTGAGGGTGCTAACAATAACAAAGTATTCCCCGCATGCTTTTGCAATTGCCACTGTACCACCATAGCCGGGGCTTTACCAGTCCCGGCGGCCCACTGTACAGCTCCACGGTTACCATCTGTCCCGAAAGCAACATCACTGGCAATTCCAGCCACACTTAACGCTCCCGCACTAGAACATCATGAAGTTAGGTCTCTTACTGACCATCACGCAGATAGTAACACCTTGGGAGAGGCCACTTTGGGTAATAATAGTGACAATATGAGGACAGTGAGAAAGCGAACCCAGGATAAGGCTAATAGGATGACTTCTAGAATAGACCTGCCCCCGGAAGCTAGCCCTTATATGGTTGTCCTAACAGGGGTTCCTGAAATGAATGATAATAGTACTGAGGAGTTCTCGAACCTAAAAAACAAGGCAATCCACTGGCTCTCAAACCACAGGCCCCTGCCACCGCAGGTTAGTTGTGAGGTCATTATGGTTAGAAGGGTGGGGTGGGTAGGGCACACTCCTAAAAACTTAACTGGCGATTGTGTCATAGTTAACTTCCGGGATGCCAGGATAGCAGACTACATCTGCAACTGGAAAAAACCACGCTTAGACACCACTATTGGGGTTCGCCCCCTCTCCTACTTCTACCCAAATGATCGTCTGAGAATAGAAGAGAGCGGTTGGACATACATTCCGCATTTACAAAGAGGAGGTGCTGGGAAATCAAGGCATCTGCCCTTTGACGCAGACTGGGGTTATCCTGTCTGTTCAAACAGGTTTAGCTGCCTAGACCAGGTCGATTGACTGGCCAAGTCAACCCAGGTAGCTCAGGATTCTATGGGGGATAGTATTCTAGGCTTAGAGCCCTTTGGGCTGCATGACGAAGGGAATTTGACTCTTGACACCATGGGGTGCACCACTAGTACAGGGGAGACCAGTCTCAGCAGTATTAATGGCAATCCCCAAGCGTACTCCCTGCAGTTTTCTGCTTCCCTTCCAATGCCAGCCACCTCCCATAGTGCTATTTTCACCCTTATAGGGGGAATTGATCCTCCCCAGAAGAGTAGCATTTCGACTGTACTAGATCCCTCATCCCAGCACACACCTCGCCACCAACATATGAACTTACTGTCATGGAATGTGGCAGGCTTAGCAAATAAGATGGCATGTCCTGAATGGGGCTCTTTTGTGGACGCTGCTGATGTGGTTCTATTGCAGGAGACCTGGGCCAGGGAGGTGGTTCATAGAGCCGGGTTTGCTTCCTTTAACATCGCAGCTCGGTGGGGAGGCAAGGGCCGCCCTTCTGGTGGCCTGACAACATGGATAGGTGTACACCTGGGTTGTAGTGTGGATTTGATCCAGACCAATTCGGATGACATCCTTTGTGTCCAACTGTCCTGGCCCAACTCATATAAGCTGGCAGTTGTGAATGTATACTCACGCCCTACTGCTATGGCTAAGGAATCTAACACCGTAGGGGAACTATCATCTTTCCTGGAATCTTTGGACCATGATGTTAACTGTGTGATTGCAGGAGATTTTAACTGCCACTTTGAGCCCCTCCCAGGGCTGGGTGAAGGGGCATTGCAGGAAGAAGATGAGTTTTGGGGCATCCCACAGTGCAGGTCCACCTATGCAAAGGCATGGACCCCATTGGCTATCCAGGTCATGACTCTAACCCTGCAGTTTTCAGTTAGGGCGGTTAATGGCCGAATGCCTTCGGACATTCCATCCAAATGCACCTATAACAAAAAAGACCATGAATCCCATCTGGACTATTTTATGGTCCGGACTAGGTTATGGTCCAAAATTATAGATTTGGAGGTCATGAATAGATCAGACAGCGATCATAACGCCCTACTGTTGAGAATGGAATTGCCAAACTCTGCTATAGCCCATACGGAACCAACTGTTGAACTAGGATTGGTTCTTACCAACAATAGGAGGAGGGTTAAGTGGGAAACCCTATGTGAAAGGCGAGATGCACTGCCAAGCTTATACTCATCTATTCTCCCCCTGCTCAAGATGGCAAGTGACATCTGGGACAAAGGGCAGTCCGAGGATAACTCTGCACGCTTCCTCACTGTGCACCGGGAATTAGTTGATACCCTTGCAGGCTTTTTAAACCCCATAGTTCCCGATAGGAAACCAAGGACTACCCCGCCATCCTGGTATAATGCCGCATGCAGGAGTGCTAAAACTGCCTTGATTAATGCTATTAAAACTGGCAGTGATAAGCTAACAATCTGCTCACTTAGGGGTGCCCACAAACAAGTCTTAAAACAGGCAAGGATAGATTGGGATTGGGAGAGATGGGAAAGTTTATCATCAGCCCTTGCTAATAAGGAATTGAGCAGATTCTGGGCCATTGTGAATTCTGGGTGCGCGGAACCCCGCAATGCAATCGAAGCTAATCTTGACCCGGGGGTGTGGGAATCCCATTTTAAAACCTTGTACGCTGCCACCTCTGATTTAGATCTCTTGCCTTTTTGGCTTCCGTCTACGGGGGATGCCGTAGCTTTGGAATTCACTGTAGATGATGTTTCGATTGCCATAGGGAAACTGGCACTGGGTAAAGCACCGGGCATAGATAAGATGCCCGGGGATTTGCTCAAAGATCAGCCTCAGATATGGGCACCGTACCTTTGTGCACTCTTCAACTCAATTTTGCACGGTACGGAGGTCCCGGACTCTTGGTTGGGAGCGGAAATCGTACCGATATATAAGAAGGGTTCTCCCCTGCTCCCCGCTAATTATAGGCCTATCAGCCTCATTGACGTCCCCCAAAAAATAATGGCAAGACTTATTTTAGATCGCTTGCAGGACTGGATCAATGAGAATGATATCCTTTCTCCCTATCAGGCTGGTTTCAGAAGTAAAACATCTACCATGGACCAGATCTTCCGCCTAGTAATGTTATACTGGAAGACTGTGTCGTTGGAGGGTGGCAGTCTCCACATGGTTTTTGTTGATCTACGCTCTGCGTTTGACACTGTTCCTAGGGGCAAACTTTGGGCTGTTCTACGCGATCTGGGTGTACCCATCTCCCTACTGGGTATATTGGTGAGGCTACACACTGAGAATTTTGCCCAGGTCAGGTGTGCAAGAGGAGGTGTATTGTCTGACAGGTTTGCTGTAAGCAAGGGAGTCAGGCAAGGGTGTGTCCTGGCCCCTACTCTCTTCTGTATTTATGTGAACGGATTGATTGCCAGCCTGGACGCAGTCCCTAACAACGATGCACCCAGGTTGGCAGGCAGGAAAGTAGCAGCCATAATGTTTGCGGATGACACCCTGCTCCTTTCCAAGACACCAATGGGCATCCAGCATATATTGGAGGGATTTAGCAACTTCTGTAGGGAGCACGGACTGCAGATCAATGTAGATAAGACCAAATACATGATTTTTAATCCCCCAATACACACTAGGCCACCACCTACCCTTGATTCAGTTGCACTTGAGAGAGTTCACACCTTTCAATATCTTGGTGTTACCCTAGGTGAAAAACTTTCCTGGGGCCCACATCTTGCAAAATCCCAACTTAAACTGACCCAAATAGCTGGGGGAATCTTAAAGATGACAAACGCCTCTACTTTTAAACCCATCAGCCCTAGTCTTGAAATCTACAAGATGAGGGCCAGAGCGGCTGCACTATACGGAGGGGAACTATGGGGGCACGTTACTAGACCAGGATTGTCTAAGGTTGAGAACAACTTCCTGAGACAACTGCTTGCGCTCCCCCAAAGTACACCCCTACTACCGCTGAGGCTCGACCTAGGTATTCTCCCCATCCAGGAGGAACTAGCTATCAAACCTCTCAGGTTTTGGAGGAGGATTTGGCTGACCCCTGAGCTGGAGCAGTATAAAACAGAGCTCCAAGAAATACTGAGATTAGGTAGGGCAGCACATATCCCCTGGCTTTCCTATATCAAAGATGAATTTACGAACATGGGTCTTGCAGATATGTGGGTGAACCCAGCAATAGCTTGCAGAGAGATCTCAGGGAAAACATTCACTGAGTTATATCGATTTCGATGCTCTAATGCGTGGCTCCATGATTCAAAGAATGGTACCATGGTGAAAGCATTCATTGAGATCAAATCTGTTTATTCATTCGAAGATTTCATGGATGTAATTTTCCCTGTTATGGCTAGGAAGCTATATATACAATGGAGGTTTGGTGCACTTCCCCTAGCGTGTTTAACAAGCAAATGGTACCCGACTAGGTCCTCACATTGCATTGGCTGTGGCATGAGTAAAGAGGATGAAAGCCACATCCTTTTTTTCTGTCCTCTCTATACCAGAGCGAGGCAGAATTGGATTGTACCTATCTGTAGGAACCTTGGATTTAGGAAATGCTCTGACGCACTAAGGGTTTTTAAGACTGAAACTGCAGGTCACATTGTATTTGCCTTAGCCAAGTATCTGCATGCTTTCTGGATTAAAAGGAGTTTTATACTATCTAATACCGCCTAGTAGCCGGGCATGTTTTCTGCTTGTGTAACCTCAGTTACAGATACAATGTTGTGTCTTAACACTAATACTAACATTGACATTGATTTACATTCCTGATTTGCATTGTCTATGTCATTTTAGGTGCTCTTTTTTTTTTTTTTAATATTGTAATTTTAATGTCTATAATATGCTGTGTACTCTTTTATGGCTGAAATATTGCCGAAATAAAGATTTAAAGAAGAAGAATCGGATGCTCTCTGCACACACCCCTGGTGTCTCTTATCCCTATTAATGAATCTGAGACTCTCTGCACAAACCCCTGGTGTCTCATGACCCTATTAATGAATCGGACGCTCTCTGCACACACCCCTGGTGTCTCTTAACCCTATTAATAAATCTGACACTCTCTGCACACACCCCTGGTGTCTCATGACCCTGTTAATGAATCTGACGCTCTCTGCACACACCCCTGGTGTCTCATGACCCTATTAATGAATCTGACGCTCTCTGCACACACCCCTGGTGTCTCATGACCCTGTTAATGAATCTGACGCTCTCTGCACACACCCCTGGTGTCTCATGACCCTGTTAATGAATCTGACGCTCTCTGCACACACCCCTGGTGTCTCATGACCCTTTTAATGAATCTGACTCTCTGCACACACCCCTGGTGTCTCATGACCCTGTTAATGAATCTGACGCTCTCTGCACACACCCCTGGTGTCTCAGTACCCCGTTAATGAATCGGACACTCTCTGCACACTCCCCTGGTGTCTCAAGGCCCTGTTAATGAATCTGACACTCTCTGCACACACCCCTGGTGTCTCATGACCCTATTAATGAATCAGACACTCTGCACACACCCCTGGTGTCTCATGACCCTGTTAATGAATCTGACGCTCTCTGCACACTCCCCTGGTGTCTCATGACCCTGTTAATGAATCTGACGCTCTCTGCACACACCCCTGGTGTCTCATGACCCTTTTAATGAATCTGACTCTCAGCACACACCCCTGGTGTCTCATGACCCTGTTAATGAATCTGACGCTCTCTGCACACACCCCTGGTGTCTCAGTACCCCGTTAATGAATCTGACGCTCTCTGCACACACCCCTGGTGTCTCAGTACCCCGTTAATGAATCGGACACTCTCTGCACACTCCCCTGGTGTCTCAGGGCCCTGTTAATGAATCTGACACTCTCTGCACACACCCCTGGTGTCTCATGACCCTATTAATGAATCAGACTCTCTGCACACACCCCTGGTGTCTCATGACCCTGTTAATGAATCTGACGCTCTCTGCACACACCCCTGGGGCTGTCTTCACCCTGTTAATGAATCTGATGCTCTCTGCACACACCCCTGGTGTCTCATGACCCTATTAATGAATCAGACACTCTGCACACACCCCTGGTGTCTCATGACCCTATTAATGAATCAGACACTCTGCACACACCCCTGGTGTCTCATGACCCTGTTAATGAATCTGACGCTCTCTGCACACACCCCTGGTGTCTCAGTACCCCGTTAATGAATCGGACACTCTCTGCACACTCCCCTGGTGTCTCATGACCCTTTTAATGAATCTGACACTCTGCACCCACCCCTGGTGTCTCTCAACCCTATTAATGAATCGGACACTCTCTGCACACACCCCTGGTGTCTCATGACCCTATTAATGAATCGGATGCTCTCTGCACACACCCCTGGTGTCTCTTATCCCTATTAATGAATCTGAGACTCTCTGCACAAACCCCTGGTGTCTCATGACCCTATTAATGAATCGGACGCTCTCTGCACACACCCCTGGTGTCTCTTAACCCTATTAATAAATCTGACACTCTCTGCACACACCCCTGGTGTCTCTCAACCCTATTAATGAATCTGAGACTCTCTGCACACACCCCTGGTGTCTCATGACCCTATTAATGAATCGGACACTCTCTGCACACACCCCTGGTGTCTCATGACCCGATTAATAAATCGGACACTCTCTGCACACACCCCTGGTGTCTCTTATCCCTATTAATGAATCTGACACTCTCTGCACACACCCCTGGTGTCTCATGACCCTATTAATGAATCTGACACACACTGCACCCACCCCTGGTGTCTCTCAACCCTATTAATGAATCTGAGACTCTCTGCACAAACCCCTGGTGTCTCATGACCCTATTAATGAATCGGACGCTCTCTGCACACACCCCTGGTGTCTCTTAACCCTATTAATAAATCTGACACTGGCTGTACACATCCCTGGTGTCTCATGACCCTATTAATGAATCTGAGACTCTCTGCACAAACCCCTGGTGTCTCATGACCCTATTAATGAATCTGACACTCTCTGCACCCACCCCTGGTGTCTCTCAACCCTATTAATGAATCTGAGACTCTCTGCACAAACCCCTGGTGTCTCATGACCCTATTAATGAATCGGACGCTCTCTGCACACACCCCTGGTGTCTCTTAACCCTATTAATGAATCTGACACACTCTGCATAAACCCCTGGTGTCTCATGACCCTATTAATGAATCTGACACTCTGCACACACCCCTGGTGTCTCTTTATCCGGTTAGTGAATCTGACACTCTCTGCACACACCCCTGGTGTCTCATGACCCTATTAATGAATCGAATGCTCTCTGCACACACCCCTGGTGTCTCTTAACCCTATTAATGAATCGGACACTCTCTGCACACACCCCTGGTGTCTCTTAACCCTATTAATGGATCTGACACTCTCTGCACACACCCCTGGTGTCTCTTAACCCTATTAATGGATCTGAAACTGGCTGTACACATCCCTGGTGTTTCTTAACCCTGTTAATGAATCTGACGCTCTCTTACACAGCCCGGGGGTCTCATGACCCTATTAATGAATCTGACACACTCTGCACCCACCCCTGGTGTCTCTCAACCCTATTAATGAATCTGACACTCTCTGCACACACCCCTGGTGTCTCATGACCCTATTAATGAATCTGACACACTCTGCACCCACCCCTGGTGTCTCTCAACCCTATTAATGAATCTGAGACTCTCTGCACAAACCCCTGGTGTCTCATGACCCTATTAATGAATCGGGCGCTCTCTGCACACACCCCTGGTGTCTCTTAACCCTATTAATAAATCTGACACTGGCTGTACACATCCCTGGTGTCTCTCAACCCTATTAATGAATCTGACACTCTCTGCACACACCCCTGGTGTCTCATGACCCTATTAATGAATCTGAGACTCTCTGCACAAACCCCTGGTGTCTCATGACCCTATTAATGAATCTGACACTCTCTGCACCCACCCCTGGTGTCTCTCAACCCTATTAATGAATCTGAGACTCTCTGCACAAACCCCTGGTGTCTCATGACCCTAATAATGAATCGGACGCTCTCTGCACACACCCCTGGTGTCTCCTAACCCTATTAATGAATCTGACACACTCTGCATAAACCCCTGGTGTCTCATGACCCTATTAATGAATCTGACACTCTGCACACACCCCTGGTGTCTCGTTATCCGGTTAGTGAATCTGACACTCTCTGCACACACCCCTGGTGTCTCATGACCCTATTAATGAATCGGATGCTCTCTGCACACACCCCTGGTGTCTCTTAACCCTATTAATGAATCGGACACTCTCTGCACACACCCCTGGTGTCTCTTAACCCTATTAATGGATCTGAAACTGGCTGTACACATCCCTGGTGTTTCTTAACCCTGTTAATGAATCTGACGCTCTCTTACACAGCCCTGATGTCTCTTAACCCTATTCATGAATCTGACACTCTCTGCACACACCCCTGGTGTCTCTTAACCCTATTAATGGATCTGAAACTGGCTGTACACATCCCTGGTGTTTCTTAACCCTGTTAATGAATCTGACGCTCTCTTACACAGCCCTGATGTCTCTTAACCCTATTCATGAATCTGACACTCTCTGCACACACCCCTGGTGTCTCTTAACCCTATTAATGGATCTGAAACTGGCTGTACACATCCCTAGTGGTCTCATGACCCTATTAATGTATCTGACAGTCTCTGTACACAGCCCCAGGCGTCTCTTCATCCTGTTAATGACTCAGACACTCTGTACACAGCCCCACTGCATCTACACTGTTAGATACAAAACGACACTGCCAAGAAGGTGCTCTGTCACCCCCGCCTCTCCCCACAGGAGCTCTCCATAGCCTCACATTAGACAGGGCCCAGAATTCACTGCTGCCCAGAAGGACGGTTCCATAGCTCATCGCTAGTTACATAGTGACAGTACCTAGAAGCCAGTGGTGCCCATGAAGCCTTCACTTTGCTCTCACCATTACTGTGGAAATACTCCGCCACGGCTCCCACCATCCACTCAGCCTTCTCCTGGCTGTAGGCGCCTCCGAAGCCGTTGTCTACCGCGATCTGAGGAGCAGAACACAGAGGTAGTTGCAACAGGAGGCGAGGCTTGCTAGGCAAGAGAGGAGGGGGCGGCCAGGCAACAGAGGAAAATGGAAAGACGAGGACAGCAAGAGGCAGAGGAGGCTGAAGTATCGACTTGCAGGGGGCAGAGGGGACCAGGGAAGGAAGATAGCGTGTGAGGGGGCAAATGAGGGAGGAACGTGGCATGATGAGGGACAGAGGTGACCAGGGATGGAAGATAGCGTGTGAGGGGGCAAATGAGGGAGGAACGTGGCATGATGAGGGGCAGAGGGGACCAGGGATGGAAGATAGCGTGTGAGGGGGCAAATGAGGGAGGAACGTGGCATGATGAGGGGCAGAGGGGACCAGGGATGGAAGATAGCGTGTGAGGGGGCAAATGAGGGAGGAACGTGGCATGATGAGGGGCAGAGGGGACCAGGGATGGAAGATAGCGTGTGAGGGGGCAAATGAGGGAGGAACGTGGCATGATGAGGGACAGAGGTGACCAGGGATGGAAGATAGCGTGTGAGGGGGCAAATGAGGGAGGAACGTGGCATGATGAGGGGCAGAGGGGACCAGGGATGGAAGATAGCGTGTGAGGGGGCAAATGAGGGAGGAACGTGGCATGATGAGGGGCAGAGGGGACCAGGGATGGAAGATAGCGTGTGAGGGGGCAAATGAGGGAGGAACGTGGCATGATGAGGGGCAGAGGGGACCAGGGATGGAAGATAGCGTGTGAGGGGGCAAATGAGGGAGGAACGTGGCATGATGAGGGGCAGAGGGGACCAGGGATGGAAGATAGCGTGTGAGGGGGCAAATGAGGGAGGAACGTGGCATGATGAGGGGCAGAGGGGACCAGGGATGGAAGATAGCGTGTGAGGGGGCAAATGAGAGAGGAACGTGGCATGATGAGGGGCAGAGGGGACCAGGGATGGAAGATAGCGTGTGAGGGGGCAAATGAGGGAGGAACGTGGCATGATGAGGGACAGAGGTGACCAGGGAAGGAAGATGTTATGTTAAGTCTATAAATGCGCTTGAATGCCCATAGGCGTTTTAGTCAAAAGTACCCAGTAATAAATACAAGAATATAGCACATTCTGCATTGAACAAACAAGTTTCAAAGCCTTCCTAAACATTAGATTGGGCTTGGCTCTAATTTGCAGGGGGGAGAGAGTTCCAAGCCTTTTCAGCTCCAATTATGAAACTTGTTTCACCCCAGGAAGATCTTTTAAACCTTGACACTGCCGCACATTTTGCTGTCGCGGATCGTAGTGTCCCACCTGGGACAGAGCAACAAAAACGGTTTATGTGAAATTCTGGGCCTATGTTTAGGGCTTTGGAAGTGATTCTCTGTCTAACTCGCAGCCGGTGCAACTTCCTGATAGATTTAGATTCTGCCTGGCTCGAGGGCATACGTTGCATTCAGCTACATAGTTGATTACTGGTGTTTCTGCCTCAGGCCACAAGGAATATATTTGGACCAATTCTCACTTTTTGTTTCTATACCTGCATGACCGGCCAAAGATTACATTGACAACACTACATTACTTTATGTTGTAATTCTCGGTTTGGAGATACATTTCGTCTTGATGTTGTAATAGCTGTCTAATAGACATATTTGATTGTTTTCCAAAGCAAGTAAAAATGCTTTATGGGATAGTGCATCTTGACCAGAATAAAAAATGGTGTGTACAACACCCATCCCCACCTCCAGTTAATTGGTGTGATTAGTGGAGGCTTTCCAGAGTGGAGTTCAGCATCTTAGTAAAGAGTCCAGCAGGTAGTTTGCAACTCCCTAGTGAAATGTGATGACAGTCTTGGTCAGAAATAATAAAGTCCAGCAGAGCAGGATGAAGACATTGTAACTTTCTAAGACTGTGACTGGATGCCTGGCTCCCCAACAGCTAATGTATTTTGTCTTTAAATGCAGCGATGATTGTCACTAATTCTATCACTTTAATCCTATAATTTTTGGCCTGCAGACTTTTTCCAAGTTTAATGTGTTTATGAGAAGACGGCTCCTTAGGCACATCCAAAATATCATCCTCTGCACAAAAAGTTTAGCAGCGTCAGGATGAACCAACACTTGAGCACAAGGCAAAAACTTATTAAAGTGTTCAAAAAGCTTTTTTGGCTTCCTTGGTCTAAGCAAAACTATGTCCTTTTGCAATAAGTTAGTAATCAAGGCATCGTGAGGGTGCAAACTGAGTAAAGAAGCAATGGTAAAAGTGAGCACCTAGATACACTGAATGTCATAAGTATACTTTCAGATGAACCATTCCATCGCCATTTGCATTTTTTTTCCTCTTCTTCATTTGTAACCATTTTTGACTGTTCAAGAAACAAAACAAAAAAATCTTCCGAAACTAGTACCTCCAGTTTAGAGGCTTACAATCTGACCATACTAGTGGAAAGAGCCTATGACACTTATTTGGCACAGTTGTCCAAAGACTTGGATTAAATCAATATATCTTTTACGTAAATGTTTATGAATCTGCAAAGGAATTCTCTTAACACCATTTTTTTTTGTAAACAAATTTAATTTGTCAAATGCACATTCAGCGGAGCTCTGTAACCCAGAGGCTTTCGTAGCATCTATGAACAAAATCCTGACTTTGACAGTTTTCTCATGGAATAACAAAAGAGGAATAAAGAAGGGACATGCATATAAAATACAACCGAATTAAACAAAAAAAACAAATAACACCCCCCACCCCACCGCACAACCAACCCAGCAAAATCAGCAAGTATGATCGGAGCTACAGTTCTACCTTCGCTATGAAACATGTCCAAAAGACACCATGCCGCCCAATACGCGTATGTTATTTGCCCCCCCCCCCCCCCCCCCCCAAGACAAGGGAGGAAAAGACTACAACCCACACAATCCCTACGCTGGAATGGGCTCCAATTCCAATCCCCTGTAATCTGCCCAGCGCTTCCAGATTTTATGTTTACGCAGGCAGCCCCGTGCTATAAAAATGGGGGCCTCAAGGCCCATACAGAAATCCAGCCCTGCCTTCCACACTGAGACGGAGGGTGCGGCTGTCGCCTTCCAAGCCCTCGCAATGTCGCGCTTGGCAAGGGTAAAGCCCAGGAGCATCAGGTGGCGCTTGTAGACATTGCCCCCTATATCCTCCATTGCATGCAGGAGCACAAATTTAGGAGACCGAGGGAGATCCCAACCCAGAACCTCTGAGAGGCATGCCAGTACACCCCGCCAAAACCTAGTTAGCGCAGAATAATCCCATATAGTATGCAGCAGAGTCCCTTCTTCATGCAAGCAGCGAAGGCAATTCGGGGATGCCACCAGACCAGCCCTGTACAGTCTGACTCTAGTAAAATACACTCTATGGAGGTATTTAAACTGGATGAGTCGAAGGCTCATAGCAATAGCCGCCCCGCGTGGGGAGGCCAGGGCCTCCGTCCAGTCCTCCTCCTCAAGTGAGCCCCACATCCTCATCCCATGCCCTGCGGAGACGCTGCAGAGATGGGGAGCAGTGCGTTACCAGGGACTGGTACATTTTTGATATCTTATGGTCCCGCAGGTCCCCCATGAAAACTTTCGCCTCTACCGGACTGAAGTCGGCTAGCTCCCCCAGGCCCACCAAGCTAGGAGAGAGAGCATGCCGGAATTGCAAATATTTAAAAAATTGTGTGCGCGGCATTTGAAAGTCCTTCTGCAAGTCCTGAAATGATTTCAGGACAGGACCCCTCATGACATCCCCCAAGGTGGAGATCCCAATCGCATCCCAGTCTTGGAAGCCGGGCAAGGCCGCCAACTGCGGCAGACGTCCCTTTTGCCAAAGCGGTGTCTCTCGAGTTGGGCAATTCCACCAGCCCATCCTCCGCAACGCCTGTCTCCAAACCTGAAACACCAGCTGTGTCACACTCGGCAAAGAACGCCACAAGGGCGCAGAATAGAGGAGTGTATGTAGTGAGTGATCTCCCATTAAAAGGCGTTCTAGGGTATACGCCGGATCCGACCTGTCGCCATACCACCATTCGTTAAGAACCAACAGGTGGGAGGCCTTATAGTACGAAAGAATGTCGGAAGTAGCGAGTCCCCCACAGTACGTGGATTTAAAGCAAGTACGGAGAGCCACCCTAACAACACCCCCGCCCCAGAGAAACTGGCCTAAAGCCGCATTAACCTGGCGGAACCAACCCGATGAACACAATTTTTAAAGAATTTAAAAGCTTCTGGATTATTGTATAAGCCAAAAGGTATTTATCAATGAATGCTTGAGGACACTAACTGGTACTGAAAGCTTTTTTCCGCTTATACCCCTGTTGAATACAAACAAGGCGATTAAGCTCCTCGCAAGTGGAGCTTGCTGTAGGCAACTTCAGATCGCATGTGGATGAGTAAAAAAGGAATGAGTGCTAATGGGCAGCAATTCTGAACGATGATATCAAGTCACAGTAGTCGGTACATGTCCTGAATTCTCCATTAGTGTTTCGGATGAAAGATAGTAAGGAATGAACCAGTTCTTTAGATAGTGGTCTAAATAAGTCCTCTTTTTGGCTCTATATCTTTGTATAAATTCTGCTATACTGGACATCAGCCACAGGAGTAAGATCAGTTTTACAGTCATATGATCTGTCAGGAGAAAGTATCTCTGCTGTGTCCTTATTGAACACATCAAAACAAGCATTTGCAATGCAATAGGTCTCACATTTACAAAAGTTTGAGTATTTTTTAAAACCTAAATAAAAGGCCTAAATCATTGGCATTGTCTAATAGCTTAACCTCTCGAAAATGCGAGACATATTGCATTGCAAATGCTTGTTTTTTATTCTTTCCATCATGCTGCAGAGCAGCTGCGCTCTGCGCGAAAACAATGACAAAGTCGAGAGCTGTCTCGTAGGTGAGACCTATTTTACAAAGCTTTTTTCCCTGACTCTGAATGGGAAAATAAGGTATTGGCCTATGAATGGAGAAGCTGTGCAGAAAGGTTATTTGCTAAAAAAATTAATATGTAACCCCTTCTATCCCACCGGCAGGCCCCTATCCAGCCCATAGAAATGCACAGTGAGCATGTATGTAGGTTCCTCAAAAATAAATATATCGAGGCACATGGAGTTAAAATGTGCCTGTTTTCGTATTACATGTGCTCAACCATTTTCACTCATGTCCCGGATTAGCCTCTTTTCTTTGTAAAAATGTAAATTAGTGCAGTTGTGGGAAGACAGCCACCAATCTGCACAAAAAAGAACAGCAATTAATTACCACGTAACTCTTTATCTACATGCTGCATTGCTAGCACGCATTTGTTTGTGCGCACTGTCCCTTGAAGTGAGCACCTCACGCATCTAAGACGCTTGACGCAAGAGCGTTGAAAGTAATTCCGAGGTTACAGCAATAAAAGGCCTCTGGCCAGCTAATTAGATTTAAGCTAAGTGCACGGTCAAAAAATAATAACAAGCATAGCCAATAGGTCTCGCCTTTGGGACCTTATAAGTGTTTAGCCATGTAACAGTTGCATAATTAAATACTTATAAGGTCCCAAAAGCGAGACCTATTTGGCTATGCCAAGCGGCCGGGAAAGTGAAAGCGACCGCGATCACGATCAAACATCAAAGCGGTCGTGAAAGTGAAAGTAATCGCGGTAAAGCGCTGCGCCCGCGCCCGCGCACTGTAGCTCTAGGCTGGCCTGGTAGCACTTTTTGGAGCCCTCTCAATAAGTCTCGCCAGACCAGCGCATGCGCTGGGTCAGGCGAGACCTAAAAAAAAGATGGAGACCGCTTGCTTAAGTCAGGAATCTTATTGTTTTCTAGAACTCTGTCTCATGCTGTTACGAGTCGCCATTTCAGTGTTTTGCGAGCACTTTTATTCTTTAAAAGAGAGCAAAACTCGGATGTACTTTTAAACTCCATAAACGTGTGCTTGAATGACGAGCATTTGCAATGCAATAGGTCTTGCATTTGCGAGAGTTTAAGCTATTGGCATTGTGGCATTGTCATGTATAATGCCAATAGCTCAAACTCTTGTAAATGCAAGAACTATTCAAAGAAGCGGCTGCAATTGTCCCGGGCTGTTTAGAAAGTGAAAGCGCGCATGCCATGCTGAATTATGCGAGAAGCATGTCGTGCCCTTTGTACGAGAAACTATTTAAAGAAAATAGTGCTTACAGACTAAACAAGCATTGGCATAGCCAATAGGTCTTGCCTTTGGGACCTTATAAGTGTATAGTTATCCAGCACAATATCCTTGGTGCAACAACATCAAATGTTGCATCATGGTTAAACACTTATAAGGTCCCAAAGGCAGGGGTGGGGGAATCATATCACCCGACGCATGTTGTTTTTATTGAAGGGCAAGAAGATTTAATATCTATTTTGTCCGACGGACAAGTAGACATTGAATCACGTAAATAAAATAGGCTGTGGGGACTCTGGAGCTCACAGCCAATCATTAAAGCTGATTGGCTAGCAGCCCATGACTTCACTGGGCTCTAGCCAGTGATTGGCTGAGGAGTGAAACGTCTCAGCAAGCAGTTGAACTTTGAGACTGTCGCAAGCGAGGCAATTCTACATTTCAGGTAAAATTAAAGCACTGCCATAGCGCTGCTAGAGTGTTATTTTGCCCAGCTTGCATATAGATTGCACTAAAATATTGGAAGAGAACTTGTCTGCCTGCTGACGGACCATGTCTAATGCGGCGTCATTTTGGCTGCAGATAGCGTGGGCTCTCATCGCTGCTATTGCAAGCTGCGCACGTTTCCATTGGCGAGCAGAGTGGATTAAAACTCCCTTTTCATACCAGATGTGTGATAGATTGGGCAATTCCTCTCAAAAATAGGCAATATCTTTCCCATTTGTGTGAGAAAATGCTCAATTGGCCAGTGCCTATTTTTCGGGTTTAATTTAGCCCGTTGTGTGCATTTATTTTTTAAGCTGCAGCGGCGCCTCAGCGTCGTCGCTGCAGTTTATCTGTCGTAACTGTAAAAGGACACTTAACTGTTCCCTTCAAAGTTCATTGCGGCCAGCGTGGGTACTGCACATATCAAGTTGCATCACATCAGTGCCAGGACTTCAGACTCATCTGAATGCGGGGGTTAAAAATACATTTGTTTTTGGAAAGTGAAAGTAGCCGCCTCACTGTTTTAATGCTGAAGGCGCGATAAAGTGAGGCAGTGCTGCACTGGGGAGAAGGAAGAGGCGCTCACACAGTAGCAGTTTAAAAACCTCAGACGGAGAAAGTGAAGGTGCAAGGAAAGCGCATGCAGTCACATCGAGCCTGATCTACATTGGCATAAAGTTAATTGCGGGCGTGTGCTTATTGTCTTACGGAAGGGCGCTGCCTAACTGAGTGTAAGGAGCAACTGTAACAGTGAGCCACACATCGTTTTAATTAACTTTGCAACTTCAGCTGCGCCACGCTCCAAGCGTAGCAGAGAATGCCTAGAGCGGGTCACAGGGAGGCACCTGATATACTTCTAGCAGAAACCTTGGTCTTCATTCTGAAGACTACAATGATCGCCTTAATAGCGTCTGCCAGAATAATGTCCCCTCTGTAGCATAACACATTATTTGATAGGATTTCTCGTGAACTCTGCCAATAGTGCTACAGTTAGAAATAAACAAATGTGTCCTTGTAGTAATGTAACTGGCGCTCATCTAAAGCGCCCCAATACGTTCAGGTCGAGTTTGTGCTATTAAACTGCAAAACAAATGTCAGATTCTCTTATTAGGAATGCACTCTCAGTCTCAAGGTCATATGCAAGGGTAGTCGAGTCGTAAAATAACTCGGGCTAGAATGAATTAGAAACAAGTGAAACTGGGAGGTGGTGAGGAAGAAGTACTACCATTAAAGAAGAAGAGAAAATGCGGATTTCACTTGCCAGCAGTACAACTCTGTTGGTGTGTTCATTTGGTATGTACTAGTTTATACAAATAGATATGCAGAGCTCTGCCAATGAACACAACTAGATCACTCTGACTGACTGCGCTTCTGTGAAACAGGGGGGCCGGGCCTCTGAATAGTTCTGCAATGCACTTCAGCTCTTCCTCAATAGCTCTGTAAATGCACGTTCACGTTATATTATTTAATCATAGTCCGGGATTCTTTTGGTCAATGTATCTCTACAGTCTTACTTGAAGCAGGTGTATACATGTCTGTGATGACTGTCCGTTATTTGTGATATGTCTGCATGCTCTGGGATAGTCCAGTATTCTGGATAGGGAGTGGTTTGTTGGCGACAGATGTTCATTATTAGTGATCATGATTTTTTTTTTTAAGCAGTTAGTTAAGTAAGTACTGGTTGCAATTAGTTGTGACATTGTGCAACAACCTTCTTGAATGCAGTTTATTTACAGTAGTTATCTGCTATTTGTGACGTTGCAGAGTTCTTGACAGTCCGCAACTATTTAGATACTCTTTGTGAAAGAGAACCTCGCTTGATGAATTAAAAAAAATAGCTTCCATGCTTAAATTGTGTGATCTTAGGCAAATATTTTATTACACCAAAACGAACTTTTTCTTCATAATTAAGGCTCCCTGTTTTTCGTTTTTACTGATTTTTACAGATAAATGCAGACAGAAAACCATTTATTTTCTTATCTGTATTTATTTTAAAATGTGGATAAAAACAGAAATTGGGTGCTTTTTGAGTGATTATAAATACACTTTTTCATGATTGCCAGGCCAATAACTGTGCGGATTGATAGGTAAGGGGGTTAAAAAAAGGAATTTTAGTAATGAGTCTTAAACAGCAGTTGAAATGCACACAGCTGATACTGAAATGTGCATATTTTCACATAAGTGCATGGATTTATCTTCTGCATGTGTTCCTATCACTGAAACCTGGCAGGCATTCAAGCGTGACTGCATAATGATTTACTGATTTTAATAAAACAATATATTAATGTTTCTCTGGCAGCCGGAGCCCTTATGTTTGATGTGAGATGGGAGTAGGTGGGACAAGTGGATTTTACAGGACATTTAGATCTTAGTGGCATTGTGTCCCTTGGACAAGTAGATTATTTGGAAAATTCCACACCCCTGATGCTTAAAAGTTATCATAAAGAAGTGGGAGAAGCATTTTTGTTACCTTAGATTTGACTAAGAAAGTATTATGTGCAACAGAATGACCATATTTATAAAGAATTAATAATAAGTAATGACTTGATGGTTTTTTTGCCCTTTGAAAGCTTGAAACTTGTATCTGCCTGTCCCAATTGTTGCTTATTATAGTTTTTATTGTTAAATGGGAGGGGGGGGGGGGGGTATAAATAACAGTAGAGTGAAGGTTAGTTAGTGCACTGGGCACGTTACCTCCGCAGGATCCTTCCTAGCCATGACGGTGTTGTTGTGTCCATTGACTAGGCTGAGGTCCAAATAGATGAAAGGGAGAGCAAAGGCACAGTGAGGCTGAGTGAGGCAGAATAAGGCAGAGTAGGGGATGCGGTTACACAGCTGAGCCCGGGTCCCTGGTCTCTGGGATGTTAGTCTTGTGAGGATGATTGCTCCATATGGACCTGGTCAATGCATACTATGTATAGAGACGAATGTCTGGAGCGCCAAGAAGCTGCTCCAGCTCTTTACACTTCCGGTGAATTAAACATAGTATAAAGCGCCAAGAAGCGGCACCAGTGAGGTTTCCAACTGAACATTATCATGAAACAGCAAACACGCATGGAAAATCACCATTAACAACCCAGTGTTAGCAGTGAGCCAGAGCTGATGTCAGCCCCTGTGTGGGGTCTGCTGAAAGTTAGAGTGGGTCCGTAGGTGAAAGGAGGAGCCCCACCGCCCCCGGGCATGAACAGTAACCAGGGCAGAGCTGCACAGGGCGCTTCACCTACGCAGGGTCCTTCCCAGCTATGACAGTCCTGTTGTCTCCAGTGACTGGGCTGAGGTCCGGATGGATGAAAGGGAGAGCAACAGAAAAGATGCGATATACCAAAATGTGTCAAACTCGCAGCGAAAAGCGCCGTAAACAAGCCAGTGTTAGCAGTGAGCCAGAGCTGACGTCAGCCCCTGTGTGGGGTCTGCTGAAAGGCAGCGCGGGTCCATGGATGAAAGGAGGAGCACCACTGCCCTCGGGAAATGAACAGTAACCAGGACAAAGCTGCACATGGCGCTTCACCGTCATAGGGTCCTTCCCAGCCATAACGGATAATATTGTGAAAAGAAGCGTTAGGGCTAATAAATAATTGGGATACAATGAGGTGGAATGAGCACCATGCACGTAGCTTATAAATTTAGAAAGTGCAATAATTACCCAGTGGGCTTCAAAGCGCTGTACAGTTCTATGTATGCAGTATGCATTATACGGGAATGAGGCGGAATGAGGCTAAATCAGTCCGTGAGGCTCAAACAGGTGAAATGGAACACCTTTAGGCAGAGTGAGGGATGCGGTTACACAGCTGAGCCCGGGTCCCTGGTCTGTGGAACATTGGTGTTGCGAGGACGATTGCTCCACATGGACCTGGTAAATGCATGCTATATATAGAGAAAAGCATTGGCATAGCCAATAGGTCTCGCCTTTGGGGCCTTATAAGTATTTAGTTAGGCAGCACAATATCCTTGGTGCAACAACATTAACTGTTGCATGGCTAAACACTTATAAAGTCCCAAAGGCGAGACCTATTGGCTATGCCAATGCTTGTTTTTATTTTGCCTTTTTCTCTCTCTCTCTCTCTTGCTCCAGGTCAAAGTTTAATGAGGAAAACAACTCACAGGCCCCAGGTTGGTGCCCACCACCAGCAAACACCGGCGCAAATGAAGCACGGACTGCCATCCCAGTCACAACAGTAGCGCTACACAACCCCCCTGAAGCCGGGTTCACTGATGACGACCCCCGCTATGTTTTTAACATACAAGCAGCCCGATGAAGCCAGCTGCGTTCAATTATTCTCTTGTCGCGCCTATCGTTAGAACTAAGTGCTGTGGAAAACGAGTGATGCAAATTATTTTATTTTACTTCACTTCACAACAAAGCAATGTATCCTCTCTCAGTAAGTTTCTGAGTGCCTTACTGTTCAACTATATTAAAATGCCCTGGTGAATCCAGTTTCGACACCTAATAAACTCCTGTTAAAAGGCGAAAGGTCCAGCTTAGGTTTGTTTCAGCTCGCCAGCTTGAAATCAACGTCTGGCGCTATCTACCGATTCCCGGGTATATACTTATGTAATCACTAGATCGTTTTCGTTCTGAATATATTTAGTCGAAAGTCCGAAAACGTATGTCCCGTATATAGAAATGAACAATAATAGAAAATACATATGTTAATTATATAGATTCTTAAACTTCTAAACCATTTGTAACTGTACAATTGGTATTTGCACTGGGTAAACCAGTAGTGTCAATGCTTAGTAAATTGTGCGACTTGATTTAATATTGATATAGAAACGGCGCACACAAAGCAACTCTAATCATGGTACTACACTCGTACAACTACACTGATTTAGTGTGATTCTCGCAAAATACATAAACGGTTGTAAGTTGTACGTTCATTGTGATTAATAGAGCGGGGTCTCGACGCAGGCACTGGATGGCTTGACATTTCCACGGGTCCCTGTGCTAGTAGTCGTCATGTAACCCATTTTACGCACACACAAAGGCCAGCGCTGCTTTCATACTCCTGGTGATTTGAGAGCATGTTCTACAACTAGGAACCTTAGAAATAGAACAAAGACAGGTATTTTTGTTAAATCTAGATTGTCAATTGCCATGTTCGCTTGAGTTACCACCTACTAAAGAAGAAATATAACACAGAAATGGTGCCCCTGGTGCTGCTTTATTGGCTTTCCCAGTAATGGGTCTAGGCGCCTACACACAGAGGGCGATAATGACGTATGCAGCTCATCAGCAGATAAGCGCGGCATCAAATAAGATTCGCCACACACTTCAGCGTCGGCTTAAATGCGCTGGATTGATGACATCCCCGCTTCTCCTCTTCAGCTTCGCAGTGGTCCCACCATCAGTGGTAATTGGCCATTTTCTACAGTTCACATCCATCGCGTTGAATTATGGATGTCAGGCAAGGCATAATAAACCTAGGAAGCCGTTGCTGTCCTCGAGGCGTGATCACCGCGTCACGTGCTCGCAGGTGTGCATTCTGAGAGCTGCACTTCTTGCAGGCACGGCCTGCTTTCAGGTTGCGTAGGCGTTTTGTTTGGGAGCGAAGGAACGTATGAGCCCTTTAATTCGGAAGCACAGGTCTTCCTTCAGCAGACATCACGCATACAAACCCGCGTGACAGGCAGCCGACGCAGGCCTGTCAGGGTCCACCTGCTGCCATATCCAGAACATTGTAGTTCAAAGGCCAGTCTTGCAGCGCAGCATGAGGAAAATACCAAGGCATCGATTCCTGAAAATTCAGCAAATAAGGCTTCGTTTTACCGAGTACATTATGTACGCTTGCAAACGCAATGTAAGGACTTTTAGAACAAGCCTGCGAGTGGTGTGCGCCGCGCGCCACAGCAAGCTATCTGTTTTCAATTACCGCGCACGCATCTGTGCACGATAATTCAAAATAGATGTGGCCTGTGCGGGTAACCGCAAGCAATAGACCGTGGGCGGAGCAAAGGCGGGACATGCACCCGCCTTTGCCCAATTTTGTGCTGTCTTTCTCAGAAAGACGCACGCAAAGGCGAATAGCCTCTGAAAGAAAACAAACCACACGCACGAGCGTGTGGTGAGCTTTCCAAAGCTCTTTTACTGTTTACATAAAGTCTCGTCAGAGCAGCGCATGCGCGCTGCTACAGGCTCGACCTAAAAAAGGCTGGGAGACAAACTGACCTAGCGCCACTGACTGTTCTCTGCCCAGGAGTAAAGAGCCTAAGAAACCCCGGGCTACCCCGGTGATGCCAATCTTGCCAACCGATCTATCAGCAGCACATGATTACCAGTATCAAAAGCCTCTGATAGATCTAATAGGATGAGGACCGGACTACCTCGTTGGTCAAGGAATCATCTATTCTGCTCTGTGGCTTTGATTAACGCTGACAACTTACTGTGGCCACTGTGAAATCCAAATTGGTAGGGTCTAATAGATTGTTTTGTTGAATGCAATCCGTCAGTTGTTTGTTCATGATTTTTTCAGCTGTTTTAGCTGGTAAAGATAGCCAAAAAATAGGTTGATAACTCTTCATGTCCTAAGGATTGAGAGCGGGCTGTTTAGTTAGTGGAAGCAGAGAGGCTCTCTTCTAGGTGGTGGGAATGAACCCTGTCCTACACATCAGTTGAAAGACTTCACTCAGCTTGGAGGCAATAGTATCCGGGCGGACATGGCTCAAATGGGAATCCAGATTTAACCAAATTAATCAAAATCGCCGCTTCCTCTTTTGGTGGAGGGGTGAACTCTTTAAGGAGTGTTTTGCTCTGTATATGACTAGATGTATAAATCAAGTTGTTAGAGGGAGAAGTCAAATTGATAGGAGAAGAGAAGACAGACTCTGAAAATCTGTTTTACACCTCTTCAAATTTGTGCTGAAAAAAAATCAGCTAAGGTGTTACAAAACGATTGGCTTCAGCTAACCCGTTTGTTATATGTTTCTGTTGTCAGTTTTATAACAATCTGGAATAATTCTTTAGATGACAGCATGCATGAAAAGGAAATGTCAGTGAGAGGATAGGCACTCAGGCAATAGAGGACTTGGGTGGAAGAAGCAATGACGGAGGAGGTAGGACTGAGGAGGGAGGGTATGCCAGGGACTGCTGAGACCAAGGGGCATGCTAGGGAAGATAGCCCGCAGGGGGAGAAAGGAATGTGAATGGAGAGGAATGGGAAAGGCCAGGGGAATCTAAGGGAGAGGACTGAAAAGACGGTGCAGCGGGGCACAGGAAGTAGATCAGCAGAGAGGAATGCAAACATCTCAAGTTGTCTCACATAAGAAGTTAGGATATCACCTTGTTTGATATCTCAAGCATACAATTGGTTTTATTCTGGTGAGAGTATAGAGGAGTGGCACTCATGCATTTACATACTTTGAGACGATTATCTGCATGATTGTGTTGAGCTGTGGGTGAATCACAGAATTGCTTTAAAAATAATGATATCTAGAAACAGATGCCCCATCTCTAAAGCTTCCGCCACATGTCCGACGAGTTACCTGTGCCATCAGTACAGAGTCACCTTTGCACAGTAACTTCCTACCCTGATTGTTTACTAGAGGAGTACTGGTGAAAGTAAACGATAGGATGCAGTTCAGATGTGTCTGTGAGTCAAGGGCATACTCAGTCCCTCTCATGTCACCCAACCTACACGCCTGTATATACGCTTCTCATTCATTTCATAAAAATAAAAAAGTAATCATATGTTATCTCAGGATAATGTGGGTATTTGCAAGGAGACACCAATATCTCAATGTTTTAGTACTACCTCGGATTAACTCTCAGTTAACACACACTGCTGCTGGTAATGTCCTCCTGTGGACACAGATTCGGCTCAATGAACGTGGAGGGAAAGGGAAAATGGGAGGACCCCAAGTAGACTCCCCCCACACGTCCTCTTTTGTTGTTAAACTCACTAAGTGGTCATATAGGAGACGTCCTGGGTGGACGCAATAAACCTTGATGTGGCTCCTGCACTTCATGTGCTGCCCCTGGGTGGAACCAATGGGCATTAATTTGTCTGCTTGGAACAAGTGCAGGTCATGTGCTCTTTCAGTGTTGCTCTTGGAGACAGTATTTGGCATTGATCCCGACTGCCTGTTTCCAGTGCATGCCGTGGGAGACTCCTCTGTCGCTTTTGAGTGGATCTTAGCACGCACAGTCTGAAATATGACTTGAATTGCCAACGCTTGATGACATAGGGATGAATGTCAGTTGTACGTTTGGCAAAAAGCCACAGCCTCATCTGTCCTTTTGCCCCGACTCCTGTCCTTTTTTCACCTCTTACTCCCACACGGTCTCTTCCCTTAACTCAACACATTCTTCCCCCAGACTCTACTAGATGTCACCTCAGCAGCAATTCTGTCATTAATAGGTTGACTCAAAGTGCAGTTTCCTATTGGTTTGGCACTGATGCCAGAAGGGTAGTACTCTTTCAGCTTTGAGTTGACTTCATTTCGGACCTTATTGCAGTGGTTAACTGGTTAAAAAAAAAAAAGTGCCAGGGCCCTGGCCAGGAGGCAACAACAGCATGCAACACCTATTGTCAATGACAGTCCCAACACAACTACTAACATCACACTCCTACAAGTATGACAATTCAAACTATATGAATAAGAATGGCTTTGGTGGCAGGTATTAGTCCTTTTTACTGTATATTAAACGAATAAACAACTGTTGTTGTCCTCATCTCTAAATTAGATATACAGTGTCCCCATGTGACAGACTGTCATGAGTCACGCTGTTGACAATTAAGTGCGGGGCAAAGCACCGGTAGCCACAAACTCAAATTAAGCACTGTTTTATCATTGCTTGGCACTAGGAGGAGGGACTGTGATTCGGTCACATCTGGAATGACAGCATAGAATGCCTCATTACTTCCACTATCAGCAGATGGTAGCTATACGCTTGCATGCCTGCTCACAATCACTACACAACTGTACGCGCAATCGCTGGAATGACAGCCTACGAAACAGACTGCATAACCTCTTAAGGACATATGGTGCACCAGATTATATGACAGTTTACACCACCATAATACACAGATAGGACTCAGCACTGCACTTACAAACTGTCATTAAAGCACAACACACTATAACTCAGTTTACTTAACAAATGGCTCTAAGGTTGTAAGTATTTTACAGAAAAGTGTGTTACACATCTACCAAGTACTTCAGTAGCGTCTCTGGGTTAGAAAGTGCTATAAAATTACCAAGACTATAGAATGCAATATTTCTACCTTGGTAATGGTACGAAACATCCCATAGAACTGCAAACACACAACCTTAACCTACATATAAAGGGAACTGTGCAATAAATTTGCATGAAATGCACATTGCAAAATGCTTGACATCGCATGAAAACAGCATGACAAATTGTAACCCTAAGCATGACTTAATCACTAACACTGGTTTCCCATAGGGTCATTTGCTCCCCAGCTGCATAGTGCTTCATCCCCTCGTCATGGGTAGAAGAGCTATATAAATCCTCAAACCATGGTTAAATAACAATTTGTAGAAAATGTTGTCTTTTTCGTAGTAGACTCCTGCCTAGGTTTGATTTTGTCATTTGGGAAATACCTCTGAGAGCTATAAAATATTTTAGTAATTTAACTAGTACTGCTTTTCAATTCCCTATTTCACATTTGAAAGATATCAGCTTTTGCCGATTACACCACTTTTTCACTGCTTGACATAAAAATACCAGGAGGGTTACTGGATAGGAGAAACCCTACATTGAGGGGGGAGAGGGGGGGACAAAACAAACTACAGGTAGCAGTCGTGTTCTGAGAAGACTCTGCGCTCTGCTACTCTGGCCTGGGGGGGTGGGTGACTGCGCTCTGCTACTCTGGCCTGGGGTGGGCGGTTCTGCGCTCTGCCCTAGGTGTTGATCGGGTCTAGTCCTTGCGTGCGATGGATTGCTCGGCGTTCTTTCACTTTGGTCTGAAATGCCCGCGTTGGGGAGTTAAGCCCTTTGCTAGCCCGGCCGGTCGAGAGGGTGCAGGGAAGCGCCTGTGCCGTGGACGGTTCCACTTCACTGAACACGGGAGGGGGCGTCCCACTGACCTGCAGCACGGCCCAGTTCTCCAGCGCTGCGCGGATGCCCTCCTGGAGCAGCCCGCGGGTGTCGCTGCAGGCCGCCATGACCGGAGCTACCACTCCTGGTCCACGTAAGATTCTCGCGTGCGTAGCAAATGCCAATGAGGCGTGTCCACACCCGAGCGGAGATCCGATCCCATCGCAAGATGGACTCCGCTCTTGTGTGTAAACTTGTGTGTAACGGGAGCACCTCGCGGACATTTTGGAATGGGAATGTAATCTCACGTATGTGGCATGACTGAAGGGGCCTATGTTGACGTCCTCGTGTAGCCCCGAACTAAAATGTCTGCCACGTTGACGTCTTTCACCTCGAGAGGTCTCTGTTGTCGTCACAGTTCCAATTAAAATCTAGAGTGCGAACCTTTGTGTTTGATGATGTACCTACATGAGAAGAAACTTGCCATAGTATTTCGTACCCACTAGGCTTCTGCCACCGAATAAAACGTGGTTTAATCCTATGTCAGGACTGGAGGTGTGGATTATGCATTTTTTTCACTTTAATTATATAGTAGTCTCTTTCAAAGAACATTTTTAATAATAAAAAAAGACAACCAGAACTACAACTCCCATCAACCCATGGGGTACAATTGTCCATAACAACAGTCCTCCAACCACATTACATTCACATGTCCCTATATATCCAAGACATCCCTTCTTGTTTCTCTTTTTTCTTCACTACATCACACATCAGTTAAGTCACACTCTGTTATTATCTTGTTTACAACATACTGTATTATATATACATATATTTATATATTACCTACTGGCGGTCGCAAGTAGGTAGTTATAGTTAGGACCACGTTTCCATAGGAAATCCGCAACATTCTATTCTGAATAACTTTTGCGCCGGTCGACGAATCCTCGTGAATTTTTCAAAATAGGTGGGGCGCTACGCTCCGCTCCTACCCTGAAAGTCTCGGGGGGATTCGTCAAGCGGGGGCTGAGATAAAAGGGGGGGTCCCAAAACGCGTTTTTCCATGCATTTTTCCATAGGACCTTTAGACACAGCTACAGCCCGAACGGCTGAACAGAATTACTTGAAATTTGGCAGAGAGGTAGTCCTCAGGTCAAGGAAGTGCCTTTTGTAGGTTTGGTGTAAATCTGTTCAGTAGATTCTGAGAAAATAGCCTTTAAATCAATATATATATCTGAGCCAGCTTACGGTGCGCTTACCGTACGCGTACGGTGGCGTGCGCGAGCGCGATTCTGATTGGCTCTTAGATCTTAGTAAACATTCGAATCGGCCGAAACCAGGAAGCGGCGGCCGCCATTTTCTCTCTCGCACTCAGAGTGGGGCAGCATAAATGAAGCCCAAAAATGTGTAAAGGGGCAGTATATTGAGATAATAATCACCCAGCAGTGATATACGGGCCCCCAAACAACCCCCAAAGGCAAAATTCTTTTTTTTTTTTTTCGAAAAATCGCCGATTACGCTTACCGTACGCGTACGGTAAAAATTAAAAAAAATAAATAAATAATTATCCACACTTTCCACACCCCATGTGCAAATGGTGCCGTAAGGGCTCCATTTGTGCATGGCATATCAAATAAATGAAAATAATAAAGAAAACATTTCACAACGATGCGCATAATATGTCCCCCATGTGCGCACGGTGCGCATGTGCGTAAAGTGGGCGCAAAGCGCACCGCGTGCTCACTGTGCGCGCACCGTGCGCGCACGGAACGAACTGCGTTAACTGGGCGCGCACGCCACGCATGGCGTAAAGTAAGTTAGCATTTAAAAAACCGTACAAATTCACTGAAAAAACCATAGGTTTCACACACGTTATAGTTAGGAATTAGCATTTAAAAAACCTTGCAAATTCACTGAAAAAACCATAGGTTTCACACATGTTATAGTTAGCTGTACATTTTACTGATAAAAAACCAATGAAATTCCCCCGTTATAGTTACTGTAGGCAACTATAACTCACACGACCGTAATCCTCTGCTGATGACATATGTGTCTTTATGAAAAAAAAATATTTGTAATATATGTATAGCTTAAATTTAATGGAAGAAGACATGGGCAAATAAGTGTCTAAATACAGTATTAGCATCAGCTGAGGATTACGGTCGCGTGAGTTATAGTTGCCTACAGTAACTATAACGGGGGAATATATATATATATATATATATATATTCACTGAAAAAACCATAGGTTTCACACAAGTTATAGTTAGCGGACATTTTACTGATAAAAAACCATTGAAATTCCACGTTATAGTTAGTGCAGGCAACTATAACTCACGCAACCGCAATCCTCTGCTGATGACATATGTGCCCACTTTACGCAGTTAGTGCCGTGCACGCACGGTGGGCACGCGGTGCGCTACGCGCACCGCGTGCCCACGTTACGCTGAATGGGCCATGTACGCACGATGCGCTTCGCGCACCGTCCGCACACGGAGGCCGTATTAGGCACATCGTTGTTAATGGTTATCTGCAGATTGTCTTTACAAAAAAAAAAAAAAAAATTAGGCCATGCACTAAAGTTGCCCTTCGGGCACCTTTTGCACACGGGGTGAGGAAAACGTGGGTATTGTTTTTTTTTAATTTTTTTTTACCGTACGCGTACGGTAAGCGTAATCGGCGCTTTTTCGAAAATAAAAAAATTTGCATTTTTTGCCTTTTGGGTTCTTTGGGGACACCGTAACAATGACTGGGTGGTTGGGAGCTGTCTATCAAGCCGCTTTTACTGTTTTCGGACTTTGTTTTTCCTCCACTCTCCTCAGAGTGCGAGAGAGAAAATGGCGGCCGACACTTCCTGGTTTCGACCGATTCGAATGTTTACTAAGATCTAACAGCCAATCAGAATCGCGCACGTAAGCTGGCTCAGATATATATATTGATTTAAATGCTATTTTCTCAGGAACTACTGAACAGATTTACACCAGACCTACAAAAGGCACTTCCTTGACCCGAGGACTACCTCTCTGCCAAATTTCAAGTAATTCTGTTCAGCCGTTCGGGCTGTAGCTGTGTCTAAAGGTCCTATGGAAAAATGCATGGGAAAAACGCGTTTTGGGACCCCCCTTTTTTCTCAGCCCCCGCTTGACGAATCCGCCCGAGACTTTCAGGGTAGGAGCGGAGCGTAGCGCCCCACCTATTTTGAAAATTTCGCGAGGATTCGTCGACCGGCGCCAAAGTTATTCCAAATAGAATGTTGCGGATTTCCTATGGGAACGTGGTCCTAACTATAACTATCTACTGGCGACCGCCAGTAGATAATATATATATATATTCAAAAATAAGATTCTCCTTGGTAGGAAGAAAGCCGTCCAGCACTCCAGAGGGATTAGATCATTCTGATTTTATTTAGATGAAAATATATATATTCGTAACAACAGCAAACACTGAGATTCCAACACACTGATATCTTCCTGCTTTGATGCTTTATCATTCCTTTGTTCCTTCTTTTTAGAAGCTTCATACAGCGCAGCACACAGATTTTAATTCTGCAAACAGCCAACATGTGTTTCGCGCCTCATTGCGCTTCTTTGGGGCTTTCGTATATGTATCCTATCGTCTTCCTGCTCCTTTTAAGTAACCTACAATAGGCCTCTTTGAAAATTAGCAATCGCTAATTTGAATTGTACGCAATCGCATTGGAGAACTGTTTGGAACCGGCCCTTATCAAGGGGTTTTCATAATCATTAACAATCAACGTAAACACAAGGAAGTTTTACTTAATGCCAAAGATGTATCACGTATGAAAGAATAGGTGAGATCATTACTCATGAGCCAAGAAGAGGCCTATTGTAGGTTACTAAAAGGAGCAGGAAGATGATAGCTGTTTCTGACTGGGATCTTGGTAACCAGGACCCCAGTCTTTGTGCTTTTCCCCCTAAAATCGGGTTGGTAAGTACTTAGGTACTCAGTTTGGAGATGGTCATCGCCTAATGATGCATGGTCACTCTATGTATCGTCATGGCTGCTGCACTTACAACCCGGGAGAATGGACTCCGAAGGTTGTAGGGTGTTCTGCTCATCCAGGGGCACCCTCACACTTAGACCCGAGCACCCTGCCTTCAGGATTGAAAGGCCTAATTTTGGGGTGACTTATAGGTCTTAAGCGAAGTGACCTTAGATATTGGTAAACCTAAATCTTCTGTAAGTGGTGCTAGCACCAGTTTACACAGGCTGCAATGGCAGGCCTGTAGTTACAGTTTAGGTGGTCTCCCATAGTTTGACATAATGCATATTTCAGCCTATGGGGGACCTCTGGGGTACCCATGCCGTGGGTACCTTAGCACCATATACTAGGGACTGATAAGGGTACCCCAGTAATCAATTTGGGATGTACCTAAGTACTTACCATTACAATTTAGGGGAGAAAGCACAGAGACTTGGGTCCTGATTAGCAGGATCCCAGTCAGACTAGTTATAAACAGCATTATATCAAGCAAAAAGTGGGGGTAACCATAAAAGCAGATCCTACAGTGCCCCAGAGTGAACGTATTACTTGGTGGGCTGCGTTGTTCATCCTATGCTGTTAAAGGCTCAAATAAATGACTCATTTTCCTACATACAACCCACTGCTCTTCCCATAACTTAAACTAGCCATACATTTTAAAGTATGAGCACTCGAAGTGAAAGAGTGAAATTCCTCATTTTTCAAATTAAATGCATTTATAAGCAAAGTGCAAATTACAATGTTAAATAACATTCACACATTTAACTCAAAATGTGTAGAAGGTTATTCCACGTAGCCATTATAAACAAATGTTCGAGATAACGTTGTATTTAAGTTAGCCTAAATATTATTAATTTTGTACATCATACTTACCTAACCCCAGAGAGACTAGTGGAAATGTAGTGGAGCCCAAACCATATGTTCCAGATGTTCAGCAAGGGTTCCAGATTTTTTACATATGGTTTGGAACTGCCCAGTAATGCTGCACATCTGGTCATAGGTGACACAGTGTATCTCAGGGGTGACTATCTCCATCCTACCCATGGACCCACTCCAATGTTTGCTGGATGCTTTCCAATCATTTACCCAAACAACTTGATTGCTTCCAGAGTTTTGCCTTGGTTGTAGCGAAAAGCCAAATACCCATGGCATGGTGATCTAATGTAGCTCCAGTTCTGATCCACTGGCGATAAGATGTGGTTAAGTGGAATAAAACAGAAATAGCTGTACACCTAGATATATGGACCAGGAATGGGATGTGTCGCCTGCTTGACCATTGGTATACCTACGTTGAGAAAATGGAGCCAAAAACGAACACATAACACCCTTGAAAGTAAAGGCATACTGGTAATTGATTGAGGGGGAGCAACACAGCTTCCCACAAGGGCATGAGTGTATGATAGCTGTACTCAATAGGTGAATAACTTACTGTAAACAGAGACATTCTTCCTAGATAAAGGGCACTTGGGTAGAAGGGATGACCTTTAAACCCCAGTGTAATTTGGGCACCAGTGGTGCCAATGTCTCAAGCCGATAACATGTTTTTTTAATTGCACTGTATATTAACTGTCTGAATATCAGGTGGTGGTCACTTGGGTGACCAGATATTGTACAATGTGACTGGTTGCCATGTTCCACTATCGTGTTACAATAAGAAATTAAAGTGATTGTTGGGGTCGCAGTCTATTGTGCATATTGTATTTTCCCATATGTGATCTATAAAACGTCAAATAAAAGTGTAAGAACAAAAAAAATAAGTTAGCCTAAATGTTAAAGGCATTTTAATGTCGACTTTACATGTTTAAAGCTAAGAAATCTGTTCACACGTTTTTGCAGTTGCTTAGCACAAGATGTTTTTCCTCTCACTGCAGATGCTGTATTTTTCCAGAAGCCTACTGTTAGCTAGTGCATAGGCATTTGTTATGTATTAGACAACTGATAGTGATATTCTCACCAAGAGGAGAGGAAGATGCAAGGAAGCTTAACTCGTGGGAAGAGCTGTCTAAACCACAAGATTCTGTTCAAAGTGACAACTAGAGGACATAGCCATGTATGAACCATTGTAGACTGCTAGGCCAATAACTGTGTGGATTGATAGGTAGGAATTTTAATAAAGAGGTTTAAACAGCAGTAGATATGCGGAAACAACCCATGGAGTGACCTCTTTTTATCATGAGAGTTGGGTACCACCCCCACGCCAGTCCCGGTCATAAAAAGCCTCGGCATCAAAATAGATGCCAAGCTCTCCATGTCAAAACAGGTGTCCACCGTGGCGGGGACATGCGTGGGCTTACTGAGACAGCTGCGGAGACTGGCCCCCCCTCTCATTTACTGCACTACGTATGGCTGTGTCGGCAATGATCGTGTCACCGCTGGACTACGGCAACGCCCTGTACATTGGCCTCCCTGGGAAGTTGTTAACCAAACTCCAAGTTACCATGAACGACGCAGCTAGGCTAATCTTCAGGCTCCCAAGACAGGCACATGCTAACCCCCTATTGCAGCAGCTGCACCAGCTCCCTATCAAGCAGAGAGCCAGGTTTAAAGGCCTTTGCATTGCCCACAAAGCCATCCACAGCCGGGCCCCAGTTTACATCAAGGAGCGCCTCCAAAATTATGTGCCAGGACGTACCCTTCGTTCGTCTGAAGCAGTCCTATTGGCCTGCCCTCGCTTCAATATGACCTCCACAGGGGGCAGAGCTTTCTCTGTAGTGATCCCTCAACTGTGGAACGGGCTACCGGAAAACCTACATAGGGAACCTACCCTTCTCCCATTCAGGAAAAAACTTAAGACGCTTCTTTTTACTGAAGCTTGGGGCACAACATAGGCCAAGACCGGGAGCGTGTACAGGCTGATCTTTGGCGAGGTTTAGTCTCGCGCTCATAGCGCTAAGAGACCTGTCGGTGAACACGCGCTCTATAAGTCCCAGTTCACAATTAACAACGAGGCTGATACTGAAATGTGCATATTTTCATATAAGTTCATTGATTTATCTTCTGCGGGTGTTCATATCACTGAAACCTGGCAGGCATTCAAGCATGACTGCATATTTATTGGTTAAATAAATATGGAAATATACCAGTTTCAACTTTATTTTTATAATTTCTCAAAACCCATAATAAAGATTGATAAATACAGATAAAGTTGACAAAAAATAAATATGGATAAAGACGGAAATGTCAAAAAAATAAATACCAGTAAACCGGGAGCCCAAATTATAATACCATATGTTCCTTAGACTAGGGAAGCAGATCCTGTAGATGCTTGCTGACTTAGAGCTGAAAAGACCCTTCCAGCCGCTGCTAATCTCCACTGCCTGAGTGCTAAGGCTTAATGCATATGCATTCCTGTTCTCTCACCAGAAACCTTTGTGTGGTTTTCTGAAGTGGAGCCCTTACCCCGTTTTGCTTAATTTAAATGGCATTCTTGCCCGAATCTACTTGTAATTTAGATTAGGGATTTTCCTGTATGGAACACACTTGCTGCATAATCTGCATTCTATTTGTAATTCTTACCAACGTGCAATATTTTCTCATCTTGAAATATTGACTTTTAGATTATTTAAATCTAATAACGATGACTAAAATTTAAATACTTAATGTAACTAATGATTTGGTTCTGAATAATTTGTTAATAAATCCCTTTAAACTCTCTTCAGTTCATCTTGTCATTTCCTGTGAAGTCCCAATTGTTCTTCACTGTTTATGGAAATTCATGTAAATGATAGCTCCTTATCCACTCTCCTTGTCGACTATCACATGTCCATGCAACCAATGGTGGGAGACGTATGATGATTATACCCAATGTTTGAGATACAAAAATCCCTGCTCTAGCCAGTGGTAGCAGAGTGACGGTTATTGTCACAGGAGTAAGGAGCTAGAACAGTCTGAAAATCTAGATAGATTAAACTTACCCCAGTTTAGAATTGTCCATGTCTCTTAAGTTCATGGCCGAATCTTGAAGAATTAGGGAGTTTTGGTGGTTCTTAAGGCATTTACAGTGGTGGAGGATTGAGTATTATTAGAGTTGTACTTCCTGATTGTTTATGTTGAGATTACGGTGTTGTGTTGAAGTTGTGTGTTTTACGTTCTGGTGATACATATGGTCCAGTTGAGGAAATGTGTATATGTGTTTGATGCTGAGCAGTTGAAGTTGGCATCGGGCTCGTAGCAGTCCAACATCCTGGGATAGATAAGAAATTGTGGTTTTACTTGTCTGCAAAATTTTGAGGAGTTGGTTCGTGAGGTACCATTGACAGCAAAATTGAGATAGGGACCAGCAACTGATTGTTGTGCATTTACAAATAGTGATTGGTGCTATTAGACCCTATTGCACAAAGGAATAAGCTGCATCGCTCAGTGATTTCTACTGGTTGAGATTTTATCTGTGTGTGTGTGAAAGTTAGAAGAGCTATTTCTGGCTAATTCTTGTATGTTTGATTACTTTGAATAACTTACTGGAGTAGACAAGAGTTGTTTGTTTAGTGTGCTTGCTTAGAGTTTGTGTAATTTAATGTATGAGAACCGCTGAGAGGAGTGAGAGTTGCATCAGAGAGTACCGCGCTGGGATAGGTCAACTGGTGCGAAGGTTTGCGCTAGGATTGGTTTGTGTCTCATCACGTGTTGTGCTGTGATAGGTCCACAAAGAAAAAAGATTCCCATTGAGATTGGGATGCGAGTATTGATCTGTATTGAATTGTGATTCAGACAAAACATTGAGTATATTTTGTATTGAATTTTGCTCATTTCTTTTGTTGAACTGTTATAATCATGAAATGTTTCAGAGTCCATAGAGATTTAATGAGGAGTGATGTGCAAGTTCCTGTCCTTAAGGGTGAGGTAGCTCCACTGAAAAGGTACGCCAGGCCATTATATGGTGACAAGCGTAGGGCTTCATTCATGTTTGTGGCTTCGTTAATGGCACAAGATCACTGAAAAGAAGGTAGTATTAAGATTTCCTCAATATGGCACATTTCAACGTAGAGTTATTGAGAATTTGAGGGAGAATTGGTCCCTGAGATGTACCAAAATTGATTCATTAGGGAACATTTAGACATAACACATCTGAATCAATACCAGGAAAATGAGCTGATATGTATGAGTAAAGAGATTATTAGGCTCACAGCTACAACATATAAAAAATTAGCAGATTTTGTAGGTAAATATGAGGTAGACCTTTCTAAGAGTCTTTCTTTGCAGATAAGTTTCAGGGCACAAATAGATGATGTCACCATGCGATCTTCAGGGATGAAGTTACACATTGATGAATTGGTTAAATGCATCCAGAAACGGAGCGATTTTGACAGATTGGAGAGCAAATGGGCAAAAAGCATGGAAAGAAAAAGAGGCAAACATACAGTGAAGCGGTAAATGGCAAACCACCTCCAGCACCCCCAGATGAAGTGGAGGCCCTGACATCCCCTGTGAGGAAGATACCAGGTGGAGGGTATGTTCCTGTGCCATGGAGTCAAGATGATCTTGTGACATTCACAAACAGTTTCCCTAAATTGAGAGAGAATCCTTCACAATGGTACACCGCAGTTGACTGATCTGTAAAAAATGTCAAAGGTTTTGTGGACAGAACTGAATACCCTTTCGATATTGTGGTACTGAGCGATTTTGGGTTGAGTGTAAGATAGCTGTACAGTGGCCACATACAGATCCCTAAAGGGATCTACATACCTGTGCACCATCTCCTGCGGTGATGACGAAGTATGATGAGGTGATTACTTTCCTGAACGGAAAGACCCCCGTAATGGATATTGATTGGAGACAGATCAATAGAACGACTCAGGAAGGTAAAGAATCCGTGCATGCCAATTACGAACGAAAGTTGCAGGTGTTTAAACAGCACAGTGGTCGAGAAAATCCTGAAAGGGGAGCTATGGAAAGTTTTGTGTCACAGTTCTTTCTTGGGTTGCATCCAGAAATCAGTATGCACATACAACCAAATGTGATTTGCTTTCAGACTAAGCCGTTAGAGGATTTCCTGAGGTACGCTAAGTACTGTACTGTTAAGCAGGAGATTGAAGCAGAAAAGACTTAAGGGGAAGTTCATGTTTGCCCAACCGAAGTTAGCACATGAAGGGCTTCAAAACCAGATGTATGAGGTAAATGTTGGTGGAATGCAAGGTCCTGGTTACCCGAGTGGAGGCCAAATGATGCAAGGTGGAGTTGGTGTTTCACAACGCAGCGGTCGGGGTGTTTCAGTTGATCTTTGTCATTGCTGTAACAAGCTTGGGCATTAGAAGAGGGAATGCCAACAGAATCCTAACAGAGTAGTTGGTGGTGGACAAACGCAACATGTCAATTCAACTCAAATGCAAAATGTCTCAGTGCAGCGAGTGCAGACTCCAAATCAGTCATAAGCCCCAAATATACAGATCCCACAAGCTCTGTCGCCACCACAAAACATGGGTAATTAATATTATAGTCATCCCATGTTATACCGTAGTACCAAATCCAGCTACAATATTGTTTGAGGTCCCCTGTGAGGCTGAATGGTTCTCAGTGGTTGATATTTGCCATTCCTTTTTTGGATCCCATTGCATGAGGATAGCCAGTTTTTTGTTCTCCTTTAGCTTTCAAAATAGAGTTTTGGCATGGTGCTGCTTCCTACAAGGGTATACAGAAAACTCATCGATCTTCAATCAGATCTTGAAGAAGAATCTTGGGGACAGATGTATGAAGTATTTTTGCCTGTGCAAACAGGTTTGCGACCCGCTTGCGCATGCAAAAATTCCTAAGGGCCATGTACAAACCCTAATTAGCGAGTCACAATTTATTTGCGACTGGCTAATTAGGATTTGCGACTCCCTATTAGGAAGGGTTGTTTCAAGGGCGTCCCTTCCTAATAGCGAGTCTGAGCCCTATGTATGACTGTTTTGCGTCGCAATTTACCACCTACTTCAAGTAGGGGGTAAAGCATTCACAAACGGGAAGTGATCCCCAGGGGACCCCTTCCCATATGGGAATGCATGGGAAATGATATTTTAAGGGCAGGCAGTGGTCCTGGGGACCATTTCCTGCCCTTAAAAAATGAAACGAAAACATTTCTTTTTTTTCTTCCTTAAATCCATCCCGTTTTCCTTTAAATAAAACATGCTGCGTTAAAAAAAAAACTGCTTTATTTAAAAGCAGTCCCAGACATGGAGGTCTACTTAGCCCAGCAGGCCACCATCTCTGGGAGGGCCTGCCATTCCCAATGGGGTCGCAAATTGCAAGTGACTCATTAATATTCATGAGCCTCTCATTTTGTGACCCCCATTGGGAATCGCTAACAGTGTCTCTGACACTGTTGTACATTTGCTTTTGCGACTCACAATTTTTCGCAATTTGCGAGTCGCAAAAGCAAATGGTCATACATCTGGCCCTTGATTCCTTATAAATGCCTTGTAATTATTTAACGACCTCATTGTGGCATCAAGTACACAAGAACCATGAAAACAGGATCCAAATGCACTACTAAATCATTTGGCTGAGAACGGGTATAAGCTGTTACCAAGCAACTTGCAATACTGTCAAAAAGATGTTCTGTACCTAGAACATCTCACTGAAAAGGGAACAAGGAAGGTGTCACAAGAGTTAATTACTGAAATTCTGAAATTGAATCCACCTAAAACACATAGAGAACGTAGAATGTTTTTGGGAATGGTGGACTACTTTAGAGAGAGGAAAATCACATTTTCCGTAATGGCCAAGCCTTTACTGTGGCTGACACACAAAGATGTGCCTGATCCGCTTCCAGCATTCCTAGAGCTGAGAGAAAGTCTCTGTTGTGTCCAGGCACTAGGAATGCCTGATTACAGTAAATGTTTTCTTTGTTTTGTTCTGAGAGGTAAGTCTGATCTCTTTCGGTGCTTACTCAAGTGCACTAAGACTCTCGAAGAACTGTAGAGTCGTTTTTGACTACTCTTGACCTTGTAGCGGCAGAACTTCCCGGCTGCCTTAAAGCGGATGCAGCATTTGGTGTCAGTATCAAGAGGAGCCAGAGCTTAGTGCGGTCCATGACTTTGGACGGTTATGGTCACAGAGTGGATTCATTACTTTGACCAGATTGCTTATATGGAACAGAGAATATGTGATGAAATTGTTGGAAGCTTTACATTTGCCACAAGGAATTGTAGTTGTTACGCTCATAGCCCACAGGACCGGAAATGACTACCTAACCGCTGGAAACAGATACGCCGACTAAGTTGCTCAGTATTGTGCAACTGCGGCATACATATTATTCTCAATGCTGTTGTTTGTAGGCGATACTTGGGATAAAATCAAGAGATTGCAGTAGGAAGAGTCAGAGACAGAACAACATGGATGGGTCAGACGAGGATGTGTTAAGAACACAAATGAAATTTGGGTCTCAGCTGATGAGAGACCTATGTTACCTGATTGCCTGTTATTCTCAATGATGAGTATTTCACACAAAGGGGGGGTCTAGTTGCGACTCCTAACTTTACTACTACTAAACTGAGAAAAATCCTAATTTTAAGGCTTTCGGTATTCACAGAAGGCATTTAGGAGTCCTAAAGTTAGGAGTCCTAACTATACTACTACTAAACTGAGAAAAATCCTAATTTTAAGACTTTCGGTATTCACAGAAGGCATTTAGGAGTCCTAAAGTTAGGACTCCTAACTTCTGTGAATACCGAAATGAGTAAGTGCCTTCTGTTAATACCAAAATGAGTAAGTGCCTTCTGTGAATACCAAAATGGTAGTAAGTTTAGGATTTTGTCTTAAGTTAGTTCTGTGAATCGGGCCCTATGTTTTCACTCGGGACCAGACACATGGGAATAAGCAGTTTTGAACAAACATTCAAAGTTCTTGAAGGACCTGTTCAAATAATAACTGGAGAAGAATCAGGGATACTTTGTATGCGTACAGGACACTTATTTGCAACTGCCGGTTGGTTGAGAAGGTGTTAGTTAATTGGCTTTAATATTTCAAAAAATGTATCATGTGAGTATATAGAAACTTTGACAATGAATCCTTTTCACAGACACAGATGTAGTACTAATGATGAGACACAAATATGAGATATATGTTTGGTGCTATTCCCCCAGTAGGAGTAGTCCTAAATGTTGAGAAACTCAGAAAGCTTTTTACAGTAGCGGTTAAATTAGGCACTAGTATAGCTAATGCTATGTTAGCAGTGAATAGCTTTGGACATATTGTTTGCAGAGAATGGCGGAGTCTGTAAGATGTTGAAAGTGTAACATTGCTGCTCATACATACCAGACAAGAGTAATGAAATAGAAGAATTTGCTAAAAACAATTCTGACTTAAAACCTGATTTAGAAAATTTTGAAAACACTAGCTTTTTAGAAAGCTTAGATAAAGCCTCTTCTGCTATATGTAGTTGGTTTGGAATTACTGGTAATGGCTTTTTAGGTGTTATATTAAAGCATATTTTGATTAATGGCATTTGCTTGATTTGCTTGTTTGTTTTATATAAGGGATTTAGATGTTGTTTAGCAAGGAAGAAAAAGGAAAAAAGAAAAAGTCAAAGGAGGGAAGAAATAGAAAGGTAAAAGAGAGAACGAGTAAGGTTTACCAGGAGTTGAAAGAGATGCAAAACTCAAAGGGCAAGATGGATGACTCAGCAGAGAGAGGAGGTGCTCTTCCAAGATTCAATTTGTGATAAAATGTGACGGCTATTCTAGCCATCAGAAGGGGGAACTGATAGAGTGAAATTCCATATTTTGCAAATTAAACGCATTTATAAGCAAAGTGCAAATTACAATGTTAAATAACGTGCTCACATTTTCTGCAAACTTTGTAGTAGGTTACTACACTTAGCCATCATAAACAAACATTTGATTTAACATGTTATAATGAATTAAGTTAGTCTAAATATTAATGGCATTTTGAATGTCAACTTTACAGGTTTAAGGCTAAGAAGCCTGTTCATGTATTTATGCAGTTGCTTTGCACAACATATTTTTCTTTTTCTTCCCACTGCAGATGCTGTATTTTTTCCAGAAGCCTACCGTTAGTTAATGAATAGACATTTGTTATGTGTTAGATGCCTGATAGTGAGGCTCTCACCGGGAGGACAAGAAGATGCCAGGAAGCACAACTCGTGGGAAGAGCTGTCTAAACCACAAGATTATGTTCAGAGTAACAACTCAAAGACAAAACCATGTATGAACAATTGTAAAGATGTGTGAAACTAGGGAGGTCACCTGCTCCCAGAGCTTGGAAGAAAATGATTGGTTCCTAAAAGTCGTAACGAGTTGCAATGTTGCAACTCATGTTTTGTTGACTTATATCAGCATATGTTCCTTATACTAGGGAAGCAGGTCCTAGATGCTTGCTGACTTTGAGCTGAGAAGACCTTTCCAGACTCTGCTAATCTCCACTGCCTGAGTGCTAAGGCTTCATTCCTATGCATTAGTATTCTCTCCATCAAAAACCTTTCTTTGTTTTTCTGTAGCTGATACCTTACTCTGTTTTGGTTAATTTAAATGCCATTTTGACCCAAATCTTCTTTAAATTAGATATGGGATTTTCCTTTATGGAACACTCGCTGCATATTCTCCATTCTATTTGTAATTCTTACCAACTCGCCATTTTACCTCATCTTGAAATATTGACTATTGGATTATTTGAATCTGATAATGATGACTAACATTTAAATACTTAATATAACTAATGATGTGGTTTGAACTAATTTGTTAATAAATCCCTTTGAACTCTCTTCAGTTCTCCTTGTCATTGCCTGTGAAGTCCTCATTCTTCTTCGCTGTTTATGGTAATTAAGGTAGACGATAGCTCCTTAGCCACTCTCCTTGTCGACTAACAAAGGTCTATATGACCAATGTCACAAGTCGTATGATGATTATAACCTGAGAAAGAATACTGCATTAGCAAATACATATATTGGAATATACACACATTGGAATTCATTTTGTATAAATACCTCCATCTTATGAGCTGTCAAATTGAAGCTTGCTAAAGTACACCCTCACTTGTCCTTGAGTTTCTCAGAAAAGTTTATCTCTTGTTCTTCTGTTATCTGTGTGCGACTCGTGTGTACCTTCAGGCAGGCATTTTAACTGACGTCCTGGGCCGGGCATGTTTGTGCTGATAAGACTGAACCTTGCACGCACCGTCTGGGTTTGGTGATAAGCCAGCTTGTGTGATATTAACTTATGTAATCAAGAATGTATATAAATAACATGAACAGTTGCTTGGTTGTTACGTAACTCTTAAACTCGAGTTTTAAATAAACTCTCTACAACTGTAATTTGATACTTTGTTTGTCATTAATAGAAACTCTGCTTTTACAACGCGACGAATGAGATACAAAAATCCCGCACTGGCAGAAGAAATAGGCATTCTCCGCCTTCCACTGTATTCAGGCGTCAGACTGGAGGAGGTTTATTGGGAACTATGCTTCCAATCTTTTTGTAATATTACAAAAACAGTCCCTCTCCACTTGTTGTTAAAACACAACCCTTCCTGGATTGTAAATGACGCCTTTGAGGTGCCTCTGGCCGAAAGAAGAGGGAGGGGTCCTCCGGCAATGTCAACCCAAGGGAGAGAAAGACAGTGAAAGAAGAAACAAGCCTTCGCTGGGGTACCCACTTGCTCAATGGAATGTAAATGTGCACAATTTGTTAGTCAGCAAATCTAAAAGATGCATAGGAGCCAGAGTATGCTTACATGGGGACCCTTGTGTTTTTTAGGTCTTGCTTAGACAGCGCTTGCAGTCTCTCTTCGAGACCTTTTGTCTTCTAGCAGTGGGCTTAGGGTCCGCCCATTGCTTACAATTGGTTGGCTTAACTGCCACTCGCAGTTGCTTCTTATTGATCAGCTGCCGTAGGCTTCTTTCCTCTTCATGTGTTTGTTCCTCCACTGGAGCACACACACATTGCTTCTTTGCTTTCACTGCTCATTTGTTTAGGAGCTACTTTATTCTTTGTGTTCAAGTATTTTACAAGGGTGCATCTTTTTCAGCGGACTTTCTCGTGTACGTCCCCCCTCCTTGTTCCTCCCTCATCCATGTTTCATGCCCGATCCGCCTGCCCTTCCTCGTATATGTTGCTTGCATCCCACCCACCCTCCCTTCGTTGTTGTCCAGGTTGTTGCTTTCTTTATTTACCAACCAAAGCTTTATTGTTCTCATCACAATCCCCAAGGTTAATTATCTTTTTTTATATGCAGAATATACTCTTTGACATTTCCAATATGAACTTCATTGTTCCAAAATATTGCAAATAAATACTGAATAAATTTCTTTCATTATAAAAATGTGGTTTTATTTAAATTATCCATATTTTCCTGTATGAGTAATTACCTCTAAGTCCAAGTTCATGCACTGTAATTTGGACATAAACTCTCAGAAATGAAGAAAGCAACTTGAATGTTGTTAGTCATCCATTCCTTTTGGGTCAGGTGTGTCCAACTGTTCCATCCCGTAGAATTCTTTCCTTAAGTATTTTTTTCCTGAGTTTGTTCCTGAAGTTGCATCCTCTTAAATCTATGTTTACCATCTCCAATATTTGGAATTTGATGTGAGACATTTGATGGTCACATTTTAAACAATGTTTAACAAAGACTTTTGATGTCAAAGCTACACATTCGACCTGTATTCAAGATGGTGAAAGTTTTTGGCCTCACTCAACTTGAGCTCTGAAGGCTGGGGGGGTCGGAGTACTATGGTAATTCTATTGTCCTCCCACATCTAACACTAAAATGAATTGAGTTTAAGGCAGCCATTGTACCTAACATAACCCCAGAGACAGAACTCTGGTATAAAAAAGGAGAGGTTTCCAGCAACCAAACAGTGGATAGACAAGAATTATGTTGGCAGCTTGTTCTCTGCCTTTCAAGTGGGCCACAAAGTGTTATATGTAAACCCAGCCAATCAGGATTTGACACTTCCGCAGATTCAACACTGTGATGTCACAAAGGATGCTACCCCTACCCTGCATGTTCGGTGAGGATCAGAGGAGTCCTCTCTGCCCATTAAGGACAGCCTATTATTTGCTCTTTGCATTTCGCACCTTTTTGAAACCTATTCAAATGCTAGTCCCTGGCTGGGAAAAGTTTGAGAGCAAATATAAATTAGCCCCAAGAACTTCAGGCAGGGTAAAAGCCACTTTCTAGAAGTTACTTTTCCTTTATATTTATTTAAAATCTTGACTTCGGCATTCAATTGGGTTTTCAATAAGTATTAAAAGTAGTTTTTAAATTCCCTTTAAGCTCGTTCGATGCCTACGATACAGTATTAGGATTTTAATCTGTTCTCCGGTTTACTACATAGAGCAGCTACGCCTGCCACAGTGAAAAGTCACTATAAGGATACGTTAGCATTAATACTTTTAAATACCATGGCACCCAGCCTTGTGGACTGCAAGGCTGACCTAGGGGTGTCTTATTAATATTTAAAAGGGAGGTTTTGATCTATCAAAAAGTTTTATATTGACAGGTTGAATTGCAGTTCTTAAATTGCAACAGTCAGGCTACGATAGTAGACCCGAAGTCATGTTTTACACTGACACTTAGTGGGTGCCACAAAGGTGCTTCATTCCACTAGTGATATTTTGCTTTCCGCCCTGGGTACATTTTGTACCATATACAAGAGACTTATAGGTAAATTACATATGTCAATTAGGAGGAATCAATTTCCCCATGTTGAAATAAGGAGCAAAGGCACTTTACCACTGGTTAGCAGGGGGTAAAGAGCACAGAGTTCCAATGCTAGCTAAAAATAAAGGATCCAGCAAAGGCAAAAATCCAGGGTGACCTTGCATTTCCTAAAAGAGTCTTCTGTCCCTAGGTGAGGACCAGCTCTGCCCTTAAGGAAGCAATAGACAGAGGCCACTGACAGCAGTCCATGTCAGGAGCCAAGCCCCTGGCTACCCACTGCCAGGTTGACATCAGAACTTGGGGCATTGGGTAGGTCTCACCTCCATAGTTAGGCATATACACAATTATACATTTAAAATGTTTAAACCACAAGAAAGAATTTTATTATTATGAGAAGAGGTAGGATATATACTTGTACAAAAGGGTATAATAGCAATAAATGAATAAAATATGTACTACAATCAAGTCGAGTAGTGTTGTGAGGGCTGCTAATGGGTTTTAGTTGCGCCACTGTGATGGCTTCTTTTAATGTTGTGGGCAGAACTCCCAGGTCTCGTATTCCTGATACTGTGACACTATATGCAGAGCCACAATCTCGCTATTCAATATGTGTTAGACTTGGCATCTTTTGGCGTGTTTCCCCTGAGTTTTCGCTTTCTGACCTCCCGGTTTTGACTCTGTTTTTGCTGGCATAGTGTTTCTGCGCACTTTTCTCACTGCTGATCAGTGGTAAAGTGCAAGTGCTCCTGTGGTAAAATGTGTTATAGATTGGTGTTTCCATGATTGGATATTTGATTTACTTGTAAGTCCCTAGTAAAGTGCACTGAGTGTGCCATGGCCTGTGAATCAAATGCTACTAGCGGGCCTGCAGCACTGATTGTGCCACCCACGTGAGTATCCCGGAAAAGGTACCGCAGACCATTGTGGACTCTGCGCGCAGTTTGTAACTGCCATGTCTACTTGGCCAGTGCACACACTTGCCAGTCCCTCACCTTCCCTTTTCTTACATGTCAGCCACTCTTAAGGTAGGCCCATGGTAGCCCTGTGGGCAGGGTGCATTGTATGTGAAAGGTAGGACATGCCCTGGTGTGTGTGGCATGTCCTGATAGTGAATTACGGCTAATTTAATTTTTCGCTAAGGCTACCTGTTCCCCATAGGACAGAATGGGGAGTTTGTTTATAACATCTTATAAACATAACTGGCCCGAGGAATTAGGTAGGAAATTAAAGTTTAGTATGCCTGAACTCAGAATCTAAAGATGCGTCTTTTAGTGAAGGTGATTTTTACATTCTGTGTTTGAAAATACCACTTTTAGAAAGTAGGTATTTTCTTGCTCAGTCATCCCGTGTGCCTCTGCTGGAATGTGAATTGCCTGTCTGGGTTTCGGATGACAGAAGGCTGGGGAGCAGGAGTGGTTCCAGATAGTCTAGGTGGGTCAGGAAAGGGCTGAATAGACCTGGGCTGCAATTGGGGAAGGGGAGGAGATTTCCTTGTACTTCAAAGGGCCTGGTCTGCCTCTGACCATACTGTCTCCACCTCCTTCCAGGAAGTCACACCAGAGAAGGCAAAACTGGTTCTGGCTGGGCACAGACACTCTCAGCCTAAGAGATCAAAGGATTTTGGGATATAAATATTGGGACCCCTGAACTTTAGAACTCTTTTGACCAAGAAGACTGCCAAGGAGAAGAGCCGGAGAAGCTGTGAGGAGGAACTACCACTTTGCTGTCTTCAACTACCTGTCATTCACAATAAACTTTCACTTATACAAAAGACAGGAATGTAGAGGTCTACATACACCAGTATTTATACAAGCTGACTAACACTAGTATAATCCCCAAGCAACCCACAGTACATGTTTGAGATGCATAACACACCATTGCAATATGGCCACCGACTAGCACTAAATATCAGTTCGTAGGATCATTAGCAATTGTATTTAACACATATGATGCAGAGTTTATATTAGCAAGAAAAAAACACAGAATTGCAGCGAGAAGCAGCTTTTCATTTAGCACAAACATGTGAAGCCTATTTAAACAACGTGTAATATAGGCCCCACACAATTGTACTTCCAAGATGATGCAGTACAAGGATGCGGTCTGGAACACGTCAGACGACGCAGAAGTTGTGTCTCCATCCAGACAAGCCTGCGCTCGGAGATAAAATGCACAACATGTCTGTAGGAAGCTGGCTCTGTATATACTATACCAAAGTAAGGTATAATGTGGAGAGAGACCAATGGATTCCCAGAGGATTTACAGAGGCTAAAGTAGATAATACTAAAGCTCTCTTTTGTGGTAGCGTGGGCGAGCAGTTAGGCTGATCAGGAGGGCAGTGCTAAGCATTTATTGTATACACTACGACAAGAAATGATTAAACACACTCAATGATTAAATCCAAGACCAATGGTTTGTATAAATGTTACCTTGTTACTTTTATTACTAGAACCAAAGAACTTAGTTGCAGGTAAGTACAGTTTTCAAACCGGCAATAGTTTTCAATGCAGTAAATGAAGGAAGTTTAGTAAGATATATACAGTTTTTAGGAATAGCAATACTTTGCAGATCAAGGAAAGCATGCCCTTAGTGCAATATTTCAAATATGGGATAAAAACAATAATGCCATTTTTTAGGTAAGTATACAACTTAAAATTCCAGTCCGGGCTTTAAGGTCAGCAGAGGGCAAGATTCAGGTAAGCACAAATACTGCACCATCACCGGCACAGGGGCGGCCAGGTGTAGAGGTCAAATCCGGAGTTAAGACCCAAAGTTAACCAATAGAGACTGAGGGTGCTTGAAGACACGCTGCTTGCAGGAAGTAAAGCAGCTGCTGGGTTTAACTTCGGAGGTTTCGGCAAGCACAAGAGGGGCCAGAAGGCAGCACCAAGCATACACCACCAGCGGCACAGGGACGGCTGAGTGCAGGGTGCAAACACAGTTTCGGGGGCCCAATGCAAGTCAATGGGGGAACTCAGGAGTCGATTAGGATGGCGGTCCTTCCGCCATCATACAGCGATTTTCCCGCCGCTGAGTTAGGATGGCGGTGGGATCCGCGGCGGACGCAAAGACCGTCCGCCACGGAACCGCAATAGGCAATCGTTCTGATTGCCTGGTGGACGGTGCAGGGAGCATCAAATGGTGACGGTGACTAGCAGGCACCGTCCACCAAATTATGTTGCTGTTTTTGAAAGGCCTTTCCATGGCGACGATGCCCCCATGGAAAGGCGTGTGGAGATTTGTATCGGAGCCCCGCTGCGGGCCCCCCTTGTGTATGGGGTGGTGAGGGTGCACTTAGGGGGTACCCATGGTACCTCCCTACATTTCACAGTACATCATGGCAGGCACCACGCAGTGCTGTGAAATGCACAACATGCCATTTGCACTTCAAGGCGGATGCTACTTTCAGCAGCACCTGCCACAATGTTAAACATCAGAATGGTTCATGTATGGCAGATGGTCCCGGTCTACAAAGGGATGGCGGACGGACTCCAGATACAGAAGAGTCCACACCTCCTGCTACAAGGAAAAGACGAATTGGTATATCTGGGATATATTTATTAGTAAATAGCACCACACTGTAAGCCAAATGTACCTATCATTGCAGACTCTAACATATCAATAGTATGATTGAAACACAATCAAAGCAAACATATATGTAGAAATATATACATGTATATAAATGTATGGAACCTGAAAATAATGTTATAGTAAGCAAGAACAGTAGGAAAAGTAGAAATTAGTGGAACACCTCACCAACTGTCTGTCCATCCCGTTACCACTTCGCCAAAGGGGAGTCCAGTTCTTCGGCCGAAACAGGAGACAGTAGTGACACTATACGCCCCACCGCCACAGCTGCACGTCTGCCCTGTGATGAACTTCCACCAAACAGAATCCAGACACCTCCTTTAGTACAAGTGGAGACGTAAGACGAAGCGCCTGGTGAGCCTCGCCCCCTTTTCCCCATCAGAGTCCGTACCACTCCGCACCAAGGCCACAGCTTCAGCTGGCCAGGCGTCTGCTATGGCTTCAGAGCAGAGCGGGCACATTCCTCTGACAAGATCCAGTTCTTTCTGGTCAGTAAAGTGTGAAAAGGAAAACATGCCCTTCTCACCTAGTGAAGCTCAGAAAATGGTGACGGCTCAGAAAATGAAGTCACTCAAGCATAAGCCTCTATTCACGCAAAAGAGCAAAATTAGTATGCAAGATGACATAAGATCAGGCCGAAGCCAATAGCAAGCACTGCCGTTAAGCAAGATAAAGTCGGAATCTGAAAGAGACATAATCAAGCACTACTTTGTAGCTTATTCTTACTAGGCAGGCCTTCACATCACTATATTATGTTATAATATGCTAAATAAGGCTGAGATGGTGATGGGCGACGGTCATTATCAGGGTATTTATCCACATAAATGGCACATTCATTACACAAACTTCTCAGCACATTAAATCCGCACTGGTGCCAGTGTGGGATTTAATGTACCAAGCACCCCAGTGGACATCTTAGTGATGCCCCCTGAAACCTAACCTACAATCCACGTCTGGTCTGGGAGGCTGCCTAGGCTGCCACACAGCAGACATGTTGCTGGACCCCTGGGTAGGAGAGCCCCCGCTCTCCTGGGCCTGCAACAATGCACATCCTGGGCGAGGTGCTAGGTCTCCTCCCCCAGGATGGACAGGGGTAAGCTTCAAAGGCATGCCGCCTCTGTACCCAGCAAACTGGCCCCACCGGTTCTAACCCCCACTCTGGCGGGAAGACTGGCCGGAAACCCCAAATAAGGACAGGGGTTGTGCCAGCCTCTACTAACCCCACCCCTCAGTTAGGCGAGGTGAAGCACATATCCGGGCTCTCGCCATCTTGAAGATGGGAAGGCCGGCCCGATCAGGACTAAGCTCGGAGTGAACAAAGACCCAGAGGACGCCCCCTGGCGACTGTGACCCCAAATCCGGCACCCAAGGACTCACCTCGGCGCTCCTGACGACGCCTGCAGGCTCAGAACCAGGTACCCCCCAACCGCGATCAACAGAGGGTAAGATTTCCCGGCACCAAAAGGCACCCCTGCACCCGGTGCCCTGCGCCCCCCTGTGCCCAACTCCTGGGTACCTACCTGTCTGCCAACTACCCAACTTACCTCTCGAAGTGGTGGTGGCACCTGAAGAATCTTCGTCCCCGAGCTTGCAGCCTTTGTTCAACCAGGAGCTTTCCCATTGAAACCCATTGAGCGCCCGAAGGCTCAAAAGCACCCTGCACCCAGCCGCCCGAGTTGCCCTGGCAGTGTAACCTCTACACCTATCTACTTCCCCATTTGCCCTGATGTAACGCCCTGAACGTCTCAGGATCGTTTAACAGACACGACCATGAGGACGCAACCACTTGTGAAGGGTTAGTTCTTTTAATGAAGGCAAATAAAATACAAAGAACAAACAAAAGTTATAGTCACTGGAATCCTCCAGGCTAAGTACGTTACCAGCCCACAGCACGGATGGTCCTAACCGTCCTCTGCATATACGCCGATCCCGGCGTATGCCAACAGAGGGCAGAAATGAAATGGCCGACAATGCCAATCGGTAGGCTGTGAGGGGCACGAAGAGTGTTGGGGAGAATCGAGGAGTCAGGGAAACACCCAGCCGGGGTCTCTACCTGAAGGGAGCAGCCGCTCAACCTCTTCCTCAGACTGCACCGGGACGCGGAGTCACCTCCTGGTGATGCGTCACCGATACCCCAATCACAAGCAAGAAGACTGAACCGAGAGCAGCCGCTCGATCGATCCTGTGGACTTCCGAGTCTGTAACGCGGCAAACACCTCCTCGTGTGCGTTACAGCTGGCAGTCCCTGTGTCTCTGGTCGGGCTGGGAGTTACGACTCCAACCAGCAAAAGCGCCACTGCGCTTGGACTCAGCCGAGTCAAAAAGCGAAGCTCAATGGTTGACCGGTAGAGCTTCCGGGTCCTTCACAGGTGACGATGGGGCAAGACACGGCCCAGGGAGTAACGACTCGACCTACCTCCGTTCTTGCCTTACTGGAGCACCACTCCGGAACACTGCTCTTCACGAAGCAGGTACGTCGGTGTAAACACAATATCCGACAGCCTTGTACCTCCCGGTTCCTCCCTTTATAGGGCGTGTTTTCCTTGAGTTATGTAACAGCTCTCCTGTTTACATAAGGGCGTGTTTCCCTTGAGTTATGTAACAGCTCTCCTGTTTACATAAGGGCGTGTTTCCCTTGAGTTATGTAACAGCTCTCCTGTTTACATAAGGGCATGTTTCCCTTGTATGACAGGAATTCTTGACACCTGAGCAAGTGACCAGGAGCCCAGCTCCCACAGCCGCGTGGCCTGCTAATCAGCAGCCACCAACCAAGGCCCCCCTGCTTCCCATAGGATAACATTGTGGCCTAACTCTCTCTGCACCCGGCTGCCCCTGTGCCGCTGAGGGTGTAACAACTGTAAGTACCTGACACTGGGAGACCCCTGAGTCTGTGCCCAGAACCTTAACTCTGCCAGTCGAGTACTTACACAAAAGCCGATAACCCAATTTTCCTCCAGAGGGTTACATTGACTGGTTTCTTCTGAAATTTCTTCCGTGTGGAGTTTCTAAAACTTAAAATATTCACCAAAAATCAACCGAGTAACGAAAACGAAAATACTCATCTGCTATTAGGAGAGATCCCAGTGCTGGATCTTGGTGCCCAGCTCTGACCCTGAAAAATATTCACATATTCATCATTGACTGTTTTTCTGTGAAATTTCTTCTAAGTGTCGATTTTTGCAAACTTCAAATATTCTTTAAAAATCGTACCAACTGTGAAAACACTTACCTGTTTTAGATAGAGGTCCCAGTACCGAGTCTAGGTGCCCAGTACTGGATTACAAAAGTAACGAGAACCTACTTTACCTGCAACTTGAATTTTCTCCCATAGGGAATCATTGACTGTTTTCTTTGAAATTTCTTCAGTCAACTTTTAAAATAGCAAAATATTGCCTAAAAATCACAACAGTAACTAAGTCGACTTTTATCACTTGTTTCTAAGAACTGTCCCAGGACTGAATCTAGGATCCAGTCCTGGAGTTACAAAAGTAATCCTGAAAGGAATCTATTGCAAATAACTTAAAACTTCCATTGAGCTCAATGCATTCTTGTGTTTGAAATTGTGTTGCCTATTGCAACAACCTGTAACCAGTATTTACAAAAGTCAATTGCATATTGCAAAAGTATTTACCTAAAGCATCGCATTCTGAGAAAGTATATTTTAATACCTATTGTTGGTTCTAAAATAAAACAAGCATATATTTTTTATATAAACCATTGGCCTAGAGTTCAGTTATTGAGTGTGTGAGACCATTTGCTGACTGAGTGTGTACAACAAATGCTTTACACTGTCCTCTGATACTGCCTTACTGCTCGACCAAGCTACCACTTTAGAGAGTAAAGTTATATCTAACTTTAGCCTCTGCCAAGCCTCCGGGGACTGTGGACTCTGTGCACACTGTACCTATTTGGGAACAGTATATATAGAGCCACTTTCTCACATTGGTGGATCAGCGGTGGGATACAAACTTGCATTTGTTGGACTACTTAGTTACCATCTGATCACACGACAGAACACTTAAAATTGCCTTTAGAATTCTGATTGGTCTTTTCCAGAATACTAAAAGTCTTGTCAGGGCCTTGCTTAAGTCCCATTAGAATTTTAGAAAAAAAAAAGTCACTATAGTCAGGGTAGAGGATTAGAACTGTCAGGTTATAATGACTCAAACAAACCCAGCTATTAGTGAGACCTCACACCTTACTTACACTTGTTTTTCAAGGAATTGAGGTCCCTATGCAATCTTACAAATTTACCAATGGGCCTGCATCCAACCAAACTAGGCCTCCAGGAGCTCTTGGCTGAGTATGCTAAGGACCACCCATCTGAACATGGTGATGGCCAGTCAGATGAGGAAGGGGAAGCAGAGGAGGTTGACAATAACCCCCCCATACTATCCCCTAGGGAGGAGAGGGACCCATACCCTTCAATCCAAGAATTAGCATCTGGGAACCTAGAGATCACACAGGTGACCCTGGTACCAGAGAGATCACTGGGGGACCCACCAGTGAAGAGGACAGCCTTTTAGCAAGGCTGGCCAAAAGATTGGAGCTGGAGTCCAGGCTCCTGGCTCTAGAAAAAGAAAAGAGAGAGATGGGTTTAGCACCCATCAATGGTGGCAGCAATAATAAAAACAAGGATAGGGAGGAATCTTCTGACCCTAAAATCCCCAAAGGGATTGTCCCTAAATCTGAGGAAGGTGATGACATCACCAAATGGTTCACAGCCTTTGAGAGGGCTTGTGAGATAGGAAGAGTAAAGAAACCTCTCTGGGGGGCACTCCTGTGGGAACTGTTCTCTGGTAACTGCAGAGACAGGCTTCTGACCCTCTCTGGGCCAGAGGCAGGATCATATGACCTCATGAGGAAGACTCTGATTGAGGGATTTAGATTCACTACTGAGGAGTATAGAATTAGATTCAGGGGGGCTCACAAAACCCAGACCCAGTCCTGGACTGACTTTGTAGACTTCTCAGTAAAGACACTGGATGGTTGGTTAGCTTGACATGGTGTGCAGGAGTTTACTGCATTGTACAATTTGTTCATGAAGGAACATATATTAAGTAATTGCACAAATGAAAAGTTGCATCAGCATTTGGTAGACCTAGGTCTAATTTCTCCCCAAGAATTGGGAAAGAAGGCAGACCACTGGGTCAAGACTAGGGTGACAAGGACAGCCACTGGGGGTGATCAGAAGAAGGTGGTCACAAAACCTCCCCAGGGGAAAGGTGGTGAGAATCCCCAAGATAAAAAGTCTGAGTCTTCCAAAGGGCCCCAAAAACCTGTTCAGGGGGGTGGGACCCAAACTACTCCCTATGTGCCTCAACCCTATAGGGGGAAGTATTTTGATCCCTTAAAGGCCTGGTGTAATAACTGTAAGAGGTCAGGACACCTAACTATGGATAAATCTTGCCCCCACAACAAAGCCCCTAAGGCACCCATCACAGCTACTCCTGGGGCAGCAAGTATACAGATGGGATCAGAAGTGTACCCTGAGCAAATCTGGGAACACACTGAAGCAAGTCTAGTCTCACTGGGGGAAGTGGAGTTTGCCACTGTAGCTGTGTGGCCACCCAACTTAAAGAAATATTTGCAGTACCCCTGGGTGAATGGAACTAGGGTAGAAGCTTTGAGGGATACATGTGCCAGTGTCACTATGGTGAAAGACACTGGTTTCCCCTGAGCAATATTTGATTGGGAAGTCTTAACCAGTCACCAATGCTGACAGTGTCACCACTAGTCATCCCATGGCCATGGTAACATTAGGCTGGGGGGGGTTACTGGCCTGAAACAGGTAGTGGTCTCTCCAAAGTTGCCAGCTGCATGTCTGCTAGGAAATGATCTGGAAACCTCAGCCTGGGCTGAGGGTGAGCTAAAGGCCCATGCAGCAGTGCTGGGCATCCCTGAATTGGTGTGTGTGCAAACCAGAGCACAGAGCAAGAGGAAGGGTGAAAAAGTAGGTCTGGAGCCTGAAATAATGGCCCCACCAACCAAGAGAAAAGGTAAGAAGACTGGGGAACCAACTTCTGTACAGCAGACCACTCAGGACCCCTCTCCACAGGGAGAGGACGTGGATATCTCTGAGGGTACTGAGCCCATGGAGCTTGACCCTTACAGGTTGAACTCTTGGGCCCAGGGGGACCCTCTAGGGAAGAGCTGTGCCAGGGTCAGCGAGACTGTCCCACTCTTGAAAGCCTGATGCAGCAATCTGTTTGAGAAGCCAGGGGAGATGTCAGTGGTACCCACAGAGCTTATTGGGAAGAGGGATTACTGTATGCTGAGGCAAGAAACACCACTCCTGGAACCACCAGGAGGGTGGTAGTGCCACAGAAGTACAGGGAGTTCCTCCTAACTTTGGCTCATGACATCCCCCTAGCTGGACATCTGGGGCAATCCAAAACTTGGGAAAGGCTAGTTAGTCACTTTTACTGGCCCCAGATGCACCAAAAGGTGAAGGAGTTTGTCAGCTCCTGTGTTACCTGTCAAGCCAGTGGCAAGACAGGTGACCACCCAAAGGATCCCCTCATCCCACTACCAGTGGTGGGGGTGCCTTTTGAAAGGGTAGGAGTGGATATTGTGGGTCCACTTGAACCTCCCACAGCCTCAGGGAACACATTTATACTAGTAGTAGTGGATCATACTACTAGGTACCCTGAAGCAATTCCACTTAGGACTACTACAGCCCCTGCAGTAGCCAAGGCCCTCCTGGCTGTCTTCACCAGGGTAGGGTTTCCTAAGGAGGTGGTTTCATACAGAGGTTCCAACTTCATGTCTGGTTACCTGACACACATGTGGAAGGAGTGTGGAGTGCAGTACACGTTTACTACACCCTACCACCCACAAACCAATGGCCTTGTTGAGAGATTCAACAAGACATTGAAAGGCATGATCATGGGTCTCCCTGAAAAACTCAAAAGGAGATGGGATGTCCTGTTATCATGCCTGCTTTTCGCTTATAGGGAAGTACCACAGAAGTGAGTAGGTTTCTCACCCTTTGAACTTCTGTTTGGTCATCCTGTGAGGGGACCACTTTGTCTGGTAAAAGAGGGCTGGGAGAGGCCTCTTCAAGAGCCCACACAAGACATAGTGGACTATGTGGCCTAAGGTCCAGAATGGCTGAGTACATGGAAAAGGCATCCAAGAACCTTGAGGCCAGCCAGGAGCTCCAGAAGCACTGGTATGATCAAAAAGCTGCACTGGTTGAATTTCAACCTGGGCAACAGGTGTGGGGTTTGGAGCCAGTGGCACCAAGGGCTCTCCAAGACAAATGGAGTGGCCCTTACCCTATCCTAGAGAGAAAGAGTGAGGTCACCTATTTAGTTGATCTGGGCACTAGCAGGACACCCAAAAGGTTCATCCCTGTGAACCGCCTTAAGCTCTACAATGACAGGGCTGACATCACCATGCTGATGGTGACTGATGAGGAACAGGAAGCAGAGAGTGAACCTCTCCCTGACCTCCTCTCCTACAGCCCACAAGATGGGTCAGTAGATGGTGTGATCTTTTCAGACACCCTCTCTGCCCAACAGCAGACTGACTGCAAGCAAGTCTTGCAACAATATGCTAGCCTCTTTTCCCTGACCCCTGGTCTGACAAGCTGGTGTACCCATGATGTGGACAGTGCACCTGTCAAGAACAAAATCGATCGCCAGTCAGACCAAGTCAAGGAAAGCATCAAAGCTGAGGTCAGCAAGATGCTGGAGTTAGGGGTCATTGAACCCTCTGAGAGCCCCTGTGGTTCTGGTCCCCAAACCTCATCAATAGGGTGGAAAGAGAGAGATGACGTTCTGTGTGGACTATAGAGGGCTCAACTCTGTCACCAAGACAGATGCTCACCCTATTCCAAGAGCAGATGAGCTGATAGACAAATTAGGGGCAGCCCAATTCCTCAGTACCTTTGACTTAACTGCAGGATACTGGCAGATTGGCATGGCCCCAGGAGCAAAAGAAAAGACAGCATTCTGCACACATGATGGGCATTATCAGTTTACTGTGATGCACTTTGGGTTAAGGAATGCCTCTGCTACATTCCAGAGGTTGGTGAACCATGTTATGGCTGGGCTGGCGTCCTTTAGTGCAGCTTATCTTGATGATATTGCTGTCTTTAGCTCCACCTAGCAGGATCACCTGATCCACCTTGGGAAGGCTTTAGAGGCTCTGCACAATGCAGGCCTCACTATCAAGGCATCCAAATGCCAGATAGGGCAGGGCACTGTGGTGTATTTGGGCCACCTTGTTGGTGGAGGCAAAATGCAACCCTTAAAACCCAAGATCCAGGCCATCCTGGACTGGGTAGCTCCAACAACCCAGACCCAAGTCAGGGCATGTCTTGGCTTTACTGGGTACTACAGGAGGTTTGTGAAGGGGTATGGGTCCATTTTGACCCCCCTCACAGAACTCCCCTCCAAGAAAATGCCCAAGAAAGTGAACTGGACAGTTAGTTGCCAAAAGGCTTTTGACACCCTGAAAGAAGCAATGTGCTCAGCACCAATTCTAAAAGCTCCAGATTATGCCAAGCAGTTCATAGTGCAGACTGATGCCTCTGAGCTAGGGATAGGAGCGGTCCTATCCCAGACCAATGATGAAGGCCAAGACCAACCTGTTGCTTTTATAAGCAGGAGGCTACTCCCCAGAGAGCAGCGTTGGAGTGCCATTGAGAGGGAGGCCTTTGCTGTGGTTTGGTCCCTGAAGACGTTGAGGCCATACTTGTCTGGTACTCACTTCCTGGTTCAAACTGACCACAGACCTCTCAGATGGCTAATGCAGATGAAAGATGAAAATCCAAAACGACTAAGGTGGTCCATCTTCCTACAGGGAATGGACTTTGAAACTTTGAAGTGGAACACAAACCAGGGACTGCCCATGCAGATGGACTTTCCAGGTTCTTCCACTTAGACAATGAAGACTCCACAGGGCAAGGTTAGTCTCATCACCTTTCGTTTGGGGGGGGGGGGGGTTGTGTGAGAAAGTGCCATCTGTCTTGCATGGTATGCCCCCACTTTTTGCTGAATTGCTGAATGTACTTTGACTGAGTGTGCCCTGGACTCCTGCCAATCAGGTGCCCAGGGCCTATGTTCCTTCCCTAAACCAAAACCTCCGACCCAAATTGGCAAACCCTGGCCACATGTCAGCCCCTTGTAAATGGTACCCTACGTACCCAGGGTCTTGTGACCAGGGAAGGCCTCTAAGGGCTGCAGCACTCATTGTGGCACCCTTAGAGGCCCTGTACCCTAACACACACACACTGCCCTTGCAGGCTGAGTGTCTGGGTACAAGACAAAACAAAGAGTCGACATGGCACACATCCCTGTGTGCTGTGCCCACCACCTACACTGCCCTGGCATACATCAGCCACCAATCTAGCTGGGTGCCCTATGCCAGTGGTGTGGGCACAGGAGCAGGAGCCCTGTGCCCCTACAGTACCCAGGTCCATTCCTGGGCACTCTAAGTGCAGTGCTGCCCTTTAAGAGTACATGGTGCTGAGAGCTCGTCAAACACGAGCTCCACAGCACCATAATGGCAACACTGAAGACTGAGAAGTTTGGTGTCAAACTTCTCAGCACATTAAACCCACACTGATGCCAGTGTGGGATTTAATGTACCAAGCACCCCAGAGGGCATCTTAGAGATGCCCCCTTAAACCTAACCTACAATCCACGTCTGGTCTGGGAGGCTGCCTAGGCTGCCACACAGCAGACATGTTGCTGGACCCCTGGGTAGGAGAGCCCCCTCTCTCCTGGGCCTGCAACAATGCACATCCTGGGCGAGGTGCTAAATCTCCTCCCCCAGGATGGGCAGAGGGAAGCTTCAAAGGCATGCCGCCTCTGTGAGCTTCCCCAGGCCACTGCAACTCCCAACTCTGGCGGGAAACTTGGCCGGAAACCCCAAATAAGGACAGGGGATGTGCCAGCCTGCCAACCCCACCCCTCAGGTGGGGGAGGCGAGGTGAAGCACATCTCCGGGCTCTTGCCATCTTGAAGATGGGAAGCCCTACCCTATCAGGACTAGGCTACTGCCCCCCTCCCACAGGAGAGAGGCAGGATAGGGGGTGTACCCACCCCAGGACAGGGACCCTCTGAGAGTCAGGTGCTACAATTGGGTGGTTGGTTCCCAGTGAAGGACAAATGTATTCATGTTATTTGTGCAGGCCTCACAGATGCTGCCTCGTTTTCCAACAGCCCCGCTAAGGGCCTCCCTTAATGCCGCGGCCAGACTGGTGACTGGTTCCAAATAAAATGGTCACATATCCCCAGCAATAAAAACCTTAAACAATACAGCTAGTGAATGCTTGCATGACTCATAAAGCCCTACATTTCAAAACCCCCATAACTCTGGCTCAAAAGCTAGAATTACGGGGGATGTAGATCCTTACGAAGTGCAAGTTCACTGCTACTGAAACCACAGATTTTTCACAAAAAAGAGAACAAGCCCCAAAGATGTGGAACTCTCTCCCACTGGATGTCCATCGAATCTCATCTTCCTCTTCTTACAAAAAAGGAGTGAAAACAAAACTGATGAACAAGCTTCTGTCCTAAGTGACTTTAAATCCTATTGTTTACTCACCTGCCTGCTATCTCGATGCTCTGATTGACCACTACATTGATGTGCAACCATGAACTCCGGTGTTACCTCGCCACGCTGTTAGAAATGGGATTTTTGGTAGGCTAGGGCATGCAGAAACCACCTCTCTTGTCAAGATAAAGGAGTTACACTCCTAAAATAACCCCTGCTCACCCCCTTGGTAGCTTGGCACGAGCAGTCAGGCTTATCTTAGAGGCAGTGTGTAAAGCATTTGCACATAACTAACAGTAATACAGTGTAACCACTACAAAAGGACACCACACCAGTTTAGAAAAATATCCAATATTTTTATATACTTAAGACAAGACCAAAAACGATAAAAATCCACAATACAGTACTTAAAAATCTTCAGTTATCAAAATATGCTTGAAAAACAGTTCCTTGATGTTGATAGCTCCATCCGGGGCTAACACGGCATCGTGAGCAAACAAATTCAAACAGTTCTGGCTGACCACAGCGTCACAGGCCAGCTACAGTGTCGGAAAGACCCGCAAACAATACTTTTTAGAAATGCAGGGCGTCGACGACCTCTCATTGACCCTCCAAAAGCACGGCATCCGCAGGCGTTGGTTCCAGTGGTCGGTGCAGGAGTCGTCGGAGCCCTCGAAGTCACATGTGTTGCAGATCGATCTCCTCTCTGTTGGAGTCAGGAACGCTGGCGTCGGCAGGCATCAGGTGTTGGGTTGCGAAGTGCAGCGGTGCGGCGTGCGGTGCCCTCAGGTTGCGGTGCGAGCAGTGGCTCGGTGGCGGTGTCAGATGGCGTCATCGGTGAGACCAGGGTCACGGTGCGAAGTGAATGCGGTGCTCGTTGCGGTGCAAGTAGCGTCGTCGTCGTTGCTGAAGCGCTGTCTCTTCCACTGGTGCCCCGGTGACAGCTCAAGCTGTGCTACACCGGTGCAGCAGCAGGTGACTAACCCACTGGCAACCCCTTGATGCCCATTTGAAAATGAAATGAGGCACTATTGACCTCATCAGGTACAGGATAATACACCTGTCCCCAACAAAACCCCTGACAATATAAGGGATTAACTCACAGAGACACACATGGTCTCCTACTCTTATCTTTTCACTTACTTTTCACCCTAGGTCCTGAAGAAAGCCCACTTGCCCCTAACGGGCAAATACTAGGGCTGAAACATGTCGACCTTTTTACGGACATACTAAGTGTGGGAGATTCATAACTAGCGTCCCTACGCACGGAACAATTTTTTACTACTTCTCGAATCCAGACCTATTAAACAACCACATCTGACTATACGAGTCTTTTTAAACAAATTTCCCTTTTTTAAGTCACTGTACATGACCCCTCTATCACTGATCACTACTGCTCTAACCAGGGGTTTACCTCAGAGTGGAGGAAGCATAAAAACTAACCCTATGATGATGCTGTCACGTTCTTAAGAGTACGGTGGAGAATCAAGACATACCGCAACCCCACACAGGACAAGTGATCCGTTCCCCAAGTGATTTTTTTGATATATAAATAAGGAAGCTGAATGGATCGCAATTCCTTCTTTCTCCCCCCCCCTCTTGATTTCTTTTAGAGTCTTAGAGATCCCCAGAGCCACTGGGCACCATCTCACTCCAACCAGAATAGTGTTATGCCAGGGCCTCCTGAACATTAGTGTCTTGGGGGAGCAATTGGTGGTGCTACACGGTGTGTGGCGGTACATCGATAGGAAGTGGTGGAGCCTCCACTCAAGATGTTTTCCTTGGTTCAATGCAATTTGTGGGGCCTTGATTAAGGTACGCATATAGCGTTCAACATCTCCATTGGCCTTGAGCTTTTGGAGCATGTGTTTCCAATGCTTGAGTCCAAGATGGTTTAAGCAGTCACTAAACTTGGCTCCATGGATCGTGGGCCTATGGTCCATCCGGCTTTCTGTTCGCCACCAACACAGCAAAAGCAAAAGTTTTCTTAATAAGGGGACGTATTGTGCCCATGGCTGTCGAGTCTGTGCATAATGAAACACACGACCTTAGCCTTACGCCCAATATAACCACAAGTGTGCAGAGTATCAGCAAACCAGACGGTTCTGTGGGACTCTTTTTCTCAGGTATTCAATATAACTCTCTCTATATATGTGAAATACTTTACTCCATTCATCCTCCAAACTACGTATAGAGTCAACATATACACAGAGTCAAACTGAGTGCAGATGGCGCAGTGCTGAAGTGTGCAGTTGTGTGCAACATTTACAACGATACATCTATACAAGTGGCATTGTCTCAGAAATGTTCCTAAACACAAAACAGTCCATAGTCTACCACTGCACTCTTGAGCACTGCGCCACCTGCACTCAATAACTTGACTCTGTGCATATGTTGAATCTATACCTAGTTTTGAGAATAAATGGAGTGAAGTATTTCACAGCTAGAGAGAGAGAGTTATATTGATTACCTGAGAAAAAAAGTCCCACAAAACCGTCAATCCTGTGAGCTCCATCACAGGAAATTTTTAGTGACTATGAAATATGGCCTGTGCTAGTCGCCCACCTGGGAATCTGCTTGAAGTCCATGCTGACTGTTGATTCATGGTGACCTGCACGGTTCTTCGCACAGGAGTTGGGTAGATTGTCTGTCCCATCATCTGACAGGCATGGCATAGTTTGATTCTATCTTCTACTACTTCGTCCATCCCCAGGAAATACATGTTTTCCCTTAGTCGGACTTTACTCTTTGAAATACCCTGACCTGACTACTCTCGGATGCAATGTTTGTGGTAATAAGATGTTTCGATGTGTCGGCCTCTCAGCATGTTCCCGTGAGGCACAGGTTCAAGACTGATATGCATATAGCTGGGTCTGAACTGGGGTGGTGAAGTGAGCTAAAGAACGAGGATGGATTCAACCCAGATATGTGACTGGGAGTGAGTGTCTGAAAAGTTTCAGCGCTCCGTCCATCATCTCCTTGTGTTTGCTTTGTTCACCCTAAGTTGGCTGGGTATGCCCAGACATGGGTCCCTTGCTCAGTTTGCCACTGGATTCAAGCTAGCCTGGCTGATGAGGGGAGTTACCTCGAAACCAGTTCAATGATGCTTGTTTCCAGTCCAGTTGTCGTGTAGTTCCTATAAACCTATATAGGATCTGCATGTTTAGACAACACAGATTGTGGGATTGGTTTCCAGACTGATTCCAGACACCCCCACCGGGTATGTTTGCCTGTATACCAGCTAGCTCACAGTGCCACTAGAAACCCCTCTAGATACACAGAATAAATGGTGGGGACGTTTACAATAAGCAGTTATTGAACCAGCGTCATTCTAGTGTAAAAATAGGCGTGCTGAAACAACCATTAGACATAAACAGATATAAATGATTATAAGCACCAACAGAGTAAAATGATAGCAGGTTTCTACCACAGTGCTAAAACGATGAATACAGGCAGGTATAAAAATACATGACAATAAAATGCGTACTCCTACAATGCAACCCTAACTAGATGTACCTAACTGTACCTAGCATGTATGTAGGTGTAAAGCCAAGAATCCCTCTAGGATAAAGTCAACCCCATTACCCGAAGTGAGAGACTGTGGGACCCTGCCTTGGTCTCGAGATGGACACCCTGCGAGAGATGTCAGACCACTGCGAGCTAGAGTGTCTGCGTGCAGGAACCTTAGCCTCTTGCGTCAGTATGTCAGCATGGAAGTCCTTTTTCTCCTCTCCCTGCCTTAGCAAAGATATGGTGTTTATATACCCAAAGTGGTACCCTCAGGGGATCTATCTTGCTGTGTCATGTCAGACTTAGGATGACGGAAGGAATGACCCTTATACATAGTTATTATGCAGGAGATGGTAGTCCTGCTGCATTTCCAAGAATCATCATGCATAAGACGCATCCCTGGGTGCCATGCCCACCAACACTGCCTGTGGCATGGGTAAGTCACCCCTCTAGCAGGTCTTACAGCCCTATAGGCAGCGAGAGCCATATCATCGTTGCGGGCATAGCTGCATGAGCAATGTGCCTCTACAGCGCCTGCGCCATTCACAGGCATTGCAAGCGCAGCGACACCATTTTGAGTATAGGGGCAGGGAGTTTGTCATTATGAACTCCACAGCTCCATGATGGCTCCACTGAAGACGGAGATGTTTTGCACCAAACTTCTCAGCACATTAAACCCACACTGATCCCAGAGTGGGATTTAATGTAAAATGCACTCAAAGGACATCTAAGAGATTCCCTCTGAAAAATAAAGAACCCTGGTGCGATTCCTGAATGGCTGCCACCATTTGCCACCACCAGGCAGGTTTCTGGACCGCTGGGTTGGGAGCCTCCGCTTTCTGGGTCCTGAAACAAAGCCCATTCCAGGCAGGGGTGTCATGCCTCTGTCCCCAGGATGGGCAGGGTCCACAAAGGGGGAGCTTCAAAGGCTTGTGACCTTTGTTAGCTACCCCTACTCTGTGCTGCTATCAGCAGCTGGCTCCCACCGGTTCTGACCCCCACTTTGGGTGGGAGAATCAACGGAAAAACCTAGTGAGAAAAGGAGGTGTGTCCACCTTTGCCAACACAACACCTCAGAGGGGGAGGCGAAGTGAAGCACAGATCTCAGCCCCCTCCATTTTGAAGATGAGGGGACTCCCCCAATCAGGACGAGGTATATGCCCTCCTCCCACTGAAGGGTGTTATAAGAGGGGGTGTAGACACCCCAGGGAACGGAATCCAACCTGCGTGCCCCATAATGCCCCTATATCTAGTATTTAGGGGCACCCCTAAACCTTGGTCCTTAGATTCGACGAGACAAGAAGAAGAGGGACCGAAGAACAGTGCTGCAGAGAAGAGGACGACTACAACTGCTTTGGCCCCAGCCCTACTGGCCTGTCTCCTGCTTTGGAAGCCCTGCAAGATGAAACCGGTGTGTCCTACAGCCAGCAGCCTCCTACAACACTGGGGAGCTGCCCTGCCTTCAAGTAAAGACTCTAATCTCCTGTGGACACCTGATTTGTCCAACAACCAAATCCAGCTCTTACACTGGATCCGGAAGGAACCAGGTGTCTGCACCACTCTGCACCCGACCCGCATGGCATTTGTGGCCCAACACCACAGCGAGGTCCCCCCAGAAATTCTGACCTGGGGTCCAGCGTTAGATGACCTCCTCCGACCTCTAATGCGACGCCTGCAGACTCATCTTGAAGGGTCACACTGACCGCGACATGACCTGAAGAAAAAAACCTGACATGAAAGGACACCCCTGCACCCGCAGCCCCCTGGCCTTGGGGTGCCCAATCGACGGTGCATCCATGTCCAGCAACATTCCAACATCACCTTCCAGTCACTGGGTCCTTCCTCCAAGCCTCCTGTGCCGAGCCTGCAGCGTTTCTTCACAACTGACGTCCTCCATTGGATTGCATTGGGAGCCTGATGCTTTCCACGCTGCCACCGGAGTGCCACTGGCGGTGCGCTTTTGGTGCCTACTTGTGGGCCCCTTTGTGCCTACCTTTGATCCCTGGCCCCTGACTCAGAAACCGCAGGTACTTACCTGTGACCTGTGTTCTTCAGAGTATCCCCTGTCTCCATAGCACTACATTGGGTCCTGACCTCTCCTTTAACCTCTGCACCCTGCCGCCCCTGTGCCGCTGAGGGTGCACTCTCTTTACCTACCCGACCCCTGCCCTGTGAAAGTGCTACCAGCTCGAGACTGTACCAGCTTACAAAACCAAGTACTTACCTGTAAGTCACTAACCTTATTTTCCTCCGTATGAATACATTGAACTGTATCATAACATTGCATGACCTATCTTTATCATTGCAAAGTCTAAAACTGTATTTCATTGACATGTACAGAAAGCTTTCCTAAAACTGTAAAGTTTGTATTGCATTTACAAAACCATACTGCATTTTTGAAAAGTATTGCCAGTTCTTCAAACTGTATAACTTACCTGGACTAAGTGATTCTTGGTTCTAGTAATAAAAGAACAGAGTAACATTGTTTTATACAAATAATTGGTCTGGATTCAGTCTTTTGAGTGTGTAAATTTATTTGCTGACTGAGTGTGTACATCAAATGCTTAACACTGTCCTCTGATACTACCTTACTGCTTGCCCACACTACCACAAATAGAGAGTAAGGTTTTATCTAATTTTACCTCTGCCTACCTTTGGGGTTCCACTGGACTCTGTGCACACTATACCTCTTATTGGTACAGTATATACAGAGCCAGCTTCCTACATGCAGTAAAAGATATTTTGTAATATCACAGTTTTTCAGTAAAACGTCAGCACTGTTTTTCCAACCAGTTCAATGTTAACCTATGGAAGTAAAACAAACATGCAAAATTCACAGGTAAGTACACAACTTACAATTCTAGTCTTCTCTGTGAGAAGTTGGCCTGATATATGATGTCACTAATTCTAGTGTACACCCTGTATCAGTCCAAACAACCCCTTATGGTGATTGGTTGTAAAGTCAACCTTATAGACCAGCTATCCTAGTGGTAGCATGGACAAGAGCAGTCTTAGGCTAAACTCTGAATGGCATGTGAAGCCAGCTGTGATACCATATATAATCCCTTGAATACCAAATGAAAGGACACCACAACAGATATATATATAAAATAAAGCGTATTTATTCTAGTCAAACCCTCAGCACTCTTTATGAGATTAGAGGTAAGTACAACACAGTCTTATTTAAGCATACATTAAGTCACACAGGTAAGTAATACAGTTAGGCCCTAGGGGCCACGCAAACCATATACTAAGTAAGTAGTATAAGAACCACTGTCACGAACACAGGTTAGTCCTAGGCCTAGGGAATCGCTGGGGCTACACTATACTACCAAAGGTTAGGAAGTGGGAGGCCCACAGGATTCAGGTGCAGAGTGGAAACACTCACGCGTAATGCGTATAGTCGATAGAAATAGTACAGTTCTGAAATAAGAGTGAGAGAATAAACAACACAGTTGCGTTCTCCCAATCAATCTTTTTATCACAATCAGCAACTGTTGCCAGAAAAGTAGACCCGCACGGTCTTCTAATGTAATGGAGTATTACTACAATATCTACTCCGTCGGGTGGAATATCAAAGATATTGAAGGAAACCCTCACTCACATAGTCGTGACATGCTTCATCATAGGCAATTACTCCACACCCAGATAAGGTGGTACTATCTGGGCGGACTCGACCAAAGATATAATGGGAGTGCTTAGATAAGTGATTGACTGGTTAAGCAGGGAACCAGATTTTAAATAAAAATACCTACGAGTATACCCCTACTCGGTCCTTTATTCTGGGGTACTCGTGGTACCATTAAAAACTTTGTATTGGGGTTTTTTTTAACATAATTTCATTCAAATATACCCTCATATAAGTGCCAACATGTTTCAGCCCATGTTGATAGCCCAATCGGGTCTGGGGGCCTTCGTCAGGGCGATGTATTTCTGTTCCTTATCTTTAAGGTCCCTGCCTTGTGTATGTGCATGTGCTACATGCAACCCAAACGTGAGGCCTAATGCACTCACCTGTACGTCTTGTACTCGAAATCCAGTAGGTTCTCTATAAAGGGTTCAGAGCGACAATAAAACATATATACCTCTGTGTACATTTAAAAGTCTCAATTGCTATTGTGCCTATGTCGTGCTCTTATTCACTATAATAGTGTTGGAGTATCGGTGCACCACCCGACTAAGTGCTCACTCTTTAGGTGTTGGTAGACTTATCTACTAAGTCCACCAAATATGCCAGTTCGCTAATTTCTACTCCCCACACTCAGAGTTCTGTATAAAAAATGCCTTTTGATTCATATACCGGAATCATTACATTGTACACCACACAAGCCACCTAAGTCTGTGTTATCACAGGAAAGACATACGTGTTGCTGTGATCTCATTCATTCATTTTTTCAATTTTCGGCGATATATAGTGTGCTCCGTGAGTCCCCTCAAAACCTAGTGTATTTATCAGTTCATTTTCTTTCAAAGAGAAGGATTTATTATTGCCTTTGTTACTTTATATTGAAGAATCATAAAGTTGCTCACCTACTGGTCGATGCCTACTAGCATCATGCAGACCTCATGTGTCAAGGTGATGTCCTATAGTCAAACACTATATTGGATAAATAGTATTTGTTACACAAAACCATCTCTGTTAGGGAACTCATATCGCTGTGTTATCCACATACCCATCTTCCAAAGTTCAAAATGCCTTATGCTCTGAGGTTCTTCATTCTATCTTTGCCTACTATCTTGGCCCCAAACTTAGTGGTAACCTATTCACAATAGTTCTACTGCAATTCAATATTCTGACTCTCTTCGGTACAGTTTAGGGGGACTCCCTAGACCCCACGAACTCACGCTTAATAGTGGTGCGATTGTGTTACGGTGCTCTCTCATTGAAGTTCACTGGCCCATAATTAGTGTTAAATTGCAAGAAAAGGTTATAAATATGCCTCTATTTATACTTGTATTTCTTTATGTTACTGCCACGCACTGGGTCGATTCTTGGTGCAGTTCCTGTTGTTTTAAATATCTCGTCAAGACGAGCCTGTGGACAAATTGTTTGTATGCCCGCTCGCATCTCCCCAGGACCGTTCATTCCTTTCTATTCCCCATGCCTCTCTGCTTAGATCGAAATACTAGTCATTTCGTATTTAACCCCTAGACCTTCAAAATCGCGGGACTCTGTTTTTTCTCAAGTGTGTACATATTTGAGTGAGAATTATTGAATGGCGAGTGTGTGTTGGTGTTATGGGCCCCAACAATGAATGAGTGTACGAACGAGTTGTTGTGATTAAGAATCTGTGACATAGGGCAAATATGTAGTCATCTGGAGTCTTCATTGCTTGTATGGCTCTTCGGTCCTTCTTCTTCATTAGGTCACCAGGGATCTAAGGCTCAAGGTTCAGGAGTGCCCTGAAAAACACTCAATTTAGGGGCGTTACAGGTGCCGGCAGGTAGTAGCTAATGGGCTACTTACCTTTAGGGTGATTACACCCTTTGTAGTACCACTCCCTTTGGGGAGGAGACGTATCACCACTCTCTGCCCACATTTTTCATCGGCTTGTGTCAGTGTCCACTGTAAACAGTGGCTTTTCAGTAGTCAATAGCCTTAGTAGTCCCTCCTTAGTGCCGCCTTGTCTCATTTTGTAACCTCCCATGAGGACACCCCCTGTTACGTGTGTTGTTACTCGGCAGGCTTTAATTACAGCCTCAGAGCACTATTTTCTCAAAAAGCTTTGTCCTGCCTGCTATTACTTGCTGGACATGCTCCCTCCTAACGCGCCTTTTTTTTCTCTTTATAGCACGGGCGCCAAACGCATTTGCACCGCAGTCAGTCTCGAATTTGCTAGAGTTTAAGCTATTGGCTTTTTAAATGATTGTGCCTCTTATTTATGTTTAAAATCAACACATAAATGAAACACACTGTCATTTACAATGCCAATAGGTCAAACTCGCGTAAATGCGAGACTTGTTGCATAGCAGATGCTTTTATTTATTCATGCTGGTATTTTATTTTTGGACTGCTGTTTCAACGTTGATTTTCTTGATAATAAAACAAGCATTGCCTGCACCAAGCTCACATCCATGCAGTCTTCCGTACCTCGTAAAACACTCACACTGCGAGTCTTTACAAGTTCAATACGGACCCAATTTCCAAACACGGTCCCCATTTTTAGGTATCAAAAGAATGACTTATTGGGGTGGGGGGCACAGTTCTATTGCCCGGGCCTATTTTCCCAGTCCGACATTGCTAAGAGGCTACAGAACAAGAGCGTAACGAGGGGCCCGCAGGGCAGATATGGGACGACAACTCCTTTCCTTCTGTGTCTGCTGCAGAGAATGGGCAAGAAGAGGGTGCGGATGGTGTTTAAAAGAACAGAGAATTCCTCAATTGAGCGGCCACGCATTTGCACCACAATTCCCATGAGTCCGTGCGCTGACGCTAAGCCGAATGGAGACAGTGCTGTAAATCCATTCTGATCTTTGGGACAAACGGGGCTTATCATTGGCTGCCTGTCCGCGTGCCCGCGAAGTAGGCGTGACCCTGTTCTTGGAACTGTGGAAGCATTAGCTTGCGCGGCGACCGTTAGATGAGAGAGCGCACTCCCGCGCGGTAGTGACGTGTCTACCCGGCAGGGAGCTCAGTGCGCAGGTGTCGCTGTCCGCCTCGTGCACGCGCATTCTTGTCTCGCGCAGCTGCGCGAGTGCACGCGCCGGCCTCGCGCTCCGTCAAGGCTGCCGGCGACACAGCGTGCGCATGCCCGAGTCGCGCGGTGCCCTGCACCCCCCCTCTCCTCCACCGCTCGCGCCGCTTCAGACACAGAGCGCGCGCCCGGCCGCGAGAGGGCGAGAGAGGCCGGTAACAGGAAAGGGGGAGTGTTAGGAGACCCCCCCTGCTATAGCAGGTGAGGGGGGCTGAGGAGGGGGCAGGGCCGGGGGTGTGTCTCCTGTGTGGACGGGAGGACGGGCCCCTCTGAGTGAAGTGCCGGGGGGGGGGGTGTGTGCCCCCTGTCAGTGAGGGCCCTGCAAGTATGTGATGGGGGGGGGGGGCGGAATTGTGCTAACCATTTCAATGCGGGGGCTGTCACTATGTGGGGGGAGGGGGCTGTCACTAGGTGCCTTTCCCCACGGGGGGCGGGGTAATACAATTTCTTTGAATGGGCTGATGTTCATTTGGATGCTTTGGGGGAGGGAGGGGGGGAGTAGTATGTCGCCCCCTTACAGTGAGGGGGGGGGTCCATTGTCCATGTGCATCTGGCTCGTCTCCCTGGGTGGGGTCCTGAGCTACCTGTGTAGGTGGGTCTGGACACTGGTCTGTGGTGCTACTGATGAATGCCTGCTGTTGTGCAATGCTGCACCTCCCCTGGTGGGTGCAAACCTGTGGTACCTAGGGGTCTGTGGACACTGGTCTGTGGTTCCTCTGATGGATGCCTGCTGCTGTGCAATGCTGCACCTCACCTGGTGGGTGCAAACCTGTGGTACCTAGGGGTCTGTGGACACTGGTCTGTGGTTCCACTGATGGATGCCTGCTGCTGTGCAATGCTGCACCTCACCTGGTGGGTTCATAAGGGCAGCAGGTCCAGGGATCCTGGGTCTAGATATTAATTCCTAAGATATCGAAGGAACTTAACTCAAAGCTCTGGACCTTTCCAGTTTCACAATATCAAGTTAAGATATATATGAGTCCAGTGTTCCTTCCTTCTGAACAATTGATTAGTAAGCCAAGGGTAAATCCTTATAATAGGGTAATATGGTGATCCCAGATGTTTTCCTTTTCTTGTTCATTCACTATTCAAATAGTCCACTCCACACTCGATTTTATTATACAGTAATTTTTTATTAGAGAATTGAAAGGACAGCTGACACGTGTTTCGCCCTTTTTGGCAGAATAGGCCAGGGCTTTCTCAAGGCTAAACAGGTTCAATGGTCTTGCGCTCAAATGCTGATCATATGCAGTTCAATGCATTTCAAACATCCAATTTATTCAAATTATCAAAGAAAGTCCTCGGATAAGTCCGTGTCGAAAAGGGGATCCCGATTGGGGGGGGGAATTGTGCGAACCATTTCAATGCGGGGGCTGTCACTATGTGGGGGGCTGTCACTAGGAGCCTTCCTCTACGGGGGGCGGGGTAATACAATTTCTTTGAATGGGCTGATGTTCATTTGGATGTTTTGGGGGAGGGGGGAGTAGTATGTCGCCCCCTTAAAGTGAGGGGGGTTTCATTGTCCATGTGCATCTGGCTCGTCTCCCTGGGTGGGGTTCTGAGCCACTTGTGTAGGTGGGTCTGTGGACAATGGTCTGTGGTGCCACGGATGAATTCCTGCTGCTGTGCAATGCAGCACCTCACCTGGTGGGTGCAAACCTGTGGTACCTAGGGGTCTGTGGACACTGGTCTGTGGTTCCTCTGATGGATGCCAGCTGCTGTGCAATGCTGCACCTCACCTGGTGGGGGCAGACCTCTGGTACCTAGGGGTCTGTGGTGCCACTGATGAGTGCTTGCTGCTGTGCACTGCAGCCCCTCACCTGGTGGGGGCAGACCTCTGGTACATAGAGGTCTGTGGACACTGGTCTGTTGTGCTTCAGATTAATATATGGGGCCTCTGCTTCTGATGAATTCCTGGTGCTGTGGAATGCAGCACATCACCTGGTAGGGGCAGACCTCTTGTCGCTATGGGGTCTGTGGACACTGGTCTGTGGTGCATCTGGTTCAGATGACTACCTGCTGCTGTGCAGTGCAGCACATGGAGAAGTGTGGCTCACTGGTTAGAGCAGGCATACCCTGAAGTAGAGGTCAGACCTGGGACCAGGGTTCAATTCCTGACGCGGCAGGGTCTGAGCCCAAGTGTCCATGGACTTGATAAGTCTCACTTCGGTGCCTACTCGAATCATGGGTTCACACTCTGCAACTCTGGGCAATAGCTTGCTTAATCTCCACTACGCCCCCCCCCCGCCCCCAGCGGCGGGATGCCTGGCTTTCACCTTGGGGATGCCCAGTACGGGTTATCTCACAGGGAAAAACCAGGACGGGTCCCCAATGCAAGCGCCGAGATGCCCAAGGGTAAGTCGAGCGCTATATAAGAACACACACATACATACATACATACATACATACATACATACATACATACATACATACACATCACCTAGTGGGAGCAGAGCAGACCTCTGGGTCCTAGCGGTCTGTGGAAACTGCTCGGTGTGCTATAGATGACTACCTGGTGCTTTGCACTGCAGCACTTCACCTGGTGGGACCAGACCTCTGGTACCTAGGGGTCTGTGGGCACTGGTGTGTTTTGCTTCAGATGAATATCTGCTTTTGTGCACTGCAGAACTTCACCTGGTGGGATCAGACCTCTGGTACCTAGGCGTCTGTGGACACTGGTCTTTCGTTCTGATAAATGCTCGCTGCTGTGCATAGCAGACATTGACCTTGTATTTAGTGATGTTCCCATCGAAATATGCCAGAGATCAGTGCTTCCCAAACTTTTGTAGAACCAACCTCCACTTTTTATTGCAAAAACATAGCTTTAACTGCCATGAGACGGGCGAGTTTTTAAATGTAACTAAAGCATCCTGTGGTAGCATGTTATTTGCAGACAGCACATTTTCCATTGAAATGGCCATTTAAAATGCATAGTCCTGAGGTTTTATAGCTAAAACCATAGTGCACACAAATAATAATCTGTGGAAATCCTGTTTCATGGAATATTCATCATTTGTGCATCAGCAAGTAAAGTCTCCTGGTTTGTTCTGATACTCATCAAATCTTTGTTTGCGTGATACACAATTGCAAAACAAATTGCTTCATTTTGCTCTCCAAACTGCTTAATATGTACAGTTCATTTACAGATATTTACATTTTGTTGGGTGTGAGGAAAATGACAGCCTCTTGCTTTCCCTTCAGCCTTCATGTACCCCCGAAGGGTTGTGACATAATCCTGTTTACTTTTCATTCTCGTCCAGCAAAGTGTAGGAGTTCGTAAACTCCTGCCCCCCCATCCAAAATATGCAGCAGAAACCATAACCTGACAACTGACCTCTTTCTTTAAAACGGTAGCAAATGTGACCGCTAATTACAGATTTTAAAGGCATCTTTCTTTATTGCCTGGACTTTGGTAAGCCACCAAAAACGGAGTTGCGCCCTACAGTTTAGCAAACACTGCCATGAAGTATTATTAACAACTCGATTAAAGATTGACAAAAGTTACTTCAAAACGCAAAATCAGACAATTGTATCTCAACCGTATAGAAGATCTAGGGCTTCAACAACGAGACTGATCTTTTAAGATTTAAACCTTAGAAGCACATATTTAGATTGCCAAGTTAATAATGAAGGACAGTAAAACAGTAGATGATACAGATCTGGATTTGAAAAATTACAGAATGAGCAACCAGCATGTTTATTACTCAGAGTGGTTTTTAGGTTGAGCCTAGGCAGCGCATGCGCTGCTCTGTGATGCATGCTGTATTCAGGTATGGACTCGAAGCTCCACCCACACTCCGCCCATATTTTTCATTGGCTTGTGTCATTGTCCTTTGTAAACTCTGCCTTCTGATTCATTAATAGACTCGTTAGTCCTGCCTTAGTACTGCCTTGTCTTCATTTGTAACCTCCCATGAGGATTGGCCCTTTGACTTCAGTTGTTACACAGTATGTCTTATTTAGTCTGTAAGTGCTATTTTCTTTAATGTGTTTCTCCTACAGCAGGCATTACATACTTTCCTGCTACTTTCAGCACATGGCACTTTGCAAGCAGCCAGGCACAATGGTGGACGACTTCTTGCATTTACAAGAGTTTGAGCTATTGGCATTGTAAAAGACGATGCCTTTTATTTATGTGTTAATTATCGAAAAACAGATAAACAAAAGGCTTTGTCATTTACAATGCCAATAGCGTAAACTCTCGCAAATGCGAGACCTATTGCATTGCAAATGCTTATTACATTTTTCCTGGTAGACATTGCTATTGTGAGATATATTGTTAGTCTACAGCGGGCTTAAAGCTTGTCCATTGGTTGGCTTCATTGTCACTCTTATTTGTTTGCATCTTATTTGTTACCATGTGTGGGCTTTCTTTCTGCTACATGTGTTGGTCCATCCCCTGGAGCAGAGGCACATTACTGTTTCCTTGCTTACTTTTCCTGGCACTAATTTGTAAATGTTTTTCAAGCATGTCACAATAATGCATGTGTTTTCTAGCTATCTCCGCTGTGTGCTTCTCTTCCCTTCTCCTTGCCCATGTGGTTCTCCCTCCCCATCCTCCATGATGCTCTCGCCCTCATGTACTCCCCCTGCCTACACTGCTTTCTCACCTGTGTGTTCCATCCGCACCCTAGGTGTTGCTTTCATTCCCACATATTGTTTCAGCCCCACTGCCCAATGTTACTTCCCACTCCATCCTTTATCCCCCCCTATTGCCTCTGGGCCTCCCCCTGTGTTGCACCCCCTTTTGCAAAAATATTTTTGTGGTTTTTTTTATTTTTTTAAAATATTTGCCAATCTGAGTTGAAGTGGCTAATAAAATGGAAAAAATGTAACGCCTCATTTTGTGGGCATGCACGTGCATTGTGCATGCGCCTACAAACTAACATGATAGTTTTTCTTTTCTCCCTTATTTAGCCATGCTGCTTAGCATCAAGAATGCTGTACTGCATGGTCGAAAGATATTGGAAAAGACAATTGGTCCTATATGCTAAAAGTACATCAGCAATGTAGATTGACAAAAAGAAGAGGGTGCTGTATACACCCCTGTCTGAGACCATGAGCATTATCGGTTTTAGGTGCTCCGTTTCTCCCTAATTCTACACTTGTCCATGAGCCCTCATGGAGTTGGATTATCGTTTTTAACAAACCAGGCAGAATATTCCAGTTACACATTTTCTCCCAATGAAGTACCTGGTTTATTGTGTCAAATGCAGTTGTCAAATCTATATATGACACATAAAGAGGCGGTTTCCTTTTAAAAACATATTCCTGAACCAATATTTTGTGTTAGCTAGCCATCAACTGTCTCTAGTGCCCTTTGCGGAAAGCCGATTGGCCCTTTGAGATGACTCTCATTTACGTCCCGGTAAACCTAGCGTGAATTTGACTAGAGAGAACTAACAGGGCTGTCATGCGATAGCTCATGGGCGAGTCATGTCCCCCTTTTTTATACAAAGGGATCTTAATCCTTCCTTTCCAGGAACCTGGTACATCTTGACCACTTACTATAGCTCCGAACACCGGGGTCAAAACCTAGGCCCACAAACTAGGATTAAGCTTCATTGTGTCAGTGGCTAGACTATATATACCTTGGGCCCGGTAACAGCTTAGTTTCTTTTTTATCAGTTTCTCAATTCTACGTCTTGTAGGAAAAAGAGAAAACTTCTCCACCATCCTTAGATTGAATTTTAGATTTTTTTTAATTCTCTGTAACAATCCTGTTATCTTTTTTAACTTGTGCAGATCTGATATGTACCTTCCCACTCTTCTTCAGCCACCAGCTTTGCTTCTATTTCTTTCGACAGCCTAAGAATACTACTAACTGCGTTCGAACAATCCTTTATTATACCTGTTCGGTGAGATATTGTAATGTTTGTACAAGCTGTCTTTCTCCTTCCAAATAATTTTCCTTACTACTTTTCTATAATTCTTCCAATGTTGTCTGATTCTTAGCACCAATCACTTTATAAGCCTCCCTTATGTTCTTATTGAGCTCCATCTTTGCCCTCTCCCTGGGGGTCTTTCGGTGCACTTACAAACCCTTCCACAGTTAGAGCCTTCCAAATCTGTCTCCCGTATTGAGGAAATCAGTTTGTCGCACTCTTTCGGAATAGTCTGGGGCATTGGATTAACATGGGGGTTCAGTAGTTTATCGATACCAAGTACAGTTTTGGATTTCAGTTTAGCAGCCCATACTATGCTACGCTCATCACTGCTACTAATTGGTAAGCTATACTGCCAGTGATGCCTTAAATATACAAAACTATGCAGAGAAAGGAAGAGCAGTTTATAGACACTACCTAAGATTTCCCAATTTCAAGATCTTTTAGTACGCCAAAGTTTGCAGAAGAAATTATAGCGTAGTCTATCAGTGGGGCCACTTTCCTATTGTCAAAAGTATATTCCCCCGGCTGATCACCTATGCATTTTCCATTTATAATTGTCATATTCAAGCTATCTAACATTATGACCAATTTACTACCTTTCCCATCCCCCCACTGTATCACCAGAACCTGACTGGGAGTCCCCAAAGTATTTTCCTTTTCCAACTGTAGCTCTTTCTTCAAGAGAAGAAATCTTTACATTAAAATCCCCGACCAGTAAAATTGGCACATTTGGGAATTTCAAAGTTATTTTTTTCTAGTAACAGTACCAGATCTTTTATTTGTTTATCCTTTGATTTTCTATCTGTTTTGAATTGTATATGCTCTCTACCAAGGTGGGTGCGCTGGCACCCATCTGTCACCGGGAGTTCCTTGTGTTACTTTGATTTTGTTTTGTTTTGAGGTTCTTTTTACTCTCCACCGGAGCGGGTGCACTGGTATCCATCGGTCACTGTGAGTTACTTGTGTTACTTCGGTTTCTGTTTTTTTTCAGTTCTTAGTGTTCTCCGCTGGAGCGGGTGCACTGGCACCCATCGGTCACCGGGAGTTCCTCGCGTTACCTTGATTTCCTTTTCCTTTGAGTTATTTGTGCTCTGAACCTGAGCGCGGTGCGCTGGCATCTATCGCTCACCGGGAGTTCCATGTGTTTATTTATTTTATTTATAAAGTTTTATATAGCGTGAATGTGATCCCGAAGGATATCCATGCTTTACAATAGGAGGGAAGGAAGGTAATAAGTTGCAGTACTAATACCGTGCTAATACCAACCCAAACTTCCCGAACTATTTTGCTATGCCCCGCATTCTGGCTGTACGCAGCATTTGTCATATCGGTGCATTCTCTCATGAGTTGATCTGTTAAAGGTTTTCAATGCATAGACCCAATAGAGTTACTCTTGGGCCAACTGGTATATCAAAGCCTTATACCCATTTGATGTAGCTCAGTATCTGTTTACATAAGAGTAAAATGGTTTAACAATGTTTAAGTAGAAAATCTTTGAGTCCATTATGTACAGCCTACAGTACTAATGTAGTACTTAAAGTAACCCATGGTGACAGAATAAGAACACCTAATTTAGGGGATTGGTAATTTAAACTGAATGATATTGAGTGTGAATTATCGTTGGCTTAGGAAGAGCCACTCCTCTTGTTGTCAGTATAATAGAATTAGGTATTATGTAAAAATAGGAATTCATAATCTATTAGGACATCCTACACATATTGCATAATACATAAGAGCCACCATAAATGAATAAGATCATGTGGTCTTCAAATGTGAGAAAGTTTGTGTTTAGAAACTTAAAGATCTGAGTTTTATGCTATCAACTTTAATAAAACATTAAGCCAGGTCACGTATTAAATTCTTCTAAAGAGGTAGCCATGGATATGGCTTATAACATAGGATTATTAAAGGTAATCCGCTTTTTTCACTAAAGGAGTCTGTTTGAGATCACAGAGAAGAGAGGACGGCTGAGTCAGAAAACTCTCCTTTTTTGACAGCGACACTATACACACTTGCATGTTGTGTGTGTGTGTGTGTGGCCTCCAGGAAAACCTCCTCAGCTACCTCTGTATGCTGATCACAGAGGAGAGAAATCATCCAGTGGTCATACACAATATGGATTTCCCACTTTCTTCTGATTTGCTCTCACTCCTTGCCCTAATATTCTGCCACGCTTGCCAATCCATCTCTTTGCTTCCCTTCTTCTCCCAGCCCTGGGATCAGACAACATGGGGCTGCGCTGACAGAGGCCCTGTCTGAGCCTCGACCAGAATGGAGAACATCTGCCTGCCCTCATTCTACATTGGTCTGCCTCTGGGAGGGGAGAGAGCGGATGCCAATCGAGAAGTGTCACTTGCAGTCCCCACTAATATGCGGCACGCAGAGACTAGAGATCATGTGACACTAAGATTTCTTAAACAAATTTAAGTTTCTATAAGGTACAAGAGCAGCAGATGAAGTATCAGTTGCATAATTGTGACACAAGATATTCCAGAAATTAAAGCTAGAGTCATCAGGAGGTATACACAGAAGATTAAAAAAAAACAAAAAGAAATATGTTGATAATGCCACTCTCTAGGGGACACCACATACTTTCAAGTTACAATTTTTTGTGTGGGTATCAAGTCTAATATTTTGCATTTGTCCAGACACACAAGAGTTGCATGCAATATCCATAACACCACAACCTATTAATCCTTACATGAAGATGGTGTGGGTGACTTTGTTAAAAGTGGCAGAAAAAACTACTAATTGAAGAGCTCTGAGACCACCCCCATCTCTAGGTCATCTAAGATTGCCAAAGTGACAGGTTCATAGCTGCATTGAGCCCTAAGGCCAGCCTGGAGCTCATAAGGAACTTGTTATACTTAATGTGGGCCTGGAATTTAACTCTCACAATTTGTTCAAACATTCTAGCCACATCTGGGGCAGTTTAAATAGGTTTGAGATTGAACAAACCAGTTGGATTTGCCTTCTGTGAGAGTAATGCCAGAGCACTTTAAATCGGCTGGAACACTACCTAAGATGGGAGAAAGGCTAATTGCTACCTTGATTATCTTTTGTTTTGAGTTGTTTGTGCTCTGAACCTGAGTGTGGTGCTCTGGCACCCATCGGTCACCGGGAGTTCCTTGTGTTACCTTGATTTCGTTTCTTTTCGAGTTGTTTGTGCTCTGAACCTGAGCGGGGTGCACGGGCACCCATCGGTCACCAGGAGTTCCTTGTGTTACCTTGATTTCCTTTTGAGTTCTTTGTGCTGTGAACCTGAGCGGGGTGCGCTGACATCCACCAGTCACCGGGAGTTCCTTGTGTTACCTTGATTTCATTTTGTTTTTGGTTGTGGTCTGAACCTGGGCGGGATGTACTGGCATCCATCGGTCACTGGGAGTACCTTGTGTTACCGTGATTTAGTGTTCTTTTGAGTTGTGTGTTCCACTGAACCTGAGCAGGGTGCACGGGCACCCATTGTTCACCAGGAGTTGCTTGTGTTACCTTCAATTCGTTTTATTTTGAGCTGTTTGTGCTCTGAACCTGAGCGGGGTGCGCTGGCATCCATCGGTCACCAGGAGTACCTTGTGTCACCTTGATTTCGTTTTGTTTTGAGTTGTTTGTGGTCTGAACCTGAGCGGGGTGCTCTGGTATCCATGGTTCACCGGGAGTTCCTTGTGGTGTTTTGATTTAGTTTTGTTTCAAGTTGTTTGTAATCTGAACCTGAGTGGCGTTCTCTGGCACCCATCGGTCACCGGGAGCTCCTTGTGTTACCTTGATTTAGTTTTCTTTTGAGTTGTTTGTGCTCTGAACCTGAGCTGCGTGTAAGGGCACCTATTGTTCACCAGGAGTTCCTTGTGTTAGCTTGATTTAGTTTTGAGTTGTTTGTGCCCTGAACCTGAGCGGGTTGCACTGGCATCCATCGGTCACCGGGAGTACCTTGTGTTACCTTGCTTTTGCTTTGTTTCGAGTTGTTTGTGCCCTGAACCTGAGCGGGGTGCACTGGCACCCATTGGTCACCGGAAGTTCCTCGATTTCATTTAGTTTTGAGTTGTTTGTGCTCTGAACCTGAGCGGGGTGCGCTGGCATCTGTCGGTCACCGGGAGTTCCTTGTGTTACCTTGATTTATTTTTCTTTGGAGTTTGTGCCCTGAACCTGAGCGGGGTGCACTGGCACCCATTGGTCACCGGAAGTTCCTCGATTTCATTTAGTTTTGAGTTGTTTGTGCTCTGAACCTGAGCAGGGTGCACTGGCATCCATCTGTCACCGGGAGTTCCTTGTGTCACCTTGATTTCGTTTTTTTTTTTAGTTATTTGTGTTTTTAACCTTGGCTGGGTGCGCTGGCACCCATCGGTCACCGGGAGTTCCTTGTGTTACCTTGATTTCGTTTTGTTTTGTGTTGTATGTGCTCTGATCCTGAACAGGGTGCACTGGCACCCATCGGTCACCGGGAGTACCTTGTGTTACCTAGATTTGGTTTTGTTTTCAGTTGTTTGTGCTCTGAACCTGAGTGGTGTGCTCTGGCACCCATCGGTCACCTGGAGTTCCTTGTGTTACCTTGATTTTATTTAGAGTTGTTTGTGCTCTGAACCTAAGCGGGGTGCACTGGCACCCATCGGTCACCGGGAGTACCTTGTGTTACCTAGATTTGGTTTTGTTTTCAGTTGTTTGTGCTCTGAACCTGAGTGGGGTGCACTGGCACCCATCGGTCACCGGGAGCTCCTTGTATTACCTTGATTTCGTTTTGAGTTGGTTGTGCTCTGAACCTGAGCGGGGTGCTCTGGCATCCATCGGTGACAAGGAGTCCCTTTTATTACCTTGATTTCATTTTGAGTTGTTTGTGCTCTGAACCTGAGCGGGGTGCTCTGGCATCCATCGGTGACAAGGAGTCCCTTTTATTACCTTGATTTCATTTTGAGTTGTTTGTGCTCTGAACCTGAGCAAGGTGCACTGGCACCCATCGGTCACCAGGAGTTCCTTGTATTACCTTGATTTCGTTTTGAGTTGTTAGTGCTCTGAACCTAAGCGGGGTGCACTGGCAGCCATCGGTCACCACTAGTTCCTTGTGTCACCTTGATTTCGTTTTGTTTTCAGTTGTTTGTGCACTGAACCCGAGCGGGGTGCGCTGGCATCCATCGGTCACCGGGAGTTCCTTGTATTACCTTGATTTCGTTTTGAGTTTTGTGCCCTGAACCTGAGCGAGTTGCACTGGCATCCATCGGTCACCGGGAGTACCTTGTGTTACCGTGATTTAGTGTTCTTTTGAGTTGTGTGTTCCACTGAACCTGAGCGGGGTGCACGGGCACCCATTGTTCACCAGGAGTTCCTTGTGTTACCTTGATTTCATTTTGTTTTGAGTTGTTTGTGTTCTGAACCTGAGCGGGGTGCATGGGCACCCATCGGTCACCAGGAGTTCCTTGATTTCGCTTAGTTGTGAGTTTTGTGTGTTTAACCTTAGCTGGGTGCGCTGGCACCCATTGGTCATCGGGAGTTCCTTGTGTTATCTTGTTTTCTTGATTTAGTTTTCTTTTGAAGTGTTTGTGCTCTGAACCTGACCCTGAGCCGGGTGCGCTGGGATCCATCTGTCTCTGGGAGTTCCTTGTGTGACCTTGATTTTGTTTTCCTTTGAGTTGTTTGTGCCCTGAACCTGAGCCGGGTGCGCTGGGATCCATCAGTCAGCAGAAGTTTCTTGTGTTACCTTGTTTTGTTTTTCTTTTGAGTTGTTTGTGCTCTGAACCTGAGCTGTGTGCGATGGCATCCATCGGTCACCAGGAGTTCCTTGTATTACCTTGATTTCGTTTTGAGTTGTTTGTGCTCTGAACCTGAGCGGGGGGCTCTGGCATCCATCGGTCACCAGGAGTTCCTTGTATTACCTTGATTTCGTTTTCAGTTGTTTGTGCTCTGAACCTGAGCAGGGTGCACTGGCACCTATCGGTCACCGGGAGTTCTTTGTATTACCTTGGTTTCGTTTTGTTTCGAGTTGTTTGTGTTTTTTACCTTAGCTGGGTGCACTGGCACCCATCGTTCACCGCTAGTTCCTTGTGTTACCTTGATTTTGTTTTGAGTTGTTTGTGCTCTGAACCTGAGCGGGGTCCACTGGCACCCATTGGTCACCGGGAGTTCCTTGTCTTACCTTGATTTTGTTTTGAGTTGTTTGTGCTCTGAACCTGAGTGGTATGCGCTGGCACCCATTAGTCACTGGGAGTTCTTTGCATTACCTTGATTTCGTTTTGTTTCGAGTTGTTTGTGTTTTTTACCTTAGCTGGGTGCACTGGCACCCATCGTTCACCGCTAGATCCTTGTGTTACCTTGATTTAGTTTTGTTTCGAGTTGTTTGTGCTCTGAACCTGAGCGGGGTGCTCTGGCACCCATGGGTCACCGTGAGTTCCTTGTGTTATCTTGATTTAGTTTTCTTTTGAAGTGTTTGTGCTCTGACCCTGAGCGGGGTGCGCTGGCATCCATCGATCACCGGGAGTTCCTTGTATTACCTTGATTTCGTTTTGAGTTGTTTGTGCTCTGAACCTGAGAGGGGTGCGCTGGCATCCATCGGTCACCGGGAGTTCCCTGTATTACTTTATTTTCAGTTCTTCTAGTGATTCACTGGTGCAAGTGCTCTGGCACCTGTCAGCCACTGTAAGTTCCTTGTGTGTCATTGATTTCTGTTTGTTTTGAGTTTTTTGTGTTCTCCACCTGAGAGGCTGCACTTGCACCCACCTGTCAACACGAGTGCTCTGGGATGCTTTCTGCTTGATTACTGTTTGATTTGATGTGCCTCTCACAGGGGTGTGGAATGTAATAAAAAATCTACTTGTCTATGGGACCGGTTCCTTCATAAATCTACTTGTCCTGTAAAAAAAATGCACTTGTCCCTTTGGTGCCATGTCGTGCTGAGACAAATTATGGCAGCTATCTCTTTATAAAAATAAAAAAAAACTCTATTAGCCTTTCTGGTTATGCCAGGGCTAATACTATAATAGGATTTGAATTCTAGCAATTTCTTTATTTTGCCATTTTTCCACAGATATTCAGTTGGAGGTAGCGTTAAGCGGGCATCCAACCTTGGAACTATTGTTTAAGTCTGGGCAAACCTAATAAATTGCATGTTTTATGGGTTTTTGCCGGCTCTTCTCTAATCTTTTCTCATATTGAGAAAGGAAGGAAAATTAGTCCTGACTGGCAGAAAAAAACTTCTTCAATCTTCCAGGGTTGGTAAAAAGTGGTTGGAGGGAAAGTGAACTTGTAAACACTCACAGATTTTCACTTGCCCAAATCTACACTTGCATATTTGCTCGTGCTAAAAAGCAGTTGGCTTCTGTACATTCTTGTGAATTCATGAAAGCCTTAATTTGCACTCATTCAAGGACATATACCATTGGTGCAATTTTGTGACTTTCTTTAAGGCTTGGGCCTCTAATTAGGTCTGGAGTTTAACATGACCTTTTGTTTTTATTAAAATTCTCTATCCATCCATCGCCTGGCTTCCACTGTTTTACAAGGAGCATATCTGCACACAAAGTAGTTTTCTTCAGGGCCAGAGATTACTGTGACACGGCAGCTCTTCACCTGCCATGAGGGGAACGGCTTGTCTGGTCATTTCAACGCTGTGAGGGGAACGGCTCAGCACTAACCCCTATTGCCTTGAGGGCAACGGCCTACAACTCCCAGCAGCCTTTGGTTGGCGCAAGGAAGGAGCGTCATCCCTGTGCCTGCTGCCCACAGAAAAACACCGCTGCACTCCTGCAGCACGGGACGCGCTTTTAGAAGCTCTTCACCTGCCGTGAGGGGAACGGCTTATCTGGTCATTTCAATGCCGCGAGGGTAACGGCTCAGCACTAATCCCTACTGCCATGAGGGCAGCGGCCTACAACTCCCAGCAGCCTCTGGTTGGCGCAAGGAAGGAGCGTCATCCCTGCACCTGCTGCCCACAGAAAAGCGCCGCTGCACTCCCACAGTGCGGGACGCACGCGGCGAAGCCCGGGCCAAGGGCGGGCCCGTCCTTGCCCGGAAGAGGCAGGGCAGGGCCACCCCCCTTTTATTTCAGGCCCGGGGTTATCGTTTTGCATCGGGAGACTGCTATCACGTACTGTGAGCTCCCTTCTCTGCCGTCTCTATTCTCTGTACCTGCTTGCAGCAATTGCATTTCATTCCTACCAGTAAAACATATATGTACTTTGGCCAAACAGAACTGGGTGTGAATGAACTTTTTCACTGAACCTGACTCAGTTGGACCTCCTGTGCCCAGCCTTCTACAAATTAGGGCATTGCTCCGCACGCTGCCCTTTAGTGTCATTACTTTGTCCAGTCGCCCCTATTGTTATTGCTGCCAAAAACCTATACGCATGTTGCACTTTTTTGCTGATCAAGCAAGGCTTTTTGATAGTTTGTAATACTTGGTATTTTATGGTTTGTGGCCTAGTATTGTATTGTATATTGCACTTTGACCTTTAAGCTGTGAAATATTTTAACTGGGAATAGATATTAGAATAGCGTGTGTATATACGGTTAACATAAGTAAGCGTAAGCCCAGTATAGGCAAAAGTGTGGTTAGAACACTAGATGCTTTTTTATTGAGGGTAGAGTCGGCCCTCATTAATGAGATAAAGCTTACCGAATGAAGCCTATCGCTTGAGTCCTTACCCTCGCATAACAGACTCTTTATCTCCTGCTATCCCTGAATCCTTGGTGGTGGTATTTAACTATGAAGTATCCCCATCCCGGATTAGTCAAACCCCACATGTTGCTTCGGATCCAGCGACAAATATGGTCACCTGTTCTTCTTCCGATCAACATCCTCGCCCTGTTAAACCTAAAGTTACGACCAGAGGGCAGAAAGCCAAACAAAGGCCAGTTCGTATTAATGAATTCCCCCCCCCCCCCCTCCCCTCAAAAAAGGAAGAGTCGTGGTTTAGGGAAACGAAGCAAACCGGCTCAGAGAACAACTGGAGAGAAAACATTACCTGTTATTCCTGTAAATGATTCTAATGAGTGCCCCATCACCCCCATGATCTAGTCGGTGATGGAGCAGCTCGCCGATAGTACACAGGAAGGGAACTTCTGGGGCAGGCTCGAAACCATGATGTCAACCTTACTGGATCCTATTTTTCAAAAAATAGGCTCAGTAGAAGCTAGATTATCAAAACTAGAGGGGATGGTTAGCTGCAAACCCTCGGCTACACTGACAGCTCGAAGACCAGTATAGACCATTTAGTTACAAGGGGAACAGGTAAGGTGGAAGGCTCATCTGCTAGCTTGGATGCAAATAGAGAAACATCAGATAAGAGTAGTTCCAACAATAATATGCCCATTAGTGCTGAGATTCCAGCTCTCACTGGTCAGTCCACCCCTGCCCAAGAGCAGGGTCTTCTGTGCCTCCTAAGGTTCGGGAGGCCAGAGAGAAGGGAGTTACTGCCAACGAGTCTCCCAGTTATTAATCTTCCACCAGAAACCACCCCCTACGTAGTGGTTCTGGGGAGTGTCCCTTCCCTCCCCCAAGGGGTTAGCGAGGAATATGGGCAGCTGTTAAATAAACTAACTCACTGGTTTGCACATAACACTGCTCTGGGTGCCCGCGTGGCTAAAAACCTTCTCATGGCCCGTAGGGTGAGTTGGATTGGGAGTTCGCGTAAAGTGGGCATGGGTGACTGTCATTGTAAATTTTGATAATCCCCACACTGCGGGTAGGATTTTATCTGGGGGACACCCGCCTCACTCCTTTTTCCGGTTCTGTCATAAGGGTTTTCCCACTGGGTTTTTTTTATAAACCAGTCCCTCGTAGGGATATGTCTCATAATATCCATATGGCAGTTTCTGGAGGCGGGAGGTCAAATAGAACAGCACCTAGGCAACAGCCTACTCCCATGGCTTCATTCTTTGAAACAGATGGGCAGGCTGGTGCCGGCCCCTCATTGGAACTAAATAATAGATTCTCAGCTTTAACTGGGTTGGAGGAGTGCAATTGACTAAGGATCCCTACGCCCTCTAATAATGAGCCTGTTGTATTTACCCAGTCTCCCGCAGAGGTAGATGAGAGGTGCTTAGGTGGGGTATCCAACAACTTTTTTATCATGGAACATCGCAGGCCTGGCAAATAATTTTCTAGACCCACTGTGAGTGCGATATGTGAAGCAATTTTCGGTAATTGGCTTTCAAGAAACCTGGTCGGTGGATTGTGGTCATTTCTTTAAGGCTATAAGGCTTTTTTCGTTCCCGCTACTTCGGTGAGTGAAGGACCCACGAGTGGTTTAGCCGTATGCATATCTGTGGCTGTCGATTGCCAGATTTAGGTTGTGTCATCCACAAATCCAGGAATACTGGCATTGACAGCCAAAAAGGGGAAGATTAGATGGGGCCTTATTAATTTTTACAATTCTGTGGCCTGCCCCTGTGGTGTTTGTTATATTGCCACTCTGGGCACTTTTATCAGACAGTCTTTTGGTCCTATCCTACGTGTACTCATGGTTTCTGGTGATCTTAACATACACCCCTGTGGAAACCCAATGCGATCCTGTATTTCAGAGTTGGGATGCCCCCGCATGAAGGGGTTCATTTCGAACACCATGCCCAGGGGGCACTGTTGAATAATTTGATATATGAATTGGACATGGTGGCCTTGATGTCCTTAACTGCCCCACACACTATATTTTCTGTGCCAACTTTTAAAGGGCATGGTAGGATCATTTATAGATTTTATATTAATTTCCTCCTCCCTACAATCTTTATTTCATGGTTTTAATATTATGGCGAGCGAATATAGTGACCATAACCCACTATGTGTTCACATGTTGGGCCCATTATCAGCACAAATTGGCGATGTATTATCCAGTGGTTCATTGAGACCGACTGATGGCAAGAGACGACTTAAATGGTCTCAGAGTTCCCCAGATAAATTCTATAGTGAAGTAAATAAATCTTGTGCCCCTGAGTTCGCATTATGCACTGCTGTAGCATCCTCCCCTAACGAAATTATTGGCGCATATCAACCAATAGCGCGCAAAATTGGTGAAATCTTAAGTGTCACGGCCGGCAGAACAGTTACACTTGGCCCCAGATGGTTTGACTCTCATTGCTCTAAGGCAGCAAAAAAGCTGAGGGGAAGCTCTGTCAGCCAATCCAAGAATACAATCAGAGGTACGTGTTTGTCGTAAAGAATACAAGTCAGCCTTGGCCAGAAGGAAGGGTGCCCTAAAGGAGGAGGCATGGAAGGAGTTGATGGACTCTAGCACTCTCAGGAACAGTTATAGGTTCTGGAACGTTGTGAATCGCCCCCTTTTTGGTCAGGAAGTGGGGGGGGGGCTTTAGATTCACGCATCACTGAGGAGCAATGGATGCTCCACTTCAAATCTATGTTTGACAGCCCTACGGAGCATATTTGTCAAGTTGGTCGGGATACAAATGTTCCTGTAATCATTTTTGATAAGGGTGAGGTTATGGCTGGCATTGCAGGGCTATCCACTAATAAAGCGCCGGGCCCAGATGGTATTCCTCCTGATCAATTTAAGTCCGACCCTCCGTCTGGGCCCCGGTACTGGAGGCTATGTTTAATGCAGCAGCTAAGAATGGCTGTCCTCAGTCTTGGGCCTCTTCCTCCACAGTACCTGTTTTTAAGAAGGGTGACAGGAATAGTACCCAATGTTATAGGCCAATCTCCCTCATTGAACTCAGTGTTCAAGGTTGTAGGACGTATTCTTTTGCAGAGATTATCCACCTGGGCGGAGGAACACAAGATCTTGTTGGATGCCCAGTATGGATTCCGGCCGGGACGTTCTACTGTTGCTCAGTGTCTTAATCTATCTATGTTACTGAGCAAATATACTGTTGCCCGCCCCGGTACTATCTACCTTGCCTTAATGGACTTGTCCTCCGCATTTGGTTGCGTCAACAGGGTTAAATTGTGGCAGTCCATGAGGGCAATGGAGGTGGATAACAGCATTTTTAATTTTCTAGAGGACCTGCATAATTCAACCAAGGCTAATGTTAGGTTTTCTCAGGACCTTCGGGTCTCTAGGGACCTTGAGATAAAGAGGGGAGTACGGTAAGGATGCATTCTGGCTCCATTTTTGTTAAATTTGTCCATCAATGAATTGGATACTGCACTAAGAGCCACCGGTGTTGACTATCCATGTGTGGGGCGGCGTGGCATTCCAGTCCTGCTATACGCGGACGATGCCGTCCTTGTATCTAGGACTGCAATAGGTTTGTAATCTCTTAACAGCATTCGCTAGATTAGACTGACCAGGACTTGGCAGTAAACAATTCAAATCTTACATAATGCAAGTGGGGCAACAACCCAAAAAAAGTTTTCAATTTAGTGTTGGCCCTGCTAAGGTCCTCCGTACCAATGTATTTTCCTATTTAGGGGTTCTTCTTGATGACCAACTAAAATGGGGTCCGTTGATTTTGAGGAAAAAGGGGGACCTGGCCCATGTGAATGCGGCAATTTTTAATTTTGCTACTAAAGTAGGGAAGACACCAACAGGAGCCATGCTGAAAGTTTATCAAGCCAAAAGCTTGGCCATAGCTAGCTATGGTAGTGAAATCTGGGGTTATATTGCGGCGGATTCCCTCCAGGTGGCTGAGAATGACTTTCTGAAGCGCCTATTTTGTGTTCCGAGCAGAACCTCTAATTTAGCGGTCCACGAGGAACTGGGGGTCCCCTATCTAAGTGATGTCCTTGCGCTGCGCCCCCTGTTGTTTTGGCTGAGGTGCTGGCTGAACAAAGATTTAACTCTTAACCATTTAATTTAAGAGAGTGTATGTCTTTCGATAATGCATCCCGAATTCCTTGGCTTAAATACATTAAAAGCAGCCTGGAAGGGGTAGGGCGCGCTGATTTATTTTGTAAGCCTGAATCCATTGTCAAGAAGGATGTGGAAATAATTAGGGAAGCCTTCTTGACCTCAAGGAAATTGGACTGGGAGGCGCAGGAGATGCTGAAACCAAGTGTTCGTATGTTTTTAATGCTGAAAACAACCCCGACAATGGAACCTTATCTTATGGGGTTTCTATCAACACACAAGAGGTTTTTGTTAACCAGGTTTCGGATTAACCATTTTCACCTCTTGTTAGCAAGGCATAAGTGATACAGTAGAGGTCAAGTGCTAGTTCCCTGCGGCTGCGACGAACAGTCTCCGCAGGACCTGCTACATTTTATGTTTCTTTGTAAGTTGTATGAAATCCCTAGAAGGCATTTCCTGGTTCCCATTTTAAAAAGAATGAATTTTAGACAGGCTCGTCCTGCCCTTATGTATCTTCAATTGCTGAAAGAGGACTGCATTGGTTTTATAGTAGGGTTTCTAAAAGCTTCTGTGAAATCTAGGGCCTGTATGGATGTGTAGACCATGCTTGATCTAGGTATGATTTATTATTTTAGCAGGTCCTGCTTGCGCCATTAAGTAAATATAATAGGCAGTTATGCTTCTCGGGCACATTGCACTTTAACCCTTTGAAGAATTTGGGGTGGTTGGGCATTGGGGTTTTTACTTATAAATTGTGTAGTGGGTTAGAATTTTTAATCATGTTTTAATGTATCTCTGTTTTTATACACTTGTATCTGTGTAACGTTTATGGTTTTCTGTTGTAAAACCGAATAAAGTTTATTTAATTGATTGATACTGTGACAATGTGTACTTTTTGAGACCAAACAACATGGTTGCTTTTTAGCCACTGCTTGTTATAATGGTGAGGGCCTGGCAGCTCCCAAAAAAGTTTCACAAAAACCATCTCAAAGCAAGACACGCATTGACAAAACCAGAAGGCTGACCACCAATGTCGGATCTATTGACTTTGCCATTGCTTGTTTTTTTCCAGGTTTCCCATTATCTTGTTGAAACTGTTTGCACTGATTTTCCATTATGAGTAGTTTTTGGAAATACTAGCATGCATCTACACATTTTACTAACTGAGGCTTCAAAGAAATGTAACCTACAATTTCACTGTTTCCTTGTTGCATTTTGTTTCGTGAATATTTTATTTTGAAAGCAAAGAATCTTCATTTTTGTTTTCAGAATCCTGCAGATATTTGCATCTAATTGGAAAGCATTGTGAGAGCATTGTATGTAGCCTCCTACTGTTAAACTTTGCACGTGTGTACACATTTTGCACTGGGACCACTGTCAATAGTGCAGTTCGAGCTTACATTTCCTTAGACACTTACCCTAATAAGGCTTTGTGTTAATGAACCATATATACAAGTTTGAACAGCTTTAAGATTTGGGCACAAATATTACCTTAACTGTAGCTAATGCCCTTCCCTAATCCATAATGTGGTCCTGTAAACTGACAGCCAACGTTTTTGTGCTTCGAGGGGTTGGGCCTACTTGTCCCAAGGACAAAACAACATGAAAACTTGTCCTTGTCACCAAACAATATGTCCTGGGATTCAGGCGATAGGAATTGCACACCTCTGCTCTCAGTTTGCATCTTTGAATACAAGTCAGACCTTTTCAGGGCGGGAATAAACTTTTGTGCGCAAATATCTCTTCAGCAAACGAATACTTTTTGTGTTTCGGTCAGTGCAGCATCGGTTTTTTGGGGGCCTTCTGACACCACTTCTGGTATCGGAGGATAAAGCTTTGCTAGGAACCATTGTATTTTGAAGTGAACCAGTGTGATTCGATGGTACAGGTGGAGTGTTTGGAAAGGTCCATTGTAAACCATCCAACGGCAGGAGGCCTGCCAGGCACACAGTGTCCCAGTGCAGGGGGAGGGGGCCGATGCTGTACCTAGCAGGTGTTTGGAAAGGTCCATTGCAGTAAACCATCCAACGGCAGGAGGCCTGCCAGGCACATAGTGTCTCAGTGCAGGGGGAGGGGGCCGATGCTGTTCCTAGCAGGTGTTTGGAAAGGTCCATTGCAGTACACCATCCAACGGCAGGAGGCCTGCCAGGCACACAGTGTCTCAGTGCAGGGGGAGGGGGCCGATGCTGTACCTAGTAGGTGCTTGGAAAGGTCCATTGCAGTACACCATCCAACGGCAGGAGGCCTGCCAGGCACATAGTGTCTCAGTGCAGGGGGAGGGGGCCGATGCTGTACCTAGCAGGTGTTTGCAAAGGTCCATTGCAGTACACCATCCAACGGCAGGAGGCCTGGCAGGCACATAGTGTCTCAGTGCAGGGTGAGGGGGCCGATGCTGTACCTAGCAGGTGTTTGGAAAGGTCCATTGCAGTAAACCATCCAACGGCAGGAGGCCTGCCAGGCACATAGTCTCTCAGTGCAGGGGGAGGGGGCCATGCTGTACCTAGCAGGTGTTTGGAAGGATCCATTGCAGTAAACCATCCAACGACAGGAGGCCTGCCAGGCATAGTGTCTCAGTGCAGGGTGAGGGGGTCGATGGTGTACCTAGCAGGTGCTTGGAAAGGTCCATTGCAGTAAACCATCCAACGGCAGGAGGCCTGCCAGGCACACAGTGTCTCAGTGCAGGGGGAGGGGGCTGATGCTGTACCTAGCAGGTGCTTGGAAAGGTCCATTGCAGTAAACCATCCAACGGCAGTAGGCGTGTCAGGCATGGTGTCTCAGTGCAGGGGGAGGGGGCCGATGCTGTACCTAGCAGGTGTTTGCAAAGGTCCATTGCAGTACACCATCCAACGGCAGGAGGCCTGTCAGGCACACAGTGTCTCAGTGCAGGGGGAGGGGGCCGATGCTGTACCTAGTAGGTGCTTGGAAAGGTCCATTGCAGTACACCATCCAACGGCAGGAGGCCTACCAGGCACATAGTGTCTCAGTGCAGGGGGAGGGGGCCGATGCTGTACCTAGCAGGTGTTTGCAAAGGTCCATTGCAGTACACCATCCAACGGCAGGAGGCCTGCCAGGCACATAGTGTCTCAGTGCAGGGGGAGGGGGCCATGCTGTACCTAGCAGGTGTTTGGAAGGGTCCATTGCAGTAAACCATCCAACGACAGGAGGCCTGCCAGGCATAGTGTCTCAGTGCAGGGTGAGGGGGTCGATGGTGTACCTAGCAGGTGTTTGGAAAGGTCCATTGCAGTAAACCATCCAACGGCAGGAGGCCTGCCAGGCACATAGTGTCTCAGTGCAGGGGGAGGGGGCCATGCTGTACCTAGCAGGTGTTTGGAAGGGTCCATTGCAGTAAACCATCCAACGACAGGAGGCCTGCCAGGCATAGTGTCTCAGTGCAGGGTGAGGGGGTCGATGGTGTACCTAGCAGGTGCTTGGAAAGGTCCATTGCAGTAAACCATCCAACGGCAGGAGGCCTGCCAGGCACACAGTGTCTCAGTGCAGGGGGAGGGGGCCGATGCTGTACCTAGCAGGTGCTTGGAAAGGTCCATTGCAGTAAACCATCCAACGGCAGTAGGCGTGTCAGGCATGGTGTCTCAGTGCAGGGGGAGGGGGCCGATGCTGTACCTAGCAGGTGCTTGGAAAGGTCCTTTGCAGTAAACCATCCAACCGCAGGAGGCCTGCCAGGCATGGTGTCTCAGTGCAGGGGGAGGGGGCCGATGGTGTACCTAGCAGGTGTTTGGAAAGGTCCATGGAAGTAAACCATCCAACGGCAGGAGGCCTGCCAGGCACACAGTGTCTCAGTGCAGGGGGAGGGGGCCGATGCTGTACCTAGCAGGTGCTTGGAAAGGTCCATTGCAGTAAACCATCCAACGGCAGTAGGCGTGTCAGGCATGGTGTCTCAGTGCAGGGGGAGGGGGCCGATGCTGTACCTAGCAGGTGTTTGCAAAGGTCCATTGCAGTAAACCATCCAACGGCAGTAGGCGTGCCAGGCATGGTGTCTCAGTGCAGGGGCAGGGGGCCGATGCTGTACCTAGCAGGTGCTTGGAAAGGTCCATTGCAGTAAACCATCCAACGGCAGGAGGCCTGCCAGGCACACAGTGTCTCAGTGCAGGGGGAGGGGGCCGATGCTGTACCTAGCAGGTGTTTGGAAAGGTCCATTGCAGTAAACCATCCAACGGCAGGAGGCCTGCCAGGCACATAGTGTCTCAGTGCAGGGGGAGGGGGCTGATGGTGTACCTAGCAGGTGTTTGCAAAGGTCCATTGCAGTAAACCATCCAACGGCAGGAGGCCTGCCAGGCACACAGTGTCTCAGTGCAGGGGGAGGTGGCCGATGCTGTACCTAGCAGGTGCTTGGAAAGGTCCTTTGCAGTAAACCATCCAACCGCAGGAGGCCTGCCAGGCATGGTGTCTCAGTGCAGGGGGAGGGGGCCGATGGTGTACCTAGCAGGTGTTTGGAAAGGTCCATGGAAGTAAACCATCCAACGGCAGGAGGCCTGCCAGGCACACAGTGTCTCAGTGCAGGGGGAGGGGGCCGATGCTGTACCTCGCAGGTGCTTGGAAAGGTCCATTGCAGTAAACCATCCAACGGCAGGAGGCCTGCCAGGCATAGTGTCTCAGTGCAGGGTGAGGGGGTCGATGGTGTACCTAGCAGGTGCTTGGAAAGGTCCATTGCAGTAAACCATCCAACGGCAGAAGGCCTGCCAGGCACACAGTGTCTCAGTGCAGGGGGAGGGGGCCGATGCTGTACCTAGCAGGTGCTTGGAAAGGTCCATTGCAGTAAACCATCCAACGGAAAGAGGCCTGCCAGGCACATAGTGTCTCAGGGCACGGGGAGGGGGCCGATGGTGTACATAGCAGGTGTTTGGAAAGGTCCATTGCAGTACACCATCCAACGGCAGGAGGCCTGCCAGGCACACAGTGTCTCAGTGCAGGGGGAGGGGGCCGATGCTGTACCTAGCAGGTGTTTGCAAAGGTCCATTGCAGTAAACCATCCAACGGCAGAAGGCCTGCCAGGCACACAGTGTCTCGGGGCAGGCGGCCAATGGTGTACCTCGCAGGCTGGGCATGTGCATGGCATGAAACCTTCAAACGGCTGTTCTTTGCTGGACATGGCGGTCTCAGTCAGGAACAAGTACAGACCAGGGGCAGGTGTATTGGTCTCTGCAAACTGGGGAAGTGCGTGGTGTTAGACCCCAAAGGAGCTCTGCTAAGTCTGCTTGTGGTTGTTTTGGCACCAGGTGTGGGAGCAGGTGAGGGTATGGGGAGAGTGGACCTGGCAACCTCTGGAAGTGCCTGGCATCAAACCCTCAGACTGTACTGTGCTTGCCAGTGGGTGTCTTGGCACAGGTGTATTTGACTCTGCACCCCGAGGCAGTGCATATCTGTTACATGTAGTAACTATAGTTGTTGTTTAATATACATGTATCTTTAAATATTAGAATGTAGTAGAGTTTAGGACTCTAGAGTTTAGAATGTAAGTTGTAAGAAATCATTCTTGCTTGTATCTTGTGTATGGAAGTTGTGGGTTATTTCCTCTAGAATAAACCTCTTACTCTTACAAGACGAACCTTCTTGGAATTTCATTTATTTCATAAATGCATTCTACAATTATTGGCGACGATTGGAAGGATTTTTGAGGTGCTTATTCTTGGAAATAACTTTACTTGTGGCGGCCTTTGAACTTCCTTAATAACGGTGTGAGGGCGAAAATCAGACTGCAACGGAAACTGCGGAATGGTGTATGTTGGAGTTTTTGACACGGATACGTTTTTAAACTAGTGTTGGATCTCTAAGTACTTTTCATTTTGAATCAAGACAAGCCTCGTACCTTGTCGGCAAGTTCACCGTTGCAACCCGCTGATTTTTCAATTTCTTTCACCGTTCTCTGCGTTGCGTGTCACGGAAGCTGATGCGTATCAAAGCGTTTCTAGTCATCACGTCCACTCGTCACAACGTTGAATTACGTACAAGCCGCCATCTTTAAAAAGCAATAATAAAACCATTTTCTAGCATTAATGATGGACTGGTATTCCGTTCTATACTCGTAACGGTGATCGAGCGGATTATTTCATCGTTTTCAAGCATCGTTCTTCATATTACACTGTATGCTTATTGCATGGTGAATTTTGACTCGCGTACGCTTCTCAATTTTATTGAGTGTTGTTTCAATTTTCATTACTTGTGGAATTTCAGTGTTCTTACTTACCTGATTACAGTCAGATGTAATTCTCATGTAGTTGATTAACACTAACCTGTATTTCTTCTTTTAATAATGTTAATTTGATTGCGGATTTAGGTTTGTTATAATTTTCAGATATTGAATTGTAAACCATGTCTTCCTCATCTAACAACGTGATGCAACCACCACCTTTTCTTCCTAATCCAGGTAAACCACTTATGCCATGGCATAGATGGTTTAGAATTATTGACAATTATTTAGAAGCTATTGATGCTACAAAATATTCTGCTGGAAGAAAAAAAGCACTGTTGTTTAACCATCTAGGTAATGCTGGGCAAGATGTTTTTGATAATTTACCCGTAGTACCATCCCCGTCCCGTGATGAAGGTTGGAATGTGTACGAAGAAGCTTTAGCTAGATTGGGTAAACAATACGTAGATGAACCTTCTGTTATGGTGGAACGTCATTTGTTTTTTAAGCGTAAACAAGCACAAGAAGAATCCATTGAGGATTATTTAGCCGTTCTACGTGTTCTAGCGGCGAAGTGTCAATTTGCATCTCAATTGGATACATATTTGCGGGACCAGTTAGTGTTTAATTGTCATAATAAGAAGATACAGGAACGTATTCTAACATGCAAGAATCCTTCTTTGGACGAGGTTATGGACATTGCAAGAAGCATTGAACGATCTGTAGTCTCGTCCAAAATTTTGACACAAGATCCCACCAGTAAATTAGACTGTAATGTAATGCAGGTTGATTCGAATTCTAACAATAATGAAACAAGTATAAGTGCTATCTCCACAAAAGTAAAAGTTAATAGTTCAGCAGAAAAAAAGGGTTCATGTTATTGATGTGGTTCAAAGTATCATATGGGGAATTATCCCAATTGTCCTGCACAAGGAAAAAGGTGTAATACATGTAAGAAGATTGGCCATTTTTACACGGTATGCAGGTTTACTAAACATAAAAGTAAAATTAATAGTGTAAACATTGAACAAGAGGAGCTCTGCAGTGCCATGAACAATATGTTATCCACAATTGAGATAAATACCTTGCAGAGTGGTTTAAGAAGATGTAAAGGCCCTTTATGTAGTGTGGCCATCGGTCCTATTGATGTGAATGTCATGGCCGATTTTGGATCTCCCATTACTATTTTAGATGAGAAAACCTTTAGTAGATTTTGGTCCAAAGTTTTTCTTAAATCTACAGATGTAAACCCTAAAGCATTTGGGGGGTTTGACATTACCATGAGAGGATATTTTTCGGATTCCATTACATTTAAAGGTAGGGAGATTTACACAAAGATTTATGTTGCTTTGAACGGCAGAGATATTCTTGGTTGGCAAGATCAAGCAGATCTAGGTATCATTTTAAAACCTGGACATGTGGAACCTGTTACGTTAGGTGACCTACCAGTCTCAACGATTGTACCTATGGGTGATCTTGAAAAGTACAGTGAAGGTGATGTAAACAATATAGTATCAAAGTATCCTAGCGTGTTTTCAGATAAGATAGGTTTAGTTAAAAACTTCCATCACACTATCAAACTTAAGATGAATGCGGTTCCAATCATTCAAAAATGCAGACCTGTTCCTTTGTCTGCTAGGGAGGATTTAAGGAAAACTCTGAATGATTTATGTGCACAGGACATCATAACGCCTATTGAATCATCGGAATGGGTTTCGGCTGCTGTAGTGGCTCGCAAAAGTTCTTGCGAGATCCGCTTATGTGCAGGCTTGAGAGTCCTAAATCGCAATATTGTAGTGGATTGCCATCCCCTTCCCAGAATTCAAGAGATGTTGGCAAATCTAGGTGGTAGCAAATTTTTTAGCACGATTGATCTAAAGTCTGCTTATCATCAAATTCCATTGTCTAAAGAATCTCAATCTCTAACCACATTTGTTACACCTTTTGGGGTCTTTATGTACAAACGCATGCCGTTCGGATTGGCATCGGCTGCCAGTCTATTCCAACGTCTGATGGACAAATTGTTTTCTGGTATAGAAGGGATTCAGGCATTTCAGGACGATATTTTAATTCACACATCTACACTGGAATCACATTATTCACTACTTGACAAAGTTTTACATAAACTTGAAGAAGCTGGTATGACTATTAACAAAAACTAGTGTAAATTTGTTGCTCAAGATGTAGACTACCTGGGGCATAATATTTCCGCTAATGGTATTAACCTAAATTATCTCTAGTTAACGCCATCAAAGAAGCTCCAAGACCACACGACAAGGACGCATTGAGAGCTTTTTTAGGACTGAGCGAATATTATGCTCGTTTTGTGCAAAGTTATGCTGTCATTGTACAACCTCTGAGGGATTTGTTAAAGAAAAATGCGAAATTTATCTGGTCTGAGGAAACTCAATTGTCCTTTTGATAAAGTCAAAGAATTAATTTTGGAGGCACCAGCCATTGGAGCCTTTTCTCACGGTCATAGTTGTGTAGTCACTGTAGATGCTAGCTCAAAAGGTCTAGGGGCGGTCTTAAGCCAGATAGTTGAGGGCAAGGAGTTCACCATAGCATTCGCTTCAAGATCTTTAAATAGTGCTGAGTCAAATTACAGCACTATAGAGCGTGAAGCTTTGGCATGTTGTTGGGCTGTAGAAAAGTTTAAAATGTACATCTGGGGTTCAAGCTTTCAACTTTTCACAGATCATAAGCCATTGATATACATGTTAGGTGATAGTAATTCGAACAAAGCCTCCACTCGTTTGATCAGATTACTTGCTAGGCTACAAGAATTTCACTTTGATATTAAATACATTCCGGGAGGTAGAAATGTCAGGGCAGACTGTCTGTCTAGGATTCCGTTGGAAAATGAGGTCACGGATCTTAACAGCAATAGTGATTCTGATGTGGTTTTTAGTATTAATGACATTACACATATGAGTAAAATATCGGAAGAGGAATGGATTGAGTGTGCGCGGAAAGATTCCTGCCTGGAAAGAGTGAAGAAATTCTTGGTTCAGATGGCCATGTGATAGGAGTTTATCCATGCAAGACAAATGTTTCTCGCAAGTTGCGCCTGAACTTTCAATTGTCAATGATATTCTACTAAGAGATGATAAAATAGTACCACCTGAGTGTTTAAGGAGTAAAATCGTAGTTCTGGCTCATGAGGGACATTTAGGGATTTCCAGTACAGTAAGGAAAATTAAAGATGTGTATTGGTGGCCAGGTATGGATAGTCAAGTTAGGTCATTTGTTGATAAATGTCCAGAATGTTTATGTTCTGACAAACACTGGCGTACATCTACCTCTCCTTTATGTCCTGTTGAATGGCCTAGTGGACCATGGCAAAAATTGGGTTTGGATTTCTCTGGTCCATTTAATATACTAGGTAGCGATAGTAGATTTTTGATTGTTATAATTGACTACTTTTCAAAGTGGTTGTATTTTTCATTTGTCAAGAGCTCAGATTCCAAAGCAGCTATTTTTTTTTTTTGCAGCGTCTGTTCTTGATTGAAGGTCTTCCTTCTGAAATTGTAACTGACAATGGTACCCACTTTACCTCAAATGATTTTGAAAATTTCTTGAATGAGGTATCTATTAAGCACATTTTGGTACCACTATACAGTCCTGCCTCAAATGGTTTGGTTGAAAGAGCCAACAGAATGTTGAAAGAAGGGGTACAGACTGCTTTGAACAATGGTTTAGATGTGTACAAGTACATCTGTGATAAGATTTGGAGTTATAATGTGACTCCACATTCTACCACAAATATTTCTCCATATATGTTATTGAGAGGAAGGAAACCAGTTTCTATGTTTAGTCCATCATGGCTGAAAGGAAAATTAGAAAAATGTAATTATCAGGAAATTGACTTGCAGAAAGTTAGGGCATATGTAAGAGGAAAACAGCAGTCCTACAAAGCTAATTATGATGCAAGAAAACATGTTAAAGTTACATCCTTGGTTCCTGGTGATTGGGTACTCATTAAAAAAAAACATTAGAGTCGGGAAAGGTCAATCAAAGTTTTCTGAACCAGCCAAAGTCATAAAGGTCTCTATAATGGCGGTCATGTTACAAGATCGGGGATGGTGGAATCGGAACGCTGTAATTAAACTTAAAAGAGAACAAGCAAAAATTATTTGTGATAAAATGAGATCTCAAGGTAAATATTCAGATCATTCAGATTGGTTCAATCTTGGTGATCTGGATTGCAGGGATGACAAAGTTGATTTGTCTTTGCATTCTTCTATTCCTTTGTTAAGTGAGGAGGAAGGTGACAATAATTCTAGGTCTAATAATTCTGAGAGTCCAAATAACAGAGTTGTGCCGGAGAATTTAGGTGGATCCGGTGACATGTGTGTTGGGCACAGCTCTCGCATTAGAGCTCCGCCATTTCGAAATGAAGACTTTGTTTACTATTAACCCCTTGAGTGCCCCGCCCTGTGCCGGCCCTTTCATTAGCGGGCGGGGTTCATGACGAGATAGTCTCGTCATGGGCACAGCGCAACCGCGGCCCATGACGAGACCATCTCGTCATGGGCACTCAAGAGGTTACGGTAAAGTCATGTTGAATGCAGTGTAACTTGTTTTGTTTTATTATGTAAAAAAGGGGGATGTGTTGTATGTAGTAACTATAGTTGTTTAATATACATGTATCTTTAAATATTAGAATGTAGTAGAGTTTAGGACTCTAGAGTTTAGAATGTAAGTTGTAAGAAATCATTCTTGCTTGTATCTTGTGTATGGAAAGTCGTGGGTTATTTCCTCTGGAATAAACCTCTTACTCTTACAAGACGAACCTTCTTGGAATTTCATTTATTTCATAAATGCATTCTACAATATCCTTAAACATCTCGGCGTGACAGTAGTAGTCTTGGCTCAGGAGCGGTTACAGGTGAGGGCACAGTTTTGTTGGATCATGCACCCTGAGGAAGTGGTGACCATTCATTATCTCGGCATGGCGATGGGTGTGTTGGCTTTGGAGTTGGTGCAAGTGAGGGTACATGTAGGGTGTATCTGGCATCCTATGGAAGTAGATGGCATTAAACATCTCAGGGAGGCGACTGGTGTCTTGGCACTGGAGTGGGTACAGGTAGAGTGGACTTCCCACCCAAGGGAAGTGCATGACATTAAAGATCTCGGCCTGTTGGCAGGCGAGGGCACAGGTAGAGTGGACGTGCCACCCTGGGGACTTGCATATGATTAAGGATCTTATCCTGCTGGTGGGTGACTTGGCACCTGTAGCGCAGACCTGCCACCCCAGGGGGAGTGCATGGCAAGCTTCTTGCCCTGGCAGAGGGTGTGTTGGCATAGGTAGAGCGGATCTGCCACCCTCGGGGGGTCGGTGGGGATGCATAGCATTAAACGCCTCGCCTGGCACTGGGTGTCTTGGCACAGGTAGGGCGAACCTGCTACCCCGGGGGGGTGGCGGGGTGCATGGCATTACACTTCTCGGCCTGACGGCCAGTGTCTCCGCGCACGGGCGCCGGCAGCATCCTGAGAATGACAGCGAGCCGGTTGGACTCGTCCGTGGATGAGATGGCTGCCCTGGGGCCAGCTGGCGGGGGTCCAAGAAAGGGGCCGGCGCCTCTTCGGTGACGGAGCGGACGGGCCCCGGGAGGTACCACATCCCTTCACCGGCGCTAGGTAAGAAACTTTTCGCCGAGATCCTTTCTGCTAGAAGCACTTTCCCATTGTGTGTAACTGGCACCAAGTGCCCGGTGTCGGGCCCCTGGGAGGGGCGAGCGCTGCGTGTTTGCGCGGCCTGTGCTCGTGTGTACACGGGGCGCTGGAAGCAGGAGACCTCCGGTCCTGGCACAGAGGGCATTCCTTACTGTGGAGCCCGGTGAGGGCACGGGCAGGGCGGCTCTGGAGTACAGGTGACCTCCTCCCGGAGAGCACGGTAAGAGCAGAGAGCACAGGTGACCCCCGACAAGAGCACGGTAAGAGCAGGGTCCCATTGGAGAGCACGGAAGGGGCAGAGAGCACAGGTGACCCCCGACGAGAGCACGGTAAGAGCAGGGTCCCATTGGAGAGCACGGAAGGGGCAGAGAGCACAGGTGACCCCCGACGAGAGCACGGTAAGAGCAGGGTCCCATTGGAGAGCACGGAAGGGGCAGAGAGCACAGGTGACCTCCGCCGAGAGCACGGTAAAGAGCAGGGTCCCATTGGAGAGCACGGTAAGAGCAGAGAGCACAGGTGACCCGCAGCGAAAGCACGGTAAAGAGCAGGATCCCCTTGGAGAGCACGGTAGGGGCAGGGAGCACAGGTGACCCCCGACGAGAGCACGGTAAGAGCAGGGTCCCATTGGAGAGCACGGAAGGGGCAGAGAGCACAGGTGACCCCCGACGAGAGCACGGTAAGAGCAGGGTCCCATTGGAGAGCACGGAAGGGGCAGAGAGCACAGGTGACCTCCGCCGAGAGCACGGTAAAGAGCAGGGTCCCATTGGAGAGCACGGAAGGGGCAGAGAGCACAGGTGACCTCCGCCGAGAGCAGGGTCCTCTTGGAGAGCACGGTAGGGGCAGAGTCAACAGGCGCGCAACACCCCTTGGACTCCAAAGGGCTTCAGCCCCCCCCCCGTCCTGTGTGGCAGCCCGGGATGAGACACCTTCCCGGGCAAAAAAGCAGCCGCACCCGAGCACTCCACAGGTCTTTAAAAGACCATTTGCATGTTAATGAGGCCTCGCTGTTGTTTCACCCCTTCTAAGAGCCCCTGCAGCTCCACTCTGCCTATTGCTTAAAGTTCAGCCCCCCCCCCCCGAAATTTTTGTTCGCACCAGGGTCTGCTTGCGCCTTCGCTCTGCGCAGGGAGGACGGGTTAAGGGTAGGGTGACCAGACGTCCCTGTTTTCCCAGGACGGTCCACGTTTTTGGAGAAGTGTCCCGACACTTTTCTCCAAGTGACTCAAATGTCCCCGTTTTCAAACAGTGTCCAGGTCAAACACAGAAATGTCCCTGTTTTTCATTGTTCCGGTTGAGCATGCGCACGCATGCTCTCTTTGCACGGTTTACGGCATGTGTCGTCACTGAGGTGAGCGCTGTAGCAAGGAGGGAAATCCTTTGAAGAGCGACATTTTACACGCAGCGCCACCTACGTCATCGTGCCAGCCAAAGTTTCTACTTTGGATAAAACAATATTTCTTCATCCTGTATTCATAGCCATACAAACTTTTCAGTAGCCCTTAAGCATACCGTGCAAGGATTAATGCATTGCTCATTGCATGTTTTATTCTTAACCAATTGATGCATGCTCTGTGTTCTCCATATCAAAGCTATGACTTGACCTTTTGACTGACCTTCCAGATCACGGCAAACTGTTTAGCTGGAAAGGACTTAAAGGAGCAGGGCTAACGCCTGTGGAAGAGGCGAGCAGCGCTGCTCGAGCTTTTTGCTCAGGTCTTCACACTATTGCGCTATGAGATGATACCAATGGCTAGAGTGCACTATACATACCCAGTAAGGTAACGGGACATCCCAGCAGTGACCACGCAAATGTGGGAGGACTGTGTGGTCGGCCAGCCTTTGCCACCCTTAAGACCCTAAGGCAGTAATACCTGGAGAGAAGTGTTTTTCTTACATTGGTCCATGGCTGCCTTTTGGCAATTTAGCATTCCGCAGTTTTCCTCCCATGCTTTTCTGTCATGAGCAACTAAGCAACATTGGTGAGTTGTACTTCACGTGGTGCTGATGCACAGCTATAGAAACGAGCATTGATAAAGCTAGTAAATCTGGCGTTTGCTAGCCTGTGATGTTTTACTGATTTTTGGCAAATATATGCTATAGTTTTTAAAAGTGTAAATGTCATAAAAAGTGCTAATGCTGCTGTGTGAAGGAGAGGGGCGCCAATAAAAGACTGCGGATTTGTTGTCTGTAATGCTTCATCTCCGTCTGTGGAGGGAGCTGTCATTGTAGTCCTTTTTCTATGTCTATGACAGCTGTCAAATAGTCCTTTTATGTCCATGGTTACTGCAAACCGTAGTCCTACTTCTATGTCTATGACCTGTCCCCGTTTTTTGTTTTGAGAATCTGGTCACCCTAGTTAAGGGTCGACCCTGCGGCCTGGCCCTGGACAGGGAAGTCAGTTTCTGGGTCTTCCCTGTGCCTTCGGACACCCCTCCTTGCCCCTGGCGGTGAGATGGGGGCCAAGGGAAGGTATTTGTCTCTGTTGTGTTTAGGCTTTGGAAAGTTGCATATTGTTAGTTTTACAACCCCGTTGCCCTCTGTTCCACCTTGCGCTCTCGTCCGATGGCTTTAGAAGCCTTGAGGCTCTCGCCAGCTGCCCCAGTGCAGTGTTACCCGTGTCTGGTTTAGCCTGGTGTGCGTTAAGGCCTCGGTGTGTTCGTGGTTTGCTTGTGAAATCTCTGCTATTTAATATATCTTAAAGGGGGCTCTTATTAGTTTCCATTGTCGAATGACTGTGTTCATTCACTTTTGTGTGGAACTTTTTTTTGTTAACTTCCCTTGACTGCACGCATTTACAATACTTCTACTAAAGCTGTTCACACTGTTTAAGCCCTATTAACTGTCAAGATAAAGATCTCTTCCTACGGAAAAGGCAGACACACAGCTTCTAACAGTGTGCTGGAATGCTTGCTTTTTTACATAGTTGTTTAAAGCAGATACTTTAGCCTTGGAACGTTTGTGGCATTTCTATTCATGCCGCAGCACCTTTCTTTGCGGGCAATATCGTATTGATTTTTTTCAACTTTATCTATTCAGTCATTTATTTACTTTTTGAAAATCTTTTTATTAAGAAAATAAGACACATCAAATAATATCACAAACATCAACAGAAATACAAAAAAGCAGTCATGAAAATATACAATAAGGACGAAATCAAATGTGGCCAACAAATAATCATAAGCAGCACTGAGGGGCACATTATACTGGAGCTGGAATCCAGGGTTCCTATTTGGGAGCTGACTTCAAGGAACACAATACTACAGTGATTCGTTGTCAACAGCGAACAAAGAGGTATTATTAAAGGGGGTGTACAGCCAACCTCTACTTTTATTCCAGGGGGCCCTAATTTTTGTCCACTAGCCCGGACAACCTCTGCTTTCATACACCGCTCTCTCAGCCTGCATGCACCAGTCCATATCGGATTCCTAATCCAAGCATTTCAATTCAGCTCCCCTCTTCCACGTTCTCGCGATGTTAGGCTTAGCAACCATGCAATCCAGGGAGACCCACAGTCGCGCCGGCCTAGTCAGTGGCTTCCCAAATATTCAAGAGACATAGTCTCGGAGTAGCCTCAATCTCCTTGCAGCAAACCAGGGGTAAAGCGGAGATGATCTCCCCCCAATACCTCTGAAGACTTGGACATTCCCACCATTGATGCAAAGAAGTGCCTTCCTGGCCACAGCCACGCGTACATACTGGAGAGTTCAGAAGACCCATTTTAACCAAGACGGAGCTTGTGTAATAGACCCTATGCAGTAATTTTAGTTCAATTAATTTGAACCAGGACTGAATCGCAACTTCGCGAGGCGAAGCGAGGGCCTCCCTTCAGTCCTCGTCGTCCATGTCACCCACGTCTGCGCACCATTTTGTGCGGACTTTGGTCAGGTGAGTTATTAAGGATTTTTTCGGTAGGTTAGAGGGATGGCCTTATCTGGAAGGTAGTCCTCCAACAGCCTGTCCTCCAAAGGGGAGGACACCGCTAATTCGTCTCCCTTGGAAAGCGCCTTAGACAGTGCGCTTCGTACCTGGAGATAACGGAAAGCTTAATTCTCATGCAAGTGAAATTTCTGCTGCAGGTCACTAAACAGCACTATACCACCCCCAGCCCACAGACCGCCCAACTTGGACAGTCCAATCAAGTCCCACTTATCAAACCCGGGCTGGAGCCAAAGCAGACTCAAGCGACAGGAATCGAACTATGGTGTCGCTTGCGTAAGTCTACCCTTCCAGCCGAGGGCCGAATTCGCCGCGTGCCAGATGGGGACAGTCGTGGAGGTTGGAGTGAATTTTTATCCCCTATACAGTGCCCTCAAGTAAGTGCCAGGCAGCATATTGTGCCTGTCCATTCTATATGCAGGGTCAGTAATGGGCCGATGCATCCAATGACTGAGAACAATAAGCTGTGAAGCCCAATAGTATGATCAGATGTCCGGTAGCACTATGCTGCCATCATACCGGCTCTTGGTTAGTTTGGCAAGTTGGATTCGGGGTGGTCCATCGTTCCATAAAAGGCTGTGAACTTAAGTCGATGGAGGCAAAATATTGAGGCGGGACTAAATGTGGTGTATTCTGCAACGCGTACAGAAAGCGGGGGAGTGCCATCATTTTCTAGAGGGCTGCCCACCCCAAAAGTGTAAGAGAGAGGGTCTTCCAATTTTGTACATCAGCTTTGAGGTGCTAAAGGGGGGGTGGGGTAACAAATTAGGTTGATAGAAAATCTCTGTATCTGTCGTAATATAAATACCCAAGTATTGAAAGCCCTCCCTCATAATTTTGGCCCCACAACCCAATGGGAGCATGGGGGGGGGCGCTGAGGATATATATCAGGAACTTATCCCAGTTAATGGTATAGCCGGAATGTTTTTGAAAACAAGTAAATATATGGAGTACATAACTAATCGAAAATCGGGGCCTAGCCAAATAAAGCAGAATGTCACCTGCGTAGAGGGACACTTTGTCCATCCACTCCGGTGGCCAATTAAGCCCCCGAATCGTGGGATCTCCCCTGAGCCATATAGCGAGAGGCTCAAGCGCTAGGGCAAAGTAATCAGTAATTTTGATCAAATTCTAAATGTTGTAATAAACATTGCATGTTAAAAATAAAGTTAATATACAGGCGCTATGCTATATTTTACTTCTAAACCGGCAGCCACAAGTGCAGTTGCCTTGCAGACAACAGGGTCTCTAACTGAATGGTGCAGCAGGAGCAGTAGCACCGGCCCAATGGTTGTCAGAACTCTTCTTAACACATAATATTGTTATATTTGACTACTAAACAGGCAGTCACACTTGCCGGTACTTGCAGTAAAAAAGGACTTGATCTGAATGGTGCAGCGGGGGCAGTGGCACTGGGGCCAAAATATCTAGGGACCCCACTAATCTCACATTATTGGTAACATTTTAAACCAAACAGGGAGTCACAAGTGCAGTTACCTTGCAGACAAGAGGTTCATGATTTCAATGGTGGCAGTAGGTGCAGTAACCCTATTTATCAAAAGAGGGGGACTCTAGGAGCTGTTCAAAAGGTCCGGTGACCCGTGCTCCCGAAGTTAAATTTATACCAAAAGGGAGTCACCGTTCCTAAGTAGAGAGAGAAAAGAAGGGAAGTAAGAGGTACTCTCATCCTGTGCTACTCTAATTGTGGGGGGCAGTCTGTCCTCATCTTGATGCCCTCACACACCCCGAAGGATGTACTGCTTCATCATTGGGCTATTGCTCCTCGTCGGGCCGGGGCTGCAATGCCCTACGGGTCCCACGAAGGGTCTCTTTTTCAGTGATCTTTTGATGAAGCCGTATGGATGCGTGGGTGTAAGTGGCAGTGAAGACCTAGAAAGTGTATTAAAAAAAATGGCTGGAGGGAGATTGATTTATTTTTATTCAGGTGATCCCTCTGTCATTATTAAAACAAAGTGTATGGTGCTGCTTTTAGGGGTATTTTGTCCCTTGGTAGCTGAGTAACTATATGTCCCTAGTGGGCATATGTTCTGGTCAACATGTTTCGCGCTTTAGTGGTCTCAGGGGGAGACCCAGGCCGCTTTGTCAGGACCGAGTAAGAAAGTTGGTGGAGACAGCGAGAGGCACACAGGCGACACAGCCCAGATGCACTGAGCGAACCCTCTCAAGTGACCCTCACTGATCTCATGGGTTCTTACCCTACCTACTAAGGGAAGTTCTACACCCTTCGTTTATCCGGGGGCACCGAAAATTTCGGGCCACTGTAGATAAAACTTTCTTACTTGGTCCTGACGAAGAGACCCTTCGGGGGACCCGTAGGGCATTGCAGCGCCGGCCCGACAAGGAGCAAAAGCTCAATGATGAAGCAAGACATCCTTCGGGGTGTGTGAGGGCATCAAGATGAGTACACATTGCCCCCCACAATTAGAGTAGCACACGACGAGAGTACCTCTTACTTCCCTTCTTTCTCTCTCTACTTAGGAACGGTGACTCCCTTTTGGTATAAGTAGGTGCAGTAACACCAGGACCAAAAGTTTTATGTACCTAACTAAACACCAAATATTGTTCTAGTTTTATAACTAAACAGGCAGTCACAAGTGCAGTTATATAGCAAGCACTAGGGTCATGATTTCAATAGTGCAACAGGTACAGTGGCCCCCGAGACCATAACCACGAAGCACCTAATATTGCTTTATTTTATTTCTAAGCAGGCAACCAAAATTGCAGTGAACTTGCAGTTAAACAGGACTGGATTTGAATGGTGCAGCAATGGCACTGAGGCCAAAAGCTCTAGGAACCCCGCTCAACCCAGATTATTGCAAAATGTTACTACTAAACAAGACGGTCACAAGTGCATTTATCTAGCAGGCAGTAGTCATGATTTGAATTGTGCAGCAGGTGCAGTAGCACAAGGACCAAAAGCTCTAGGCACCCCACTAAACACCTAATATTGCTATATTTGACTACTAAACAGGCACTCGCGAGTGCAGTTACCTTGCAGACAACAGGGTCATAATTTGAATGGTGCAGTGGCACCTGGCCCAAAAGTTGTCAGAACTCCTCTAAACACCTAATGTTGTTATATTTTACTACTATACCGGCAGACAGAATTGCAATTATCTTTCAGTTAAAACGGACTAGATTTGAGTGGAGCAGCAGGTGCAGTGGCACTGGATTGAAAAGTTGTCAGAGCTCCTCTTAACACATAATACTGCCATTACATCAATTCGTTCTATTATTCTCCAGTTTCATTTTTTCAAACTTTGGCTATTACTTACCTGCACTATACCACTAGTAACAGCACAATATATTCACTTTTTGTACATAAATAAGTCATAATGCTTTAACAGACTTTCAGTAACGTATATTGTACAACTTACAACAAAAAAAAGCTTATTATTAATCACATAGGCAAAACCTTATGCATTTACCAATGCTTGCTTTCTGCATGACACCTGGATGTAATCTGTCCTGCAGTCTGAACTGAAAGTACAAAATACCGTACAGGCTTGTGTTGTGCGCAGTGCGTTGTGTAAAGGTCGATTTGTATGGTCCAGGCCGAGAGGCTGTTTAGAGCCGGGCCCTACAGAACTGATGCCCAGGCCCTCACTGCCTTGCCCACCAGGGGTTGCCCCATCTGCAGGGTGCCTGCATCACTTCTGCCTCGCCCACCAAGGGTCGCCCAGTCACCAGGGTGCTTGCATAACTTCTGCCTCGCCCAACAGAGGTCACCCCATCGCCAGGGTGCCTGCATCACTTTTGCCTCACCCATCGGGGGTCGCCCCGTCTTCAGGGTGCCTGCATCACTTCTGCCTTGCCCACAGTGGTTCGCCTCGTCTCCAGGGTACCTGAATCGCTTCTGCCTCACCCACGGGGGTCGCCCCGTCTCCAGGGTGTGTGCATCACTTATGCAACGTCCACCGGTGTCGCCCAGTCTCCAGGGGGCCTGCATCACTTCTGCCTCGCCCACCGGGGGGTGGTCAGTCTCCAGGGTTCCTGCATCACTTCTGCCTCGCCCACATGGGGGGGGGGGGTCCCCCATCTCCAGGGTGCCTTCATCAGTTCTGCCTTTCCCATGGGGTGTCATCCCATCTCCAGGGTTCTTGCATGTCTACTACCTCGCCCAAAGGGGGTCGCTCCGTCTCAAGGGTGCCTGCATGACTACTGCCTCGGCCATCGGGGGCTGTCCGGTCTCCAGGGTGCCTGCATGACTTCTGCCATCCCACCAGGGCTCGCCCCGTCTCCAGGGGGCCTGCATCACTTCTGCTTCGCCCGGAGGGGGGGGGGGGGGTCCCCGTCTCCAGGGTCCTTGCATCACTTTTGCCTTCCTCTTGTGGTGTCACCCCATCACAAGGGTTCCTGCATGACCACTACCTCGCCCACTGGTGGTCGCCCCATCTCCGGGGTGCCTGCATGACTTGTGCCTCACCAACTGGGAGTCGCCCTGTCTCCAGGGTTGCCTGCATCACTTCTGCCTCGCCCACTGGGGGTTGCCCGGTCTCCTGGGTGCCTGCATCACTTCTGCCTCGTCAACCAGGGCTCGCCCAGTCTATAGGGTGCCTGTATCACTTCTGACATGTTCACCAGGGTCACCCCATCTCCAGGATTCCAGGGTGCCTTCATGACCACTACTTTGCCCACCGAGGCTTGTCCCATATCTAAGGTACCTGCATCCCTTCTGCCTCGCCCACCGAGGGTTGCCCCATCTCTAGGGTACCTGCATCCCTTCTGCCTCGCCCACCGGGGGTTGCCCCATCTCTAGGGTGCCTGCATCCCTTCTGCCTCTCCCACCGGGGTCGCCCCGTCTCTAGGGTGCCTGCATCACTCCTGCCTCGCCCACCACGGGTCACCCCATCTCCAGGGTGCCTGCATGCCTTCTGCCTCGCCCACCAGGGCTCGCCTCGTCTTCAGGGTTCCCTCATGACCACTGCTTTGCCCACAGAGGCTTGCCCCATAGATAAGGTGGCTGCATCACTTCTGCCTCGCCCACCGGGGGTTGCCCCATCTCTAGGGTGCCTGCATTCCTTCTGCCTCACCCACCGGGGGGTCGCCCTGTCTCCAGGGTGCCTGTATCACTTCTGCCTCGCCCACTGGGGGTCGCCTCGACTCTAGGGAGGCTGCATCATTCTACCTATCCCAAAGGGGGTCGCCACACCTGCAGCCTGCCTGCATCACTTCTACCTTGCCCATGGGAGGTTGCCTCGACTCTAGGGTGCCTGCATTACTTCTGCCTCGCCCACCAGGAGTTGCCCTGTCTCCAGGGTGCCTGCAGGACTACTACCTCGCCTACCAGGGGTTGCCCTGTCTCCAGGGTGCCTGTGTGACTACTGCCTCGCCCACCAGGGGTTGCCCTGTCTCCAGGGTGTCTGCATCACTTCTGCCTCGCCCACGGGGGTCGCCTTATCTCCAGGGTTCCTGCATGACTTCTGCCTCGCCTACGGGGGTAGCCCCATCTCCAGCCTTCCTACATCACTTCTACCTCGCCCACGCGAGGTCGCCTCGACTCTAGGGTGGCTGCATCATTCAGCCTCTCCCCATCTCCAGGTGCCTGCCTTACTTTAGCCTCGATTTCCATCTGTTGCCCTGTTTCCAGGGTGCCTGCGTGACTACTGCCTCGCCCTCCAGGGGTTACCCCGTCTCCAGGGTGACTGCATTACCTCTGCCTTGCCCTCCAGGGGTTGCCTTGTCTCCAGGGTGCCTGTGTGCTACTGCTGCGCACTCCAGGGGTTGCCCCGTCTCCAGGGCACCTGCATTACTTCTGCCTCGCCCTCCAGGGGTTGCTCTGTCTCCAGGGTGCCTGTGTGACTACTGCCTCGCCCTCCAGGGGTTGCCCCGTCTCCAGGGTGCCTGCATTACTTCTGCCTCGCCCTCCAGGGGTTGCCCGTCTCCAGAGTGCCTGCATTACTTCTGCCTCGCCCTTCAGGGGTTGCTCCGTCTCTAGGGTGCTTGCATTACTTCTGCCTCGCCCTCCAGGGGTTGCCCTGTCTCCAGGGTGCCTGCATTACCTCTGCCTCGCCCTCCAGGGGTTGCCCTGTCTCCAGGGTGCCTGCGTGACTACTGCCTCACCCACTGGGGGTCACCCCGTCTCCATGGTGCCTGCATCCCTTCTGCCTCGCCCACCAAGGGTCGCCCCGTCTCCAGGGTGCCTTCATCCCTTCTGCCTCACCCACCAGGGGTTGTCCTGTCTCCAGGGTGAATTTGCCACTCGTGCATCTCTTTCATGTCTTAGGAACACTATTCTGCTGTGGCACTGGGGCCATCCTCAATCTAACCTTCGATACGTTTAACGCTGCCACCGAAGAAGCAGTGCAGAGTGTCTCTTTACTGTGCCTGCATTACTCATAGGGAATGAATACAGTGCTCATTGAGTTTTGAATGCGGATCCATTGGGCCTGCATTACTCCGAGGGAATTTATGCTGTGCTCGGGCTCGACAGCAGAGTGGGCTTCCACTGGGCCTGTATTACTCCGGAATTCATGCAGTGCTCATTGCTGAGTGCAGAGTGGGTGTCTGCTGAACCTGCATTACTCCATAATTCATGCAGTGCTCGTTGCTGAGTGGGTGTCGGCTGGGCCTGCATTACTCCGGAAT